>NC_090440.1:954550597-955769020 GCF_031143425.1 Pleurodeles waltl | reverse complement strand
TCAATACTCATTCACTCAGTCATTCCACTCCTCCATTCTACAGGCTCTACAATAACCAACAAGAACAAGAGCTAGTTCAGCAAGCAGATTTAAAGCCTCTCTTTGGATTTATGTTGATGCTGCTGCCCTCTAGTATTGTTATATGGCAACTGCAGCATAATCACAGGATTGAGAAAGGGGCAGTCCTATGCAAATAATCTCCTCCCATGATTACTTCTCTGAGCTTCCGTAGTGGTACGATGATAGGACCTTCAACAAATGGTCTTCAGCAGATTTCTAAACTTGCCAAATTGTCTTAGGCTAAGGATTGTTCCAGTCGAAGGCCTTCCGATAAGGACCCCACCCTCACTTAGCAGGGTCCAGAATTACCTGCAGTAATCCTCCATACAGAACATGGCTGTTTGTGGGCTTACGTGGTCCTACTGTAAAGACTGCATGCTAAAACTGTGATGTCTAAAGTCCCAGTTCTGGTCTCCCTGTCAGAGGCACAGTGTAACATAGCATGCTAGACATGGTCATGCAAATCCTCACCTAACCAACTGCTCCTTCCCACGCTTGCTGCATTATGCATTTTCAAGACATAGTCAATAAGAGGCCTGACTTTGTCCTTTTCTTTCACTTCAAAATTCATCATGCTACCTTCTGACTGCAGTGAATAAGGGCTCTTTCACCTGCACAAAATTTTACCCTCCATTAAATCAACACCATTCAACCTATTTTATTATCTGCATGGCACCTTCCTCACATAATACAGCTCAATTCTGGCCCCCCTTAGGCCATATTTGTGCTCTCCACAACACCAATTTGAAGAATCAATGAATACATTCATAAATGAAGATAAGACATTTCTCCTATTTAAACTAGTTGAGCAAAAAGAGGGAGGTGGCAGGTGGTGGTGGGGGTGGCAAGATTTGTAAATGTACCCAACTAATGCGATCAAAAAATGACTTAAATTGTTCCTGTATTTTTTTTAAGTAAAAATAATCTTTTTACGTGCAAAATATCAAAACTGTATTTTCTTTCATCTAAACATACTTTAATGGTGGTGGCTGCATTCAAACCCCTGTCCAGGGGTAGGTTTCTGCACCAAAGGCACTAGACTTTGCCACTGAGCAAGAGGCTCTTGATGGTTTCCAGTTCTGCAAGTGCCCCTATTAGCATCTGACAGGCCTTGGTGTCCTTGCTCATAGCAGCCACTGCACAGGACACATCATAAACATGATATAGGGAAGATTTGAACAACTGTTTATAGGGAAGCCTGTCTGGTCCAGTGGTTAAGTTCCTGCTTTCCACCCAAACAAGCAGGGTTCAATTCCCTGTCCTGACCTATAACACACTCAATCTCTCAGCAAGCATCTGTGCATTGATCTCTTTTCTTTAATTCAGTTATCCTTCCAAATCCTGCAACCCCTTCACCACAAATACAGTCCAATCATTCCTCGATACTCATTCACTCAGTCATTCCACTCCTCCATTCTACAGGCTCTACAAAAACCAACAAGAACAAGAGCTAGTTCAGCAAGCAGATTTAAAGCCTCTCTTTGGATTTATGTTGATGCTGCTGCCCTCTAGTATTGCTATATGGCAACTGCAACATAATCACAGGATTGAGAAAGGGGCAGTCCAATGCAAATAATCTCCTCCCATGATTACTTCGCTGAGCTTCCGTAGTGGTACGATGATAGGACCTTCAACAAATGGTCTTCAGCAGATTTCTAAACTTGCCAAATTGTCTTAGGCTAAGGATTGTTCCAGTCGAAGGCCTTCCGATAAGGACCCCACCCTCACTTAGCAGGGTCCAGAAATACCTGCAGTAATCCTCTATACAGCACATGGGCGTTTGTGGGCCTATGTGGGCCTACTGTAAAGACTGCATGCTAAAACTGTGATGTCTAAAGTCCCAGTTCTGGTCTCACTGTCAGAGGCACAGCATAACATAGCATACCAGACATGGCCATGCAAATCCTTGCCTAACCAACTGCCCTTTCCCCATGCTTCCTGCATTATGCATTTTCAAGACATAGTCAATAAGAGGCCTGACTTTGTCCTTTTCTTTCACTTCAAAATTCATCATACTACCTTCTGACTGCAGCGAATAAGGGCTCTTTCACCTGCACAAAATGTTACCCTACATTAAATCAACACCATTCAACCTATTTTATTATCTGCATGGCACCTTTCTCACATAATACAGCTCAATTCTGGCCCCCCTTAGGCCATATTTGTGCTCTCCACAACACCAATTTGAAGAATCAACGAATACATTCATAAATGAAGATAAGACTTTGCTCCTATTTAAACTACTTGAGCAAAAGGAGGGAGGTGGCAGGTGGTGGTGGGGGTGGCAAGATTTGTAAATGTACCCAACTAATGCGATCCAAAAATGACTTAAATTGTTCCTGTATTTTTTTTAAGTAAAAATAATCTTTTTACGAGCAAAAAATCAAAAACTGTATTTTTTTTCATTTAAACATACTTTAATGGTGGTGGCTGCATTCAAACCCCTGTCCAGGGGTAGGTTTTTGCACCAAAGGCACTAGACTTTGCCACTGAGCTACAGGCTCTTGATGGTTTCCAGTTGTGCAAGTGCCCCTATCAGCATCTGACAGGCCTTGGTGTCCTTGCTCATAGCAGCCACTCCACAGGACACATCATAACCATGATATAGGGAAGATTTGAACAGCTATGGATAGGGAAGCCCATCTGGTCCAGTGGGTAAGTTCCTGCTTTCCACCCAAAGTAGCAGGGTTCAATTCCCTGTCCTGACAGATGACACACTCAATGTCTCAGCAAGCATTTGTGCATTGATCTCTTTTTTTTTATTCAGTTTTCCTTCCAAATCCTGCAACCCCTTCACCACAAATACAGTCCAATCATTCCTCGATACTCATTCACTCAGTCATTCCACTCCTCCATTCTACAGGCTCTACAAAAACCAACAAGAACAAGAGCTAGTTCAGCAAGCAGATTTAAAGCCTCTCTTTGGATTTATGTTGATGCTGCTGCCCTCTAGTAATGTTATATGGCAACTGCAGCATAATCACAGGATTGAGAAAGGGGCAGTCCTATGCAAATAATCTCCTCCCATGATTACTTCTCTGAGCTTCCGTAGTGGTACGATGATAGGACCTTCAACAAATGGTCTTCAGCAGATTTCTAAACTTGCCAAATTGTCTTAGGCTAAGGATTGTTCCAGTCGAAGGCCTTCCGATAAGGACCCCACCCTCACTTAGCAGGGTCCAGAATTACCTGCAGTAATCCTCCATACAGAACATCGCTGTTTGTGGGCTTACATGGTCCTACTGTAAAGACTCCATGCTAAAACTGTGATGTTTAAAGTCCCAGTTCTGGTCTCTCTGTCAGAGGCACAGCGTAACATAGCATGCTAGACATGGTCATGCAAATCCACACCTAACCAACTGCCCCTTCCCCACGCTTGCTGCATTATGCATTTTCAAGACATAGTCAATAAGAGGCCTGACTTTGTCCTTTTCTTTCACTTCAAAATTCATCGTGCTACCTTCTGACTGCAGTGAATAAGGGCTCTTTCACCTGCACAAAATTTTACCCACCATTAAATCAACACCATTCAACCTATTTTATTATCTACATGGCACCTTCCTCACATAATACAGCTCAATTCTGGCCCCCCTTAGGCCATATTTGTGCTCTCCACAACACCAATTTGAAGAATCAATGAATACATTCATAAATGAAGATAAGACTTTGCTCCTATTTAAACTACTTGAGCAAAAAGAGGGAGGTGGCAGGTGGTGGTGGGGGTGGCAAGATTTGTAAATGTACCCAACTAATGCGATCAAAAAATGACTTAAATTGTTCCTGTATTTTTTTTAAGTAAAAATAATCTTTTTACGTGCAAAATATCAAAACTGTATTTTCTTTCATCTAAACATACTTTAATGGTGGTGGCTGCATTCAAACCCCTGTCCAGGGGTAAGTTTCTGCACCAAAGGCACTAGACTTTGCCACTGAGCAAGAGGCTCTTGATGGTTTCCAGTTATGCAAGGGCCCCTATCAGCATCTGACAGGCCTTGGTGTCCTTGCTCATAGCAGCCACTGCACAGGACACATCATAACCATGATATAGGGAAGATTTGAACAGCTATGGATAGGGAAGCCTGTCTGGTCCAGTGGGTAAGTTCCTGCTTTCCACCCAAACAAGCAGCGTTCAATTCCCTGTCCTGACAGATGACACACTCAGTCTCTCAGCGAGCATCTGTGCATTGATCTCTTTTTTTTAATTCAGTTTTCCTTCCAAATCCTGCAACCCCTTCACCACAAATACAGTCCAATCATTCCTCGATACTCATTCACTCAGTCATTTCACTCCTCCATTCTACAGGCTCTACAAAAACCAACAAGAACAAGAGCTAGTTCAGCAAGCAGATTTAAAGCCTTTCTTTGGATTTATGTTGATGCTGCTGCCCTCTAGTAATGTTATATGGCAACTGCAGCATAATCACAGGATTGAGAAAGGGGCAGTCCTATGCAAATAATCTCCTCCCATGATTACTTCTCTGAGCTTCCGTAGTGGTACGATGATAGGACCTTCAACAAATGGTCTTCAGCAGATTTCTAAACTTGCCAAATTGTCTTAGGCTAAGGATTGTTCCAGTCGAAGGCCTTCCGATAAGGACCCCACCCTCACTTAGCAGGGTCCAGAATTACCTGCAGTAATCCTCTATACAGAACATGGGCGTTTGTAGGCCTACTGTAAAGACTGCATGCTAAAACTGTGATGTCTAAAGTCCCAGTTCTGGTTTCACTGTCAGAGGCACAGCATAACATAGCATACCAGACATAGCCATGCAAATCCTTGCCTAACCAACTGCCCCTTCCCCATGCTTGCTGCATTATGCATTTTCAAGACATAGTTAATAAGAGGCCTGACTTTGTCTTTTTCTTTCACTTCAAAATTCATCATGCTACCTTCTGACTGCAGCGAATAAGGGCTCTTTCACCTGCACAAAATTTTACCCTACATTAAATCAACACCATTCAACCTATTTTATTATCTGCATGGCACCTTTCTCACATAATACAGCTCAATTCTGGCCCCCCTTAGGCCATATTTGTGCTCTCCACAACACCAATTTGAAGAATCAACGAATACATTCATAAATGAAGATAAGACTTTGCTCCTATTTAAACTACTTGAGCAAAAGGAGGGAGGTGGCAGGTGGTGGTGGGGGTGGCAAGATTTGTAAATGTACCCAACTAATGCGATCAAAAAATGACTTAAATTGTTCCTGTATTTTTTTTAAGTAAAAATAATCTTTTTACGTGCAAAAAATCAAAAACTGTATTTTTTTTCATCTAAACATACTTTAATGGTGGTGGCTGCATTCAAACCCCTGTCCAGGGGTAGGTTTCTGCACCAAAGGCACTAGACTTTGCCACTGAGATACAGGCTCTTGATGGTTTCCAGTTCTGCAAGTGCCCCTATCAGCATCTGACAGGCCTTGGTGTCCTTGCTCATAGCAGCCACTGCACAGGACACATCATGACCATGATATAGGGAAAATTTGAACAGCTATGGATAGGGAAGCCCATCTGGTCCAGTGGGTAAGTTCCTGCTTTCCACCCAAAGAAGCAGGGTTCAATTCCCTGTCCTGACAGATGACACACTCAATGTCTCAGCAAGCATCTGTGCATTGATCTCTTTTTTTTAATTCAGTTTTCCTTCCAAATCCTGCAACCCCTTCACCACAAATACAGTCCAATCATTCCTCGATACTCATTCACTCAGTCATTCCACTCCTCCATTCTACAGGCTCTACAAAAACCAACAAGAACAAGAGCTAGTTGAGCAAGCAGATTTAAAGCCTCTCTTTGGATGTATGTTGATGCTGCTGCCCTCTAGTAATGTTATATGGCAACTGCAGCATAATCACAGGATTGAGAAAGGGGCAGTCCTATGCAAATAATCTCCTCCCATGATTACTTCTCTGAGCTTCCGTAGTGGTACGATGATAGGACCTTCAACAAATGGTCTTCAGCAGATTTCTAAACTTGCCAAATTGTCTTAGGCTAAGGATTGTTCCAGTCGAAGGCCTTCCGATAAGGACCCCACCCTCACTTAGCAGGGTCCAGAATTACCTGCAGTAATCCTCTATACAGAACATGGGTGTTCGTGGGCCTACTGTAAAGACTGCATGCTAAAACTGTGATATCTAAACTCCCAGTTCTGGTCTCACTGTGAGAGGCACAGCATAACATAGCATACCTGACATGGCCATGCAAATTCTTGCCTCACCAACTGCTCCTTCCCCATGCTTGCTGCATTATGCATTTTCAAGACATAGTCAATAAGAGGACTGGCTTTGTCCTTTTCTTTCACTTCAAAATTCATCATGCTACCTTCTGACTGCAGTGAATAAGGGCTCTTTCACCTGCACAAAATTTTACCCTCCATTAAATCAACACCATTCAACCTATTTTATTATCTGCATGGCACCTTCCTCACATAATACAGCTCAATTCTGGCCCCCCTTAGGCCATATTTGTGCTCTCCACAACACCAATTTGAAGAATCAACGAATACATTCATAACTGAAGATAAGACTTTGCTCCTATTTAAACTACTTGAGCAAAAGGAGGGAGGTGGCAGGTGGTGGTGGGGGTGGCAAGATTTGTAAATGTACCCAACTAATGCGATCAAAAAATGACTTAAATTGTTCCTGTATTTTTTTTAAGTAAAAATAATCTTTTTACGTGCAAAAAATCAAAAACTGTATTTTTTTTCATCTAAACATACTTTAATGGTGGTGGCTGCATTCAAACCCCTGTCCAGGGGTAGGTTTCTGCACCAAAGGCACTAGACTTTGCCACTGAGCTACAGGCTCTTGATGGTTTCCAGTTGTGCAAGTGCCCCTATCAGCATCTGACAGGCCTTGGTGTCCTTGCTACAGGCTCTTGATGGTTTCCAGTTGTGCAAGTGCCCCTATCAGCATCTGACAGGCCTTGGTGTCCTTGCTCATAGCAGCCACTGCACAGGACACATCATAACCATGATATAGGGAAGATTTGAACAACTGTGTATAGGGAAGCCCGTCTGGTCCAGTGGTTAAGTTCCTGCTTTCCACCCCAACAACCAGGGTTCAATTCCCTGTCCTGACAGATAACACACTCAATCTCTCAGCAAGCATCTGTGCATTGATCTCTTTTTTTAATTCAGTTTTCCTTCCAAATCCTGCAACCCCTTCACCACAAATACAGTCCAATCATTCCTCAATACTCATTCACTCAGTCATTCCACTCCTCCATTCTACAGGCTCTACAATAACCAACAAGAACAAGAGCTAGTTCAGCAAGCAGATTTAAAGCCTCTCTTTGGATTTATGTTGATGCTGCTGCCCTCTAGTATTGTTATATGGCAACTGCAGCATAATCACAGGATTGAGAAAGGGGCAGTCCTATGCAAATAATCTCCTCCCATGATTACTTCTCTGAGCTTCCGTAGTGGTACGATGATAGGACCTTCAACAAATGGTCTTCAGCAGATTTCTAAACTTGCCAAATTGTCTTAGGCTAAGGATTGTTCCAGTCGAAGGCCTTCCGATAAGGACCCCACCCTCACTTAGCAGGGTCCAGAATTACCTGCAGTAATCCTCCATACAGAACATCGCTGTTTGTGGGCTTACATGGTCCTACTGTAAAGACTCCATGCTAAAACTGTGATGTCTAAAGTCCCAGTTCTGGTCTCTCTGTCAGAGGCACAGCGTAACATAGCATGCTAGACATGGTCATGCAAATCCACACCTAACCAACTGCCCCTTCCCCACGCTTGCTGCATTATGCATTTTCAAGACATAGTCAATAAGAGGCCTGACTTTGTCCTTTTCTTTCACTTCAAAATTCATCGTGCTACCTTCTGACTGCAGTGAATAAGGGCTCTTTCACCTGCACAAAATTTTACCCACCATTAAATCAACACCATTCAACCTATTTTATTATCTGCATGGCACCTTCCTCACATAATACAGCTCAATTCTGGCCCCCCTTAGGCCATATTTGTGCTCTCCACAACACCAATTTGAAGAATCAATGAATACATTCATAAATGAAGATAAGACTTTGCTCCTATTTAAACTACTTGAGCAAAAAGAGGGAGGTGGCAGGTGGTGGTGGGGGTGGCAAGATTTGTAAATGTACCCAACTAATGCGATCAAAAAATGACTTAAATTGTTCCTGTATTTTTTTTAAGTAAAAATAATCTTTTTACGTGCAAAATATCAAAACTGTATTTTCTTTCATCTAAACATACTTTAATGGTGGTGGCTGCATTCAAACCCTGTCCAGGGGTAAGTTTCTGCACCAAAGGCACTAGACTTTGCCACTGAGCAAGAGGCTCTTGATGGTTTCCAGTTCTGCAAGGGCCCCTATCAGCATCTGACAGGCCTTGGTGTCCTTGCTCATAGCAGCCACTGCACAGGACACATCATAACCATGATATAGGGAAGATTTGAACAGCTATGGATAGGGAAGCCCGTCTGGTCCAGTGGGTAAGTTCCTGCTTTCCACCCAAACAAGCAGCGTTCAATTCCCTGTCCTGACAGATGACACACTCAGTCTCTCAGCAAGCATCTGTGCATTGATCTCTTTTTTTTAATTCAGTTTTCCTTCCAAATCCTGCAACCCCTTCACCACAAATACAGTCCAATCATTCCTCGATACTCATTCACTCAGTCATTCCACTCCTCCATTCTACAGGCTCTACAAAAACCAACAAGAACAAGAGCTAGTTCAGCAAGCAGATTTAAAGCCTCTCTTTGGATTTATGTTGATGCTGCTGCCCTCTAGTAATGTTATATGGCAACTGCAGCATAATCACAGGATTGAGAAAGGGGCAGTCCTATGCAAATAATCTCCTCCCGTGATTACTTCTCTGAGCTTCCGTAGTGGTACGATGATAGGACCTTCAACAAATGGTCTTCAGCAGATTTCTAAATTTGCCAAATTGTCTTAGGCTAAGGATTGTTCCAGTCGAAGGCCTTCCGATAAGGACCCCACCCTCACTTAGCAGGGTCCAGAATTACCTGCAGTAATCCTCCATACAGAACATTATTGTTTGTCGGCTTACATAGGCCTACTGTAAAGACTGCATGCTAAAACTGTGATGTCTAAAGTCCCAGTTCTGGTCTCACTGTCAGAGGCACAGCATAACATAGCATGCTAGACATGGCCATGCAAATCCTCGCCTAACCAACTGCCCCTTCCCCACGCTTGCTGCATTATGCATTTTCAAGACATAGTCAATAAGAGGCCTGACTTTGCCCTTTTCTTTCACTTCAAAATTCATCATGCTACCTTCTGACTGCAGCGAATAAGGGCTCTTTCACCTGCACAAAATTTTACCCTCCATTAAATCAACACCATTCAACCTATTTTATTATCTGCATGGCACCTTCCTCACATAATACAGCTCAATTCTGGCCCCCCTTAGGCCATATTTGTGCTCTCCATAACACCAATTTGAAGAATCAACGAATACATTCATAAATGAAGATAAGACTTTGCTCCTATTTAAACTACTTGAGCAAAAGGAGGGAGGTGGCAGGTGGTGGTGGGGGTGGCAAGATTTGTAAATGTACCCAACTAATGCGATCAAAAAATGACTTAAATTGTTCCTGTATTTTTTTTAAGTAAAAATAATCTTTTTACGTGCAAAAAATCAAAAACTGTATTTTTTTTCATCTAAACATACTTTAATGGTGGTGGCTGCATTCAAACCCCTGTCCAGGGGTAGGTTTCTGCACCAAAGGCACTAGACTTTGCCACTGAGCTAAATGCTCTTGATGGTTTCCAGTTCTGCAAGTGCCCCTATCAGCATCTGACAGGCCTTGGTGTCCTTGCTCATAGCAGCCACTGCACAGGACACATCATAACCATGATATAGGGAAGATTTGAACAGCTATGGATAGGGAAGCCCGTCTGGTCCAGTGGGTAAGTTCCTGCTTTCCATCCAAACAAGCAGCGTTCAATTCCCTGTCCTGACAGATGACACACTCAGTCTCTCAGCAAGCATCTGTGCATTGATCTCTTTTTTTTTATTCAGTTTTCCTTCCAAATCCTGCAACCCCTTCACCACAAATACAGTCCAATCATTCCTCGATACTCATTCACTCAGTCATTCCACTCCTCCATTCTACAGGCTCTACAAAAACCAACAAGAACAAGAGCTAGTTCAGCAAGCAGATTTAAAGCCTCTCTTTGGATTTATGTTGATGCTGCTGCCCTCTAGTAATGTTATATGGCAACTGCAGCATAATCACAGGATTGAGAAAGGGGCAGTCCTATGCAAATAATCTCCTCCCATGATTACTTCTCTGAGCTTCCGTAGTGGTACGATGATAGGACCTTCAACAAATGGTCTTCAGCAGATTTCTAAACTTGCCAAATTGTCTTAGGCTAAGGATTGTTCCAGTCGAAGGCCTTCCGATAAGGACCCCACCTTCACTTAGCAGGGTCCAGAATTACCTGCAGTAATCCTCTATAGAAAACATGGGCGTTTGCAGGCCTACGTGGGCCTACTGTAAAGACTGCATGCTAAAACTGTGATGTCTAAAGTCCCAGTTTTGGTCTCACTGTCAGAGGCACAGCATAACATAGCATACCAGACATAGCCATGCAAATCCTTGCCTAACCAACTGCCCCTTCCCCATGCTTACTGCATTATGCATTTTCAAGACATAGTCAATAAGAGGTCTGACTTTGTCCTTTTCTTTCACTTCAAAATTCATCATGCTACCTTCTGACTGCAGCGAATAAGGGCTCTTTCACCTGCACAAAATGTTACCCTACATTAAATCAACACCATTCAACCTATTTTATTATCTGCATGGCACCTTTCTCACATAATACAGCTCAATTCTGGCCCCCCTTAGGCCATATTTGTGCTCTCCACAACACCAATTTGAAGAATCAACGAATACATTCATAAATGAAGATAAGACTTTGCTCCTATTTAAACTACTTGAGCAAAAGGAGGGAGGTGGCAGGTGGTGGTGGCAAGATTTGTAAATGTACCCAACTAATGCGATCAAAAAATGACTTAAATTGTTCCTGTATTTTTTTTAAGTAAAAATAATCTTTTTACGTGCAAAAAATCAAAAACTGTATTTTTTTTCATCTAAACATACTTTAATGGTGGTGGCTGCATTCAAACCCCTGTCCAGGGGTAGGTTGCTGCACCAAAGGCACTAGACTATGCCACTGAGCTACAGGCTCTTGATGGTTTCCAGTTGTGCAAGTGCCCCTATCAGCATCTGACAGGCCTTGGTGTCCTTGCTCATAGCAGCCACTGCACAGGACACATCATAACCATGATATAGGGAAGATTTGAACAGCTATGGATAGGGAAGCCCATCTGGTCCAGTGGGTAAGTTCCTGCTTTCCTCCCAAAGTAGCAGGGTTCAATTCCATGTCCTGACAGATGACACACTCAATGTCTCAGCAAGCATTTGTGCATTGATCTCTTTTTTTTAATTCAGTTTTCCTTCCAAATCCTGCAACCCCTTCACCACAAATACAGTCCAATCATTCCTCGATACTCATTCACTCAGTCATTCCACTCCTCCATTCTACAGGCTCTTCAAAAACCAACAAGAACAAGAGCTAGTTCAGCAAGCAGATTTAAAGCCTCTCTTTGGATTTATGTTGATGCTGCTGCCCTCTAGTAATGTTATATGGCAACTGCAGCATAATCACAGGATTGAGAAAGGGGCAGTCCTATGCAAATAATCTCCTCCCATGATTACTTCTCTGAGCTTCCGTAGTGGTACGATGATAGGACCTTCAACAAATGGTCTTCAGCAGATTTCTAAACTTGCCAAATTGTCTTAGGCTAAGGATTGTTCCAGTCGAAGGCCTTCCGATAAGGACCCCACCCTCACTTAGCAGGGTCCAGAATTACCTGCAGTAATCCTCTATACAGAACATGGGCGTTCGTGGGCCTACTGTAAAGATTGCATGCTAAAACTGTGATGTCTAAAGTCCCTGTTCTGGTCTCACTGTCAGAGGCACAGCATAACATAGCATACCAGACATGGCCATGCAAATCCTTGCCTAACCAACTGCCCTTTCCCCATGCTTCCTGCATTATGCATTTTCAAAACATAGTCAATAAGAGGCCTGACTTTGTCCTTTTCTATCACCTCAAAATTTGTTATGCTACCTTCTGACTGCAGCTAATAAGGGCTTTTTCACCTGCACAAAATTTTACCCTCCATTAAATCAACACCATTCAACCTATTTTATTATCTGCATGGCACCTTCCTCACATAATACAGCTCAATTCTGGCCCCCCTTAGTCCATATTTGTGCTCTCCAGAACACCAATTTGAAGAATCAACGAATACATTCATAAATGAAGATAAGACTTTGCTCCTATTTAAACTACTTGAGCAAAAGGAGGGGTGGTGGCAGGTGGTAGTGGGGGTGGCAAGATTTGTAAATGTACCCAACTAATGCGATCAAAAAATGACTTAAATTGTTCCTGTATTTTTTTTAAGTAAAAATAATCTTTTTACGTGCAAAAAATCAAAAACTGTATTTTTTTCATCTAAACATACTTTAATGGTGGTGGCTGCATTCAAACCCCTGTCCAGGGGTAGGTTTCTGCACCAAAGGCACTAGACTTTGCCACTGAGCTACAGGCTCTTGATGGTTTCCAGCTGTGCAAGTGCCCCTATCAGCATCTGACAGGCCATGGTGTCCTTGCTCATAGCAGCCACTGCACAGGACACATCATAACCATGATATAGGGAAGATTTGAAGAGCTATGGATAGGGAAGCCCATCTGGTCCAGTGGGTAAGTTCCTGCTTTCCACCCAAAGTAGCAGGGTTCAATTCCCTGTCCTGACAGATGACACACTCAATGTCTCAGCAAGCATCTGTGCATTGATCTCTTTTTTTTAATTCAGTTTTCCTTCCAAATCCTGCAACCCCTTCACCACAAATACAGTCCAATCATTCCTCGATACTCATTCACTCAGTCATTCCACTCCTCCATTCTACAGGCTCTACAAAAACCAACAAGAACAAGAGCTAGTTCAGCAAGCAGATTTAAAGCCTCTCTTTGGATTTATGTTGATGCTGCTGCCCTCTAGTAATGTTATATGGCAACTGCAGCATAATCACAGGATTGAGAAAGGGGCAGTCCTATGCAAATAATCTCCTCCCATGATTACTTCTCTGAGCTTCCGTAGTGGTACGATGATAGGACCTTCAACAAATGGTCTTCAGCAGATTTCTAAACTTGCCAAATTGTCTTAGGCTAAGGATTGTTCCAGTCGAAGGCCTTCCGATAAGGACCCCACCCTCACTTAGCAGGGTCCAGAATTACCTGCAGTAATCCTCCATACAGAACATGTCTGTTTGTGGGCTTACGTGGTCCTATTGTAAAGACTGCATGCTAAAACTGTGATGTCTAAATTCCCAGTTCTGGTCTCACTGTCAGAGGCACAGCGTAACATAGCATGCTAGACATGGTCATGCAAATCCTCACCTAACCAACTGCCCCTTCCCCACGCTTGCTGCATTATGCATTTTCAAGACATAGTCAATAAGAGACCTGACTTTGTCCTTTTCTTTCACTTCAAAATTCATCGTGCTACCTTCTGACTGCAGCGAATAAGGGCTCTTTCACCTGCACAAAATTTTACCCTCCATTAAATCGACACCATTCAACCTATTTTATTATCTGCATGGCAACTTCCTCACATAATACAGCTCAATTCTGGCCCCCCTTAGGCCATATTTGTGCTCTCCACAACACCAATTTGAAGAATCAATGAATACATTCATAAATGAAGATAAGACTTTGCTCCTATTTAAACTACTTGAGCAAAAGGAGGGAGGTGGCAGGTGGTGGTGGGGGTGGCAAGATTTGTAAATGTACCCAACTAATGCGATCAAAAAATGACTTAAATTGTTCCTTATTTTTTTTAAGTAAAAATTATCTTTTTACGTGCAAAAAATCAAAAACTGTATTTTTTTTCATCTAAACATACTTTAATGGTGGTGGCTGCATTCAAACCCCTGTCCAGGGGTAGGTTTCTGCACCAAAGGCACTAGACTTTGCCACTGAGCAAGAGGCTCTTGATGGTTTCCAGTTCTGCAAGTGCCCCTATCAGCATCTGACAGGCCTTGGTGTCCTTGCTCATAGCAGCCACTGCACAGGACACATCATAATCATGATATAGGGAAGATTTGAACAGCTGTTTATAGGGAAGCCCATCTGGTCCAGTGGTTAAGTTCCTGCTTTCCACCCAAACAAGCAGGGTTCAATTTCCTGTCCTGACAGATAACACACTCAATCTCACAGCAAGCATCTGTGCATTGATCTCTTTTCTTTAATTCAGTTTTCCTTCCAAATCCTGCAACCCCTTCACCACAAATACAGTCCAATCATTCCTCGATACTCATTCACTCAGTCATTCCACTCCTCCATTCTACAGGCTCTACAAAAACCAACAAGAACAAGAGCTAGTTCAGCAAGCAGATTTAAAGCCTCTCTTTGGATTTATGTTGATGCTGCTGCCCTCTAGTAATGTTATATGGCAACTGCAGCATAATCACAGGATTGAGAAAGGGGCAGTCCAATGCAAATAATCTCCTCCCATGATTACTTCTCTGAGCTTCCGTAGTGGTACGATGATAGGACCTTCAACAAATGGTCTTCAGCAGATTTCTAAATTTGCCAAATTGTCTTAGGCTAAGGATTGTTCCAGTCGAAGGCCTTCCGATAAGGACCCCACCCTCACTTAGCAGGGTCCAGAATTACCTGCAGTAATCCTCCATACAGAACATTATTGTTTGTCGGCTTACATAGGCCTACTGTAAAGACTGCATGCTAAAACTGTGATGTCTAAACTCCCAGTTCTGGTCTCACTGTCAGAGGCA
Source organism: Pleurodeles waltl (assembly GCF_031143425.1). NCBI lineage: Eukaryota > Metazoa > Chordata > Amphibia > Caudata > Salamandridae > Pleurodeles > Pleurodeles waltl. Next base: position 955,754,095 of record NC_090440.1, on the reverse strand, counting down.
CAGCATAACATAGCATACCTGACATGGCCATGCAAATTCTTGCCTAACCAACTGTCCCTTCCCCATGCTTGCTGCATTATGCATTTTCAAGACATAGTCAATAAGAGGACTGGCTTTGTCCTTTTCTTTCACTTCAAAATTCATCATGCTACCTTCTGACTGCAGTGAATAAGGGCTCTTTCACCTGCACAAAATTTTACCCTCCATTAAATCAACACCATTCAACCTATTTTATTATCTGCATGGCACCTTCCTCACATAATACAGCTCAATTCTGGCCCCCCTTAGGCCATATTTGTGCTCTCCACAACACCAATTTGAAGAATCAACGAATACATTCATAACTGAAGATAAGACTTTGCTCCTATTTAAACTACTTGAGCAAAAGGAGGGAGGTGGCAGGTGGTGGTGGGGGTGGCAAGATTTGTAAATGTACCCAACTAATGCGATCAAAAAATGACTTAAATTGTTCCTGTATTTTTTTTAAGTAAAAATAATCTTTTTACGTGCAAAAAATCAAAAACTGTATTTTTTTTCATCTAAACATACTTTATTGGCGGTGGCTGCATTCAAACCCCTGTCTAGGGGTAGGTTTCTGCACCAAAGGCACTAGACTTTGCCACTGAGCTACAGGCTCTTGATGGTTTCCAGTTGTGCAAGTGCCCCTATCAGCATCTGACAGGCCTTGGTGTCCTTGCTACAGGCTCTTGATGGTTTCCAGTTGTGCAAGTGCCCCTATCAGCATCTGACAGGCCTTGGTGTCCTTGCTCATAGCAGCCACTGCACAGCACACATCATAACCATGATATAGGGAAGATTTGAACAACTGTTTATAGGGAAGCCCATCTGGTCCAGTGGTTAAGTTCCTGCTTTCCACCCCAACAACCAGGGTTCAATTCCCTGTCCTGACAGATAACACACTCAATCTCTCAGCAAGCATCTGTGCATTGATCTCTTTTTTTAATTCAGTTTTCCTTCCAAATCCTGCAACCCCTTCACCACAAATACAGTCCAATCATTCCTCAATACTCATTCACTCAGTCATTCCACTCCTCCATTCTACAGGCTCTACAATAACCAACAAGAACAAGAGCTAGTTCAGCAAGCAGATTTAAAGCCTCTCTTTGGATTTATGTTGATGCTGCTGCCCTCTAGTATTGTTATATGGCAACTGCAGCATAATCACAGGATTGAGAAAGGGGCAGTCCTATGCAAATAATCTCCTCCCATGATTACTTCTCTGAGCTTCCGTAGTGGTACGATGATAGGACCTTCAACAAATGGTCTTCAGCAGATTTCTAAACTTGCCAAATTGTCTTAGGCTAAGGATTGTTCCAGTCGAAGGCCTTCCGATAAGGACCCCACCCTCACTTAGCAGGGTCCAGAATTACCTGCAGTAATCCTCCATACAGAACATCGCTGTTTGTGGGCTTACATGGTCCTACTGTAAAGACTCCATGCTAAAACTGTGATGTTTAAAGTCCCAGTTCTGGTCTCTCTGTCAGAGGCACAGCGTAACATAGCATGCTAGACATGGTCATGCAAATCCACACCTAACCAACTGCCCCTTCCCCACGCTTGCTGCATTATGCATTTTCAAGACATAGTCAATAAGAGGCCTGACTTTGTCCTTTTCTTTCACTTCAAAATTCATCGTGCTACCTTCTGACTGCAGTGAATAAGGGCTCTTTCACCTGCACAAAATTTTACCCACCATTAAATCAACACCATTCAACCTATTTTATTATCTACATGGCACCTTCCTCACATAATACAGCTCAATTCTGGCCCCCCTTAGGCCATATTTGTGCTCTCCACAACACCAATTTGAAGAATCAATGAATACATTCATAAATGAAGATAAGACTTTGCTCCTATTTAAACTACTTGAGCAAAAAGAGGGAGGTGGCAGGTGGTGGTGGGGGTGGCAAGATTTGTAAATGTACCCAACTAATGCGATCAAAAAATGACTTAAATTGTTCCTGTATTTTTTTTAAGTAAAAATAATCTTTTTACGTGCAAAATATCAAAACTGTATTTTCTTTCATCTAAACATACTTTAATGGTGGTGGCTGCATTCAAACCCCTGTCCAGGGGTAAGTTTCTGCACCAAAGGCACTAGACTTTGCCACTGAGCAAGAGGCTCTTGATGGTTTCCAGTTCTGCAAGGGCCCCTATCAGCATCTGACAGGCCTTGGTGTCCTTGCTCATAGCAGCCACTGCACAGGACACATCATAACCATGATATAGGGAAGATTTGAACAGCTATGGATAGGGAAGCCTGTCTGGTCCAGTGGGTAAGTTCCTGCTTTCCACCCAAACAAGCAGCGTTCAATTCCCTGTCCTGACAGATGACACACTCAGTCTCTCAGCGAGCATCTGTGCATTGATCTCTTTTTTTTAATTCAGTTTTCCTTCCAAATCCTGCAACCCCTTCACCACAAATACAGTCCAATCATTCCTCGATACTCATTCACTCAGTCATTTCACTCCTCCATTCTACAGGCTCTACAAAAACCAACAAGAACAAGAGCTAGTTCAGCAAGCAGATTTAAAGCCTTTCTTTGGATTTATGTTGATGCTGCTGCCCTCTAGTAATGTTATATGGCAACTGCAGCATAATCACAGGATTGAGAAAGGGGCAGTCCTATGCAAATAATCTCCTCCCATGATTACTTCTCTGAGCTTCCGTAGTGGTACGATGATAGGACCTTCAACAAATGGTCTTCAGCAGATTTCTAAACTTGCCAAATTGTCTTAGGCTAAGGATTGTTCCAGTCGAAGGCCTTCCGATAAGGACCCCACCCTCACTTAGCAGGGTCCAGAATTACCTGCAGTAATCCTCTATACAGAACATGGGCGTTTGTAGGCCTACTGTAAAGACTGCATGCTAAAACTGTGATGTCTAAAGTCCCAGTTCTGGTTTCACTGTCAGAGGCACAGCATAACATAGCATACCAGACATAGCCATGCAAATCCTTGCCTAACCAACTGCCCCTTCCCCATGCTTGCTGCATTATGCATTTTCAAGACATAGTTAATAAGAGGCCTGACTTTGTCTTTTTCTTTCACTTCAAAATTCATCATGCTACCTTCTGACTGCAGCGAATAAGGGCTCTTTCACCTGCACAAAATTTTACCCTACATTAAATCAACACCATTCAACCTATTTTATTATCTGCATGGCACCTTTCTCACATAATACAGCTCAATTCTGGCCCCCCTTAGGCCATATTTGTGCTCTCCACAACACCAATTTGAAGAATCAACGAATACATTCATAAATGAAGATAAGACTTTGCTCCTATTTAAACTACTTGAGCAAAAGGAGGGAGGTGGCAGGTGGTGGTGGGGGTGGCAAGATTTGTAAATGTACCCAACTAATGCGATCAAAAAATGACTTAAATTGTTCCTGTATTTTTTTTAAGTAAAAATAATCTTTTTACGTGCAAAAAATCAAAAACTGTATTTTTTTTCATCTAAACATACTTTAATGGTGGTGGCTGCATTCAAACCCCTGTCCAGGGGTAGGTTTCTGCACCAAAGGCACTAGACTTTGCCACTGAGATACAGGCTCTTGATGGTTTCCAGTTCTGCAAGTGCCCCTATCAGCATCTGACAGGCCTTGGTGTCCTTGCTCATAGCAGCCACTGCACAGGACACATCATGACCATGATATAGGGAAAATTTGAACAGCTATGGATAGGGAAGCCCATCTGGTCCAGTGGGTAAGTTCCTGCTTTCCACCCAAAGAAGCAGGGTTCAATTCCCTGTCCTGACAGATGACACACTCAATGTCTCAGCAAGCATCTGTGCATTGATCTCTTTTTTTTAATTCAGTTTTCCTTCCAAATCCTGCAACCCCTTCACCACAAATACAGTCCAATCATTCCTCGATACTCATTCACTCAGTCATTCCACTCCTCCATTCTACAGGCTCTACAAAAACCAACAAGAACAAGAGCTAGTTGAGCAAGCAGATTTAAAGCCTCTCTTTGGATGTATGTTGATGCTGCTGCCCTCTAGTAATGTTATATGGCAACTGCAGCATAATCACAGGATTGAGAAAGGGGCAGTCCTATGCAAATAATCTCCTCCCATGATTACTTCTCTGAGCTTCCGTAGTGGTACGATGATAGGACCTTCAACAAATGGTCTTCAGCAGATTTCTAAACTTGCCAAATTGTCTTAGGCTAAGGATTGTTCCAGTCGAAGGCCTTCCGATAAGGACCCCACCCTCACTTAGCAGGGTCCAGAATTACCTGCAGTAATCCTCTATACAGAACATGGGTGTTCGTGGGCCTACTGTAAAGACTGCATGCTAAAACTGTGATATCTAAACTCCCAGTTCTGGTCTCACTGTGAGAGGCACAGCATAACATAGCATACCTGACATGGCCATGCAAATTCTTGCCTAACCAACTGCCCCTTCCCCATGCTTGCTGCATTATGCATTTTCAAGACATAGTCAATAAGAGGACTGGCTTTGTCCTTTTCTTTCACTTCAAAATTCATCATGCTACCTTCTGACTGCAGTGAATAAGGGCTCTTTCACCTGCACAAAATTTTACCCTCCATTAAATCAACACCATTCAACCTATTTTATTATCTGCATGGCACCTTCCTCACATAATACAGCTCAATTCTGGCCCCCCTTAGGCCATATTTGTGCTCTCCACAACACCAATTTGAAGAATCAACGAATACATTCATAACTGAAGATAAGACTTTGCTCCTATTTAAACTACTTGAGCAAAAGGAGGGAGGTGGCAGGTGGTGGTGGGGGTGGCAAGATTTGTAAATGTACCCAACTAATGCGATCAAAAAATGACTTAAATTGTTCCTGTATTTTTTTTAAGTAAAAATAATCTTTTTACGTGCAAAAAATCAAAAACTGTATTTTTTTTAATCTAAACATACTTTAATGGTGGTGGCTGCATTCAAACCCCTGTCCAGGGGTAGGTTTCTGCACCAAAGGCACTAGACTTTGCCACTGAGCTACAGGCTCTTGATGGTTTCCAGTTGTGCAAGTGCCCCTATCAGCATCTGACAGGCCTTGGTGTCCTTGCTACAGGCTCTTGATGGTTTCCAGTTGTGCAAGTGCCCCTATCAGCATCTGACAGGCCTTGGTGTCCTTGCTCATAGCAGCCACTGCACAGGACACATCATAACCATGATATAGGGAAGATTTGAACAACTGTGTATAGGGAAGCCCGTCTGGTCCAGTGGGTAAGTTCCTGCTTTCCACCCCAACAACCAGGGTTCAATTCCCTGTCCTGACAGATAACACACTCAATCTCTCAGCAAGCATCTGTGCATTGATCTCTTTTTTTAATACAGTTTTCCTTCCAAATCCTGCAACCCCTTCACCACAAATACAGTCCAATCATTCCTCAATACTCATTCACTCAGTCATTCCACTCCTCCATTCTACAGGCTCTACAATAACCAACAAGAACAAGAGCTAGTTCAGCAAGCAGATTTAAAGCCTCTCTTTGGATTTATGTTGATGCTGCTGCCCTCTAGTATTGTTATATGGCAACTGCAGCATAATCACAGGATTGAGAAAGGGGCAGTCCTATGCAAATAATCTCCTCCCATGATTACTTCTCTGAGCTTCCGTAGTGGTACGATGATAGGACCTTCAACAAATGGTCTTCAGCAGATTTCTAAACTTGCCAAATTGTCTTAGGCTAAGGATTGTTCCAGTCGAAGGCCTTCCGATAAGGACCCCACCCTCACTTAGCAGGGTCCAGAATTACCTGCAGTAATCCTCCATACAGAACATCGCTGTTTGTGGGCTTACATGGTCCTACTGTAAAGACTCCATGCTAAAACTGTGATGTCTAAAGTCCCAGTTCTGGTCTCTCTGTCAGAGGCACAGCGTAACATAGCATGCTAGACATGGTCATGCAAATCCACACCTAACCAACTGCCCCTTCCCCACGCTTGCTGCATTATGCATTTTCAAGACATAGTCAATAAGAGGCCTGACTTTGTCCTTTTCTTTCACTTCAAAATTCATCGTGCTACCTTCTGACTGCAGTGAATAAGGGCTCTTTCACCTGCACAAAATTTTACCCACCATTAAATCAACACCATTCAACCTATTTTATTATCTGCATGGCACCTTCCTCACATAATACAGCTCAATTCTGGCCCCCCTTAGGCCATATTTGTGCTCTCCACAACACCAATTTGAAGAATCAATGAATACATTCATAAATGAAGATAAGACTTTGCTCCTATTTAAACTACTTGAGCAAAAAGAGGGAGGTGGCAGGTGGTGGTGGGGGTGGCAAGATTTGTAAATGTACCCAACTAATGCGATCAAAAAATGACTTAAATTGTTCCTGTATTTTTTTTAAGTAAAAATAATCTTTTTACGTGCAAAATATCAAAACTGTATTTTCTTTCATCTAAACATACTTTAATGGTGGTGGCTGCATTCAAACCCTGTCCAGGGGTAAGTTTCTGCACCAAAGGCACTAGACTTTGCCACTGAGCAAGAGGCTCTTGATGGTTTCCAGTTCTGCAAGGGCCCCTATCAGCATCTGACAGGCCTTGGTGTCCTTGCTCATAGCAGCCACTGCACAGGACACATCATAACCATGATATAGGGAAGATTTGAACAGCTATGGATAGGGAAGCCCGTCTGGTCCAGTGGGTAAGTTCCTGCTTTCCACCCAAACAAGCAGCGTTCAATTCCCTGTCCTGACAGATGACACACTCAGTCTCTCAGCAAGCATCTGTGCATTGATCTCTTTTTTTTAATTCAGTTTTCCTTCCAAATCCTGCAACCCCTTCACCACAAATACAGTCCAATCATTCCTCGATACTCATTCACTCAGTCATTCCACTCCTCCATTCTACAGGCTCTACAAAAACCAACAAGAACAAGAGCTAGTTCAGCAAGCAGATTTAAAGCCTCTCTTTGGATTTATGTTGATGCTGCTGCCCTCTAGTAATGTTATATGGCAACTGCAGCATAATCACAGGATTGAGAAAGGGGCAGTCCTATGCAAATAATCTCCTCCCGTGATTACTTCTCTGAGCTTCCGTAGTGGTACGATGATAGGACCTTCAACAAATGGTCTTCAGCAGATTTCTAAATTTGCCAAATTGTCTTAGGCTAAGGATTGTTCCAGTCGAAGGCCTTCCGATAAGGACCCCACCCTCACTTAGCAGGGTCCAGAATTACCTGCAGTAATCCTCCATACAGAACATTATTGTTTGTCGGCTTACATAGGCCTACTGTAAAGACTGCATGCTAAAACTGTGATGTCTAAAGTCCCAGTTCTGGTCTCACTGTCAGAGGCACAGCATAACATAGCATGCTAGACATGGCCATGCAAATCCTCGCCTAACCAACTGCCCCTTCCCCACGCTTGCTGCATTATGCATTTTCAAGACATAGTCAATAAGAGGCCTGACTTTGCCCTTTTCTTTCACTTCAAAATTCATCATGCTACCTTCTGACTGCAGCGAATAAGGGCTCTTTCACCTGCACAAAATTTTACCCTCCATTAAATCAACACCATTCAACCTATTTTATTATCTGCATGGCACCTTCCTCACATAATACAGCTCAATTCTGGCCCCCCTTAGGCCATATTTGTGCTCTCCATAACACCAATTTGAAGAATCAACGAATACATTCATAAATGAAGATAAGACTTTGCTCCTATTTAAACTACTTGAGCAAAAGGAGGGAGGTGGCAGGTGGTGGTGGGGGTGGCAAGATTTGTAAATGTACCCAACTAATGCGATCAAAAAATGACTTAAATTGTTCCTGTATTTTTTTTAAGTAAAAATAATCTTTTTACGTGCAAAAAATCAAAAACTGTATTTTTTTTCATCTAAACATACTTTAATGGTGGTGGCTGCATTCAAACCCCTGTCCAGGGGTAGGTTTCTGCACCAAAGGCACTAGACTTTGCCACTGAGCTAAATGCTCTTGATGGTTTCCAGTTCTGCAAGTGCCCCTATCAGCATCTGACAGGCCTTGGTGTCCTTGCTCATAGCAGCCACTGCACAGGACACATCATAACCATGATATAGGGAAGATTTGAACAGCTATGGATAGGGAAGCCCGTCTGGTCCAGTGGGTAAGTTCCTGCTTTCCACCCAAACAAGCAGCGTTCAATTCCCTGTCCTGACAGATGACACACTCAGTCTCTCAGCAAGCATCTGTGCATTGATCTCTTTTTTTTTATTCAGTTTTCCTTCCAAATCCTGCAACCCCTTCACCACAAATACAGTCCAATCATTCCTCGATACTCATTCACTCAGTCATTCCACTCCTCCATTCTACAGGCTCTACAAAAACCAACAAGAACAAGAGCTAGTTCAGCAAGCAGATTTAAAGCCTCTCTTTGGATTTATGTTGATGCTGCTGCCCTCTAGTAATGTTATATGGCAACTGCAGCATAATCACAGGATTGAGAAAGGGGCAGTCCTATGCAAATAATCTCCTCCCATGATTACTTCTCTGAGCTTCCGTAGTGGTACGATGATAGGACCTTCAACAAATGGTCTTCAGCAGATTTCTAAACTTGCCAAATTGTCTTAGGCTAAGGATTGTTCCAGTCGAAGGCCTTCCGATAAGGACCCCACCTTCACTTAGCAGGGTCCAGAATTACCTGCAGTAATCCTCTATAGAAAACATGGGCGTTTGCAGGCCTACGTGGGCCTACTGTAAAGACTGCATGCTAAAACTGTGATGTCTAAAGTCCCAGTTTTGGTCTCACTGTCAGAGGCACAGCATAACATAGCATACCAGACATAGCCATGCAAATCCTTGCCTAACCAACTGCCCCTTCCCCATGCTTACTGCATTATGCATTTTCAAGACATAGTCAATAAGAGGTCTGACTTTGTCCTTTTCTTTCACTTCAAAATTCATCATGCTACCTTCTGACTGCAGCGAATAAGGGCTCTTTCACCTGCACAAAATGTTACCCTACATTAAATCAACACCATTCAACCTATTTTATTATCTGCATGGCACCTTTCTCACATAATACAGCTCAATTCTGGCCCCCCTTAGGCCATATTTGTGCTCTCCACAACACCAATTTGAAGAATCAACGAATACATTCATAAATGAAGATAAGACTTTGCTCCTATTTAAACTACTTGAGCAAAAGGAGGGAGGTGGCAGGTGGTGGTGGCAAGATTTGTAAATGTACCCAACTAATGCGATCAAAAAATGACTTAAATTGTTCCTGTATTTTTTTTAAGTAAAAATAATCTTTTTACGTGCAAAAAATCAAAAACTGTATTTTTTTTCATCTAAACATACTTTAATGGTGGTGGCTGCATTCAAACCCCTGTCCAGGGGTAGGTTGCTGCACCAAAGGCACTAGACTATGCCACTGAGCTACAGGCTCTTGATGGTTTCCAGTTGTGCAAGTGCCCCTATCAGCATCTGACAGGCCTTGGTGTCCTTGCTCATAGCAGCCACTGCACAGGACACATCATAACCATGATATAGGGAAGATTTGAACAGCTATGGATAGGGAAGCCCATCTGGTCCAGTGGGTAAGTTCCTGCTTTCCACCCAAAGTAGCAGGGTTCAATTCCATGTCCTGACAGATGACACACTCAATGTCTCAGCAAGCATTTGTGCATTGATCTCTTTTTTTTAATTCAGTTTTCCTTCCAAATCCTGCAACCCCTTCACCACAAATACAGTCCAATCATTCCTCGATACTCATTCACTCAGTCATTCCACTCCTCCATTCTACAGGCTCTTCAAAAACCAACAAGAACAAGAGCTAGTTCAGCAAGCAGATTTAAAGCCTCTCTTTGGATTTATGTTGATGCTGCTGCCCTCTAGTAATGTTATATGGCAACTGCAGCATAATCACAGGATTGAGAAAGGGGCAGTCCTATGCAAATAATCTCCTCCCATGATTACTTCTCTGAGCTTCCGTAGTGGTACGATGATAGGACCTTCAACAAATGGTCTTCAGCAGATTTCTAAACTTGCCAAATTGTCTTAGGCTAAGGATTGTTCCAGTCGAAGGCCTTCCGATAAGGACCCCACCCTCACTTAGCAGGGTCCAGAATTACCTGCAGTAATCCTCTATACAGAACATGGGCGTTCGTGGGCATACTGTAAAGACTGCATGCTAAAACTGTGATGTCTAAAGTCCCTGTTCTGGTCTCACTGTCAGAGGCACAGCATAACATAGCATACCAGACATGGCCATGCAAATCCTTGCCTAACCAACTGCCCTTTCCCCATGCTTCCTGCATTATGCATTTTCAAAACATAGTCAATAAGAGGCCTGACTTTGTCCTTTTCTATCACCTCAAAATTTGTTATGCTACCTTCTGACTGCAGCTAATAAGGGCTTTTTCACCTGCACAAAATTTTACCCTCCATTAAATCAACACCATTCAACCTATTTTATTATCTGCATGGCACCTTCCTCACATAATACAGCTCAATTCTGGCCCCCCTTAGTCCATATTTGTGCTCTCCAGAACACCAATTTGAAGAATCAACGAATACATTCATAAATGAAGATAAGACTTTGCTCCTATTTAAACTACTTGAGCAAAAGGAGGGGTGGTGGCAGGTGGTAGTGGGGGTGGCAAGATTTGTAAATGTACCCAACTAATGCGATCAAAAAATGACTTAAATTGTTCCTGTATTTTTTTTAAGTAAAAATAATCTTTTTACGTGCAAAAAATCAAAAACTGTATTTTTTTCATCTAAACATACTTTAATGGTGGTGGCTGCATTCAAACCCCTGTCCAGGGGTAGGTTTCTGCACCAAAGGCACTAGACTTTGCCACTGAGCTACAGGCTCTTGATGGTTTCCAGCTGTGCAAGTGCCCCTATCAGCATCTGACAGGCCATGGTGTCCTTGCTCATAGCAGCCACTGCACAGGACACATCATAACCATGATATAGGGAAGATTTGAAGAGCTATGGATAGGGAAGCCCATCTGGTCCAGTGGGTAAGTTCCTGCTTTCCACCCAAAGTAGCAGGGTTCAATTCCCTGTCCTGACAGATGACACACTCAATGTCTCAGCAAGCATCTGTGCATTGATCTCTTTTTTTTAATTCAGTTTTCCTTCCAAATCCTGCAACCCCTTCACCACAAATACAGTCCAATCATTCCTCGATACTCATTCACTCAGTCATTCCACTCCTCCATTCTACAGGCTCTACAAAAACCAACAAGAACAAGAGCTAGTTCAGCAAGCAGATTTAAAGCCTCTCTTTGGATTTATGTTGATGCTGCTGCCCTCTAGTAATGTTATATGGCAACTGCAGCATAATCACAGGATTGAGAAAGGGGCAGTCCTATGCAAATAATCTCCTCCCATGATTACTTCTCTGAGCTTCCGTAGTGGTACGATGATAGGACCTTCAACAAATGGTCTTCAGCAGATTTCTAAACTTGCCAAATTGTCTTAGGCTAAGGATTGTTCCAGTCGAAGGCCTTCCGATAAGGACCCCACCCTCACTTAGCAGGGTCCAGAATTACCTGCAGTAATCCTCCATACAGAACATGTCTGTTTGTGGGCTTACGTGGTCCTATTGTAAAGACTGCATGCTAAAACTGTGATGTCTAAATTCCCAGTTCTGGTCTCACTGTCAGAGGCACAGCGTAACATAGCATGCTAGACATGGTCATGCAAATCCTCACCTAACCAACTGCCCCTTCCCCACGCTTGCTGCATTATGCATTTTCAAGACATAGTCAATAAGAGACCTGACTTTGTCCTTTTCTTTCACTTCAAAATTCATCGTGCTACCTTCTGACTGCAGCGAATAAGGGCTCTTTCACCTGCACAAAATTTTACCCTCCATTAAATCGACACCATTCAACCTATTTTATTATCTGCATGGCATCTTCCTCACATAATACAGCTCAATTCTGGCCCCCCTTAGGCCATATTTGTGCTCTCCACAACACCAATTTGAAGAATCAATGAATACATTCATAAATGAAGATAAGACTTTGCTCCTATTTAAACTACTTGAGCAAAAGGAGGGAGGTGGCAGGTGGTGGTGGGGGTGGCAAGATTTGTAAATGTACCCAACTAATGCGATCAAAAAATGACTTAAATTGTTCCTTATTTTTTTTAAGTAAAAATTATCTTTTTACGTGCAAAAAATCAAAAACTGTATTTTTTTTCATCTAAACATACTTTAATGGTGGTGGCTGCATTCAAACCCCTGTCCAGGGGTAGGTTTCTGCACCAAAGGCACTTGACTTTGCCACTGAGCAAGAGGCTCTTGATGGTTTCCAGTTCTGCAAGTGCCCCTATCAGCATCTGACAGGCCTTGGTGTCCTTGCTCATAGCAGCCACTGCACAGGACACATCATAATCATGATATAGGGAAGATTTGAACAGCTGTTTATAGGGAAGCCCATCTGGTCCAGTGGTTAAGTTCCTGCTTTCCACCCAAACAAGCAGGGTTCAATTTCCTGTCCTGACAGATAACACACTCAATCTCACAGCAAGCATCTGTGCATTGATCTCTTTTCTTTAATTCAGTTTTCCTTCCAAATCCTGCAACCCCTTCACCACAAATACAGTCCAATCATTCCTCGATACTCATTCACTCAGTCATTCCACTCCTCCATTCTACAGGCTCTACAAAAACCAACAAGAACAAGAGCTAGTTCAGCAAGCAGATTTAAAGCCTCTCTTTGGATTTATGTTGATGCTGCTGCCCTCTAGTAATGTTATATGGCAACTGCAGCATAATCACAGGATTGAGAAAGGGGCAGTCCAATGCAAATAATCTCCTCCCATGATTACTTCTCTGAGCTTCCGTAGTGGTACGATGATAGGACCTTCAACAAATGGTCTTCAGCAGATTTCTAAATTTGCCAAATTGTCTTAGGCTAAGGATTGTTCCAGTCGAAGGCCTTCCGATAAGGACCCCACCCTCACTTAGCAGGGTCCAGAATTACCTGCAGTAATCCTCCATACAGAACATTATTGTTTGTCGGCTTACATAGGTCTACTGTAAAGACTGCATGCTAAAACTGTGATGTCTAAACTCCCAGTTCTGGTCTCACTGTCAGAGGCACAGCATAACATAGCATACCTGACATGGCCATGCAAATTCTTGCCTAACCAACTGCCCCTTCCCCATGCTTGCTGCATTATGCATTTTCAAGACATAGTCAATAAGAGGACTGGCTTTGTCCTTTTCTTTCACTTCAAAATTCATCATGCTACCTTCTGACTGCAGTGAATAAGGGCTCTTTCACCTGCACAAAATTTTACCCTCCATTAAATCAACACCATTCAACCTATTTTATTATCTGCATGGCACCTTCCTCACATAATACAGCTCAATTCTGGCCCCCCTTAGGCCATATTTGTGCTCTCCACAACACCAATTTGAAGAATCAACGAATACATTCATAACTGAAGATAAGACTTTGCTCCTATTTAAACTACTTGAGCAAAAGGAGGGAGGTGGCAGGTGGTGGTGGGGGTGGCAAGATTTGTAAATGTACCCAACTAATGCGATCAAAAAATGACTTAAATTGTTCCTGTATTTTTTTTAAGTAAAAATAATCTTTTTACGTGCAAAAAATCAAAAACTGTATTTTTTTTCATCTAAACATACTTTATTGGCGGTGGCTGCATTCAAACCCCTGTCTAGGGGTAGGTTTCTGCACCAAAGGCACTAGACTTTGCCACTGAGCTACAGGCTCTTGATGGTTTCCAGTTGTGCAAGTGCCCCTATCAGCATCTGACAGGCCTTGGTGTCCTTGCTACAGGCTCTTGATGGTTTCCAGTTGTGCAAGTGCCCCTATCAGCATCTGACAGGCCTTGGTGTCCTTGCTCATAGCAGCCACTGCACAGCACACATCATAACCATGATATAGGGAAGATTTGAACAACTGTTTATAGGGAAGCCCATCTGGTCCAGTGGTTAAGTTCCTGCTTTCCACCCCAACAACCAGGGTTCAATTCCCTGTCCTGACAGATAACACACTCAATCTCTCAGCAAGCATCTGTGCATTGATCTCTTTTTTTAATTCAGTTTTCCTTCCAAATCCTGCAACCCCTTCACCACAAATACAGTCCAATCATTCCTCAATACTCATTCACTCAGTCATTCCACTCCTCCATTCTACAGGCTCTACAATAACCAACAAGAACAAGAGCTAGTTCAGCAAGCAGATTTAAAGCCTCTCTTTGGATTTATGTTGATGCTGCTGCCCTCTAGTATTGTTATATGGCAACTGCAGCATAATCACAGGATTGAGAAAGGGGCAGTCCTATGCAAATAATCTCCTCCCATGATTACTTCTCTGAGCTTCCGTAGTGGTACGATGATAGGACCTTCAACAAATGGTCTTCAGCAGATTTCTAAACTTGCCAAATTGTCTTAGGCTAAGGATTGTTCCAGTCGAAGGCCTTCCGATAAGGACCCCACCCTCACTTAGCAGGGTCCAGAATTACCTGCAGTAATCCTCCATACAGAACATCGCTGTTTGTGGGCTTACATGGTCCTACTGTAAAGACTCCATGCTAAAACTGTGATGTTTAAAGTCCCAGTTCTGGTCTCTCTGTCAGAGGCACAGCGTAACATAGCATGCTAGACATGGTCATGCAAATCCACACCTAACCAACTGCCCCTTCCCCACGCTTGCTGCATTATGCATTTTCAAGACATAGTCAATAAGAGGCCTGACTTTGTCCTTTTCTTTCACTTCAAAATTCATCGTGCTACCTTCTGACTGCAGTGAATAAGGGCTCTTTCATCTGCACAAAATTTTACCCACCATTAAATCAACACCATTCAACCTATTTTATTATCTACATGGCACCTTCCTCACATAATACAGCTCAATTCTGGCCCCCCTTAGGCCATATTTGTGCTCTCCACAACACCAATTTGAAGAATCAATGAATACATTCATAAATGAAGATAAGACTTTGCTCCTATTTAAACTACTTGAGCAAAAAGAGGGAGGTGGCAGGTGGTGGTGGGGGTGGCAAGATTTGTAAATGTACCCAACTAATGCGATCAAAAAATGACTTAAATTGTTCCTGTATTTTTTTTAAGTAAAAATAATCTTTTTACGTGCAAAATATCAAAACTGTATTTTCTTTCATCTAAACATACTTTAATGGTGGTGGCTGCATTCAAACCCCTGTCCAGGGGTAAGTTTCTGCAGCAAAGGCACTAGACTTTGCCACTGAGCAAGAGGCTCTTGATGGTTTCCAGTTCTGCAAGGGCCCCTATCAGCATCTGACAGGCCTTGGTGTCCTTGCTCATAGCAGCCACTGCACAGGACACATCATAACCATGATATAGGGAAGATTTGAACAGCTATGGATAGGGAAGCCTGTCTGGTCCAGTGGGTAAGTTCCTGCTTTCCACCCAAACAAGCAGCGTTCAATTCCCTGTCCTGACAGATGACACACTCAGTCTCTCAGCGAGCATCTGTGCATTGATCTCTTTTTTTTAATTCAGTTTTCCTTCCAAATCCTGCAACCCCTTCACCACAAATACAGTCCAATCATTCATCGATACTCATTCACTCAGTCATTTCACTCCTCCATTCTACAGGCTCTACAAAAACCAACAAGAACAAGAGCTAGTTCAGCAAGCAGATTTAAAGCCTTTCTTTGGATTTATGTTGATGCTGCTGCCCTCTAGTAATGTTATATGGCAACTGCAGCATAATCACAGGATTGAGAAAGGGGCAGTCCTATGCAAATAATCTCCTCCCATGATTACTTCTCTGAGCTTCCGTAGTGGTACGATGATAGGACCTTCAACAAATGGTCTTCAGCAGATTTCTAAACTTGCCAAATTGTCTTAGGCTAAGGATTGTTCCAGTCGAAGGCCTTCCGATAAGGACCCCACCCTCACTTAGCAGGGTCCAGAATTACCTGCAGTAATCCTCTATACAGAACATGGGCGTTTGTAGGCCTACTGTAAAGACTGCATGCTAAAACTGTGATGTCTAAAGTCCCAGTTCTGGTTTCACTGTCAGAGGCACAGCATAACATAGCATACCAGACATAGCCATGCAAATCCTTGCCTAACCAACTGCCCCTTCCCCATGCTTGCTGCATTATGCATTTTCAAGACATAGTTAATAAGAGGCCTGACTTTGTCTTTTTCTTTCACTTCAAAATTCATCATGCTACCTTCTGACTGCAGCGAATAAGGGCTCTTTCACCTGCACAAAATTTTACCCTACATTAAATCAACACCATTCAACCTATTTTATTATCTGCATGGCACCTTTCTCACATAATACAGCTCAATTCTGGCCCCCCTTAGGCCATATTTGTGCTCTCCACAACACCAATTTGAAGAATCAACGAATACATTCATAAATGAAGATAAGACTTTGCTCCTATTTAAACTACTTGAGCAAAAGGAGGGAGGTGGCAGGTGGTGGTGGGGGTGGCAAGATTTGTAAATGTACCCAACTAATGCGATCAAAAAATGACTTAAATTGTTCCTGTATTTTTTTTAAGTAAAAATAATCTTTTTACGTGCAAAAAATCAAAAACTGTATTTTTTTTCATCTAAACATACTTTAATGGTGGTGGCTGCATTCAAACCCCTGTCCAGGGGTAGGTTTCTGCACCAAAGGCACTAGACTTTGCCACTGAGATACAGGCTCTTGATGGTTTCCAGTTCTGCAAGTGCCCCTATCAGCATCTGACAGGCCTTGGTGTCCTTGCTCATAGCAGCCACTGCACAGGACACATCATGACCATGATATAGGGAAAATTTGAACAGCTATGGATAGGGAAGCCCATCTGGTCCAGTGGGTAAGTTCCTGCTTTCCACCCAAAGAAGCAGGGTTCAATTCCCTGTCCTGACAGATGACACACTCAATGTCTCAGCAAGCATCTGTGCATTGATCTCTTTTTTTTAATTCAGTTTTCCTTCCAAATCCTGCAACCCCTTCACCACAAATACAGTCCAATCATTCCTCGATACTCATTCACTCAGTCATTCCACTCCTCCATTCTACAGGCTCTACAAAAACCAACAAGAACAAGAGCTAGTTGAGCAAGCAGATTTAAAGCCTCTCTTTGGATGTATGTTGATGCTGCTGCCCTCTAGTAATGTTATATGGCAACTGCAGCATAATCACAGGATTGAGAAAGGGGCAGTCCTATGCAAATAATCTCCTCCCATGATTACTTCTCTGAGCTTCCGTAGTGGTACGATGATAGGACCTTCAACAAATGGTCTTCAGCAGATTTCTAAACTTGCCAAATTGTCTTAGGCTAAGGATTGTTCCAGTCGAAGGCCTTCCGATAAGGACCCCACCCTCACTTAGCAGGGTCCAGAATTACCTGCAGTAATCCTCTGTTCAGAACATGGGTGTTCGTGGGCCTACTGTAAAGACTGCATGCTAAAACTGTGATGTCTAAACTCCCAGTTCTGGTCTCACTGTCAGAGGCACAGCATAACATAGCATACCTGACATGGCCATGCAAATTCTTGCCTAACCAATTCCCAATTCCCCATGCTTGCTGCATTATGCATTTTCAAGACATAGTCAATAAGAGGACTGGCTTTGTCCTTTTCTTTCACTTCAAAATTCATCATGCTACCTTCTGACTGCAGTGAATAAGGGCTCTTTCACCTGCACAAAATGTTACCCTCCATTAAATCAACACCATTCAACCTATTTTATTATCTGCATGGCACCTTCCTCACATAATACAGCTCAATTCTGGCCCCCCTTAGGCCATATTTGTGCTCTCCACAACACCAATTTGAAGAATCAACGAATACATTCATAACTGAAGATAAGACTTTGCTCCTATTTAAACTACTTGAGCAAAAGGAGGGAGGTGGCAGGTGGTGGTGGGGGTGGCAAGATTTGTAAATGTACCCAACTAATGCGATCAAAAAATGACTTAAATTGGTCCTGTATTTTTTTTAAGTAAAAATAATCTTTTTACGTGCAAAAAATCAAAAACTGTATTTTTTTTCATCTAAACATACTTTAATGGTGGTGGCTGCATTCAAACCCCTGTCCAGGGGTAGGTTTCTGCACCAAAGGCACTAGACTTTGCCACTGAGCTACAGGCTCTTGATGGTTTCCAGTTGTGCAAGTGCCCCTATCAGCATCTGACAGGCCTTGGTGTCCTTGCTCATAGCAGCCACTGCACAGGACACATCATAACCATGATATAGGGAAGATGTGAACAGCTATGGATAGGGAAGCCCATCTGGTCCAGTGGGTAAGTTCCTGCTTTTCACTCAAAGTAGCAGGGTTCAATTCCCTGTCCTGACAGATGACACACTCAATGTCTCAGCAAGCATCTGTGCATTGATCTTTTTTTTTTAATTCAGTTGTCCTTCCAAATCCTGCAACCCCTTCACCACAAATACAGTCCAATCATTCCTCGATACTCATTCACTCAGTCATTCCACTCCTCCATTCTACAGGCTCTACAAAAACCAACAAGAACAAGAGCTAGTTGAGCAAGCAGATTTAAAGCCTCTCTTTGGATTTATGTTGATGCTGCTGCCCTCTAGTAATGTTATATGGCAACTGCAGCATAATCACAGGATTGAGAAAGGGGCAGTCCTATGCAAATAATCTCCTCCCATGATTACTTCTCTGAGCTTCCGTAGTGGTACGATGATAGGACCTTCAACAAATGGTCTTCAGCAGATTTCTAAACTTGCCAAATTGTCTTAGGCTAAGGATTGTTCCAGTCGAAGGCCTTCCGATAAGGACCCCACCCTCACTTAGCAGGGTCCAGAATTACCTGCAGTAATCCTCTATACAGAACATGGGCGTTCGTGGGCCTACTGTAAAGACTGCATGCTAAAACTGTGATGTCTAAACTCCCAGTTCTGGTCTCACTGTCAGAGGCACAGCATAACATAGCATACCTGACATGGCCATGCAAATTCTTGCCTAACCAACTGCCCCTTCCCAATGCTTGCTGCGTTATGCATTTTCAAGACATAGTCAATAAGAGGACTGGCTTTGTCCTTTTCTTTCACTTCAAAATTCATCACGCTACCTTCTGACTGCAGAGAATAAGGGCTCTTTCACCTGCACAAAATTTTACCCTCCATTAAATCAACACCATTCAACCTATTTTATTATCTGCATGGCACCTTCCTCACATAATACAGCTCAATTCTGGCCCCCCTTAGGCCATATTTGTGCTCTCCACGACACCAATTTGAAGAATCAACGAATACATTCATAACTGAAGATAAGACTTTGCTCCTATTTAAACTACTTGAGCAAAAGGAGGGAGGTGGCAGGTGGTGGTGGGGGTGGCAAGATTTGTAAATGTACCCAACTAATGCGATCAAAAAATGACTTAAATTGTTCCTGTATTTTTTTTAAGTAAAAATAATCTTTTTACGTGCAAAAAATCAAAAACTGTATTTTTTTGCATCTAAACATACTTTAATGGTGGTGGCTGCATTCAAACCCCTGTCCAGGGGAAGGTTTCTGCACCAAAGGCACTAGACTTTGCCACTGAGCTACAGGCTCTTGATGGTTTCCAGTTGTGCAAGTGCCCCTATCAGCATCTGACAGGCCTTGGTGTCCTTGCTACAGGCTCTTGATGGTTTCCAGTTGTGCAAGTGCCCCTATCAGCATCTGACAGGCCTTGGTGTCCTTGCTCATAGCAGCCACTGCACAGGACACATCATAACCATGATATAGGGAAGATTTGAACAACTGTTTATACGGAAGCCCGTCTGGTCCAGTGGTTAAGTTCCTGCTTTCCACCCCATCAACCAGGGTTCAATTCCCTGTCCTGACAGATAACACACTCAATCTCTCAGCAAGCATCTGTGCATTGATCTCTTTTTTTAATTCAGTTTTCCTTCCAAATCCTGCAACCCCTTCACCACAAATACAGTCCAATCATTCCTCAATACTCATTCACTCAGTCATTCCACTCCTCCATTCTACAGGCTCTACAATAACCAACAAGAACAAGAGCTAGTTCAGCAAGCAGATTTAAAGCCTCTCTTTGGATTTATGTTGATGCTGCTGCCCTCTAGTATTGTTATATGGCAACTGCAGCATAATCACAGGATTGAGAAAGGGGCAGTCCTATGCAAATAATCTCCTCCCATGATTACTTCTCTGAGCTTCCGTAGTGGTACGATGATAGGACCTTCAACAAATGGTCTTCAGCAGATTTCTAAACTTGCCAAATTGTCTTAGGCTAAGGATTGTTCCAGTCGAAGGCCTTCCGATAAGGACCCCACCCTCACTTAGCAGGGTCCAGAATTACCTGCAGTAATCCTCCATACAGAACATTGCTGTTTGTGGGCTTACATGGTCCTACTGTAAAGACTCCATGCTAAAACTGTGATGTCTAAAGTCCCAGTTCTGGTCTCTCTGTCAGAGGCACAGCGTAACATAGCATGCTAGACATGGTCATGCAAATCCACACCTAACCAACTGCCCCTTCCCCACGCTTGCTGCATTATGCATTTTCAAGACATAGTCAATAAGAGGCCTGACTTTGTCCTTTTCTTTCACTTCAAAATTCATCGTGCTACCTTCTGACTGCAGTGAATAAGGGCTCTTTCACCTGCACAAAATTTTACCCACCATTAAATCAACACCATTCAACCTATTTTATTATCTGCATGGCACCTTCCTCACATAATACAGCTCAATTCTGGCCCCCCTTAGGCCATATTTGTGCTCTCCACAACACCAATTTGAAGAATCAATGAATACATTCATAAATGAAGATAAGACTTTCCTCCTATTTAAACTACTTGAGCAAAAAGAGGGAGGTGGCAGGTGGTGGTGGGGGTGGCAAGATTTGTAAATGTACCCAACTAATGCGATCAAAAAATGACTTAAATTGTTCCTGTATTTTTTTTAAGTAAAAATAATCTTTTTACGTGCAAAATATCAAAACTGTATTTTCTTTCATCTAAACATACTTTAATGGTGGTGGCTGCATTCAAACCCCTGTCCAGGGGTAAGTTTCTGCACCAAAGGCACTAGACTTTGCCACTGAGCAAGAGGCTCTTGATGGTTTCCAGTTCTGCAAGGGCCCCTATCAGCATCTGACAGGCCTTGGTGTCCTTGCTCATAGCAGCCACTGCACAGGACACATCATAACCATGATATAGGGAAGATTTGAACAGCTATGGATAGGGAAACCCGTCTGGTCCAGTGGGTAAGTTCCTGCTTTCCACCCAAACAAGCAGCGTTCAATTCCCTGTCCTGACAGATGACACACTCAGTCTCTCAGCAAGCATCTGTGCATTGATCTCTTTTTTTTAATTCAGTTTTCCTTCCAAATCCTGCAACCCCTTCACCACAAATACAGTCCAATCATTCCTCGATACTCATTCACTCAGTCATTCCACTCCTCCATTCTACAGGCTCTACAAAAACCAACAAGAACAAGAGCTAGTTCAGCAAGCAGATTTAAAGCCTCTCTTTGGATTTATGTTGATGCTGCTGCCCTCTAGTAATGTTATATGGCAACTGCAGCATAATCACAGGATTGAGAAAGGGGCAGTCCAATGCAAATAATCTCCTCCCATGATTACTTCTCTGAGCTTCCGTAGTGGTACGATGATAGGACCTTCAACAAATGGTCTTCAGCAGATTTCTAAATTTGCCAAATTGTCTTAGGCTAAGGATTGTTCCAGTCGAAGGCCTTCCGATAAGGACCCCACCCTCACTTAGCAGGGTCCAGAATTACCTGCAGTAATCCTCCATACAGAACATTATTGTTTGTCGGCTTACATAGGTCTACTGTAAAGACTGCATGCTAAAACTGTGATGTCTAAACTCCCAGTTCTGGTCTCACTGTCAGAGGCACAGCATAACATAGCATACCTGACATGGCCATGCAAATTCTTGCCTAACCAACTGCCCCTTCCCCATGCTTGCTGCATTATGCATTTTCAAGACATAGTCAATAAGAGGACTGGCTTTGTCCTTTTCTTTCACTTCAAAATTCATCATGCTACCTTCTGACTGCAGTGAATAAGGGCTCTTTCACCTGCACAAAATTTTACCCTCCATTAAATCAACACCATTCAACCTATTTTATTATCTGCATGGCACCTTCCTCACATAATACAGCTCAATTCTGGCCCCCCTTAGGCCATATTTGTGCTCTCCACAACACCAATTTGAAGAATCAACGAATACATTCATAACTGAAGATAAGACTTTGCTCCTATTTAAACTACTTGAGCAAAAGGAGGGAGGTGGCAGGTGGTGGTGGGGGTGGCAAGATTTGTAAATGTACCCAACTAATGCGATCAAAAAATGACTTAAATTGTTCCTGTATTTTTTTTAAGTAAAAATAATCTTTTTACGTGCAAAAAATCAAAAACTGTATTTTTTTTCATCTAAACATACTTTATTGGCGGTGGCTGCATTC
Organism: Pleurodeles waltl; assembly: GCF_031143425.1. Lineage (NCBI taxonomy): Eukaryota > Metazoa > Chordata > Amphibia > Caudata > Salamandridae > Pleurodeles > Pleurodeles waltl. The sequence goes on along the minus strand of NC_090440.1, from coordinate 955,731,705 downwards.
AAACCCCTGTCTAGGGGTAGGTTTCTGCACCAAAGGCACTAGACTTTGCCACTGAGCTACAGGCTCTTGATGGTTTCCAGTTGTGCAAGTGCCCCTATCAGCATCTGACAGGCCTTGGTGTCCTTGCTACAGGCTCTTGATGGTTTCCAGTTGTGCAAGTGCCCCTATCAGCATCTGACAGGCCTTGGTGTCCTTGCTCATAGCAGCCACTGCACAGCACACATCATAACCATGATATAGGGAAGATTTGAACAACTGTTTATAGGGAAGCCCATCTGGTCCAGTGGTTAAGATCCTGCTTTCCACCCCAACAACCAGGGTTCAATTCCCTGTCCTGACAGATAACACACTCAATCTCTCAGCAAGCATCTGTGCATTGATCTCTTTTTTTAATTCAGTTTTCCTTCCAAATCCTGCAACCCCTTCACCACAAATACAGTCCAATCATTCCTCAATACTCATTCACTCAGTCATTCCACTCCTCCATTCTACAGGCTCTACAATAACCAACAAGAACAAGAGCTAGTTCAGCAAGCAGATTTAAAGCCTCTCTTTGGATTTATGTTGATGCTGCTGCCCTCTAGTATTGTTATATGGCAACTGCAGCATAATCACAGGATTGAGAAAGGGGCAGTCCTATGCAAATAATCTCCTCCCATGATTACTTCTCTGAGCTTCCGTAGTGGTACGATGATAGGACCTTCAACAAATGGTCTTCAGCAGATTTCTAAACTTGCCAAATTGTCTTAGGCTAAGGATTGTTCCAGTCGAAGGCCTTCCGATAAGGACCCCACCCTCACTTAGCAGGGTCCAGAATTACCTGCAGTAATCCTCCATACAGAACATCGCTGTTTGTGGGCTTACATGGTCCTACTGTAAAGACTCCATGCTAAAACTGTGATGTTTAAAGTCCCAGTTCTGGTCTCTCTGTCAGAGGCACAGCGTAACATAGCATGCTAGACATGGTCATGCAAATCCACACCTAACCAACTGCCCCTTCCCCACGCTTGCTGCATTATGCATTTTCAAGACATAGTCAATAAGAGGCCTGACTTTGTCCTTTTCTTTCACTTCAAAATTCATCGTGCTACCTTCTGACTGCAGTGAATAAGGGCTCTTTCACCTGCACAAAATTTTACCCACCATTAAATCAACACCATTCAACCTATTTTATTATCTACATGGCACCTTCCTCACATAATACAGCTCAATTCTGGCCCCCCTTAGGCCATATTTGTGCTCTCCACAACACCAATTTGAAGAATCAATGAATACATTCATAAATGAAGATAAGACTTTGCTCCTATTTAAACTACTTGAGCAAAAAGAGGGAGGTGGCAGGTGGTGGTGGGGGTGGCAAGATTTGTAAATGTACCCAACTAATGCGATCAAAAAATGACTTAAATTGTTCCTGTATTTTTTTTAAGTAAAAATAATCTTTTTACGTGCAAAATATCAAAACTGTATTTTCTTTCATCTAAACATACTTTAATGGTGGTGGCTGCATTCAAACCCCTGTCCAGGGGTAAGTTTCTGCAGCAAAGGCACTAGACTTTGCCACTGAGCAAGAGGCTCTTGATGGTTTCCAGTTCTGCAAGGGCCCCTATCAGCATCTGACAGGCCTTGGTGTCCTTGCTCATAGCAGCCACTGCACAGGACACATCATAACCATGATATAGGGAAGATTTGAACAGCTATGGATAGGGAAGCCTGTCTGGTCCAGTGGGTAAGTTCCTGCTTTCCACCCAAACAAGCAGCGTTCAATTCCCTGTCCTGACAGATGACACACTCAGTCTCTCAGCGAGCATCTGTGCATTGATCTCTTTTTTTTAATTCAGTTTTCCTTCCAAATCCTGCAACCCCTTCACCACAAATACAGTCCAATCATTCATCGATACTCATTCACTCAGTCATTTCACTCCTCCATTCTACAGGCTCTACAAAAACCAACAAGAACAAGAGCTAGTTCAGCAAGCAGATTTAAAGCCTTTCTTTGGATTTATGTTGATGCTGCTGCCCTCTAGTAATGTTATATGGCAACTGCAGCATAATCACAGGATTGAGAAAGGGGCAGTCCTATGCAAATAATCTCCTCCCATGATTACTTCTCTGAGCTTCCGTAGTGGTACGATGATAGGACCTTCAACAAATGGTCTTCAGCAGATTTCTAAACTTGCCAAATTGTCTTAGGCTAAGGATTGTTCCAGTCGAAGGCCTTCCGATAAGGACCCCACCCTCACTTAGCAGGGTCCAGAATTACCTGCAGTAATCCTCTATACAGAACATGGGCGTTTGTAGGCCTACTGTAAAGACTGCATGCTAAAACTGTGATGTCTAAAGTCCCAGTTCTGGTTTCACTGTCAGAGGCACAGCATAACATAGCATACCAGACATAGCCATGCAAATCCTTGCCTAACCAACTGCCCCTTCCCCATGCTTGCTGCATTATGCATTTTCAAGACATAGTTAATAAGAGGCCTGACTTTGTCTTTTTCTTTCACTTCAAAATTCATCATGCTACCTTCTGACTGCAGCGAATAAGGGCTCTTTCACCTGCACAAAATTTTACCCTACATTAAATCAACACCATTCAACCTATTTTATTATCTGCATGGCACCTTTCTCACATAATACAGCTCAATTCTGGCCCCCCTTAGGCCATATTTGTGCTCTCCACAACACCAATTTGAAGAATCAACGAATACATTCATAAATGAAGATAAGACTTTGCTCCTATTTAAACTACTTGAGCAAAAGGAGGGAGGTGGCAGGTGGTGGTGGGGGTGGCAAGATTTGTAAATGTACCCAACTAATGCGATCAAAAAATGACTTAAATTGTTCCTGTATTTTTTTTAAGTAAAAATAATCTTTTTACGTGCAAAAAATCAAAAACTGTATTTTTTTTCATCTAAACATACTTTAATGGTGGTGGCTGCATTCAAACCCCTGTCCAGGGGTAGGTTTCTGCACCAAAGGCACTAGACTTTGCCACTGAGATACAGGCTCTTGATGGTTTCCAGTTCTGCAAGTGCCCCTATCAGCATCTGACAGGCCTTGGTGTCCTTGCTCATAGCAGCCACTGCACAGGACACATCATGACCATGATATAGGGAAAATTTGAACAGCTATGGATAGGGAAGCCCATCTGGTCCAGTGGGTAAGTTCCTGCTTTCCACCCAAAGAAGCAGGGTTCAATTCCCTGTCCTGACAGATGACACACTCAATGTCTCAGCAAGCATCTGTGCATTGATCTCTTTTTTTTAATTCAGTTTTCCTTCCAAATCCTGCAACCCCTTCACCACAAATACAGTCCAATCATTCCTCGATACTCATTCACTCAGTCATTCCACTCCTCCATTCTACAGGCTCTACAAAAACCAACAAGAACAAGAGCTAGTTGAGCAAGCAGATTTAAAGCCTCTCTTTGGATGTATGTTGATGCTGCTGCCCTCTAGTAATGTTATATGGCAACTGCAGCATAATCACAGGATTGAGAAAGGGGCAGTCCTATGCAAATAATCTCCTCCCATGATTACTTCTCTGAGCTTCCGTAGTGGTACGATGATAGGACCTTCAACAAATGGTCTTCAGCAGATTTCTAAACTTGCCAAATTGTCTTAGGCTAAGGATTGTTCCAGTCGAAGGCCTTCCGATAAGGACCCCACCCTCACTTAGCAGGGTCCAGAATTACCTGCAGTAATCCTCTGTTCAGAACATGGGTGTTCGTGGGCCTACTGTAAAGACTGCATGCTAAAACTGTGATGTCTAAACTCCCAGTTCTGGTCTCACTGTCAGAGGCACAGCATAACATAGCATACCTGACATGGCCATGCAAATTCTTGCCTAACCAATTCCCAATTCCCCATGCTTGCTGCATTATGCATTTTCAAGACATAGTCAATAAGAGGACTGGCTTTGTCCTTTTCTTTCACTTCAAAATTCATCATGCTACCTTCTGACTGCAGTGAATAAGGGCTCTTTCACCTGCACAAAATGTTACCCTCCATTAAATCAACACCATTCAACCTATTTTATTATCTGCATGGCACCTTCCTCACATAATACAGCTCAATTCTGGCCCCCCTTAGGCCATATTTGTGCTCTCCACAACACCAATTTGAAGAATCAACGAATACATTCATAACTGAAGATAAGACTTTGCTCCTATTTAAACTACTTGAGCAAAAGGAGGGAGGTGGCAGGTGGTGGTGGGGGTGGCAAGATTTGTAAATGTACCCAACTAATGCGATCAAAAAATGACTTAAATTGGTCCTGTATTTTTTTTAAGTAAAAATAATCTTTTTACGTGCAAAAAATCAAAAACTGTATTTTTTTTCATCTAAACATACTTTAATGGTGGTGGCTGCATTCAAACCCCTGTCCAGGGGTAGGTTTCTGCACCAAAGGCACTAGACTTTGCCACTGAGCTACAGGCTCTTGATGGTTTCCAGTTGTGCAAGTGCCCCTATCAGCATCTGACAGGCCTTGGTGTCCTTGCTCATAGCAGCCACTGCACAGGACACATCATAACCATGATATAGGGAAGATGTGAACAGCTATGGATAGGGAAGCCCATCTGGTCCAGTGGGTAAGTTCCTGCTTTTCACTCAAAGTAGCAGGGTTCAATTCCCTGTCCTGACAGATGACACACTCAATGTCTCAGCAAGCATCTGTGCATTGATCTTTTTTTTTTAATTCAGTTGTCCTTCCAAATCCTGCAACCCCTTCACCACAAATACAGTCCAATCATTCCTCGATACTCATTCACTCAGTCATTCCACTCCTCCATTCTACAGGCTCTACAAAAACCAACAAGAACAAGAGCTAGTTGAGCAAGCAGATTTAAAGCCTCTCTTTGGATTTATGTTGATGCTGCTGCCCTCTAGTAATGTTATATGGCAACTGCAGCATAATCACAGGATTGAGAAAGGGGCAGTCCTATGCAAATAATCTCCTCCCATGATTACTTCTCTGAGCTTCCGTAGTGGTACGATGATAGGACCTTCAACAAATGGTCTTCAGCAGATTTCTAAACTTGCCAAATTGTCTTAGGCTAAGGATTGTTCCAGTCGAAGGCCTTCCGATAAGGACCCCACCCTCACTTAGCAGGGTCCAGAATTACCTGCAGTAATCCTCTATACAGAACATGGGCGTTCGTGGGCCTACTGTAAAGACTGCATGCTAAAACTGTGATGTCTAAACTCCCAGTTCTGGTCTCACTGTCAGAGGCACAGCATAACATAGCATACCTGACATGGCCATGCAAATTCTTGCCTAACCAACTGCCCCTTCCCAATGCTTGCTGCGTTATGCATTTTCAAGACATAGTCAATAAGAGGACTGGCTTTGTCCTTTTCTTTCACTTCAAAATTCATCACGCTACCTTCTGACTGCAGTGAATAAGGGCTCTTTCACCTGCACAAAATTTTACCCTCCATTAAATCAACACCATTCAACCTATTTTATTATCTGCATGGCACCTTCCTCACATAATACAGCTCAATTCTGGCCCCCCTTAGGCCATATTTGTGCTCTCCACGACACCAATTTGAAGAATCAACGAATACATTCATAACTGAAGATAAGACTTTGCTCCTATTTAAACTACTTGAGCAAAAGGAGGGAGGTGGCAGGTGGTGGTGGGGGTGGCAAGATTTGTAAATGTACCCAACTAATGCGATCAAAAAATGACTTAAATTGTTCCTGTATTTTTTTTAAGTAAAAATAATCTTTTTACGTGCAAAAAATCAAAAACTGTATTTTTTTGCATCTAAACATACTTTAATGGTGGTGGCTGCATTCAAACCCCTGTCCAGGGGAAGGTTTCTGCACCAAAGGCACTAGACTTTGCCACTGAGCTACAGGCTCTTGATGGTTTCCAGTTGTGCAAGTGCCCCTATCAGCATCTGACAGGCCTTGGTGTCCTTGCTACAGGCTCTTGATGGTTTCCAGTTGTGCAAGTGCCCCTATCAGCATCTGACAGGCCTTGGTGTCCTTGCTCATAGCAGCCACTGCACAGGACACATCATAACCATGATATAGGGAAGATTTGAACAACTGTTTATACGGAAGCCCGTCTGGTCCAGTGGTTAAGTTCCTGCTTTCCACCCCATCAACCAGGGTTCAATTCCCTGTCCTGACAGATAACACACTCAATCTCTCAGCAAGCATCTGTGCATTGATCTCTTTTTTTAATTCAGTTTTCCTTCCAAATCCTGCAACCCCTTCACCACAAATACAGTCCAATCATTCCTCAATACTCATTCACTCAGTCATTCCACTCCTCCATTCTACAGGCTCTACAATAACCAACAAGAACAAGAGCTAGTTCAGCAAGCAGATTTAAAGCCTCTCTTTGGATTTATGTTGATGCTGCTGCCCTCTAGTATTGTTATATGGCAACTGCAGCATAATCACAGGATTGAGAAAGGGGCAGTCCTATGCAAATAATCTCCTCCCATGATTACTTCTCTGAGCTTCCGTAGTGGTACGATGATAGGACCTTCAACAAATGGTCTTCAGCAGATTTCTAAACTTGCCAAATTGTCTTAGGCTAAGGATTGTTCCAGTCGAAGGCCTTCCGATAAGGACCCCACCCTCACTTAGCAGGGTCCAGAATTACCTGCAGTAATCCTCCATACAGAACATTGCTGTTTGTGGGCTTACATGGTCCTACTGTAAAGACTCCATGCTAAAACTGTGATGTCTAAAGTCCCAGTTCTGGTCTCTCTGTCAGAGGCACAGCGTAACATAGCATGCTAGACATGGTCATGCAAATCCACACCTAACCAACTGCCCCTTCCCCACGCTTGCTGCATTATGCATTTTCAAGACATAGTCAATAAGAGGCCTGACTTTGTCCTTTTCTTTCACTTCAAAATTCATCGTGCTACCTTCTGACTGCAGTGAATAAGGGCTCTTTCACCTGCACAAAATTTTACCCACCATTAAATCAACACCATTCAACCTATTTTATTATCTGCATGGCACCTTCCTCACATAATACAGCTCAATTCTGGCCCCCCTTAGGCCATATTTGTGCTCTCCACAACACCAATTTGAAGAATCAATGAATACATTCATAAATGAAGATAAGACTTTCCTCCTATTTAAACTACTTGAGCAAAAAGAGGGAGGTGGCAGGTGGTGGTGGGGGTGGCAAGATTTGTAAATGTACCCAACTAATGCGATCAAAAAATGACTTAAATTGTTCCTGTATTTTTTTTAAGTAAAAATAATCTTTTTACGTGCAAAATATCAAAACTGTATTTTCTTTCATCTAAACATACTTTAATGGTGGTGGCTGCATTCAAACCCCTGTCCAGGGGTAAGTTTCTGCACCAAAGGCACTAGACTTTGCCACTGAGCAAGAGGCTCTTGATGGTTTCCAGTTCTGCAAGGGCCCCTATCAGCATCTGACAGGCCTTGGTGTCCTTGCTCATAGCAGCCACTGCACAGGACACATCATAACCATGATATAGGGAAGATTTGAACAGCTATGGATAGGGAAACCCGTCTGGTCCAGTGGGTAAGTTCCTGCTTTCCACCCAAACAAGCAGCGTTCAATTCCCTGTCCTGACAGATGACACACTCAGTCTCTCAGCAAGCATCTGTGCATTGATCTCTTTTTTTTAATTCAGTTTTCCTTCCAAATCCTGCAACCCCTTCACCACAAATACAGTCCAATCATTCCTTGATACTCATTCACTCAGTCATTCCACTCCTCCATTCTACAGGCTCTACAAAAACCAACAAGAACAAGAGCTAGTTCAGCAAGCAGATTTAAAGCCTCTCTTTGGATTTATGTTGATGCTGCTGCCCTCTAGTAATGTTATATGGCAACTGCAGCATAATCACAGGATTGAGAAAGGGGCAGTCCTATGCAAATAATCTCCTCCCATGATTACTTCTCTGAGCTTCCGTAGTGGTACGATGATAGGACCTTCAACAAATGGTCTTCAGCAGATTTCTAAACTTGCCAAATTGTCTTAGGCTAAGGATTGTTCCAGTCGAAGGCCTTCCGATAAGGACCCCACCCTCACTTAGCAGGGTCCAGAATTACCTGCAGTAATCCTCTATACAGAACATGGGCGTTCGTGGGCCTACTGTAAAGACTGCATGCTAAAACTGTGATGTCTAAAGTCCCAGTTTTGGTCTCACTGTCAGAGGCACAGCATAACATAGCATACCCGACATAGCCATGCAAATCCTTGCCTAACCAACTGCCCCTTCCCCATGCTTACTGCATTATGCATTTTCAAGACATAGTCAATAAGAGGCCTGACTTTGTCCTTTTCTTTCACTTCAAAATTCACCATGCTACCTTCTGACTGCGGCGAATAAGGGCTCTTTCACCTGCACAAAATGTTACCCTACATTAAATCAACACCATTCAACCTATTTTATTATCTGCATGGCACCTTTCTCACATAATACAGCTCAATTCTGGCCCCCCTTAGGCCATATTTGTGCTCTCCACAACACCAATTTGAAGAATCAACGAATACATTCATAAATGAAGATAAGACTTTGCTCCTATTTAAACTACTTGAGCAAAAGGAGGGAGGTGGCAGGTGGTGGTGGCAAGATTTGTAAATGTACCCAACTAATGCGATCAAAAAATGACTTAAATTGTTCCTGTATTTTTTTTAAGTAAAAATAATCTTTTTACGTGCAAAAAATCAAAAACTGTATTTTTTTTCATCTAAAGATACTATAATGGTGGTGGCTGCATTCAAACCCCTGTCCAGGGGTAGGTTTCTGCACCAAAGGCACTAGACTTTGCCACTGAGCTACAGGCTCTTGATGGTTTCCAGTTGTGCAAGTGCCCCTATCAGCATCTGACAGGCCTTGGTGTCCTTGCTCATAGCAGCCACTGCACAGGACACATCATAACCATGATATAGGGAAGATTTGAACAGCTATGGATAGGGAAGCCCATCTGGTCCAGTGGGTAAGTTCCTGCTTTCCACCCAAAGTAGCAGGGTTCAATTCCCTGTCCTGACAGATGACACACTCAGGCCCATATTTATACTTTTTGACGCTAAACTGCGCTAACGCAGTTTAGCGTCAAAAAGTTTTGCGCCGGCTAACGCCATTCTGAAGCGCCATGCGGGCGCCGTATTTATTGAATGGCGTTAGCCGGCGCAAGCAGACCGGCGCTGCCTGGTGTGCGCGAGAAAAACCACGTACACCAGGCAGCGCCGGCGTAGGGGGAAAATGGCGCATGGGCGTCTTAAAATGGGGCAAGTCAGGTTACGTCGAAAAAATCGTCGTAACCCGACTTGCGCCATTTTTTTTCGACGCCCATCCCCCATCAACATGACTCCTATCATTGTAAAGATAGGAGTCATGCCCCCTTGCCCAATGGCCATGCCCAGGGGACTTCTGTCCCCTGGGCATGGTCATTGGGCATAGTGGCATGTAGGGGGGCACAAATCAGGCCCCCCTATGCCAAAAAAAATTATTATAAAAAAAAAAAATAATACTTACCTGAACTTACCTGAATGTCCCTGGGGTGGGTCCCTCCAGCCTTGGGTGTCCTCCTGGGGTGGGCAAGGGTGGCAGGGGGGGTCCCTGGGGGCAGGGGAGGGCACTCTGGGCTCATTTTGAGCCCACTTGTCCCTTAACGCCATGCCTGACCCAGGCGTTAAAAAGAGGCGCAAATGCGCCGTTTTTAGCCACGCCCACTCCCGGGCGTCTCTTTTGCCCGGGAGTATAAATACCACATAAAGGCCTGGGAGTCATTTTTTAGACGGGAACGCCTCCCTTGCATATCATTAACGCAAGGAAGGGGTTCACGCTAAAAAATGACGCACATTCCGGGAACTTTGGCGCTATACGCCTCTAACGCCATAGTATAAATATGGCGTAAGTTGGCGTTAGTTTAGCGTCGAATTTGCGTCGAAAAAAACGACGCAAATTCGGCGCAAACGGAGTATAAATACGGCCCTCAATGTTTCAGCAAGCATTTGTGCATTGATCTCTTTTTTTTAATTCAGTTTTCCTTCCAAATCCTGCAACCCCTTCACCACAAATACAGTCCAATCATTCCTCGATACTCATTCACTCAGTCATTCCACTCCTCCATTCCACAGGCTCTACAAAAACCAACAAGAACAAGAGCTAGTTGAGCAAGCAGATTTAAAGCCTCTCTTTGGATTTATGTTGATGCTGCTGCCCTCTAGTAATGTTATATGGCAACTGCAGCATAATCACAGGATTGAGAAAGGGGCAGTCCTATGCAAATAATCTCCTCCCATGATTACTTCTCTGAGCTTCCGTAGTGGTACGATGATAGGACCTTCAACAAATGGTCTTCAGCAGATTTCTAAACTTGCCAAATTGTCTTAGGCTAAGGATTGTTCCAGTCGAAGGCCTTCCGATAAGGACCCCACCCTCACTTAGCAGGGTCCAGAATTACCTGCAGTAATCCTCTATACAGAACATGGGCGTTCGTGGGCCTACTGTAAAGACTGCATGCTAAAACTGTGATGTCTAAACTCTCAGTTCTGGTCTCACTGTCAGAGGCACAGCATAACATAGCATACCTGACATGGCCATGCAAATTCTTGCCTAACCAACTGCCCCTTCCCCATGCTTGCTGCATTATGCATTTTCAAGACATAGTCAATAAGAGGCCTGGCTTTGTCCTTTTTTTCACTTCAAAATTCATCATGCTACCTTCTGACTGCAGTGAATAAGGGCTCTTTCACCTGCACAAAATTTTACCCTCCATTAAATCAACACCATTCAACCTATTTTATTATCTGCATGGCACCTTCCTCACATAATACAGCTCAATTCTGGCCCCCCTTAGGCCATATTTGTGCTCTCCACAACACCAATTTGAAGAATCAACGAATACATTCATAACTGAAGATAAGACTTTGCTCCTATTTAAACTACTTGAGCAAAAGGAGGGAGGTGGCAGGTGGTGGTGGGGGTGGCAAGATTTGTAAATGTACCCAACTAATGCGATCAAAAAATGACTTAAATTGTTCCTGTATTTTTTTTAAGTAAAAATAATCTTTTTACGTGCAAAATATCAAAACTGTATTTTCTTTCATCTAAACATACTTTAATGGTGGTGGCTGCATTCAAACCCCTGTCCAGGGGTAGGTTTCTGCACCAAAGGCACTAGACTTTGCCACTGAGCAAGAGGCTCTTGATGGTTTCCAGTTCTGCAAGTGCCCCTATTAGCATCTGACAGGCCTTGGTGTCCTTGCTCATAGCAGCCACTGCACAGGACACATCATAACCATGATATAGGGAAGATGTGAACAGCTATGGATAGGGAAGCCCATCTGGTCCAGTGGGTAAGTTCCTGCTTTTCACTCAAAGTAGCAGGGTTCAATTCCCTGTCCTGACAGATAACACACTCAATCTCTCAGCAAGGATCTGTGCATTGATCTCTTTTCTTTAATTCAGTTTTCCTTCCAAATCCTGCAACCCCTTCACCACAAATACAGTCCAATCATTCCTCGATACTCATTCACTCAGTCATTCCACTCCTCCATTCTACAGGCTCTACAAAAACCAACAAGAACAAGAGCTAGTTCAGCAAGCAGATTTAAAGCCTCTCTTTGGATTTATGTTGATGCTGCTGCCCTCTAGTATTGCTATATGGCAACTGCAGCATAATCACAGGATTGAGAAAGGGGCAGTCCAATGCAAATAATCTCCTCCCATGATTACTTCGCTGAGCTTCCGTAGTGGTACGATGATAGGACCTTCAACAAATGGTTTTCAGCAGATTTCTAAACTTGCCAAATTGTCTTAGGCTAAGGATTGTTCCAGTCGAAGGCCTTCCGATAAGGACCCCACCCTCACTTAGCAGGGTCCAGAATTACCTGCAGTAATCCTCTATACAGAACATGGGCGTTTGTGGGCCTATGTGGGCCTACTGTAAAGACTGCGTGCTAAAACTGTGATGTCTAAAGTCCCAGTTCTGGTCTCACTGTCAGAGGCACAGCATAACATAGCATACCAGACATGGCCATGCAAATCCTTGCCTAACCAACTGCCCTTTCCCCATGCTTCCTGCATTATGCATTTTCAAGACATAGTCAATAAGAGGCCTGACTTTGTCCTTTTCTTTTACTTCAAAATTCATCATGCTACCTTCTGACTGCAGCGAATAAGGGCTCTTTCACCTGCACAAAATGTTACCCTACATTAAATCAACACCATTCAACCTATTTTATTATCTGCATGGCACCTTCCTCACATAATACAGCTCAATTCTGGCCCCCCTTAGGCCATATTTGTGCTCTCCACAACACCAATTTGAAGAATCAACGAATACATTCATAAATGAAGATAAGACTTTGCTCCTATTTAAACTACTTGAGCAAAAGGAGGGAGGTGGCAGGTGGTGGTGGCAAGATTTGTAAATGTACCCAACTAATGCGATCCAAAAATGACTTAAATTGTTCCTGTATTTTTTTTAAGTAAAAATAATCTTTTTACGTGCAAAAAATCAAAAACTGTATTTTTTTTCATCTAAACATACTTTAATGGTGGTGGCTGCATTCAAACCCCTGTCCAGGGGTAGGTTTCTGCACCAAAGGCACTAGACTTTGCCACTGAGCTACAGGCTCTTGATGGTTTCCAGTTGTGCAAGTGCCCCTATCAGCATCTGACAGGCCTTGGTGTCCTTGCTCATAGCAGCCACTGCACAGGACACATCATAACCATGATATAGGGAAGATTTGAACAGCTATGGATAGGGAAGCCCATCTGGTCAAGTGGGTAAGTTCCTGCTTTCCACCCAAAGTAGCAGGGTTCAATTCCCTGTCCTGACAGATGACACACTCAATGTCTCAGCAAGCATTTGTGCATTGATCTCTTTTTTTTTATTCAGTTTTCCTTCCAAATCCTGCAACCCCTTCACCACAAATACAGTCCAATCATTCCTCGATACTCATTCACTCAGTCATTCCACTCCTCCATTCTACAGGCTCTACAAAAACCAACAAGAACAAGAGCTAGTTCAGCAAGCAGATTTAAAGCCTCTCTTTGGATTTATGTTGATGCTGCTGCCCTCTAGTATTGCTATATGGCAACTGCAGCATAATCACAGGATTGAGAAAGGGGCAGTCCAATGCAAATAATCTCCTCCCATGATTACTTCGCTGAGCTTCCGTAGTGGTACGATGATAGGACCTTCAACAAATGGTCTTCAGCAGATTTCTAAACTTGCCAAATTGTCTTAGGCTAAGGATTGTTCCAGTCGAAGGCCTTCCGATAAGGACCCCACCCTCACTTAGCAGGGTCCAGAATTACCTGCAGTAATCCTCTATACAGAACATGGGCGTTTGTGGGCCTATGTGGGCCTACTGTAAAGACTGCATGCTAAAACTGTGATGTCTAAAGTCTCAGTTCTGGTCTCACTGTCAGAGGCACAGCATAACATAGCATACCAGACATGGCCATGCAAATCCTTGCCTAACCAACTGTCCTTTCCCCATGCTTCCTGCATTATGCATTTTCAAGACATAGTCAATAAGAGGCCTGACTTTGTCCATTTCTTTCACTTCAAAATTCATCATACTACCTTCTGACTGCAGCGAATAAGGGCTCTTTCACCTGCACAAAATGTTACCCTACATTAAATCAACACCATTCAACCTATTTTATTATCTGCATGGCACCTTTCTCACATAATACAGCTCAATTCTGGCCCCCCTTAGGCCATATTTGTGCTCTCCACAACACCAATTTGAAGAATCAACGAATACATTCATAAATGAAGATAAGACTTTGCTCCTATTTAAACTACTTGAGCAAAAGGAGGGAGGTGGCAGGTGGTGGTGGCAAGATTTGTAAATGTACCCAACTAATGCGATCCAAAAATGACTTAAATTGTTCCTGTATTTTTTTTAAGTAAAAATAATCTTTTTACGTGCAAAAAATCAAAAACTGTATTTTTTTTCATCTAAACATACTTTAATGGTGGTGGCTGCATTCAAACCCCTGTCCAGGGGTAGGTTTCTGCACCAAAGTCACTAGACTTTGCCACTGAGCTACAGGCTCTTGATGGTTTCCAGTTGTGCAAGTGCCCCTATCAGCATCTGACAGGCCTTGGTGTCCTTGCTCATAGCAGCCACTGCACAGGACACATCATAACCATGATATAGGGAAGATTTGAACAGCTATGGATAGGGAAGCCCATCTGGTCCAGTGGGTAAGTTCCTGCTTTCCACCCAAAGTAGCAGGGTTCAATTCCCTGTCCTGACAGATGACACACTCAATGTCTCAGCAAGCATTTGTGCATTGATCTCTTTTTTTTAATTCAGTTTTCCTTCCAAATCCTGCAACCCCTTCACCACAAATACAGTCCAATCATTCCTCGATACTCATTCACTCAGTCATTACACTCCTCCATTCTACAGGCTCTACAAAAACCAACAAGAACAAGAGCTAGTTGAGCAAGCAGATTTAAAGCCTCTCTTTGGATTTATGTTGATGCTGCTGCCCTCTAGTAATGTTATATGGCAACTGCAGCATAATCACAGGATTGAGAAAGGGGCAGTCCTATGCAAATAATCTCCTCCCATGATTACTTCTCTGAGCTTCCGTAGTGGTACGATGATAGGACCTTCAACAAATGGTCTTCTGCAGATTTCTAAACTTGCCAAATTGTCTTAGGCTAAGGATTGTTCCAGTCGAAGGCCTTCCGATAAGGACCCCACCCTCACTTAGCAGGGTCCAGAATTACCTGCAGTAATCCTCTATACAGAACATGGGCGTTCGTGGGCCTACTGTAAAGACTGCATGCTAAAACTGTGATGTCTAAAGTCCCAGTTCTGGTCTCACTGTCAGAGGCACAGCATAACATAGCATACCTGACATGGCCATGCAAATTCTTGCCTAACCAACTGCCCCTTCCCCATGCTTGCTGCATTATGCATTTTCAAGACATAGTCAATAAGAGGACTGGCTTTGTCCTTTTCTTTCACTTCAAAATTCATCATGCTACCTTCTGACTGCAGTGAATAAGGGCTCTTTCACCTGCACAAAATTTTACCCTCCATTAAATCAACACAATTCAACCTATTTTATTATCTGCATGGCACCTTACTCACATAATACAGCTCAATTCTGGCCCCCCTTAGGCCATATTTGTGCTCTCCACAACACCAATTTGAAGAATCAACGAATACATTCATAACTGAAGATAAGACTTTGCTCCTATTTAAACTACTTGAGCAAAAGGAGGGAGGTGGCAGGTGGTGGTGGGGGTGGCAAGATTTGTAAATGTACCCAACTAATGCGATCAAAAAATGACTTAAATTGTTCCTGTATTTTTTTTAAGTTAAAATAATCTTTTTACGTGCAAAAAATCAAAAACTGTATTTTTTTTCATCTAAACATACTTTAATGGTGGTGGCTGTATTCAAACCCCTGTCCAGGGGTAGGTTTCTGCACCAAAGGGACTAGACTTTGCCACTGAGCTACAGGCTCTTGATGGTTTCCAGTTGTGCAAGTGCCCCTATCAGCATCTGACAGGCCTTGGTGTCCTTGCTCATAGCAGCCGCTGCACAGGACACATCATAACCATGATATAGGGAAGATTTGAACAACTATTTATAGGGAAGGCTGTCTGGTCCAGTGGTTGAGTTCCTGCTTTCCACCCCAACAAGCAGAGTTCAATTCCCTGCCCTGACAGATAACACACTCAATCTCTCAGCAAGCATCTGTGCATTGATCTCTTTTTTTAATTCAGTTTTCCTTCCAAATCCTGCAACCCCTTCACCACAAATACAGTCCAATCATTCCTCAATACTCATTCACTCAGTCATTCCACTCCTCCATTCTACAGGCTCTACAATAACCAACAAGAACAAGAGCTAGTTCAGCAAGCAGATTTAAAGCCTCTCTTTGGATTTATGTTGATGCTGCTGCCCTCTAGTATTGTTATATGGCAACTGCAGCATAATCACAGGATTGAGAAAGGGGCAGTCCTATGCAAATAATCTCCTCCCATGATTACTTCTCTGAGCTTCCGTAGTGGTACGATGATAGGACCTTCAACAAATGGTCTTCAGCAGATTTCTAAACTTGCCAAATTGTCTTAGGCTAAGGATTGTTCCAGTCGAAGGCCTTCCGATAAGGACCCCACCCTCACTTAGCAGGGTCCAGAATTACCTGCAGTAATCCTCCATACAGAACATGGCTGTTTGTGGGCTTACGTGGTCCTACTGTAAACACTGCATGCTAAAACTGTGATGTCTAAAGTCCCAGTTCTGGTCTCACTGTCAGAGGCACAGCGTAACATAGCATGCTAGACATGGTCATGCAAATCCTCACCTAACCAACTGCTCCTTCCCCACGCTTGCTGCATTATGCATTTTCAAGACATAGTCAATAAGAGGCCTGACTTTGTCCTTTTCTTTCACTTCAAAATTAATCATGCTACCTTCTGACTGCAGTGAATAAGGGCTCTTTCACCTGCACAAAATTTTACCCTCCATTAAATCAACACCATTCAACCTATTTTATTATCTGCATGGCACCTTCCTCACATAATACAGCTCAATTCTGGCCCCCCTTAGGCCATATTTGTGCTCTCCACAACACCAATTTGAAGAATCAATGAATACATTCATAAATGAAGATAAGACTTTTCTCCTATTTAAACTAGTTGAGCAAAAAGAGGGAGGTGGCAGGTGGTGGTGGGGGTGGCAAGATTTGTAAATGTACCCAACTAATGCGATCAAAAAATGACTTAAATTGTTCCTGTATTTTTTTTAAGTAAAAATAATCTTTTTACGTGCAAAATATCAAAACTGTATTTTCTTTCATCTAAACATACTTTAATGGTGGTGGCTGCATTCAAACCCCTGTCCAGGGGTAGGTTTCTGCACCAAAGGGACTAGACTTTGCCACTGAGCAAGAGGCTCTTGATGGTTTCCAGTTCTGCATGTGCCCCTATTAGCATCTGACAGGCCTTGGTGTCCTTGCTCATAGCAGCCACTGCACAGGACACATCATAAACATGATATAGGGAAGATTTGAACAACTGTTTATAGGGAAGCCTGTCTGGTCCAGTGGTTAAGTTCCTGCTTTCCACCCAAACAAGCAGGGTTCAATTCCCTGTTCTGACAGATAACACACTCAATCTCTCAGCAAGCATCTGTGCATTGATCTCTTTTCTTTAATTCAGTTTTCCTTCCAAATCCTGCAACCCCTTCACCACAAATACAGTCCAATCATTCCTCGATACTCATTCACTCAGTCATTCCACTCCTCCATTCTACAGGCTCTACAAAAACCAACAAGAACAAGAGCTAGTTCAGCAAGCAGATTTAAAGCCTCTCTTTGGATTTATGTTGATGCTGCTGCCCTCTAGTATTGCTATATGGCAACTGCAGCATAATCACAGGATTGAGAAAGGGGCAGTCCAATGCAAATAATCTCCTCCCATGATTACTTCGCTGAGCTTCCGTAGTGGTACGATGATAGGACCTTCAACAAATGGTCTTCAGCAGATTTCTAAACTTGCCAAATTGTCTTAGGCTAAGGATTGTTCCAGTCGAAGGCCTTCCGATAAGGACCCCACCCTCACTTAGCAGGGTCCAGAATTACCTGCAGTAATCCTCTATACAGAACATGGGCGTTTGTGGGCCTATGTGGGCCTACTGTAAAGACTGCATGCTAAAACTGTGATGTCTAAAGTCCCAGTTCTGGTCTCACTGTCAGAGGCACAGCATAACATAGCATACCAGACATGGCCATGCAAATCCTTGCCTAACCAACTGCCCTTTCCCCATTCTTCCTGCATTATGCATTTTCAAGACATAGTCAATAAGAGGCCTGACTTTGTCCTTTTCTTTCACTTCAAAATTCATCATACTACCTTCTGACTGCAGCGAATAAGGGCTCTTTCACCTGCACAAAATGTTACCCTACATTAAATCAACACCATTCAACCTATTTTATTATCTGCATGGCACCTTTCTCACATAATACAGCTCAATTCTGGCCCCCCTTAGGCCATATTTGTGCTCTCCACAACACCAATTTGAAGAATCAACGAATACATTCATAAATGAAGATAAGACTTTGCTCCTATTTAAACTACTTGAGCAAAAGGAGGGAGGTGGCAGGTGGTGGTGGCAAGATTTGTAAATGTACCCAACTAATGCGATCCAAAAATGACTTAAATTGTTCCTGTATTTTTTTTAAGTAAAAATAATCTTTTTACGTGCAAAAAATCAAAAACTGTATTTTTTTTCATCTAAACATACTTTAATGGTGGTGGCTGCATTCAAACCCCTGTCCAGGGGTAGGTTTCTGCACCAAAGGCACTAGACTTTGCCAGTGAGCTACAGGCTCTTGATGGTTTCCAGTTGTGCAAGTGCCCCTATCAGCATCTGACAGGCCTTGGTGTCCTTGCTCATAGCAGCCACTGCACAGGACACATCATAACCATGATATAGGGAAGATTTGAACAGCTATGGATAGGGAAGCCCATCTGGTCCAGTGGGTAAGTTCCTGCTTTCCACCCAAAGTAGCAGGGTTCAATTCCCTGTCCTGACAGATGACACACTCAATGTCTCAGCAAGCATTTGTGCATTGATCTCTTTTTTTTTATTCAGTTTTCCTTCCAAATCCTGCAACCCCTTCACCACAAATACAGTCCAATCATTCCTCGATACTCATTCACTCAGTCATTCCACTCCTCCATTCTACAGGCTCTACAAAAACCAACAAGAACAAGAGCTAGTTCAGCAAGCAGATTTAAAGCCTCTCTTTGGATTTATGTTGATGCTGCTGCCCTCTAGTAATGTTATATGGCAACTGCAGCATAATCACAGGATTGAGAAAGGGGCAGTCCTATGCAAATAATCTCCTCCCATGATTACTTCTCTGAGCTTCCGTAGTGGTACGATGATAGGACCTTCAACAAATGGTCTTCAGCAGATTTCTAAACTTGCCAAATTGTCTTAGGCTAAGGATTGTTCCAGTCGAAGGCCTTCCGATAAGGACCCCACCCTCACTTAGCAGGGTCCAGAATTACCTGCAGTAATCCTCTATACAGAACATGGGCGTTCGTGGGCCTACTGTAAAGACTGCATGCTAAAACTGTGATGTCTAAAGTCCCAGTTCTGGTCTCACTGTCAGAGGCACAGCATAACATAGCATACCTGACATGGCCATGCAAATTCTTGCCTAACCAACTGCCCCTTCCCCATGCTTGCTGCATTATGCATTTTCAAGACATAGTCAATAAGAGGACTGGCTTTGTCCTTTTCTTTCACTTCAAAATTCATCATGCTACCTTCTGACTGCAGTGAATAAGGGCTCTTTCACCTGCACAAAATGTTACCCTCCATTAAATCAACACAATTCAACCTATTTTATTATCTGCATGGCACCTTACTCACATAATACAGCTCAATTCTGGCCCCCCTTAGGCCATATTTGTGCTCTCCACAACACCAATTTGAAGAATCAACGAATACATTCATAACTGAAGATAAGACTTTGCTCCTATTTAAACTACTTGAGCAAAAGGAGGGAGGTGGCAGGTGGTGGTGGGGGTGGCAAGATTTGTAAATGTACCCAACTAATGCGATCAAAAAATGACTTAAATTGTTCCTGTATTTTTTTTAAGTAAAAATAATCTTTTTACGTGCAAAAAATCAAAAACTGTATTTTTTTTCATCTAAACATACTTTAATGGTGGTGGCTGCATTCAAACCCCTGTCCAGGGGTATGTTTCTGCACCAAAGGGACTAGACTTTGCCACTGAGCTACAGGCTCTTGATGGTTTCCAGTTGTGCAAGTGCCCCTATCAGCATCTGACAGGCCTTGGTGTCCTTGCTCATAGCAGCCGCTGCACAGGACACATCATAACCATGATATAGGGAAGATTTGAACAACTGTTTATAGGGAAGGCCGTCTGGTCCAGTGGTTGAGTTCCTGCTTTCCACCCCAACAAGCAGAGTTCAATTCCCTGCCCTGACAGATAACACACTCAATCTCTCAGCAAGCATCTGTGCATTGATCTCTTTTTTTAATTCAGTTTTCCTTCCAAATCCTGCAACCCCTTCACCACAAATACAGTCCAATCATTCCTCAATACTCATTCACTCAGTCATTCCACTCCTCCATTCTACAGGCTCTACAATAACCAACAAGAACAAGAGCTAGTTCAGCAAGCAGATTTAAAGCCTCTCTTTGGATTTATGTTGATGCTGCTGCCCTCTAGTATTGTTATATGGCAACTGCAGCATAATCACAGGATTGAGAAAGGGGCAGTCCTATGCAAATAATCTCCTCCCATGATTACTTCTCTGAGCTTCCGTAGTGGTACGATGATAGGACCTTCAACAAATGGTCTTCAGCAGATTTCTAAACTTGCCAAATTGTCTTAGGCTAAGGATTGTTCCAGTCGAAGGCCTTCCGATAAGGACCCCACCCTCACTTAGCAGGGTCCAGAATTACCTGCAGTAATCCTCCATACAGAACATGGCTGTTTGTGGGCTTACGTGGTCCTACTGTAAAGACTGCATGCTAAAACTGTGATGTCTAAAGTCCCAGTTCTGGTCTCCCTGTCAGAGGCACAGTGTAACATAGCATGCTAGACATGGTCATGCAAATCCTCACCTAACCAACTGCTCCTTCCCACGCTTGCTGCATTATGCATTTTCAAGACATAGTCAATAAGAGGCCTGACTTTGTCCTTTTCTTTCACTTCAAAATTCATCATGCTACCTTCTGACTGCAGTGAATAAGGGCTCTTTCACCTGCACAAAATTTTACCCTCCATTAAATCAACACCATTCAACCTATTTTATTATCTGCATGGCACCTTCCTCACATAATACAGCTCAATTCTGGCCCCCCTTAGGCCATATTTGTGCTCTCCACAACACCAATTTGAAGAATCAATGAATACATTCATAAATGAAGATAAGACATTTCTCCTATTTAAACTAGTTGAGCAAAAAGAGGGAGGTGGCAGGTGGTGGTGGGGGTGGCAAGATTTGTAAATGTACCCAACTAATGCGATCAAAAAATGACTTAAATTGTTCCTGTATTTTTTTTAAGTAAAAATAATCTTTTTACGTGCAAAATATCAAAACTGTATTTTCTTTCATCTAAACATACTTTAATGGTGGTGGCTGCATTCAAACCCCTGTCCAGGGGTAGGTTTCTGCACCAAAGGCACTAGACTTTGCCACTGAGCAAGAGGCTCTTGATGGTTTCCAGTTCTGCAAGTGCCCCTATTAGCATCTGACAGGCCTTGGTGTCCTTGCTCATAGCAGCCACTGCACAGGACACATCATAAACATGATATAGGGAAGATTTGAACAACTGTTTATAGGGAAGCCTGTCTGGTCCAGTGGTTAAGTTCCTGCTTTCCACCCAAACAAGCAGGGTTCAATTCCCTGTCCTGACCTATAACACACTCAATCTCTCAGCAAGCATCTGTGCATTGATCTCTTTTCTTTAATTCAGTTATCCTTCCAAATCCTGCAACCCCTTCACCACAAATACAGTCCAATCATTCCTCGATACTCATTCACTCAGTCATTCCACTCCTCCATTCTACAGGCTCTACAAAAACCAACAAGAACAAGAGCTAGTTCAGCAAGCAGATTTAAAGCCTCTCTTTGGATTTATGTTGATGCTGCTGCCCTCTAGTATTGCTATATGGCAACTGCAGCATAATCACAGGATTGAGAAAGGGGCAGTCCAATGCAAATAATCTCCTCCCATGATTACTTCGCTGAGCTTCCGTAGTGGTACGATGATAGGACCTTCAACAAATGGTCTTCAGCAGATTTCTAAACTTGCCAAATTGTCTTAGGCTAAGGATTGTTCCAGTCGAAGGCCTTCCGATAAGGACCCCACCCTCACTTAGCAGGGTCCAGAAATACCTGCAGTAATCCTCTATACAGCACATGGGCGTTTGTGGGCCTATGTGGGCCTACTGTAAAGACTGCATGCTAAAACTGTGATGTCTAAAGTCCCAGTTCTGGTCTCACTGTCAGAGGCACAGCATAACATAGCATACCAGACATGGCCATGCAAATCCTTGCCTAACCAACTGCCCTTTCCCCATGCTTCCTGCATTATGCATTTTCAAGACATAGTCAATAAGAGGCCTGACTTTGTCCTTTTCTTTCACTTCAAAATTCATCATACTACCTTCTGACTGCAGCGAATAAGGGCTCTTTCACCTGCACAAAATGTTACCCTACATTAAATCAACACCATTCAACCTATTTTATTATCTGCATGGCACCTTTCTCACATAATACAGCTCAATTCTGGCCCCCCTTAGGCCATATTTGTGCTCTCCACAACACCAATTTGAAGAATCAACGAATACATTCATAAATGAAGATAAGACTTTGCTCCTATTTAAACTACTTGAGCAAAAGGAGGGAGGTGGCAGGTGGTGGTGGGGGTGGCAAGATTTGTAAATGTACCCAACTAATGCGATCCAAAAATGACTTAAATTGTTCCTGTATTTTTTTTAAGTAAAAATAATCTTTTTACGAGCAAAAAATCAAAAACTGTATTTTTTTTCATTTAAACATACTTTAATGGTGGTGGCTGCATTCAAACCCCTGTCCAGGGGTAGGTTTTTGCACCAAAGGCACTAGACTTTGCCACTGAGCTACAGGCTCTTGATGGTTTCCAGTTGTGCAAGTGCCCCTATCAGCATCTGACAGGCCTTGGTGTCCTTGCTCATAGCAGCCACTCCACAGGACACATCATAACCATGATATAGGGAAGATTTGAACAGCTATGGATAGGGAAGCCCATCTGGTCCAGTGGGTAAGTTCCTGCTTTCCACCCAAAGTAGCAGGGTTCAATTCCCTGTCCTGACAGATGACACACTCAATGTCTCAGCAAGCATTTGTGCATTGATCTCTTTTTTTTTATTCAGTTTTCCTTCCAAATCCTGCAACCCCTTCACCACAAATACAGTCCAATCATTCCTCGATACTCATTCACTCAGTCATTCCACTCCTCCATTCTACAGGCTCTACAAAAACCAACAAGAACAAGAGCTAGTTCAGCAAGCAGATTTAAAGCCTCTCTTTGGATTTATGTTGATGCTGCTGCCCTCTAGTAATGTTATATGGCAACTGCAGCATAATCACAGGATTGAGAAAGGGGCAGTCCTATGCAAATAATCTCCTCCCATGATTACTTCTCTGAGCTTCCGTAGTGGTACGATGATAGGACCTTCAACAAATGGTCTTCAGCAGATTTCTAAACTTGCCAAATTGTCTTAGGCTAAGGATTGTTCCAGTCGAAGGCCTTCCGATAAGGACCCCACCCTCACTTAGCAGGGTCCAGAATTACCTGCAGTAATCCTCCATACAGAACATCGCTGTTTGTGGGCTTACATGGTCCTACTGTAAAGACTCCATGCTAAAACTGTGATGTTTAAAGTCCCAGTTCTGGTCTCTCTGTCAGAGGCACAGCGTAACATAGCATGCTAGACATGGTCATGCAAATCCACACCTAACCAACTGCCCCTTCCCCACGCTTGCTGCATTATGCATTTTCAAGACATAGTCAATAAGAGGCCTGACTTTGTCCTTTTCTTTCACTTCAAAATTCATCGTGCTACCTTCTGACTGCAGTGAATAAGGGCTCTTTCACCTGCACAAAATTTTACCCACCATTAAATCAACACCATTCAACCTATTTTATTATCTACATGGCACCTTCCTCACATAATACAGCTCAATTCTGGCCCCCCTTAGGCCATATTTGTGCTCTCCACAACACCAATTTGAAGAATCAATGAATACATTCATAAATGAAGATAAGACTTTGCTCCTATTTAAACTACTTGAGCAAAAAGAGGGAGGTGGCAGGTGGTGGTGGGGGTGGCAAGATTTGTAAATGTACCCAACTAATGCGATCAAAAAATGACTTAAATTGTTCCTGTATTTTTTTTAAGTAAAAATAATCTTTTTACGTGCAAAATATCAAAACTGTATTTTCTTTCATCTAAACATACTTTAATGGTGGTGGCTGCATTCAAACCCCTGTCCAGGGGTAAGTTTCTGCACCAAAGGCACTAGACTTTGCCACTGAGCAAGAGGCTCTTGATGGTTTCCAGTTATGCAAGGGCCCCTATCAGCATCTGACAGGCCTTGGTGTCCTTGCTCATAGCAGCCACTGCACAGGACACATCATAACCATGATATAGGGAAGATTTGAACAGCTATGGATAGGGAAGCCTGTCTGGTCCAGTGGGTAAGTTCCTGCTTTCCACCCAAACAAGCAGCGTTCAATTCCCTGTCCTGACAGATGACACACTCAGTCTCTCAGCGAGCATCTGTGCATTGATCTCTTTTTTTTAATTCAGTTTTCCTTCCAAATCCTGCAACCCCTTCACCACAAATACAGTCCAATCATTCATCGATACTCATTCACTCAGTCATTTCACTCCTCCATTCTACAGGCTCTACAAAAACCAACAAGAACAAGAGCTAGTTCAGCAAGCAGATTTAAAGCCTTTCTTTGGATTTATGTTGATGCTGCTGCCCTCTAGTAATGTTATATGGCAACTGCAGCATAATCACAGGATTGAGAAAGGGGCAGTCCTATGCAAATAATCTCCTCCCATGATTACTTCTCTGAGCTTCCGTAGTGGTACGATGATAGGACCTTCAACAAATGGTCTTCAGCAGATTTCTAAACTTGCCAAATTGTCTTAGGCTAAGGATTGTTCCAGTCGAAGGCCTTCCGATAAGGACCCCACCCTCACTTAGCAGGGTCCAGAATTACCTGCAGTAATCCTCTATACAGAACATGGGCGTTTGTAGGCCTACTGTAAAGACTGCATGCTAAAACTGTGATGTCTAAAGTCCCAGTTCTGGTTTCACTGTCAGAGGCACAGCATAACATAGCATACCAGACATAGCCATGCAAATCCTTGCCTAACCAACTGCCCCTTCCCCATGCTTGCTGCATTATGCATTTTCAAGACATAGTTAATAAGAGGCCTGACTTTGTCTTTTTCTTTCACTTCAAAATTCATCATGCTACCTTCTGACTGCAGCGAATAAGGGCTCTTTCACCTGCACAAAATTTTACCCTACATTAAATCAACACCATTCAACCTATTTTATTATCTGCATGGCACCTTTCTCACATAATACAGCTCAATTCTGGCCCCCCTTAGGCCATATTTGTGCTCTCCACAACACCAATTTGAAGAATCAACGAATACATTCATAAATGAAGATAAGACTTTGCTCCTATTTAAACTACTTGAGCAAAAGGAGGGAGGTGGCAGGTGGTGGTGGGGGTGGCAAGATTTGTAAATGTACCCAACTAATGCGATCAAAAAATGACTTAAATTGTTCCTGTATTTTTTTTAAGTAAAAATAATCTTTTTACGTGCAAAAAATCAAAAACTGTATTTTTTTTCATCTAAACATACTTTAATGGTGGTGGCTGCATTCAAACCCCTGTCCAGGGGTAGGTTTCTGCACCAAAGGCACTAGACTTTGCCACTGAGATACAGGCTCTTGATGGTTTCCAGTTCTGCAAGTGCCCCTATCAGCATCTGACAGGCCTTGGTGTCCTTGCTCATAGCAGCCACTGCACAGGACACATCATGACCATGATATAGGGAAAATTTGAACAGCTATGGATAGGGAAGCCCATCTGGTCCAGTGGGTAAGTTCCTGCTTTCCACCCAAAGAAGCAGGGTTCAATTCCCTGTCCTGACAGATGACACACTCAATGTCTCAGCAAGCATCTGTGCATTGATCTCTTTTTTTTAATTCAGTTTTCCTTCCAAATCCTGCAACCCCTTCACCACAAATACAGTCCAATCATTCCTCGATACTCATTCACTCAGTCATTCCACTCCTCCATTCTACAGGCTCTACAAAAACCAACAAGAACAAGAGCTAGTTGAGCAAGCAGATTTAAAGCCTCTCTTTGGATGTATGTTGATGCTGCTGCCCTCTAGTAATGTTATATGGCAACTGCAGCATAATCACAGGATTGAGAAAGGGGCAGTCCTATGCAAATAATCTCCTCCCATGATTACTTCTCTGAGCTTCCGTAGTGGTACGATGATAGGACCTTCAACAAATGGTCTTCAGCAGATTTCTAAACTTGCCAAATTGTCTTAGGCTAAGGATTGTTCCAGTCGAAGGCCTTCCGATAAGGACCCCACCCTCACTTAGCAGGGTCCAGAATTACCTGCAGTAATCCTCTATACAGAACATGGGTGTTCGTGGGCCTACTGTAAAGACTGCATGCTAAAACTGTGATATCTAAACTCCCAGTTCTGGTCTCACTGTGAGAGGCACAGCATAACATAGCATACCTGACATGGCCATGCAAATTCTTGCCTCACCAACTGCCCCTTCCCCATGCTTGCTGCATTATGCATTTTCAAGACATAGTCAATAAGAGGACTGGCTTTGTCCTTTTCTTTCACTTCAAAATTCATCATGCTACCTTCTGACTGCAGTGAATAAGGGCTCTTTCACCTGCACAAAATTTTACCCTCCATTAAATCAACACCATTCAACCTATTTTATTATCTGCATGGCACCTTCCTCACATAATACAGCTCAATTCTGGCCCCCCTTAGGCCATATTTGTGCTCTCCACAACACCAATTTGAAGAATCAACGAATACATTCATAACTGAAGATAAGACTTTGCTCCTATTTAAACTACTTGAGCAAAAGGAGGGAGGTGGCAGGTGGTGGTGGGGGTGGCAAGATTTGTAAATGTACCCAACTAATGCGATCAAAAAATGACTTAAATTGTTCCTGTATTTTTTTTAAGTAAAAATAATCTTTTTACGTGCAAAAAATCAAAAACTGTATTTTTTTTCATCTAAACATACTTTAATGGTGGTGGCTGCATTCAAACCCCTGTCCAGGGGTAGGTTTCTGCACCAAAGGCACTAGACTTTGCCACTGAGCTACAGGCTCTTGATGGTTTCCAGTTGTGCAAGTGCCCCTATCAGCATCTGACAGGCCTTGGTGTCCTTGCTACAGGCTCTTGATGGTTTCCAGTTGTGCAAGTGCCCCTATCAGCATCTGACAGGCCTTGGTGTCCTTGCTCATAGCAGCCACTGCACAGGACACATCATAACCATGATATAGGGAAGATTTGAACAACTGTGTATAGGGAAGCCCGTCTGGTCCAGTGGTTAAGTTCCTGCTTTCCACCCCAACAACCAGGGTTCAATTCCCTGTCCTGACAGATAACACACTCAATCTCTCAGCAAGCATCTGTGCATTGATCTCTTTTTTTAATTCAGTTTTCCTTCCAAATCCTGCAACCCCTTCACCACAAATACAGTCCAATCATTCCTCAATACTCATTCACTCAGTCATTCCACTCCTCCATTCTACAGGCTCTACAATAACCAACAAGAACAAGAGCTAGTTCAGCAAGCAGATTTAAAGCCTCTCTTTGGATTTATGTTGATGCTGCTGCCCTCTAGTATTGTTATATGGCAACTGCAGCATAATCACAGGATTGAGAAAGGGGCAGTCCTATGCAAATAATCTCCTCCCATGATTACTTCTCTGAGCTTCCGTAGTGGTACGATGATAGGACCTTCAACAAATGGTCTTCAGCAGATTTCTAAACTTGCCAAATTGTCTTAGGCTAAGGATTGTTCCGTTCGAAGGCCTTCCGATAAGGACCCCACCCTCACTTAGCAGGGTCCAGAATTACCTGCAGTAATCCTCCATACAGAACATCGCTGTTTGTGGGCTTACATGGTCCTACTGTAAAGACTCCATGCTAAAACTGTGATGTCTAAAGTCCCAGTTCTGGTCTCTCTGTCAGAGGCACAGCGTAACATAGCATGCTAGACATGGTCATGCAAATCCACACCTAACCAACTGCCCCTTCCCCACGCTTGCTGCATTATGCATTTTCAAGACATAGTCAATAAGAGGCCTGACTTTGTCCTTTTCTTTCACTTCAAAATTCATCGTGCTACCTTCTGACTGCAGTGAATAAGGGCTCTTTCACCTGCACAAAATTTTACCCACCATTAAATCAACACCATTCAACCTATTTTATTATCTGCATGGCACCTTCCTCACATAATACAGCTCAATTCTGGCCCCCCTTAGGCCATATTTGTGCTCTCCACAACACCAATTTGAAGAATCAATGAATACATTCATAAATGAAGATAAGACTTTGCTCCTATTTAAACTACTTGAGCAAAAAGAGGGAGGTGGCAGGTGGTGGTGGGGGTGGCAAGATTTGTAAATGTACCCAACTAATGCGATCAAAAAATGACTTAAATTGTTCCTGTATTTTTTTTAAGTAAAAATAATCTTTTTACGTGCAAAATATCAAAACTGTATTTTCTTTCATCTAAACATACTTTAATGGTGGTGGCTGCATTCAAACCCTGTCCAGGGGTAAGTTTCTGCACCAAAGGCACTAGACTTTGCCACTGAGCAAGAGGCTCTTGATGGTTTCCAGTTCTGCAAGGGCCCCTATCAGCATCTGACAGGCCTTGGTGTCCTTGCTCATAGCAGCCACTGCACAGGACACATCATAACCATGATATAGGGAAGATTTGAACAGCTATGGATAGGGAAGCCCGTCTGGTCCAGTGGGTAAGTTCCTGCTTTCCACCCAAACAAGCAGCGTTCAATTCCCTGTCCTGACAGATGACACACTCAGTCTCTCAGCAAGCATCTGTGCATTGATCTCTTTTTTTTAATTCAGTTTTCCTTCCAAATCCTGCAACCCCTTCACCACAAATACAGTCCAATCATTCCTCGATACTCATTCACTCAGTCATTCCACTCCTCCATTCTACAGGCTCTACAAAAACCAACAAGAACAAGAGCTAGTTCAGCAAGCAGATTTAAAGCCTCTCTTTGGATTTATGTTGATGCTGCTGCCCTCTAGTAATGTTATATGGCAACTGCAGCATAATCACAGGATTGAGAAAGGGGCAGTCCTATGCAAATAATCTCCTCCCGTGATTACTTCTCTGAGCTTCCGTAGTGGTACGATGATAGGACCTTCAACAAATGGTCTTCAGCAGATTTCTAAATTTGCCAAATTGTCTTAGGCTAAGGATTGTTCCAGTCGAAGGCCTTCCGATAAGGACCCCACCCTCACTTAGCAGGGTCCAGAATTACCTGCAGTAATCCTCCATACAGAACATTATTGTTTGTCGGCTTACATAGGCCTACTGTAAAGACTGCATGCTAAAACTGTGATGTCTAAAGTCCCAGTTCTGGTCTCACTGTCAGAGGCACAGCATAACATAGCATGCTAGACATGGCCATGCAAATCCTCGCCTAACCAACTGCCCCTTCCCCACGCTTGCTGCATTATGCATTTTCAAGACATAGTCAATAAGAGGCCTGACTTTGCCCTTTTCTTTCACTTCAAAATTCATCATGCTACCTTCTGACTGCAGCGAATAAGGGCTCTTTCACCTGCACAAAATTTTACCCTCCATTAAATCAACACCATTCAACCTATTTTATTATCTGCATGGCACCTTCCTCACATAATACAGCTCAATTCTGGCCCCCCTTAGGCCATATTTGTGCTCTCCATAACACCAATTTGAAGAATCAACGAATACATTCATAAATGAAGATAAGACTTTGCTCCTATTTAAACTACTTGAGCAAAAGGAGGGAGGTGGCAGGTGGTGGTGGGGGTGGCAAGATTTGTAAATGTACCCAACTAATGCGATCAAAAAATGACTTAAATTGTTCCTGTATTTTTTTTAAGTAAAAATAATCTTTTTACGTGCAAAAAATCAAAAACTGTATTTTTTTTCATCTAAACATACTTTAATGGTGGTGGCTGCATTCAAACCCCTGTCCAGGGGTAGGTTTCTGCACCAAAGGCACTAGACTTTGCCACTGAGCTAAATGCTCTTGATGGTTTCCAGTTCTGCAAGTGCCCCTATCAGCATCTGACAGGCCTTGGTGTCCTTGCTCATAGCAGCCACTGCACAGGACACATCATAACCATGATATAGGGAAGATTTGAACAGCTATGGATAGGGAAGCCCGTCTGGTCCAGTGGGTAAGTTCCTGCTTTCCACCCAAACAAGCAGCGTTCAATTCCCTGTCCTGACAGATGACACACTCAGTCTCTCAGCAAGCATCTGTGCATTGATCTCTTTTTTTTTATTCAGTTTTCCTTCCAAATCCTGCAACCCCTTCACCACAAATACAGTCCAATCATTCCTCGATACTCATTCACTCAGTCATTCCACTCCTCCATTCTACAGGCTCTACAAAAACCAACAAGAACAAGAGCTAGTTCAGCAAGCAGATTTAAAGCCTCTCTTTGGATTTATGTTGATGCTGCTGCCCTCTAGTAATGTTATATGGCAACTGCAGCATAATCACAGGATTGAGAAAGGGGCAGTCCTATGCAAATAATCTCCTCCCATGATTACTTCTCTGAGCTTCCGTAGTGGTACGATGATAGGACCTTCAACAAATGGTCTTCAGCAGATTTCTAAACTTGCCAAATTGTCTTAGGCTAAGGATTGTTCCAGTCGAAGGCCTTCCGATAAGGACCCCACCTTCACTTAGCAGGGTCCAGAATTACCTGCAGTAATCCTCTATAGAAAACATGGGCGTTTGCAGGCCTACGTGGGCCTACTGTAAAGACTGCATGCTAAAACTGTGATGTCTAAAGTCCCAGTTTTGGTCTCACTGTCAGAGGCACAGCATAACATAGCATACCAGACATAGCCATGCAAATCCTTGCCTAACCAACTGCCCCTTCCCCATGCTTACTGCATTATGCATTTTCAAGACATAGTCAATAAGAGGTCTGACTTTGTCCTTTTCTTTCACTTCAAAATTCATCATGCTACCTTCTGACTGCAGCGAATAAGGGCTCTTTCACCTGCACAAAATGTTACCCTACATTAAATCAACACCATTCAACCTATTTTATTATCTGCATGGCACCTTTCTCACATAATACAGCTCAATTCTGGCCCCCCTTAGGCCATATTTGTGCTCTCCACAACACCAATTTGAAGAATCAACGAATACATTCATAAATGAAGATAAGACTTTGCTCCTATTTAAACTACTTGAGCAAAAGGAGGGAGGTGGCAGGTGGTGGTGGCAAGATTTGTAAATGTACCCAACTAATGCGATCAAAAAATGACTTAAATTGTTCCTGTATTTTTTTTAAGTAAAAATAATCTTTTTACGTGCAAAAAATCAAAAACTGTATTTTTTTTCATCTAAACATACTTTAATGGTGGTGGCTGCATTCAAACCCCTGTCCAGGGGTAGGTTGCTGCACCAAAGGCACTAGACTATGCCACTGAGCTACAGGCTCTTGATGGTTTCCAGTTGTGCAAGTGCCCCTATCAGCATCTGACAGGCCTTGGTGTCCTTGCTCATAGCAGCCACTGCACAGGACACATCATAACCATGATATAGGGAAGATTTGAACAGCTATGGATAGGGAAGCCCATCTGGTCCAGTGGGTAAGTTCCTGCTTTCCTCCCAAAGTAGCAGGGTTCAATTCCATGTCCTGACAGATGACACACTCAATGTCTCAGCAAGCATTTGTGCATTGATCTCTTTTTTTTAATTCAGTTTTCCTTCCAAATCCTGCAACCCCTTCACCACAAATACAGTCCAATCATTCCTCGATACTCATTCACTCAGTCATTCCACTCCTCCATTCTACAGGCTCTTCAAAAACCAACAAGAACAAGAGCTAGTTCAGCAAGCAGATTTAAAGCCTCTCTTTGGATTTATGTTGATGCTGCTGCCCTCTAGTAATGTTATATGGCAACTGCAGCATAATCACAGGATTGAGAAAGGGGCAGTCCTATGCAAATAATCTCCTCCCATGATTACTTCTCTGAGCTTCCGTAGTGGTACGATGATAGGACCTTCAACAAATGGTCTTCAGCAGATTTCTAAACTTGCCAAATTGTCTTAGGCTAAGGATTGTTCCAGTCGAAGGCCTTCCGATAAGGACCCCACCCTCACTTAGCAGGGTCCAGAATTACCTGCAGTAATCCTCTATACAGAACATGGGCGTTCGTGGGCCTACTGTAAAGACTGCATGCTAAAACTGTGATGTCTAAAGTCCCTGTTCTGGTCTCACTGTCAGAGGCACAGCATAACATAGCATACCAGACATGGCCATGCAAATCCTTGCCTAACCAACTGCCCTTTCCCCATGCTTCCTGCATTATGCATTTTCAAAACATAGTCAATAAGAGGCCTGACTTTGTCCTTTTCTATCACCTCAAAATTTGTTATGCTACCTTCTGACTGCAGCTAATAAGGGCTTTTTCACCTGCACAAAATTTTACCCTCCATTAAATCAACACCATTCAACCTATTTTATTATCTGCATGGCACCTTCCTCACATAATACAGCTCAATTCTGGCCCCCCTTAGTCCATATTTGTGCTCTCCAGAACACCAATTTGAAGAATCAACGAATACATTCATAAATGAAGATAAGACTTTGCTCCTATTTAAACTACTTGAGCAAAAGGAGGGGTGGTGGCAGGTGGTAGTGGGGGTGGCAAGATTTGTAAATGTACCCAACTAATGCGATCAAAAAATGACTTAAATTGTTCCTGTATTTTTTTTAAGTAAAAATAATCTTTTTACGTGCAAAAAATCAAAAACTGTATTTTTTTCATCTAAACATACTTTAATGGTGGTGGCTGCATTCAAACCCCTGTCCAGGGGTAGGTTTCTGCACCAAAGGCACTAGACTTTGCCACTGAGCTACAGGCTCTTGATGGTTTCCAGCTGTGCAAGTGCCCCTATCAGCATCTGACAGGCCATGGTGTCCTTGCTCATAGCAGCCACTGCACAGGACACATCATAACCATGATATAGGGAAGATTTGAAGAGCTATGGATAGGGAAGCCCATCTGGTCCAGTGGGTAAGTTCCTGCTTTCCACCCAAAGTAGCAGGGTTCAATTCCCTGTCCTGACAGATGACACACTCAATGTCTCAGCAAGCATCTGTGCATTGATCTCTTTTTTTTAATTCAGTTTTCCTTCCAAATCCTGCAACCCCTTCACCACAAATACAGTCCAATCATTCCTCGATACTCATTCACTCAGTCATTCCACTCCTCCATTCTACAGGCTCTACAAAAACCAACAAGAACAAGAGCTAGTTCAGCAAGCAGATTTAAAGCCTCTCTTTGGATTTATGTTGATGCTGCTGCCCTCTAGTAATGTTATATGGCAACTGCAGCATAATCACAGGATTGAGAAAGGGGCAGTCCTATGCAAATAATCTCCTCCCATGATTACTTCTCTGAGCTTCCGTAGTGGTACGATGATAGGACCTTCAACAAATGGTCTTCAGCAGATTTCTAAACTTGCCAAATTGTCTTAGGCTAAGGATTGTTCCAGTCGAAGGCCTTCCGATAAGGACCCCACCCTCACTTAGCAGGGTCCAGAATTACCTGCAGTAATCCTCCATACAGAACATGTCTGTTTGTGGGCTTACGTGGTCCTATTGTAAAGACTGCATGCTAAAACTGTGATGTCTAAATTCCCAGTTCTGGTCTCACTGTCAGAGGCACAGCGTAACATAGCATGCTAGACATGGTCATGCAAATCCTCACCTAACCAACTGCCCCTTCCCCACGCTTGCTGCATTATGCATTTTCAAGACATAGTCAATAAGAGACCTGACTTTGTCCTTTTCTTTCACTTCAAAATTCATCGTGCTACCTTCTGACTGCAGCGAATAAGGGCTCTTTCACCTGCACAAAATTTTACCCTCCATTAAATCGACACCATTCAACCTATTTTATTATCTGCATGGCAACTTCCTCACATAATACAGCTCAATTCTGGCCCCCCTTAGGCCATATTTGTGCTCTCCACAACACCAATTTGAAGAATCAATGAATACATTCATAAATGAAGATAAGACTTTGCTCCTATTTAAACTACTTGAGCAAAAGGAGGGAGGTGGCAGGTGGTGGTGGGGGTGGCAAGATTTGTAAATGTACCCAACTAATGCGATCAAAAAATGACTTAAATTGTTCCTTATTTTTTTTAAGTAAAAATTATCTTTTTACGTGCAAAAAATCAAAAACTGTATTTTTTTTCATCTAAACATACTTTAATGGTGGTGGCTGCATTCAAACCCCTGTCCAGGGGTAGGTTTCTGCACCAAAGGCACTAGACTTTGCCACTGAGCAAGAGGCTCTTGATGGTTTCCAGTTCTGCAAGTGCCCCTATCAGCATCTGACAGGCCTTGGTGTCCTTGCTCATAGCAGCCACTGCACAGGACACATCATAATCATGATATAGGGAAGATTTGAACAGCTGTTTATAGGGAAGCCCATCTGGTCCAGTGGTTAAGTTCCTGCTTTCCACCCAAACAAGCAGGGTTCAATTTCCTGTCCTGACAGATAACACACTCAATCTCACAGCAAGCATCTGTGCATTGATCTCTTTTCTTTAATTCAGTTTTTCTTCCAAATCCTGCAACCCCTTCACCACAAATACAGTCCAATCATTCCTCGATACTCATTCACTCAGTCATTCCACTCCTCCATTCTACAGGCTCTACAAAAACCAACAAGAACAAGAGCTAGTTCAGCAAGCAGATTTAAAGCCTCTCTTTGGATTTATGTTGATGCTGCTGCCCTCTAGTAATGTTATATGGCAACTGCAGCATAATCACAGGATTGAGAAAGGGGCAGTCCAATGCAAATAATCTCCTCCCATGATTACTTCTCTGAGCTTCCGTAGTGGTACGATGATAGGACCTTCAACAAATGGTCTTCAGCAGATTTCTAAATTTGCCAAATTGTCTTAGGCTAAGGATTGTTCCAGTCGAAGGCCTTCCGATAAGGACCCCACCCTCACTTAGCAGGGTCCAGAATTACCTGCAGTAATCCTCCATACAGAACATTATTGTTTGTCGGCTTACATAGGCCTACTGTAAAGACTGCATGCTAAAACTGTGATGTCTAAACTCCCAGTTCTGGTCTCACTGTCAGAGGCACAGCATAACATAGCATACCTGACATGGCCATGCAAATTCTTGCCTAACCAACTGTCCCTTCCCCATGCTTGCTGCATTATGCATTTTCAAGACATAGTCAATAAGAGGACTGGCTTTGTCCTTTTCTTTCACTTCAAAATTCATCATGCTACCTTCTGACTGCAGTGAATAAGGGCTCTTTCACCTGCACAAAATTTTACCCTCCTTTAAATCAACACCATTCAACCTATTTTATTATCTGCATGGCACCTTCCTCACATAATACAGCTCAATTCTGGCCCCCCTTAGGCCATATTTGTGCTCTCCACAACACCAATTTGAAGAATCAACGAATACATTCATAACTGAAGATAAGACTTTGCTCCTATTTAAACTACTTGAGCAAAAGGAGGGAGGTGGCAGGTGGTGGTGGGGGTGGCAAGATTTGTAAATGTACCCAACTAATGCGATCAAAAAATGACTTAAATTGTTCCTGTATTTTTTTTAAGTAAAAATAATCTTTTTACGTGCAAAAAATCAAAAACTGTATTTTTTTTCATCTAAACATACTTTATTGGCGGTGGCTGCATTCAAACCCCTGTCTAGGGGTAGGTTTCTGCACCAAAGGCACTAGACTTTGCCACTGAGCTACAGGCTCTTGATGGTTTCCAGTTGTGCAAGTGCCCCTATCAGCATCTGACAGGCCTTGGTGTCCTTGCTACAGGCTCTTGATGGTTTCCAGTTGTGCAAGTGCCCCTATCAGCATCTGACAGGCCTTGGTGTCCTTGCTCATAGCAGCCACTGCACAGCACACATCATAACCATGATATAGGGAAGATTTGAACAACTGTTTATAGGGAAGCCCATCTGGTCCAGTGGTTAAGTTCCTGCTTTCCACCCCAACAACCAGGGTTCAATTCCCTGTCCTGACAGATAACACACTCAATCTCTCAGCAAGCATCTGTGCATTGATCTCTTTTTTTAATTCAGTTTTCCTTCCAAATCCTGCAACCCCTTCACCACAAATACAGTCCAATCATTCCTCAATACTCATTCACTCAGTCATTCCACTCCTCCATTCTACAGGCTCTACAATAACCAACAAGAACAAGAGCTAGTTCAGCAAGCAGATTTAAAGCCTCTCTTTGGATTTATGTTGATGCTGCTGCCCTCTAGTATTGTTATATGGCAACTGCAGCATAATCACAGGATTGAGAAAGGGGCAGTCCTATGCAAATAATCTCCTCCCATGATTACTTCTCTGAGCTTCCGTAGTGGTACGATGATAGGACCTTCAACAAATGGTCTTCAGCAGATTTCTAAACTTGCCAAATTGTCTTAGGCTAAGGATTGTTCCAGTCGAAGGCCTTCCGATAAGGACCCCACCCTCACTTAGCAGGGTCCAGAATTACCTGCAGTAATCCTCCATACAGAACATCGCTGTTTGTGGGCTTACATGGTCCTACTGTAAAGACTCCATGCTAAAACTGTGATGTTTAAAGTCCCAGTTCTGGTCTCTCTGTCAGAGGCACAGCGTAACATAGCATGCTAGACATGGTCATGCAAATCCACACCTAACCAACTGCCCCTTCCCCACGCTTGCTGCATTATGCATTTTCAAGACATAGTCAATAAGAGGCCTGACTTTGTCCTTTTCTTTCACTTCAAAATTCATCGTGCTACCTTCTGACTGCAGTGAATAAGGGCTCTTTCACCTGCACAAAATTTTACCCACCATTAAATCAACACCATTCAACCTATTTTATTATCTACATGGCACCTTCCTCACATAATACAGCTCAATTCTGGCCCCCCTTAGGCCATATTTGTGCTCTCCACAACACCAATTTGAAGAATCAATGAATACATTCATAAATGAAGATAAGACTTTGCTCCTATTTAAACTACTTGAGCAAAAAGAGGGAGGTGGCAGGTGGTGGTGGGGGTGGCAAGATTTGTAAATGTACCCAACTAATGCGATCAAAAAATGACTTAAATTGTTCCTGTATTTTTTTTAAGTAAAAATAATCTTTTTACGTGCAAAATATCAAAACTGTATTTTCTTTCATCTAAACATACTTTAATGGTGGTGGCTGCATTCAAACCCCTGTCCAGGGGTAAGTTTCTGCACCAAAGGCACTAGACTTTGCCACTGAGCAAGAGGCTCTTGATGGTTTCCAGTTCTGCAAGGGCCCCTATCAGCATCTGACAGGCCTTGGTGTCCTTGCTCATAGCAGCCACTGCACAGGACACATCATAACCATGATATAGGGAAGATTTGAACAGCTATGGATAGGGAAGCCTGTCTGGTCCAGTGGGTAAGTTCCTGCTTTCCACCCAAACAAGCAGCGTTCAATTCCCTGTCCTGACAGATGACACACTCAGTCTCTCAGCGAGCATCTGTGCATTGATCTCTTTTTTTTAATTCAGTTTTCCTTCCAAATCCTGCAACCCCTTCACCACAAATACAGTCCAATCATTCCTCGATACTCATTCACTCAGTCATTTCACTCCTCCATTCTACAGGCTCTACAAAAACCAACAAGAACAAGAGCTAGTTCAGCAAGCAGATTTAAAGCCTTTCTTTGGATTTATGTTGATGCTGCTGCCCTCTAGTAATGTTATATGGCAACTGCAGCATAATCACAGGATTGAGAAAGGGGCAGTCCTATGCAAATAATCTCCTCCCATGATTACTTCTCTGAGCTTCCGTAGTGGTACGATGATAGGACCTTCAACAAATGGTCTTCAGCAGATTTCTAAACTTGCCAAATTGTCTTAGGCTAAGGATTGTTCCAGTCGAAGGCCTTCCGATAAGGACCCCACCCTCACTTAGCAGGGTCCAGAATTACCTGCAGTAATCCTCTATACAGAACATGGGCGTTTGTAGGCCTACTGTAAAGACTGCATGCTAAAACTGTGATGTCTAAAGTCCCAGTTCTGGTTTCACTGTCAGAGGCACAGCATAACATAGCATACCAGACATAGCCATGCAAATCCTTGCCTAACCAACTGCCCCTTCCCCATGCTTGCTGCATTATGCATTTTCAAGACATAGTTAATAAGAGGCCTGACTTTGTCTTTTTCTTTCACTTCAAAATTCATCATGCTACCTTCTGACTGCAGCGAATAAGGGCTCTTTCACCTGCACAAAATTTTACCCTACATTAAATCAACACCATTCAACCTATTTTATTATCTGCATGGCACCTTTCTCACATAATACAGCTCAATTCTGGCCCCCCTTAGGCCATATTTGTGCTCTCCACAACACCAATTTGAAGAATCAACGAATACATTCATAAATGAAGATAAGACTTTGCTCCTATTTAAACTACTTGAGCAAAAGGAGGGAGGTGGCAGGTGGTGGTGGGGGTGGCAAGATTTGTAAATGTACCCAACTAATGCGATCAAAAAATGACTTAAATTGTTCCTATATTTTTTTTAAGTAAAAATAATCTTTTTACGTGCAAAAAATCAAAAACTGTATTTTTTTTCATCTAAACATACTTTAATGGTGGTGGCTGCATTCAAACCCCTGTCCAGGGGTAGGTTTCTGCACCAAAGGCACTAGACTTTGCCACTGAGATACAGGCTCTTGATGGTTTC
Organism: Pleurodeles waltl; assembly: GCF_031143425.1. Classification (NCBI taxonomy): domain Eukaryota; kingdom Metazoa; phylum Chordata; class Amphibia; order Caudata; family Salamandridae; genus Pleurodeles; species Pleurodeles waltl. The sequence goes on along the minus strand of NC_090440.1, from coordinate 955,693,104 downwards.
CAGTTCTGCAAGTGCCCCTATCAGCATCTGACAGGCCTTGGTGTCCTTGCTCATAGCAGCCACTGCACAGGACACATCATGACCATGATATAGGGAAAATTTGAACAGCTATGGATAGGGAAGCCCATCTGGTCCAGTGGGTAAGTTCCTGCTTTCCACCCAAAGAAGCAGGGTTCAATTCCCTGTCCTGACAGATGACACACTCAATGTCTCAGCAAGCATCTGTGCATTGATCTCTTTTTTTTAATTCAGTTTTCCTTCCAAATCCTGCAACCCCTTCACCACAAATACAGTCCAATCATTCCTCGATACTCATTCACTCAGTCATTCCACTCCTCCATTCTACAGGCTCTACAAAAACCAACAAGAACAAGAGCTAGTTGAGCAAGCAGATTTAAAGCCTCTCTTTGGATGTATGTTGATGCTGCTGCCCTCTAGTAATGTTATATGGCAACTGCAGCATAATCACAGGATTGAGAAAGGGGCAGTCCTATGCAAATAATCTCCTCCCATGATTACTTCTCTGAGCTTCCGTAGTGGTACGATGATAGGACCTTCAACAAATGGTCTTCAGCAGATTTCTAAACTTGCCAAATTGTCTTAGGCTAAGGATTGTTCCAGTCGAAGGCCTTCCGATAAGGACCCCACCCTCACTTAGCAGGGTCCAGAATTACCTGCAGTAATCCTCTATACAGAACATGGGTGTTCGTGGGCCTACTGTAAAGACTGCATGCTAAAACTGTGATATCTAAACTCCCAGTTCTGGTCTCACTGTGAGAGGCACAGCATAACATAGCATACCTGACATGGCCATGCAAATTCTTGCCTAACCAACTGCCCCTTCCCCATGCTTGCTGCATTATGCATTTTCAAGACATAGTCAATAAGAGGACTGGCTTTGTCCTTTTCTTTCACTTCAAAATTCATCATGCTACCTTCTGACTGCAGTGAATAAGGGCTCTTTCACCTGCACAAAATTTTACCCTCCATTAAATCAACACCATTCAACCTATTTTATTATCTGCATGGCACCTTCCTCACATAATACAGCTCAATTCTGGCCCCCCTTAGGCCATATTTGTGCTCTCCACAACACCAATTTGAAGAATCAACGAATACATTCATAACTGAAGATAAGACTTTGCTCCTATTTAAACTACTTGAGCAAAAGGAGGGAGGTGGCAGGTGGTGGTGGGGGTGGCAAGATTTGTAAATGTACCCAACTAATGCGATCAAAAAATGACTTAAATTGTTCCTGTATTTTTTTTAAGTAAAAATAATCTTTTTACGTGCAAAAAATCAAAAACTGTATTTTTTTTAATCTAAACATACTTTAATGGTGGTGGCTGCATTCAAACCCCTGTCCAGGGGTAGGTTTCTGCACCAAAGGCACTAGACTTTGCCACTGAGCTACAGGCTCTTGATGGTTTCCAGTTGTGCAAGTGCCCCTATCAGCATCTGACAGGCCTTGGTGTCCTTGCTACAGGCTCTTGATGGTTTCCAGTTGTGCAAGTGCCCCTATCAGCATCTGACAGGCCTTGGTGTCCTTGCTCATAGCAGCCACTGCACAGGACACATCATAACCATGATATAGGGAAGATTTGAACAACTGTGTATAGGGAAGCCCGTCTGGTCCAGTGGTTAAGTTCCTGCTTTCCACCCCAACAACCAGGGTTCAATTCCCTGTCCTGACAGATAACACACTCAATCTCTCAGCAAGCATCTGTGCATTGATCTCTTTTTTTAATTCAGTTTTCCTTCCAAATCCTGCAACCCCTTCACCACAAATACAGTCCAATCATTCCTCAATACTCATTCACTCAGTCATTCCACTCCTCCATTCTACAGGCTCTACAATAACCAACAAGAACAAGAGCTAGTTCAGCAAGCAGATTTAAAGCCTCTCTTTGGATTTATGTTGATGCTGCTGCCCTCTAGTATTGTTATATGGCAACTGCAGCATAATCACAGGATTGAGAAAGGGGCAGTCCTATGCAAATAATCTCCTCCCATGATTACTTCTCTGAGCTTCCGTAGTGGTACGATGATAGGACCTTCAACAAATGGTCTTCAGCAGATTTCTAAACTTGCCAAATTGTCTTAGGCTAAGGATTGTTCCAGTCGAAGGCCTTCCGATAAGGACCCCACCCTCACTTAGCAGGGTCCAGAATTACCTGCAGTAATCCTCCATACAGAACATCGCTGTTTGTGGGCTTACATGGTCCTACTGTAAAGACTCCATGCTAAAACTGTGATGTCTAAAGTCCCAGTTCTGGTCTCTCTGTCAGAGGCACAGCGTAACATAGCATGCTAGACATGGTCATGCAAATCCACACCTAACCAACTGCCCCTTCCCCACGCTTGCTGCATTATGCATTTTCAAGACATAGTCAATAAGAGGCCTGACTTTGTCCTTTTCTTTCACTTCAAAATTCATCGTGCTACCTTCTGACTGCAGTGAATAAGGGCTCTTTCACCTGCACAAAATTTTACCCACCATTAAATCAACACCATTCAACCTATTTTATTATCTGCATGGCACCTTCCTCACATAATACAGCTCAATTCTGGCCCCCCTTAGGCCATATTTGTGCTCTCCACAACACCAATTTGAAGAATCAATGAATACATTCATAAATGAAGATAAGACTTTGCTCCTATTTAAACTACTTGAGCAAAAAGAGGGAGGTGGCAGGTGGTGGTGGGGGTGGCAAGATTTGTAAATGTACCCAACTAATGCGATCAAAAAATGACTTAAATTGTTCCTGTATTTTTTTTAAGTAAAAATAATCTTTTTACGTGCAAAATATCAAAACTGTATTTTCTTTCATCTAAACATACTTTAATGGTGGTGGCTGCATTCAAACCCTGTCCAGGGGTAAGTTTCTGCACCAAAGGCACTAGACTTTGCCACTGAGCAAGAGGCTCTTGATGGTTTCCAGTTCTGCAAGGGCCCCTATCAGCATCTGACAGGCCTTGGTGTCCTTGCTCATAGCAGCCACTGCACAGGACACATCATAACCATGATATAGGGAAGATTTGAACAGCTATGGATAGGGAAGCCCGTCTGGTCCAGTGGGTAAGTTCCTGCTTTCCACCCAAACAAGCAGCGTTCAATTCCCTGTCCTGACAGATGACACACTCAGTCTCTCAGCAAGCATCTGTGCATTGATCTCTTTTTTTTAATTCAGTTTTCCTTCCAAATCCTGCAACCCCTTCACCACAAATACAGTCCAATCATTCCTCGATACTCATTCACTCAGTCATTCCACTCCTCCATTCTACAGGCTCTACAAAAACCAACAAGAACAAGAGCTAGTTCAGCAAGCAGATTTAAAGCCTCTCTTTGGATTTATGTTGATGCTGCTGCCCTCTAGTAATGTTATATGGCAACTGCAGCATAATCACAGGATTGAGAAAGGGGCAGTCCTATGCAAATAATCTCCTCCCGTGATTACTTCTCTGAGCTTCCGTAGTGGTACGATGATAGGACCTTCAACAAATGGTCTTCAGCAGATTTCTAAATTTGCCAAATTGTCTTAGGCTAAGGATTGTTCCAGTCGAAGGCCTTCCGATAAGGACCCCACCCTCACTTAGCAGGGTCCAGAATTACCTGCAGTAATCCTCCATACAGAACATTATTGTTTGTCGGCTTACATAGGCCTACTGTAAAGACTGCATGCTAAAACTGTGATGTCTAAAGTCCCAGTTCTGGTCTCACTGTCAGAGGCACAGCATAACATAGCATGCTAGACATGGCCATGCAAATCCTCGCCTAACCAACTGCCCCTTCCCCACGCTTGCTGCATTATGCATTTTCAAGACATAGTCAATAAGAGGCCTGACTTTGCCCTTTTCTTTCACTTCAAAATTCATCATGCTACCTTCTGACTGCAGCGAATAAGGGCTCTTTCACCTGCACAAAATTTTACCCTCCATTAAATCAACACCATTCAACCTATTTTATTATCTGCATGGCACCTTCCTCACATAATACAGCTCAATTCTGGCCCCCCTTAGGCCATATTTGTGCTCTCCATAACACCAATTTGAAGAATCAACGAATACATTCATAAATGAAGATAAGACTTTGCTCCTATTTAAACTACTTGAGCAAAAGGAGGGAGGTGGCAGGTGGTGGTGGGGGTGGCAAGATTTGTAAATGTACCCAACTAATGCGATCAAAAAATGACTTAAATTGTTCCTGTATTTTTTTTAAGTAAAAATAATCTTTTTACGTGCAAAAAATCAAAAACTGTATTTTTTTTCATCTAAACATACTTTAATGGTGGTGGCTGCATTCAAACCCCTGTCCAGGGGTAGGTTTCTGCACCAAAGGCACTAGACTTTGCCACTGAGCTAAATGCTCTTGATGGTTTCCAGTTCTGCAAGTGCCCCTATCAGCATCTGACAGGCCTTGGTGTCCTTGCTCATAGCAGCCACTGCACAGGACACATCATAACCATGATATAGGGAAGATTTGAACAGCTATGGATAGGGAAGCCCGTCTGGTCCAGTGGGTAAGTTCCTGCTTTCCACCCAAACAAGCAGCGTTCAATTCCCTGTCCTGACAGATGACACACTCAGTCTCTCAGCAAGCATCTGTGCATTGATCTCTTTTTTTTTATTCAGTTTTCCTTCCAAATCCTGCAACCCCTTCACCACAAATACAGTCCAATCATTCCTCGATACTCATTCACTCAGTCATTCCACTCCTCCATTCTACAGGCTCTACAAAAACCAACAAGAACAAGAGCTAGTTCAGCAAGCAGATTTAAAGCCTCTCTTTGGATTTATGTTGATGCTGCTGCCCTCTAGTAATGTTATATGGCAACTGCAGCATAATCACAGGATTGAGAAAGGGGCAGTCCTATGCAAATAATCTCCTCCCATGATTACTTCTCTGAGCTTCCGTAGTGGTACGATGATAGGACCTTCAACAAATGGTCTTCAGCAGATTTCTAAACTTGCCAAATTGTCTTAGGCTAAGGATTGTTCCAGTCGAAGGCCTTCCGATAAGGACCCCACCCTCACTTAGCAGGGTCCAGAATTACCTGCAGTAATCCTCCATACAGAACATCGCTGTTTGTGGGCTTACATGGTCCTACTGTAAAGACTCCATGCTAAAACTGTGATGTCTAAAGTCCCAGTTCTGGTCTCTCTGTCAGAGGCACAGCGTAACATAGCATGCTAGACATGGTCATGCAAATCCACACCTAACCAACTGCCCCTTCCCCACGCTTGCTGCATTATGCATTTTCAAGACATAGTCAATAAGAGGCCTGACTTTGTCCTTTTCTTTCACTTCAAAATTCATCGTGCTACCTTCTGACTGCAGTGAATAAGGGCTCTTTCACCTGCACAAAATTTTACCCACCATTAAATCAACACCATTCAACCTATTTTATTATCTGCATGGCACCTTCCTCACATAATACAGCTCAATTCTGGCCCCCCTTAGGCCATATTTGTGCTCTCCACAACACCAATTTGAAGAATCAATGAATACATTCATAAATGAAGATAAGACTTTGCTCCTATTTAAACTACTTGAGCAAAAAGAGGGAGGTGGCAGGTGGTGGTGGGGGTGGCAAGATTTGTAAATGTACCCAACTAATGCGATCAAAAAATGACTTAAATTGTTCCTGTATTTTTTTTAAGTAAAAATAATCTTTTTACGTGCAAAATATCAAAACTGTATTTTCTTTCATCTAAACATACTTTAATGGTGGTGGCTGCATTCAAACCCTGTCCAGGGGTAAGTTTCTGCACCAAAGGCACTAGACTTTGCCACTGAGCAAGAGGCTCTTGATGGTTTCCAGTTCTGCAAGGGCCCCTATCAGCATCTGACAGGCCTTGGTGTCCTTGCTCATAGCAGCCACTGCACAGGACACATCATAACCATGATATAGGGAAGATTTGAACAGCTATGGATAGGGAAGCCCGTCTGGTCCAGTGGGTAAGTTCCTGCTTTCCACCCAAACAAGCAGCGTTCAATTCCCTGTCCTGACAGATGACACACTCAGTCTCTCAGCAAGCATCTGTGCATTGATCTCTTTTTTTTAATTCAGTTTTCCTTCCAAATCCTGCAACCCCTTCACCACAAATACAGTCCAATCATTCCTCGATACTCATTCACTCAGTCATTCCACTCCTCCATTCTACAGGCTCTACAAAAACCAACAAGAACAAGAGCTAGTTCAGCAAGCAGATTTAAAGCCTCTCTTTGGATTTATGTTGATGCTGCTGCCCTCTAGTAATGTTATATGGCAACTGCAGCATAATCACAGGATTGAGAAAGGGGCAGTCCTATGCAAATAATCTCCTCCCGTGATTACTTCTCTGAGCTTCCGTAGTGGTACGATGATAGGACCTTCAACAAATGGTCTTCAGCAGATTTCTAAATTTGCCAAATTGTCTTAGGCTAAGGATTGTTCCAGTCGAAGGCCTTCCGATAAGGACCCCACCCTCACTTAGCAGGGTCCAGAATTACCTGCAGTAATCCTCCATACAGAACATTATTGTTTGTCGGCTTACATAGGCCTACTGTAAAGACTGCATGCTAAAACTGTGATGTCTAAAGTCCCAGTTCTGGTCTCACTGTCAGAGGCACAGCATAACATAGCATGCTAGACATGGCCATGCAAATCCTCGCCTAACCAACTGCCCCTTCCCCACGCTTGCTGCATTATGCATTTTCAAGACATAGTCAATAAGAGGCCTGACTTTGCCCTTTTCTTTCACTTCAAAATTCATCATGCTACCTTCTGACTGCAGCGAATAAGGGCTCTTTCACCTGCACAAAATTTTACCCTCCATTAAATCAACACCATTCAACCTATTTTATTATCTGCATGGCACCTTCCTCACATAATACAGCTCAATTCTGGCCCCCCTTAGGCCATATTTGTGCTCTCCATAACACCAATTTGAAGAATCAACGAATACATTCATAAATGAAGATAAGACTTTGCTCCTATTTAAACTACTTGAGCAAAAGGAGGGAGGTGGCAGGTGGTGGTGGGGGTGGCAAGATTTGTAAATGTACCCAACTAATGCGATCAAAAAATGACTTAAATTGTTCCTGTATTTTTTTTAAGTAAAAATAATCTTTTTACGTGCAAAAAATCAAAAACTGTATTTTTTTTCATCTAAACATACTTTAATGGTGGTGGCTGCATTCAAACCCCTGTCCAGGGGTAGGTTTCTGCACCAAAGGCACTAGACTTTGCCACTGAGCTAAATGCTCTTGATGGTTTCCAGTTCTGCAAGTGCCCCTATCAGCATCTGACAGGCCTTGGTGTCCTTGCTCATAGCAGCCACTGCACAGGACACATCATAACCATGATATAGGGAAGATTTGAACAGCTATGGATAGGGAAGCCCGTCTGGTCCAGTGGGTAAGTTCCTGCTTTCCACCCAAACAAGCAGCGTTCAATTCCCTGTCCTGACAGATGACACACTCAGTCTCTCAGCAAGCATCTGTGCATTGATCTCTTTTTTTTTATTCAGTTTTCCTTCCAAATCCTGCAACCCCTTCACCACAAATACAGTCCAATCATTCCTCGATACTCATTCACTCAGTCATTCCACTCCTCCATTCTACAGGCTCTACAAAAACCAACAAGAACAAGAGCTAGTTCAGCAAGCAGATTTAAAGCCTCTCTTTGGATTTATGTTGATGCTGCTGCCCTCTAGTAATGTTATATGGCAACTGCAGCATAATCACAGGATTGAGAAAGGGGCAGTCCTATGCAAATAATCTCCTCCCATGATTACTTCTCTGAGCTTCCGTAGTGGTACGATGATAGGACCTTCAACAAATGGTCTTCAGCAGATTTCTAAACTTGCCAAATTGTCTTAGGCTAAGGATTGTTCCAGTCGAAGGCCTTCCGATAAGGACCCCACCTTCACTTAGCAGGGTCCAGAATTACCTGCAGTAATCCTCTATAGAAAACATGGGCGTTTGCAGGCCTACGTGGGCCTACTGTAAAGACTGCATGCTAAAACTGTGATGTCTAAAGTCCCAGTTTTGGTCTCACTGTCAGAGGCACAGCATAACATAGCATACCAGACATAGCCATGCAAATCCTTGCCTAACCAACTGCCCCTTCCCCATGCTTACTGCATTATGCATTTTCAAGACATAGTCAATAAGAGGTCTGACTTTGTCCTTTTCTTTCACTTCAAAATTCATCATGCTACCTTCTGACTGCAGCGAATAAGGGCTCTTTCACCTGCACAAAATGTTACCCTACATTAAATCAACACCATTCAACCTATTTTATTATCTGCATGGCACCTTTCTCACATAATACAGCTCAATTCTGGCCCCCCTTAGGCCATATTTGTGCTCTCCACAACACCAATTTGAAGAATCAACGAATACATTCATAAATGAAGATAAGACTTTGCTCCTATTTAAACTACTTGAGCAAAAGGAGGGAGGTGGCAGGTGGTGGTGGCAAGATTTGTAAATGTACCCAACTAATGCGATCAAAAAATGACTTAAATTGTTCCTGTATTTTTTTTAAGTAAAAATAATCTTTTTACGTGCAAAAAATCAAAAACTGTATTTTTTTTCATCTAAACATACTTTAATGGTGGTGGCTGCATTCAAACCCCTGTCCAGGGGTAGGTTGCTGCACCAAAGGCACTAGACTATGCCACTGAGCTACAGGCTCTTGATGGTTTCCAGTTGTGCAAGTGCCCCTATCAGCATCTGACAGGCCTTGGTGTCCTTGCTCATAGCAGCCACTGCACAGGACACATCATAACCATGATATAGGGAAGATTTGAACAGCTATGGATAGGGAAGCCCATCTGGTCCAGTGGGTAAGTTCCTGCTTTCCTCCCAAAGTAGCAGGGTTCAATTCCATGTCCTGACAGATGACACACTCAATGTCTCAGCAAGCATTTGTGCATTGATCTCTTTTTTTTAATTCAGTTTTCCTTCCAAATCCTGCAACCCCTTCACCACAAATACAGTCCAATCATTCCTCGATACTCATTCACTCAGTCATTCCACTCCTCCATTCTACAGGCTCTTCAAAAACCAACAAGAACAAGAGCTAGTTCAGCAAGCAGATTTAAAGCCTCTCTTTGGATTTATGTTGATGCTGCTGCCCTCTAGTAATGTTATATGGCAACTGCAGCATAATCACAGGATTGAGAAAGGGGCAGTCCTATGCAAATAATCTCCTCCCATGATTACTTCTCTGAGCTTCCGTAGTGGTACGATGATAGGACCTTCAACAAATGGTCTTCAGCAGATTTCTAAACTTGCCAAATTGTCTTAGGCTAAGGATTGTTCCAGTCGAAGGCCTTCCGATAAGGACCCCACCCTCACTTAGCAGGGTCCAGAATTACCTGCAGTAATCCTCTATACAGAACATGGGCGTTCGTGGGCCTACTGTAAAGACTGCATGCTAAAACTGTGATGTCTAAAGTCCCTGTTCTGGTCTCACTGTCAGAGGCACAGCATAACATAGCATACCAGACATGGCCATGCAAATCCTTGCCTAACCAACTGCCCTTTCCCCATGCTTCCTGCATTATGCATTTTCAAAACATAGTCAATAAGAGGCCTGACTTTGTCCTTTTCTATCACCTCAAAATTTGTTATGCTACCTTCTGACTGCAGCTAATAAGGGCTTTTTCACCTGCACAAAATTTTACCCTCCATTAAATCAACACCATTCAACCTATTTTATTATCTGCATGGCACCTTCCTCACATAATACAGCTCAATTCTGGCCCCCCTTAGTCCATATTTGTGCTCTCCAGAACACCAATTTGAAGAATCAACGAATACATTCATAAATGAAGATAAGACTTTGCTCCTATTTAAACTACTTGAGCAAAAGGAGGGGTGGTGGCAGGTGGTAGTGGGGGTGGCAAGATTTGTAAATGTACCCAACTAATGCGATCAAAAAATGACTTAAATTGTTCCTGTATTTTTTTTAAGTAAAAATAATCTTTTTACGTGCAAAAAATCAAAAACTGTATTTTTTTCATCTAAACATACTTTAATGGTGGTGGCTGCATTCAAACCCCTGTCCAGGGGTAGGTTTCTGCACCAAAGGCACTAGACTTTGCCACTGAGCTACAGGCTCTTGATGGTTTCCAGCTGTGCAAGTGCCCCTATCAGCATCTGACAGGCCATGGTGTCCTTGCTCATAGCAGCCACTGCACAGGACACATCATAACCATGATATAGGGAAGATTTGAAGAGCTATGGATAGGGAAGCCCATCTGGTCCAGTGGGTAAGTTCCTGCTTTCCACCCAAAGTAGCAGGGTTCAATTCCCTGTCCTGACAGATGACACACTCAATGTCTCAGCAAGCATCTGTGCATTGATCTCTTTTTTTTAATTCAGTTTTCCTTCCAAATCCTGCAACCCCTTCACCACAAATACAGTCCAATCATTCCTCGATACTCATTCACTCAGTCATTCCACTCCTCCATTCTACAGGCTCTACAAAAACCAACAAGAACAAGAGCTAGTTCAGCAAGCAGATTTAAAGCCTCTCTTTGGATTTATGTTGATGCTGCTGCCCTCTAGTAATGTTATATGGCAACTGCAGCATAATCACAGGATTGAGAAAGGGGCAGTCCTATGCAAATAATCTCCTCCCATGATTACTTCTCTGAGCTTCCGTAGTGGTACGATGATAGGACCTTCAACAAATGGTCTTCAGCAGATTTCTAAACTTGCCAAATTGTCTTAGGCTAAGGATTGTTCCAGTCGAAGGCCTTCCGATAAGGACCCCACCCTCACTTAGCAGGGTCCAGAATTACCTGCAGTAATCCTCCATACAGAACATGTCTGTTTGTGGGCTTACGTGGTCCTATTGTAAAGACTGCATGCTAAAACTGTGATGTCTAAATTCCCAGTTCTGGTCTCACTGTCAGAGGCACAGCGTAACATAGCATGCTAGACATGGTCATGCAAATCCTCACCTAACCAACTGCCCCTTCCCCACGCTTGCTGCATTATGCATTTTCAAGACATAGTCAATAAGAGACCTGACTTTGTCCTTTTCTTTCACTTCAAAATTCATCGTGCTACCTTCTGACTGCAGCGAATAAGGGCTCTTTCACCTGCACAAAATTTTACCCTCCATTAAATCGACACCATTCAACCTATTTTATTATCTGCATGGCAACTTCCTCACATAATACAGCTCAATTCTGGCCCCCCTTAGGCCATATTTGTGCTCTCCACAACACCAATTTGAAGAATCAATGAATACATTCATAAATGAAGATAAGACTTTGCTCCTATTTAAACTACTTGAGCAAAAGGAGGGAGGTGGCAGGTGGTGGTGGGGGTGGCAAGATTTGTAAATGTACCCAACTAATGCGATCAAAAAATGACTTAAATTGTTCCTTATTTTTTTTAAGTAAAAATTATCTTTTTACGTGCAAAAAATCAAAAACTGTATTTTTTTTCATCTAAACATACTTTAATGGTGGTGGCTGCATTCAAACCCCTGTCCAGGGGTAGGTTTCTGCACCAAAGGCACTAGACTTTGCCACTGAGCAAGAGGCTCTTGATGGTTTCCAGTTCTGCAAGTGCCCCTATCAGCATCTGACAGGCCTTGGTGTCCTTGCTCATAGCAGCCACTGCACAGGACACATCATAATCATGATATAGGGAAGATTTGAACAGCTGTTTATAGGGAAGCCCATCTGGTCCAGTGGTTAAGTTCCTGCTTTCCACCCAAACAAGCAGGGTTCAATTTCCTGTCCTGACAGATAACACACTCAATCTCACAGCAAGCATCTGTGCATTGATCTCTTTTCTTTAATTCAGTTTTCCTTCCAAATCCTGCAACCCCTTCACCACAAATACAGTCCAATCATTCCTCGATACTCATTCACTCAGTCATTCCACTCCTCCATTCTACAGGCTCTACAAAAACCAACAAGAACAAGAGCTAGTTCAGCAAGCAGATTTAAAGCCTCTCTTTGGATTTATGTTGATGCTGCTGCCCTCTAGTAATGTTATATGGCAACTGCAGCATAATCACAGGATTGAGAAAGGGGCAGTCCAATGCAAATAATCTCCTCCCATGATTACTTCTCTGAGCTTCCGTAGTGGTACGATGATAGGACCTTCAACAAATGGTCTTCAGCAGATTTCTAAATTTGCCAAATTGTCTTAGGCTAAGGATTGTTCCAGTCGAAGGCCTTCCGATAAGGACCCCACCCTCACTTAGCAGGGTCCAGAATTACCTGCAGTAATCCTCCATACAGAACATCGCTGTTTGTGGGCTTACATGGTCCTACTGTAAAGACTCCATGCTAAAACTGTGATGTCTAAAGTCCCAGTTCTGGTCTCTCTGTCAGAGGCACAGCGTAACATAGCATGCTAGACATGGTCATGCAAATCCACACCTAACCAACTGCCCCTTCCCCACGCTTGCTGCATTATGCATTTTCAAGACATAGTCAATAAGAGGCCTGACTTTGTCCTTTTCTTTCACTTCAAAATTCATCGTGCTACCTTCTGACTGCAGTGAATAAGGGCTCTTTCACCTGCACAAAATTTTACCCACCATTAAATCAACACCATTCAACCTATTTTATTATCTGCATGGCACCTTCCTCACATAATACAGCTCAATTCTGGCCCCCCTTAGGCCATATTTGTGCTCTCCACAACACCAATTTGAAGAATCAATGAATACATTCATAAATGAAGATAAGACTTTGCTCCTATTTAAACTACTTGAGCAAAAAGAGGGAGGTGGCAGGTGGTGGTGGGGGTGGCAAGATTTGTAAATGTACCCAACTAATGCGATCAAAAAATGACTTAAATTGTTCCTGTATTTTTTTTAAGTAAAAATAATCTTTTTACGTGCAAAATATCAAAACTGTATTTTCTTTCATCTAAACATACTTTAATGGTCGTGGCTGCATTCAAACCCTGTCCAGGGGTAAGTTTCTGCACCAAAGGCACTAGACTTTGCCACTGAGCAAGAGGCTCTTGATGGTTTCCAGTTCTGCAAGGGCCCCTATCAGCATCTGACAGGCCTTGGTGTCCTTGCTCATAGCAGCCACTGCACAGGACACATCATAACCATGATATAGGGAAGATTTGAACAGCTATGGATAGGGAAGCCCGTCTGGTCCAGTGGGTAAGTTCCTGCTTTCCACCCAAACAAGCAGCGTTCAATTCCCTGTCCTGACAGATGACACACTCAGTCTCTCAGCAAGCATCTGTGCATTGATCTCTTTTTTTTAATTCAGTTTTCCTTCCAAATCCTGCAACCCCTTCACCACAAATACAGTCCAATCATTCCTCGATACTCATTCACTCAGTCATTCCACTCCTCCATTCTACAGGCTCTACAAAAACCAACAAGAACAAGAGCTAGTTCAGCAAGCAGATTTAAAGCCTCTCTTTGGATTTATGTTGATGCTGCTGCCCTCTAGTAATGTTATATGGCAACTGCAGCATAATCACAGGATTGAGAAAGGGGCAGTCCTATGCAAATAATCTCCTCCCGTGATTACTTCTCTGAGCTTCCGTAGTGGTACGATGATAGGACCTTCAACAAATGGTCTTCAGCAGATTTCTAAATTTGCCAAATTGTCTTAGGCTAAGGATTGTTCCAGTCGAAGGCCTTCCGATAAGGACCCCACCCTCACTTAGCAGGGTCCAGAATTACCTGCAGTAATCCTCCATACAGAACATTATTGTTTGTCGGCTTACATAGGCCTACTGTAAAGACTGCATGCTAAAACTGTGATGTCTAAAGTCCCAGTTCTGGTCTCACTGTCAGAGGCACAGCATAACATAGCATGCTAGACATGGCCATGCAAATCCTCGCCTAACCAACTGCCCCTTCCCCACGCTTGCTGCATTATGCATTTTCAAGACATAGTCAATAAGAGGCCTGACTTTGCCCTTTTCTTTCACTTCAAAATTCATCATGCTACCTTCTGACTGCAGCGAATAAGGGCTCTTTCACCTGCACAAAATTTTACCCTCCATTAAATCAACACCATTCAACCTATTTTATTATCTGCATGGCACCTTCCTCACATAATACAGCTCAATTCTGGCCCCCCTTAGGCCATATTTGTGCTCTCCATAACACCAATTTGAAGAATCAACGAATACATTCATAAATGAAGATAAGACTTTGCTCCTATTTAAACTACTTGAGCAAAAGGAGGGAGGTGGCAGGTGGTGGTGGGGGTGGCAAGATTTGTAAATGTACCCAACTAATGCGATCAAAAAATGACTTAAATTGTTCCTGTATTTTTTTTAAGTAAAAATAATCTTTTTACGTGCAAAAAATCAAAAACTGTATTTTTTTTCATCTAAACATACTTTAATGGTGGTGGCTGCATTCAAACCCCTGTCCAGGGGTAGGTTTCTGCACCAAAGGCACTAGACTTTGCCACTGAGCTAAATGCTCTTGATGGTTTCCAGTTCTGCAAGTGCCCCTATCAGCATCTGACAGGCCTTGGTGTCCTTGCTCATAGCAGCCACTGCACAGGACACATCATAACCATGATATAGGGAAGATTTGAACAGCTATGGATAGGGAAGCCCGTCTGGTCCAGTGGGTAAGTTCCTGCTTTCCACCCAAACAAGCAGCGTTCAATTCCCTGTCCTGACAGATGACACACTCAGTCTCTCAGCAAGCATCTGTGCATTGATCTCTTTTTTTTTATTCAGTTTTCCTTCCAAATCCTGCAACCCCTTCACCACAAATACAGTCCAATCATTCCTCGATACTCATTCACTCAGTCATTCCACTCCTCCATTCTACAGGCTCTACAAAAACCAACAAGAACAAGAGCTAGTTCAGCAAGCAGATTTAAAGCCTCTCTTTGGATTTATGTTGATGCTGCTGCCCTCTAGTAATGTTATATGGCAACTGCAGCATAATCACAGGATTGAGAAAGGGGCAGTCCTATGCAAATAATCTCCTCCCATGATTACTTCTCTGAGCTTCCGTAGTGGTACGATGATAGGACCTTCAACAAATGGTCTTCAGCAGATTTCTAAACTTGCCAAATTGTCTTAGGCTAAGGATTGTTCCAGTCGAAGGCCTTCCGATAAGGACCCCACCTTCACTTAGCAGGGTCCAGAATTACCTGCAGTAATCCTCTATAGAAAACATGGGCGTTTGCAGGCCTACGTGGGCCTACTGTAAAGACTGCATGCTAAAACTGTGATGTCTAAAGTCCCAGTTTTGGTCTCACTGTCAGAGGCACAGCATAACATAGCATACCAGACATAGCCATGCAAATCCTTGCCTAACCAACTGCCCCTTCCCCATGCTTACTGCATTATGCATTTTCAAGACATAGTCAATAAGAGGTCTGACTTTGTCCTTTTCTTTCACTTCAAAATTCATCATGCTACCTTCTGACTGCAGCGAATAAGGGCTCTTTCACCTGCACAAAATGTTACCCTACATTAAATCAACACCATTCAACCTATTTTATTATCTGCATGGCACCTTTCTCACATAATACAGCTCAATTCTGGCCCCCCTTAGGCCATATTTGTGCTCTCCACAACACCAATTTGAAGAATCAACGAATACATTCATAAATGAAGATAAGACTTTGCTCCTATTTAAACTACTTGAGCAAAAGGAGGGAGGTGGCAGGTGGTGGTGGCAAGATTTGTAAATGTACCCAACTAATGCGATCAAAAAATGACTTAAATTGTTCCTGTATTTTTTTTAAGTAAAAATAATCTTTTTACGTGCAAAAAATCAAAAACTGTATTTTTTTTCATCTAAACATACTTTAATGGTGGTGGCTGCATTCAAACCCCTGTCCAGGGGTAGGTTGCTGCACCAAAGGCACTAGACTATGCCACTGAGCTACAGGCTCTTGATGGTTTCCAGTTGTGCAAGTGCCCCTATCAGCATCTGACAGGCCTTGGTGTCCTTGCTCATAGCAGCCACTGCACAGGACACATCATAACCATGATATAGGGAAGATTTGAACAGCTATGGATAGGGAAGCCCATCTGGTCCAGTGGGTAAGTTCCTGCTTTCCACCCAAAGTAGCAGGGTTCAATTCCATGTCCTGACAGATGACACACTCAATGTCTCAGCAAGCATTTGTGCATTGATCTCTTTTTTTTAATTCAGTTTTCCTTCCAAATCCTGCAACCCCTTCACCACAAATACAGTCCAATCATTCCTCGATACTCATTCACTCAGTCATTCCACTCCTCCATTCTACAGGCTCTTCAAAAACCAACAAGAACAAGAGCTAGTTCAGCAAGCAGATTTAAAGCCTCTCTTTGGATTTATGTTGATGCTGCTGCCCTCTAGTAATGTTATATGGCAACTGCAGCATAATCACAGGATTGAGAAAGGGGCAGTCCTATGCAAATAATCTCCTCCCATGATTACTTCTCTGAGCTTCCGTAGTGGTACGATGATAGGACCTTCAACAAATGGTCTTCAGCAGATTTCTAAACTTGCCAAATTGTCTTAGGCTAAGGATTGTTCCAGTCGAAGGCCTTCCGATAAGGACCCCACCCTCACTTAGCAGGGTCCAGAATTACCTGCAGTAATCCTCTATACAGAACATGGGCGTTCGTGGGCCTACTGTAAAGACTGCATGCTAAAACTGTGATGTCTAAAGTCCCTGTTCTGGTCTCACTGTCAGAGGCACAGCATAACATAGCATACCAGACATGGCCATGCAAATCCTTGCCTAACCAACTGCCCTTTCCCCATGCTTCCTGCATTATGCATTTTCAAAACATAGTCAATAAGAGGCCTGACTTTGTCCTTTTCTATCACCTCAAAATTTGTTATGCTACCTTCTGACTGCAGCTAATAAGGGCTTTTTCACCTGCACAAAATTTTACCCTCCATTAAATCAACACCATTCAACCTATTTTATTATCTGCATGGCACCTTCCTCACATAATACAGCTCAATTCTGGCCCCCCTTAGTCCATATTTGTGCTCTCCAGAACACCAATTTGAAGAATCAACGAATACATTCATAAATGAAGATAAGACTTTGCTCCTATTTAAACTACTTGAGCAAAAGGAGGGGTGGTGGCAGGTGGTAGTGGGGGTGGCAAGATTTGTAAATGTACCCAACTAATGCGATCAAAAAATGACTTAAATTGTTCCTGTATTTTTTTTAAGTAAAAATAATCTTTTTACGTGCAAAAAATCAAAAACTGTATTTTTTTCATCTAAACATACTTTAATGGTGGTGGCTGCATTCAAACCCCTGTCCAGGGGCAGGTTTCTGCACCAAAGGCACTAGACTTTGCCACTGAGCTACAGGCTCTTGATGGTTTCCAGCTGTGCAAGTGCCCCTATCAGCATCTGACAGGCCATGGTGTCCTTGCTCATAGCAGCCACTGCACAGGACACATCATAACCATGATATAGGGAAGATTTGAAGAGCTATGGATAGGGAAGCCCATCTGGTCCAGTGGGTAAGTTCCTGCTTTCCACCCAAAGTAGCAGGGTTCAATTCCCTGTCCTGACAGATGACACACTCAATGTCTCAGCAAGCATCTGTGCATTGATCTCTTTTTTTTAATTCAGTTTTCCTTCCAAATCCTGCAACCCCTTCACCACAAATACAGTCCAATCATTCCTCGATACTCATTCACTCAGTCATTCCACTCCTCCATTCTACAGGCTCTACAAAAACCAACAAGAACAAGAGCTAGTTCAGCAAGCAGATTTAAAGCCTCTCTTTGGATTTATGTTGATGCTGCTGCCCTCTAGTAATGTTATATGGCAACTGCAGCATAATCACAGGATTGAGAAAGGGGCAGTCCTATGCAAATAATCTCCTCCCATGATTACTTCTCTGAGCTTCCGTAGTGGTACGATGATAGGACCTTCAACAAATGGTCTTCAGCAGATTTCTAAACTTGCCAAATTGTCTTAGGCTAAGGATTGTTCCAGTCGAAGGCCTTCCGATAAGGACCCCACCCTCACTTAGCAGGGTCCAGAATTACCTGCAGTAATCCTCCATACAGAACATGTCTGTTTGTGGGCTTACGTGGTCCTATTGTAAAGACTGCATGCTAAAACTGTGATGTCTAAATTCCCAGTTCTGGTCTCACTGTCAGAGGCACAGCGTAACATAGCATGCTAGACATGGTCATGCAAATCCTCACCTAACCAACTGCCCCTTCCCCACGCTTGCTGCATTATGCATTTTCAAGACATAGTCAATAAGAGACCTGACTTTGTCCTTTTCTTTCACTTCAAAATTCATCGTGCTACCTTCTGACTGCAGCGAATAAGGGCTCTTTCACCTGCACAAAATTTTACCCTCCATTAAATCGACACCATTCAACCTATTTTATTATCTGCATGGCATCTTCCTCACATAATACAGCTCAATTCTGGCCCCCCTTAGGCCATATTTGTGCTCTCCACAACACCAATTTGAAGAATCAATGAATACATTCATAAATGAAGATAAGACTTTGCTCCTATTTAAACTACTTGAGCAAAAGGAGGGAGGTGGCAGGTGGTGGTGGGGGTGGCAAGATTTGTAAATGTACCCAACTAATGCGATCAAAAAATGACTTAAATTGTTCCTTATTTTTTTTAAGTAAAAATTATCTTTTTACGTGCAAAAAATCAAAAACTGTATTTTTTTTCATCTAAACATACTTTAATGGTGGTGGCTGCATTCAAACCCCTGTCCAGGGGTAGGTTTCTGCACCAAAGGCACTTGACTTTGCCACTGAGCAAGAGGCTCTTGATGGTTTCCAGTTCTGCAAGTGCCCCTATCAGCATCTGACAGGCCTTGGTGTCCTTGCTCATAGCAGCCACTGCACAGGACACATCATAATCATGATATAGGGAAGATTTGAACAGCTGTTTATAGGGAAGCCCATCTGGTCCAGTGGTTAAGTTCCTGCTTTCCACCCAAACAAGCAGGGTTCAATTTCCTGTCCTGACAGATAACACACTCAATCTCACAGCAAGCATCTGTGCATTGATCTCTTTTCTTTAATTCAGTTTTCCTTCCAAATCCTGCAACCCCTTCACCACAAATACAGTCCAATCATTCCTCGATACTCATTCACTCAGTCATTCCACTCCTCCATTCTACAGGCTCTACAAAAACCAACAAGAACAAGAGCTAGTTCAGCAAGCAGATTTAAAGCCTCTCTTTGGATTTATGTTGATGCTGCTGCCCTCTAGTAATGTTATATGGCAACTGCAGCATAATCACAGGATTGAGAAAGGGGCAGTCCAATGCAAATAATCTCCTCCCATGATTACTTCTCTGAGCTTCCGTAGTGGTACGATGATAGGACCTTCAACAAATGGTCTTCAGCAGATTTCTAAATTTGCCAAATTGTCTTAGGCTAAGGATTGTTCCAGTCGAAGGCCTTCCGATAAGGACCCCACCCTCACTTAGCAGGGTCCAGAATTACCTGCAGTAATCCTCCATACAGAACATTATTGTTTGTCGGCTTACATAGGTCTACTGTAAAGACTGCATGCTAAAACTGTGATGTCTAAACTCCCAGTTCTGGTCTCACTGTCAGAGGCACAGCATAACATAGCATACCTGACATGGCCATGCAAATTCTTGCCTAACCAACTGCCCCTTCCCCATGCTTGCTGCATTATGCATTTTCAAGACATAGTCAATAAGAGGACTGGCTTTGTCCTTTTCTTTCACTTCAAAATTCATCATGCTACCTTCTGACTGCAGTGAATAAGGGCTCTTTCACCTGCACAAAATTTTACCCTCCATTAAATCAACACCATTCAACCTATTTTATTATCTGCATGGCACCTTCCTCACATAATACAGCTCAATTCTGGCCCCCCTTAGGCCATATTTGTGCTCTCCACAACACCAATTTGAAGAATCAACGAATACATTCATAACTGAAGATAAGACTTTGCTCCTATTTAAACTACTTGAGCAAAAGGAGGGAGGTGGCAGGTGGTGGTGGGGGTGGCAAGATTTGTAAATGTACCCAACTAATGCGATCAAAAAATGACTTAAATTGTTCCTGTATTTTTTTTAAGTAAAAATAATCTTTTTACGTGCAAAAAATCAAAAACTGTATTTTTTTTCATCTAAACATACTTTATTGGCGGTGGCTGCATTCAAACCCCTGTCTAGGGGTAGGTTTCTGCACCAAAGGCACTAGACTTTGCCACTGAGCTACAGGCTCTTGATGGTTTCCAGTTGTGCAAGTGCCCCTATCAGCATCTGACAGGCCTTGGTGTCCTTGCTACAGGCTCTTGATGGTTTCCAGTTGTGCAAGTGCCCCTATCAGCATCTGACAGGCCTTGGTGTCCTTGCTCATAGCAGCCACTGCACAGCACACATCATAACCATGATATAGGGAAGATTTGAACAACTGTTTATAGGGAAGCCCATCTGGTCCAGTGGTTAAGTTCCTGCTTTCCACCCCAACAACCAGGGTTCAATTCCCTGTCCTGACAGATAACACACTCAATCTCTCAGCAAGCATCTGTGCATTGATCTCTTTTTTTAATTCAGTTTTCCTTCCAAATCCTGCAACCCCTTCACCACAAATACAGTCCAATCATTCCTCAATACTCATTCACTCAGTCATTCCACTCCTCCATTCTACAGGCTCTACAATAACCAACAAGAACAAGAGCTAGTTCAGCAAGCAGATTTAAAGCCTCTCTTTGGATTTATGTTGATGCTGCTGCCCTCTAGTATTGTTATATGGCAACTGCAGCATAATCACAGGATTGAGAAAGGGGCAGTCCTATGCAAATAATCTCCTCCCATGATTACTTCTCTGAGCTTCCGTAGTGGTACGATGATAGGACCTTCAACAAATGGTCTTCAGCAGATTTCTAAACTTGCCAAATTGTCTTAGGCTAAGGATTGTTCCAGTCGAAGGCCTTCCGATAAGGACCCCACCCTCACTTAGCAGGGTCCAGAATTACCTGCAGTAATCCTCCATACAGAACATCGCTGTTTGTGGGCTTACATGGTCCTACTGTAAAGACTCCATGCTAAAACTGTGATGTTTAAAGTCCCAGTTCTGGTCTCTCTGTCAGAGGCACAGCGTAACATAGCATGCTAGACATGGTCATGCAAATCCACACCTAACCAACTGCCCCTTCCCCACGCTTGCTGCATTATGCATTTTCAAGACATAGTCAATAAGAGGCCTGACTTTGTCCTTTTCTTTCACTTCAAAATTCATCGTGCTACCTTCTGACTGCAGTGAATAAGGGCTCTTTCACCTGCACAAAATTTTACCCACCATTAAATCAACACCATTCAACCTATTTTATTATCTACATGGCACCTTCCTCACATAATACAGCTCAATTCTGGCCCCCCTTAGGCCATATTTGTGCTCTCCACAACACCAATTTGAAGAATCAATGAATACATTCATAAATGAAGATAAGACTTTGCTCCTATTTAAACTACTTGAGCAAAAAGAGGGAGGTGGCAGGTGGTGGTGGGGGTGGCAAGATTTGTAAATGTACCCAACTAATGCGATCAAAAAATGACTTAAATTGTTCCTGTATTTTTTTTAAGTAAAAATAATCTTTTTACGTGCAAAATATCAAAACTGTATTTTCTTTCATCTAAACATACTTTAATGGTGGTGGCTGCATTCAAACCCCTGTCCAGGGGTAAGTTTCTGCAGCAAAGGCACTAGACTTTGCCACTGAGCAAGAGGCTCTTGATGGTTTCCAGTTCTGCAAGGGCCCCTATCAGCATCTGACAGGCCTTGGTGTCCTTGCTCATAGCAGCCACTGCACAGGACACATCATAACCATGATATAGGGAAGATTTGAACAGCTATGGATAGGGAAGCCTGTCTGGTCCAGTGGGTAAGTTCCTGCTTTCCACCCAAACAAGCAGCGTTCAATTCCCTGTCCTGACAGATGACACACTCAGTCTCTCAGCGAGCATCTGTGCATTGATCTCTTTTTTTTAATTCAGTTTTCCTTCCAAATCCTGCAACCCCTTCACCACAAATACAGTCCAATCATTCATCGATACTCATTCACTCAGTCATTTCACTCCTCCATTCTACAGGCTCTACAAAAACCAACAAGAACAAGAGCTAGTTCAGCAAGCAGATTTAAAGCCTTTCTTTGGATTTATGTTGATGCTGCTGCCCTCTAGTAATGTTATATGGCAACTGCAGCATAATCACAGGATTGAGAAAGGGGCAGTCCTATGCAAATAATCTCCTCCCATGATTACTTCTCTGAGCTTCCGTAGTGGTACGATGATAGGACCTTCAACAAATGGTCTTCAGCAGATTTCTAAACTTGCCAAATTGTCTTAGGCTAAGGATTGTTCCAGTCGAAGGCCTTCCGATAAGGACCCCACCCTCACTTAGCAGGGTCCAGAATTACCTGCAGTAATCCTCTATACAGAACATGGGCGTTTGTAGGCCTACTGTAAAGACTGCATGCTAAAACTGTGATGTCTAAAGTCCCAGTTCTGGTTTCACTGTCAGAGGCACAGCATAACATAGCATACCAGACATAGCCATGCAAATCCTTGCCTAACCAACTGCCCCTTCCCCATGCTTGCTGCATTATGCATTTTCAAGACATAGTTAATAAGAGGCCTGACTTTGTCTTTTTCTTTCACTTCAAAATTCATCATGCTACCTTCTGACTGCAGCGAATAAGGGCTCTTTCACCTGCACAAAATTTTACCCTACATTAAATCAACACCATTCAACCTATTTTATTATCTGCATGGCACCTTTCTCACATAATACAGCTCAATTCTGGCCCCCCTTAGGCCATATTTGTGCTCTCCACAACACCAATTTGAAGAATCAACGAATACATTCATAAATGAAGATAAGACTTTGCTCCTATTTAAACTACTTGAGCAAAAGGAGGGAGGTGGCAGGTGGTGGTGGGGGTGGCAAGATTTGTAAATGTACCCAACTAATGCGATCAAAAAATGACTTAAATTGTTCCTGTATTTTTTTTAAGTAAAAATAATCTTTTTACGTGCAAAAAATCAAAAACTGTATTTTTTTTCATCTAAACATACTTTAATGGTGGTGGCTGCATTCAAACCCCTGTCCAGGGGTAGGTTTCTGCACCAAAGGCACTAGACTTTGCCACTGAGATACAGGCTCTTGATGGTTTCCAGTTCTGCAAGTGCCCCTATCAGCATCTGACAGGCCTTGGTGTCCTTGCTCATAGCAGCCACTGCACAGGACACATCATGACCATGATATAGGGAAAATTTGAACAGCTATGGATAGGGAAGCCCATCTGGTCCAGTGGGTAAGTTCCTGCTTTCCACCCAAAGAAGCAGGGTTCAATTCCCTGTCCTGACAGATGACACACTCAATGTCTCAGCAAGCATCTGTGCATTGATCTCTTTTTTTTAATTCAGTTTTCCTTCCAAATCCTGCAACCCCTTCACCACAAATACAGTCCAATCATTCCTCGATACTCATTCACTCAGTCATTCCACTCCTCCATTCTACAGGCTCTACAAAAACCAACAAGAACAAGAGCTAGTTGAGCAAGCAGATTTAAAGCCTCTCTTTGGATGTATGTTGATGCTGCTGCCCTCTAGTAATGTTATATGGCAACTGCAGCATAATCACAGGATTGAGAAAGGGGCAGTCCTATGCAAATAATCTCCTCCCATGATTACTTCTCTGAGCTTCCGTAGTGGTACGATGATAGGACCTTCAACAAATGGTCTTCAGCAGATTTCTAAACTTGCCAAATTGTCTTAGGCTAAGGATTGTTCCAGTCGAAGGCCTTCCGATAAGGACCCCACCCTCACTTAGCAGGGTCCAGAATTACCTGCAGTAATCCTCTATACAGAACATGGGTGTTCGTGGGCCTACTGTAAAGACTGCATGCTAAAACTGTGATATCTAAACTCCCAGTTCTGGTCTCACTGTGAGAGGCACAGCATAACATAGCATACCTGACATGGCCATGCAAATTCTTGCCTAACCAACTGCCCCTTCCCCATGCTTGCTGCATTATGCATTTTCAAGACATAGTCAATAAGAGGACTGGCTTTGTCCTTTTCTTTCACTTCAAAATTCATCATGCTACCTTCTGACTGCAGTGAATAAGGGCTCTTTCACCTGCACAAAATTTTACCCTCCATTAAATCAACACCATTCAACCTATTTTATTATCTGCATGGCACCTTCCTCACATAATACAGCTCAATTCTGGCCCCCCTTAGGCCATATTTGTGCTCTCCACAACACCAATTTGAAGAATCAACGAATACATTCATAACTGAAGATAAGACTTTGCTCCTATTTAAACTACTTGAGCAAAAGGAGGGAGGTGGCAGGTGGTGGTGGGGGTGGCAAGATTTGTAAATGTACCCAACTAATGCGATCAAAAAATGACTTAAATTGTTCCTGTATTTTTTTTAAGTAAAAATAATCTTTTTACGTGCAAAAAATCAAAAACTGTATTTTTTTTCATCTAAACATACTTTAATGGTGGTGGCTGCATTCAAACCCCTGTCCAGGGGTAGGTTTCTGCACCAAAGGCACTAGACTTTGCCACTGAGCTACAGGCTCTTGATGGTTTCCAGTTGTGCAAGTGCCCCTATCAGCATCTGACAGGCCTTGGTGTCCTTGCTACAGGCTCTTGATGGTTTCCAGTTGTGCAAGTGCCCCTATCAGCATCTGACAGGCCTTGGTGTCCTTGCTCATAGCAGCCACTGCACAGGACACATCATAACCATGATATAGGGAAGATTTGAACAACTGTTTATAGGGAAGCCCGTCTGGTCCAGTGGTTAAGTTCCTGCTTTCCACTCCAACAACCAGGGTTCAATTCCCTGTCCTGACAGATAACACACTCAATCTCTCAGCAAGCATCTGTGCATTGATCTCTTTTTTTAATTCAGTTTTCCTTCCAAATCCTGCAACCCCTTCACCACAAATACAGTCCAATCATTCCTCAATACTCATTCACTCAGTCATTCCACTCCTCCATTCTACAGGCTCTACAATAACCAACAAGAACAAGAGCTAGTTCAGCAAGCAGATTTAAAGCCTCTCTTTGGATTTATGTTGATGCTGCTGCCCTCTAGTATTGTTATATGGCAACTGCAGCATAATCACAGGATTGAGAAAGGGGCAGTCCTATGCAAATAATATCCTCCCATGATTACTTCTCTGAGCTTCCGTAGTGGTACGATGATAGGACCTTCAACAAATGGTCTTCAGCAGATTTCTAAACTTGCCAAATTGTCTTAGGCTAAGGATTGTTCCAGTCGAAGGCCTTCCGATAAGGACCCCACCCTCACTTAGCAGGGTCCAGAATTACCTGCAGTAATCCTCCATACAGAACATTGCTGTTTGTGGGCTTACATGGTCCTACTGTAAAGACTCCATGCTAAAACTGTGATGTCTAAAGTCCCAGTTCTGGTCTCTCTGTCAGAGGCACAGCGTAACATAGCATGCTAGACATGGTCATGCAAATCCACACCTAACCAACTGCCCCTTCCCCACGCTTGCTGCATTATGCATTTTCAAGACATAGTCAATAAGAGGCCTGACTTTGTCCTTTTCTTTCACTTCAAAATTCATCGTGCTACCTTCTGACTGCAGTGAATAAGGGCTCTTTCACCTGCACAAAATTTTACCCACCATTAAATCAACACCATTCAACCTATTTTATTATCTGCATGGCACCTTCCTCACATAATACAGCTCAATTCTGGCCCCCCTTAGGCCATATTTGTGCTCTCCACAACACCAATTTGAAGAATCAATGAATACATTCATAAATGAAGATAAGACTTTGCTCCTATTTAAACTACTTGAGCAAAAAGAGGGAGGTGGCAGGTGGTGGTGGGGGTGGCAAGATTTGTAAATGTACCCAACTAATGCGATCAAAAAATGACTTAAATTGTTCCTGTATTTTTTTTAAGTAAAAATAATCTTTTTACGTGCAAAATATCAAAACTGTATTTTCTTTCATCTAAACATACTTTAATGGTGGTGGCTGCATTCAAACCCTGTCCAGGGGTAAGTTTCTGCACCAAAGGCACTAGACTTTGCCACTGAGCAAGAGGCTCTTGATGGTTTCCAGTTCTGCAAGGGCCCCTATCAGCATCTGACAGGCCTTGGTGTCCTTGCTCATAGCAGCCACTGCACAGGACACATCATAACCATGATATAGGGAAGATTTGAACAGCTATGGATAGGGAAGCCCGTCTGGTCCAGTGGGTAAGTTCCTGCTTTCCACCCAAACAAGCAGCGTTCAATTCCCTGTCCTGACAGATGACACACTCAGTCTCTCAGCAAGCATCTGTGCATTGATCTCTTTTTTTTAATTCAGTTTTCCTTCCAAATCCTGCAACCCCTTCACCACAAATACAGTCCAATCATTCCTCGATACTCATTCACTCAGTCATTCCACTCCTCCATTCTACAGGCTCTACAAAAACCAACAAGAACAAGAGCTAGTTCAGCAAGCAGATTTAAAGCCTCTCTTTGGATTTATGTTGATGCTGCTGCCCTCTAGTAATGTTATATGGCAACTGCAGCATAATCACAGGATTGAGAAAGGGGCAGTCCTATGCAAATAATCTCCTCCCGTGATTACTTCTCTGAGCTTCCGTAGTGGTACGATGATAGGACCTTCAACAAATGGTCTTCAGCAGATTTCTAAATTTGCCAAATTGTCTTAGGCTAAGGATTGTTCCAGTCGAAGGCCTTCCGATAAGGACCCCACCCTCACTTAGCAGGGTCCAGAATTACCTGCAGTAATCCTCCATACAGAACATTATTGTTTGTCGGCTTACATAGGCCTACTGTAAAGACTGCATGCTAAAACTGTGATGTCTAAAGTCCCAGTTCTGGTCTCACTGTCAGAGGCACAGCATAACATAGCATGCTAGACATGGCCATGCAAATCCTCGCCTAACCAACTGCCCCTTCCCCACGCTTGCTGCATTATGCATTTTCAAGACATAGTCAATAAGAGGCCTGACTTTGCCCTTTTCTTTCACTTCAAAATTCATCATGCTACCTTCTGACTGCAGCGAATAAGGGCTCTTTCACCTGCACAAAATTTTACCCTCCATTAAATCAACACCATTCAACCTATTTTATTATCTGCATGGCACCTTCCTCACATAATACAGCTCAATTCTGGCCCCCCTTAGGCCATATTTGTGCTCTCCATAACACCAATTTGAAGAATCAACGAATACATTCATAAATGAAGATAAGACTTTGCTCCTATTTAAACTACTTGAGCAAAAGGAGGGAGGTGGCAGGTGGTGGTGGGGGTGGCAAGATTTGTAAATGTACCCAACTAATGCGATCAAAAAATGACTTAAATTGTTCCTGTATTTTTTTTAAGTAAAAATAATCTTTTTACGTGCAAAAAATCAAAAACTGTATTTTTTTTCATCTAAACATACTTTAATGGTGGTGGCTGCATTCAAACCCCTGTCCAGGGGTAGGTTTCTGCACCAAAGGCACTAGACTTTGCCACTGAGCTAAATGCTCTTGATGGTTTCCAGTTGTGCAAGTGCCCCTATCAGCATCTGACAGGCCTTGGTGTCCTTGCTCATAGCAGCCACTGCACAGGACACATCATAACCATGATATAGGGAAGATTTGAACAGCTATGGATAGGGAAGCCCGTCTGGTCCAGTGGGTAAGTTCCTGCTTTCCACCCAAACAAGCAGCGTTCAATTCCCTGTCCTGACAGATGACACTCTCAGTCTCTCAGCAAGCATCTGTGCATTGATCTCTTTTTTTTTATTCAGTTTTCCTTCCAAATCCTGCAACCCCTTCACCACAAATACAGTCCAATCATTCCTCGATACTCATTCACTCAGTCATTCCACTCCTCCATTCTACAGGCTCTACAAAAACCAACAAGAACAAGAGCTAGTTCAGCAAGCAGATTTAAAGCCTCTCTTTGGATTTATGTTGATGCTGCTGCCCTCTAGTAATGTTATATGGCAACTGCAGCATAATCACAGGATTGAGAAAGGGGCAGTCCTATGCAAATAATCTCCTCCCATGATTACTTCTCTGAGCTTCCGTAGTGGTACGATGATAGGACCTTCAACAAATGGTCTTCAGCAGATTTCTAAACTTGCCAAATTGTCTTAGGCTAAGGATTGTTCCAGTCGAAGGCCTTCCGATAAGGACCCCACCTTCACTTAGCAGGGTCCAGAATTACCTGCAGTAATCCTCTATAGAAAACATGGGCGTTTGCAGGCCTACGTGGGCCTACTGTAAAGACTGCATGCTAAAACTGTGATGTCTAAAGTCCCAGTTTTGGTCTCACTGTCAGAGGCACAGCATAACATAGCATACCAGACATAGCCATGCAAATCCTTGCCTAACCAACTGCCCCTTCCCCATGCTTACTGCATTATGCATTTTCAAGACATAGTCAATAAGAGGCCTGACTTTGTCCTTTTCTTTCACTTCAAAATTCATCATGCTACCTTCTGACTGCAGCGAATAAGGGCTCTTTCACCTGCACAAAATGTTACCCTACATTAAATCAACACCATTCAACCTATTTTATTATCTGCATGGCACCTTTCTCACATAATACAGCTCAATTCTGGCCCCCCTTAGGCCATATTTGTGCTCTCCACAACACCAATTTGAAGAATCAACGAATACATTCATAAATGAAGATAAGACTTTGCTCCTATTTAAACTACTTGAGCAAAAGGAGGGAGGTGGCAGGTGGTGGTGGCAAGATTTGTAAATGTACCCAACTAATGCGATCAAAAAATGACTTAAATTGTTCCTGTATTTTTTTTAAGTAAAAATAATCTTTTTACGTGCAAAAAATCAAAAACTGTATTTTTTTTCATCTAAACATACTTTAATGGTGGTGGCTGCATTCAAACCCCTGTCCAGGGGTAGGTTGCTGCACCAAAGGCACTAGACTATGCCACTGAGCTACAGGCTCTTGATGGTTTCCAGTTGTGCAAGTGCCCCTATCAGCATCTGACAGGCCTTGGTGTCCTTGCTCATAGCAGCCACTGCACAGGACACATCATAACCATGATATAGGGAAGATTTGAACAGCTATGGATAGGGAAGCCCATCTGGTCCAGTGGGTAAGTTCCTGCTTTCCACCCAAAGAAGCAGGGTTCAATTCCATGTCCTGACAGATGACACACTCAATGTCTCAGCAAGCATTTGTGCATTGATCTCTTTTTTTTAATTCAGTTTTCCTTCCAAATCCTGCAACCCCTTCACCACAAATACAGTCCAATCATTCCTCGATACTCATTCACTCAGTCATTCCACTCCTCCATTCTACAGGCTCTACAAAAACCAACAAGAACAAGAGCTAGTTCAGCAAGCAGATTTAAAGCCTCTCTTTGGATTTATGTTGATGCTGCTGCCCTCTAGTAATGTTATATGGCAACTGCAGCATAATCACAGGATTGAGAAAGGGGCAGTCCTATGCAAATAATCTCCTCCCATGATTACTTCTCTGAGCTTCCGTAGTGGTACGATGATAGGACCTTCAACAAATGGTCTTCAGCAGATTTCTAAACTTGCCAAATTGTCTTAGGCTAAGGATTGTTCCAGTCGAAGGCCTTCCGATAAGGACCCCACCCTCACTTAGCAGGGTCCAGAATTACCTGCAGTAATCCTCTATACAGAACATGGGCGTTCGTGGGCCTACTGTAAAGACTGCATGCTAAAACTGTGATGTCTAAACTCCCAGTTCTGGTCTCACTGTCAGAGGCATAGCATACCTGACATGGCCATGCAAATTCTTGCCTAACCAACTGCCCCTTCCCCATGCTTGCTGCATTATGCATTTTCAAGACATAGTCAATAAGAGGACTGGCTTTGTCCTTTTCTTTCACTTCAAAATTCATCATGCTACCTTCTGACTGCAGTGAATAAGGGCTCTTTCACCTGCACAAAATTTTACCCTCCATTAAATCAACACCATTCAACCTATTTTATTATCTGCATGGCACCTTCCTCACATAATACAGCTCAATTCTGGCCCCCCTTAGGCCATATTTGTGCTCTCCACAACACCAATTTGAAGAATCAACGAATACATTCATAACTGAAGATAAGACTTTGCTCCTATTTAAACTACTTGAGCAAAAGGAGGGAGGTGGCAGGTGGTGGTGGGGGTGGCAAGATTTGTAAATGTACCCAACTAATGCGATCAAAAAATGACTTAAATTGTTCCTGTATTTTTTTTAAGTAAAAATAATCTTTTTACGTGCAAAAAATCAAAAACTGTATTTTTTTTCATCTAAACATACTTTAATGGTGGTGGCTGCATTCAAACCCCTGTCCAGGGGTAGGTTTCTGCACCAAAGGCACTAGACTTTGCCACTGAGCTACAGGCTCTTGATGGTTTCCAGTTGTGCAAGTGCCCCTATCAGCATCTGACAGCCCTTCGTGTCCTTGCTCATAGCAGCCACTGCACAGGACACATCATAACCATGATATAGGGAAGATTTGAACAACTGTTTATAGGGAAGCCCGTCTGGTCCAGTGGTTAAGTTCCTGCTTTCCACCCCAACAACCAGGGTTCAGCTCCCTGTCCTGACAGATAACACACTCAATCTCTCAGCAAGCATCTGTGCATTGATCTCTTTTTTTAATTCAGTTTTCCTTCCAAATCCTGCAACCCCTTCACCACAAATACAGTCCAATCATTCCTCAATACTCATTCACTCAGTCATTCCACTCCTCCATTCTACAGGCTCTACAATAACCAACAAGAACAAGAGCTAGTTCAGCAAGCAGATTTAAAGCCTCTCTTTGGATTTATGTTGATGCTGCTGCCCTCTAGTATTGTTATATGGCAACTGCAGCATAATCACAGGATTTAGAAAGGGGCAGTCCTATGCAAATAATCTCCTCCCATGATTACTTCGCTGAGCTTCCGTAGTGGTACGATGATAGGACCTTCAAAAATGGTCTTCATCAGATTTCTAAACTTGCCAAATTGTCTTAGGCTAAGGATTGTTCCAGTCGAAGGCCTTCCGATAAGGACCCCACCCTCACTTAGCAGGGTCCAGAATTACCTGCAGTAATCCTCCATATAGAACATGGCTGTTTGTGGGCTTACGTGGTCCTACTGTAAAGACTGCATGCTAAAACTGTGATGTCTAAAGTCCCAGTTCTGGTCTCACTGTCAGAGGCACAGCGTAACATAGCATGCTAGACATGGTCATGCAAATCCTCACCTAACCAACTGCTCCTTCCCCACGCTTGCTGCATTATGCATTTTCAAGACATAGTCAATAAGAGGCCTGACTTTGTCCTTTTCTTTCACTTCAAAATTCATCATGCTACCTTCTGACTGCAGTGAATAAGGGCTCTTTCACCTGCACAAAATTTTACCCTCCATTAAATCAACACCATTCAACCTATTTTATTATCTGCATGGCACCTTCCTCACATAATACAGCTCAATTCTGGCCCCCCTTAGGCCATATTTGTGCTCTCCACAACACCAATTTGAAGAATCAATGAATACATTCATAAATGAAGATAAGACTTTTCTCCTATTTAAACTAGTTGAGCAAAAAGAGGGAGGTGGCAGGTGGTGGTGGGGGTGGCAAGATTTGTAAATGTACCCAACTAATGCGATCAAAAAATGACTTAAATTGTTCCTGTATTTTTTTTAAGTAAAAATAATCTTTTTACGTGCAAAATATCAAAACTGTATTTTCTTTCATCTAAACATACTTTAATGGTGGTGGCTGCATTCAAACCCCTGTCCAGGGGTAGGTTTCTGCACCAAAGGCACTAGACTTTGCCACTGAGCAAGAGGCTCTTGATGGTTTCCAGTTCTGCAAGTGCCCCTATCAGCATCTGACAGGCCTTGGTGTCCTTGCTCATAGCAGCCACTGCACAGGACACATCATAAACATGATATAGGGAAGATTTGAACAACTGTTTATAGGGAAGCCCGTCTGGTCCAGTGGTTAAGTTCCTGCTTTCCACCCAAACAAGCAGGGTTCAATTCCCTGTCCTGACAGATAACACACTCAATCTCTCAGCAAGCATCTGTGCATTGATCTCTTTTCTTTAATTCAGTTTTCCTTCCAAATCCTGCAACCCCTTCACCACAAATACAGTCCAATCATTCCTCGATACTCATTCACTCAGTCATTCCACTCCTCCATTCTACAGGCTCTACAAAAACCAACAAGAACAAGAGCTAGTTCAGCAAGCAGATTTAAAGCCTCTCTTTGGATTTATGTTGATGCTGCTGCCCTCTAGTATTGCTATATGGCAACTGCAGCATAATCACAGGATTGAGAAAGGGGCAGTCCAATGCAAATAATATCCTCCCATGATTACTTCGCTGAGCTTCCGTAGTGGTACGATGATAGGACCTTCAACAAAAGGTCTTCAGCAGATTTCTAAACTTGCCAAATTGTCTTAGGCTAAGGATTGTTCCAGTCGAAGGCCTTCCAATAAGGACCCCACCCTCACTTAGCAGGGTCCAGAATTACCTGCAGTAATCCTCTATACAGAACATGGGTGTTTGTGGGCCTATGTGGGCCTACTGTAAAGACTGCATGCTAAAACTGTGATGTCTAAAGTCCCAGTTCTGGTCTCACTGTCAGAGGCACAGCATAACATAGCATACCAGACATGGCCATGCAAATCCTTGCCTAACCAACTGCCCTTTCCCCATGCTTCCTGCATTATGCATTTTCAAAACATAGTCAATAAGAGGCCTGACTTTGTCCTTTTCTATCACCTCAAAATTTGTTATGCTACCTTCTGACTGCAGCTAATAAGGGCTTTTTCACCTGCACAAAATTTTACCCTCCATTAAATCAACACCATTCAACCTATTTTATTATCTGCATGGCACCTTCCTCACATAATACAGCTCAATTCTGGCCCCCCTTAGTCCATATTTGTGCTCTCCAGAACACCAATTTGAAGAATCAACGAATACATTCATAAATGAAGATAAGACTTTGCTCCTATTTAAACTACTTGAGCAAAAGGAGGGGTGGTGGCAGGTGGTAGTGGGGGTGGCAAGATTTGTAAATGTACCCAACTAATGCGATCAAAAAATGACTTAAATTGTTCCTGTATTTTTTTTAAGTAAAAATAATCTTTTTACGTGCAAAAAATCAAAAACTGTATTTTTTTTCATCTAAACATACTTTAATGGTGGTGGCTGCATTCAAACCCCTGTCCAGGGGTAGGTTTCTGCACCAAAGGCACTAGACTTTGCCACTGAGATACAGGCTCTTGATGGTTTCCAGCTGTGCAAGTGCCCCTATCAGCATCTGACAGGCCATGGTGTCCTTGCTCATAGCAGCCACTGCACAGGACACATCATAACCATGATATAGGGAAGATTTGAAGAGCTATGGATAGGGAAGCCCATCTGGTCCAGTGGGTAAGTTCCTGCTTTCCACCCAAAGTAGCAGGGTTCAATTCCCTGTCCTGACAGATGACACACTCAATGTCTCAGCAAGCATCTGTGCATTGATCTCTTTTTTTTAATTCAGTTTTCCTTCCAAATCCTGCAACCCCTTCACCACAAATACAGTCCAATCATTCCTCGATACTCATTCACTCAGTCATTCCACTCCTCCATTCTACAGGCTCTACAAAAACCAACAAGAACAAGAGCTAGTTCAGCAAGCAGATTTAAAGCCTCTCTTTGGATTTATGTTGATGCTGCTGCCCTCTAGTAATGTTATATGGCAACTGCAGCATAATCACAGGATTGAGAAAGGGGCAGTCCTATGCAAATAATCTCCTCCCATGATTACTTCTCTGAGCTTCCGTAGTGGTACGATGATAGGACCTTCAACAAATGGTCTTCAGCAGATTTCTAAACTTGCCAAATTGTCTTAGGCTAAGGATTGTTCCAGTCGAAGGCCTTCCGATAAGGACCCCACCCTCACTTAGCAGGGTCCAGAATTACCTGCAGTAATCCTCTATACAGAACATGGGCGTTCGTGGGCCTACTGTAAAGACTGCATGCTAAAACTGTGATGTCTAAACTCCCAGTTCTGGTCTCAGTGTCAGAGGCACAGCAT
This sequence comes from Pleurodeles waltl, assembly GCF_031143425.1. Classification (NCBI taxonomy): domain Eukaryota; kingdom Metazoa; phylum Chordata; class Amphibia; order Caudata; family Salamandridae; genus Pleurodeles; species Pleurodeles waltl. The sequence goes on along the minus strand of NC_090440.1, from coordinate 955,659,066 downwards.
AACATAGCATACCTGACATGGCCATGCAAATTCTTGCCTAACCAACTGCCCCTTCCCCATGCTTGCTGCATTATGCATTTTCAAGACATAGTCAATAAGAGGACTGGCTTTGTCCTTTTCTTTCACTTCAAAATTCATCATGCTACCTTCTGACTGCAGTGAATAAGGGCTCTTTCACCTGCACAAAATTTTACCCTCCATTAAATCAACACCATTCAACCTATTTTATTATCTGCATGGCACCTTCCTCACATAATACAGCTCAATTCTGGCCCCCCTTAGGCCATATTTGTGCTCTCCACAACACCAATTTGAAGAATCAACGAATACATTCATAACTGAAGATAAGACTTTGCTCCGATTTAAACTACTTGAGCAAAAGGAGGGAGGTGGCAGGTGGTGGTGGGGGTGGCAAGATTTGTAAATGTACCCAACTAATGCGATCAAAAAATGACTTAAATTGTTCCTGTATTTTTTTTAAGTAAAAATAATCTTTTTACGTCCAAAAAATCAAAAACTGTATTTTTTTTCATCTAAACATACTTTAATGGTGGTGGCTGTATTCAAACCCCTGTCCAGGGGTAGGTTTCTGCACCAAATGCACTAGACTTTGCCACTGAGCTACAGGCTCTTGATGGTTTCCAGTTGTGCAAGTGCCCCTATCAGCATCTGACAGGCCTTGGTGTCCTTGCTCATAGCAGCCACTGCACAGGACACATCATAACCATGATATAGGGAAGATTTGAACAACTGTTTATAGGGAAGCCCGTCTGGTCCAGTGGTTAAGTTCCTGCTTTCCACCCCAACAAGCAAGGTTCAATTCCCTGTCCTGACAGATAACACACTCAATCTCTCAGCAAGCATCTGTGCATTGATCTCTTTTTTTAATTCAGTTTTCCTTCCAAATCCTGCAACCCCTTCACCACAAATACAGTCCAATCATTCCTCAATACTCATTCACTCAGTCATTCCACTCCTCCATTCTACAGGCTCTACAATAACCAACAAGAACAAGAGCTAGTTCAGCAAGCAGATTTAAAGCCTCTCTTTGGATTTATGTTGATGCTGCTGCCCTCTAGTATTGTTATATGGCAACTGCAGCATAATCACAGGATTGAGAAAGGGGCAGTCCTATGCAAATAATCTCCTCCCATGATTACTTCTCTGAGCTTCCGTAGTGGTACGATGATAAGACCTTCAACAAATGGTCTTCAGCAGATTTCTAAACTTGGCAAATTGTCTTAGGCTAAATATTGTTCCAGTCGAAGGCCTTCCGATAAGGACCCCACCCTCACTTAGCAGGGTCCAGAATTACCTGCAGTAATCCTCCATACAGAACATGGCTGTTTGTGGGCTTACGTGGTTCTACTGTAAAGACTGCATGCTAAAACTGTGATCTCTAAAGTCCCAGTTCTGGTCTCACTGTCAGAGGCACAGCGTAACATAGCATGCTAGACATGGTCATGCAAATCCTCACCTAACCAACTGCCCCTTCCCCACGCTTGCTGCATTATGCATTTTCAAGACATAGTCAATAAGAGGCCTGACTTTGTCCTTTTCTTTCACTTCGAAATTCATCGTGCTACCTTCTGACTGCAGCGAATAAGGGCTCTTTCTCCTGCACAAAATTTTATCCTCCGTTAAATCAACACCATTCAACCTATTTTATTATCTGCATGGCACCTTCCTCACATAATACAGCTCAATTCTGGCCCCCCTTAGGCCATATTTGTGCTCTCCACAACACCAATTTGAAGAATCAATGAATACATTCATAAATGAAGATAAGACTTTGCTCCTATTTAAACTACTTGAGCAAAAGGAGGGAGGTGGCAGGTGGTGGTGGGGGTGGCAAGATTTGTAAATGTACCCAACTAATGCGATCAAAAAATGACTTAAATTGTTCCTGTATTTTTTTTAAGTAAAAATAATCTTTTTACGTGCAAAAAATCAAAAACTGTATTTTGTTTCATCTAAACATACTTTAATGGTGGTGGCTGCATTCAAACCCCTGTCCAGGGGTAGGTTTCTGCACCAAAGGTACTAGACTTTGCCACTGAGCAAGAGGCTCTAGATGGTTTCCAGTTCTGCAAGTGCCCCTATCAGCATCTGACAGGCCTTGGTGTCCTTGCTCATAGCAGCCACTGCACAGGACACATCATAACCATGATATAGGGAAGATTTGAACAGCTGTTTATAGGGAAGCCCGTCTGGTCCAGTGGTTAAGTTCCTGCTTTCCACCCAAACAAGCAGGGTTCAATTCCCTGTCCTGACAGATAACACACTCAGGGCCTTATTTATACTTTTTGGTGCAAAACTGCACTAAGGCAGTTTTGCCCCAAAAAGTTTTGCACCGGCTTGCACCATTTTTTAGCACCAGCTGGGCACCATATTTATGGAATGGTGCAAGCCGGTGCAAAGGGTAGGCAAGATTAACAAAAAATGACGTTAGGCAGTTTTGAGTCAAAATAAATTATTCTGGCCAGATTAGCATCATTTTTTTACGCTAAAGGGCATATTTATACTCTGTTTGCACTGAATTAGCGTCAAGGTTTTTTTACTCTAATTCAGTGCAAAACTAACTCCATATTTATACTTTGGTGCTAGACCCGTCTAGCACCAAATTTATGGAGTTAAAGTCATTTTTTGGAAGTGGAAACCTACCTTGCCTTAATGAGATGCAAGGTAGGCGTTCCCGTGCAAAAAAATGACTCTATGGCCTTAACACCATATTTATACTCCCATGTAAAAATGGTGCAAGGGAGGGAGGAGGGGTCAAAAAATGGGGCAAAGCTTGCTTTGCCCCATTTTTTAAGACCTGGGTCAGGGCAGGCGTTAGAGGACCAGTGGCCCTATTTCCATGATGGAACACCATGGAATAAGCCCAGAGGTGCCCTCCCTAGGCCCCAGGGGCACCCCCACCCACACTAGAGGGACTGCGAGGATGGGGGACCCCATCCCAGGTAAGTACAGGTAAGTGCATTTTATTTTTGAAAGTGCCATAGGGGGCCCTGAAATGGGCCCCCATACATGGCACAGGGTGCAATGGCCATGCCCAGGGGACCCCTGTCCTCTGTGCTCGCCACTGGGGTGGTGGGCATGACTCCTGCCTTTTCTAAGGCAGGAGTCATGTAGCAATGTAGGTTTAGCACCATAAAATGACGCTAATCTGGTTAGAGTCATTTTTTTTTACTCTAACCTGCCTAAAGCCATTTTTGGTGCTAAACCCTTTTCTTCTATACTGCCAGCCCCACCCGACTAAAGTCATTTTTTAAAACTCTAGCCTACCCTTTGCACCGGCTTGCACCATTCCATAAATATGGTGCCCGGCTGGTGCACAGAAATGGTGCAAGCCGGTGCTAAACTTTTTGGTGCAAAACTGAGTTAGTGCAGTTTTGCAGCAAAAAGTAGAAATAAGGGCCAATATTTTGTACGTTTGCGCCACTTTTGTGTCATAAAATGACGTTAATGCGGTGCAAAAAAAGTTTAAATTAGGGCCTTGGTGCTAGATGGGTCTAGCACCAAAGTATAAATATGGAGTTAGTTTTGCACCGAATTAGAGTAAAAAAAAAATGACACTAATTCGGTGCAAACAGAGTATAAATATGCCGCAGAGTATAAATATGCCCCTAAGTATGGCGTTAAGGCCATAGAGTCATTTTTTGCATGGGAACGCCTACCTTGCATCTCATTAAGGCAAAGTAGGTCTCCACTTTCAAAAAATGACTTTAACTCCATAAATCTGGTGCTAGAGGGGTCTAGCACCAAAGTATAAATATGGAGTTAGTTTTGCACCGAATTAGAGTTAAAAAAAATGACACTAATTCGGTGCAAACAGAGTATAAATATGCCCCTCAATCTCTCAGCAAGCATCTGTGCATTGATCTCTTTTATTTAATTCAGTTTTCCTTCCAAATCCTGCAACCCCTTCACCACAAATACAGTCCAATCATTCCTCGATACTCATTCACTCAGGCCCATATTTATACTTTTTGACGCTAAACTGCGCTAACGCAGTTTAGCGTCAAAAAGTTTTGCGCCGTCTAACGCCATTCTGAAGCGCCATGCGGGCGCCGTATTTATGGAATGGCGTTAGACGGCGCAATCAGACCGGCGCTGCCTGGTTTGCGTGGGAAGAAACCACGTAGACCAGACAGCGCCGGCGTAGGGGGAAAATGGCGCATGGGCGTCTTAAAATGGGGCAAGTCAGGTTACGTCGAAAAAATCGTCTTAACCCGACTTGCGCCATTTTTTAACGACGCCCATCCCCCATCAACATGACTCCTATCATTGTAAAGATAGGAGTCATGCCCCCTTGCCCAATGGCCATGCCCAGGGGACTTCTGTCCCCTGGGCATGGTCATTGGGCATAGTGGCATGTAGGGGGGCACAAATAAGGCCCCCCTATGCCACCAAAATAAAATATAAAAAATAAAAAATAAAACTTACCTGAACTTACCTGAATGTCCCTGGGGTGGGTCCCTCCATCCTTGGGGGTCCTCCTGGGGTGGGCAAGGGTGGCAGGGGGGGTCCCTGGGGGCATGGGAGGGCACCTGTGGGCTCATTTTGAGCCCACAGGCCCCTTAACGCCTGCCCTGAGCAGGCGTTAAAAAGTGGCGCAAATGCGCCGTTTTTAGCCACGCCAACTCCCGGGCGTCTCTTTTGCCCGGGAGTATAAATACCACGTAAAGGCCTGGGAGTCATTTTTTAGACGGGAACGCCTCCCTTGCATATCATTAACGCAAGGAAGGGGTTCACGCTAAAAAATGACGCACATTCCGGGAACTTTGGCGCTATTCGCCTCTAACGCCATAGTATAAATATGGCGTTAGTTGGCGTTAGTTTTGCGTCGAAATTGCGTCAAAAAAAACGACGCAATTTCGGCGCAAACGGAGTATAAATATGGCCCTCAGTCATTCCACTCCTCCATTCTACAGGCTCTACAAAAACCAACAAGAACAAGAGCTAGTTCAGCAAGCAGATTTAAAGCCTCTCTTTGGATTTATGTTGATGCTGCTGCCCTCTAGTAATGTTATATGGCAACTGCAGCATAATCACAGGATTGAGAAAGGGGCAGTCCTATGCAAATAATCTCCTCCCGTGATTACTTCTCTGAGCTTCCGTAGTGGTACGATGATAGGACCTTCAACAAATGGTCTTCAGCAGATTTCTAAATTTGCCAAATTGTCTTAGGCTAAGGATTGTTCCAGTCGAAGGCCTTCCGATAAGGACCCCACCCTCACTTAGCAGGGTCCAGAATTACCTGCAGTAATCCTCCATACAGAACATTACTGTTTGTGGGCTTACATAGGCCTACTGTAAAGACTGCATGCTAAAACTGTGATGTTTAAAGTCCCAGTTCTGGTCTCACTGTCAGAGGCACAGCATAACATAGCATGCTAGACATGGCCATGCAAATCCTCGCCTAACCAACTGCCCCTTCCCCACGCTTGCTGCATTATGCATTTTCAAGACATAGTCAATAAGAGGCCTGACTTTGGCCTTTGCTTTCACTTCAAAATTCATCATGTTACCTTCTGACTGCAGCGAATAAGGGCTCTTTCACCTGCACAAAATTTTACCCTCCATTAAATCAACACCATTCAACCTATTTTATTATCTGCATGGCACCTTCCTCACATAATACAGCTCAATTCTGGCCCCCCTTAGGCCATATTTGTGCTCTCCATAACACCAATTTGAAGAATCAACGAATACATTCATAAATGAAGATAAGACTTTGCTCCTATTTAAACTACTTGAGCAAAAGGAGGGAGGTGGCAGGTGGTGGTGGGGGTGGCAAGATTTGTAAATGTACCCAACTAATGCGATCAAAAAATGACTTAAATTGTTCCTGTATTTTTTTTAAGTAAAAATAATCTTTTTACGTGCAAAAAATCAAAAACTGTATTTTTTTTTTATCTAAACATACTTTAATGGTGGTGGCTGCATTCAAACCCCTGTCCAGGGGTAGGTTTCTGCACCAAAGGCACTAGACTTTGCCACTGAGCTACAGGCTCTTGATGGTTTTCAGTTGTGCAAGTGTCCCTATCAGCATCTGACAGGCCGTGGTGTCCTTGCTCATAGCAGCCACTGCACAGGACACATCATAACCATGATATAGGGAAGATTTGAACAGCTATGGATAGGGAAGCCCGTCTGGTCCAGTGGGTAAGTTCCTGCTTTCCACCCAAACAAGCAGCATTCAATTCCCTGTACTGACATATGACACACTCAGTCTCTCAGCAAGCATCTGTGCATTGATCTCTTTTTTTTAATTCAGTTTTCCTTCCAAATCCTGCAACCCCTTCACCACAAATACAGTCCAATCATTCCTCGATACTCATTCACTCAGTCATTCCACTCCTCCATTCTACAGGCTCTACAAAAACCAACAAGAACAAGAGCTAGTTCAGCAAGCAGATTCAAAGCCTCTCTTTGGATTTATGTTGATGCTGCTGCCCTCTAGTAATGTTATATGGCAACTGCAGCATAATCACAGGATTGAGAAAGGGGCAGTCCTATGCAAATAATCTCCTCCCATGATTACTTCTCTGAGCTTCCGTAGTGGTACGATGATAGGACCTTCAACAAATGGTCTTCAGCAGATTTCTAAACTTGCCAAATTGTCTTAGGCTAAGGATTGTTCCAGTCGAAGGCCTTCCGATAAGGACCCCACCCTCACTTAGCAGGGTCCAGAATTACCTGCAGTAATCCTCTATACAGAACATGGGCGTTTGTAGGTCTAAGTGGGCCTACTGTAAAGACTGCATGCTAAAACTGTGATGTCTAAAGTCCCAGTTCTGGTCTCACTGTCAGAGGCACAGCATAACATAGCATACCAGACATAGCCATGCAAATCCTTGTCTAACCAACTGCCCCTTCCCCATGCTTGTTGCATTATGCATTTTCAAGACATAGTCAATAAGAGGCCTGACTTTGTCCTTTTCTTTCACTTCAAAATTCATCATGCTACCTTCTGACTGCAGCGAATAAGGGCTCTTTCACCTGCACAAAATTTTAGCCTACATTAAATCAACACCATTCAACCTATTTTATTATCTGCATGGCACCTTTCTCACATAATACAGCTCAATTCTGGCCCCCCTTAGGCCATATTTGTGCTCTCCACAACACCAATTTGAAGAATCAACAAATACATTCATAAATGAAGATAAGACTTTGCTCCTATTTAAACTACTTGAGCAAAAGGAGGGAGGTGGCAGGTGGTGGTGGGGGTGGCAAGATTTGTAAATGTACCCAACTAATGCGATCAAAAAATGACTTAAATTGTTCCTGTATTTTTTTTAAGTAAAAATAATCTTTTTACGTGCAAAAAATCAAAAACTGTATTTTTTTTCATCTAAACATACTTTAATGGTGGTGGCTGCATTCAAACCCCTGTCCAGGGGTAGGTTTCTGCACCAAAGGCACTTGACTTTGCCACTGAGCTACAGGCTCTTGATGGTTTCCAGTTCTGCAAGTGCCCCTATCAGCATCTGACAGGCCTTGGTGTCCTTGCTTATAGCAGCCACTGCACAGGACACATCATAACCATGATATAGGGAAGATTTGAACAACTATGGATAGGGAAGCCGGTCTGGTCCAGTGGGTAAGTTCCTGCTTTCCACCCAAATAAGCAGGGTTCAATTCCCTGTCCTGACAGATGACACACTCAATGTCTCAGCAAGCATCTGTGCATTGATCTCTTTTTTTTAATTCAGTTTTTCTTCCAAATCCTGCAACCCCTTCACCACAAATACAGTCCAATCATTCCTCGATACTCATTCACTCAGTCATTCCACTCCTCCATTCTACAGGCTCTACAAAAACCAACAAGAACAAGAGCTAGTTCAGCAAGCAGATTTAAAGCCTCTCTTTGGATTTATGTTGATGCTGCTGCCCTCTAGTAATGTTATATGGCAACTGCAGCATAATCACAGGATTGCGAAAGGGGCAGTCCTATGCAAATAATCTCCTCCCATGATTACTTCTCTGAGCTTCCGTAGTGGTACGATGATAGGACCTTCAACAAATGGTCTTCAGCAGATTTCTAAATTTGACAAATTGTCTTAGGCTAAGGATTGTTCCAGTCGAAGGCCTTTCGATAAGGACCCCACCCTCACTTAGCAGGGTCCAGAATTAGCTGCAGTAATCCTCCATACAGAACATGGCTGTTTGTGGGCTGATGTGGGCCTACTGTAAAGACTGCATGCTAAAACTGTGATGTCTAAAGTCCCAGTTCTGGTCTCACTGTCAGAGGAACAGCGTAACATAGCATGCTAGACATGGCCATGCAAATCCTCATCTAACCAACTGCCCCTTTCCCACGCTTGCAGCATTATGCATTTTCAAGACATAGTCTATAAGAGGCCTGACTTTGTCCTTTTCTATCACTTCGAAATTCATCATGCTACCTTCTGACTGCAGCTAATAAGGGCTCTTTCACCTGCACAAAATTTTACCCTCCATTAAATCAACACCATTCAACCTATTTTATTATCTGCATGGCACCTTCCTCACATAATACAGCTCATTTCTGGCCCCCCTTAGGCCATATTTGTGCTCTCCACAACACCAATTTGAAGAATTAACGAATACATTCATAAATGAAGATAAGACTTTGCTCCTATTTAAACTACTTGAGCAAAAGGAGGGAGGTGGCAGGTGGTGGTGGGGGTGGCAAGATTTGTAAATGTACCCAACTAATGCGATCAAAAAATGACTTAAATTGTTCCTGTATTTTTTTTAAGTAAAAATAATCTTTTTACGTGCAAAAAATCAAAAACTGTATTTTTTTTCATCTAAACATACTTTAATGGTGGTGGCTGAAATCAAACCCGTGTTCAGGGGTAGGTTTCTGCACCAAAGGCACTAGACTTTGCCACTGAGCTACAGACTCTTGATGGTTTCCAGTTGTGCAAGTGCCCCTATCAGCATCTGACAGGCCGTGGTGTCCTTGCTCATAGCAGCCACTGCACAGGACACATCATAACCATGATATAGGGAAGATTTGAACAGCTATGGATAGGGAAGCCCGTCTGGTCCAGTGGGTAAGTTCCTGCTTTCCACCCAAACAAGCAGCATTCAATTCCCTGTCCTGACAGATGACACACTCAGTCTCTCAGCAAGCATCTGTGCATTGATCTCTTTTTTTTAATTCAGTTTTCCTTCCAAATCCTGCAACCCCTTCACCACAAATACAGTCCAATCATTCCTCGATACTCATTCACTCAGTCATTCCACTCCTCCATTCTACAGGCTCTACAAAAACCAACAAGAACAAGAGCTAGTTCAGCAAGCAGATTTAAAGCCTCTCTTTGGATTTATGTTGATGCTGCTGCCCTCTAGTAATGTTATATGGCAACTGCAGCATAATCACAGGATTGAGAAAGGGGCAGTCCTATGCAAATAATCTCCTCCCATGATTACTTCTCTGAGCTTCCGTAGTGGTACGATGATAGGACCTTCAACAAATGGTCTTCAGCAGATTTCTAAACTTGCCAAATTGTCTTAGGCTAAGGATTGTTCCAGTCGAAGGCCTTCCGATAAGGACCCCACCCTCACTTAGCAGGGTCCAGAATTACCTGCAGTAATCCTCTATACAGAAAATGGGCGTTTGTAGGTCTAAGTGGGCCTACTGTAAAGACTGCATGCTAAAACTGTGATGTCTAAAGTCCCAGTTCTGGTCTCACTGTCAGAGGTACAGCATAACATATCATACCAGACATAGCCATGCAAATCCTTGCCTAACCAACTGCCCCTTCCCAATGCTTGTTGCATTATGCATTTTCAAGACATAGTCAATAAGAGGCCTGACTTTGTCCTTTTCTTTCACTTCAAAATTCATCATGCTACCTTCTGACTGCAGCGAATAAGGGCTCTTTCACCTGCACAAAATTTTAGCCTACATTAAATCAACACCATTCAACCTATTTTATTATCTGCATGGCACCTTTCTCACATAATACAGCTCAATTCTGGCCCCCCTTAGGCCATATTTGTGCTCTCCACAACACCAATTTGAAGAATCAACAAATACATTCATAAATGAAGATAAGACTTTGCTCCTATTTAAACTACTTGAGCAAAAGGAGGGAGGTGGCAGGTGGTGGTGGGGGTGGCAAGATTTGTAAATGTACCCAACTAATGCGATCAAAAAATGACTTAAATTGTTCCTGTATTTTTTTTAAGTAAAAATAATCTTTTTACGTGCAAAAAATCTAAAACTGTATTTTTTTTCATCTAAACATACGTTAATGGTGTTGGCTGCATTCAAACCCCTGTCCAGGGGTAGGTTTCTGCACCAAAGGCACTAGACTTTGCCACTGAGCTACAGGCTCTTGATGGTTTCCAGTTGTGCAAGTGCCCCTATCAGCATCTGACAGGCCTTGGTGTCCTTGCTTATAGCAGCCACTGCACAGGACACATCATAACCATGATATAGGGAAGATTTGAACAGCTATGGATAGGGAAGCCCGTCTGGTCCAGTGGGTAAGTTCCTGCTTTCCACCCAAATAAGCAGCGTTCAATTCCCTGTCCTGACAGATGACACACTCAGTGTCTCACCAAGCATCTGTGCATTGATCTCTTTTTTTTAATTCAGTTTTTCTTCCAAATCCTGCAACCCCTTCACCACAAATACAGTCCAATCATTCCTCGATACTCATTCACTCAGTCATTCCACTCCTCCATTCTACAGGCTCTACAAAAACCAACAAGAACAAGAGCTAGTTCAGCAAGCAGATTTAAAGCCTCTCTTTGGATTTATGTTGATGCTGCTGCCCTCTAGTAATGTTATATGGCAACTGCAGCATAATCACAGGATTGCGAAAGGGGCAGTCCTATGCAAATAATCTCCCCCCATGATTACTTCTCTGAGCTTCCGTAGTGGTACGATGATAGGACCTTCAACAAATGGTCTTCAGCAGATTTCTAAATTTGACAAATTGTCTTAGGCTAAGGATTGTTCCAGTCGAAGGCCTTTCGATAAGGACCCCACCCTCACTTAGCAGGGTCCAGAATTAGCTGCAGTAATCCTCCATACAGAACATGGCTGTTTGTGGGCTGATGTGGGCCTACTGTAAAGACTGCATGCTAAAACTGTGATGTCTAAAGTCCCAGTTCTGGTCTCACTGTCAGAGGAACAGCGTAACATAGCATGCTAGACATGGCCATGCAAATCCTCACCTAACCAACTGCCCCTTTCCCACGCTTGCTGCATTATGCATTTTCAAGACATAGTCAATAAGAGGCCTGACTTTGTCCTTTTCTATCACTTCGAAATTCATCATGCTACCTTCTGACTGCAGCTAATAAGGGCTCTTTCACCTGCACAAAATTTTACCCTCCATTAAATCAACACCATTCAACCTATTTTATTATCTGCATGGCACCTTCCTCACATAATACAGCTCAATTCTGGCCCCCCTTAGGCCATATTTGTGCTCTCCACAACACCAATTTGAAGAATTAACGAATACATTCATAAATGAAGATAAGACTTTGCTCCTATTTAAACTACTTGAGCAAAAGGAGGGAGGTGGCAGGTGGTGGTGGGGGTGGCAAGATTTGTAAATGTACCCAACTAATGCGATCAAAAAATGACTTAAATTGTTCCTGTATTTTTTTTAAGTAAAAATAATCTTTTTACGTGCAAAAAATCAAAAACTGTATTTTTTTTCATCTAAACATACTTTAATGGTGGTGGCTGCATTCAAACCCCTGTCCAGGGGTAGGTTTCTGCACCAAAGGCACTAGACTTTGCCACTGAGCTACAGGCTCTTGATGGTTTCCAGTTGTGCAAGTGCCCCTATCAGCATCTGACAGGCCGTGGTGTCCTTGCTCATAGCAGCCACTGCACAGGACACATCATAACCATGATATAGGGAAGATTTGAACAGCTATGGATAGGGAAGGCCGTCTGGTCCAGTGGGTAAGTTCCTGCTTTCCACCCAAACAAGCAGCATTCAATTCCCTGTCCTGACAGATGACACACTCAGTCTCTCAGCAAGCATCTGTGCATTGATCTCTTTTTTTTAATTCAGTTTTCCTTCCAAATCCTGCAACCCCTTCACCACAAATACAGTCCAATCATTCCTCGATACTCATTCACTCAGTCATTCCACTCCTCCATTCTACAGGCTCTACAAAAACCAACAAGAACAAGAGCTAGTTCAGCAAGCAGATTTAAAGCCTCTCTTTGGATTTATGTTGATGCTGCTGCCCTCTAGTAATGTTATATGGCAACTGCAGCATAATCACAGGATTGAGAAAGGGGCAGTCCTATGCAAATAATCTCCTCCCATGATTACTTCTCTGAGCTTCCGTAGTGGTACGATGATAGGACCTTCAACAAATGGTCTTCAGCAGATTTCTAAACTTGCCAAATTGTCTTAGGCTAAGGATTGTTCCAGTCGAAGGCCTTCCGATAAGGACCCCACCCTCACTTAGCAGGGTCCAGAATTACCTGCAGTAATCCTCTATACAGAACATGGGCGTTTGTAGGTCTAAGTGGGCCTACTGTAAAGACTGCATGCTAAAACTGTGATGTCTAAAGTCCCAGTTCTGGTCTCAATGTCAGAGGCACAGCATAACATAGCATACCAGACATGGCCATGCAAATCCTTGCCTAACCAACTGCCCCTTCCCCATGCTTGCTGCATTATGCATTTTCAAGACATAGTCAATAAAAGGCCTGACTTTGTCCTTTTCTATCACTTCAAAATTCATCATGCTACCTTCTGACTGCAGCTAATAAGGGCTCTTTCACCTGCACAAAATTTTACCCTACATTAAATCAACACCATTCAACCTATTTTATTATCTGCATGGCACCTTTCTCACATAATACAGCTCAATTCTGGCCCCCCTTAGGCCATATTTGTGCTCTCCACAACACCAATTTGAAGAATCAACAAATACATTCATAAATGAAGATAAGACTTTGCTCCTATTTAAACTACTTGAGCAAAAGGAGGGAGGTGGCAGGTGGTGGTGGGGGTGGCAAGATTTGTAAATGTACCCAACTAATGCGATCAAAAAATGACTTAAATTGTTCCTGTATTTTTTTAAAGTAAAAATAATCTTTTTACGTGCAAAAAATCAAAAACTGTTTTTTTTTTAATCTAAACATACTTTAATGGTGTTGGCTGCATTCAAACCCCTGTCCAGGGGAAGGTTTCTGCACCAAAGGCACTAGACTTTGCCACTGAGCTACAGGCACTTGATGGTTTCCAGTTGTGCAAGTGCCCCTATCAGCATCTGACAGGCCTTGGTGTCCTTGCTTATAGCAGCCACTGCACAGGACACATCATAACCATGATATAGGGAAGATTTGAACAGCTATGGATAGGGAAGCCTGTCTGGTCCAGTGGGAAAGTTCCTGCTTTCCACCCAAATAAGCAGGGTTCAATTCCCTATCCTGACAGATGACACACTCAATCTGTCAGCAAGCATCCGTGCATTGATTTCTTTTTTTTAATTCAGTTTTCCTTCCAAATCCTGCAACCCCTTCACCACAAATACAGTCCAATCATTCCTCGATACTCATTCACTCAGTCATTCCACTGCTCCATTCTACAGGCTCTACAAAAACCAACAAGAACAAGAGCTAGTTCAGCAAGCAGATTTAGGGGCATATTTATACTCTGTTTGCACCAAATTAGTGTCATTTTTTTTTACTCTAATTCGGTGCAAAACTAACTCCATATTTATACTTTGGTGCTAGACCCCTCTAGCACCAAATTTATGGAGTTAAAGTCATTTTTTGAAAGTGGAGTCCTACTTTGCCCTAATGAGATGCAAGGTAGGCGTTCCCATGCAAAAAATGACTCTATCGCCTTAACACCATATTTAGGGGCATATTTATACTCTGCGGCGTATTTATACTCTGGCCCGTATTTATACTCCGTTTGTGCCGAATTTGCGTCGTTTTTTTTGACGCAAATTCGGCGCAAAACTAACGCCATATTTATACTTTGGCGTTAGACGCGTCTAGCGCCAAAGTATTGGCAAATAGCGTCATTTTTTTGCGTGAACGCCTTCCTTGCGTTAATGAGATGCAAGGAAGGCGTTCCCGTCTAAAAACAGACGCACATAGCGGTGCGTGGTATTTATGCTCCAGGGCAAAAATCACTCCCGCGCGGCAGGCGGCGCAAAAAAATGGCGCAAAGCATGAATAGCGTGACATTTTAACGCCTGGGTCAGGGCAGGCTTTAAAATGGGGCAAACACACCTGTACTTAATCAGAACACACAGAACAAACAACAGAGCAGCAGAGCAGCAACAGGGAGACATGGAGGTGCTTTTTCTTCAACGTGCACGTAGACGCAGAGCCCTGCAGCAACAACAGCAGCCACAACAACAACAGCAGGGACCCCAAAGACAGCGCAGAAGGCAGGAGAGGATATTCCGCCCAAGAACAACCCTGCATGGCCTCAGGGAACGAGACATCATCCAGAGGTACCGGTTGAACTGGCAGGCCATTCAGCAGCTGCTGACAAATATTGAACAGCAATTGGCCCCCACTTTAGTGACTCCACGCACTATCCCAACAGAAACAAAGCTGCTTGCCGTACTTCACATGCTGGCAAGTGGCTCCTTTCAGACAACTGGTGCCCTGGTTGGTGGAATCTCACAACCATCTTTCTCCGCATTCCTGCCTAAAGTACTGGATGCCATCATTGGACTGACACCCCGCCACATCTGCTTCCCTAACACACTGCAGAAGCAGCAGGAAAAAAAACAGGGGTTCTACGCCATCAGTGGCTTTCCGCACGTCCTTGGTGCAATCGACTGCACACACGTACGCCTTGTGCCACCTGCTGCGAGTGAACACCTGTACCGCAACAGGAAGCACACACATTCCATCAACGTGCAGGCCATAGTCGATCACCAAGGACTGATCAGCAACATCGTGGCTAAATATCCTGGGAGTGTACATGATGCATTCATCTTCCGTCACTGCACCATCAACCAACACTTCCAGGATGGACGGTATGGCAATGGACTACTTGTTGGTAAGGACAAAAATCTACTTATATACTCACTGCACAGAAACCCTCTAGGATAAACAACACATACACCACAATAGCAACACCTAGACAGGAACACACTGAGGTACTCACATCACTAGCCATGTGTCACAAGTCACCATTGAACCTCTCACACATTTGAATTTACTCCACAGCTTAGTGTGAAGACATTCATGACTGTGGTTGCCTAAATGTCACCTTGCAAATTGGAAGTCTCACAATAACCTGTACACTAATACAATGCATAACTTTTAAGGGATGGGATGGCCTGGCTATGTTCATATGGACGTTTCTAATACCCTTTCATGTTTCAACTCTGCATGGAACTATCATCACACCCCCAGTGAGGACACACGGACACCTGTGTCACAAGTCACAATGCAAGGGAGGGCACACTGTACTTGAGAAACCAATACATCCTGCTGACAAACAGTTAGACAACAAACACTTGCTCAGCCAAGGAAAAAAAACAATGCCAAAGTTTCCACCAACAACCATAGGTTGTCACATTAGTACACAAAATAGTCACAGACAACACAACACAACTACTGCCATCAAAGATACGTACAACAGTGCCTCCTACATCTAATTGATACCATTCTGTGTTTCTCTTTCAGCTGATCAGGGGTATGGCATCCAGCCTTGGATAATGACACCATATGGGAACCCAAATACTGCTGCTGAGCGGGCATACAATGACGCCCACAAGAGGACACGCAGCATTGTGGAGAGGACCTTTGGGATCCTAAAGTCAAGGTTCCGCTGCCTTGACATCACTGGCGGAAGCCTACTATACTCCCCAGAGATGGTATGCAAAATTATACTCACTTGTGCCATATTACACAATATTTGTGTACAAAGGAACATTCCCCTCCTTGAACCGGACCCAGACATGCCTGAGGATGATGATGAGGAGGATGCTGGCCTGCAACAGGAGGGGGAACAACCTAACACCGCAGCAGGAGTGCGTAGGCGCCAACAGCTTGTGAACAATTTTTTTACTTAAGTCATTATAATCACTTGTATTCCACACTTGTAAATAAACACAGATCACAAACACCACATCATGCTTTGGCCTATTCATTTCTGACCACCTTTAGTTTGAAATAGCTGAAGATGAATGTCGTCTCATTGATCAAGAATGCCATTAAAAATCATCACACCAAAAATAAACATCACAACTGTATGCACAGAGGGTAGGATGTGACATGTTACATTACCATACACAGAGCCCAACAAGAGTACAAATGTGACAATTAGACATGCCGGATCCAAACAACTGAAACAGTCTCTCATCCAGCCCAAAATTGGAGATCATTGGAAAGTCACATCACACGGGTTCAGAGACAGGGTGGGACCATCCATGTGTACGTGAACATGTCATCAATGGCTTCTCTCAAGTGTATGATGTGAGCAATACACAATTGCAACAACATCAGCTGCCACTAACTCAGGAGGAGACCTTGAAGTTACAGTGACAACATACACACAGACAGGTCATACTGGATCCACATTCCCACACACATGTACACATATGTCATACAACCAACCTAATATTTGAAAGTAGACCATCACAGTTGTGTCCCAGTTTGAACCTAGCAGGAAGATTGTAACATGACACTAAACCAGTTTATGCAGAAAGGGACACAGACAAGCAAAACAATCTTCGCATTATCACATCGTGAACGCTGAGAGTCTTGCAAACTTAGGGGGTCATTCGGACCCTGGCGGTAATTACCGCCCTGGCGGAGGTCGGCGGTAGCACCGCCAACAGGCTGGCGGTGCACCGATGGGCATTCTGACCGCGGCGGTTCAGCCGCGGCCAGAAACGGACTTCCCGCTGCCCTTGAGAATCCGCCATGGCGGCGGAGCGCGCTCCGCCGCCATGGGGATTCTGACACCCCCTACCGCCATCCTGTTCCTGGCGGGTCTTCCGCCAGGAACAGGATGGCGGTAGGGGGTGCCGCGGGGCCCCCGGGAGGCCCCTGCAGTGCCCATGCCAATGGCATGGGCACTGCAGGGGCCCCCGTAAGAGGGACCCACAAAGAATTTCAGTGTCTGCTTTGCAGACACAGAAATTCGCCACGGGTGCAACTGCACCCGTCGCACCTTCCCACTCCGCCGGCTCCATTCTGAGCCGGCGTCCTCGTGGGAAGGGTGTTTCCCGCTGGGCTGGCGGGCGGACTTTTGGCGGTTGCCCGCCAGCCCAGTGGGAAAGCCAGAATGACCGCCACGGTCTTATGAAAATGGTATGCAACTTAGCTCCAAATCATCAATACTGCAAACGTCAAATGGGCTAATGAGATGAATGAATGGTCAACAGTCATTCATACCATATGGCCTTACATTCGCCCGCTGCTGCAGGTTTGCCAGGATATGATAAAAATACTCCATGGATACAGTAGCTATTCTGGATGGTCAAATCCTAGAGTGCTGGGGGACTAACTCCACCTCTACCACCCCCAAAACATACAGGAATCATGTACTTGTGAACTAAACACATGCATAAGGCACATATGTGGCCTCAATGTCACAAGTCCTACACAAATATGAAACACAAAATCATAATGGGACATGGTCAGCCCCCTAAATACTGAAAGTGACTCTCCCACTCCCTGTTAGGACTACAGATAAAAGCATCCCCATCATAAAGGTGGGGACATTTTGGAGACGGAAAACATAATGGTATCAAAAACCTCATTTCAAAATAGCCATCAGCAATTACACCAAATATGTTGTCAAATATGGTCAATACATTAGTTAACGTATCCCAAACATCACAGTGTGAAGGCCGTCTATACATAAAAGTACGGACATTTGTCAGATACAAACACAAATGTGTCTCACATCGCACCGTTTTACCATGACAAATCACCTTTCCAAAGCTAAACACATGAAGACATTTGGATCAATTTGCTCCATATTCTACGCATACAGCATGGCCGTCATAATTTGTTCATGTACATGAGTGCACACAATGCAGAGTCAGATACAAATGTATCCAAAAGTGTCTTGATATTTCACCTTCAAATTATTATTTATATCCACAATATTTTTGACTCTGCATCATGTGCACTACTGTACGTGTAATAAAAACCACGCACATGATGTATGCGTGGTCAAAATGACGCTATATGCACAATATATTGCTCATTTCATGTACAGTATTAATTATTAATATTAATAGCATTTTTTTTGACTCCGCATCATGTGCACCACTGTACGTGTAATAAAAACCACGCACATGATGTATGCGTGGTCAAAAAGACGCTATATGCACAATATATTGCTAATTTCATGTACAGTATTAATTATTAATATTAATAGCATTTTTTTTGACTCCGCATCATGTGCACCACTGTACGTGTAATAAAAACCACGCACATGATGTATGCGTGGTCAAAATGACGCTATATGCACAATATATTGCTCATTTCATGTACAGTATTAATTATTAATATTAATAGCATTTTTTTTGACTCCGCATCATGTGCACCACTGTACGTGTAATAAAAACCACGCACATGATGTATGCGTGGTCAAAATGACGCTATATGCACAATATGTTGGTCATCTCATGTACATTATCAATTATTAATATTCATATCATATTTTTTGACTCCGCATCATGTGCACCACTGTACGTGTAATAAAAACCACGCACATGATGTATGCGTGGTCAAAATGATGCTATATGCACAATATGTTGGTCATCTCATGTACATTATCAATTATTAATATTCATATCATATTTTTTGACTCCGCATCATGTGCACCACTGTACGTGTAATAAAAACCACGCACATGATGTATGCGTTGTCAAAATGACGCTACATGGACAATATGTTGGTCATCTCATGTACATTATCAATTATTAATATTCATATCATATTTTTTGACTCCGCATCATGTGCACCACTGTACGTGTAAAAAAAACGACGCCCATGATGTATGCGTGGTGTAATTGACGCTACATGCACAATATGTTGGTCATCTCATGTACAATTTGAAATATTAATATTCATAGCATATTTTTACACTCCGCATCATGTGGACTGTAATGCGTCAAAAAAATATGACGCACATCTGTGTATGCGTGAAAATATGACGCATTAAGCGAAAATAAAAACGGCGGCCATTTTATGCAGGAAGTGATGTAATAGGATATCCTGTTTACCAAATCTGTACTGGGAGTTGACTTTCACTTTCACTTTGCAGTCTCAGAGTTATCTAGACTGTGTGGTTGTGTGAAAGGTGTTGTCCTGTGTTTTACTGCTTTAGTGTCCTGTGTGCCTTGTATTTTGTCTTTGTGTCAATCTTTTATTGTTGTCAAACATTGTCTCAGTCTGTTTAGTGTTGTTTTGTCTATACCTGTGATAGTTTGTATTGTCTGTGGGAGTCTGTTGTGGGTAGCATAGTTTGGGGTGTTAGTTGGGCTATTTTTCTCCTTCTTCTTTTTCTTTCACACCTCTACCTTTCCCCATTTCCCACTTTTTCTTTCATTTTTCTTTGGTACTATTTTTACACCTCGCATCATGTCAGGTAGGCCTCGCCTGTCCAGGATGGGTGAGGACGAATTGGGGGGCTTCATATGGCTCGTAAGCCATTTCCTCCTACTGATGCTGGAGGCTGGGGGCCGTGTGATACAGGGGTATCACACGGAGGCGAGGAAAATACGTTGGGAGAAGGTGCGCCATCACCTGGTCCGGGTCTACGGGAGTATGAGGAATGACCATCAACTCAAGCACCGCTGGGCAGATCTGATCAGCAGGGAACAGGACCTGCTGGACCACCTGGGACTGCGGATTGGTGGCTATGTTGGTGAGTAATAATCAATTACATGGGAATAATAGGAATGTGTGCGTGAACATGTGATGATTGGTAGCCAATCTGCAAAATAAGTAGCTGACTGCGTGTTATACTAGGGAAACCTAGGCCCATGGGCATACACATAAATCCCCATTTTTGCTACACATGTACACCCAATAACAGCAGTAAAATGCAACATCTATTTGTATTTTGCTAAGTAGCCCCCTCTCTGCGTCACAAAATGATGCAAATGCTGCGCTACAAAGGTATACATATGTGTCCAAATGTGTATTTGTTGCCGGGTGTGTATGAAGACCTATGCTACCAGGCCGATGCCTTATCTTTGCAACACATACCAGATGGCTGTAGCTGCATGGAATGTAGTGTTGCATTTGTGTCTGAAAAGCAACACGTGAACTGCTCAATTTGTACTCTACTGGTCATAATGGCCAGTCAGTACGTCATGTAGAAACAACATACCTACATATGTAGACGCCATAGCTAGACCGAAAATTGCAAACACATGATGATGCAACACCTGTGTGTTGCCTTCACGTCACATGAAGTTAGTCATGTTGTCCACACATATGTCACATGTGTGTCTGGTTGCTGTGTGTTGAACCTGTCCCCATAGCCTGTTTGATTGTGAGTGGTCATGCAGTCCTCATGGAACCAGTTGTGAAATGTTTCTCTCTGGGATGCACATGCTGAGATGTATGGATCACATGATTGTTCGGGCCTACTAATGGAGGAGTAACTTGGACGACACATGACTGTCCTGGCCACTGCATGAGTGTAGTAGGGTGTGTCACTGGAGCAGGAGACTCATCCAATGATAATCTAGAATACAAAGTCAGCCAGGCAGGATGAGCATGTGTGAAAGTGTATCATTACCATGTAATATTTACACACTGTCATTGTAACAGAAATTATTTGTCTGTTCACCCAGTCTGAGTATAATCTTCCTTTCATGCTTTACAGGTGGACCAACCCCGTACACCGTTGGTGAGGTAGCCCATTTTGACGACCCCGATACCTACAGTGAGTGTTGCCTAAGTGCTATTTACATTGTTTGGAAATGAAGCATGATGGATTACTGTGTGTTCAGGACAATTCATGATATGATGTGCTGGCCGTTCATTGGCTTTGTTGTTTTGGTGTGATATCAAATTTGAATAATGTTTCGGTAAAGCAATCCCTAGTCATCTCTCAGATTGAGGGGCAGTAGGTCATTCAATTAGTGCGACTATTGGGAATAGCATGACTCATTTTGAACACACTGGTCAATGTTAGACTTGGTCAGGAACTTGCCATTAACTGAGTCAGCATATCAGACTGACAGTCTCCCAGATAGCTTAGGCACATGGCTTCGATGACAAGTGCTTCTTCCTAGTTGAGGATGGACTGTGTACACTGTAGGTCGGATCTTCCGGGGGCATGTACTTCCACAAGGTGACCTCGAAGTGTGTGTGACTTGAGTGCAATGGCCTAGGTGTTCTGTTGAATCATGTGAATGGGTGTTCTACCTCCTCTGTGTGTGTTGTAAAACATGCCTCACTAATAGTATGTTATGTTTGGCTAAGTCATATCATTTTGACATGTGTGGACCTGGGATGTGACAAGGTTGGGCTGACTCCAACGTGTTGCTAGCCCTTCATAGGTGTTGTGTGTGAAGGCACATGCTTGTTGCACTTTCTGTACACTCCTGGTTGTGCACTGATCATGGGATTGTTGTTTGTTCTTCCCACACCACCCACAAAGACTGGGATGTTACTGTGAAACAGGGTACCTAGGACTGTAGCAACCAGTATGTTACACGTACTTAACACCTTTTGTGACTTGAGTTTGTACCTAGGTCCAGATGTAGCAAAATGTCTCCACATTGCAAATAGCATAATTTGATGTTAGTGAGTTGCAAACGTCTGTTTCCTAATCAGAAATGTTTTTGGTGGTCATGTACATATTCGCAAAATGCTTTTCTAAAGTAAAAAAATAAAGGAGTTTACCAGCCCTACTTGCAAATCACAGTGGTAGGCAATCCCATTTGCTAACGAGTACGTGGTTGCAAAGTGAGTAGCTGTTATCATCCACTTGAAGTGGCTGCTAACCAACTTGCTGACTGGAAGGGGTCCTCATTGTGAACCTTCACCTTTGTGAGTGGACCAAAATACTCCTGCACAAAACAGCCAGTGGTCTAGGGGAGCAATAATTATTGTGTAAATTACGAACAATCAATTGTTGTGAATTTAAACAAATCGCAGCTCATTTTCCTTTCAGATAAAGGGCCTACACTTGGTGAAAAATAACTTGCTTCATTTAAAAGCAGTCACGTCTATGGAGTTCTGCTGTTCCCAGCAGGCCTCCATCCCCGTGAGTGCCCATAGTTGCTAAGGTGGTGCAAGTTGGAACCCACATCATTGATGTTCATGAGGTGGGATTTAGGGACCCCATAGTGACTCGCAGACGGTGTCAGAGACACCGTTCAGCTTTGCAATTTGCTAGTTGATTTCCCATCAATTCCTACATCTGGCCCATAGTGTCGACATATGATTCATGGCCAGGGGTTCAATCTTAGCACACAACTATTTCGAAATGCCATTGAGTGAGGAGTGTGATTCTTATCACATAGAATGACATATGTAGTGAAGTCAGTATGCGGACGAGCTGGTGCCATAATGTATAATGGCTTAGGTATGAATTGTAGGAGTAGTTTAGGGTGATGTCATCCATCATGTAGAGACATGGATATGCTATATGTGATATGCCCTTCAGTATGCATGATTCACATGTACTTCCTCTGAGCCTTCCCGTGACATATGTTGTAACAATTGCTGCAACCAATACATTGCTAGTAATGGTCAAATTACCCATTGTGGTATTCAACCCACTGTAAATTCTATGCTCAATATTTGCCTTTTCCCTTCACAGCTGCAAACCTGAGTGCCGCAGCTCGCAACCAGTTTGAGCGCCGTGCAATGAGGTACAGGCACATCCTGCAGGTGCAGTGTGGGTATCGGAGGATGGCCCGCAGATACAATTCGGAACGGGCCTCCGGGGCGTGGTATGCCACACCACAGGCTCCACCAACGGTGCCACCTACAACCACCAGGTCTGCCCAAGGGGACCCAGCGACGGACCAGCCATCTTCCTCAAGACCTGGACCCAGCCGTGTGTTGGGAGCAGGGCTGTCCCGTGACCACTCCACTCCAGCAACAATCTCCACCTCCACCGGCACGCAGACCAGCAGTGACCCTCCAATTGACCCTGCAGCCTTCCAGGCATTGTCTAGGAAACTGGACAGGTTAATTCAAAAGGTTGACAACCTGACGGAGGACATGGCTGAGGTTAAAAAGAAGGTGCGCTCCATCCGGCGCACACTTCAGAGGGCAAATCCTTAGTTATTTTGCCCTCCTGAACTTTTACCCCTCCCCTCTCCCCTCTTTCCTCTTTTCATACTGTTAGTTGGGTTTGGGGGGTTAGTTGTAGGATAAGTATAGGTAATTAGCTTAATTAGTGTTAGGTAAGAGGGTGGGGGGTCCTTATACTTTCTATCTAATATTTTTGTGTGGGTCGGTGGGTGGGGGGTAATGTTGGGATTCCTGTTTGATAAAAAAAAAAAAAAAAAAAAAATATATATAAAAAAAAATAAAATACAAAAAAATATATGTTTGTTTAGGATAGTATAGTATGTGTGTAGGTTAGTAAGTGTTGTCCTGCATGTGTCTTGTCTCATAATGTTGGGTGGGGGGTTGATGTTTAGATCGTTTCGTTACATGTGTAGAGTAAGTTTAGCTTAGGTTAGTTAGGGACAGTTGTGGGTTAGTAGTAGTCAGGTTAGATTAGTGTAGGTTTATCTTTCCCTTAGTTGCCTCTTTTCTTACTTATTGGAAATAAAAAATTTGTTAACCCTTTACCAGATGCGTTAGGTGCTACCTTTTCATGGCCTTGACATCAGTGTAGCAGAAAGTTTTAGTATGACATTTGTGTACTATGCTCGCTATCCCCAGGCTATTGAGGTTTAACATGCCAGCTACCCGTGTGCTAACTTGGTAAGTATCCACCGTGTGGGAGAGCCACCATTGGTAGTGTGCATAGATCATTCAGATTTGGGGTTGGTATGTATCCTACTTCACAAAGAGTGCTTCCAGAGTTGATTTTGTAGGTAAATAGATAGGTCGGACAGCATTGTGAAGTTCAGGGAGAGTTTTGTAGATGAGTATTTGTTCACACTCTTGTCTTGTTGCTGTCATTGCTGACCTACATCATGTGTGTACTGCTTGAGCATGACTTTCCTTCATGGTAGTATACGCTGTAAGGGTGATTGATGCAGTGTAATTTGGTTATCATTCCTTTCATTTTACAGCATAATGTATTGTGTTAGTATCGCAAGGTGCCTACATTTCTCATCCACCATTAGTTGTCTAGAATAGCTATGGATGGGGCCTCATTCTGTCCAACACAGCATGATTGTGTGTGCTTAGTCCCTACATCAGTTATTTTCCTCAGTCTAGTAAAGCTATGATGCAATCCTGGCCACTGCACAGATGTTTCAGTAGATATGAAATCAGGACAGTAGTCTAGAGAATCAACATGGTTGCCACACAGCCACTTTGGAGTTATGTACTGCACAGTTGAAGTGTGAAATGACACAGAGACACAATTGGTGTGCAAGTGATATTTATTTTTAGGTGGAGTAGTGCAAAAAGTCCATTAACAATGTTAGGTGAGTCCGTTCTGGTGCATTCTTAAATGGTGATCCTATTTACAGGGTGTGGATGATGCTCCTGACATGCTGGGGTGATGTCACAGACGGTGCAGAGGAACAGGAATTGCCAAATGGTAGGAGAGAAACATTTACAGCCAATGTGGACAAGTTAAACAGTAGATTGCCGAACAGTCATTGAGGGTAGTTGGAGTGAGGCTGGCATGTGTCAAAACGTAGGACCTTGGTCAGAGTGGGGCATGGTGCAGGGACTAGGGCTTCCGGGTACTCTTGCGTGTGAATGTTATCTGTTCCATGTCTTCTTCTTCTGATGTGTGTGTTGCCTGGTGTGTCCTTGTTGTTGTTGGTTTTGAAGGGGCAACACACACCTCAGTGTCAGAAGACATGGAGGCAGACATCCCGGGGGCTGATCCCTGTCCAGTTATGAAGGGCAGTACTGCAGCAAGGAGAGCGTGCTGGTTTTTCAGAATGGCAGCCACATCCCGATGGTAGGCAGCCAGGTCTGCCCTGAGGGGTTCGATGTTGCATTCGTGCACACGCTGACTGGCTTGCTGTTGGAGTTGTTTGGTCAACTGGATGACAGCTGTGCAGATTGCCTTCTGTGTTACTAAAAGTTCCTCCAACAGCGATGTTCTGGCTTGCATTGCAGCTGCCTGATCAGCAGTTGACAGCATGCACGAACGCACCCCCTCAAGGCTGGCTGCCATAGTTTGCATCCCCACCTGCACCTCCTTGGCCAGCTCCCGCTGGACCCCAACGACTGTTCTTTCGAAGCTGGTGCCAGTGTCGTCAGAGTCCTCAGCTGTGTTGGAGCTGGCAGGTCTTACAATTGGGGTGGCGGGTGGTTCTACTGTGGTGGCTGCTTCATCTGGGCTCCTCCTTGTTACTGAAGGGGGGGTTTGGAGGCTTTCGAGGACCATGTCAATGGTCTCTTGTGTGAGGTTGATGTTCTCGTCATCCATGTCATCAGGGAACTCATGGACAGGCATATCGGCAGGAGATCCGTGTTCCTCTGCAAAGAAACAGGGTACAATTAGTGTGTCTGTGTTGAGATCATTTAGCACTAAGATACAAGCCTTTGGATGCCTTTACTTTGTACTCTGATTTTGTCTTGGTATCTGCTGTCTGTCATAGGGCATTGTTGTAGGCCTACGGCCCACCTGTGTGTCACATATATGATATGGAGATATCAGACATGCCTGCCAGGACATCTCTAGGTGTTGCTTTGTAATTATTTTGGAATATGCATTTTTTTGTCCTACTCCTCCCTCGGTGTTTCACTATTGTTATGGAGGGACATTTGTTTGGGTGGGCTCTCATTATCCTACATGTGATTCTTGGCTTTCTAGGCAGCAGGATAGCTAATGGTGTGGGGGACTAAGTTTGACCCACTTGTAAATAACTCTGTCACCCAGATATTGTATTTAGCTCAGACAGACTAGCAGTGCCTCTGGTCTCCCACAACAGAGGAATGTTTAGAAGTCCAAGCCCATGACATCTTTGGGACTTCTCAGGGAAGTGGTGGTCACTCAGGTCCTACACATTTCTATCTTTTCCGGTATGTTCCCATACACAAATGACACAGACAGTATTTGTTGGATATGAAGTTTCATTGTACAACTGACTTGTAGGAATTTAGGTGTGAGCCCCAATAACCAAAACAATACACACAGTTAGAACTGAAATAGTCCACAGGAGAGTAATACATTGGTACACAGCTATCATGGTGCCTAACAGTTTCTACTCTCCCTCTGCTTGTTCAATATATAGCACTGCATGTTAAGTTTGGAGCTTGGCTGTCTGAATCACAGGGGAGACATCATCCCTCATATCAGAGGAATGGGCTGGGATCTGGTTGTGCATCAGCAGCAAGGCAGGCAGCATCTAGATGTGATTTTCTGTTTGTAAACTCCCCCATGCGTGTCTTGGGACGAGGAAGTGAATTTAAAAGACATATGTCATTGTGATGACAAAGTTTCCCTACGCAGGAATGGCAAACCTTAACCCCTACCACATCTATCATCAACGAACCAGACGGTATCCTTGACTGGGCCACAGAGTGAATATGTTCTGGCAAACTCCAGTGCAGAAGTAGGCAAAACAGGGTGATTTGACTAATTGCCAACACCTTAGGACTGACTATTTGCTACATTAACTGATAGGAAGGGCAATGAGATTCATTTAGTGCAAAGTGCTCTGAGGCACTTAGATGTGAGCAAATGAGTATAAGTACATTCAGGGTAAGATGCACAAAGGCCTCCAGCCTGAGGCTATTGCGCAAAGTATACGTTTCACTTGCCACACTACACTTTGACTGACTGTGGGTGTTGTGACTGCCCTGCCAGCACACTTGCCTCACAGGCCCTGCACCATACACTTTTTATTCACATTGCATGATCTGTACATGTTAGGTGGCATGACCTATGTATGTCAATGTTAGGATGTGGTATGGATGTAAACATTGTTGATGTTTGTATCTGATGGGGTCTCATGTGTGTCTTACTGGATTGGCCTGTTTATCGTATGAATGTCCTATTTTTTGGTTAGACTGTGCAGATGTGTTTCATTGACCAGTTGCCTGTGTCCCCTCGTCAATGTTGTTGTCTGAGCAGTATGACATTTGTGATGTAGCATTGTTAGGCAGGCACGTGAGGGACCCTGACGTATGCAGCATGTGTGTGTCGTTAGTGCTGTGTGGCTCCTATTGTTGTTTACTTAGGCTTATGTATGTGTCAGTTATGGACATTCGGCATTTAAGTGTACTGGTAGCTTTGTCTTATTTCTAGGAGTAGTTGCAGATGTCATCCTCACCCCCTAATTTAGGAATGTATGTTCCAGGGTGGGGTTCCTGCCATTTGGTACTATAGCTGCCCAGAGATGAGAGGTGTTATTGTCAACTGTGGTGGCAGTTAAGTTGCAGTTGTTGTATTTGCTACTGCATTACAGGTAGGGACCTAGTTGATGGGGAATAGTTTGTGCAAAACAAGTGCCTGGATGTGGATTCAGGGTAGTGTCCTTCCCACCTGTCACTGGTTTCCCTTGGCTCTCTTGTTGTAATTACAGGATGTCCCCATGGGACTGTAGTGGTGGCAGTATTTTGTCGTGCCCCGGCTATGGTCAGTACTGGGCATTCCCCCCTGCCGTGCCCCTTTCCCCATGCCACTTCATATATGTGCTAAGTTACATGCATTGTGTAGTAGGTATCCCCCCCCTGCTTACAGTCCCCATTATTGCATTGTAATTCCCCATGCGACTTACCCTGCATGTGCGTAGTGTCGTGGTAGTCTGCGCTGTCCAGTCCTTGTATCCCTGTGACGATCTCCTCTGGGATGGCGGCTGCGACCATCTCCTCCATGTGGTCCAGAGCCTCCTGTTGTGCTGGACTCCCCCTCCAGTCTGCATTGCTGCCTTCCTGTTCCTGGCCATTTTCTCTTTGGTCCTACGTTTACAGTCATGCCAGCGTTTCTTACACTCGGTGACTGTCCGGCGTTCTTCAGCCACACTGTTTATCTTGTCCACAATTTCTTTCCAGATGGCCTCTCTCCTACTGAGTGGCAATTTTGAGGATATGAAAAGTTGGTGCTGGTGTTCCGTCACCTCTTTCACCAGGATTTCCTGCTCCTCTGCACTGAAGCGACACTTTCTTTTTTTCTTTAACATGTCCTGGTTCCTGTGTGCTTCCTCCTGGCTGGGTCCTGGTCTGCTCTCATCCTCCTGGGGTCTGTTGGGGCATCTGGGATCCATTTTGGGTCTCCTCTCCTGTAAGTGCAGTTTTCGCGCAAAAATGTCACGCAATAGCGTGAAAAAAAACGGCGTATTCACGATATCGCTGTCGTAAATCGACCCACAGTGATTTGCGTCACTTTTACGTGGGTTTGCCTTACGACAGACCGACGCTGTTTGCGTCACAAAATAATGACTCCCACCTGTTGGTTGCGCCGCCGTACGTCAAAGTATAAATTTGATGCCCGAATGGCGCATCCAAATGGCGTTAGACGGCGCAAATTTTTTTGACGCAAAACTGCGATGGCGCAGTTTTGCGTCAAAAAGTATAAATATGGGCCTCTGTTTGCACCGAATAAGTGTCATTTTTTTTTATTCTAATTCGGTGCAAAACTAACTCCATATTTATACTTTGGTGCTAGACCCATCTAGCACCAAGGCCCTGATGTAAACTTTTTTTGCACCGCATTAACGTCATTTTATGACACAAAAGTGGCGCAAACTTACAAAATATTGGCCCTTATTTATACTTTTTGCTGCAAAACTGCGCTAACTCAGTTTTGCACCAAAAAGTTGAGCACCGGCTTGCACCATTTCTGTGCACCAGCCGGGCACCATATTTATGGAATGGTGCAAGCCGGTGCAAAGGGTAGGCTAGAGTTTAAAAAAATGACTTTAGTCAGTGGGGCTGGCAGTATAGAAGAAGAGGGTTTAGCACCAAAAAATGGCTTTAGGCAGGTTAGAGTAAAAAGAAATGACTCTAACCAGATTAGCGTCATTTTATGCTGCTAAACCTACCATGCCACATGACTCCTGCCTTAGGAAAGGCAGGAGTCATGCCCACCACCCCAGTGGCCAGCACAGAGGACAGGGGTCCCCTGGGCATGGCCATTGCACCCGGTGCCATATATGGGGGCCCATTTCAGGGCCCCCTATGGCACTTTCAAAAATAAAGGCCCATATTTATACTTTTTGACGCTAAACTGCGCTAACGCAGTTTAGCGTCAAAAAATTTAGCGCCGTCTAACGCCATTCCGAAGCGCCATGCGGGCGCCGTATTTATGGAATGGCGTTAGCCGGCGCAAGCAGACCGGCGCTGCCTGGTGTGCGGGGTAAAAAACCACGTAGACCAGGCAGCGCCGGCGTAGGGGGAAAATGGCGCTAGGGCGTCTTAAAATGGCGCAAGTCGGGTTGACGCTAAAAAATCATCTTAACCCGATTTGCGCCATTTTTCGACGCCCAGACGCCATTTAAATGACTCCTGTCTTAGTAAAGACAGGAGTCATGCCCCCTTGCCCAATGGCCATGCCCAGGGGACTTATGTCCCCTGGGCATGGTCATTGGGCATAGTGGCATGTAGGGGGGCACAAATAAGGCCCCCCTATGCCACCCAAAAAAATTTGAAAAATATAAAAAATTGTACTTACGTGAACTTACCTGAATGTCCCTGGGGTGGGTCCCTCCATCCTTGGGTGTCCTCCTGGGGTGGGCAGGGGTGGCAGGGGGGGTCCCTGGGGGCAGGGGAGGGCACCTGTGGGCTCATTTTGAGCCCACAGGCCCCTTAACGCCTACCCTGACCCAGGCGTTAAAAAGTGGCGCAAATGCGGGGTTTTTTGACCCGCCACCTCCCGGGCGTGATTTTTGCCCGGGAGTATAAATACGACGCATTTGCGTCGGCGTCATTTTTTTAGACGGGAACGCCTTCCTTGCATCTCATTAACGCAAGGAAGGCGTTCACGCTAAAAAATGACGCTATTTGCCAATACTTTGGCGCTAGACGCGTCTAACGCCAAAGTATAAATATGGCGTTAGTTTTGCGCCGAATTTGCGTCGAAAAAAACGACGCTAATTCGGCGCAAACGGAGTATAAATACGGGCCAAAATGCACTTACCTGTACTTACCTGGGATGGGGTCCCCCATCCTCGCAGTCTCTCTAGTGTGGGTGGGGGTGCCCCTAGAGCCTAGGGAGGGCACCTCTGGGCTTATTCCATGGTGTTCCACCATGGAAATAGGGCCACAGGTCCCCTAAGACCTGCCCTGACCCAGGTCTTAAAAAATGGGGCAAAGCAAGCTTTGCCCCATTTTTTGACCCTTCGGCCCATATTTATACTTTTTGACGCTAAACTGCGCTAACGCAGTTTAGCGTCAAAAAATTTTGCGCCGTCTAACGCCATTCTGAAGCGCCATGCGGGCGCCGTATTTATGGAATGGCGTTAGCCGGCGCAAGCAGACCGGCGCTGCCTGGTGTGCGTGGAAAAAAACCACGTAGACCAGGCAGCGCCGGCGTTGGGAAAAAATGACGTTAGGGCGTCTTAAAATGGGGCAAGTCAGGTTGAGGCAAAAGAATCGCCTCAACCCGATTTGCGCCATTTTTTTACGACGCCCAGACGCCATTTCATGACTCCTGTCTTAGTAAAGACAGGAGTCATGCCCCCTTGCCCAATGGCCATGCCCAGGGGACTTGTGTCCCCTGGGCATGGTCATTGGGCATAGTGGCATGTAGGGGGGCACAAATAAGGCCCCCCTATGCCACCAAAAAAAATTAAAAAATATAAAAAATTATACTTACCTGAACTTACCTGAATGTCCCTGGGGTGGGTCCCTCCATCCTTGGGTGTCCTCCTGGGGTGGGCAGGGGTGGCAGGGGGGGTCCCTGGGGGCAGGGGAGGGCACCTGTGGGCTCATTTTGAGCCCACAGGCCCCTTAACGCCTACCCTGACCCAGGCGTTAAATAGTGGCGCAAATGCGAGGTTTTTTGACCCGCCACCTCCCGGGCGTGATTTTTGCCCGGGAGTATAAATACGACGCATTTGCGTCACCGTCATTTTTTTAGACGGGAACTCCTTCCTTGCATCTCATTAACGCAAGGAAGGCGTTCACGCCAAAAAATGACGCTATTTGCCCATACTTTGGCGCTAGACGCGTCTAACGCCAAAGTATAAATATGGCGTTCGTTTTGCGCCGAATTTGCGTCGAAAAAAACGACGCTAATTCGGCGCAAACGGAGTATAAATACGGGCCTTCCTCCCTCCCTTGCACCATTTTTACATGGGAGTATAAATATGGTGTTAAGGCCATAGAGTCATTTTTTTGCACGGGAACGCCTACCTTGCATCTCATTAAGGCAAGGTAGGATTACACTTCCAAAAAATGACTTTAACTCCATAAATTTGGTGCTAGACGGGTCTAGCACCAAAGTATAATTATGGAGTTAGTTTTGCACTGAATTAGAGTACAAAAATAATGACGCTAATTCATTGCAAAAAGACATGGCCATGCAAATCCTTGCCTAACCAATTTTTAAGTAAAAATAATGTTTTTATGTGCAAAAAATCAAAAACTGTATTTTTTTTCATCTAAACATACTTTAATGGTGGTGGCTGCATTCAAACCCCTGTCCAGGGGTAGGTTTTTGCCCCAAAGGTACTAGACTTTGACACTGAGCTACAGGCTCTTGATGGTTTCCAGTTGTGCAAGTGCCCCTATCAGCATCTGACAGGCCTTGGTGTCCTTGCTCATAGCAGCCACTGCACAGGACACATCATAACCATGATATAGGGAAGATTTGAACAACTATGGATAGGGAAGCCCGTCAGGTCCAGTGGGTAAGTTCCTGCTTTCCACCCAAACAAGCAGGGTTCAATTCCCTGTCCTGACAGATGTCACACTCAATCTCTCAGCGTGCATTGATCTCTTTTTTTAATTCAGTTTTCCTTCCAAATCTTGCAACCCCTTCACCACAAATACAGTCCAATCATTCCTCAATACTCATTCACTCAGTCATTCCACTCCTCCATTCTACAGGCTCTACAATAACCAACAAGAACAAGAGCTAGTTCAGCAAGCAGATTTAAAGCCTCTCTTTGGATTTATGTTGATGCTGCTGCCCTCTAGTATTGTTATATGGCAACTGCAGCATAATCACAGGATTGAGAAAGGGGCAGTCCTATGCAAATAATCTCCTCCCATGATTACTTCTCTAGAGCTTCCGTAGTGGTACGATGATAGGACCTTCAACAAATGGTCTTCAGCAGATTTCTAAACTTGCCAAATTGTCTTAGGCTAAGGATTGTTCCAGTCGAAGGCCTTCCGATAAGGACCCCACCCTCACTTAGCAGGGTCCAGAATTACCTGCAGTAATCCTCCATACAGAACATGGACGTTCGTGGGCCTATGTGGTCCTACTGTAAAGATTGCATGTTAAAACTGTGATGTCTAAAGTCCCAGTTCTGGTCTTACTGTCAGAGGCACAGCGTAACATAGCATGCTAGACATGGCCATGCAAATTCTCGCCTAACCAACTGCCCCTTCCCCACGCTTGCTGCATTATGCATTTTCAAGACATAGTCAATAAGAGGCCTGACTTTGTCCTTTTCTATCACTTCAAAATTCATCATGCTACCTTCTGACTGCAGCTAATAAGGGCTCTCTCACCTGCAAAATTTTTTACCCTCCATTAAATCAACACCATTCAACCTATTTTATTATCTGCATGGCACCTTCCTCACATAATACAGCTCAATTCTGGCCCCCCTTAGGCCATATTTGTGCTCTCCACAACACCAATTTGAAGAATCAACGAATACATTCATAAATGAAGATAAGACTTTGCTCCTATTTAAACTACTTGAGCAAAAGGAGGGAGGTGGCAGGTGGTGGTGGGGGTGGCAAGATTTGTAAATGTACCCAACTAATGCGATCAAAAAATGACTTAAATTGTTCCTGTATTTTTTTTAAGTAAAAATAATCTTTTTACGTGCAAAAAATCAAAAACTGTATTTTTTTTCATCTAAACATACTTTAATGGTGGTGGCTGCATTCAAACCCCTATCCAGGGGTAGGTTTCTGCACCAAAGGTACTAGACTTTGCTACTGAGCTAAAGGCTCTTGATGGTTTCCACTTGTGCAAGTGCCCCTATCAGCATCTGACAGGCCCTGGTGTCCTTGCTCATAGCAGCCACTGCATAGAAAACATCATAACCATGATATAGGGAAGATTTGAACAGCTATGGATAGGGAAGCCCGTCTGGTCCAGTGGGTAAGTTCCTGCTTTCCACCCAAACAAGCAGGGTTCAATTCCCTGTCCTGAAAGATGACACACTCAATCTCTCAGCAAGCATCTGTGCATTGATCTCTGTTTTTTAATTCAGTTTTCTTTCCAAATCCTGCAACCCCTTCACCACAAATACAGTCCAATCATTCCTCGATACTCATTCACTCAGTCATTCCACTCCTCCATTCTACAGGCTCTACAAAAACCAACAAGAACAAGAGCTAGTTCAGCAAGCAGATTTAAAGCCTCTCTTTGGATTTATGTTGATGCTGCTGCCCTCTAGTAATGTTATATGGCAACTGCAGCATAATCACAGGATTGAGAAAGGGGCAGTCCTATGCAAATAATCTCCTCCCATGATTACTTCTCTGAGCTTCCGTAGTGGTACGATGATAGGACCTTCAACAAATGGTCTTCAGCAGATTTCTAAACTTGCCAAATTATCTTACGCTAAGGATTGTTCCAGTCGAAGGCCTTCCGATAAGGACCCCACCCTCACTTAGCAGGGTCCAGAATTACCTGCAGTAATCCTCTATACAGAACATGGGCGTTCGTGGGTCTACATGGGCCTATTGTAAAGACTGCAGTACGTATGTATACTTTTTGACGCTAAACTGCGCTAAAGCAGTTTAGCATCAAAAAGTTTAGTGCCGGCTAACGCCATTCTGAAGCGCCATGCGGGCGCCGTATTTATTGAATGGCGGAAGCCGGCGCTAGCAGACCGGTGCTGCCTGGTGTGCGTGGAAAAAAAACCACATACACCAGGCAGCACCGGCGTTGGGGAAAATGGTGTTAGGGCGTCTTAAAAATGGTGCAAGTCAGGTTGACGCTAAAAAATCGCCTTCACCCGATTTGTGCCATTTTTAACGACGCCCAGACGCCATTTACATGACTCCTGTCTTAGTAAAGACAGGAGTCATGCCCCCTTGCCCAATGGCCATGCCCAGGGGACTTATGTCCCCTGGGCATGGTCATTGGGCATTGAGGCATGTAGGGGGGCACAAATCAGGCCCCCCTATGCCAAAAAAAAATATAAAAAAAATAAAAATGTATACTTACCTGAACTTACCTGAATGTCCCTGGGATGGGTCCCTCCATCCTTGGGTGTCCTCCTGGGGTGGGCAAGGGTGGCAGGGGGGGTCCCTGGGGGCATGGGAGGGCAGCTGTGGGCTCATTTTGAGCCCACAGGTCCCTTAACGCCTGCCCTGACCCAGGCGTTAAAAAGAGGCGCAAATGCGGGGTTTCTTGCCCCGCCTACTCCCGGGTGTGATTTTTGCCCGGGAGTATAAATACGACGCATTTGTGTCGCAGTCATTTTTTGGGACGGGAACGCCTACCTTGCATCTCATTAACGCAAGGAAGGCGTTCACGCAAAAAAATGTCGCTCTTTCCTCATACTTTGGCGCTAGACGCGTCTAACGCCAAAGTAGAAATATGGCGTTAGTTTTGCGCCGAATTTGCGTCGAAAAAAACGACGCTAATTCGGCGCAAACGGAGTATAAATATGCCCCTGCATGCTAAAACTGTGATGTCTAAAGTCCCAGTTCTGGTCTCACTGTCAGAGGCACAGCATAACATAGCATACCAGACATGGCCATGCAAATCCTTGCCTAACCAACTGCCCCTTCCCCATGCTTGCTGCATTATGCATTTTCAAGACATAGTCAATAAAAGGCCTGACTTTGTCCTTTTCTATCACTTCAAAATTCATCATGCTACCTCTGACTGCAGCTAATAAGGGCTCTTTCACCTGCACAAAATGTTACCCTCCATTAAATCAACACCATTCAACCTATTTTATTATCTGCATGGCACCTTCCTGACATAATACAGCTCAATTCTGGCCCCGCTTAGGCCATATTTGTGCTCTCCACAACACCAATTTGAAGAATCAACGAACACATTCATAAATGAAGATAAGACTTTGCTCCTATGTAAACTACTTGAGCAAAAGGAGGGAGGTGGCAGGTGGTAGTGGGGGTGGCAAGATTTGTAAATGTACCCAACTAATGCGATCAAAAAATGACTAAAATTGTTCTTGTATTTTTTTTAAGTAAAAATAATGTTTTTACGTGCAAAAAATCAAAAACTGTATTTTTTTTCATCTAAACATACTTTAATGGTGGTGGCTGTATTCAAACCCCTGTCCAGGGGTAGGTTTCTGCACCAAAAGCACTAGACTTTGCCACTGAGCTACAGGCTCTTGATGGTTTCCAGTTGTGCAAGTGCCCCTATCAGCATCTGACAGGCCTTGGGGTCCTTGCTCATAGCAGCCACTGCACAGGACACATCATAACCATGATATAGGGAAGATTTGAACAACTATGGATAGGGAAGCCCGTCAGGTCCAGTGGGTAAGTTCCTGCTTTCCACCCAAACAAGCAAGGTTCAATTCCCTGTTCTGACAGATGACACACTCAATCTCTCAGCAAGCATCTGTGCATTGATCTCTTTTTTTAATTCAGTTTTCCTTCCAAATCTTGCAACCCCTTCACCACAAATACAGTCCAATCATTCCTCAATACTCATTCACTCAGTCATTCCACTCCTCCATTCTACAGGCTCTACAATAACCAACAAGAACAAGAGCTAGTTGAGCAAGCAGATTTAAAGCCTCTCTTTGGATTTATGTTGATGCTGCTGCCCTCTAGTATTGTTATATGGCAACTGCAGCATAATCACAGGATTGAGAAAGGGGCAGTCCTATGCAAATAATCTCCTCCCATGATTACTTATCTAGAGCTTCCGTAGTGGTACGATGATAGGACCTTCAACAAATGGTCTTCAGCAGATTTCTAAACTTGCCAAATTGTCTTAGGCTAAGGATTGTTCCAGTCGAAGGCCTTCCGATAAGGACCCCACCCTCACTTAGCAGGGTCCAGAATTACCTGCAGTAATCCTCCATACAGAACATGGCTGTTTGTGGGCCTACTGTAAAGACTGCATGTTAAAACTGTGATGTCTAAAGTCCCAGTTCTGGTCTCACTGTCAGAGGCACAGCGTAACATAGCATGCTAGACATGACCATGCAAATCCTCGCCTAACCAACTGCCCCTTCCCCACGCTTGCTGCATTATGCATTTTCAAGACATAGTCAACAAGAGGCCTGACTTTGTCCTTTTCTATCACTTCAAAATTCATCATGCTACCTTCTGACTGCAGCTAATAAGGGCTCTTTCACCTGCACAAAATTTTACCCTCCATTAAATCAACACCATTCAACCTATTTTATTATTTGCATGGCACCTTCCTCACATAATACAGCTCAATTCTGGCCCCCCTTAGGCCATATTTGTGCTCTCCACAACACCAATTTGAAGAATTAACGAATACATTCATAAATGAAGATAAGACTTTGCTCCTATTTAAACTACTTGAGCAAAAGGAGGGAGGTGGCAGGTGGTGGTGGGGGTGGCAAGATTTGTAAATGTACCCAACTAATGCGATCAAAAAATGACTTAAATTGTTCCTGTATTTTTTTTAAGTAAAAATAATCTTTTTACGTGCAAAAAATCAAAAACTGTATTTTTTTTCATCTAAACATACTTTAATGGTGGTGGCTGCATTCACACCCCTGTCCAGGGGTAGGTTTCTGCACCAAAGGCACCAGACTTTGCCACTGAGCTACAGGCTCTTGATGGTTTCCAGTTGTGCAAGTGCCACTATCAGCATCTGACAGGACATGGTGTCCTTGCTCATAGCAGCCACTGCACAGGACACATCATAATCATGATATAGGGAAGATTTGAACCGCTGTGGACAGGGAAGCCCGTCTGGTCCAGTGGGTAAGTTCTTGCTTTCCACCGCAACAAGCAGGGTTCAATTCCCTATCCTGAGAGATGACGCACTCAATCTGTCAGCAAGCATCTGTGCATTGATTCCTTTTTTTTAATTCAGTTTTCCTTCCAAATCCTGCAACCCCTTCACCACAAATACAGTCCAATCATTCCTCGATACTCATTCACTCAGTCATTCCACTCCTCCATTCTACAGGCTCTACAAAAACCAACAAGAACAAGAGCTAGTTCAGCAAGCAGATTTAAAGCCTCTCTTTGGATTTATGTTGATGCTGCTGCCCTCTAGTAATGTTATATGGCAACTGCAGCATAATCACAGGATTGAGAAAGGGGCAGTCCTATGCAAATAATCTCCTCCCATGATTACTTCTCTGAGCTTCCGTAGTGGTACGATGATAGGACCTTCAACAAATGGTCTTCAGCAGATTTCTAAATTTGCCAAATTGTCTTACGCTAAGGATTGTTCCTGTCGAAGGCCTTCCGATAAGGACCCCACCCTCACTTAGCAGGGTCCAGAATTACCTGCAGTAATCCTCTATACAGAACATGGGTGTTCGTGGGCCTATTTGGGTCTACTGTAAAGACTGCATGCTAAAACTGTGATGTCTAAAGTCCTAGTTCTGGTCTCATTGTCAGAGGCACAGCATAACATAGCATACCAGACATGGCCATGCAAATCTTTGCCTAACCAACTGCCCCTTCCCCATGCTTGCTGCATTCTGCATTTTCAAGACATAGTCAATAAGAGGCCTGACTTTGTCCTTTTCTATCACTTCAACATTCATCATGTTACCTTCTGACTGCAGCTAATAAGGGCTCTTTCACCTGCACAAAATTTTACCCTCCATTAAATCAACACCATTCAACCTATTTTATTATCTGCATGGCACCTTCCTCACATAATACAGCTCAATTCTGGCCCCCCTTAGGCCATATTTGTGCTCTCCACAACACCAATTTGAAGAATCAACGAATACATTCATAAATGAAGATAAGACTTTGCTCCTATTTAAACTACTTGAGCAAAAGGAGGGAGGTGGCAGGTGGTGGTGGGGGTGGCAAGATTTGTAAATGTACCCAACTAATGCGATCAAAAAATGACTTAAATTGTTCCTGTATTTTTTTTAAGTAAAAATAATCTTTTTACGTGCAAAAAATCAAAAACTGTATTTTTTTTCATCTAAACATACTTTAATGGTGGTGGCTGCATTCAAACCCCTGTCCAGGGGTAGGTTTCTGCACCAAAAGCACTAGACTTTGCCACTGAGCTACAGGCTCTTGATGGTTTCCAGTTGTGCAAGTGCCCCTATCAGCATCTGACAGGCCTTGGTGTCCTTGCTCATAGCAGCCACTGCACAGGACACATCATAACCATGATATAGGGAAGATTTGAACAACTATGGATAGGGAAGCCTGTCAGGTCCAGTGGGTAAGTTCCTGCTTTCCACCCAAACAAGCAAGGTTCAATTCCCTGTTCTGACAGATGACACACTCAATCTCTCAGCAAGCATCTGTGCATTGATCTCTTTTTTTAATTCAGTTTTCCTTCCAAATCTTGCAACCCCTTCACCACAAATACAGTCCAATCATTCCTCAATACTCATTCACTCAGTCATTCCACTCCTCCATTCTACAGGCTCTACAATAACCAACAAGAACAAGAGCTAGTTCAGCAAGCAGATTTAAAGCCTCTCTTTGGATTTATGTTGATGCTGCTGCCCTCTAGTATTGTTATATGGCAACTGCAGCATAATCACAGGATTGAGAAAGGGGCAGTCCTATGCAAATAATCTCCTCCCATGATTACTTATCTAGAGCTTCCGTAGTGGTACGATGATAGGACCTTCAACAAATGGTCTTCAGCAGATTTCTAAACTTGCCAAATTGTCTTAGGCTAAGGATTGTTCCAGTCGAAGGCCTTCCGATAAGGACCCCACCCTCACTTAGCAGGGTCCAGAATTACCTGCAGTAATCCTCCATACAGAACATGCCTGTTTGTGGGCCTACTGTAAAGACTGCATGTTAAAACTGTGATGTCTAAAGTCCCAGTTATGGTCTCACTGTCAGAGGCACAGCGTAACATAGCATGCTAGACATGACCATGCAAATCCTCGCCTAACCAACTGCCCCTTCCCCACGCTTGCTGCATTATGCATTTTCAAGACATAGTCAACAAGAGGCCTGACTTTGTCCTTTTCTATCACTTCAAAATTCATCATGCTACCTTCTGACTGCAGCTAATAAGGGCTCTTTCACCTGCACAAAATTTTACCCTCCATTAAATCAACACCATTCAACCTATTTTATTATTTGCATGGCACCTTCCTCACATAATACAGCTCAATTCTGGCCCCCCTTAGGCCATATTTGTGCTCTCCACAACACCAATTTGAAGAATTAACGAATACATTCATAAATGAAGATAAGACTTTGCTCCTATTTAAACTACTTGAGCAAAAGGAGGGAGGTGGCAGGTGGTGGTGGGGGTGGCAAGATTTGTAAATGTACCCAACTAATGCGATCAAAAAATGACTTAAATTGTTCCTGTATTTTTTTTAAGTAAAAATAATCTTTTTAAGTGCAAAAAATCAAAAACTGTATTTTTTTTCATCTAAACATACTTTAATGGTGGTGGCTGCATTCACACCCCTGTCCAGGGGTAGGTTTCTGCACCAAAGGCACTAGACTTTGCCACTGAGCTACAGGCTCTTGATGGTTTCCAGTTGTGCAAGTGCCACTATCAGCATCTGACAGGACAAGGTGTCCTTGCTCATAGCAGCCACTGCACAGGACACATCATAATCATGATATAGGGAAGATTTGAACCGCTATGGTCAGGGAAGCCCGTCTGGTCCAGTGGGTAAGTTCTTGCTTTCCACCGCAACAAGCAGGGTTCAATTCCCTATCCTGACAGATGACGCACTCAATCTGTCAGCAAGCATCTGTGCATTGATTCCTTTTTTTTAATTCAGTTTTCCTTCCAAATCCTGCAACCCCTTCACCACAAATACAGTCCAATCATTCCTCGATACTCATTCACTCAGTCATTCCACTCCTCCATTCTACAGGCTCTACAAAAACCAACAAGAACAAGAGCTAGTTCAGCAAGCAGATTTAAAGCCTCTCTTTGGATTTATGTTGATGCTGCTGCCCTCTAGTAATGTTATATGGCAACTGCAGCATAATCACAGGATTGAGAAAGGGGCAGTCCTATGCAAATAATCTCCTCCCATGATTACTTCTCTGAGCTTCCGTAGTGGTACGATGATAGGACCTTCAACAAATGGTCTTCAGCAGATTTCTAAATTTGCCAAATTGTCTTACGCTAAGGATTGTTCCAGTCGAAGGCCTTCCGATAAGGACCCCACCCTCACTTAGCAGGGTCCAGAATTACCTGCAGTAATCCTCTATACAGAACATGGGTGTTCGTGGGCCTACTTGGGCCTACTGTAAAGACTGCATGCTAAAACTGTGATGTCTAAAGTTCTAGTTCTGGTTTCATTGTCAGAGGCACAGCATAACATAGCATACCAGACATGGCCATGCAAATCTTTGCCTAACCAACTGCCCCTTCCCCATGCTTGCTGCATTCTGCATTTTCAAGACATAGTCAATAAGAGGCCTGACTTTGTCCTTTTCTATCACTTCAACATTCATCATGTTACCTTCTGACTGCAGCTAATAAGGGCTCTTTCACCTGCACAAAATTTTACCCTCCATTAAATCAACACCATTCAACCTATTTTATTATCTGCATGGCACCTTCCTCACATAATACAGCTCAATTCTGGCCCCCCTTAGGCCATATTTGTGCTCTCCACAACACCAATTTGAAGAATCAACGAATACATTCATAAATGAAGATAAGACTTTGCTCCTATTTAAACTACTTGAGCAAAAGGAGGGAGGTGGCAGGTGGTGGTGGGGGTGGCAAGATTTGTAAATGTACCCAACTAATGCGATCAAAAAATGACTTAAATTGTTCCTGTATTTTTTTTAAGTAAAAATAATCTTTTTACGTGCAAAAAATCAAAAACTGTATATTTTTTCATCTAAACATACTTTAATGGTGGTGGCTGCATTCAAACCCCTATCCAGGGGTAGGTTTCTGCACAAAAGGTACTAGACTTTGCCACTGAGCTACAGGCTCTTGATGGTTTCCAGTTGTGCAAGTGCCCCTATCAGCATCTGACAGGCCTTGGTGTCCTTGCTCATAGCAGCCACTGCACAGGAAACATCAGAACCATGATATAGGGAAGATTTGAACAACTATGGATAGGGAAGCCTGTCTGGTCCAGTGGGTAAGTTCCTGCTTTCCACCCAAACAAGCAGGGTTCAATTCCCTGTCCTGAAAGATGACACACTTAGGGCCGTATTTATACTCCGTTTGCACCGAATTTGCGTCGTTTTTTTCGACGCAAATTCGACGCTAAACTAACGCCAACTAACGCCATATTTATACTATGGCGTTAGAGGCGTATAGCGCCAAAGTTCCCGGAATGTACGTCATTTTTTAGCGTGAACCCCTTCCTTGCGTTAATGATATGCAAGGGAGGCGTTCCCGTCTAAAAAATGACTCCCAGGCCTTTACGTGGTATTTATACTCCCGGGCAAAAGAGACGCCCGGGAGTGGGCGTGGCTAAAAACGGCGCATTTGTGCCGCTTTTTAACGCCTGGGTCAGGCATGGCGTTAAGGGACAAGTGGGCTCAAAATGAGCCCAGAGTGCCCTCCCCTGCCCCCAGGGACCCCCCCTGCCACCCTTGCCCACCCCAGGAGGACACCCAAGGCTGGAGGGACCCACCCCAGGGACATTCAGGTAAGTTCAGGTAAGTATTTTTTTATTTTTTTTTTAATAATTTTTTTTGGCATAGGGGGGCCTGATTTGTGCCCCCCTACATGCCACTATGCCCAATGACCATGCCCAGGGGACAGAAGTCCCCTGGGCATGGCCATTGGGCAAGGGGGCATGACTCCTATCTTTACAATGATAGGAGTCATGTTGATGGGGGATGGGCGTCGAAAAAAAATGGCGCAAGTCGGGTTACGACGATTTTTTCGACGTAACCTGACTTGCCCCATTTTAAGACGCCCATGCGCCATTTTCCCCCTACGCCGGCGCTGCCTGGTGTACGTGGTTTTTCTCGCGCACACCAGGCAGCGCCGGTCTGCTTGCGCCGGCTAACGCCATTCAATAAATACGGCACCCGCATGGCGCTTCAGAATGGCGTTAGCCGGCGCAAAACTTTTTGACGCTAAACTGCGTTAGCGCAGTTTAGCGTCAAAAAGTATAAATATGGGCCTTAATCTCTCAGCAAGCATCTGTGCATTGATCTCTGTTTTTTTAATTCAGTTTTCCTTCCAAATCCTGCAACCCCTTCACCACAAATACAGTCCAATCA
The DNA here is from genome assembly GCF_031143425.1 of Pleurodeles waltl. Lineage (NCBI taxonomy): Eukaryota > Metazoa > Chordata > Amphibia > Caudata > Salamandridae > Pleurodeles > Pleurodeles waltl. The sequence goes on along the minus strand of NC_090440.1, from coordinate 955,616,525 downwards.
TTCCTCGATACTCATTCACTCAGTCATTCCACTCCTCCATTCTACAGGCTCTACAAAAACCAACAAGAACAAGAGCTAGTTCAGCAAGCAGATTTAAAGCCTCTCTTTGGATTTATGTTGATGCTGCTGCCCTCTAGTAATGTTATATGGCAACTGCAGCATAATCACAGGATTGAGAAAGGGGCAGTCCTATGCAAATAATCTCCTCCCATGATTACTTCTATGAGCTTCCGTAGTGGTACGATGATAGGACCTTCAACAAATGGTCTTCAGCATATTTCTAAACTTGCCAAATTGTCTTAGGCTAAGGATTGTTCCAGTCGAAGGCCTTCCGATAAGGACCCCATCCTCACTTAGCAGGGTCCAGAATTACCTGCAGTAATCCTCTCTACAGAACATGGGTGTTCGTGGGCCTATGTGGGCCTACTGTAAAGACTGCATGCTAAAACTGAGATGTCTAAAGTCCCAGTCCTGGTCTCACTGTCAGAGGCACAGCATAACATAGCATGCCAGACATGGCTATGCAAATCTTTGCCTAACCAACTGCTCCTTCCCCACGCTTTCTGCATTATGCATTTTCAAGACATAGTCAATAAGAGGCCTGACTTTGTCCTTTTCTATCACTTCAAAATTCATCATGCGACTTTCTGACTGCAGCTAATAAGGGCTCTTTCACCTGCACAAAATGTTACCCTGCATTAAATCAACACCATTCAACCTATTTTATTATCTGCATGGCACCTTCCTCACATAATACAGCTCAATTCTGGCCCCCCTTAGGCCATATTTGTGCTCTCCAGAACACCAATTTGAAGAATCAACGAATACATTCATAAATGAAGATAAGACTTTGCTCCTCTTTAAACTACTTGAGCAAAAGGAGGGAGGTGGCAGGTGGTGGTGGGGGTGGCAAGATTTGTAAATGTACCCAACTAATGCGATCAAAAAATGACTTAAATTGTTCCTGTATTTTTTTTAAGTAAAAATAATCTTTTTACGTGCAATAAATCAAAAACTGTATTTTTTTTCATCTAAACATACTTTAATGGTGGTGGCTGCATTCAAATTCCTGTACAGGGGGAGGTTTCTACACCAAAGGCACTAGACTTTGCCACTGAGGTACAAGCTCTTGATAGTTTCTAGTTGTGCAAGTGCCCCTATCAGCATCTGACAGGCCTTGGTGTCCTTGCTCATAGCAGCCACTGCACAAGACACATCATAACCATGATATAGGGAAGATTTGACCAGCTGTGGATAGGGAAGCCCCTCTGGTCCAGTGGGTAAGTTCTTGCTTTCCTCCCAGACTAGCAGGGTTCAATTCCCTGTCCTGACAGATGACACACTCAATCTCTCAGCAAGCATCTGTGCATTGATCTCCTTTTTTTAATTCAGTTTTCCTTCCAAATCCTGCAACCCCTTCACAACAAATACAGTCCAATCATTCCTCGATACTCATTCACTCAGTCATTCCACTCCTTTATTCTACAGGCTCTACAAAAACCAACAAGAACAAGAGCTAGTTCAGCAAGCAGATTTAAAGCCTCTCTTTGGATTTATGTTGATGCTGCTGCCCTCTAGTAATGTTATATGGCAGCTGCAGCATAATCACAGGATTGAGAAAGGGGCAGTCCTATGCAAATAATCTCCTCCCATGATTACGTCTCTGAGCTTCCGTAGTGGTACGATGATAGGACCTTCAACAAATGGTCTTCAGCAGATTTCTAAAGTTGCCAAATTGTCTTAGGCTAAGGATTGTTCCAGTCGAAGGCCTTCAGATTAGGACCCTACCCTCACTTAGCAGGGTCCAGAATTACCTGCAGTAATCCTCTATACAGAACATGGGCGTTCGTGGGCCTACGTGGGCCTACTATAAAGACTGCATGTTAAAACTGTGATGTCTAAAGTCCCAGTTCTGGTCTCACTGTCAGAGGCACAGTATAACAGCATGCCAGACATGACCATGCAAATCCTTGCCTAACCAACTGCTCCTTGCTCACGCTTGCTGCATTATGCATTTTCAAGACATAGTCAATAAGAGGCCTGACTTTGTCCTTTTCGATCACTTCAAAATTCATCATGCTACCTTCTGACTACAGCTAATATGGGCTCTTTCACCTGCACAAAATTTTACCCTGCATTAAATCAACACCATTCAACCTATTTTATTATCTGCATGGCACCTTCCTCACATAATACAGCTCAATTCTGGCCCCCCTTAGGCCATATTTGTGCTCTCCAGAACACCAATTTGAAGAATCAACGAATACATTCATAAATGAAGTGAAGACTTTGGTCCTATTTAAACTACTTGAGCAAAAGGAGGGAGGTGGCAGGTGGTGGTGGGGGTGGCAAGATTTGTAAATGTACCCAACTAATGCGATCAAAAAATGACTTAAATTGTTCCTGTATTTTTTTTAAGTAAAAATAATCTTTTTACGTGCAATAAATCAAAAACTGTATTTTTTTTCATCTAAACATACTTTAATGGTGGTGGCTGCATTCAAATTCCTGTACAGGGGGAGGTTTCTGCACCAAAGGCACTAGACTTTGCCACTGAGGTACAAGCTCTTGATAGTTTCTAGTTGTGCAAGTGCCCCTATCAGCATCTGACAGGCCTTGGTGTCCTTGCTCATAGCAGCCACTGCACAAGACACATCATAACCATGATATAGGGAAGATTTGACCAGCTGTGGATAGGGAAGCCCCTCTGGTCCAGTGGGTAAGTTCTTGCTTTCCTCCCAGACAAGCAGGGTTCAATTCCCTGTCCTGACAGATGACACACTCAATCTCTCAGCAAGCATCTGTGCATTGATCTCCTTTTTTTAATTCAGTTTTCCTTCCAAATCCTGCAACCCCTTCACAACAAATACAGTCCAATCATTCCTCGATACTCATTCACTCAGTCATTCCACTCCTTTATTCTACAGGCTCTACAAAAACCAACAAGAACAAGAGCTAGTTCAGCAAGCAGATTTAAAGCCTCTCTTTGGATTTATGTTGATGCTGCTGCCCTCTAGTAATGTTATATGGCAGCTGCAGCATAATCACAGGATTGAGAAAGGGGCAGTCCTATGCAAATAATCTCCTCCCATGATTACTTCTCTGAGCTTCCGTAGTGGTACGATGATAGGACCTTCAACAAATGGTCTTCAGCAGATTTCTAAAGTTGCCAAATTGTCTTAGGCTAAGGATTGTTCCAGTCGAAGGCCTTCAGATAAGGACCCTACCCTCACTTAGCAGGGTCCAGAATTACCTGCAGTAATCCTCTATACAGAACATGGGCGTTTGTGGGCCTACGTGGGCCTACTATAAAGACTGCATGTTTAAACTGTGATGTCTAAAGTCCCAGTTCTGGTCTCACTGTCAGAGGCACAGTATAACAGCATGCCAGACATGACCATGCAAATCCTTGCCTAACCAACTGCTCCTTGCTCACGCTTGCTGCATTATGCATTTTCAAGACATAGTCAATAAGAGGCCTGACTTTGTCCTTTTCAATCACTTCAAAATTCATCATGCTACCTTCTGACTACAGCTAATATGGGCTCTTTCACCTGCACAAAATTTTACCCTGCATTAAATCAACACCATTCAACCTATTTTATTATCTGCATGGCACCTTCCTCACATAATACAGCTCAATTCTGGCCCCCCTTAGGCCATATTTGTGCTCTCCAGAACACCAATTTGAAGAATCAACGAATACATTCATAAATGAAGTGAAGACTTTGGTCCTATTTAAACTACTTGAGCAAAAGGAGGGAGGTGGCAGGTGGTGGTGGGGGTGGCAAGATTTGTAAATGTACCCAACTAATGCGATCAAAAAATGACTTAAATTGTTCCTGTATTTTTTTTAAGTAAAAATAATCTTTTTATGTGCAAAAAATCAAAAACTGTTTTTTTTTTCATCTACACATACTTTAATGGTGGTGGTTGCTTTCAAACCCCTGTCCAGTGGTAGATTCCTGCACCAAAGGCACTAGACTCTGCCAGTGAGCTACAGGCTCTTGATGGGTTCCAGTTCTGCAAGAGCCCCTATCAGCATCTAACAGGCCTTGGTGTCCTTACTCATAGAAGCCACTGCACTTCACATCATAACCATGATATAGGGAAGATTTGACGATCTGTGGATAGGGAAGCCTGTCTGGTCCAGTGGGTAAGTTCTTGCTTTCCTCCAAGACAAGCAGTGTTCAATTCCCTCTCCTGACTGATGACACACTCAATCTCTCAGCAAGCATCTGTGCATTGATCTTTTTTTTTAATTCAGTTTTCCTTCCAAATCCTGCAACCCCTTCACCACAAATACAGTCCAATCATTCCTCGATACTCATTCACTCAGTCATTCCACTCCTTCATTCTACAGGCTCTACAAAAACCAACAAGAACAAGAGCTAGTTCAGCAAGCAGATTTAAAGCCTCTCTTTGGATTTATGTTGATGCTGCTGCCCTCTAGTAATGTTATATGGCAGCTGCAGCATAATCACAGGATTGAGAAAGGGGCAGTCCTATGCAAATAATCTCCTCCCATGATTACTTCTCTGAGCTTCCGTAGTGGTACGATGATAGGACCTTCAACAAATGGTCTTCAGCAGATTTCTAAACTTGCCAAATTGTCTTAGGCTAAGGATTGTTCCAGTCGAAGGCCTTCCGATAAGGACCCCACCCTCACTTAGCAGGGTCCAGAATTACCTGCAGTAATCCTCTATACAGAACATGGGTGTTTGTGGGCCTACGTGGGCCTACTGTAAAGATTGCATGCTAAAACTGTGAAGTCTAAAGTCCCAGTTCTGGTCTCACTGTCAGAGACACAGCATAACATAGCATGCCAGACATGGCCATGCAAATTCTTGCCTAACCAACTGTCTCTTCTCCACGCTTGCTGCATTATGCATTTTCAAGACATAGTCAATAAGAGGCCTGACTTTGTCCTTTTTTTATCACTTCAAAATTCATCATGCTACCTTCTGACTGCAGCTAATAAGGGCTCTTTCACCTGCACAAAATGTTACCCTGCATTAAATCAACACCATTCAGCCTATTTTATTATCTGCATGGCACCTTCCTCACATAATACAGCTCAATTCTGGCCCCCCTTAGGCCATATTTGTGCTCTCCAGAACACCAACTTGAAGAATCAACGAATACATTCATAAATGAAGATAAGACTTTGCTCCTATTTAAACTACTTGAGCAAAAGGAGGGAGGTGGCAGGTGGTGGTGGGGGTGGCAAGATTTGTAAATGTAGCCAACTAATGCGATCAAAAAATGACTTAAATTGTTCCTGTATTTTTTTTAAGTAAAAATAATCTTTTTACGTGCAAAAAATCAAAAACTGTATATTTTTTCATGTAAACATACTTTAATGGTGGTGGCTGCATTCAAACTCCTGTCCAGGGATAGGTTTCTGCACCAAAAGAACTGGACTTTGCCACTGAGCTACCGGCTCTTGATGGGTTCCAGTTGTGCAAGTGCCCCTATCAGCATCTGACAGGCCTTGGTGTCCTTGCTCATAGCAGCCACTGCACAGGACACATCATAACCATGATATAGGGAAGATTTGAACAGCTATGGATAGGGAAGCGTGTCTGGTCGAGTGGGTAAGTTCCTGCTTTCCACCCAGACAAGCAGGGTTCAATTCCCTGTCCTGACAGATGACACACTCAGGCCAGTTTTTATACTTTTTTAGCTCCGCATTTGCGTCACTTTTTGACGCAAAAGCGGCGCAAACTTGCAAAATACAATTGTATTTTACAAGTTTGCGCCGCTTTTGCGTCAAAAAGCGACGCAAATGCAGCGCTAAAAAAGTATAAATACGGGCCTCAATCTCTCAGCAAGCATCTGTGCATTGATCTCCTTTTTTTAATTCAGTTTTCCTTCCAAATCCTGCAACCCCTTCACCACAAATACAGTCCAATCATTCCTCGATACTCATTCACTCAGTCATTCCACTCCTTCATTCTACAGGCTCTACCAAAACCAACAAGAACAAGAGCTAGTTCAGCAAGCAGATTTAAAGCCTCTCTTTGGATTTATGTTGATGCTGCTGCCCTCCAGTAATGTTATATGGCAACTGCAGCATAATCACAGGATTGAGAAAGGGGCAGTCGTATGCAAATACTCTCCTCCCATGATTACTTCTCTGAGCTTCCGTAGTGGTACGATGATAGGACCTTCAACAAATGGTCTTCAGCAGATTTCTAAACTTGCCAAATTGTCCTAGGCTAAGGATTGTTCCAGTCGAAGGCCTTCCGATAAGGACCCCACCCTCACTTAGCAGGGTCCAGAATTACCTGCAGTAATCCTCTATACAGAACATGGGCGTTTGTGGCCTACGTGTGCCTACTGTAAAGACTGCATGCTAAAACTGTGATGTCTAAAGTCCCAGTTCTGGTCTCATTGTCAGAGACACAGCATAACATAGCATGCCAGACATGACCATGCAAATCTTTGCCTAACCAACTGCCCCTTCCCCACGCTTGCTGCATTATGCATTTTCAAAACATAGTCAATAAGAGGCCTGACTTTGTCCTTTTCTATCACTTCAAAATTCATCATGCTACCTTCTGACTGCAGCTAATAAGGGCTCTTTCACCTGCACAAAATTTTACCCTGCATTAAATCAACACCATTCAACCTATTTTATTATCTGCATGGCACCTTCCTCACATAATACAGCTCAATTCTGGCCCCCCTTAGGCCATATTTGTGCTCTCCAGAACACCAATTTGAAGAATCAACGAATACATTCATAAATAAAGATAAGACTTTGGTCCTATTCAAACTACTTGAGCAAAAGGAGGGAGGTGGCAGGTGGTGGTGGGGGTGGCAAGATTTGTAAATGTACCCAACTAATGCGATCAAAAAATGACTTAAATTGTTCCTGTATTTTTTTTAAGTAAAAATAATCTTTTTACGTGCAAAAAATCAAAAACTGTATTTTTTTCCATCTAAACATACATTAGTGGTGGCGGCTGCTTTCAAACCCCTGTCCAGGGGTAGGTTCCTGCAACAAAGGCACTAGACTCTGCCACTGAGCTACAGGCTCTTCATGGGTTCCAGTTCTGTAAGAGCCCCTATCAGCATCTGACAGGCCTCGGTGTCCTTGCTGATAGCAGCCACTGCACAGGACACATCATCACCATGATATAGGGAAGATTTGACAAGCTGTGGAAAGGGAAGCCCGTCTGGTCCAGAGGGTAAGTTCATGCTTTCCTCCCAGACAAGCAGGGTTCAATTCCCTGTCCTAACAGATGACACACTCAGTCTCTCAGCAAGCATCTGTGCATTGATCTTTTTTTTAAATTCAGTTTTCCTTCCAAATCCTGCAACCCCTTCACCACAAATACAGACCAATCATTCCTCGATACTCATTCACTCAGTCATTCCACTCCTTCATTCTACAGGCTCTACAAAAACCAACAAGAACAAGAGCTAGTTCAGCAAGCAGATTTAAAGCCTCTCTTTGGATTTATGTTGATGCTGCTGCCCTCTAGTAATGTTATTTGGCAGCTGCAGCATAATCACAGGATTGAGAAAGGGGCAGTCCTATGCAAATAATCTCCTCCCATGATTACTTCTCTGAGCTTCCGTAGTGGTACGATGATAGGACCTTCAACAAATGGTCTTCAGCAGATTTCTAAACTTGCCAAATTGTCTTAGGCTAAGGATTGTTCCAGTCGAAGGCCTTCCGATAAGGACCCCACCCTCACTTAGCAGGGTCCAGAATTACCTGCAGTAATCCTCTATACAGAACATGGGCGTTCGTGGGCCTACGTGGGCCTACTGTAAATACTGCCTGCTAAAACTGTTTTGTCTAAAGTCCCAGTCCTCGTATCAGTGTCAGAGGCACAGCATAACATAGCATGCCAGACATGACCATGCAAATCCTTGCCTAACCAACTGCCCCTTTCCCCACGCTTGCTGCATTATGCATTTTCAAAACATAGTCAATAAGAGGCCTGACTTTGTCCTTTTCTATCACTTCAAAATTCATCATGCTACCTTCTGACTGCAGCTAATAAGGGCTCTTTCACCTGCACAAAATTTTACCCTGCATTAAATCAACACCATTCAACCTATTTTATTATCTGCATGGCACCTTCCTCACATAATACAGCTCAATTCTGGCCCCCCTTAGGCCATATTTGTTCTCTCCAGAACACCAATTTGAAGAATCAACGAATACATTCATAAATGAAGAGAAGACTTTGGTCCTATTTAAACTACTTGAGCAAAAGGAGGGAGGTGGCAGGTGGTGGTGGGGGTGGCAAGATTTGTAAATGTACCCAACTAATGCGATCAAAAAATGACTTAAATTGTTCCTGTATTTTTTTTAAGTAAAAATAATCTTTTTACGAGCAAAAAATCAAAAACTGTTTTTTTTTTTCATCCAAACATACTTTAATGGTGGTGGCTGGATTCAAACCAGTGGCCAGGGGTAGGTTCCTGCACCAAAGGCACTAGACTTTGCCACTGAGCTACAGGCTCTTGTTGGGTTCCAGTTCTGCAAGAGCCCCTATCAGCATCTAACAGGCCTTGGTGTCCTTGCTCATAGAAGCCACTGCACAGGACACATCATAACCATGATATAGGGAAGATTTGACGACCTGTGGATAGGGAAGCCCGTCTGGTCCAGTGGGTAAGTTCTTGCTATCCTCCAAGACAAGCAGGGTTCAATTCCCTGTCCTGACAAATGACACACTCAATCTCTCAGCAAGCATCTGTGCATTGATCTTTTTTTTAAATTCAGTTTTCCTTCCAAATCCTGCAACCCCTTCACCACAAATACAGTCCAATCATTCCTCGATACTCATTCACTCAGTCATTCCACTCCTTCATTCTACAGGCTCTTCAAAAACCAACAAGAACAAGAGCTAGTTCAGCAAGCAGATTTAAAGCCTCTCTTTGGATTTATGTTGATGCTGCTGCCCTCTAGTAATGTTATATGGCAGCTGCAGCATAATCACAGGATTGAGAAAGGGGCAGTCCTATGCAAATAATCTCCTCCCATGATTACTTCTCTGAGCTTCCGTAGTGGTACGATGATAGGACCTTCAACAAATGGTCTTCAGCAGATTTCTAAAGTTGCCAAATTGTCTTAGGCTAAGGATTGTTCCAGTCGAAGGCCTTCCGATAAGGACCCCACCCTCACTTAGCAGGGTCCAGAATTACCTGCAGTAATCCTCTATACAGAACATGAGCGTTCGTGGGCCTATGTGGTCCTACTGTAAAGACTGCATGCTAAAACTATGATGTCTAAAGTCCCAGTCCTGGTCTCACTGTCAGAGGCACAGCATAACATAGCATGCCAGAGATGGCCATGCAAATCCTTGCCTAACCAGCTGCCCCTTCCCCACGCTTGCTGCATTATGCATTTTCAAGACATAGGCCCATATTTATACTTTTTGACGCTAAACTGCGCTAACGCAGTTTAGCGTCAAAAAATTTAGCGCCGTCTAACGCCATTCTGAAGCGCCATGCGGGCGCCGTATTTATGGAATGGCGTTAGCCGGCGCTAGCAGACAGGCGCTGCCTGGTGTGCGTGGAAAAAAACCACGTACACCAGGCAGCGCCGGCGTAGGGGGAAAATGGCGTTAGGGCGTCTTAAAATGGGGCAAGTCAGGTTGAGGCAAAAAAATCGCCTCAACCCGATTTGCGCCAGTTTTTTCGACGCCCAGATGCCATTTAAATGACTCCTGTCTTAGTAAAAACAGGAGTCATGCCCCCTTGCCCAATGGCCATGCCCAGGGGACTTATGTCCCCTGGGCATGGTCATTGGGCATAGTGGCATGTAGGGGGGCACAAATAAGGCCCCCCTATGCCACCAAAAAATATTAAAAATATACAAAATTATACTTACCTGAACTTACCTGAATGTCCCTGGGGTGGGTCCCTTAATCCTTGGGTGTCCTCCTGGGGTGGGCAGGGGTGGCAGGGGGGGTCCCTGGGGGCAGGGGAGGGCACCTGTGGGCTCATTTTGAGCCCACAGGCCCCTTAACGCCTACCCTGACCCAGGCGTTAAATAGTGGCGCAAATGCGGGGTTTTTTGACCCGCCAACTCCCGGGCGTGATTTTTGCCCGGGAGTATAAATACGACGCATTTGCGTCGCCGTCATTTTTTTAGACGGGAACGCCTTCCTTGCATCTCATTAACGCAAGGAAGGCGTTCACGCAAAAAAATGACGTTATTTGCCCATACTTTGGCGCTAGACGCGTCTAACGCCAAAGTATAAATATGGCGTTAGTTTTGCGCCGAATTTGCGTCGAAAAAAACGACGCTAATTCGGCGCAAACGGAGTATAAATATGCCCCATAGTCAATAAGAGGCCTGACTTTGTCCTTTTCTATCACTTCAAAATTCATCATGCTGCCTTCTGACTGCAGCTAATAAGGGCTCTTTCACCTGCACAAAATTTTACCCTGCATTAAATCAACACCATTCAACCTATTTTATTATCTGCATGGCACCTTCCTCACATAATACAGCTCAATTCTGGCCCCCCTTAGGCCATATTTGTGCTCTCCAGAACACCAATTTGAAGAATCAACGAATACATTCATAAATGAAGATAAGACTTTGCTCCTATTTAAACTACTTGAGCAAAAGGAGGGAGGTGGCAGGTGGTGGTGGGGGTGGCAAGATTTGTAAATGTACCCAACTAATGCGATCAAAAAATGCCTTAAATTGTTCCTGTATTTTCTTTAACTAAAAATAATCTTTTTACGTGCCAAAAATCAAAAAGTGTATTTTTTTTCATCTAAACATACTTTAATGGTGGTGGCTGCATTTGAACCCCTGTCCAGGGGTAGGTTACTACACCAAAGGCAATAGACTTTGCCACTGAGCTACAGGCTCTTGATGGGTTCCAGTTGTGCAAGAGCCCCTATCAGCATCTGACAGGCCTCGGTGTCCTTGCTCATAGCAGCCACTGCACAGGACACATCATAACCATGATATAGGGAAGATTCGAACAACTATGGATAGGGTAGCTTGTCTTGTCCAGTGGGTAAGTTACTGCTTTCCACCCAGCCAAGCAGGGTACAATTCCCTGTCCTGACAGATGACACACTCAATCTCTCAGCAAGCATCTGTGCATTGATCTCTTTTTTTTTAATTCAGTTTTCCTTCCAAATCCTGCAACCCCTTCACCACAAATACAGTCCAATCATTCCTCGATACTCATTCACTCAGTCATTCCACTCCTCCATTCTACAGGCTCTACAAAAACCAACAAGAACAAGAGCTAGTTCAGCAAGCAGATTTAAAGCCTCTCTTTGGATTTATGTTGATGCTGCTGCCCTGTAGTAATGTTATACGGCAGCTGCAGCATAATCACAGGATTGAGAAAGGGGCAGTCCTATGCAAATAATATCCTCCCATGATTACTTCTCTGAGCTTCTGTAGTGGTACGATGATAGGACCTTCAACAAATGGTCTTCAGCAGATTTCTAAACTTGCCAAATTGTCTTAGGCTAAGGATTGTTCCAGTCGAAGGCCTTCCGATAACGACCCCACCCTCACTTAGCAGGGTCCAGAATTACCTGCAGTAATCCTCTATACAGAACATGGGCATTTGTGGGCCTACGTGGGCCTACTGTAAAGACTGCATGTTAAAACTGTGATGTCTAAAGTCCCAGTCCTGGTTTCACTGTCAGAGGCACAGCATAACATAGCATGCCAGACATGGCCATGCAAATCATTGCCTAACCAACTGCCCCTTCCCCGTGCTTGCTGCATTATGCATTTTCAAGACATAGTCAATAAGAGGCCTGACTTTGTTCTTTTCTATCACTTCAAAATTCATCATGCTACCTTCTGACTGCAGCTAATAAGGGCTCTTTCACCTGCACAAAATTTTACCCTGCATTAAATCAACACCATTCAACCTATTTTATTATCTGCATGGCACCTTCCTCACATAATACAGCTCAATTCTGCCCCCCCTTAGGCCATATTTGTGCTCTCCAGAACACCAATTTGAAGAATCAACGAATACATTCATAAATGAAGATAAGACTTTGCTCCTATTTAAACTACTTGAGCAAAAGGAGGGAGGTGGCAGTTGGTGGTGGGGGTGGCAAGATTTGTAAATGTACCCAACTAATGCGATCAAAAAATGACTTAAATTGTTCCTGTATTTTTTTTAAGTAAAAATAATCTTTTTACGTGCAAAAAATCAAAAACTGTATTTTTTTCCATCTAAACATACTTTAGTGGTGGTGGCTGCTTTCAAACCCCTGTCCAGGGGTAGGTTCCTGCACCAAAGGCACTAGACTCTGCCACTGAGCTACAGGCTCTTGACAGGTCCCAGTTCTGTAAGAGCCCCTATCAGCATCTAACAGGCCGTGGTGTCCTTGCTCATAGAAGCCACTGCACAGGACACATCATCACCATGATATAGGGAAGATTTGAGAAGCTGTGGAAAGGGAAGCCCGTTTGGTCCAGAGCGTAAGTTCTTGCTTTCCTCCCAGACAAGCAGGGTTCAATTCCCTGTCCTGACAGATGACTCACTCAGTCTCTCATCAAGCATCTGTGCATTGATCTTTTTTTTAAATTCAGTTTTCCTTCCAAATCCTGCAACCCCTTCACCACAAATACAGTCCAATCATTCCTCGATACTCATTCACTCAGTCATTCCACTCCTTCATTCTACAGGCTCTACAAAAACCAACAAGAACAAGAGCTAGTTCAGCAAGCAGATTTAAAGCCTCTCTTTGGATTTATGTTGATGCTGCTGCCCTCTAGTAATGTTATATGGCAGCTGCAGCATAATCACAGGATTGAGAAAGGGGCAGTCCTATGCAAATAATCTCCTCCCATGATTACTTCTCTGAGCTTCCGTAGTGGTACGATGATAGGACCTTCAACAAATGGTCTTCAGCAGATTTCTAAAGTTGCCAAATTGTCTTAGGCTAAGGATTGTTCCAGTCGAAGGCCTTCCGATAAGGACCCCACCCTCACTTAGCAGGGTCCAGAATTACCTGCAGTAATCCTCTATACAGAACATGGGTGTTCGTGGGCCTATGTGGTCCTACTGTAAAGACTGCATGCTAAAACTATGATGTCTAAAGTCCCAGTCCTGGTCTCACTGTCAGAGGCACAGCATAACATAGCATGCCAGAGATGGCCATGCAAATCCTTGCCTAACCAACTGCCCCTTCCCCACGCTTGCTGCATTATGCATTTTCAAGACATAGGCCCATATTTATACTTTTTGACGCTAAACTGCGCTAACGCAGTTTAGCGTCAAAAAATTTAGCGCCGTCTAACGCCATTCTGAAGCGCCATGCGGGCGCCGTATTTATGGAATGGCGTTAGCCGGCGCTAGCAGACCGGCGCTGCCTGGTGTGCGTGGAAAAAAAACACGTACACCAGGCCGCGCCGGCGTAGGGGGAAAATGGCGTTAGGGCGTCTTAAAATGGGGCAAGTCAGGTTGAGGCAAAAAAATCGCCTCAACCCGATTTGCGCCATTTTTTTCGACGCCCAGATGCCATTTAAATGACTCCTGTCTTAGTAAAAACAGGAGTCATGCCCCCTTGCCCAATGGCCATGCCCAGGGGACTTATGTCCCCTGGGCATGGTCATTGGGCATAGTGGCATGTAGGGGGGCACAAATAAGGCCCCCCTATGCCACCAAAAAATATTAAAAATATAAAAAATTATACTTACCTGAACTTACCTGAATGTCCCTGGGGTGGGTCCCTTAATCCTTGGGTGTCCTCCTGGGGTGGGCAGGGGTGGCAGGGGGGGTCCCTGGGGGCAGGGGAGGGCACCTGTGGGCTCATTTTGAGCCCACAGGCCCCTTAACGCCTACCCTGACCCAGGCGTTAAATAGTGGCGCAAATGCGGGGTTTTTTGACCCGCCAACTCCCGGGCGTGATTTTTGCCCGGGAGTATAAATACGACGCATTTGCGTCGCCGTCATTTTTTTAGACGGGAACGCCTTCCTTGCATCTCATTAACGCAAGGAAGGCGTTCACGCAAAAAAATGACGTTATTTGCCCATACTTTGGCGCTAGACGCGTCTAACGCCAAAGTATAAATATGGCGTTAGTTTTGCGCCGAATTTGCGTCGAAAAAAACGACGCTAATTCGGCGCAAACGGACTATAAATATGCCCCATAGTCAATAAGAGGCCTGACTTTGTCCTTTTCTATCACTTCAAAATTCATCATGCTACCTTCTGACTGCAGCTAATAAGGGCTCTTTCACCTGCACACAATTTTACCCTGCATTAAATCAACACCATTCAACCTATTTTATTATCTGCATGGCACCTTCCTCACATAATACAGCTCAATTCTGGCCCCCCTTAGGCCATATTTGTGCTCTCCAGAACACCAATTTGAAGAATCAACGAATACATTCATAAATGAAGATAAGACTTTGCTCCTATTTAAACTACTTGAGCAAAAGGAGGGAGGTGGCAGGTGGTGGTGGGGGTGGCAAGATTTGTAAATGTACCCAACTAATGCGATCAAAAAATGCCTTAAATTGTTCCTGTATTTTCTTTAACTAAAAATAATCTTTTTACGTGCAAAAAATCAAAAAGTGTATTTTTTTTCATCTAAACATACTTTAATGGTGGTGGCTGCATTTGAACCCCTGTCCAGGGGTAGGTTACTACACCAAAGGCAATAGACTTTGCCACTGAGCTACAGGCTCTTGATGGGTTCCAGTTGTGCACGAGCCCCTATCAGCATCTGACAGGCCTCGGTTTCCTTGCTCATAGCAGCCACTGCACAGGACACATCATAACCATGATATAGGGAAGATTCGAACAACTATGGATAGGGTAGCTTGTCTTGTCCAGTGGGTAAGTTACTGCTTTCCACCCAGCCAAGCAGGGTTCAATTCCCTGTCCTGACAGATGACACACTCAATCTCTCAGCAAGCATCTGTGCATTGATCTCTTTTTTTTTAATTCAGTTTTCCTTCCAAATCCTGCAACCCCTTCACCACAAATACAGTCCAATCATTCCTCGATACTCATTCACTCAGTCATTCCACTCCTCCATTCTACAGGCTCTACAAAAACCAACAAGAACAAGAGCTAGTTCAGCAAGCAGATTTAAAGCCTCTCTTTGGATTTATGTTGATGCTGCTGCCCTGTAGTAATGTTATTTGGCAGCTGCAGCATAATCACAGGATTGAGAAAGGGGCAGTCCTATGCAAATAATCTCCTCCCATGATTACTTCTCTGAGCTTCCGTAGTGGTACGATGATAGGACCTTCAACAAATGGTCTTCAGCAGATTTCTAAACTTGCCAAATTGTCTTAGGCTAAGGATTGTTCCAGTCGAAGGCCTTCCGATAAGGACCCCACCCTCACTTAGCAGGGTCCAGAATTACCTGCAGTAATCCTCTATACAGAACATGGGCGTTCGTGGGCCTACGTGGGCCTACTGTAAATACTGCCTGCTAAAACTGTTTTGTCTAAAGTCCCAGTCCTCGTATCAGTGTCAGAGGCACAGCATAACATAGCATGCCAGACATGACCATGCAAATCCTTGCCTAACCAACTGCCCCTTTCCCCACGCTTGCTGCATTATGCATTTTCAAAACATAGTCAATAAGAGGCCTGACTTTGTCCTTTTCTATCACTTCAAAATTCATCATGCTACCTTCTGACTGCAGCTAATAAGGGCTCTTTCACCTGCACAAAATTTTACCCTGCATTAAATCAACACCATTCAACCTATTTTATTATCTGCATGGCACCTTCCTCACATAATACAGCTCAATTCTGGCCCCCCTTAGGCCATATTTGTTCTCTCCAGAACACCAATTTGAAGAATCAACGAATACATTCATAAATGAAGAGAAGACTTTGGTCCTATTTAAACTACTTGAGCAAAAGGAGGGAGGTGGCAGGTGGTGGTGGGGGTGGCAAGATTTGTAAATGTACCCAACTAATGCGATCAAAAAATGACTTAAATTGTTCCTGTATTTTTTTTAAGTAAAAATAATCTTTTTACGTGCAAAAAATCAAAAACTGTTTTTTTTTTCATCCAAACATACTTTAATGGTGGTGGCTGGATTCAAACCAGTGGCCAGGGGTAGGTTCCTGCACCAAAGGCACTAGACTTTGCCACTGAGCTACAGGCTCTTGTTGGGTTCCAGTTCTGCAAGAGCCCCTATCAGCATCTAACAGGCCTTGGTGTCCTTGCTCATAGAAGCCACTGCACAGGACACATCATAACCATGATATAGGGAAGATTTGACGACCTGTGGATAGGGAAGCCCGTCTGGTCCAGTGGGTAAGTTCTTGCTATCCTCCAAGACAAGCAGGGTTCAATTCCCTGTCCTGACAAATGACACACTCAATCTCTCAGCAAGCATCTGTGCATTGATCTTTTTTTTAAATTCAGTTTCCTTCCAAATCCTGCAACCCCTTCACCACAAATACAGTCCAATCATTCCTCGATACTCATTCACTCAGTCATTCCACTCCTTCATTCTACAGGCTCTACAAAAACCAACAAGAACAAGAGCTAGTTCAGCAAGCAGATTTAAAGCCTCTCTTTGGATTTATGTTGATGCTGCTGCCCTCTAGTAATGTTATATGGCAGCTGCAGCATAATCACAGGATTGAGAAAGGGGCAGTCCTATGCAAATAATCTCCTCCCATGATTACTTCTCTGAGCTTCCGTAGTGGTACGATGATAGGACCTTCAACAAATGGTCTTCAGCAGATTTCTAAAGTTGCCAAATTGTCTTAGGCTAAGGATTGTTCCAGTCGAAGGCCTTCCGATAAGGACCCCACCCTCACTTAGCAGGGTCCAGAATTACCTGCAGTAATCCTCTATACAGAACATGGGCGTTCGTGGGCCTATGTGGTCCTACTGTAAAGACTGCATGCTAAAACTATGATGTCTAAAGTCCCAGTCCTGGTCTCACTGTCAGAGGCACAGCATAACATAGCATGCCAGAGATGGCCATGCAAATCCTTGCCTAACCAACTGCCCCTTCCCCACGCTTGCTGCATTATGCATTTTCAAGACATAGGCCCATATGTATACTTTTTGACGCTAAACTGCGCTAACGCAGTTTAGCGTCAAAAAATTTAGCGCCGTCTAACGCCATTCTGAAGCGCCATGCGGGCGCCGTATTTATGGAATGGCGTTAGCCGGCGCTAGCAGACCGGCGCTGCCTGGTGTGCGTGGAAAAAAACCACGTACACCAGGCAGCGCCGGCGTAGGGGGAAAATGGCGTTAGGGCGTCTTAAAATGGGGCAAGTCAGGTTGAGGCAAAAAAATCGCCTCAACCCGATTTGCGCCATTTTTTTCGACGCCCAGATGCCATTTAAATGACTCCTGTCTTAGTAAAAACAGGAGTCATGCCCCCTTGCCCAATGGCCATGCCCAGGGGACTTATGTCCCCTGGGCATGGTCATTGGGCATAGTGGCATGTAGGGGGGCACAAATAAGGCCCCCCTATGCCACCAAAAAATATTAAAAATATACAAAATTATACTTACCTGAACTTACCTGAATGTCCCTGGGGTGGGTCCCTTAATCCTTGGGTGTCCTCCTGGGGTGGGCAGGGGTGGCAGGGGGGGTCCCTGGGGGCAGGGGAGGGCACCTGTGGGCTCATTTTGAGCCCACAGGCCCCTTAACGCCTACCCTGACCCAGGCGTTAAATAGTGGCGCAAATGCGGGGTTTTTTGACCCGCCAACTCCCGGGCGTGATTTTTGCCCGGGAGTATAAATACGACGCATTTGCGTCGCCGTCATTTTTTTAGACGGGAACGCCTTCCTTGCATCTCATTAACGCAAGGAAGGCGTTCACGCAAAAAAATGACGTTATTTGCCCATACTTTGGCGCTAGACGCGTCTAACGCCAAAGTATAAATATGGCGTTAGTTTTGCGCCGAATTTGCGTCGAAAATAACGACGCTAATTCGGCGCAAACGGAGTATAAATATGCCCCATAGTCAATAAGAGGCCTGACTTTGTCCTTTTCTATCACTTCAAAATTCATCATGCTACCTTCTGACTGCAGCTAATAAGGGCTCTTTCACCTGCACAAAATTTTACCCTGCATTAAATCAACACCATTCAACCTATTTTATTATCTGCATGGCACCTTCCTCACATAATACAGCTCAATTCTGGCCCCCCTTAGGCCATATTTGTGCTATCCAGAACACCAATTTGAAGAATCAACGAATACATTCATAAATGAAGATAAGACTTTGCTCCTATTTAAACTACTTGAGCAAAAGGAGGGAGGTGGCAGGTGGTGGTGGGGGTGGCAAGATTTGTAAATGTACCCAACTAATGCGATCAAAAAATGCCTTAAATTGTTCCTGTATTTTCTTTAACTAAAAATAATCTTTTTACGTGCAAAAAATCAAAAAGTGTATTTTTTTTCATCTAAACATACTTTAATGGTGGTGGCTGCATTTGAACCCCTGTCCAGGGGTAGGTTACTACACCAAAGGCAATAGACTTTGCCACTGAGCTACAGGCTCTTGATGGGTTCCAGTTGTGCAAGAGCCCCTATCAGCATCTGACAGGCCTCGGTGTCCTTGCTCATAGCAGCCACTGCACAGGACACATCATAACCATGATATAGGGAAGATTCGAACAACTATGGATAGGGTAGCTTGTCTTGTCCAGTGGGTAAGTTACTGCTTTCCACCCAGCCAAGCAGGGTACAATTCCCTGTCCTGACAGATGACACACTCAATCTCTCAGCAAGCATCTGTGCATTGATCTCTTTTTTTTAAATTCAGTTTTCCTTCCAAATCCTGCAACCCCTTCACCACAAATACAGTCCAATCATTCCTCGATACTCATTCACTCAGTCATTCCACTCCTCCATTCTACAGGCTCTACAAAAACCAACAAGAACAAGAGCTAGTTCAGCAAGCAGATTTAAAGCCTCTCTTTGGATTTATGTTGATGCTGCTGCCCTGTAGTAATGTTATACGGCAGCTGCAGCATAATCACAGGATTGAGAAAGGGGCAGTCCTATGCAAATAATATCCTCCCATGATTACTTCTCTGAGCTTCTGTAGTGGTACGATGATAGGACCTTCAACAAATGGTCTTCAGCAGATTTCTAAACTTGCCAAATTGTCTTAGGCTAAGGATTGTTCCAGTCGAAGGCCTTCCGATAACGACCCCACCCTCACTTAGCAGGGTCCAGAATTACCTGCAGTAATCCTCTATACAGAACATGGGCATTTGTGGGCCTACGTGGGCCTACTGTAAAGACTGCATGTTAAAACTGTGATGTCTAAAGTCCCAGTCCTGGTCTCACTGTCAGAGGCACAGCATAACATAGCATGCCAGACATGGCCATGCAAATCATTGCCTAACCAACTGCCCCTTCCCCGTGCTTGCTGCATTATGCATTTTCAAGACATAGTCAATAA
Source organism: Pleurodeles waltl (assembly GCF_031143425.1). NCBI lineage: Eukaryota > Metazoa > Chordata > Amphibia > Caudata > Salamandridae > Pleurodeles > Pleurodeles waltl. Next base: position 955,597,141 of record NC_090440.1, on the reverse strand, counting down.
GAGGCCTGACTTTGTTCTTTTCTATCACTTCAAAATTCATCATGCTACCTTCTGACTGCAGCTAATAAGGGCTCTTTCACCTGCACAAAATTTTACCCTGCATTAAATCAACACCATTCAACCTATTTTATTATCTGCATGGCACATTCCTCACATAATACAGCTCAATTCTGCACCCCCTTAGGCCATATTTGTGCTCTCCAGAACACCAATTTGAAGAATCAACGAATACATTCATAAATGAAGATAAGACTTTGCTCCTATTTAAACTACTTGAGCAAAAGGAGGGAGGTGGCAGTTGGTGGTGGGGGTGGCAAGATTTGTAAATGTACCCAACTAATGCGATCAAAAAATGACTTAAATTGTTCCTGTATTTTTTTTAAGTAAAAATAATCTTTTTACGTGCAAAAAATCAAAAACTGTATATTTTTCCATCTAAACATACTTTAGTGGTGGTGGCTGCTTTCAAACCCCTGTCCAGGGGTAGGTTCCTGCACCAAAGGCACTAGACTCTGCCACTGAGCTACAGGCTCTTGACAGGTCCCAGTTCTGTAAGAGCCCCTATCAGCATCTAACAGGCCGTGGTGTCCTTGCTCATAGAAGCCACTGCACAGGACACATCATCACCATGATATAGGGAAGATTTGAGAAGCTGTGGAAAGGGAAGCCCGTTTGGTCCAGAGCGTAAGTTCTTGATTTCCTCCCAGACAAGCAGGGTTCAATTCCCTGTCCTGACAAATGACACACTCAATCTCTCATCAAGCATCTGTGCATTGATCTTTTTTTTAAATTCAGTTTTCCTTCCAAATCCTGCAACCCCTTCACCACAAATACAGTCCAATCATTCCTCGATACTCATTCACTCAGTCATTCCACTCCTTCATTCTACAGGCTCTACAAAAACCAACAAGAACAAGAGCTAGTTCAGCAAGCAGATTTAAAGCCTCTCTTTGGATTTATGTTGATGCTGCTGCCCTCTAGTAATGTTATATGGCAGCTGCAGCATAATCACAGGATTGAGAAAGGGGCAGTCCTATGCAAATAATCTCCTCCCATGATTACTTCTCTGAGCTTCCGTAGTGGTACGATGATAGGACCTTCAACAAATGGTCTTCAGCAGATTTCTAAAGTTGCCAAATTGTCTTAGGCTAAGGATTGTTCCAGTCGAAGGCCTTCCGATAAGGACCCCACCCTCACTTAGCAGGGTCCAGAATTACCTGCAGTAATCCTCTATACAGAACATGGGTGTTGGTGGGCCTATGTGGTCCTACTGTAAAGACTGCATGCTAAAACTATGATGTCTAAAGTCCCAGTCCTGGTCTCACTGTCAGAGGCACAGCATAACATAGCATGCCAGAGATGGCCATGCAAATCCTTGCCTAACCAACTGCCCCTTCCCCACGCTTGCTGCATTATGCATTTTCAAGACATAGGCCCATATTTATACTTTTTGACGCTAAACTGCGCTAACGCAGTTTAGCGTCAAAAAATTTAGCGCCGTCTAACGCCATTCTGAAGCGCCATGCGGGCGCCGTATTTATGGAATGGCGTTAGCCGGCGCTAGCAGACCGGCGCTGCCTGGTGTGCGTGGAAAAAAACCACGTACACCAGGCCGCGCCGGCGTAGGGGGAAAATGGCGTTAGGGCGTCTTAAAATGGGGCAAGTCAGGTTGAGGCAAAAAAATCGCCTCAACCCGATTTGCGCCATTTTTTTCGACGCCCAGATGCCATTTAAATGACTCCTGTCTTAGTAAAAACAGGAGTCATGCCCCCTTGCCCAATGGCCATGCCCAGGGGACTTATGTCCCCTGGGCATGGTCATTGGGCATAGTGGCATGTAGGGGGGCACAAATAAGGCCCCCCTATGCCACCAAAAAATATTAAAAATATAAAAAATTATACTTACCTGAACTTACCTGAATGTCCCTGGGGTGGGTCCCTTAATCCTTGGGTGTCCTCCTGGGGTGGGCAGGGGTGGCAGGGGGGGTCCCTGGGGGCAGGGGAGGGCACCTGTGGGCTCATTTTGAACCCCCCAGGCCCCTTAACGCCTACCCTGACCCAGGCGTTAAATAGTGGCGCAAATGCGGGGTTTTTTGACCCGCCAACTCCCGGGCGTGATTTTTGCCCGGAAGTATAAATACGACGCATTTGCGTCGCCGTCATTTTTTTAGACGGGAACGCCTTCCTTGCATCTCATTAACGCAAGGAAGGCGTTCACGCAAAAAAATGACGTTATTTGCCCATACTTTGGCGCTAGACGCGTCTAACGCCAAAGTATAAATATGGCGTTAGTTTTGCGCCGAATTTGCGTCGAAAAAAACGACGCTAATTCGGCGCAAACGGACTATAAATATGCCCCATAGTCAATAAGAGGCCTGACTTTGTCCTTTTCTATCACTTCAAAATTCATCATGCTACCTTCTGACTGCAGCTAATAAGGGCTCTTTCACCTGCACACAATTTTACCCTGCATTAAATCAACACCATTCAACCTATTTTATTATCTGCATGGCACCTTCCTCACATAATACAGCTCAATTCTGGCCCCCCTTAGGCCATATTTGTGCTCTCCAGAACACCAATTTGAAGAATCAACGAATACATTCATAAATGAAGATAAGACTTTGCTCCTATTTAAACTACTTGAGCAAAAGGAGGGAGGTGGCAGGTGGTGGTGGGGGTGGCAAGATTTGTAAATGTACCCAACTAATGCGATCAAAAAATGCCTTAAATTGTTCCTGTATTTTCTTTAACTAAAAATAATCTTTTTACGTGCAAAAAAATCAAAAAGTGTATTTTTTTTCATCTAAACATACTTTAATGGTGGTGGCTGCATTTGAACCCCTGTCCAGGGGTAGGTTACTACACCAAAGGCAATAGACTTTGCCACTGAGCTACAGGCACTTGATGGGTTCCAGTTGTGCAAGAGCCCCTATCAGCATCTGACAGGCCTCGGTGTCCTTGCTCATAGCAGCCACTGCACAGGACACATCATAACCATGATATAGGGAAGATTCGAACAACTATGGATAGGGTAGCTTGTCTTGTCCAGTGGGTAAGTTACTGCTTGCCAAGCAGGGTTCAATTCCCTGTCCTGACAGATGACACACTCAATCTCTCAGCAAGCATCTGTGCATTGATCTCTTTTTTTTTAATTCAGTTTTCCTTCCAAATCCTGCAACCCCTTCACCACAAATACAGTCCAATCATTCCTCGATACTCATTCACTCAGTCATTCCACTCCTCCATTCTACAGGCTCTACAAAAACCAACAAGAACAAGAGCTAGTTCAGCAAGCAGATTTAAAGCCTCTCTTTGGATTTATGTTGATGCTGCTGCCCTGTAGTAATGTTATTTGGCAGCTGCAGCATAATCACAGGATTGAGAAAGGGGCAGTCCTATGCAAATAATCTCCTCCCATGATTACTTCTCTGAGCTTCCGTAGTGGTACGATGATAGGACCTTCAACAAATGGTCTTCAGCAGATTTCTAAACTTGCCAAATTGTCTTAGGCTAAGGATTGTTCCAGTCGAAGGCCTTCCGATAAGGACCCCACCCTCACTTAGCAGGGTCCAGAATTACCTGCAGTAATCCTCTATACAGAACATGGGCGTTCGTGGGCCTACGTGGGCCTACTGTAAATACTGCCTGCTAAAACTGTTTTGTCTAAAGTCCCAGTCCTCGTATCAGTGTCAGAGGCACAGCATAACATAGCATGCCAGACATGACCATGCAAATCCTTGCCTAACCAACTGCCCCTTTCCCCACGCTTGCTGCATTATGCATTTTCAAAACATAGTCAATAAGAGGCCTGACTTTGTCCTTTTCTATCACTTCAAAATTCATCATGCTACCTTCTGACTGCAGCTAATAAGGGCTCTTTCACCTGCACAAAATTTTACCCTGCATTAAATCAACACCATTCAACCTATTTTAATATCTGCATGGCACCTTCCTCACATAATACAGCTCAATTCTGGCCCCCCTTAGGCCATATTTGTTCTCTCCAGAACACCAATTTGAAGAATCAACGAATACATTCATAAATGAAGAGAAGACTTTGGTCCTATTTAAACTACTTGAGCAAAAGGAGGGAGGTGGCAGGTGGTGGTGGGGGTGGCAAGATTTGTAAATGTACCCAACTAATGCGATCAAAAAATGACTTAAATTGTTCCTGTATTTTTTTTAAGTAAAAATAATCTTTTTACGTGCAAAAAATCAAAAACTGTTTTTTTTTTCATCCAAACATACTTTAATGGTGGTGGCTGGATTCAAACCAGTGGCAGGTTCCTGCACCAAAGGCACTAGACTCTGCCACTGAGCTACAGGCTCTTGACAGGTCCCAGTTCTGTAAGAGCCCCTATCAGCATCTAACAGGCCGTGGTGTCCTTGCTCATAGAAGCCACTGCACAGGACACATCATCACCATGATATAGGGAAGATTTGAGAAGCTGTGGAAAGGGAAGCCCGTTTGGTCCAGAGCGTAAGTTCTTGATTTCCTCCCAGACAAGCAGGGTTCAATTCCCTGTCCTGACAAATGACACACTCAATCTCTCATCAAGCATCTGTGCATTGATCTTTTTTTTAAATTCAGTTTTCCTTCCAAATCCTGCAACCCCTTCACCACAAATACAGTCCAATCATTCCTCGATACTCATTCACTCAGTCATTCCACTCCTTCATTCTACAGGCTCTACAAAAACCAACAAGAACAAGAGCTAGTTCAGCAAGCAGATTTAAAGCCTCTCTTTGGATTTATGTTGATGCTGCTGCCCTCTAGTAATGTTATATGGCAGCTGCAGCATAATCACAGGATTGAGAAAGGGGCAGTCCTATGCAAATAATCTCCTCCCATGATTACTTCTCTGAGCTTCCGTAGTGGTACGATGATAGGACCTTCAACAAATGGTCTTCAGCAGATTTCTAAAGTTGCCAAATTGTCTTAGGCTAAGGATTGTTCCAGTCGAAGGCCTTCCGATAAGGACCCCACCCTCACTTAGCAGGGTCCAGAATTACCTGCAGTAATCCTCTATACAGAACATGGGTGTTGGTGGGCCTATGTGGTCCTACTGTAAAGACTGCATGCTAAAACTATGATGTCTAAAGTCCCAGTCCTGGTCTCACTGTCAGAGGCACAGCATAACATAGCATGCCAGAGATGGCCATGCAAATCCTTGCCTAACCAACTGCCCCTTCCCCACGCTTGCTGCATTATGCATTTTCAAGACATAGGCCCATATTTATACTTTTTGACGCTAAACTGCGCTAACGCAGTTTAGCGTCAAAAAATTTAGCGCCGTCTAACGCCATTCTGAAGCGCCATGCGGGCGCCGTATTTATGGAATGGCGTTAGCCGGCGCTAGCAGACCGGCGCTGCCTGGTGTGCGTGGAAAAAAACCACGTACACCAGGCCGCGCCGGCGTAGGGGGAAAATGGCGTTAGGGCGTCTTAAAATGGGGCAAGTCAGGTTGAGGCAAAAAAATCGCCTCAACCCGATTTGCGCCATTTTTTTCGACGCCCAGATGCCATTTAAATGACTCCTGTCTTAGTAAAAACAGGAGTCATGCCCCCTTGCCCAATGGCCATGCCCAGGGGACTTATGTCCCCTGGGCATGGTCATTGGGCATAGTGGCATGTAGGGGGGCACAAATAAGGCCCCCCTATGCCACCAAAAAATATTAAAAATATAAAAAATTATACTTACCTGAACTTACCTGAATGTCCCTGGGGTGGGTCCCTTAATCCTTGGGTGTCCTCCTGGGGTGGGCAGGGGTGGCAGGGGGGGTCCCTGGGGGCAGGGGAGGGCACCTGTGGGCTCATTTTGAACCCCCCAGGCCCCTTAACGCCTACCCTGACCCAGGCGTTAAATAGTGGCGCAAATGCGGGGTTTTTTGACCCGCCAACTCCCGGGCGTGATTTTTGCCCGGAAGTATAAATACGACGCATTTGCGTCGCCGTCATTTTTTTAGACGGGAACGCCTTCCTTGCATCTCATTAACGCAAGGAAGGCGTTCACGCAAAAAAATGACGTTATTTGCCCATACTTTGGCGCTAGACGCGTCTAACGCCAAAGTATAAATATGGCGTTAGTTTTGCGCCGAATTTGCGTCGAAAAAAACGACGCTAATTCGGCGCAAACGGACTATAAATATGCCCCATAGTCAATAAGAGGCCTGACTTTGTCCTTTTCTATCACTTCAAAATTCATCATGCTACCTTCTGACTGCAGCTAATAAGGGCTCTTTCACCTGCACACAATTTTACCCTGCATTAAATCAACACCATTCAACCTATTTTATTATCTGCATGGCACCTTCCTCACATAATACAGCTCAATTCTGGCCCCCCTTAGGCCATATTTGTGCTCTCCAGAACACCAATTTGAAGAATCAACGAATACATTCATAAATGAAGATAAGACTTTGCTCCTATTTAAACTACTTGAGCAAAAGGAGGGAGGTGGCAGGTGGTGGTGGGGGTGGCAAGATTTGTAAATGTACCCAACTAATGCGATCAAAAAATGCCTTAAATTGTTCCTGTATTTTCTTTAACTAAAAATAATCTTTTTACGTGCAAAAAATCAAAAAGTGTATTTTTTTTCATCTAAACATACTTTAATGGTGGTGGCTGCATTTGAACCCCTGTCCAGGGGTAGGTTACTACACCAAAGGCAATAGACTTTGCCACTGAGCTACAGGCACTTGATGGGTTCCAGTTGTGCAAGAGCCCCTATCAGCATCTGACAGGCCTCGGTGTCCTTGCTCATAGCAGCCACTGCACAGGACACATCATAACCATGATATAGGGAAGATTCGAACAACTATGGATAGGGTAGCTTGTCTTGTCCAGTGGGTAAGTTACTGCTTGCCAAGCAGGGTTCAATTCCCTGTCCTGACAGATGACACACTCAATCTCTCAGCAAGCATCTGTGCATTGATCTCTTTTTTTTTAATTCAGTTTTCCTTCCAAATCCTGCAACCCCTTCACCACAAATACAGTCCAATCATTCCTCGATACTCATTCACTCAGTCATTCCACTCCTCCATTCTACAGGCTCTACAAAAACCAACAAGAACAAGAGCTAGTTCAGCAAGCAGATTTAAAGCCTCTCTTTGGATTTATGTTGATGTTGCTGCCCTGTAGTAATGTTATTTGGCAGCTGCAGCATAATCACAGGATTGAGAAAGGGGCAGTCCTATGCAAATAATCTCCTCCCATGATTACTTCTCTGAGCTTCCGTAGTGGTACGATGATAGGACCTTCAACAAATGGTCTTCAGCAGATTTCTAAACTTGCCAAATTGTCTTAGGCTAAGGATTGTTCCAGTCGAAGGCCTTCCGATAAGGACCCCACCCTCACTTAGCAGGGTCCAGAATTACCTGCAGTAATCCTCTATACAGAACATGGGCGTTCGTGGGCCTACGTGGGCCTACTGTAAATACTGCCTGCTAAAACTGTTTTGTCTAAAGTCCCAGTCCTCGTATCAGTGTCAGAGGCACAGCATAACATAGCATGCCAGACATGACCATGCAAATCCTTGCCTAACCAACTGCCCCTTTCCCCACGCTTGCTGCATTATGCATTTTCAAAACATAGTCAATAAGAGGCCTGACTTTGTCCTTTTCTATCACTTCAAAATTCATCATGCTACCTTCTGACTGCAGCTAATAAGGGCTCTTTCACCTGCACAAAATTTTACCCTGCATTAAATCAACACCATTCAACCTATTTTAATATCTGCATGGCACCTTCCTCACATAATACAGCTCAATTCTGGCCCCCCTTAGGCCATATTTGTTCTCTCCAGAACACCAATTTGAAGAATCAACGAATACATTCATAAATGAAGAGAAGACTTTGGTCCTATTTAAACTACTTGAGCAAAAGGAGGGAGGTGGCAGGTGGTGGTGGGGGTGGCAAGATTTGTAAATGTACCCAACTAATGCGATCAAAAAATGACTTAAATTGTTCCTGTATTTTTTTTAAGTAAAAATAATCTTTTTACGTGCAAAAAATCAAAAACTGTTTTTTTTTTCATCCAAACATACTTTAATGGTGGTGGCTGGATTCAAACCAGTGGCCAGGGGTAGGTTCCTGCACCAAAGGCACTAGACTTTGCCACTGAGCTACAGGCTCTTGTTGGGTTCCAGTTCTGCAAGAGCCCCTATCAGCATCTAACAGGCCTTGGTGTCCTTGCTCATAGAAGCCACTGCACAGGACACATCATAACCATGATATAGGGAAGATTTGACGACCTGTGGATAGGGAAGCCTGTCTGGTCCAGTGGGTAAGTTCTTGCTATCCTCCAAGACAAGCAGGGTTCAATTCCCTGTCCTGACAAATGACACACTCAATCTCTCAGCAAGCATCTGTGCATTAATCTTTTTTTTAAATTCAGTTTTCCTTCCAAATCCTGCAACCCCTTCACCACAAATACAGTCCAATCATTCCTCGATACTCATTCACTCAGTCATTCCACTCCTTCATTCTACAGGCTCTACAAAAACCAACAAGAACAAGAGCTAGTTCAGCAAGCAGATTTAAAGCCTCTCTTTGGATTTATGTTGATGCTCCTGCCCTCTAGTAATGTTATATGGCAGCTGCAGCATAATCACAGGATTGAGAAAGGGGCAGTCCTATGCAAATAATCTCCTCCCATGATTACTTCTCTGAGCTTCCGTAGTGGTACGATGATAGGACCTTCAACAAATGGTCTTCAGCAGATTTCTAAAGTTGCCAAATTGTCTTAGGCTAAGGATTGTTCCAGTCGAAGGCCTTCCGATAAGGACCCCACCCTCACTTAGCAGGGTCCAGAATTACCTGCAGTAATCCTCTATACAGAACATGGGCGTTCGTGGGCCTATGTGGTCCTACTGTAAAGACTGCATGCTAAAACTATGATGTCTAAAGTCCCAGTCCTGGTCTCACTGTCAGAGGCACAGCATAACATAGCATGCCAGAGATGGCCATGCAAATCCTTGCCTAACCAACTGCCCCTTCCCCACGCTTGCTGCATTATGCATTTTCAAGACATAGGCCCATATTTATACTTTTTGACGCTAAACTGCGCTAACGCAGTTTAGCGTCAAAAAATTTAGCGCCGTCTAACGCCATTCTGAAGCGCCATGCGGGCGCCGTATTTATGGAATGGCGTTAGCCGGCGCTAGCAGACCGGCGCTGCCTGGTGTGCGTGGAAAAAAACCACGTACACCAGGCAGCGCCGGCGTAGGGGGAAAATGGCGTTAGGGCGTCTTAAAATGGGGCAAGTCAGGTTGAGGCAAAAAAATCGCCTCAACCCGATTTGCGCCATTTTTTTCGACGCCCAGATGCCATTTAAATGACTCCTGTCTTAGTAAAAACAGGAGTCATGCCCCCTTGCCCAATGGCCATGCCCAGGGGACTTATGTCCCCTGGGCATGGTCATTGGGCATAGTGGCATGTAGGGGGGCACAAATAAGGCCCCCCTATGCCACCAAAAAATATTAAAAATATACAAAATTATACTTACCTGAACTTACCTGAATGTCCCTGGGGTGGGTCCCTTAATCCTTGGGTGTCCTCCTGGGGTGGGCAGGGGTGGCAGGGGGGGTCCCTGGGGGCAGGGGAGGGCACCTGTGGGCTCATTTTGAGCCCACAGGCCCCTTAACGCCTACCCTGACCCAGGCGTTAAATAGTGGCGCAAATGCGGGGTTTTTTGACCCGCCAACTCCCGGGCGTGATTTTTGCCCGGGAGTATAAATACGACGCATTTGCGTCGCCGTCATTTTTTTAGACGGGAACGCCTTCCTTGCATCTCATTAACGCAAGGAAGGCGTTCACGCAAAAAAATGACGTTATTTGCCCATACTTTGGCGCTAGACGCGTCTAACGCCAAAGTATAAATATGGCGTTAGTTTTGCGCCGAATTTGCGTCGAAAATAACGACGCTAATTCGGCGCAAACGGAGTATAAATATGCCCCATAGTCAATAAGAGGCCTGACTTTGTCCTTTTCTATCACTTCAAAATTCATCATGCTACCTTCTGACTGCAGCTAATAAGGGCTCTTTCACCTGCACAAAATTTTACCCTGCATTAAATCAACACCATTCAACCTATTTTATTATCTGCATGGCACCTTCCTCACATAATACAGCTCAATTCTGGCCCCCCTTAGGCCATATTTGTGCTCTCCAGAACACCAATTTGAAGAATCAACGAATACATTCATAAATGAAGATAAGACTTTGCTCCTATTTAAACTACTTGAGCAAAAGGAGGGAGGTGGCAGGTGGTGGTGGGGGTGGCAAGATTTGTAAATGTACCCAACTAATGCGATCAAAAAATGCCTTAAATTGTTCCTGTATTTTCTTTAACTAAAAATAATCTTTTTACGTGCAAAAAATCAAAAAGTGTATTTTTTTTCATCTAAACATACTTTAATGGTGGTGGCTGCATTTGAACCCCTGTCCAGGGGTAGGTTACTACACCAAAGGTAATAGACTTTGCCACTGAGCTACAGGCTCTTGATGGGTTCCAGTTGTGCAAGAGCCCCTATCAGCATCTGACAGGCCTCGGTGTCCTTGCTCATAGCAGCCACTGCACAGGACACATCATAACCATGATATAGGGAAGATTCGAACAACTATGGATAGGGTAGCTTGTCTTGTCCAGTGGGTAAGTTACTGCTTTCCACCCAGCCAAGCAGGGTACAATTCCCTGTCCTGACAGATGACACACTCAATCTCTCAGCAAGCATCTGTGCATTGATCTCTTTTTTTTAAATTCAGTTTTCCTTCCAAATCCTGCAACCCCTTCACCACAAATACAGTCCAATCATTCCTCGATACTCATTCACTCAGTCATTCCACTCCTCCATTCTACAGGCTCTACAAAAACCAACAAGAACAAGAGCTAGTTCAGCAAGCAGATTTAAAGCCTCTCTTTGGATTTATGTTGATGCTGCTGCCCTGTAGTAATGTTATACGGCAGCTGCAGCATAATCACAGGATTGAGAAAGGGGCAGTCCTATGCAAATAATATCCTCCCATGATTACTTCTCTGAGCTTCTGTAGTGGTACGATACTAGGACCTTCAACAAATGGTCTTCAGCAGATTTCTAAACTTGCCAAATTGTCTTAGGCTAAGGATTGTTCCAGTCGAAGGCCTTCCGATAACGACCCCACCCTCACTTAGCAGGGTCCAGAATTACCTGCAGTAATCCTCTATACAGAACATGGGCATTTGTGGGCCTACGTGGGCCTACTGTAAAGACTGCATGTTAAAACTGTGATGTCTAAAGTCCCAGTCCTGGTCTCACTGTCAGAGGCACAGCATAACATAGCATGCCAGACATGGCCATGCAAATCATTGCCTAACCAACTGCCCCTTCCCCGTGCTTGCTGCATTATGCATTTTCAAGACATAGTCAATAAGAGGCCTGACTTTGTTCTTTTCTATCACTTCAAAATTCATCATGCTACCTTCTGACTGCAGCTAATAAGGGCTCTTTCACCTGCACAAAATTTTACCCTGCATTAAATCAACACCATTCAACCTATTTTATTATCTGCATGGCACCTTCCTCACATAATACAGCTCAATTCTGCCCCCCCTTAGGCCATATTTGTGCTCTCCAGAACACCAATTTGAAGAATCAACGAATACATTCATAAATGAAGATAAGACTTTGCTCCTATTTAAACTACTTGAGCAAAAGGAGGGAGGTGGCAGTTGGTGGTGGGGGTGGCAAGATTTGTAAATGTACCCAACTAATGCGATCAAAAAATGACTTAAATTGTTCCTGTATTTTTTTTAAGTAAAAATAATCTTTTTACGTGCAAAAAATCAAAAACTGTATTTTTTTCCATCTAAACATACTTTAGTGGTGGTGGCTGCTTTCAAACCCCTGTCCAGGGGTAGGTTCCTGCACCAAAGGCACTAGACTCTGCCACTGAGCTACAGGCTCTTGACAGGTCCCAGTTCTGTAAGAGCCCCTATCAGCATCTAACAGGCCGTGGTGTCCTTGCTCATAGAAGCCACTGCACAGGACACATCATCACCATGATATAGGGAAGATTTGAGAAGCTGTGGAAAGGGAAGCCCGTTTGGTCCAGAGCGTAAGTTCTTGCTTTCCTCCCAGACAAGCAGGGTTCAATTCCCTGTCCTGACAGATGACACACTCAGTCTCTCATCAAGCATCTGTGCATTGATCTTTTTTTTAAATTCAGTTTTCCTTCCAAATCCTGCAACCCCTTCACCACAAATACAGTCCAATCATTCCTCGATACTCATTCACTCAGTCATTCCACTCCTTCATTCTACAGGCTCTACAAAAACCAACAAGAACAAGAGCTAGTTCAGCAAGCAGATTTAAAGCCTCTCTTTGGATTTATGTTGATGCTGCTGCCCTCTAGTAATGTTATATGGCAGCTGCAGCATAATCACAGGATTGAGAAAGGGGCAGTCCTATGCAAATAATCTCCTCCCATGATTACTTCTCTGAGCTTCCGTAGTGGTACGATGATAGGACCTTCAACAAATGGTCTTCAGCAGATTTCTAAAGTTGCCAAATTGTCTTAGGCTAAGGATTGTTCCAGTCGAAGGCCTTCCGATAAGGACCCCACCCTCACTTAGCAGGGTCCAGAATTACCTGCAGTAATCCTCTATACAGAACATGGGTGTTCGTGGGCCTATGTGGTCCTACTGTAAAGACTGCATGCTAAAACTATGATGTCTAAAGTCCCAGTCCTCGTCTCACTGTCAGAGGCACAGCATAACATAGCATGCCAGAGATGGCCATGCAAATCCTTGCCTAACCAACTGCCCCTTCCCCACGCTTGCTGCATTATGCATTTTCAAGACATAGGCCCATATTTATACTTTTTGACGCTAAACTGCGCTAACGCAGTTTAGCGTCAAAAAATTTAGCGCCGTCTAACGCCATTCTGAAGCGCCATGCGGGCGCCGTATTTATGGAATGGCGTTAGCCGGCGCTAGCAGACCGGCGCTGCCTGGTGTGCGTGGAAAAAAAACACGTACACCAGGCCGCGCCGGCGTAGGGGGAAAATGGCGTTAGGGCGTCTTAAAATGGGGCAAGTCAGGTTGAGGCAAAAAAATCGCCTCAACCCGATTTGCGCCATTTTTTTCGACGCCCAGATGCCATTTAAATGACTCCTGTCTTAGTAAAAACAGGAGTCATGCCCCCTTGCCCAATGGCCATGCCCAGGGGACTTATGTCCCCTGGGCATGGTCATTGGGCATAGTGGCATGTAGGGGGGCACAAATAAGGCCCCCCTATGCCACCAAAAAATATTAAAAATATAACAAATTATACTTACCTGAACTTACCTGAATGTCCCTGGGGTGGGTCCCTTAATCCTTGGGTGTCCTCCTGGGGTGGGCAGGGGTGGCAGGGGGGGTCCCTGGGGGCAGGGGAGGGCACCTGTGGGCTCATTTTGAGCCCACAGGCCCCTTAACGCCTACCCTGACCCAGGCGTTAAATAGTGGCGCAAATGCGGGGTTTTTTGACCCGCCAACTCCCGGGCGTGATTTTTGCCCGGGAGTATAAATACGACGCATTTGCGTCGCCGTCATTTTTTTAGACGGGAACGCCTTCCTTGCATCTCATTAACGCAAGGAAGGCGTTCACGCAAAAAAATGACGTTATTTGCCCATACTTTGGCGCTAGACGCGTCTAACGCCAAAGTATAAATATGGCGTTAGTTTTGCGCCGAATTTGCGTCGAAAAAAACGACGCTAATTCGGCGCAAACGGACTATAAATATGCCCCATAGTCAATAAGAGGCCTGACTTTGTCCTTTTCTATCACTTCAAAATTCATCATGCTACCTTCTGACTGCAGCTAATAAGGGCTCTTTCACCTGCACACAATTTTACCCTGCATTAAATCAACACCATTCAACCTATTTTATTATCTGCATGGCACCTTCCTCACATAATACAGCTCAATTCTGGCCCCCCTTAGGCCATATTTGTGCTCTCCAGAACACCAATTTGAAGAATCAACGAATACATTCATAAATGAAGATAAGACTTTGCTCCTATTTAAACTACTTGAGCAAAAGGAGGGAGGTGGCAGGTGGTGGTGGGGGTGGCAAGATTTGTAAATGTACCCAACTAATGCGATCAAAAAATGCCTTAAATTGTTCCTGTATTTTCTTTAACTAAAAATAATCTTTTTACGTGCAAAAAATCAAAAAGTGTATTTTTTTTCATCTAAACATACTTTAATGGTGGTGGCTGCATTTGAACCCCTGTCCAGGGTTAGGTTACTACACCAAAGGCAATAGACTTTGCCACTGAGCTACAGGCTCTTGATGGGTTCCAGTTGTGCAAGAGCCCCTATCAGCATCTGACAGGCCTCGGTGTCCTTGCTCATAGCAGCCACTGCACAGGACACATCATAACCATGATATAGGGAAGATTCGAACAACTATGGATAGGGTAGCTTGTCTTGTCCAGTGGGTAAGTTACTGCTTTCCACCCAGCCAAGCAGGGTTCAATTCCCTGTCCTGACAGATGACTCACTCAATCTCTCAGCAAGCATCTGTGCATTGATCTCTTTTTTTTTAATTCAGTTTTCCTTCCAAATCCTGCAACCCCTTCACCACAAATACAGTCCAATCATTCCTCGATACTCATTCACTCAGTCATTCCACTCCTCCATTCTACAGGCTCTACAAAAACCAACAAGAACAAGAGCTAGTTCAGCAAGCAGATTTAAAGCCTCTCTTTGGATTTATGTTGATGCTGCTGCCCTGTAGTAATGTTATTTGGCAGCTGCAGCATAATCACAGGATTGAGAAAGGGGCAGTCCTATGCAAATAATCTCCTCCCATGATTACTTCTCTGAGCTTCCGTAGTGGTACGATGATAGGACCTTCAACAAATGGTCTTCAGCAGATTTCTAAACTTGCCAAATTGTCTTAGGCTAAGGATTGTTCCAGTCGAAGGCCTTCCGATAAGGACCCCACCCTCACTTAGCAGGGTCCAGAATTACCTGCAGTAATCCTCTATACAGAACATGGGCGTTCGTGGGCCTACGTGGGCCTACTGTAAATACTGCCTGCTAAAACTGTTTTGTCTAAAGTCCCAGTCCTCGTATCAGTGTCAGAGGCACAGCATAACATAGCATGCCAGACATGACCATGCAAATCCTTGCCTAACCAACTGCCCCTTTCCCCACGCTTGCTGCATTATGCATTTTCAAAACATAGACAATAAGAGGCCTGACTTTGTCCTTTTATATCACTTCAAAATTCATCATGCTACCTTCTGACTGCAGCTAATAAGGGCTCTTTCACCTGCACAAAATTTTACCCTGCATTAAATCAACACCATTCAACCTATTTTATTATCTGCATGGCACCTTCCTCACATAATACAGCTCAATTCTGGCCCCCCTTAGGCCATATTTGTTCTCTCCAGAACACCAATTTGAAGAATCAACGAATACATTCATAAATGAAGAGAAGACTTTGGTCCTATTTAAACTACTTGAGCAAAAGGAGGGAGGTGGCAGGTGGTGGTGGGGGTGGCAAGATTTGTAAATGTACCCAACTAATGCGATCAAAAAATGACTTAAATTGTTCCTGTATTTTTTTTAAGTAAAAATAATCTTTTTACGTGCAAAAAATCAAAAACTGTTTTTTTTTTCATCCAAACATACTTTAATGGTGGTGGCTGGATTCAAACCAGTGGCCAGGGGAAGGTTCCGGCACCAAAGGCACTAGACTTTGCCACTGAGCTACAGGCTCTTGTTGGGTTCCAGTTCTGCAAGAGCCCCTATCAGCATCTAACAGGCCTTGGTGTCCTTGCTCATAGAAGCCACTGCACAGGACACATCATAACCATGATATAGGGAAGATTTGACGACCTGTGGATAGGGAAGCCCGTCTGGTCCAGTGGGTAAGTTCTTGCTATCCTCCAAGACAAGCAGGGTTCAATTCCCTGTCCTGACAAATGACACACTCAATCTCTCAGCAAGCATCTGTGCATTGATCTTTTTTTTAAATTCAGTTTTCCTTCCAAATCCTGCAACCCCTTCACCACAAATACAGTCCAATCATTCCTCGATACTCATTCACTCAGTCATTCCACTCCTTCATTCTACAGGCTCTACAAAAACCAACAAGAACAAGAGCTAGTTCAGCAAGCAGATTTAAAGCCTCTCTTTGGATTTATGTTGATGCTGCTGCCCTCTAGTAATGTTATATGGCAGCTGCAGCATAATCACAGGATTGAGAAAGGGGCAGTCCTATGCAAATAATCTCCTCCCATGATTACTTCTCTGAGCTTCCGTAGTGGTACGATGATAGGACCTTCAACAAATGGTCTTCAGCAGATTTCTAAAGTTGCCAAATTGTCTTAGGCTAAGGATTGTTCCAGTCGAAGGCCTTCCGATAAGGACCCCACCCTCACTTAGCAGGGTCCAGAATTACCTGCAGTAATCCTCTATACAGAACATGGGCGTTCGTGGGCCTATGTGGTCCTACTGTAAAGACTGCATGCTAAAACTATGATGTCTAAAGTCCCAGTCCTGGTCTCACTGTCAGAGGCACAGCATAACATAGCATGCCAGAGATGGCCATGCAAATCCTTGCCTAACCAACTGCCCCTTCCCCACGCTTGCTGCATTATGCATTTTCAAGACATAGGCCCATATTTATACTTTTTGACGCTAAACTGCGCTAACGCAGTTTAGCGTCAAAAAATTTAGCGCCGTCTAACGCCATTCTGAAGCGCCATGCGGGCGCCGTATTTATGGAATGGCGTTAGCCGGCGCTAGCAGACCGGCGCTGCCTGGTGTGCGTGGAAAAAAACCACGTACACCAGGCAGCGCCGGCGTAGGGGGAAAATGGCGTTAGGGCGTCTTAAAATGGGGCAAGTCAGGTTGAGGCAAAAAAATCGCCTCAACCCGATTTGCGCCATTTTTTTCGACGCCCAGATGCCATTTAAATGACTCCTGTCTTAGTAAAAACAGGAGTCATGCCCCCTTGCCCAATGGCCATGCCCAGGGGACTTATGTCCCCTGGGCATGGTCATTGGGCATAGTGGCATGTAGGGGGGCACAAATAAGGCCCCCCTATGCCACCAAAAAATATTAAAAATATACAAAATTATACTTACCTGAACTTACCTGAATGTCCCTGGGGTGGGTCCCTTAATCCTTGGGTGTCCTCCTGGGGTGGGCAGGGGTGGCAGGGGGGGTCCCTGGGGGCAGGGGAGGGCACCTGTGGGCTCATTTTGAGCCCACAGGCCCCTTAACGCCTACCCTGACCCAGGCGTTAAATAGTGGCGCAAATGCGGGGTTTTTTGACCCGCCAACTCCCGGGCGTGATTTTTGCCCGGGAGTATAAATACGACGCATTTGCGTCGCCGTCATTTTTTTAGACGGGAACGCCTTCCTTGCATCTCATTAACGCAAGGAAGGCGTTCACGCAAAAAAATGACGTTATTTGCCCATACTTTGGCGCTAGACGCGTCTAACGCCAAAGTATAAATATGGCGTTAGTTTTGCGCCGAATTTGCGTCGAAAATAACGACGCTAATTCGGCGCAAACGGAGTATAAATATGCCCCATAGTCAATAAGAGGCCTGACTTTGTCCTTTTCTATCACTTCAAAATTCATCATGCTACCTTCTGACTGCAGCTAATAAGGGCTCTTTCACCTGCACCAAATTTTACCCTGCATTAAATCAACACCATTCAACCTATTTTATTATCTGCATGGCACCTTCCTCACATAATACAGCTCAATTCTGGCCCCCCTTAGGCCATATTTGTGCTCTCCAGAACACCAATTTGAAGAATCAACGAATACATTCATAAATGAAGATAAGACTTTGCTCCTATTTAAACTACTTGAGCAAAAGGAGGGAGGTGGCAGGTGGTGGTGGGGGTGGCAAGATTTGTAAATGTACCCAACTAATGCGATCAAAAAATGCCTTAAATTGTTCCTGTATTTTCTTTAACTAAAAATAATCTTTTTACGTGCAAAAAATCAAAAAGTGTATTTTTTTTCATCTAAACATACTTTAATGGTGGTGGCTGCATTTGAACCCCTGTCCAGGGGTAGGTTACTACACCAAAGGCAATAGACTTTGCCACTGAGCTACAGGCTCTTGATGGGTTCCAGTTGTGCAAGAGCCCCTATCAGCATCTGACAGGCCTCGGTGTCCTTGCTCATAGCAGCCACTGCACAGGACACATCATAACCATGATATAGGGAAGATTCGAACAACTATGGATAGGGTAGCTTGTCTTGTCCAGTGGGTAAGTTACTGCTTTCCACCCAGCCAAGCAGGGTACAATTCCCTGTCCTGACAGATGACACACTCAATCTCTCAGCAAGCATCTGTGCATTGATCTCTTTTTTTTAAATTCAGTTTTCCTTCCAAATCCTGCAACCCCTTCACCACAAATACAGTCCAATCATTCCTCGATACTCATTCACTCAGTCATTCCACTCCTCCATTCTACAGGCTCTACAAAAACCAACAAGAACAAGAGCTAGTTCAGCAAGCAGATTTAAAGCCTCTCTTTGGATTTATGTTGATGCTGCTGCCCTGTAGTAATGTTATACGGCAGCTGCAGCATAATCACAGGATTGAGAAAGGGGCAGTCCTATGCAAATAATCTCCTCCCATGATTACTTCTCTGAGCTTCTGTAGTGGTACGATACTAGGACCTTCAACAAATGGTCTTCAGCAGATTTCTAAACTTGCCAAATTGTCTTAGGCTAAGGATTGTTCCAGTCGAAGGCCTTCCGATAACGACCCCACCCTCACTTAGCAGGGTCCAGAATTACCTGCAGTAATCCTCTATACAGAACATGGGCATTTGTGGGCCTACGTGGGCCTACTGTAAAGACTGCATGTTAAAACTGTGATGTCTAAAGTCCCAGTCCTGGTCTCACTGTCAGAGGCACAGCATAACATAGCATGCCAGACATGGCCATGCAAATCATTGCCTAACCAACTGCCCCTTCCCCGTGCTTGCTGCATTATGCATTTTCAAGACATAGTCAATAAGAGGCCTGACTTTGTTCTTTTCTATCACTTCAAAATTCATCATGCTACCTTCTGACTGCAGCTAATAAGGGCTCTTTCACCTGCACAAAATTTTACCCTGCATTAAATCAACACCATTCAACCTATTTTATTATCTGCATGGCACCTTCCTCACATAATACAGCTCAATTCTGCCCCCCCTTAGGCCATATTTGTGCTCTCCAGAACACCAATTTGAAGAATCAACGAATACATTCATAAATGAAGATAAGACTTTGCTCCTATTTAAACTACTTGAGCAAAAGGAGGGAGGTGGCAGTTGGTGGTGGGGGTGGCAAGATTTGTAAATGTACCCAACTAATGCGATCAAAAAATGACTTAAATTGTTCCTGTATTTTTTTTAAGTAAAAATAATCTTTTTACGTGCAAAAAATCAAAAACTGTATTTTTTTCCATCTAAACATACTTTAGTGGTGGTGGCTGCTTTCAAACCCCTGTCCAGGGGTAGGTTCCTGCACCAAAGGCACTAGACTCTGCCACTGAGCTACAGGCTCTTGACAGGTCCCAGTTCTGTAAGAGCCCCTATCAGCATCTAACAGGCCGTGGTGTCCTTGCTCATAGAAGCCACTGCACAGGACACATCATCACCATGATATAGGGAAGATTTGAGAAGTTGCGGAAAGGGAAGCCCGTTTGGTCCAGAGCGTAAGTTCTTGCTTTCCTCCCAGACAAGCAGGGTTCAATTCCCTGTCCTGACAGATGACACACTCAGTCTCTCATCAAGCATCTGTGCATTGATCTTTTTTTTAAATTCAGTTTTCCTTCCAAATCCTGCAACCCCTTCACCACAAATACAGTCCAATCATTCCTCGATACTCATTCACTCAGTCATTCCACTCCTTCATTCTACAGGCTCTACAAAAACCAACAAGAACAAGAGCTAGTTCAGCAAGCAGATTTAAAGCCTCTCTTTGGATTTATGTTGATGCTGCTGCCCTCTAGTAATGTTATATGGCAGCTGCAGCATAATCACAGGATTGAGAAAGGGGCAGTCCTATGCAAATAATCTCCTCCCATGATTACTTCTCTGAGCTTCCGTAGTGGTACGATGATAGGACCTTCAACAAATGGTCTTCAGCAGATTTCTAAAGTTGCCAAATTGTCTTAGGCTAAGGATTGTTCCAGTCGAAGGCCTTCCGATAAGGACCCCACCCTCACTTAGCAGGGTCCAGAATTACCTGCAGTAATCCTCTATACAGAACATGGGTGTTCGTGGGCCTATGTGGTCCTACTGTAAAGACTGCATGCTAAAACTATGATGTCTAAAGTCCCAGTCCTGGTCTCACTGTCAGAGGCACAGCATAACATAGCATGCCAGAGATGGCCATGCAAATCCTTGCCTAACCAACTGCCCCTTCCCCACGCTTGCTGCATTATGCATTTTCAAGACATAGGCCCATATTTATACTTTTTGACGCTAAACTGCGCTAACGCAGTTTAGCGTCAAAAAATTTAGCGCCGTCTAACGCCATTCTGAAGCGCCATGCGGGCGCCGTATTTATGGAATGGCGTTAGCCGGCGCTAGCAGACCGGCGCTGCCTGGTGTGCGTGGAAAAAAACCACGTACACCAGGCCGCGCCGGCGTAGGGGGAAAATGGCGTTAGGGCGTCTTAAAATGGGGCAAGTCAGGTTGAGGCAAAAAAATCGCCTCAACCCGATTTGCGCCATTTTTTTCGACGCCCAGATGCCATTTAAATGACTCCTGTCTTAGTAAAAACAGGAGTCATGCCCCCTTGCCCAATGGCCATGCCCAGGGGACTTATGTCCCCTGGGCATGGTCATTGGGCATAGTGGCATGTAGGGGGGCACAAATAAGGCCCCCCTATGCCACCAAAAAATATTAAAAATATAAAAAATTATACTTACCTGAACTTACCTGAATGTCCCTGGGGTGGGTCCCTTAATCCTTGGGTGTCCTCCTGGGGTGGGCAGGGGTGGCAGGGGGGGTCCCTGGGGGCAGGGGAGGGCCCCTGTGGGCTCATTTTGAGCCCACAGGCCCCTTAACGCCTACCCTGACCCAGGCGTTAAATAGTGGCGCAAATGCGGGGTTTTTTGACCCGCCAACTCCCGGGCGTGATTTTTGCCCGGGAGTATAAATACGACGCATTTGCGTGGCCGTCATTTTTTTAGACGGGAACGCCTTCCTTGCATCTCATTAACGCAAGGAAGGCGTTCACGCAAAAAAATGACGTTATTTGCCCATACTTTGGCGCTAGACGCGTCTAACGCCAAAGTATAAATATGGCGTTAGTTTTGCGCCGAATTTGCGTCGAAAAAAACGACGCTAATTCGGCGCAAACGGACTATAAATATGCCCCATAGTCAATAAGAGGCCTGACTTTGTCCTTTTCTATCACTTCAAAATTCATCATGCTACCTTCTGACTGCAGCTAATAAGGGCTCTTTCACCTGCACACAATTTTACCCTGCATTAAATCAACACCATTCAACCTATTTTATTATCTGCCTGGCACCTTCCTCACATAATACAGCTCAATTCTGGCCCCCCTTAGGCCATATTTGTGCTCTCCAGAACACCAATTTGAAGAATCAACGAATACATTCATAAATGAAGATAAGACTTTGCTCCTATTTAAACTACTTGAGCAAAAGGAGGGAGGTGGCAGGTGGTGGTGGGGGTGGCAAGATTTGTAAATGTACCCAACTAATGCGATCAAAAAATGCCTTAAATTGTTCCTGTATTTTCTTTAACTAAAAATAATCTTTTTACGTGCAAAAAATCAAAAAGTGTATTTTTTTTCATCTAAACATACTTTAATGGTGGTGGCTGCATTTGAACCCCTGTCCAGGGGTAGGTTACTACACCAAAGGCAATAGACTTTGCCACTGAGCTACAGGCTCTTGATGGGTTCCAGTTGTGCAAGAGCCCCTATCAGCATCTGACAGGCCTCGGTGTCCTTGCTCATAGCAGCCACTGCACAGGACACATCATAACCATGATATAGGGAAGATTCGAACAACTATGGATAGGGTAGCTTGTCTTGTCCAGTGGGTAAGTTACTGCTTTCCACCCAGCCAAGCAGGGTTCAATTCCCTGTCCTGACAGATGACACACTCAATCTCTCAGCAAGCATCTGTGCATTGATCTCTTTTTTTTTAATTCAGTTTTCCTTCCAAATCCTGCAACCCCTTCACCACAAATACAGTCCAATCATTCCTCGATACTCATTCACTCAGTCATTCCACTCCTCCATTCTACAGGCTCTACAAAAACCAACAAGAACAAGAGCTAGTTCAGCAAGCAGATTTAAAGCCTCTCTTTGGATTTATGTTGATGCTGCTGCCCTGTAGTAATGTTATACGGCAGCTGCAGCATAATCACAGGATTGAGAAAGGGGCAGTCCTATGCAAATAATCTCCTCCCATGATTACTTCTCTGAGCTTCCGTAGTGGTACGATGATAGGACCTTCAACAAATGGTCTTCAGCAGATTTCTAAACTTGCCAAATTGTCTTAGGCTAAGGATTGTTCCAGTCGAAGGCCTTCCGATAAGGACCCCACCCTCACTTAGCAGGGTCCAGAATTACCTGCAGTAATCCTCTATACAGAACATGGACGTTCGTGGGCCTATGTGGTCCTACTGTAAAGACTGCATGCTAAAACTATGATGTCTAAAGTCCCAGTCCTGGTCTCACTGTCAGAGGCACAGCATAACATAGCATGCCAGAGATGGCCATGCAAATCCTTGCCTAACCAACTGCCCCTTCCCCACGCTTGCTGCATTATGCATTTTCAAGACATAGGCCCATATTCATACTTTTTGACGCTAAACTGCGCTAACGCAGTTTAGCGTCAAAAAATTTAGCGCCGTCTAACGCCATTCTGAAGCGCCATGCGGGCGCCGTATTTATGGAATGGCGTTAGCCGGCGCTAGCAGACCGGCGCTGCCTGGTGTGCGTGGAAAAAAACCACGTACACCAGGCAGCGCCGGCGTAGGGGGAAAATGGCGTTAGGGCGTCTTAAAATGGGGCAAGTCAGGTTGAGGCAAAAAAATCGCCTCAACCCGATTTGCGCCATTTTTTTCGACGCCCAGATGCCATTTAAATGACTCCTGTCTTAGTAAAAACAGGAGTCATGCCCCCTTGCCCAATGGCCATGCCCAGGGGACTTATGTCCCCTGGGCATGGTCATTGGGCATAGTGGCATGTAGGGGGGCACAAATAAGGCCCCCCTATGCCACCAAAAAATATTAAAAATATAAAAAATTATACTTACCTGAACTTACCTGAATGTCCCTGGGGTGGGTCCCTTAATCCTTGGGTGTCCTCCTGGGGTGGGCAGGGGTGGCAGGGGGGGTCCCTGGGGGCAGGGGAGGGCACCTGTGGGCTCATTTTGAGCCCACAGGCCCCTTAACGCCTACCCTGACCCAGGCGTTAAATAGTGGCGCAAATGCGGGGTTTTTTGACCCACCAACTCCCGGGCGTGATTTTTGCCCGGGAGTATAAATACGACGCATTTGCGTCGCCGTCATTTTTTTAGACGGGAACGCCTTCCTTGCATCTCATTAACGCAAGGAAGGCGTTCACGCAAAAAAATGACGCTATTTGCCCATACTTTGGCGCTAGACGCGTCTAACGCCAAAGTATAAATATGGCGTTAGTTTTGCGCCGAATTTGCGTCGAAAAAAACGACGCTAATTCGGCGCAAACGGAGTATAAATATGCCCCATAGTCAATAAGAGGCCTGACTTTGTCCTTTTCTATCACTTCAAAATTCATCATGCTACCTTCTGACTGCAGCTAATAAGGGCTCTTTCACCTGCACAAAATTTTACCCTGCATTAAATCAACACCATTCAACCTATTTTATTATCTGCATGGCATCTTCCTCACATAATACAGCTCAATTCTGGCCCCTCTTAGGCCATATTTGTGCTCTCCAGAACACCAATTTGAAGAATCAACGAATACATTCATAAATGAAGATAAGACTTTGCTCCTATTTAAACTACTTGAGCAAAAGGAGGGAGGTGGCAGGTGGTGGTGGGGGTGGCAAGATTTGTAAATGTACCCAACTAATGCGTTCAAAAAATGCCTTAAATTGTTCCTGTATTTTCTTTAACTAAAAATAATCTTTTTACGTGCAAAAAATCAAAAAGTGATTTTTTTTTCATCTAAACATACTTTAATGGTGGTTGCTGCATTTGAATCCCTATCCAGGGGTAGGTTACTACACCAAAGGCAATAGACTTTGCCACTGAGCTACAGGCTCTTGATGGGTTCCAGTTGTGCAAGAGCCCCTATCAGCATCTGACAGGCCTCGGTGTCCTTGCTCATAGCAGCCACTGCACAGGACACATCATAACCATGATATAGGGAAAATTCGAACAACTATGGATAGGGTAGCTTGTCTTGTCCAGTGGGTAAGTTAGTGCTTTCCACCCAGCCAAGCAGGGTTCAATTCCCTGTCCTGACAGATGACACACTCAATCTCTCAGCAAGCATCTGTGCATTCATCTCTTTTTTTTAATTCAGTTTTCCTTCCAAATCCTGCAACCCCTTCACCACAAATACAGTCCAATCATTCCTCGATACTCATTCACTCAGTCATTCCACTCCTCCATTCTACAGGCTCTACAAAAACCAACAAGAACAACAGCTAGTTCAGCAAGCAGATTTAAAGCCTCTCTTTGGATTTATGTTGATGCTGCTGCCCTGTAGTAATGTTATACGGCAGCTGCAGCATAATCACAGGATTGAGAAAGGGGCAGTCCTATGCAAATAATATCCTCCCATGATTACTTCTCTGAGCTTCCGTGGTGGTACGATGATAGGACCTTCAACAAATGGTCTTCAGCAGATTTCTAAACTTGCCAAATTGTCTTAGGCTAAGGATTGTTCCAGTCGAAGGCCTTCCGATAAGGACCCCACCCTCACTTAGCAGGGTCCAGAATTACCTGCAGTAATCCTCTATACAGAACATGGGCGTTCGTGGGCCTACGTGGGCCTACTGTAAAGACTGCATGTTAAAACTGTGATGTCTAAAGTCCCAGTCCTGGTCTCACTGTCAGAGGCACAGCATAACATAGCATGCCAGACATGGCCATGCAAATCATTGCCTAACCAACTGCCCCTTCCCCATGCTTGTTGCATTATGCATTTTCAAGACATAGTCAATAAGAGGCCTGACTTTGTTCTTTTCTATCACTTCAAAATTCATCATGCTACCTTCTGACTGCAGCTAATAAGGGCTCTTTCACCTGCACAAAATTTTACCCTGCATTAAATCAACACCATTCAACCTATTTTATTATCTGCATGGCACCTTCCTCACATAATACAGCTCAATTCTGGCCCCCCTTAGGCCATATTTGTGCTCTCCAGAACACCAATTTGAAGAATCAACGAATACATTCATAAATGAAGATAAGACTTTGCTCCTATTTAAACTACTTGAGCAAAAGGAGGGAGGTGGCAGTTGGTGGTGGGGGTGGCAAGATTTGTAAATGTACCCAACTAATGCGATCAAAAAATGACTTAAATTGTTCCTGTATTTTTTTTAAGTAAAAATAATCTTTTTACGTGCAAAAAATCAAAAACTGTATTTTTTTCCATCTAAACATACTTTAGTGGTGGTGGCTGCTTTCAAACCCCTGTCCAGGGGTAGGTTCCTGCACCAAAGGCACTAGACTCTGCCACTGAGCTACAGGCTCTTGACGGGTCCCAGTTCTGTAAGAGCCCCTATCAGCATCTAACAGGCCGTGGTGTCCTTGCTCATAGAAGCCACTGCACAGGACACATCATCACCATGATATAGGGAAGATTTGACAAGCTGTGGAAAGGGAAGCCCGTCTGGTCCAGAGGGTAAGTTCTTGCTTTCCTCCCAGACAAGCAGGGTTCAATTCCCTGTCCTGACAGATGACACACTCAGTCTCTCATCAAGCATCTGTGCATTGATCTTTTTTTTAAATTCAGTTTTCCTTCCAAATCCTACAACCCCTTCACCACAAATACAGTCCAATCATTCCTCGATACTCATTCACTCAGTCATTCCACTCCTTCATTCTACAGGCTCTACAAAAACCAACAAGAACAAGAGCTAGTTCAGCAAGCAGATTTAAAGCCTCTCTTTGGATTTATGTTGATGCTGCTGCCCTCTAGTAATGTTATTTGGCAGCTGCAGCATAATCACAGGATTGAGAAAGGGGCAGTCCTATGCAAATAATCTCCTCCCATGATTACTTCTCTGAGCTTCCGTAGTGGTACGATGATAGGACCTTCAACAAATGGTCTTCAGCAGATTTCTAAACTTGCCAAATTGTCTTAGGCTAAGGATTGTTCCAGTCGAAGGCCTTCCGATAAGGACCCCACCCTCACTTAGCAGGGTCCAGAATTACCTGCAGTAATCCTCTATACAGACCATGGGCGTTCGTGGGCCTACGTGGGCCTACTGTAAAGACTGCCTGCTAAAACTGTTTTGTCTAAAGTCCCAGTCCTCGTATCAGTGTCAGAGGCACAGCATAACATAGCATGCCAGACATGACCATGCAAATCCTTGCCTAACCAACTGCCCCTTTCCCCACGCTTGCTGCATTATGCGTTTTCAAAACATAGTCAATAAGAGGCCTGACTTTGTCCTTTTCTATCTCTTCAAAATTCATCATGCTACCTTCTGACTGCAGCTAATAAGGGCTCTTTCACCTGCACAAAATTTTACCCTGCATTAAATCAACACCATTCAACCTATTTTATTATCTGCATGGCACCTTCCTCACATAATACAGCTCAATTCTGGCCCCCCTTAGGCCATATTTGTTCTCTCCAGAACCCCAATTTGAAGAATCAACGAATACATTCATAAATGAAGAGAAGACTTTGGTCCTATTTAAACTACTTGAGCAAAAGGAGGGAGGTGGCAGGTGGTGGTGGGGGTGGCAAGATTTGTAAATGTACCCAACTAATGCGATCAAAAAATGACTTAAATTGTTCCTGTATTTTTTTTAAGTAAAAATAATCTTTTTACGTGCAAAAAATCAAAAACTGTATTTTTTTCCATCTAAACATACTTTAGTGGTGGTGGCTGCTTTCAAACCCCTGTCCAGGGGAAGGTTCCTGCACCAAAGGCACTAGACTCTGCCACTGAGCTACAGGCTCTTGATGGGTCCCAGTTCTGTAAGAGCCCCTATCAGCATCTAACAGGCCTTGGTGTCCTTGCTCATAGAAGCCACTGCACAGGACACATCATCACCATGATATAGGGAAGATTTGACAAGCTGTGGAAAGGGAAGCCCGTCTGGTCCAGAGGGTAAGTTCTTGCTTTCCTCCCAGACAAGCAGGGTTCAATTCCCTGTCCTGACAGATGACACACACAGTCTCTCAGCAAGCATCTGTGCATTGATCTTTTTTTTTAATTCAGTTTTCCTTCCAAATCCTGCAACCCCTTCACCACAAATACAGTCCAATCATTCCTCGATACTCATTCACTCAGTCATTCCACTCCTCCATTCTACAGGCTCTACAAAAACCAACAAGAACAAGAGCTAGTTCAGCAAGCAGATTTAAAGCCTCTCTTTGGATTTATGTTGATGCTGCTGCCCTGTAGTAATGTTATACGGCAGCTGCAGCATAATCACAGGATTGAGAAAGGGGCAGTCCTATGCAAATAATATCCTCCCATGATTACTTCTCTGAGCTTCCGTAGTGGTACGATGATAGGACCTTCAACAAATGGTCTTCAGCAGATTTCTAAACTTGCCAAATTGTCTTAGGCTAAGGATTGTTCCAGTCGAAGGCCTTCCGATAAGGACCCCACCCTCACTTAGCAGGGTCCAGAATTACCTGCAGTAATCCTCTATACAGAACATGGACGTTCGTGGGCCTATGTGGTCCTACTGTAAAGACTGCATGCTAAAACTATGATGTCTAAAGTCCCAGTCCTGGTCTCACTGTCAGAGGCACAGCATAACATAGCATGCCAGAGATGGCCATGCAAATCCTTGCCTAACCAACTGCCCCTTCCCCACGCTTGCTGCATTATGCATTTTCAAGACATAGGCCCATATTTATACTTTTTGACGCTAAACTGCGCTAACGCAGTTTAGCGTCAAAAAATTTAGTGCCGTCTAACGCCATTCTGAAGCGCCATGCGGGCGCCGTATTTATGGAATGGCGTTAGCCGGCGCTAGCAGACCGGCGCTGCCTGGTGTGCGTGGAAAAAAACCACGTACACCAGGCAGCGCCGGCGTAGGGGGAAAATGGCGTTAGGGTGTCTTAAAATGGGGCAAGTCAGGTTGAGGCAAAAAAATCGCCTCAACCCGATTTGCGCCATTTTTTTCGACGCCCAGATGCCATTTAAATGACTCCTGTCTTAGTAAAAACAGGAGTCATGCCCCCTTGCCCAATGGCCATGCCCAGGGGACTTATGTCCCCTGGGCATGGCCATTGGGCATAGTGGCATGTAGGGGGGCACAAATAAGGCCCCCCTATGCCACCAAAAAATATTAAAAATATAAAAAATTATACTTACCTGAACTTACCTGAATGTCCCTGGGGTGGGTCCCTTAATCCTTGGGTGTCCTCCTGGGGTGGGCAGGGGTGGCAGGGGGGGTCCCTGGGGGCAGGGGAGGGCACCTGTGGGCTCATTTTGAGCCCACAGGCCCCTTAACGCCTACCCTGACCCAGGCGTTAAATAGTGGCGCAAATGCGGGGTTTTTTGACCCGCCAACTCCCGGGCGTGATTTTTGCCCGGGAGTATAAATACGACGCATTTGCGTCGCCGTCATTTTTTTAGACGGGAACGCCTTCCTTGCATCTCATTAACGCAAGGAAGGCGTTCACGCAAAAAAATGACGCTATTTGCCCATACTTTGGCGCTAGACGCGTCTAACGCCAAAGTATAAATATGGCGTTAGTTTTGCGCCGAATTTGCGTCGAAAAAAACGACGCTAATTCGGCGCAAACGGAGTATAAATATGCCCCATAGTCAATAAGAGGCCTGACTTTGTCCTTTTCTATCACTTCAAAATTCATCATGCTACCTTCTGACTGCAGCTAATAAGGGCTCTTTCACCTGCACAAAATTTTACCCTGCATTAAATCAACACCATTCAACCTATTTTATTATCTGCATGGCATCTTCCTCACATAATACAGCTCAATTCTGGCCCCTCTTAGGCCATATTTGTGCTCTCCAGAACACCAATTTGAAGAATCAACGAATACATTCATAAATGAAGATAAGACTTTGCTCCTATTTAAACTACTTGAGCAAAAGGAGGGAGGTGGCAGGTGGTGGTGGGGGTGGCAAGATTTGTAAATGTACCCAACTAATGCGTTCAAAAAATGCCTTAAATTGTTCCTGTATTTTCTTTAACTAAAAATAATCTTTTTACGTGCAAAAAATCAAAAAGTGATTTTTTTTTCATCTAAACATACTTTAATGGTGGTTGCTGCATTTGAATCCCTATCCAGGGGTAGGTTACTACACCAAAGGCAATAGACTTTGCCACTGAGCTACAGGCTCTTGATGGGTTCCAGTTGTGCAAGAGCCCCTATCAGCATCTGACAGGCCTCGGTGTCCTTGCTCATAGCAGCCACTGCACAGGACACATCATAACCATGATATAGGGAAGATTCGAACAACTATGGATAGGGTAGCTTGTCTTGTCCAGTGGGTAAGTTAGTGCTTTCCACCCAGCCAAGCAGGGTTCAATTCCCTGTCCTGACAGATGACACACTCAATCTCTCAACAAGCATCTGTGCATTGATCTCTTTTTTTTAATTCAGTTTTCCTTCCAAATCCTGCAACCCCTTCACCACAAATACAGTCCAATCATTCCTCGATACTCATTCACTCAGTCATTCCACTCCTCCATTCTACAGGCTCTACAAAAACCAACAAGAACAACAGCTAGTTCAGCAAGCAGATTTAAAGCCTCTCTTTGGATTTATGTTGATGCTGCTGCCCTGTAGTAATGTTATACGGCAGCTGCAGCATAATCACAGGATTGAGAAAGGGGCAGTCCTATGCAAATAATATCCTCCCATGATTACTTCTCTGAGCTTCCGTGGTGGTACGATGATAGGACCTTCAACAAATGGTCTTCAGCAGATTTCTAAACTTGCCAAATTGTCTTAGGCTAAGGATTGTTCCAGTCGAAGGCCTTCCGATAAGGACCCCACCCTCACTTAGCAGGGTCCAGAATTACCTGCAGTAATCCTCTATACAGAACATGGGCGTTCGTGGGCCTACGTGGGCCTACTGTAAAGACTGCATGTTAAAACTGTGATGTCTAAAGTCCCAGTCCTGGTCTCACTGTCAGAGGCACAGCATAACATAGCATGCCAGACATGGCCATGCAAATCATTGCCTAACCAACTGCCCCTTCCCCATGCTTGTTGCATTATGCATTTTCAAGACATAGTCAATAAGAGGCCTGACTTTGTTCTTTTCTATCACTTCAAAATTCATCATGCTACCTTCTGACTGCAGCTAATAAGGGCTCTTTCACCTGCACAAAATTTTACCCTGCATTAAATCAACACCATTCAACCTATTTTATTATCTGCATGGCACCTTCCTCACATAATACAGCTCAATTCTGGCCCCCCTTAGGCCATATTTGTGCTCTCCAGAACACCAATTTGAAGAATCAACGAATACATTCATCAATGAAGATAAGACTTTGCTCCTATTTAAACTACTTGAGCAAAAGGAGGGAGGTGGCAGTTGGTGGTGGGGGTGGCAAGATTTGTAAATGTACCCAACTAATGCGATCAAAAAATGACTTAAATTGTTCCTGTATTTTTTTTAAGTAAAAATAATCTTTTTACGTGCAAAAAATCAAAAACTGTATTTTTTTCCATCTAAACATACTTTAGTGGTGGTGGCTGCTTTCAAACCCCTGTCCAGGGGAAGGTTCCTGCACCAAAGGCACTAGACTCTGCCACTGAGCTACAGGTTCTTGATGGGTCCCAGTTCTGTAAGAGCCCCTATCAGCATCTAACAGGCCTTGGTGTCCTTGCTCATAGAAGCCACTGCACAGGACACATCATCACCATGATATAGGGAAGATTTGACAAGCTGTGGAAAGGGAAGCCCGTCTGGTCCAGAGGGTAAGTTCTTGCTTTCCTCCCAGACAAGCAGGGTTCAATTCCCTGTCCTGACAGATGACACACACAGTCTCTCAGCAAGCATCTGTGCATTGAACTTTTTTTTTAATTCAGTTTTCCTTCCAAATCCTGCAACCCCTTCACCACAAATACAGTCCAATCATTCCTCGATACTCATTCACTCAGTCATTCCACTCCTCCATTCTACAGGCTCTACAAAAACCAACAAGAACAAGAGCTAGTTCAGCAAGCAGATTTAAAGCCTCTCTTTGGATTTATGTTGATGCTGCTGCCCTGTAGTAATGTTATACGGCAGCTGCAGCATAATCACAGGATTGAGAAAGGGGCAGTCCTATGCAAATAATATCCTCCCATGATTACTTCTCTGAGCTTCCGTAGTGGTACGATGATAGGACCTTCAACAAATGGTCTTCAGCAGATTTCTAAACTTGCCAAATTGTCTTAGGCTAAGGATTGTTCCAGTCGAAGGCCTTCCGATAAGGACCCCACCCTCACTTAGCAGGGTCCAGAATTACCTGCAGTAATCCTCTATACAGACCATGGGCGTTCGTGGGCCTACGTGGGCCTACTGTAAAGACTGCCTGCTAAAACTGTTTTGTCTAAAGTCCCAGTCCTCGTATCAGTGTCAGAGGCACAGCATAACATAGCATGCCAGACATGACCATGCAAATCCTTGCCTAACCAACTGCCCCTTTCCCCACGCTTGCTGCATTATGCGTTTTCAAAACATAGTCAATAAGAGGCCTGACTTTGTCCTTTTCTATCTCTTCAAAATTCATCATGCTACCTTCTGACTGCAGCTAATAAGGGCTCTTTCACCTGCACAAAATGTTACCCTGCATTAAATCAACACCATTCAACCTATTTTATTATCTGCATGGCACCTTCCTCACATAATACAGCTCAATTCTGGCCCCCCTTAGGCCATATTTGTTCTCTCCAGAACACCAATTTGAAGAATCAACGAATACATTCATAAATGAAGAGAAGACTTTGGTCCTATTTAAACTACTTGAGCAAAAGGAGGGAGGTGTCAGGTGGTGGTGGGGGTGGCAAGATTTGTAAATGTACCCAACTAATGCGATCAAAAAATGTCTTAAATTGTTCCTGTATTTTTTTTAAGTAAAAATAATCATTTTACGTGCAAAAAATCAAAATCTGTTTTTTTTTTCATCCAAACATACTTTAATGGTGGTGGCTGGATTCAAACCAGTGGCCAGGGGTAGGTTCCTGCACCAAAGGCACTAGACTTTGCCACTGAGATACAGGCTCTTGTTGGGTTCCAGTTCTGCAAGAGCCCCTATCAGCATCTAACAGGCCTTGGTGTCCTTGCTCATTGAAGCCACTGCACAGGACACATCATAACCATGATATAGGGAAGATTTGACGAGCTGTGGATAGGGAAGCCCGTCTGGTCCAGTGGGTAAGTTCTTTCTTTCCTCCAAGACAAGCAGGGTTCAATTCCCTGTCCTGACAAATGACACACTCAATCTCTCAGCAAGCATCTGTGCATTGATCTTTTTTTTTTATTCAGTTTTCCTTCCAAATCCTGCAACCCCTTCACCACAAATACAGTCCAATCATTCCTCGATACTCATTCACTCAGTCATTCCACTCTTCATTCTACAGGCTCTACAAAAACCAACAAGAACAAGAGCTAGTTCAGCAAGCAGATTTAAAGCCTCTCTTTGGATTTATGTTGATGCTGCTGCCCTCTAGTAATGTTATATGGCAGCTGCAGCATAATCACAGGATTGAGAAAGGGGCAGTCCTATGCAAATAATCTCCTCCCATGATTACTTCTCTGAGCTTCCGTAGTGGTACGATGATAGGACCTTCAACAAATGGTCTTCAGCAGATTTCTAAAGTTGCCAAATTGTCTTAGGCTAAGGATTGTTCCAGTCGAAGGCCTTCCGATAAGGACCCCACCCTCACTTAGCAGGGTCCAGAATTACCTGCAGTAATCCTCTATACAGAACATGGGCGTTCGTGGGCCTATGTGGTCCTACTGTAAAGACTGCATGCTAAAACTATGATGTCTAAAGTCCCAGTCCTGGTCTCACTGTCAGAGGCACAGCATAACATAGCATGCCAGAGATGGCCATGCAAATCCTTGCCTAACCAACTGCCCCTTCCCCACGCTTGCTGCATTATGCATTTTCAAGACATAGGCCCATATTTATACTTTTTGACGCTAAACTGCGCTAACGCAGTTTAGCGTCAAAAAATTTAGCGCCGTCTAATGCCATTCTGAAGCGCCATGCGGGCGCCGTATTTATGGAATGGCGTTAGCCGGCGCTAGCAGACCGGCGCTGCCTGGTGTGCGTGGAAAAAAACCACGTACACCAGACAGCGCCGGCGGAAAATGGCGTTAGGGCGTCTTAAAATGGGGCAAGTCAGGTTGAGGCAAAAAAATCGCCTCAACCCGATTTGCGCCATTTTTTTCGACGCCCAGATGCCATTTAAATGACTCCTGTCTTAGTAAAAACAGGAGTCATGCCCCCTTGCCCAATGGCCATGCCCAGGGGACTTATGTCCCCTGGGCATGGCCATTGGGCATAGTGGCATGTAGGGGGGCACAAATAAGGCCCCCCTATGCCACCAAAAAATATTAAAAATATAAAAAATTATACTTACCTGAACTTACCTGAATGTCCCTGGGGTGGGTCCCTTAATCCTTGGGTGTCCTCCTGGGGTGGGCAGGGGTGGCAGGGGGGGTCCCTGGGGGCAGGGGAGGGCACCTGTGGGCTCATTTTGAGCCCACAGGCCCCTTAACGCCTACCCTGACCCAGGCGTTAAATAGTGGCGCAAATGCGGGGTTTTTTGACCCGCCAACTCCCGGGCGTGATTTTTGCCCGGGAGTATAAATACGACGCATTTGCGTCACCGTCATTTTTTTTGACGGGAACGCCTTCCTTGCATCTCATTAACGCAAGGAAGGCGTTCACGCAAAAAAATGACGCTATTTGCCCATACTTTGGCGCTAGACGCGTCTAACGCCAAAGTATAAATATGGCGTTAGTTTTGCGCCGAATTTGCGTCGAAAAAAACGACGCTAATTCGGCGCAAACGGACTATAAATATGCCCCATAGTCAATAAGAGGCCTGACTTTGTCCTTTTCTATCACTTCAAAATTCATCATGCTACCTTCTGACTGCAGCTAATAAGGGCTCTTTCACCTGCACAAAATTTTACCCTGCATTAAATCAACACCATTCAACCTATTTTATTATCTGCATGGCACCTTCCTCACATAATACAGCTCAATTCTGGCCCCCCTTAGGCCATATTTGTGCTCTCCAGAACACCAATTTGAAGAATCAACGAATACATTCATAAATGAAGATAAGACTTTGCTCCTATTTAAACTACTTGAGCAAAAGGAGGGAGGTGGCAGGTGGTGGTGGGGGTGGCAAGATTTGTAAATGTACCCAACTAATGCGATCAAAAAATGCCTTAAATTGTTCCTGTATTTTCTTTAACTAAAAATAATCTTTTTACGTGCAAAAAATCAAAAAGTGTATTTTTTTTCATCTAAACATACTTTAATGGTGGTGGCTGCATTTGAACCCCTGTCCAGGGGTAGGTTACTACACCAAAGGCAATAGACTTTGCCACTGAGCTACAGGCTCTCGATGGGTTCCAGTTGTGCATGAGCCCCTATCAGCATCTGACAGGCCTCGGTGTCCTTGCTCATAGCAGCCACTGCACAGGACACATCATAACCATGATATAGGGAAGATTCGAACAGCTATGGATAGGGTAGCTTGTCTTGTCCAGTGGGTAAGTTACTGCTTTCCACCCAGCCAAGCAGGGTTCAATTCCCTGTCCTGACAGATGACACACTCAATCTCTCAGCAAGCATCTGTGCCTTGATCTCTTTTTTTTTAATTCAGTTTTCCTTCCAAATCCTGCAACCCCTTCACCACAAATACAGTCCAATCATTCCTCGATACTCATTCACTCAGTCATTCCACTCCTCCATTCTACAGGCTCTACAAAAACCAACAAGAACAAGAGCTAGTTCAGCAAGCAGATTTAAAGCCTCTCTTTGGATTTATGTTGATGCTGCTGCCCTGTAGTAATGTTATACGGCAGCTGCAGCATAATCACAGGATTGAGAAAGGGGCAGTCCTATGCAAATAATATCCTCCCATGATTACTTCTCTGAGCTTCCGTAGTGGTACGATGATAGGACCTTCAACAAATGGTCTTCAGCAGATTTCTAAACTTGCCAAATTGTCTTAGGCTAAGGATTGTTCCAGTCGAAGGCCTTCCGATAAGGACCCCACCCTCACTTAGCAGGGTCCAGAATTACCTGCAGTAATCCTCTATACAGAACATGGACGTTCGTGGGCCTATGTGGTCCTACTGTAAAGACTGCATGCTAAAACTATGATGTCTAAAGTCCCAGTCCTGGTCTCACTGTCAGAGGCACAGCATAACATAGCATGCCAGAGATGGCCATGCAAATCCTTGCCTAACCAACTGCCCCTTCCCCACGCTTGCTGCATTATGCATTTTCAAGACATAGGCCCATATTTATACTTTTTGACGCTAAACTGCGCTAACGCAGTTTAGCGTCAAAAAATTTAGCGCCGTCTAACGCCATTCTGAAGCGCCATGCGGGCGCCGTATTTATGGAATGGCGTTAGCCGGCGCTAGCAGACCGGCGCTGCCTGGTGTGCGTGGAAAAAAACCACGTACACCAGGCAGCGCC
This sequence comes from Pleurodeles waltl, assembly GCF_031143425.1. Taxonomy (NCBI): domain Eukaryota; kingdom Metazoa; phylum Chordata; class Amphibia; order Caudata; family Salamandridae; genus Pleurodeles; species Pleurodeles waltl. The sequence goes on along the minus strand of NC_090440.1, from coordinate 955,561,256 downwards.
GGCGTAGGGGGAAAATGGCGTTAGGGCGTCTTAAAATGGGGCAAGTCAGGTTGAGGCAAAAAAATCGCCTCAACCCGATTTGCGCCATTTTTTTCGACGCCCAGATGCCATTTAAATGACTCCTGTCTTAGTAAAAACAGGAGTCATGCCCCCTTGCCCAATGGCCATGCCCAGGGGACTTATGTCCCCTGGGCATGGTCATTGGGCATAGTGGCATGTAGGGGGGCACAAATAAGGCCCCCCTATGCCACCAAAAAATATTAAAAATATAAAAAATTATACTTAACTGAACTTACCTGAATGTCCCTGGGGTGGGTCCCTTAATCCTTGGGTGTCCTCCTGGGGTGGGCAGGGGTGGCAGGGGGGGTCCCTGGGGGCAGGGGAGGGCACCTGTGGGCTCATTTTGAGCCCACAGGCCCCTTAACGCCTACCCTGACCCAGGCGTTAAATAGTGGCGCAAATGCGGGGTTTTTTGACCCGCCAACTCCCGGGCGTGATTTTTGCCCGGGAGTATAAATACGACGCATTTGCGTCGCCGTCATTTTTTTAGACGGGAACGCCTTCCTTGCATCTCATTAACGCAAGGAAGGCGTTCACGCAAAAAAATTACGCTATTTGCCCATACTTTGGCGCTAGACGCGTCTAACGCCAAAGTATAAATATGGCGTTAGTTTTGCGCCGAATTTGCGTCGAAAAAAACGACGGTAATTCGGCGCAAACGGAGTATAAATATGCCCCATAGTCAATAAGAGGCCTGACTTTGTCCTTTTCTATCACTTCAAAATTCATCATGCTACCTTCTGACTGCAGCTAATAAGGGCTCTTTCACCTGCACAAAATTTTACCCTGCATTAAATCAACACCATTCAACCTATTTTATTATCTGCATGGCATCTTCCTCACATAATACAGCTCAATTCTGGCCCCTCTTAGGCCATATTTGTGCTCTCCAGAACACCAATTTGAAGAATCAACGAATACATTCATAAATGAAGATAAGACTTTGCTCCTATTTAAACTACTTGAGCAAAAGGAGGGAGGTGGCAGGTGGTGGTGGGGGTGGCAAGATTTGTAAATGTACCCAACTAATGCGTTCAAAAAATGCCTTAAATTGTTCCTGTATTTTCTTTAACTAAAAATAATCTTTTTACGTGCAAAAAATCAAAAAGTGATTTTTTTTTCATCTAAACATACTTTAATGGTGGTTGCTGCATTTGAATCCCTATCCAGGGGTAGGTTACTACACCAAAGGCAATAGACTTTGCCACTGAGCTACAGGCTCTTGATGGGTTCCAGTTGTGCAAGAGCCCCTATCAGCATCTGACAGGCCTCGGTGTCCTTGCTCATAGCAGCCACTGCACAGGACACATCATAACCATGATATAGGGAAGATTCGAACAACTATGGATAGGGTAGCTTGTCTTGTCCAGTGGGTAAGTTAGTGCTTTCCACCCAGCCAAGCAGGGTTCAATTCCCTGTCCTGACAGATGACACACTCAATCTCTCAGCAAGCATCTGTGCATTGATCTCTTTTTTTTAATTCAGTTTTCCTTCCAAATCCTGCAACCCCTTCACCACAAATACAGTCCAATCATTCCTCGATACTCATTCACTCAGTCATTCCACTCCTCCATTCTACAGGCTCTACAAAAACCAACAAGAACAACAGCTAGTTCAGCAAGCAGATTTAAAGCCTCTCTTTGGATTTATGTTGATGCTGCTGCCCTGTAGTAATGTTATACGGCAGCTGCAGCATAATCACAGGATTGAGAAAGGGGCAGTCCTATGCAAATAATATCCTCCCATGATTACTTCTCTGAGCTTCCGTGGTGGTACGATGATAGGACCTTCAACAAATGGTCTTCAGCAGATTTCTAAACTTGCCAAATTGTCTTAGGCTAAGGATTGTTCCAGTCGAAGGCCTTCCGATAAGGACCCCACCCTCACTTAGCAGGGTCCAGAATTACCTGCAGTAATCCTCTATACAGAACATGGGCGTTCGTGGGCCTACGTGGGCCTACTGTAAAGACTGCATGTTAAAACTGTGATGTCTAAAGTCCCAGTCCTGGTCTCACTGTCAGAGGCACAGCATAACATAGCATGCCAGACATGGCCATGCAAATCATTGCCTAACCAACTGCCCCTTCCCCATGCTTGTTGCATTATGCATTTTCAAGACATAGTCAATAAGAGGCCTGACTTTGTTCTTTTCTATCACTTCAAAATTCATCATGCTACCTTCTGACTGCAGCTAATAAGGGCTCTTTCACCTGCACAAAATTTTACCCTGCATTAAATCAACACCATTCAACCTATTTTATTATCTGCATGGCACCTTCCTCACATAATACAGCTCAATTCTGGCCCCCCTTAGGCCATATTTGTGCTCTCCAGAACACCAATTTGAAGAATCAACGAATACATTCATAAATGAAGATAAGACTTTGCTCCTATTTAAACTACTTGAGCAAAAGGAGGGAGGTGGCAGTTGGTGGTGGGGGTGGCAAGATTTGTAAATGTACCCAACTAATGCGATCAAAAAATGACTTAAATTGTTCCTGTATTTTTTTTAAGTAAAAATAATCTTTTTACGTGCAAAAAATCAAAAACTGTATTTTTTTCCATCTAAACATACTTTAGTGGTGGTGGCTGCTTTCAAACCCCTGTCCAGGGGTAGGTTCCTGCACCAAAGGCACTAGACTCTGCCACTGAGCTACAGGCTCTTGACGGGTCCCAGTTCTGTAAGAGCCCCTATCAGCATCTAACAGGCCGTGGTGTCCTTGCTCATAGAAGCCACTGCACAGGACACATCATCACCATGATATAGGGAAGATTTGACAAGCTGTCGAAAGGGAAGCCCGTCTGGTCCAGAGGGTAAGTTCTTGCTTTCCTCCCAGACAAGCAGGGTTCAATTCCCTGTCCTGACAGATGACACACTCAGTCTCGCATCTGTGCATTGATCTTTTTTTTTAATTCAGTTTTCCTTCCAAATCCTACAACCCCTTCACCACAAATACAGTCCAATCATTCCTCGATACTCATTCACTCAGTCATTCCACTCCTTCATTCTACAGGCTCTACAAAAACCAACAAGAACAAGAGCTAGTTCAGCAAGCAGATTTAAAGCCTCTCTTTGGATTTATGTTGATGCTGCTGCCCTCTAGTAATGTTATTTGGCAGCTGCAGCATAATCACAGGATTGAGAAAGGGGCAGTCCTATGCAAATAATCTCCTCCCATGATTACTTCTCTGAGCTTCCGTAGTGGTACGATGATAGGACCTTCAACAAATGGTCTTCAGCAGATTTCTAAACTTGCCAAATTGTCTTAGGCTAAGGATTGTTCCAGTCGAAGGCCTTCCGATAAGGACCCCACCCTCACTTAGCAGGGTCCAGAATTACCTGCAGTAATCCTCTATACAGACCATGGGCGTTCGTGGGCCTACGTGGGCCTACTGTAAAGACTGCCTGCTAAAACTGTTTTGTCTAAAGTCCCAGTCCTCGTATCAGTGTCAGAGGCACAGCATAACATAGCATGCCAGACATGACCATGCAAATCCTTGCCTAACCAACTGCCCCTTTCCCCACGCTTGCTGCATTATGCGTTTTCAAAACATAGTCAATAAGAGGCCTGACTTTGTCCTTTTCTATCTCTTCAAAATTCATCATGCTACCTTCTGACTGCAGCTAATAAGGGCTCTTTCACCTGCACAAAATGTTACCCTGCATTAAATCAACACCATTCAACCTATTTTATTATCTGCATGGCACCTTCCTCACATAATACAGCTCAATTCTGGCCCCCCTTAGGCCATATTTGTTCTCTCCAGAACACCAATTTGAAGAATCAACGAATACATTCATAAATGAAGAGAAGACTTTGGTCCTATTTAAACTACTTGAGCAAAAGGAGGGAGGTGTCAGGTGGTGGTGGGGGTGGCAAGATTTGTAAATGTACCCAACTAATGCGATCAAAAAATGACTTAAATTGTTCCTGTATTTTTTTTAAGTAAAAATAATCATTTTACGTGCAAAAAATCAAAATCTTTTTTTTTTTTCATCCAAACATACTTTAATGGTGGTGGCTGGATTCAAACCAGTGGCAGGTTCCTGCACCAAAGGCACTAGACTTTGCCACTGAGATACAGGCTCTTGTTGGGTTCCAGTTCTGCAAGAGCCCCTATCAGCATCTAACAGGCCTTGGTGTCCTTGCTCATTGAAGCCACTGCACAGGACACATCATAACCATGATATAGGGAAGATTTGACGAGCTGTGGATAGGGAAGCCCGTCTGGTCCAGTGGGTAAGTTCTTTCTTTCCTCCAAGACAAGCAGGGTTCAATTCCCTGTCCTGACAAATGACACACTCAATCTCTCAGCAAGCATCTGTGCATTGATCTTTTTTTTTTATTCAGTTTTCCTTCCAAATCCTGCAACCCCTTCACCACAAATACAGTCCAATCATTCCTCGATACTCATTCACTCAGTCATTCCACTCTTCATTCTACAGGCTCTACAAAAACCAACAAGAACAAGAGCTAGTTCAGCAAGCAGATTTAAAGCCTCTCTTTGGATTTATGTTGATGCTGCTGCCCTCTAGTAATGTTATATGGCAGCTGCAGCATAATCACAGGATTGAGAAAGGGGCAGTCCTATGCAAATAATCTCCTCCCATGATTACTTCTCTGAGCTTCCGTAGTGGTACGATGATAGGACCTTCAACAAATGGTCTTCAGCAGATTTCTAAAGTTGCCAAATTGTCTTAGGCTAAGGATTGTTCCAGTCGAAGGCCTTCCGATAAGGACCCCACCCTCACTTAGCAGGGTCCAGAATTACCTGCAGTAATCCTCTATACAGAACATGGGCGTTCGTGGGCCTATGTGGTCCTACTGTAAAGACTGCATGCTAAAACTATGATGTCTAAAGTCCCAGTCCTGGTCTCACTGTCAGAGGCACAGCATAACATAGCATGCCAGAGATGGCCATGCAAATCCTTGCCTAACCAACTGCCCCTTCCCCACGCTTGCTGCATTATGCATTTTCAAGACATAGGCCCATATTTATACTTTTTGACGCTAAACTGCGCTAACGCAGTTTAGCGTCAAAAAATTTAGCGCCGTCTAACGCCATTCTGAAGCGCCATGCGGGCGCCGTATTTATGGAATGGCGTTAGCCGGCGCTAGCAGACCGGCGCTGCCTGGTGTGCGTGGAAAAAAACCACGTACACCAGGCAGCGCCGGCGTAGGGGGAAAATGGCGTTAGGGCGTCTTAAAATGGGGCAAGTCAGGTTGAGGCAAAAAAATCGCCTCAACCCGATTTGCGCCATTTTTTTCGACGCCCAGATGCCATTTAAATGACTCCTGTCTTAGTAAAAACAGGAGTCATGCCCCCTTGCCCAATGGCCATGCCCAGGGGACTTATGTCCCCTGGGCATGGCCATTGGGCATAGTGGCATGTAGGGGGGCACAAATAAGGCCCCCCTATGCCACCAAAAAATATTAAAAATATAAAAAATTATACTTACCTGAACTTACCTGAATGTCCCTGGGGTGGGTCCCTTAATCCTTGGGTGTCCTCCTGGGGTGGGCAGGGGTGGCAGGGGGGGTCCCTGGGGGCAGGGGAGGGCACCTGTGGGCTCATTTTGAGCCCACAGGCCCCTTAACGCCTACCCTGACCCAGGCGTTAAATAGTGGCGCAAATGCGGGGTTTTTTGACCCGCCAACTCCCGGGCGTGATTTTTGCCCGGGAGTATAAATACGACGCATTTGCGTCACCGTCATTTTTTTTGACGGGAACGCCTTCCTTGCATCTCATTAACGCAAGGAAGGCGTTCACGCAAAAAAATGACGCTATTTGCCCATACTATGGCGCTAGACGCGTCTAACGCCAAAGTATAAATATGGCGTTAGTTTTGCGCCGAATTTGCGTCGAAAAAAACGACGCTAATTCGGCGCAAACGGACTATAAATATGCCCCATAGTCAATAAGAGGCCTGACTTTGTCCTTTTCTATCACTTCAAAATTCATCATGCTACCTTCTGACTGCAGCTAATAAGGGCTCTTTCACCTGCACAAAATTTTACCCTGCATTAAATCAACACCATTCAACCTATTTTATTATCTGCATGGCACCTTCCTCACATAATACAGCTCAATTCTGGCCCCCCTTAGGCCATATTTGTGCTCTCCAGAACACCAATTTGAAGAATCAACGAATACATTCATAAATGAAGATAAGACTTTGCTCCTATTTAAACTACTTGAGCAAAAGGAGGGAGGTGGCAGGTGGTGGTGGGGGTGGCAAGATTTGTAAATGTACCCAACTAATGCGATCAAAAAATGCCTTAAATTGTTCCTGTATTTTCTTTAACTAAAAATAATCTTTTTACGTGCAAAAAATCAAAAAGTGTATTTTTTTTCATCTAAACATACTTTAATGGTGGTGGCTGCATTTGAACCCCTGTCCAGGGGTAGGTTACTACACCAAAGGCAATAGACTTTGCCACTGAGCTACAGGCTCTCGATGGGTTCCAGTTGTGCAAGAGCCCCTATCAGCATCTGACAGGCCTCGGTGTCCTTGCTCATAGCAGCCACTGCACAGGACACATCATAACCATGATATAGGGAAGATTCGAACAGCTATGGATAGGGTAGCTTGTCTTGTCCAGTGGGTAAGTTACTGCTTTCCACCCAGCCAAGCAGGGTTCAATTCCCTGTCCTGACAGATGACACACTCAATCTCTCAGCAAGCATCTGTGCCTTGATCTCTTTTTTTTTAATTCAGTTTTCCTTCCAAATCCTGCAACCCCTTCACCACAAATACAGTCCAATCATTCCTCGATACTCATTCACTCAGTCATTCCACTCCTCCATTCTACAGGCTCTACAAAAACCAACAAGAACAAGAGCTAGTTCAGCAAGCAGATTTAAAGCCTCTCTTTGGATTTATGTTGATGCTGCTGCCCTGTAGTAATGTTATACGGCAGCTGCAGCATAATCACAGGATTGAGAAAGGGGCAGTCCTATGCAAATAATATCCTCCCATGATTACTTCTCTGAGCTTCCGTAGTGGTACGATGATAGGACCTTCAACAAATGGTCTTCAGCAGATTTCTAAACTTGCCAAATTGTCTTAGGCTAAGGATTGTTCCAGTCGAAGGCCTTCCGATAAGGACCCCACCCTCACTTAGCAGGGTCCAGAATTACCTGCAGTAATCCTCTATACAGAACATGGACGTTCGTGGGCCTATGTGGTCCTACTGTAAAGACTGCATGCTAAAACTATGATGTCTAAAGTCCCAGTCCTGGTCTCACTGTCAGAGGCACAGCATAACATAGCATGCCAGAGATGGCCATGCAAATCCTTGCCTAACCAACTGCCCCTTCCCCACGCTTGCTGCATTATGCATTTTCAAGACATAGGCCCATATTTATACTTTTTGACGCTAAACTGCGCTAACGCAGTTTAGCGTCAAAAAATTTAGCGCCGTCTAACGCCATTCTGAAGCGCCATGCGGGCGCCGTATTTATGGAATGGCGTTAGCCGGCGCTAGCAGACCGGCGCTGCCTGGTGTGCGTGGAAAAAAACCACGTACACCAGGCAGCGCCGGCGTAGGGGGAAAATGGCGTTAGGGCGTCTTAAAATGGGGCAAGTCAGGTTGAGGCAAAAAAATCGCCTCAACCCGATTTGCGCCATTTTTTTCGACGCCCAGATGCCATTTAAATGACTCCTGTCTTAGTAAAAACAGGAGTCATGCCCCCTTGCCCAATGGCCATGCCCAGGGGACTTATGTCCCCTGGGCATGGTCATTGGGCATAGTGGCATGTAGGGGGGCACAAATAAGGCCCCCCTATGCCACCAAAAAATATTAAAAATATAAAAAATTATACTTACCTGAACTTACCTGAATGTCCCTGGGGTGGGTCCCTTAATCCTTGGGTGTCCTCCTGGGGTGGGCAGGGGTGGCAGGGGGGGTCCCTGGGGGCAGGGGAGGGCACCTGTGGGCTCATTTTGAGCCCACAGGCCCCTTAACGCCTACCCTGACCCAGGCGTTAAATAGTGGCGCAAATGCGGGGTTTTTTGACCCGCCAACTCCCGGGAGTGATTTTTGCCCGGGAGTATAAATACGACGCATTTGCATCGCCGTCATTTTTTTAGACGGGAACGCCTTCCTTGCATCTCATTAACGCAAGGAAGGCGTTCACGCAAAAAAATTACGCTATTTGCCCATACTTTGGCGCTAGACGCGTCTAACGCCAAAGTATAAATATGGCGTTAGTTTTGCGCCGAATTTGCGTCGAAAAAAACGACGGTAATTCGGCGCAAACGGAGTATAAATATGCCCCATAGTCAATAAGAGGCCTGACTTTGTCCTTTTCTATCACTTCAAAATTCATCATGCTACCTTCTGACTGCAGCTAATAAGGGCTCTTTCACCTGCACAAAATTTTACCCTGCATTAAATCAACACCATTCAACCTATTTTATTATCTGCATGGCATCTTCCTCACATAATACAGCTCAATTCTGGCCCCTCTTAGGCCATATTTGTGCTCTCCAGAACACCAATTTGAAGAATCAACGAATACATTCATAAATGAAGATAAGACTTTGCTCCTATTTAAACTACTTGAGCAAAAGGAGGGAGGTGGCAGGTGGTGGTGGGGGTGGCAAGATTTGTAAATGTACCCAACTAATGCGTTCAAAAAATGCCTTAAATTGTTCCTGTATTTTCTTTAACTAAAAATAATCTTTTTACGTGCAAAAAATCAAAAAGTGATTTTTTTTTCATCTTAACATACTTTAATGGTGGTTGCTGCATTTGAATCCCTATCCAGGGGTAGGTTACTACACCAAAGGCAATAGACTTTGCCACTGAGCTACAGGCTCTTGATGGGTTCCAGTTGTGCAAGAGCCCCTATCAGCATCTGACAGGCCTCGGTGTCCTTGCTCATAGCAGCCACTGCACAGGACACATCATAACCATGATATAGGGAAGATTCGAACAACTATGGATAGGGTAGCTTGTCTTGTCCAGTGGGTAAGTTAGTGCTTTCCACCCAGCCAAGCAGGGTTCAATTCCCTGTCCTGACAGATGACACACTCAATCTCTCAGCAAGCATCTGTGCATTGATCTCTTTTTTTTAATTCAGTTTTCCTTCCAAATCCTGCAACCCCTTCACCACAAATACAGTCCAATCATTCCTCGATACTCATTCACTCAGTCATTCCACTCCTCCATTCTACAGGCTCTACAAAAACCAACAAGAACAACAGCTAGTTCAGCAAGCAGATTTAAAGCCTCTCTTTGGATTTATGTTGATGCTGCTGCCCTGTAGTAATGTTATACGGCAGCTGCAGCATAATCACAGGATTGAGAAAGGGGCAGTCCTATGCAAATAATATCCTCCCATGATTACTTCTCTGAGCTTCCGTGGTGGTACGATGATAGGACCTTCAACAAATGGTCTTCAGCAGATTTCTAAACTTGCCAAATTGTCTTAGGCTAAGGATTGTTCCAGTCGAAGGCCTTCCGATAAGGACCCCACCCTCACTTAGCAGGGTCCAGAATTACCTGCAGTAATCCTCTATACAGAACATGGGCGTTCGTGGGCCTACGTGGGCCTACTGTAAAGACTGCATGTTAAAACTGTGATGTCTAAAGTCCCAGTCCTGGTCTCACTGTCAGAGGCACAGCATAACATAGCATGCCAGACATGGCCATGCAAATCATTGCCTAACCAACTGCCCCTTCCCCATGCTTGTTGCATTATGCATTTTCAAGACATAGTCAATAAGAGGCCTGACTTTGTTCTTTTCTATCACTTCAAAATTCATCATGCTACCTTCTGACTGCAGCTAATAAGGGCTCTTTCACCTGCACAAAATTTTACCCTGCATTAAATCAACACCATTCAACCTATTTTATTATCTGCATGGCACCTTCCTCACATAATACAGCTCAATTCTGGCCCCCCTTAGGCCATATTTGTGCTCTCCAGAACACCAATTTGAAGAATCAACGAATACATTCATAAATGAAGATAAGACTTTGCTCCTATTTAAACTACTTGAGCAAAAGGAGGGAGGTGGCAGTTGGTGGTGGGGGTGGCAAGATTTGTAAATGTACCCAACTAATGCGATCAAAAAATGACTTAAATTGTTCCTGTATTTTTTTTAAGTAAAAATAATCTTTTTACGTGCAAAAAATCAAAAACTGTATTTTTTTCCATCTAAACATACTTTAGTGGTGGTGGCTGCTTTCAAACCCCTGTCCAGGGGTAGGTTCCTGCACCAAAGGCACTAGACTCTGCCACTGAGCTACAGGCTCTTGACGGGTCCCAGTTCTGTAAGAGCCCCTATCAGCATCTAACAGGCCGTGGTGTCCTTGCTCATAGAAGCCACTGCACAGGACACATCATCACCATGATATAGGGAAGATTTGACAAGCTGTCGAAAGGGAAGCCCGTCTGGTCCAGAGGGTAAGTTCTTGCTTTCCTCCCAGACAAGCAGGGTTCAATTCCCTGTCCTGACAGATGACACACTCAGTCTCGCATCTGTGCATTGATCTTTTTTTTTAATTCAGTTTTCCTTCCAAATCCTACAACCCCTTCACCACAAATACAGTCCAATCATTCCTCGATACTCATTCACTCAGTCATTCCACTCCTTCATTCTACAGGCTCTACAAAAACCAACAAGAACAAGAGCTAGTTCAGCAAGCAGATTTAAAGCCTCTCTTTGGATTTATGTTGATGCTGCTGCCCTCTAGTAATGTTATTTGGCAGCTGCAGCATAATCACAGGATTGAGAAAGGGGCAGTCCTATGCAAATAATCTCCTCCCATGATTACTTCTCTGAGCTTCCGTAGTGGTACGATGATAGGACCTTCAACAAATGGTCTTCAGCAGATTTCTAAACTTGCCAAATTGTCTTAGGCTAAGGATTGTTCCAGTCGAAGGCCTTCCGATAAGGACCCCACCCTCACTTAGCAGGGTCCAGAATTACCTGCAGTAATCCTCTATACAGACCATGGGCGTTCGTGGGCCTACGTGGGCCTACTGTAAAGACTGCCTGCTAAAACTGTTTTGTCTAAAGTCCCAGTCCTCGTATCAGTGTCAGAGGCACAGCATAACATAGCATGCCAGACATGACCATGCAAATCCTTGCCTAACCAACTGCCCCTTTCCCCACGCTTGCTGCATTATGCGTTTTCAAAACATAGTCAATAAGAGGCCTGACTTTGTCCTTTTCTATCTCTTCAAAATTCATCATGCTACCTTCTGACTGCAGCTAATAAGGGCTCTTTCACCTGCACAAAATGTTACCCTGCATTAAATCAACACCATTCAACCTATTTTATTATCTGCATGGCACCTTCCTCACATAATACAGCTCAATTCTGGCCCCCCTTAGGCCATATTTGTTCTCTCCAGAACACCAATTTGAAGAATCAACGAATACATTCATAAATGAAGAGAAGACTTTGGTCCTATTTAAACTACTTGAGCAAAAGGAGGGAGGTGTCAGGTGGTGGTGGGGGTGGCAAGATTTGTAAATGTACCCAACTAATGCCATCAAAAAATGACTTAAATTGTTCCTGTATTTTTTTTAAGTAAAAATAATCATTTTACGTGCAAAAAATCAAAATCTTTTTTTTTTTTCATCCAAACATACTTTAATGGTGGTGGCTGGATTCAAACCAGTGGCAGGTTCCTGCACCAAAGGCACTAGACTTTGCCACTGAGATACAGGCTCTTGTTGGGTTCCAGTTCTGCAAGAGCCCCTATCAGCATCTAACAGGCCTTGGTGTCCTTGCTCATTGAAGCCACTGCACAGGACACATCATAACCATGATATAGGGAAGATTTGACGAGCTGTGGATAGGGAAGCCCGTCTGGTCCAGTGGGTAAGTTCTTTCTTTCCTCCAAGACAAGCAGGGTTCAATTCCCTGTCCTGACAAATGACACACTCAATCTCTCAGCAAGCATCTGTGCATTGATCTTTTTTTTTTATTCAGTTTTCCTTCCAAATCCTGCAACCCCTTCACCACAAATACAGTCCAATCATTCCTCGATACTCATTCACTCAGTCATTCCACTCTTCATTCTACAGGCTCTACAAAAACCAACAAGAACAAGAGCTAGTTCAGCAAGCAGATTTAAAGCCTCTCTTTGGATTTATGTTGATGCTGCTGCCCTCTAGTAATGTTATATGGCAGCTGCAGCATAATCACAGGATTGAGAAAGGGGCAGTCCTATGCAAATAATCTCCTCCCATGATTACTTCTCTGAGCTTCCGTAGTGGTACGATGATAGGACCTTCAACAAATGGTCTTCAGCAGATTTCTAAAGTTGCCAAATTGTCTTAGGCTAAGGATTGTTCCAGTCGAAGGCCTTCCGATAAGGACCCCACCCTCACTTAGCAGGGTCCAGAATTACCTGCAGTAATCCTCTATACAGAACATGGGCGTTCGTGGGCCTATGTGGTCCTACTGTAAAGACTGCATGCTAAAACTATGATGTCTAAAGTCCCAGTCCTGGTCTCACTGTCAGAGGCACAGCATAACATAGCATGCCAGAGATGGCCATGCAAATCCTTGCCTAACCAACTGCCCCTTCCCCACGCTTGCTGCATTATGCATTTTCAAGACATAGGCCCATATTTATACTTTTTGACGCTAAACTGCGCTAACGCAGTTTAGCGTCAAAAAATTTAGCGCCGTCTAACGCCATTCTGAAGCGCCATGCGGGCGCCGTATTTATGGAATGGCGTTAGCCGGCGCTAGCAGACCGGCGCTGCCTGGTGTGCGTGGAAAAAAACCACGTACACCAGGCAGCGCCGGCGTAGGGGGAAAATGGCGTTAGGGCGTCTTAAAATGGGGCAAGTCAGGTTGAGGCAAAAAAATCGCCTCAACCCGATTTGCGCCATTTTTTTCGACGCCCAGATGCCATTTAAATGACTCCTGTCTTAGTAAAAACAGGAGTCATGCCCCCTTGCCCAATGGCCATGCCCAGGGGACTTATGTCCCCTGGGCATGGCCATTGGGCATAGTGGCATGTAGGGGGGCACAAATAAGGCCCCCCTATGCCACCAAAAAATATTAAAAATATAAAAAATTATACTTACCTGAACTTACCTGAATGTCCCTGGGGTGGGTCCCTTAATCCTTGGGTGTCCTCCTGGGGTGGGCAGGGGTGGCAGGGGGGGTCCCTGGGGGCAGGGGAGGGCACCTGTGGGCTCATTTTGAGCCCACAGGCCCCTTAACGCCTACCCTGACCCAGGCGTTAAATAGTGGCGCAAATGCGGGGTTTTTTGACCCGCCAACTCCCGGGCGTGATTTTTGCCCGGGAGTATAAATACGACGCATTTGCGTCACCGTCATTTTTTTTGACGGGAACGCCTTCCTTGCATCTCATTAACGCAAGGAAGGCGTTCACGCAAAAAAATGACGCTATTTGCCCATACTATGGCGCTAGACGCGTCTAACGCCAAAGTATAAATATGGCGTTAGTTTTGCGCCGAATTTGCGTCGAAAAAAACGACGCTAATTCGGCGCAAACGGACTATAAATATGCCCCATAGTCAATAAGAGGCCTGACTTTGTCCTTTTCTATCACTTCAAAATTCATCATGCTACCTTCTGACTGCAGCTAATAAGGGCTCTTTCACCTGCACAAAATTTTACCCTGCATTAAATCAACACCATTCAACCTATTTTATTATCTGCATGGCACCTTCCTCACATAATACAGCTCAATTCTGGCCCCCCTTAGGCCATATTTGTGCTCTCCAGAACACCAATTTGAAGAATCAACGAATACATTCATAAATGAAGATAAGACTTTGCTCCTATTTAAACTACTTGAGCAAAAGGAGGGAGGTGGCAGGTGGTGGTGGGGGTGGCAAGATTTGTAAATGTACCCAACTAATGCGATCAAAAAATGCCTTAAATTGTTCCTGTATTTTCTTTAACTAAAAATAATCTTTTTACGTGCAAAAAATCAAAAAGTGTATTTTTTTTCATCTAAACATACTTTAATGGTGGTGGCTGCATTTGAACCCCTGTCCAGGGGTAGGTTACTACACCAAAGGCAATAGACTTTGCCACTGAGCTACAGGCTCTCGATGGGTTCCAGTTGTGCAAGAGCCCCTATCAGCATCTGACAGGCCTCGGTGTCCTTGCTCATAGCAGCCACTGCACAGGACACATCATAACCATGATATAGGGAAGATTCGAACAGCTATGGATAGGGTAGCTTGTCTTGTCCAGTGGGTAAGTTACTGCTTTCCACCCAGCCAAGCAGGGTTCAATTCCCTGTCCTGACAGATGACACACTCAATCTCTCAGCAAGCATCTGTGCCTTGATCTCTTTTTTTTTAATTCAGTTTTCCTTCCAAATCCTGCAACCCCTTCACCACAAATACAGTCCAATCATTCCTCGATACTCATTCACTCAGTCATTCCACTCCTCCATTCTACAGGCTCTACAAAAACCAACAAGAACAAGAGCTAGTTCAGCAAGCAGATTTAAAGCCTCTCTTTGGATTTATGTTGATGCTGCTGCCCTGTAGTAATGTTATACGGCAGCTGCAGCATAATCACAGGATTGAGAAAGGGGCAGTCCTATGCAAATAATATCCTCCCATGATTACTTCTCTGAGCTTCCGTAGTGGTACGATGATAGGACCTTCAACAAATGGTCTTCAGCAGATTTCTAAACTTGCCAAATTGTCTTAGGCTAAGGATTGTTCCAGTCGAAGGCCTTCCGATAAGGACCCCACCCTCACTTAGCAGGGTCCAGAATTACCTGCAGTAATCCTCTATACAGAACATGGACGTTCGTGGGCCTATGTGGTCCTACTGTAAAGACTGCATGCTAAAACTATGATGTGTAAAGTCCCAGTCCTGGTCTCACTGTCAGAGGCACAGCATAACATAGCATGCCAGAGATGGCCATGCAAATCCTTGCCTAACCAACTGCCCCTTCCCCACGCTTGCTGCATTATGCATTTTCAAGACATAGGCCCATATTTATACTTTTTGACGCTAAACTGCGCTAACGCAGTTTAGCGTCAAAAAATTTAGCGCCGTCTAACGCCATTCTGAAGCGCCATGCGGGCGCCGTATTTATGGAATGGCGTTAGCCGGCGCTAGCAGACCGGCGCTGCCTGGTGTGCGTGGAAAAAAACCACGTACACCAGGCAGCGCCGGCGTAGGGGGAAAATGGCGTTAGGGCGTCTTAAAATGGGGCAAGTCAGGTTGAGGCAAAAAAATCGCCTCAACCCGATTTGCGCCATTTTTTTCGACGCCCAGATGCCATTTAAATGACTCCTGTCTTAGTAAAAACAGGAGTCATGCCCCCTTGCCCAATGGCCATGCCCAGGGGACTTATGTCCCCTGGGCATGGTCATTGGGCATAGTGGCATGTAGGGGGGCACAAATAAGGCCCCCCTATGCCACCAAAAAATATTAAAAATATAAAAAATTATACTTACCTGAACTTACCTGAATGTCCCTGGGGTGGGTCCCTTAATCCTTGGGTGTCCTCCTGGGGTGGGCAGGGGTGGCAGGGGGGGTCCCTGGGGGCAGGGGAGGGCACCTGTGGGCTCATTTTGAGCCCACAGGCCCCTTAACGCCTACCCTGACCCAGGCGTTAAATAGTGGCGCAAATGCGGGGTTTTTTGACCCGCCAACTCCCGGGCGTGATTTTTGCCCGGGAGTATAAATACGACGCATTTGCGTCGCCGTCATTTTTTTAGACGGGAACGCCTTCCTTGCATCTCATTAACGCAAGGAAGGCGTTCACGCAAAAAAATTACGCTATTTGCCCATACTTTGGCGCTAGACGCGTCTAACGCCAAAGTATAAATATGGCGTTAGTTTTGCGCCGAATTTGCGTCGAAAAAAACGACGGTAATTCGGCGCAAACGGAGTATAAATATGCCCCATAGTCAATAAGAGGCCTGACTTTGTCCTTTTCTATCACTTCAAAATTCATCATGCTACCTTCTGACTGCAGCTAATAAGGGCTCTTTCACCTGCACAAAATTTTACCCTGCATTAAATCAACACCATTCAACCTATTTTATTATCTGCATGGCATCTTCCTCACATAATACAGCTCAATTCTGGCCCCTCTTAGGCCATATTTGTGCTCTCCAGAACACCAATTTGAAGAATCAACGAATACATTCATAAATGAAGATAAGACTTTGCTCCTATTTAAACTACTTGAGCAAAAGGAGGGAGGTGGCAGGTGGTGGTGGGGGTGGCAAGATTTGTAAATGTACCCAACTAATGCGTTCAAAAAATGCCTTAAATTGTTCCTGTATTTTCTTTAACTAAAAATAATCTTTTTACGTGCAAAAAATCAAAAAGTGATTTTTTTTTCATCTAAACATACTTTAATGGTGGTTGCTGCATTTGAATCCCTATCCAGGGGTAGGTTACTACACCAAAGGCAATAGACTTTGCCACTGAGCTACAGGCTCTTGATGGGTTCCAGTTGTGCAAGAGCCCCTATCAGCATCTGACAGGCCTCGGTGTCCTTGCTCATAGCAGCCACTGCACAGGACACATCATAACCATGATATAGGGAAGATTCGAACAACTATGGATAGGGTAGCTTGTCTTGTCCAGTGGGTAAGTTAGTGCTTTCCACCCAGCCAAGCAGGGTTCAATTCCCTGTCCTGACAGATGACACACTCAATCTCTCAGCAAGCATCTGTGCATTGATCTCTTTTTTTTAATTCAGTTTTCCTTCCAAATCCTGCAACCCCTTCACCACAAATACAGTCCAATCATTCCTCGATACTCATTCACTCAGTCATTCCACTCCTCCATTCTACAGGCTCTACAAAAACCAACAAGAACAACAGCTAGTTCAGCAAGCAGATTTAAAGCCTCTCTTTGGATTTATGTTGATGCTGCTGCCCTGTAGTAATGTTATACGGCAGCTGCAGCATAATCACAGGATTGAGAAAGGGGCAGTCCTATGCAAATAATATCCTCCCATGATTACTTCTCTGAGCTTCCGTGGTGGTACGATGATAGGACCTTCAACAAATGGTCTTCAGCAGATTTCTAAACTTGCCAAATTGTCTTAGGCTAAGGATTGTTCCAGTCGAAGGCCTTCCGATAAGGACCCCACCCTCACTTAGCAGGGTCCAGAATTACCTGCAGTAATCCTCTATACAGAACATGGGCGTTCGTGGGCCTACGTGGGCCTACTGTAAAGACTGCATGTTAAAACTGTGATGTCTAAAGTCCCAGTCCTGGTCTCACTGTCAGAGGCACAGCATAACATAGCATGCCAGACATGGCCATGCAAATCATTGCCTAACCAACTGCCCCTTCCCCATGCTTGTTGCATTATGCATTTTCAAGACATAGTCAATAAGAGGCCTGACTTTGTTCTTTTCTATCACTTCAAAATTCATCATGCTACCTTCTGACTGCAGCTAATAAGGGCTCTTTCACCTGCACAAAATTTTACCCTGCATTAAATCAACACCATTCAACCTATTTTATTATCTGCATGGCACCTTCCTCACATAATACAGCTCAATTCTGGCCCCCCTTAGGCCATATTTGTGCTCTCCAGAACACCAATTTGAAGAATCAACGAATACATTCATAAATGAAGATAAGACTTTGCTCCTATTTAAACTACTTGAGCAAAAGGAGGGAGGTGGCAGTTGGTGGTGGGGGTGGCAAGATTTGTAAATGTACCCAACTAATGCGATCAAAAAATGACTTAAATTGTTCCTGTATTTTTTTTAAGTAAAAATAATCTTTTTACGTGCAAAAAATCAAAAACTGTATTTTTTTCCATCTAAACATACTTTAGTGGTGGTGGCTGCTTTCAAACCCCTGTCCAGGGGTAGGTTCCTGCACCAAAGGCACTAGACTCTGCCACTGAGCTACAGGCTCTTGACGGGTCCCAGTTCTGTAAGAGCCCCTATCAGCATCTAACAGGCCGTGGTGTCCTTGCTCATAGAAGCCACTGCACAGGACACATCATCACCATGATATAGGGAAGATTTGACAAGCTGTGGAAAGGGAAGCCCGTCTGGTCCAGAGGGTAAGTTCTTGCTTTCCTCCCAGACAAGCAGGGTTCAATTCCCTGTCCTGACAGATGACACACTCAGTCTCGCATCTGTGCATTGATCTTTTTTTTTAATTCAGTTTTCCTTCCAAATCCTACAACCCCTTCACCACAAATACAGTCCAAACATTCCTCGATACTCATTCACTCAGTCATTCCACTCCTTCATTCTACAGGCTCTACAAAAACCAACAAGAACAAGAGCTAGTTCAGCAAGCAGATTTAAAGCCTCTCTTTGGATTTATGTTGATGCTGCTGCCCTCTAGTAATGTTATTTGGCAGCTGCAGCATAATCACAGGATTGAGAAAGGGGCAGTCCTATGCAAATAATCTCCTCCCATGATTACTTCTCTGAGCTTCCGTAGTGGTACGATGATAGGACCTTCAACAAATGGTCTTCAGCAGATTTCTAAACTTGCCAAATTGTCTTAGGCTAAGGATTGTTCCAGTCGAAGGCCTTCCGATAAGGACCCCACCCTCACTTAGCAGGGTCCAGAATTACCTGCAGTAATCCTCTATACAGACCATGGGCGTTCGTGGGCCTACGTGGGCCTACTGTAAAGACTGCCTGCTAAAACTGTTTTGTCTAAAGTCCCAGTCCTCGTATCAGTGTCAGAGGCACAGCATAACATAGCATGCCAGACATGACCATGCAAATCCTTGCCTAACCAACTGCCCCTTTCCCCACGCTTGCTGCATTATGCGTTTTCAAAACATAGTCAATAAGAGGCCTGACTTTGTCCTTTTCTATCTCTTCAAAATTCATCATGCTACCTTCTGACTGCAGCTAATAAGGGCTCTTTCACCTGCACAAAATGTTACCCTGCATTAAATCAACACCATTCAACCTATTTTATTATCTGCATGGCACCTTCCTCACATAATACAGCTCAATTCTGGCCCCCCTTAGGCCATATTTGTTCTCTCCAGAACACCAATTTGAAGAATCAACGAATACATTCATAAATGAAGAGAAGACTTTGGTCCTATTTAAACTACTTGAGCAAAAGGAGGGAGGTGTCAGGTGGTGGTGGGGGTGGCAAGATTTGTAAATGTACCCAACTAATGCGATCAAAAAATGACTTAAATTGTTCCTGTATTTTTTTTAAGTAAAAATAATCATTTTACGTGCAAAAAATCAAAATCTTTTTTTTTTTTCATCCAAACATACTTTAATGGTGGTGGCTGGATTCAAACCAGTGGCAGGTTCCTGCACCAAAGGCACTAGACTTTGCCACTGAGATACAGGCTCTTGTTGGGTTCCAGTTCTGCAAGAGCCCCTATCAGCATCTAACAGGCCTTGGTGTCCTTGCTCATTGAAGCCACTGCACAGGACACATCATAACCATGATATAGGGAAGATTTGACGAGCTGTGGATAGGGAAGCCCGTCTGGTCCAGTGGGTAAGTTCTTTCTTTCCTCCAAGACAAGCAGGGTTCAATTCCCTGTCCTGACAAATGACACACTCAATCTCTCAGCAAGCATCTGTGCATTGATCTTTTTTTTTTATTCAGTTTTCCTTCCAAATCCTGCAACCCCTTCACCACAAATACAGTCCAATCATTCCTCGATACTCATTCACTCAGTCATTCCACTCTTCATTCTACAGGCTCTACAAAAACCAACAAGAACAAGAGCTAGTTCAGCAAGCAGATTTAAAGCCTCTCTTTGGATTTATGTTGATGCTGCTGCCCTCTAGTAATGTTATATGGCAGCTGCAGCATAATCACAGGATTGAGAAAGGGGCAGTCCTATGCAAATAATCTCCTCCCATGATTACTTCTCTGAGCTTCCGTAGTGGTACGATGATAGGACCTTCAACAAATGGTCTTCAGCAGATTTCTAAAGTTGCCAAATTGTCTTAGGCTAAGGATTGTTCCAGTCGAAGGCCTTCCGATAAGGACCCCACCCTCACTTAGCAGGGTCCAGAATTACCTGCAGTAATCCTCTATACAGAACATGGGCGTTCGTGGGCCTATGTGGTCCTACTGTAAAGACTGCATGCTAAAACTATGATGTCTAAAGTCCCAGTCCTGGTCTCACTGTCAGAGGCACAGCATAACATAGCATGCCAGAGATGGCCATGCAAATCCTTGCCTAACCAACTGCCCCTTCCCCACGCTTGCTGCATTATGCATTTTCAAGACATAGGCCCATATTTATACTTTTTGACGCTAAACTGCGCTAACGCAGTTTAGCGTCAAAAAATTTAGCGCCGTCTAACGCCATTCTGAAGCGCCATGCGGGCGCCGTATTTATGGAATGGCGTTAGCCGGCGCTAGCAGACCAGCGCTGCCTGGTGTGCGTGGAAAAAAACCACGTACACCAGACAGCGCCGGCGGAAAATGGCGTTAGGGCGTCTTAAAATGGGGCAAGTCAGGTTGAGGCAAAAAAATCGCCTCAACCCGATTTGCGCCATTTTTTTCGACGCCCAGATGCCATTTAAATGACTCCTGTCTTAGTAAAAACAGGAGTCATGCCCCCTTGCCCAATGGCCATGCCCAGGGGACTTATGTCCCCTGGGCATGGCCATTGGGCATAGTGGCATGTAGGGGGGCACAAATAAGGCCCCCCTATGCCACCAAAAAATATTAAAAATATAAAAAATTATACTTACCTGAACTTACCTGAATGTCCCTGGGGTGGGTCCCTTAATCCTTGGGTGTCCTCCTGGGGTGGGCAGGGGTGGCAGGGGGGGTCCCTGGGGGCAGGGGAGGGCACCTGTGGGCTCATTTTGAGCCCACAGGCCCCTTAACGCCTACCCTGACCCAGGCGTTAAATAGTGGCGCAAATGCGGGGTTTTTTGACCCGCCAACTCCCGGGCGTGATTTTTGCCCGGGAGTATAAATACGACGCATTTGCGTCACCGTCATTTTTTTTGACGGGAACGCCTTCCTTGCATCTCATTAACGCAAGGAAGGCGTTCACGCAAAAAAATGACGCTATTTGCCCATACTTTGGCGCTAGACGCGTCTAACGCCAAAGTATAAATATGGCGTTAGTTTTGCGCCGAATTTGCGTCGAAAAAAACGACGCTAATTCGGCGCAAACGGACTATAAATATGCCCCATAGTCAATAAGAGGCCTGACTTTGTCCTTTTCTATCACTTCAAAATTCATCATGCTACCTTCTGACTGCAGCTAATAAGGGCTCTTTCACCTGCACAAAATTTTACCCTGCATTAAATCAACACCATTCAACCTATTTTATTATCTGCATGGCACCTTCCTCACATAATACAGCTCAATTCTGGCCCCCCTTAGGCCATATTTGTGCTCTCCAGAACACCAATTTGAAGAATCAACGAATACATTCATAAATGAAGATAAGACTTTGCTCCTATTTAAACTACTTGAGCAAAAGGAGGGAGGTGGCAGGTGGTGGTGGGGGTGGCAAGATTTGTAAATGTACCCAACTAATGCGATCAAAAAATGCCTTAAATTGTTCCTGTATTTTCTTTAACTAAAAATAATCTTTTTACGTGCAAAAAATCAAAAAGTGTATTTTTTTTCATCTAAACATACTTTAATGGTGGTGGCTGCATTTGAACCCCTGTCCAGGGGTAGGTTACTACACCAAAGGCAATAGACTTTGCCACTGAGCTACAGGCTCTCGATGGGTTCCAGTTGTGCAAGAGCCCCTATCAGCATCTGACAGGCCTCGGTGTCCTTGCTCATAGCAGCCACTGTACAGGACACATCATAACCATGATATAGGGAAGATTCGAACAGCTATGGATAGGGTAGCTTGTCTTGTCCAGTGGGTAAGTTACTGCTTTCCACCCAGCCAAGCAGGGTTCAATTCCCTGTCCTGACAGATGACACACTCAATCTCTCAGCAAGCATCTGTGCATTGATCTCTTTTTTTTAATTCAGTTTTCCTTCCAAATCCTGCAACCCCTTCACCACAAATACAGTCCAATCATTCCTCGATACTCATTCACTCAGTCATTCCACTCCTCCATTCTACAGGCTCTACAAAAACCAACAAGAACAAGAGCTAGTTCAGCAAGCAGATTTAAAGCCTCTCTTTGGATTTATGTTGATGCTGCTGCCCTGTAGTAATGTTATACGGCAGCTGCAGCATAATCACAGGATTGAGAAAGGGGCAGTCCTATGCAAATAATATCCTCCCATGATTACTTCTCTGAGCTTCCGTGGTGGTACGATGATAGGACCTTCAACAAATGGTCTTCAGCAGATTTCTAAACTTGCCAAATTGTCTTAGGCTAAGGATTGTTCCAGTCGAAGGCCTTCCGATAAGGACCCCACCCTCACTTAGCAGGGTCCAGAATTACCTGCAGTAATCCTCTATACAGAACATGGGCGTTCGTGGGCCTACGTGGGCCTACTGTAAAGACTGCATGTTAAAACTGTGATGTCTAAAGTCCCAGTCCTGGTCTCACTGTCAGAGGCACAGCATAACATAGCATGCCAGACATGGCCATGCAAATCATTGCCTAACCAACTGCCCCTTCCCCATGCTTGTTGCATTATGCATTTTCAAGACATAGTCAATAAGAGGCCTGACTTTGTTCTTTTCTATCACTTCAAAATTCATCATGCTACCTTCTGACTGCAGCTAATAAGGGCTCTTTCACCTGCACAAAATTTTACCCTGCATTAAATCAACACCATTCAACCTATTTTATTATCTGCATGGCACCTTCCTCACATAATACAGCTCAATTCTGGCCCCCCTTAGGCCATATTTGTGCTCTCCAGAACACCAATTTGAAGAATCAACGAATACATTCATAAATGAAGATAAGACTTTGCTCCTATTTAAACTACTTGAGCAAAAGGAGGGAGGTGGCAGTTGGTGGTGGGGGTGGCAAGATTTGTAAATGTACCCAACTAATGCGATCAAAAAATGACTTAAATTGTTCCTGTATTTTTTTTAAGTAAAAATAATCTTTTTACGTGCAAAAAATCAAAAACTGTATTTTTTTCCATCTAAACATACTTTAGTGGTGGTGGCTGCTTTCAAACCCCTGTCCAGGGGTAGGTTCCTGCACCAAAGGCACTAGACTCTGCCACTGAGCTACAGGCTCTTGACGGGTCCCAGTTCTGTAAGAGCCCCTATCAGCATCTAACAGGCCGTGGTGTCCTTGCTCATAGAAGCCACTGCACAGGACACATCATCACCATGATATAGGGAAGATTTGACAAGCTGTCGAAAGGGAAGCCCGTCTGGTCCAGAGGGTAAGTTCTTGCTTTCCTCCCAGACAAGCAGGGTTCAATTCCCTGTCCTGACAGATGACACACTCAGTCTCGCATCTGTGCATTGATCTTTTTTTTAAATTCAGTTTTCCTTCCAAATCCTACAACCCCTTCACCACAAATACAGTCCAATCATTCCTCGATACTCATTCACTCAGTCATTCCACTCCTTCATTCTACAGGCTCTACAAAAACCAACAAGAACAAGAGCTAGTTCAGCAAGCAGATTTAAAGCCTCTCTTTGGATTTATGTTGATGCTGCTGCCCTCTAGTAATGTTATTTGGCAGCTGCAGCATAATCACAGGATTGAGAAAGGGGCAGTCCTATGCAAATAATCTCCTCCCATGATTACTTCTCTGAGCTTCCGTAGTGGTACGATGATAGGACCTTCAACAAATGGTCTTCAGCAGATTTCTAAACTTGCCAAATTGTCTTAGGCTAAGGATTGTTCCAGTCGAAGGCCTTCCGATAAGGACCCCACCCTCACTTAGCAGGGTCCAGAATTACCTGCAGTAATCCTCTATACAGACCATGGGCGTTCGTGGGCCTACGTGGGCCTACTGTAAAGACTGCCTGCTAAAACTGTTTTGTCTAAAGTCCCAGTCCTCGTATCAGAGTCAGAGGCACAGCATAACATAGCATGCCAGACATGACCATGCAAATCCTTGCCTAACCAACTGCCCCTTTCCCCACGCTTGCTGCATTATGCGTTTTCAAAACATAGTCAATAAGAGGCCTGACTTTGTCCTTTTCTATCTCTTCAAAATTCATCATGCTACCTTCTGACTGCAGCTAATAAGGGCTCTTTCACCTGCACAAAATTTTACCCTGCATTAAATCAACACCATTCAACCTATTTTATTATCTGCATGGCACCTTCCTCACATAATACAGCTCAATTCTGGCCCCCCTTAGGCCATATTTGTTCTCTCCAGAACACCAATTTGAAGAATCAACGAATACATTCATAAATGAAGAGAAGACTTTGGTCCTATTTAAACTACTTGAGCAAAAGGAGGGAGGTGGCAGGTGGTGGTGGGGGTGGCAAGATTTGTAAATGTACCCAACTAATGCGATCAAAAAATGACTTAAATTGTTCCTGTATTTTTTTTAAGTAAAAATAATCTTTTTACGTGCAAAAAATCAAAAACTGTATTTTTTTCCATCTAAACATACTTTAGTGGTGGTGGCTGCTTTCAAACCCCTGTCCAGGGGAAGGTTCCTGCACCAAAGGAACTAGACTCTGCCACTGAGCTACAGGCTCTTGATGGGTCCCAGTTCTGTAAGAGCCCCTATCAGCATCTAACAGGCCTTGGTGTCCTTGCTCATAGAAGCCACTGCACAGGACACATCATCACCATGATATAGGGAAGATTTGACAAGCTGTGGAAAGGGAAGCCCGTCTGGTCCAGAGGGTAAGTTCTTGCTTTCCTCCCAGACAAGCAGGGTTCAATTCCCTGTCCTGACAGATGACACACACAGTCTCTCAGCAAGCATCTGTGCATTGATCTTTTGTTTTAATTCAGTTTTCCTTCCAAATCCTGCAACCCCTTCACCACAAATACAGTCCAATCATTCCTCGATACTCATTCACTCAGTCATTCCACTCCTCCATTCTACAGGCTCTACAAAAACCAACAAGAACAAGAGCTAGTTCAGCAAGCAGATTTAAAGCCTCTCTTTGGATTTATGTTGATGCTGCTGCCCTGTAGTAATGTTATACGGCAGCTGCAGCATAATCACAGGATTGAGAAAGGGGCAGTCCTATGCAAATAATATCCTCCCATGATTACTTCTCTGAGCTTCCGTAGTGGTACGATGATAGGACCTTCAACAAATGGTCTTCAGCAGATTTCTAAACTTGCCAAATTGTCTTAGGCTAAGGATTGTTCCAGTCGAAGGCCTTCCGATAAGGACCCCACCCTCACTTAGCAGGGTCCAGAATTACCTGCAGTAATCCTCTATACAGAACATGGACGTTCGTGGGCCTATGTGGTCCTACTGTAAAGACTGCATGCTAAAACTATGATGTCTAAAGTCCCAGTCCTGGTCTCACTGTCAGAGGCACAGCATAACATAGCATGCCAGAGATGGCCATGCAAATCCTTGCCTAACCAACTGCCCCTTCCCCACGCTTGCTGCATTATGCATTTTCAAGACATAGGCCCATATTTATACTTTTTGACGCTAAACTGCGCTAACGCAGTTTAGCGTCAAAAAATTTAGCGCCGTCTAACGCCATTCTGAAGCGCCATGCGGGCGCCGTATTTATGGAATGGCGTTAGCCGGCGCTAGCAGACCGGCGCTGCCTGGTGTGCGTGGAAAAAAACCACGTACACCAGGCAGCGCCGGCGTAGGGGGAAAATGGCGTTAGGGCGTCTTAAAATGGGGCAAGTCAGGTTGAGGCAAAAAAATCGCCTCAACCCGATTTGCGCCATTTTTTTCGACGCCCAGATGCCATTTAAATGACTCCTGTCTTAGTAAAAACAGGAGTCATGCCCCCTTGCCCAATGGCCATGCCCAGGGGACTTATGTCCCCTGGGCATGGTCATTGGGCATAGTGGCATGTAGGGGGGCACAAATAAGGCCCCCCTATGCCACCAAAAAATATTAAAAATATAAAAAATTATACTTACCTGAACTTACCTGAATGTCCCTGGGGTGGGTCCCTTAATCCTTGGGTGTCCTCCTGGGGTGGGCAGGGGTGGCAGGGGGGGTCCCTGGGGGCAGGGGAGGGCACCTGTGGGCTCATTTTGAGCCCACAGGCCCCTTAACGCCTACCCTGACCCAGGCGTTAAATAGTGGCGCAAATGCGGGGTTTTTTGACCCGCCAACTCCCGGGCGTGATTTTTGCCCGGGAGTATAAATACGACGCATTTGCGTCGCCGTCATTTTTTTAGACGGGAACGCCTTCCTTGCATCTCATTAACGCAAGGAAGGCGTTCACGCAAAAAAATTACGCTATTTGCCCATACTTTGGCGCTAGACGCGTCTAACGCCAAAGTATAAATATGGCGTTAGTTTTGCGCCGAATTTGCGTCGAAAAAAACGACGCTAATTCGGCGCAAACGGAGTATAAATATGCCCCATAGTCAATAAGAGGCCTGACTTTGTCCTTTTCTATCACTTCAAAATTCATCATGCTACCTTCTGACTGCAGCTAATAAGGACTCTTTCACCTGCACAAAATTTTACCCTGCATTAAATCAACACCATTCAACCTATTTTATTATCTGCATGGCATCTTCCTCACATAATACAGCTCAATTCTGGCCCCTCTTAGGCCATATTTGTGCTCTCCAGAACACCAATTTGAAGAATCAACGAATACATTCATAAATGAAGATAAGACTTTGCTCCTATTTAAACTACTTGAGCAAAAGGAGGGAGGTGGCAGGTGGTGGTGGGGGTGGCAAGATTTGTAAATGTACCCAACTAATGCGTTCAAAAAATGCCTTAAATTGTTCCTGTATTTTCTTTAACTAAAAATAATCTTTTTACGTGCAAAAAATCAAAAAGTGATTTTTTTTTTCATCTAAACATACTTTAATGGTGGTTGCTGCATTTGAATCCCTATCCAGGGGTAGGTTACTACACCAAAGGCAATAGACTTTGCCACTGAGCTACAGGCTCTTGATGGGTTCCAGTTGTGCAAGAGCCCCTATCAGCATCTGACAGGCCTCGGTGTCCTTGCTCATAGCAGCCACTGCACAGGACACATCATAACCATGATATAGGGAAGATTCGAACAACTATGGATAGGGTAGCTTGTCTTGTCCAGTGGGTAAGTTAGTGCTTTCCACCCAGCCAAGCAGGGTTCAATTCCCTGTCCTGACAGATGACACACTCAATCTCTCAGCAAGCATCTGTGCATTGATCTCTTTTTTTTAATTCAGTTTTCCTTCCAAATCCTGCAACCCCTTCACCACAAATACAGTCCAATCATTCCTCGATACTCATTCACTCAGTCATTCCACTCCTCCATTCTACAGGCTCTACAAAAACCAACAAGAACAACAGCTAGTTCAGCAAGCAGATTTAAAGCCTCTCTTTGGATTTATGTTGATGCTGCTGCCCTGTAGTAATGTTATACGGCAGCTGCAGCATAATCACAGGATTGAGAAAGGGGCAGTCCTATGCAAATAATATCCTCCCATGATTACTTCTCTGAGCTTCCGTGGTGGTACGATGATAGGACCTTCAACAAATGGTCTTCAGCAGATTTCTAAACTTGCCAAATTGTCTTAGGCTAAGGATTGTTCCAGTCGAAGGCCTTCCGATAAGGACCCCACCCTCACTTAGCAGGGTCCAGAATTACCTGCAGTAATCCTCTATACAGAACATGGGCGTTCGTGGGCCTACGTGGGCCTACTGTAAAGACTGCATGTTAAAACTGTGATGTCTAAAGTCCCAGTCCTGGTCTCACTGTCAGAGGCACAGCATAACATAGCATGCCAGACATGGCCATGCAAATCATTGCCTAACCAACTGCCCCTTCCCCATGCTTGTTGCATTATGCATTTTCAAGACATAGTCAATAAGAGGCCTGACTTTGTTCTTTTCTATCACTTCAAAATTCATCATGCTACCTTCTGACTGCAGCTAATAAGGGCTCTTTCACCTGCACAAAATTTTACCCTGCATTAAATCAACACCATTCAACCTATTTTATTATCTGCATGGCACCTTCCTCACATAATACAGCTCAATTCTGGCCCCCCTTAGGCCATATTTGTGCTCTCCAGAACACCAATTTGAAGAATCAACGAATACATTCATAAATGAAGATAAGACTTTGCTCCTATTTAAACTACTTGAGCAAAAGGAGGGAGGTGGCAGTTGGTGGTGGGGGTGGCAAGATTTGTAAATGTACCCAACTAATGCGATCAAAAAATGACTTAAATTGTTCCTGTATTTTTTTTAAGTAAAAATAATCTTTTTACGTGCAAAAAATCAAAAACTGTATTTTTTTCCATCTAAACATACTTTAGTGGTGGTGGCTGCTTTCAAACCCCTGTCCAGGGGTAGGTTCCTGCACCAAAGGCACTAGACTCTGCCACTGAGCTACAGGCTCTTGACGGGTCCCAGTTCTGTAAGAGCCCCTATCAGCATCTAACAGGCCGTGGTGTCCTTGCTCATAGAAGCCACTGCACAGGACACATCATCACCATGATATAGGGAAGATTTGACAAGCTGTGGAAAGGGAAGCCCGTCTGGTCCAGAGGGTAAGTTCTTGCTTTCCTCCCAGACAAGCAGGGTTCAATTCCCTGTCCTGACAGATGACACACTCAGTCTCGCATCTGTGCATTGATCTTTTTTTTTAATTCAGTTTTCCTTCCAAATCCTACAACCCCTTCACCACAAATACAGTCCAATCATTCCTCGATACTCATTCACTCAGTCATTCCACTCCTTCATTCTACAGGCTCTACAAAAACCAACAAGAACAAGAGCTAGTTCAGCAAGCAGATTTAAAGCCTCTCTTTGGATTTATGTTGATGCTGCTGCCCTCTAGTAATGTTATTTGGCAGCTGCAGCATAATCACAGGATTGAGAAAGGGGCAGTCCTATGCAAATAATCTCCTCCCATGATTACTTCTCTGAGCTTCCGTAGTGGTACGATGATAGGACCTTCAACAAATGGTCTTCAGCAGATTTCTAAACTTGCCAAATTGTCTTAGGCTAAGGATTGTTCCAGTCGAAGGCCTTCCGATAAGGACCCCACCCTCACTTAGCAGGGTCCAGAATTACCTGCAGTAATCCTCTATACAGACCATGGGCGTTCGTGGGCCTACGTGGGCCTACTGTAAAGACTGCCTGCTAAAACTGTTTTGTCTAAAGTCCCAGTCCTCGTATCAGTGTCAGAGGCACAGCATAACATAGCATGCCAGACATGACCATGCAAATCCTTGCCTAACCAACTGCCCCTTTCCCCACGCTTGCTGCATTATGCGTTTTCAAAACATAGTCAATAAGAGGCCTGACTTTGTCCTTTTCTATCTCTTCAAAATTCATCATGCTACCTTCTGACTGCAGCTAATAAGGGCTCTTTCACCTGCACAAAATGTTACCCTGCATTAAATCAACACCATTCAACCTATTTTATTATCTGCATGGCACCTTCCTCACATAATACAGCTCAATTCTGGCCCCCCTTAGGCCATATTTGTTCTCTCCAGAACACCAATTTGAAGAATCAACGAATACATTCATAAATGAAGAGAAGACTTTGGTCCTATTTAAACTACTTGAGCAAAAGGAGGGAGGTGTCAGGTGGTGGTGGGGGTGGCAAGATTTGTAAATGTACCCAACTAATGCGATCAAAAAATGACTTAAATTGTTCCTGTATTTTTTTTAAGTAAAAATAATCATTTTACGTGCAAAAAATCAAAATCTGTTTTTTTTTTCATCCAAACATACTTTAATGGTGGTGGCTGGATTCAAACCAGTGGCAGGTTCCTGCACCAAAGGCACTAGACTTTGCCACTGAGATACAGGCTCTTGTTGGGTTCCAGTTCTGCAAGAGCCCCTATCAGCATCTAACAGGCCTTGGTGTCCTTGCTCATTGAAGCCACTGCACAGGACACATCATAACCATGATATAGGGAAGATTTGACGAGCTGTGGATAGGGAAGCCCGTCTGGTCCAGTGGGTAAGTTCTTTCTTTCCTCCAAGACAAGCAGGGTTCAATTCCCTGTCCTGACAAATGACACACTCAATCTCTCAGCAAGCATCTGTGCATTGATCTTTTTTTTTTATTCAGTTTTCCTTCCAAATCCTGCAACCCCTTCACCACAAATACAGTCCAATCATTCCTCGATACTCATTCACTCAGTCATTCCACTCTTCATTCTACAGGCTCTACAAAAACCAACAAGAACAAGAGCTAGTTCAGCAAGCAGATTTAAAGCCTCTCTTTGGATTTATGTTGATGCTGCTGCCCTCTAGTAATGTTATATGGCAGCTGCAGCATAATCACAGGATTGAGAAAGGGGCAGTCCTATGCAAATAATCTCCTCCCATGATTACTTCTCTGAGCTTCCGTAGTGGTACGATGATAGGACCTTCAACAAATGGTCTTCAGCAGATTTCTAAAGTTGCCAAATTGTCTTAGGCTAAGGATTGTTCCAGTCGAAGGCCTTCCGATAAGGACCCCACCCTCACTTAGCAGGGTCCAGAATTACCTGCAGTAATCCTCTATACAGAACATGGGCGTTCGTGGGCCTATGTGGTCCTACTGTAAAGACTGCATGCTAAAACTATGATGTCTAAAGTCCCAGTCCTGGTCTCACTGTCAGAGGCACAGCATAACATAGCATGCCAGAGATGGCCATGCAAATCCTTGCCTAACCAACTGCCCCTTCCCCACGCTTGCTGCATTATGCATTTTCAAGACATAGGCCCATATTTATACTTTTTGACGCTAAACTGCGCTAACGCAGTTTAGCGTCAAAAAATTTAGCGCCGTCTAATGCCATTCTGAAGCGCCATGCGGGCGCCGTATTTATGGAATGGCGTTAGCCGGCGCTAGCAGACCGGCGCTGCCTGGTGTGCGTGGAAAAAAACCACGTACACCAGACAGCGCCGGCGGAAAATGGCGTTAGGGCGTCTTAAAATGGGGCAAGTCAGGTTGAGGCAAAAAAATCGCCTCAACCCGATTTGCGCCATTTTTTTCGACGCCCAGATGCCATTTAAATGACTCCTGTCTTAGTAAAAACAGGAGTCATGCCCCCTTGCCCAATGGCCATGCCCAGGGGACTTATGTCCCCTGGGCATGGCCATTGGGCATAGTGGCATGTAGGGGGGCACAAATAAGGCCCCCCTATGCCACCAAAAAATATTAAAAATATAAAAAATTATACTTACCTGAACTTACCTGAATGTCCCTGGGGTGGGTCCCTTAATCCTTGGGTGTCCTCCTGGGGTGGGCAGGGGTGGCAGGGGGGGTCCCTGGGGGCAGGGGAGGGCACCTGTGGGCTCATTTTGAGCCCACAGGCCCCTTA
The DNA here is from genome assembly GCF_031143425.1 of Pleurodeles waltl. NCBI lineage: Eukaryota > Metazoa > Chordata > Amphibia > Caudata > Salamandridae > Pleurodeles > Pleurodeles waltl. Next base: position 955,529,921 of record NC_090440.1, on the reverse strand, counting down.
ACGCCTACCCTGACCCAGGCGTTAAATAGTGGCGCAAATGCGGGGTTTTTTGACCCGCCAACTCCCGGGCGTGATTTTTGCCCGGGAGTATAAATACGACGCATTTGCGTCACCGTCATTTTTTTTGACGGGAACGCCTTCCTTGCATCTCATTAACGCAAGGAAGGCGTTCACGCAAAAAAATGACGCTATTTGCCCATACTTTGGCGCTAGACGCGTCTAACGCCAAAGTATAAATATGGCGTTAGTTTTGCGCCGAATTTGCGTCGAAAAAAACGACGCTAATTCGGCGCAAACGGACTATAAATATGCCCCATAGTCAATAAGAGGCCTGACTTTGTCCTTTTCTATCACTTCAAAATTCATCATGCTACCTTCTGACTGCAGCTAATAAGGGCTCTTTCACCTGCACAAAATTTTACCCTGCATTAAATCAACACCATTCAACCTATTTTATTATCTGCATGGCACCTTCCTCACATAATACAGCTCAATTCTGGCCCCCCTTAGGCCATATTTGTGCTCTCCAGAACACCAATTTGAAGAATCAACGAATACATTCATAAATGAAGATAAGACTTTGCTCCTATTTAAACTACTTGAGCAAAAGGAGGGAGGTGGCAGGTGGTGGTGGGGGTGGCAAGATTTGTAAATGTACCCAACTAATGCGATCAAAAAATGCCTTAAATTGTTCCTGTATTTTCTTTAACTAAAAATAATCTTTTTACGTGCAAAAAATCAAAAAGTGTATTTTTTTTCATCTAAACATACTTTAATGGTGGTGGCTGCATTTGAACCCCTGTCCAGGGGTAGGTTACTACACCAAAGGCAATAGACTTTGCCACTGAGCTACAGGCTCTCGATGGGTTCCAGTTGTGCAAGAGCCCCTATCAGCATCTGACAGGCCTCGGTGTCCTTGCTCATAGCAGCCACTGCACAGGACACATCATAACCATGATATAGGGAAGATTCGAACAGCTATGGATAGGGTAGCTTGTCTTGTCCAGTGGGTAAGTTACTGCTTTCCACCCAGCCAAGCAGGGTTCAATTCCCTGTCCTGACAGATGACACACTCAATCTCTCAGCAAGCATCTGTGCCTTGATCTCTTTTTTTTTAATTCAGTTTTCCTTCCAAATCCTGCAACCCCTTCACCACAAATACAGTCCAATCATTCCTCGATACTCATTCACTCAGTCATTCCACTCCTCCATTCTACAGGCTCTACAAAAACCAACAAGAACAAGAGCTAGTTCAGCAAGCAGATTTAAAGCCTCTCTTTGGATTTATGTTGATGCTGCTGCCCTGTAGTAATGTTATACGGCAGCTGCAGCATAATCACAGGATTGAGAAAGGGGCAGTCCTATGCAAATAATATCCTCCCATGATTACTTCTCTGAGCTTCCGTAGTGGTACGATGATAGGACCTTCAACAAATGGTCTTCAGCAGATTTCTAAACTTGCCAAATTGTCTTAGGCTAAGGATTGTTCCAGTCGAAGGCCTTCCGATAAGGACCCCACCCTCACTTAGCAGGGTCCAGAATTACCTGCAGTAATCCTCTATACAGAACATGGACGTTCGTGGGCCTATGTGGTCCTACTGTAAAGACTGCATGCTAAAACTATGATGTCTAAAGTCCCAGTCCTGGTCTCACTGTCAGAGGCACAGCATAACATAGCATGCCAGAGATGGCCATGCAAATCCTTGCCTAACCAACTGCCCCTTCCCCACGCTTGCTGCATTATGCATTTTCAAGACATAGGCCCATATTTATACTTTTTGACGCTAAACTGCGCTAACGCAGTTTAGCGTCAAAAAATTTAGCGCCGTCTAACGCCATTCTGAAGCGCCATGCGGGCGCCGTATTTATGGAATGGCGTTAGCCGGCGCTAGCAGACCGGCGCTGCCTGGTGTGCGTGGAAAAAAACCACGTACACCAGGCAGCGCCGGCGTAGGGGGAAAATGGCGTTAGGGCGTCTTAAAATGGGGCAAGTCAGGTTGAGGCAAAAAAATCGCCTCAACCCGATTTGCGCCATTTTTTTCGACGCCCAGATGCCATTTAAATGACTCCTGTCTTAGTAAAAACAGGAGTCATGCCCCCTTGCCCAATGGCCATGCCCAGGGGACTTATGTCCCCTGGGCATGGTCATTGGGCATAGTGGCATGTAGGGGGGCACAAATAAGGCCCCCCTATGCCACCAAAAAATATTAAAAATATAAAAAATTATACTTACCTGAACTTACCTGAATGTCCCTGGGGTGGGTCCCTTAATCCTTGGGTGTCCTCCTGGGGTGGGCAGGGGTGGCAGGGGGGGTCCCTGGGGGCAGGGGAGGGCACCTGTGGGCTCATTTTGAGCCCACAGGCCCCTTAACGCCTACCCTGACCCAGGCGTTAAATAGTGGCGCAAATGCGGGGTTTTTTGACCCGCCAACTCCCGGGCGTGATTTTTGCCCGGGAGTATAAATACGACGCATTTGCGTCGCCGTCATTTTTTTAGACGGGAACGCCTTCCTTGCATCTCATTAACGCAAGGAAGGCGTTCACGCAAAAAAATTACGCTATTTGCCCATACTTTGGCGCTAGACGCGTCTAACGCCAAAGTATAAATATGGCGTTAGTTTTGCGCCGAATTTGCGTCGAAAAAAACGACGCTAATTCGGCGCAAACGGAGTATAAATATGCCCCATAGTCAATAAGAGGCCTGACTTTGTCCTTTTCTATCACTTCAAAATTCATCATGCTACCTTCTGACTGCAGCTAATAAGGACTCTTTCACCTGCACAAAATTTTACCCTGCATTAAATCAACACCATTCAACCTATTTTATTATCTGCATGGCATCTTCCTCACATAATACAGCTCAATTCTGGCCCCTCTTAGGCCATATTTGTGCTCTCCAGAACACCAATTTGAAGAATCAACGAATACATTCATAAATGAAGATAAGACTTTGCTCCTATTTAAACTACTTGAGCAAAAGGAGGGAGGTGGCAGGTGGTGGTGGGGGTGGCAAGATTTGTAAATGTACCCAACTAATGCGTTCAAAAAATGCCTTAAATTGTTCCTGTATTTTCTTTAACTAAAAATAATCTTTTTACGTGCAAAAAATCAAAAAGTGATTTTTTTTTTCATCTAAACATACTTTAATGGTGGTTGCTGCATTTGAATCCCTATCCAGGGGTAGGTTACTACACCAAAGGCAATAGACTTTGCCACTGAGCTACAGGCTCTTGATGGGTTCCAGTTGTGCAAGAGCCCCTATCAGCATCTGACAGGCCTCGGTGTCCTTGCTCATAGCAGCCACTGCACAGGACACATCATAACCATGATATAGGGAAGATTCGAACAACTATGGATAGGGTAGCTTGTCTTGTCCAGTGGGTAAGTTAGTGCTTTCCACCCAGCCAAGCAGGGTTCAATTCCCTGTCCTGACAGATGACACACTCAATCTCTCAGCAAGCATCTGTGCATTGATCTCTTTTTTTTAATTCAGTTTTCCTTCCAAATCCTGCAACCCCTTCACCACAAATACAGTCCAATCATTCCTCGATACTCATTCACTCAGTCATTCCACTCCTCCATTCTACAGGCTCTACAAAAACCAACAAGAACAACAGCTAGTTCAGCAAGCAGATTTAAAGCCTCTCTTTGGATTTATGTTGATGCTGCTGCCCTGTAGTAATGTTATACGGCAGCTGCAGCATAATCACAGGATTGAGAAAGGGGCAGTCCTATGCAAATAATATCCTCCCATGATTACTTCTCTGAGCTTCCGTGGTGGTACGATGATAGGACCTTCAACAAATGGTCTTCAGCAGATTTCTAAACTTGCCAAATTGTCTTAGGCTAAGGATTGTTCCAGTCGAAGGCCTTCCGATAAGGACCCCACCCTCACTTAGCAGGGTCCAGAATTACCTGCAGTAATCCTCTATACAGAACATGGGCGTTCGTGGGCCTACGTGGGCCTACTGTAAAGACTGCATGTTAAAACTGTGATGTCTAAAGTCCCAGTCCTGGTCTCACTGTCAGAGGCACAGCATAACATAGCATGCCAGACATGGCCATGCAAATCATTGCCTAACCAACTGCCCCTTCCCCATGCTTGTTGCATTATGCATTTTCAAGACATAGTCAATAAGAGGCCTGACTTTGTTCTTTTCTATCACTTCAAAATTCATCATGCTACCTTCTGACTGCAGCTAATAAGGGCTCTTTCACCTGCACAAAATTTTACCCTGCATTAAATCAACACCATTCAACCTATTTTATTATCTGCATGGCACCTTCCTCACATAATACAGCTCAATTCTGGCCCCCCTTAGGCCATATTTGTGCTCTCCAGAACACCAATTTGAAGAATCAACGAATACATTCATAAATGAAGATAAGACTTTGCTCCTATTTAAACTACTTGAGCAAAAGGAGGGAGGTGGCAGTTGGTGGTGGGGGTGGCAAGATTTGTAAATGTACCCAACTAATGCGATCAAAAAATGACTTAAATTGTTCCTGTATTTTTTTTAAGTAAAAATAATCTTTTTACGTGCAAAAAATCAAAAACTGTATTTTTTTCCATCTAAACATACTTTAGTGGTGGTGGCTGCTTTCAAACCCCTGTCCAGGGGTAGGTTCCTGCACCAAAGGCACTAGACTCTGCCACTGAGCTACAGGCTCTTGACGGGTCCCAGTTCTGTAAGAGCCCCTATCAGCATCTAACAGGCCGTGGTGTCCTTGCTCATAGAAGCCACTGCACAGGACACATCATCACCATGATATAGGGAAGATTTGACAAGCTGTGGAAAGGGAAGCCCGTCTGGTCCAGAGGGTAAGTTCTTGCTTTCCTCCCAGACAAGCAGGGTTCAATTCCCTGTCCTGACAGATGACACACTCAGTCTCGCATCTGTGCATTGATCTTTTTTTTTAATTCAGTTTTCCTTCCAAATCCTACAACCCCTTCACCACAAATACAGTCCAATCATTCCTCGATACTCATTCACTCAGTCATTCCACTCCTTCATTCTACAGGCTCTACAAAAACCAACAAGAACAAGAGCTAGTTCAGCAAGCAGATTTAAAGCCTCTCTTTGGATTTATGTTGATGCTGCTGCCCTCTAGTAATGTTATTTGGCAGCTGCAGCATAATCACAGGATTGAGAAAGGGGCAGTCCTATGCAAATAATCTCCTCCCATGATTACTTCTCTGAGCTTCCGTAGTGGTACGATGATAGGACCTTCAACAAATGGTCTTCAGCAGATTTCTAAACTTGCCAAATTGTCTTAGGCTAAGGATTGTTCCAGTCGAAGGCCTTCCGATAAGGACCCCACCCTCACTTAGCAGGGTCCAGAATTACCTGCAGTAATCCTCTATACAGACCATGGGCGTTCGTGGGCCTACGTGGGCCTACTGTAAAGACTGCCTGCTAAAACTGTTTTGTCTAAAGTCCCAGTCCTCGTATCAGTGTCAGAGGCACAGCATAACATAGCATGCCAGACATGACCATGCAAATCCTTGCCTAACCAACTGCCCCTTTCCCCACGCTTGCTGCATTATGCGTTTTCAAAACATAGTCAATAAGAGGCCTGACTTTGTCCTTTTCTATCTCTTCAAAATTCATCATGCTACCTTCTGACTGCAGCTAATAAGGGCTCTTTCACCTGCACAAAATGTTACCCTGCATTAAATCAACACCATTCAACCTATTTTATTATCTGCATGGCACCTTCCTCACATAATACAGCTCAATTCTGGCCCCCCTTAGGCCATATTTGTTCTCTCCAGAACACCAATTTGAAGAATCAACGAATACATTCATAAATGAAGAGAAGACTTTGGTCCTATTTAAACTACTTGAGCAAAAGGAGGGAGGTGTCAGGTGGTGGTGGGGGTGGCAAGATTTGTAAATGTACCCAACTAATGCGATCAAAAAATGACTTAAATTGTTCCTGTATTTTTTTTAAGTAAAAATAATCATTTTACGTGCAAAAAATCAAAATCTGTTTTTTTTTTCATCCAAACATACTTTAATGGTGGTGGCTGGATTCAAACCAGTGGCAGGTTCCTGCACCAAAGGCACTAGACTTTGCCACTGAGATACAGGCTCTTGTTGGGTTCCAGTTCTGCAAGAGCCCCTATCAGCATCTAACAGGCCTTGGTGTCCTTGCTCATTGAAGCCACTGCACAGGACACATCATAACCATGATATAGGGAAGATTTGACGAGCTGTGGATAGGGAAGCCCGTCTGGTCCAGTGGGTAAGTTCTTTCTTTCCTCCAAGACAAGCAGGGTTCAATTCCCTGTCCTGACAAATGACACACTCAATCTCTCAGCAAGCATCTGTGCATTGATCTTTTTTTTTTATTCAGTTTTCCTTCCAAATCCTGCAACCCCTTCACCACAAATACAGTCCAATCATTCCTCGATACTCATTCACTCAGTCATTCCACTCTTCATTCTACAGGCTCTACAAAAACCAACAAGAACAAGAGCTAGTTCAGCAAGCAGATTTAAAGCCTCTCTTTGGATTTATGTTGATGCTGCTGCCCTCTAGTAATGTTATATGGCAGCTGCAGCATAATCACAGGATTGAGAAAGGGGCAGTCCTATGCAAATAATCTCCTCCCATGATTACTTCTCTGAGCTTCCGTAGTGGTACGATGATAGGACCTTCAACAAATGGTCTTCAGCAGATTTCTAAAGTTGCCAAATTGTCTTAGGCTAAGGATTGTTCCAGTCGAAGGCCTTCCGATAAGGACCCCACCCTCACTTAGCAGGGTCCAGAATTACCTGCAGTAATCCTCTATACAGAACATGGGCGTTCGTGGGCCTATGTGGTCCTACTGTAAAGACTGCATGCTAAAACTATGATGTCTAAAGTCCCAGTCCTGGTCTCACTGTCAGAGGCACAGCATAACATAGCATGCCAGAGATGGCCATGCAAATCCTTGCCTAACCAACTGCCCCTTCCCCACGCTTGCTGCATTATGCATTTTCAAGACATAGGCCCATATTTATACTTTTTGACGCTAAACTGCGCTAACGCAGTTTAGCGTCAAAAAATTTAGCGCCGTCTAATGCCATTCTGAAGCGCCATGCGGGCGCCGTATTTATGGAATGGCGTTAGCCGGCGCTAGCAGACCGGCGCTGCCTGGTGTGCGTGGAAAAAAACCACGTACACCAGACAGCGCCGGCGGAAAATGGCGTTAGGGCGTCTTAAAATGGGGCAAGTCAGGTTGAGGCAAAAAAATCGCCTCAACCCGATTTGCGCCATTTTTTTCGACGCCCAGATGCCATTTAAATGACTCCTGTCTTAGTAAAAACAGGAGTCATGCCCCCTTGCCCAATGGCCATGCCCAGGGGACTTATGTCCCCTGGGCATGGCCATTGGGCATAGTGGCATGTAGGGGGGCACAAATAAGGCCCCCCTATGCCACCAAAAAATATTAAAAATATAAAAAATTATACTTACCTGAACTTACCTGAATGTCCCTGGGGTGGGTCCCTTAATCCTTGGGTGTCCTCCTGGGGTGGGCAGGGGTGGCAGGGGGGGTCCCTGGGGGCAGGGGAGGGCACCTGTGGGCTCATTTTGAGCCCACAGGCCCCTTAACGCCTACCCTGACCCAGGCGTTAAATAGTGGCGCAAATGCGGGGTTTTTTGACCCGCCAACTCCCGGGCGTGATTTTTGCCCGGGAGTATAAATACGACGCATTTGCGTCACCGTCATTTTTTTTGACGGGAACGCCTTCCTTGCATCTCATTAACGCAAGGAAGGCGTTCACGCAAAAAAATGACGCTATTTGCCCATACTTTGGCGCTAGACGCGTCTAACGCCAAAGTATAAATATGGCGTTAGTTTTGCGCCGAATTTGCGTCGAAAAAAACGACGCTAATTCGGCGCAAACGGACTATAAATATGCCCCATAGTCAATAAGAGGCCTGACTTTGTCCTTTTCTATCACTTCAAAATTCATCATGCTACCTTCTGACTGCAGCTAATAAGGGCTCTTTCACCTGCACAAAATTTTACCCTGCATTAAATCAACACCATTCAACCTATTTTATTATCTGCATGGCACCTTCCTCACATAATACAGCTCAATTCTGGCCCCCCTTAGGCCATATTTGTGCTCTCCAGAACACCAATTTGAAGAATCAACGAATACATTCATAAATGAAGATAAGACTTTGCTCCTATTTAAACTACTTGAGCAAAAGGAGGGAGGTGGCAGGTGGTGGTGGGGGTGGCAAGATTTGTAAATGTACCCAACTAATGCGATCAAAAAATGCCTTAAATTGTTCCTGTATTTTCTTTAACTAAAAATAATCTTTTTACGTGCAAAAAATCAAAAAGTGTATTTTTTTTCATCTAAACATACTTTAATGGTGGTGGCTGCATTTGAACCCCTGTCCAGGGGTAGGTTACTACACCAAAGGCAATAGACTTTGCCACTGAGCTACAGGCTCTCGATGGGTTCCAGTTGTGCAAGAGCCCCTATCAGCATCTGACAGGCCTCGGTGTCCTTGCTCATAGCAGCCACTGCACAGGACACATCATAACCATGATATAGGGAAGATTCGAACAGCTATGGATAGGGTAGCTTGTCTTGTCCAGTGGGTAAGTTACTGCTTTCCACCCAGCCAAGCAGGGTTCAATTCCCTGTCCTGACAGATGACACACTCAATCTCTCAGCAAGCATCTGTGCCTTGATCTCTTTTTTTTTAATTCAGTTTTCCTTCCAAATCCTGCAACCCCTTCACCACAAATACAGTCCAATCATTCCTCGATACTCATTCACTCAGTCATTCCACTCCTCCATTCTACAGGCTCTACAAAAACCAACAAGAACAAGAGCTAGTTCAGCAAGCAGATTTAAAGCCTCTCTTTGGATTTATGTTGATGCTGCTGCCCTGTAGTAATGTTATACGGCAGCTGCAGCATAATCACAGGATTGAGAAAGGGGCAGTCCTATGCAAATAATATCCTCCCATGATTACTTCTCTGAGCTTCCGTAGTGGTACGATGATAGGACCTTCAACAAATGGTCTTCAGCAGATTTCTAAACTTGCCAAATTGTCTTAGGCTAAGGATTGTTCCAGTCGAAGGCCTTCCGATAAGGACCCCACCCTCACTTAGCAGGGTCCAGAATTACCTGCAGTAATCCTCTATACAGAACATGGACGTTCGTGGGCCTATGTGGTCCTACTGTAAAGACTGCATGCTAAAACTATGATGTCTAAAGTCCCAGTCCTGGTCTCACTGTCAGAGGCACAGCATAACATAGCATGCCAGAGATGGCCATGCAAATCCTTGCCTAACCAACTGCCCCTTCCCCACGCTTGCTGCATTATGCATTTTCAAGACATAGGCCCATATTTATACTTTTTGACGCTAAACTGCGCTAACGCAGTTTAGCGTCAAAAAATTTAGCGCCGTCTAACGCCATTCTGAAGCGCCATGCGGGCGCCGTATTTATGGAATGGCGTTAGCCGGCGCTAGCAGACCGGCGCTGCCTGGTGTGCGTGGAAAAAAACCACGTACACCAGGCAGCGCCGGCGTAGGGGGAAAATGGCGTTAGGGCGTCTTAAAATGGGGCAAGTCAGGTTGAGGCAAAAAAATCGCCTCAACCCGATTTGCGCCATTTTTTTCGACGCCCAGATGCCATTTAAATGACTCCTGTCTTAGTAAAAACAGGAGTCATGCCCCCTTGCCCAATGGCCATGCCCAGGGGACTTATGTCCCCTGGGCATGGTCATTGGGCATAGTGGCATGTAGGGGGGCACAAATAAGGCCCCCCTATGCCACCAAAAAATATTAAAAATATAAAAAATTATACTTACCTGAACTTACCTGAATGTCCCTGGGGTGGGTCCCTTAATCCTTGGGTGTCCTCCTGGGGTGGGCAGGGGTGGCAGGGGGGGTCCCTGGGGGCAGGGGAGGGCACCTGTGGGCTCATTTTGAGCCCACAGGCCCCTTAACGCCTACCCTGACCCAGGCGTTAAATAGTGGCGCAAATGCGGGGTTTTTTGACCCGCCAACTCCCGGGCGTGATTTTTGCCCGGGAGTATAAATACGACGCATTTGCGTCGCCGTCATTTTTTTAGACGGGAACGCCTTCCTTGCATCTCATTAACGCAAGGAAGGCGTTCACGCAAAAAAATTACGCTATTTGCCCATACTTTGGCGCTAGACGCGTCTAACGCCAAAGTATAAATATGGCGTTAGTTTTGCGCCGAATTTGCGTCGAAAAAAACGACGGTAATTCGGCGCAAACGGAGTATAAATATGCCCCATAGTCAATAAGAGGCCTGACTTTGTCCTTTTCTATCACTTCAAAATTCATCATGCTACCTTCTGACTGCAGCTAATAAGGGCTCTTTCACCTGCACAAAATTTTACCCTGCATTAAATCAACACCATTCAACCTATTTTATTATCTGCATGGCATCTTCCTCACATAATACAGCTCAATTCTGGCCCCTCTTAGGCCATATTTGTGCTCTCCAGAACACCAATTTGAAGAATCAACGAATACATTCATAAATGAAGATAAGACTTTGCTCCTATTTAAACTACTTGAGCAAAAGGAGGGAGGTGGCAGGTGGTGGTGGGGGTGGCAAGATTTGTAAATGTACCCAACTAATGCGTTCAAAAAATGCCTTAAATTGTTCCTGTATTTTCTTTAACTAAAAATAATCTTTTTACGTGCAAAAAATCAAAAAGTGATTTTTTTTTCATCTAAACATACTTTAATGGTGGTTGCTGCATTTGAATCCCTATCCAGGGGTAGGTTACTACACCAAAGGCAATAGACTTTGCCACTGAGCTACAGGCTCTTGATGGGTTCCAGTTGTGCAAGAGCCCCTATCAGCATCTGACAGGCCTCGGTGTCCTTGCTCATAGCAGCCACTGCACAGGACACATCATAACCATGATATAGGGAAGATTCGAACAACTATGGATAGGGTAGCTTGTCTTGTCCAGTGGGTAAGTTAGTGCTTTCCACCCAGCCAAGCAGGGTTCAATTCCCTGTCCTGACAGATGACACACTCAATCTCTCAGCAAGCATCTGTGCATTGATCTCTTTTTTTTAATTCAGTTTTCCTTCCAAATCCTGCAACCCCTTCACCACAAATACAGTCCAATCATTCCTCGATACTCATTCACTCAGTCATTCCACTCCTCCATTCTACAGGCTCTACAAAAACCAACAAGAACAACAGCTAGTTCAGCAAGCAGATTTAAAGCCTCTCTTTGGATTTATGTTGATGCTGCTGCCCTGTAGTAATGTTATACGGCAGCTGCAGCATAATCACAGGATTGAGAAAGGGGCAGTCCTATGCAAATAATATCCTCCCATGATTACTTCTCTGAGCTTCCGTGGTGGTACGATGATAGGACCTTCAACAAATGGTCTTCAGCAGATTTCTAAACTTGCCAAATTGTCTTAGGCTAAGGATTGTTCCAGTCGAAGGCCTTCCGATAAGGACCCCACCCTCACTTAGCAGGGTCCAGAATTACCTGCAGTAATCCTCTATACAGAACATGGGCGTTCGTGGGCCTACGTGGGCCTACTGTAAAGACTGCATGTTAAAACTGTGATGTCTAAAGTCCCAGTCCTGGTCTCACTGTCAGAGGCACAGCATAACATAGCATGCCAGACATGGCCATGCAAATCATTGCCTAACCAACTGCCCCTTCCCCATGCTTGTTGCATTATGCATTTTCAAGACATAGTCAATAAGAGGCCTGACTTTGTTCTTTTCTATCACTTCAAAATTCATCATGCTACCTTCTGACTGCAGCTAATAAGGGCTCTTTCACCTGCACAAAATTTTACCCTGCATTAAATCAACACCATTCAACCTATTTTATTATCTGCATGGCACCTTCCTCACATAATACAGCTCAATTCTGGCCCCCCTTAGGCCATATTTGTGCTCTCCAGAACACCAATTTGAAGAATCAACGAATACATTCATAAATGAAGATAAGACTTTGCTCCTATTTAAACTACTTGAGCAAAAGGAGGGAGGTGGCAGTTGGTGGTGGGGGTGGCAAGATTTGTAAATGTACCCAACTAATGCGATCAAAAAATGACTTAAATTGTTCCTGTATTTTTTTTAAGTAAAAATAATCTTTTTACGTGCAAAAAATCAAAAACTGTATTTTTTTCCATCTAAACATACTTTAGTGGTGGTGGCTGCTTTCAAACCCCTGTCCAGGGGTAGGTTCCTGCACCAAAGGCACTAGACTCTGCCACTGAGCTACAGGCTCTTGACGGGTCCCAGTTCTGTAAGAGCCCCTATCAGCATCTAACAGGCCGTGGTGTCCTTGCTCATAGAAGCCACTGCACAGGACACATCATCACCATGATATAGGGAAGATTTGACAAGCTGTCGAAAGGGAAGCCCGTCTGGTCCAGAGGGTAAGTTCTTGCTTTCCTCCAAGACAAGCAGGGTTCAATTCCCTGTCCTGACAGATGACACACTCAGTCTCGCATCTGTGCATTGATCTTTTTTTTTAATTCAGTTTTCCTTCCAAATCCTACAACCCCTTCACCACAAATACAGTCCAATCATTCCTCGATACTCATTCACTCAGTCATTCCACTCCTTCATTCTACAGGCTCTACAAAAACCAACAAGAACAAGAGCTAGTTCAGCAAGCAGATTTAAAGCCTCTCTTTGGATTTATGTTGATGCTGCTGCCCTCTAGTAATGTTATTTGGCAGCTGCAGCATAATCACAGGATTGAGAAAGGGGCAGTCCTATGCAAATAATCTCCTCCCATGATTACTTCTCTGAGCTTCCGTAGTGGTACGATGATAGGACCTTCAACAAATGGTCTTCAGCAGATTTCTAAACTTGCCAAATTGTCTTAGGCTAAGGATTGTTCCAGTCGAAGGCCTTCCGATAAGGACCCCACCCTCACTTAGCAGGGTCCAGAATTACCTGCAGTAATCCTCTATACAGACCATGGGCGTTCGTGGGCCTACGTGGGCCTACTGTAAAGACTGCCTGCTAAAACTGTTTTGTCTAAAGTCCCAGTCCTCGTATCAGTGTCAGAGGCACAGCATAACATAGCATGCCAGACATGACCATGCAAATCCTTGCCTAACCAACTGCCCCTTTCCCCACGCTTGCTGCATTATGCGTTTTCAAAACATAGTCAATAAGAGGCCTGACTTTGTCCTTTTCTATCTCTTCAAAATTCATCATGCTACCTTCTGACTGCAGCTAATAAGGGCTCTTTCACCTGCACAAAATGTTACCCTGCATTAAATCAACACCATTCAACCTATTTTATTATCTGCATGGCACCTTCCTCACATAATACAGCTCAATTCTGGCCCCCCTTAGGCCATATTTGTTCTCTCCAGAACACCAATTTGAAGAATCAACGAATACATTCATAAATGAAGAGAAGACTTTGGTCCTATTTAAACTACTTGAGCAAAAGGAGGGAGGTGTCAGGTGGTGGTGGGGGTGGCAAGATTTGTAAATGTACCCAACTAATGCGATCAAAAAATGACTTAAATTGTTCCTGTATTTTTTTTAAGTAAAAATAATCATTTTACGTGCAAAAAATCAAAATCTGTTTTTTTTTTCATCCAAACATACTTTAATGGTGGTGGCTGGATTCAAACCAGTGGCAGGTTCCTGCACCAAAGGCACTAGACTTTGCCACTGAGATACAGGCTCTTGTTGGGTTCCAGTTCTGCAAGAGCCCCTATCAGCATCTAACAGGCCTTGGTGTCCTTGCTCATTGAAGCCACTGCACAGGACACATCATAACCATGATATAGGGAAGATTTGACGAGCTGTGGATAGGGAAGCCCGTCTGGTCCAGTGGGTAAGTTCTTTCTTTCCTCCAAGACAAGCAGGGTTCAATTCCCTGTCCTGACAAATGACACACTCAATCTCTCAGCAAGCATCTGTGCATTGATCTTTTTTTTTTATTCAGTTTTCCTTCCAAATCCTGCAACCCCTTCACCACAAATACAGTCCAATCATTCCTCGATACTCATTCACTCAGTCATTCCACTCTTCATTCTACAGGCTCTACAAAAACCAACAAGAACAAGAGCTAGTTCAGCAAGCAGATTTAAAGCCTCTCTTTGGATTTATGTTGATGCTGCTGCCCTCTAGTAATGTTATATGGCAGCTGCAGCATAATCACAGGATTGAGAAAGGGGCAGTCCTATGCAAATAATCTCCTCCCATGATTACTTCTCTGAGCTTCCGTAGTGGTACGATGATAGGACCTTCAACAAATGGTCTTCAGCAGATTTCTAAAGTTGCCAAATTGTCTTAGGCTAAGGATTGTTAAAGTCGAAGGTCTTCCGATAAGGACCCCACCCTCACTTAGCAGTGTCCAGAATTACCTGCAGTAATCCTCTATATAGAACATGGGCGTTCGTGGGCCTATGTGGTCCTACTGTAAAGACTGCATGCTAAAACTATGATGTCTAAAGTCCCAGTCCTGGTCTCACTGTCAGAGGCACAGCATAACATAGCATGCCAGAGATGGCCATGCAAATCCTTGCCTAACCAACTGCCCCTTCCCCACGCTTGCTGCATTATGCATTTTCAAGACATAGGCCCATATTTATACTTTTTGACGCTAAACTGCGCTAACGCAGTTTAGCGTCAAAAAATTTAGCGCCGTCTAACGCCATTCTGAAGCGCCATGCGGGCGCCGTATTTATGGAATGGCGTTAGCCGGCGCTAGCAGACCGGCGCTGCCTGGTGTGCGTGGAAAAAAACCACGTACACCAGGCAGCGCCGGCGTAGGGGGAAAATGGCGTTAGGGCGTCTTAAAATGGGGCAAGTCAGGTTGAGGCAAAAAAATCGCCTCAACCCGATTTGCGCCATTTTTTTCGACGCCCAGATGCCATTTAAATGACTCCTGTCTTAGTAAAAACAGGAGTCATGCCCCCTTGCCCAATGGCCATGCCCAGGGGACTTATGTCCCCTGGGCATGGCCATTGGGCATAGTGGCATGTAGGGGGGCACAAATAAGGCCCCCCTATGCCACCAAAAAATATTAAAAATATAAAAAATTATACTTACCTGAACTTACCTGAATGTCCCTGGGGTGGGTCCCTTAATCCTTGGGTGTCCTCCTGGGGTGGGCAGGGGTGGCAGGGGGGGTCCCTGGGGGCAGGGGAGGGCACCTGTGGGCTCATTTTGAGCCCACAGGCCCCTTAACGCCTACCCTGACCCAGGCGTTAAATAGTGGCGCAAATGCGGGGTTTTTTGACCCGCCAACTCCCGGGCGTGATTTTTGCCCGGGAGTATAAATACGACGCATTTGCGTCACCGTCATTTTTTTTGACGGGAACGCCTTCCTTGCATCTCATTAACGCAAGGAAGGCGTTCACGCAAAAAAATGACGCTATTTGCCCATACTATGGCGCTAGACGCGTCTAACGCCAAAGTATAAATATGGCGTTAGTTTTGCGCCGAATTTGCGTCGAAAAAAACGACGCTAATTCGGCGCAAACGGACTATAAATATGCCCCATAGTCAATAAGAGGCCTGACTTTGTCCTTTTCTATCACTTCAAAATTCATCATGCTACCTTCTGACTGCAGCTAATAAGGGCTCTTTCACCTGCACAAAATTTTACCCTGCATTAAATCAACACCATTCAACCTATTTTATTATCTGCATGGCACCTTCCTCACATAATACAGCTCAATTCTGGCCCCCCTTAGGCCATATTTGTGCTCTCCAGAACACCAATTTGAAGAATCAACGAATACATTCATAAATGAAGATAAGACTTTGCTCCTATTTAAACTACTTGAGCAAAAGGAGGGAGGTGGCAGGTGGTGGTGGGGGTGGCAAGATTTGTAAATGTACCCAACTAATGCGATCAAAAAATGCCTTAAATTGTTCCTGTATTTTCTTTAACTAAAAATAATCTTTTTACGTGCAAAAAATCAAAAAGTGTATTTTTTTTCATCTAAACATACTTTAATGGTGGTGGCTGCATTTGAACCCCTGTCCAGGGGTAGGTTACTACACCAAAGGCAATAGACTTTGCCACTGAGCTACAGGCTCTCGATGGGTTCCAGTTGTGCAAGAGCCCCTATCAGCATCTGACAGGCCTCGGTGTCCTTGCTCATAGCAGCCACTGCACAGGACACATCATAACCATGATATAGGGAAGATTCGAACAGCTATGGATAGGGTAGCTTGTCTTGTCCAGTGGGTAAGTTACTGCTTTCCACCCAGCCAAGCAGGGTTCAATTCCCTGTCCTGACAGATGACACACTCAATCTCTCAGCAAGCATCTGTGCCTTGATCTCTTTTTTTTTAATTCAGTTTTCCTTCCAAATCCTGCAACCCCTTCACCACAAATACAGTCCAATCATTCCTCGATACTCATTCACTCAGTCATTCCACTCCTCCATTCTACAGGCTCTACAAAAACCAACAAGAACAAGAGCTAGTTCAGCAAGCAGATTTAAAGCCTCTCTTTGGATTTATGTTGATGCTGCTGCCCTGTAGTAATGTTATACGGCAGCTGCAGCATAATCACAGGATTGAGAAAGGGGCAGTCCTATGCAAATAATATCCTCCCATGATTACTTCTCTGAGCTTCCGTAGTGGTACGATGATAGGACCTTCAACAAATGGTCTTCAGCAGATTTCTAAACTTGCCAAATTGTCTTAGGCTAAGGATTGTTCCAGTCGAAGGCCTTCCGATAAGGACCCCACCCTCACTTAGCAGGGTCCAGAATTACCTGCAGTAATCCTCTATACAGAACATGGACGTTCGTGGGCCTATGTGGTCCTACTGTAAAGACTGCATGCTAAAACTATGATGTCTAAAGTCCCAGTCCTGGTCTCACTGTCAGAGGCACAGCATAACATAGCATGCCAGAGATGGCCATGCAAATCCTTGCCTAACCAACTGCCCCTTCCCCACGCTTGCTGCATTATGCATTTTCAAGACATAGGCCCATATTTATACTTTTTGACGCTAAACTGCGCTAACGCAGTTTAGCGTCAAAAAATTTAGCGCCGTCTAACGCCATTCTGAAGCGCCATGCGGGCGCCGTATTTATGGAATGGCGTTAGCCGGCGCTAGCAGACCGGCGCTGCCTGGTGTGCGTGGAAAAAAACCACGTACACCAGGCAGCGCCGGCGTAGGGGGAAAATGGCGTTAGGGCGTCTTAAAATGGGGCAAGTCAGGTTGAGGCAAAAAAATCGCCTCAACCCGATTTGCGCCATTTTTTTCGACGCCCAGATGCCATTTAAATGACTCCTGTCTTAGTAAAAACAGGAGTCATGCCCCCTTGCCCAATGGCCATGCCCAGGGGACTTATGTCCCCTGGGCATGGTCATTGGGCATAGTGGCATGTAGGGGGGCACAAATAAGGCCCCCCTATGCCACCAAAAAATATTAAAAATATAAAAAATTATACTTACCTGAACTTACCTGAATGTCCCTGGGGTGGGTCCCTTAATCCTTGGGTGTCCTCCTGGGGTGGGCAGGGGTGGCAGGGGGGGTCCCTGGGGGCAGGGGAGGGCACCTGTGGGCTCATTTTGAGCCCACAGGCCCCTTAACGCCTACCCTGACCCAGGCGTTAAATAGTGGCGCAAATGCGGGGTTTTTTGACCCGCCAACTCCCGGGCGTGATTTTTGCCCGGGAGTATAAATACGACGCATTTGCGTCGCCGTCATTTTTTTAGACGGGAACGCCTTCCTTGCATCTCATTAACGCAAGGAAGGCGTTCACGCAAAAAAATTACGCTATTTGCCCATACTTTGGCGCTAGACGCGTCTAACGCCAAAGTATAAATATGGCGTTAGTTTTGCGCCGAATTTGCGTCGAAAAAAACGACGGTAATTCGGCGCAAACGGAGTATAAATATGCCCCATAGTCAATAAGAGGCCTGACTTTGTCCTTTTCTATCACTTCAAAATTCATCATGCTACCTTCTGACTGCAGCTAATAAGGGCTCTTTCACCTGCACAAAATTTTACCCTGCATTAAATCAACACCATTCAACCTATTTTATTATCTGCATGGCATCTTCCTCACATAATACAGCTCAATTCTGGCCCCTCTTAGGCCATATTTGTGCTCTCCAGAACACCAATTTGAAGAATCAACGAATACATTCATAAATGAAGATAAGACTTTGCTCCTATTTAAACTACTTGAGCAAAAGGAGGGAGGTGGCAGGTGGTGGTGGGGGTGGCAAGATTTGTAAATGTACCCAACTAATGCGTTCAAAAAATGCCTTAAATTGTTCCTGTATTTTCTTTAACTAAAAATAATCTTTTTACGTGCAAAAAATCAAAAAGTGATTTTTTTTTCATCTAAACATACTTTAATGGTGGTTGCTGCATTTGAATCCCTATCCAGGGGTAGGTTACTACACCAAAGGCAATAGACTTTGCCACTGAGCTACAGGCTCTTGATGGGTTCCAGTTGTGCAAGAGCCCCTATCAGCATCTGACAGGCCTCGGTGTCCTTGCTCATAGCAGCCACTGCACAGGACACATCATAACCATGATATAGGGAAGATTCGAACAACTATGGATAGGGTAGCTTGTCTTGTCCAGTGGGTAAGTTAGTGCTTTCCACCCAGCCAAGCAGGGTTCAATTCCCTGTCCTGACAGATGACACACTCAATCTCTCAGCAAGCATCTGTGCATTGATCTCTTTTTTTTAATTCAGTTTTCCTTCCAAATCCTGCAACCCCTTCAACACAAATACAGTCCAATCATTCCTCGATACTCATTCACTCAGTCATTCCACTCCTCCATTCTACAGGCTCTACAAAAACCAACAAGAACAACAGCTAGTTCAGCAAGCAGATTTAAAGCCTCTCTTTGGATTTATGTTGATGCTGCTGCCCTGTAGTAATGTTATACGGCAGCTGCAGCATAATCACAGGATTGAGAAAGGGGCAGTCCTATGCAAATAATATCCTCCCATGATTACTTCTCTGAGCTTCCGTGGTGGTACGATGATAGGACCTTCAACAAATGGTCTTCAGCAGATTTCTAAACTTGCCAAATTGTCTTAGGCTAAGGATTGTTCCAGTCGAAGGCCTTCCGATAAGGACCCCACCCTCACTTAGCAGGGTCCAGAATTACCTGCAGTAATCCTCTATACAGAACATGGGCGTTCGTGGGCCTACGTGGGCCTACTGTAAAGACTGCATGTTAAAACTGTGATGTCTAAAGTCCCAGTCCTGGTCTCACTGTCAGAGGCACAGCATAACATAGCATGCCAGACATGGCCATGCAAATCATTGCCTAACCAACTGCCCCTTCCCCATGCTTGTTGCATTATGCATTTTCAAGACATAGTCAATAAGAGGCCTGACTTTGTCCTTTTCTATCACTTCAAAATTCATCATGCTACCTTCTGACTGCAGCTAATAAGGGCTCTTTCACCTGCACAAAATTTTACCCTGCATTAAATCAACACCATTCAACCTATTTTATTATCTGCATGGCACCTTCCTCACATAATACAGCTCAATTCTGGCCCCCCTTAGGCCATATTTGTGCTCTCCAGAACACCAATTTGAAGAATCAACGAATACATTCATAAATGAAGATAAGACTTTGCTCCTATTTAAACTACTTGAGCAAAAGGAGGGAGGTGGCAGTTGGTGGTGGGGGTGGCAAGATTTGTAAATGTACCCAACTAATGCGATCAAAAAATGACTTAAATTGTTCCTGTATTTTTTTTAAGTAAAAATAATCTTTTTACGTGCAAAAAATCAAAAACTGTATTTTTTTCCATCTAAACATACTTTAGTGGTGGTGGCTGCTTTCAAACCCCTGTCCAGGGGTAGGTTCCTGCACCAAAGGCACTAGACTCTGCCACTGAGCTACAGGCTCTTGACGGGTCCCAGTTCTGTAAGAGCCCCTATCAGCATCTAACAGGCCGTGGTGTCCTTGCTCATAGAAGCCACTGCACAGGACACATCATCACCATGATATAGGGAAGATTTGACAAGCTGTCGAAAGGGAAGCCCGTCTGGTCCAGAGGGTAAGTTCTTGCTTTCCTCCCAGACAAGCAGGGTTCAATTCCCTGTCCTGACAGATGACACACTCAGTCTCGCATCTGTGCATTGATCTTTTTTTTTAATTCAGTTTTCCTTCCAAATCCTACAACCCCTTCACCACAAATACAGTCCAATCATTCCTCGATACTCATTCACTCAGTCATTCCACTCCTCCATTCTACAGGCTCTACAAAAACCAACAAGAACAAGAGCTAGTTCAGCAAGCAGATTTAAAGCCTCTCTTTGGATTTATGTTGATGCTGCTGCCCTCTAGTAATGTTATTTGGCAGCTGCAGCATAATCACAGGATTGAGAAAGGGGCAGTCCTATGCAAATAATCTCCTCCCATGATTACTTCTCTGAGCTTCCGTAGTGGTACGATGATAGGACCTTCAACAAATGGTCTTCAGCAGATTTCTAAACTTGCCAAATTGTCTTAGGCTAAGGATTGTTCCAGTCGAAGGCCTTCCGATAAGGACCCCACCCTCACTTAGCAGGGTCCAGAATTACCTGCAGTAATCCTCTATACAGAACATGGACGTTCGTGGGCCTATGTGGTCCTACTGTAAAGACTGCATGCTAAAACTATGATGTGTAAAGTCCCAGTCCTGGTCTCACTGTCAGAGGCACAGCATAACATAGCATGCCAGAGATGGCCATGCAAATCCTTGCCTAACCAACTGCCCCTTCCCCACGCTTGCTGCATTATGCATTTTCAAGACATAGGCCCATATTTATACTTTTTGACGCTAAACTGCGCTAACGCAGTTTAGCGTCAAAAAATTTAGCGCCGTCTAACGCCATTCTGAAGCGCCATGCGGGCGCCGTATTTATGGAATGGCGTTAGCCGGCGCTAGCAGACCGGCGCTGCCTGGTGTGCGTGGAAAAAAACCACGTACACCAGGCAGCGCCGGCGTAGGGGGAAAATGGCGTTAGGGCGTCTTAAAATGGGGCAAGTCAGGTTGAGGCAAAAAAATCGCCTCAACCCGATTTGCGCCATTTTTTTCGACGCCCAGATGCCATTTAAATGACTCCTGTCTTAGTAAAAACAGGAGTCATGCCCCCTTGCCCAATGGCCATGCCCAGGGGACTTATGTCCCCTGGGCATGGTCATTGGGCATAGTGGCATGTAGGGGGGCACAAATAAGGCCCCCCTATGCCACCAAAAAATATTAAAAATATAAAAAATTATACTTACCTGAACTTACCTGAATGTCCCTGGGGTGGGTCCCTTAATCCTTGGGTGTCCTCCTGGGGTGGGCAGGGGTGGCAGGGGGGGTCCCTGGGGGCAGGGGAGGGCACCTGTGGGCTCATTTTGAGCCCACAGGCCCCTTAACGCCTACCCTGACCCAGGCGTTAAATAGTGGCGCAAATGCGGGGTTTTTTGACCCGCCAACTCCCGGGCGTGATTTTTGCCCGGGAGTATAAATACGACGCATTTGCGTCGCCGTCATTTTTTTAGACGGGAACGCCTTCCTTGCATCTCATTAACGCAAGGAAGGCGTTCACGCAAAAAAATTACGCTATTTGCCCATACTTTGGCGCTAGACGCGTCTAACGCCAAAGTATAAATATGGCGTTAGTTTTGCGCCGAATTTGCGTCGAAAAAAACGACGCTAATTCGGCGCAAACGGAGTATAAATATGCCCCATAGTCAATAAGAGGCCTGACTTTGTCCTTTTCTATCACTTCAAAATTCATCATGCTACCTTCTGACTGCAGCTAATAAGGGCTCTTTCACCTGCACAAAATTTTACCCTGCATTAAATCAACACCATTCAACCTATTTTATTATCTGCATGGCATCTTCCTCACATAATACAGCTCAATTCTGGCCCCTCTTAGGCCATATTTGTGCTCTCCAGAACACCAATTTGAAGAATCAACGAATACATTCATAAATGAAGATAAGACTTTGCTCCTATTTAAACTACTTGAGCAAAAGGAGGGAGGTGGCAGGTGGTGGTGGGGGTGGCAAGATTTGTAAATGTACCCAACTAATGCGTTCAAAAAATGCCTTAAATTGTTCCTGTATTTTCTTTAACTAAAAATAATCTTTTTACGTGCAAAAAATCAAAAAGTGATTTTTTTTTCATCTAAACATACTTTAATGGTGGTTGCTGCATTTGAATCCCTATCCAGGGGTAGGTTACTACACCAAAGGCAATAGACTTTGCCACTGAGCTACAGGCTCTTGATGGGTTCCAGTTGTGCAAGAGCCCCTATCAGCATCTGACAGGCCTCGGTGTCCTTGCTCATAGCAGCCACTGCACAGGACACATCATAACCATGATATAGGGAAGATTCGAACAACTATGGATAGGGTAGCTTGTCTTGTCCAGTGGGTAAGTTAGTGCTTTCCACCCAGCCAAGCAGGGTTCAATTCCCTGTCCTGACAGATGACACACTCAATCTCTCAGCAAGCATCTGTGCATTGATCTCTTTTTTTTAATTCAGTTTTCCTTCCAAATCCTGCAACCCCTTCACCACAAATACAGTCCAATCATTCCTCGATACTCATTCACTCAGTCATTCCACTCCTCCATTCTACAGGCTCTACAAAAACCAACAAGAACAACAGCTAGTTCAGCAAGCAGATTTAAAGCCTCTCTTTGGATTTATGTTGATGCTGCTGCCCTGTAGTAATGTTATACGGCAGCTGCAGCATAATCACAGGATTGAGAAAGGGGCAGTCCTATGCAAATAATATCCTCCCATGATTACTTCTCTGAGCTTCCGTGGTGGTACGATGATAGGACCTTCAACAAATGGTCTTCAGCAGATTTCTAAACTTGCCAAATTGTCTTAGGCTAAGGATTGTTCCAGTCGAAGGCCTTCCGATAAGGACCCCACCCTCACTTAGCAGGGTCCAGAATTACCTGCAGTAATCCTCTATACAGAACATGGGCGTTCGTGGGCCTACGTGGGCCTACTGTAAAGACTGCATGTTAAAACTGTGATGTCTAAAGTCCCAGTCCTGGTCTCACTGTCAGAGGCACAGCATAACATAGCATGCCAGACATGGCCATGCAAATCATTGCCTAACCAACTGCCCCTTCCCCATGCTTGTTGCATTATGCATTTTCAAGACATAGTCAATAAGAGGCCTGACTTTGTTCTTTTCTATCACTTCAAAATTCATCATGCTACCTTCTGACTGCAGCTAATAAGGGCTCTTTCACCTGCACAAAATTTTACCCTGCATTAAATCAACACCATTCAACCTATTTTATTATCTGCATGGCACCTTCCTCACATAATACAGCTCAATTCTGGCCCCCCTTAGGCCATATTTGTGCTCTCCAGAACACCAATTTGAAGAATCAACGAATACATTCATAAATGAAGATAAGACTTTGCTCCTATTTAAACTACTTGAGCAAAAGGAGGGAGGTGGCAGTTGGTGGTGGGGGTGGCAAGATTTGTAAATGTACCCAACTAATGCGATCAAAAAATGACTTAAATTGTTCCTGTATTTTTTTTAAGTAAAAATAATCTTTTTACGTGCAAAAAATCAAAAACTGTATTTTTTTCCATCTAAACATACTTTAGTGGTGGTGGCTGCTTTCAAACCCCTGTCCAGGGGTAGGTTCCTGCACCAAAGGCACTAGACTCTGCCACTGAGCTACAGGCTCTTGACGGGTCCCAGTTCTGTAAGAGCCCCTATCAGCATCTAACAGGCTGTGGTGTCCTTGCTCATAGAAGCCACTGCACAGGACACATCATCACCATGATATAGGGAAGATTTGACAAGCTGTCGAAAGGGAAGCCCGTCTGGTCCAGAGGGTAAGTTCTTGCTTTCCTCCCAGACAAGCAGGGTTCAATTCCCTGTCCTGACAGATGACACACTCAGTCTCGCATCTGTGCATTGATCTTTTTTTTTAATTCAGTTTTCCTTCCAAATCCTACAACCCCTTCACCACAAATACAGTCCAATCATTCCTCGATACTCATTCACTCAGTCATTCCACTCCTTCATTCTACAGGCTCTACAAAAACCAACAAGAACAAGAGCTAGTTCAGCAAGCAGATTTAAAGCCTCTCTTTGGATTTATGTTGATGCTGCTGCCCTCTAGTAATGTTATTTGGCAGCTGCAGCATAATCACAGGATTGAGAAAGGGGCAGTCCTATGCAAATAATCTCCTCCCATGATTACTTCTCTGAGCTTCCGTAGTGGTACGATGATAGGACCTTCAACAAATGGTCTTCAGCAGATTTCTAAACTTGCCAAATTGTCTTAGGCTAAGGATTGTTCCAGTCGAAGGCCTTCCGATAAGGACCCCACCCTCACTTAGCAGGGTCCAGAATTACCTGCAGTAATCCTCTATACAGACCATGGGCGTTCGTGGGCCTACGTGGGCCTACTGTAAAGACTGCCTGCTAAAACTGTTTTGTCTAAAGTCCCAGTCCTCGTATCAGTGTCAGAGGCACAGCATAACATAGCATGCCAGACATGACCATGCAAATCCTTGCCTAACCAACTGCCCCTTTCCCCACGCTTGCTGCATTATGCGTTTTCAAAACATAGTCAATAAGAGGCCTGACTTTGTCCTTTTCTATCTCTTCAAAATTCATCATGCTACCTTCTGACTGCAGCTAATAAGGGCTCTTTCACCTGCACAAAATGTTACCCTGCATTAAATCAACACCATTCAACCTATTTTATTATCTGCATGGCACCTTCCTCACATAATACAGCTCAATTCTGGCCCCCCTTAGGCCATATTTGTTCTCTCCAGAACACCAATTTGAAGAATCAACGAATACATTCATAAATGAAGAGAAGACTTTGGTCCTATTTAAACTACTTGAGCAAAAGGAGGGAGGTGTCAGGTGGTGGTGGGGGTGGCAAGATTTGTAAATGTACCCAACTAATGCGATCAAAAAATGACTTAAATTGTTCCTGTATTTTTTTTAAGTAAAAATAATCATTTTACGTGCAAAAAATCAAAATCTGTTTTTTTTTTCATCCAAACATACTTTAATGGTGGTGGCTGGATTCAAACCAGTGGCAGGTTCCTGCACCAAAGGCACTAGACTTTGCCACTGAGATACAGGCTCTTGTTGGGTTCCAGTTCTGCAAGAGCCCCTATCAGCATCTAACAGGCCTTGGTGTCCTTGCTCATTGAAGCCACTGCACAGGACACATCATAACCATGATATAGGGAAGATTTGACGAGCTGTGGATAGGGAAGCCCGTCTGGTCCAGTGGGTAAGTTCTTTCTTTCCTCCAAGACAAGCAGGGTTCAATTCCCTGTCCTGACAAATGACACACTCAATCTCTCAGCAAGCATCTGTGCATTGATCTTTTTTTTTTATTCAGTTTTCCTTCCAAATCCTGCAACCCCTTCACCACAAATACAGTCCAATCATTCCTCGATACTCATTCACTCAGTCATTCCACTCTTCATTCTACAGGCTCTACAAAAACCAACAAGAACAAGAGCTAGTTCAGCAAGCAGATTTAAAGCCTCTCTTTGGATTTATGTTGATGCTGCTGCCCTCTAGTAATGTTATATGGCAGCTGCAGCATAATCACAGGATTGAGAAAGGGGCAGTCCTATGCAAATAATCTCCTCCCATGATTACTTCTCTGAGCTTCCGTAGTGGTACGATGATAGGACCTTCAACAAATGGTCTTCAGCAGATTTCTAAAGTTGCCAAATTGTCTTAGGCTAAGGATTGTTCCAGTCGAAGGCCTTCCGATAAGGACCCCACCCTCACTTAGCAGGGTCCAGAATTACCTGCAGTAATCCTCTATACAGAACATGGGCGTTCGTGGGCCTATGTGGTCCTACTGTAAAGACTGCATGCTAAAACTATGATGTCTAAAGTCCCAGTCCTGGTCTCACTGTCAGAGGCACAGCATAACATAGCATGCCAGAGATGGCCATGCAAATCCTTGCCTAACCAACTGCCCCTTCCCCACGCTTGCTGCATTATGCATTTTCAAGACATAGGCCCATATTTATACTTTTTGACGCTAAACTGCGCTAACGCAGTTTAGCGTCAAAAAATTTAGCGCCGTCTAACGCCATTCTGAAGCGCCATGCGGGCGCCGTATTTATGGAATGGCGTTAGCCGGCGCTAGCAGACCGGCGCTGCCTGGTGTGCGTGGAAAAAAACCACGTACACCAGGCAGCGCCGGCGTAGGGGGAAAATGGCGTTAGGGCGTCTTAAAATGGGGCAAGTCAGGTTGAGGCAAAAAAATCGCCTCAACCCGATTTGCGCCATTTTTTTCGACGCCCAGATGCCATTTAAATGACTCCTGTCTTAGTAAAAACAGGAGTCATGCCCCCTTGCCCAATGGCCATGCCCAGGGGACTTATGTCCCCTGGGCATGGCCATTGGGCATAGTGGCATGTAGGGGGGCACAAATAAGGCCCCCCTATGCCACCAAAAAATATTAAAAATATAAAAAATTATACTTACCTGAACTTACCTGAATGTCCCTGGGGTGGGTCCCTTAATCCTTGGGTGTCCTCCTGGGGTGGGCAGGGGTGGCAGGGGGGGTCCCTGGGGGCAGGGGAGGGCACCTGTGGGCTCATTTTGAGCCCACAGGCCCCTTAACGCCTACCCTGACCCAGGCGTTAAATAGTGGCGCAAATGCGGGGTTTTTTGACCCGCCAACTCCCGGGCGTGATTTTTGCCCGGGAGTATAAATACGACGCATTTGCGTCGCCGTCATTTTTTTAGACGGGAACGCCTTCCTTGCATCTCATTAACGCAAGGAAGGCGTTCACGCAAAAAAATTACGCTATTTGCCCATACTTTGGCGCTAGACGCGTCTAACGCCAAAGTATAAATATGGCGTTAGTTTTGCGCCGAATTTGCGTCGAAAAAAACGACGCTAATTCGGCGCAAACGGAGTATAAATATGCCCCATAGTCAATAAGAGGCCTGACTTTGTCCTTTTCTATCACTTCAAAATTCATCATGCTACCTTCTGACTGCAGCTAATAAGGGCTCTTTCACCTGCACAAAATTTTACCCTGCATTAAATCAACACCATTCAACCTATTTTATTATCTGCATGGCATCTTCCTCACATAATACAGCTCAATTCTGGCCCCTCTTAGGCCATATTTGTGCTCTCCAGAACACCAATTTGAAGAATCAACGAATACATTCATAAATGAAGATAAGACTTTGCTCCTATTTAAACTACTTGAGCAAAAGGAGGGAGGTGGCAGGTGGTGGTGGGGGTGGCAAGATTTGTAAATGTACCCAACTAATGCGTTCAAAAAATGCCTTAAATTGTTCCTGTATTTTCTTTAACTAAAAATAATCTTTTTACGTGCAAAAAATCAAAAAGTGATTTTTTTTTCATCTAAACATACTTTAATGGTGGTTGCTGCATTTGAATCCCTATCCAGGGGTAGGTTACTACACCAAAGGCAATAGACTTTGCCACTGAGCTACAGGCTCTTGATGGGTTCCAGTTGTGCAAGAGCCCCTATCAGCATCTGACAGGCCTCGGTGTCCTTGCTCATAGCAGCCACTGCACAGGACACATCATAACCATGATATAGGGAAGATTCGAACAACTATGGATAGGGTAGCTTGTCTTGTCCAGTGGGTAAGTTAGTGCTTTCCACCCAGCCAAGCAGGGTTCAATTCCCTGTCCTGACAGATGACACACTCAATCTCTCAGCAAGCATCTGTGCATTGATCTCTTTTTTTTAATTCAGTTTTCCTTCCAAATCCTGCAACCCCTTCACCACAAATACAGTCCAATCATTCCTCGATACTCATTCACTCAGTCATTCCACTCCTCCATTCTACAGGCTCTACAAAAACCAACAAGAACAACAGCTAGTTCAGCAAGCAGATTTAAAGCCTCTCTTTGGATTTATGTTGATGCTGCTGCCCTGTAGTAATGTTATACGGCAGCTGCAGCATAATCACAGGATTGAGAAAGGGGCAGTCCTATGCAAATAATATCCTCCCATGATTACTTCTCTGAGCTTCCGTGGTGGTACGATGATAGGACCTTCAACAAATGGTCTTCAGCAGATTTCTAAACTTGCCAAATTGTCTTAGGCTAAGGATTGTTCCAGTCGAAGGCCTTCCGATAAGGACCCCACCCTCACTTAGCAGGGTCCAGAATTACCTGCAGTAATCCTCTATACAGAACATGGGCGTTCGTGGGCCTACGTGGGCCTACTGTAAAGACTGCATGTTAAAACTGTGATGTCTAAAGTCCCAGTCCTGGTCTCACTGTCAGAGGCACAGCATAACATAGCATGCCAGACATGGCCATGCAAATCATTGCCTAACCAACTGCCCCTTCCCCATGCTTGTTGCATTATGCATTTTCAAGACATAGTCAATAAGAGGCCTGACTTTGTTCTTTTCTATCACTTCAAAATTCATCATGCTACCTTCTGACTGCAGCTAATAAGGGCTCTTTCACCTGCACAAAATTTTACCCTGCATTAAATCAACACCATTCAACCTATTTTATTATCTGCATGGCACCTTCCTCACATAATACAGCTCAATTCTGGCCCCCCTTAGGCCATATTTGTGCTCTCCAGAACACCAATTTGAAGAATCAACGAATACATTCATAAATGAAGATAAGACTTTGCTCCTATTTAAACTACTTGAGCAAAAGGAGGGAGGTGGCAGTTGGTGGTGGGGGTGGCAAGATTTGTAAATGTACCCAACTAATGCGATCAAAAAATGACTTAAATTGTTCCTGTATTTTTTTTAAGTAAAAATAATCTTTTTACGTGCAAAAAATCAAAAACTGTATTTTTTTCCATCTAAACATACTTTAGTGGTGGTGGCTGCTTTCAAACCCCTGTCCAGGGGTAGGTTCCTGCACCAAAGGCACTAGACTCTGCCACTGAGCTACAGGCTCTTGACGGGTCCCAGTTCTGTAAGAGCCCCTATCAGCATCTAACAGGCCGTGGTGTCCTTGCTCATAGAAGCCACTGCACAGGACACATCATCACCATGATATAGGGAAGATTTGACAAGCTGTCGAAAGGGAAGCCCGTCTGGTCCAGAGGGTAAGTTCTTGCTTTCCTCCCAGACAAGCAGGGTTCAATTCCCTGTCCTGACAGATGACACACTCAGTCTCGCATCTGTGCATTGATCTTTTTTTTTAATTCAGTTTTCCTTCCAAATCCTACAACCCCTTCACCACAAATACAGTCCAATCATTCCTCGATACTCATTCACTCAGTCATTCCACTCCTTCATTCTACAGGCTCTACAAAAACCAACAAGAACAAGAGCTAGTTCAGCAAGCAGATTTAAAGCCTCTCTTTGGATTTATGTTGATGCTGCTGCCCTCTAGTAATGTTATTTGGCAGCTGCAGCATAATCACAGGATTGAGAAAGGGGCAGTCCTATGCAAATAATCTCCTCCCATGATTACTTCTCTGAGCTTCCGTAGTGGTACGATGATAGGACCTTCAACAAATGGTCTTCAGCAGATTTCTAAACTTGCCAAATTGTCTTAGGCTAAGGATTGTTCCAGTCGAAGGCCTTCCGATAAGGACCCCACCCTCACTTAGCAGGGTCCAGAATTACCTGCAGTAATCCTCTATACAGACCATGGGCGTTCGTGGGCCTACGTGGGCCTACTGTAAAGACTGCCTGCTAAAACTGTTTTGTCTAAAGTCCCAGTCCTCGTATCAGTGTCAGAGGCACAGCATAACATAGCATGCCAGACATGACCATGCAAATCCTTGCCTAACCAACTGCCCCTTTCCCCACGCTTGCTGCATTATGCGTTTTCAAAACATAGTCAATAAGAGGCCTGACTTTGTCCTTTTCTATCTCTTCAAAATTCATCATGCTACCTTCTGACTGCAGCTAATAAGGGCTCTTTCACCTGCACAAAATGTTACCCTGCATTAAATCAACACCATTCAACCTATTTTATTATCTGCATGGCACCTTCCTCACATAATACAGCTCAATTCTGGCCCCCCTTAGGCCATATTTGTTCTCTCCAGAACACCAATTTGAAGAATCAACGAATACATTCATAAATGAAGAGAAGACTTTGGTCCTATTTAAACTACTTGAGCAAAAGGAGGGAGGTGTCAGGTGGTGGTGGGGGTGGCAAGATTTGTAAATGTACCCAACTAATGCGATCAAAAAATGACTTAAATTGTTCCTGTATTTTTTTTAAGTAAAAATAATCATTTTACGTGCAAAAAATCAAAATCTTTTTTTTTTTTCATCCAAACATACTTTAATGGTGGTGGCTGGATTCAAACCAGTGGCAGGTTCCTGCACCAAAGGCACTAGACTTTGCCACTGAGATACAGGCTCTTGTTGGGTTCCAGTTCTGCAAGAGCCCCTATCAGCATCTAACAGGCCTTGGTGTCCTTGCTCATTGAAGCCACTGCACAGGACACATCATAACCATGATATAGGGAAGATTTGACGAGCTGTGGATAGGGAAGCCCGTCTGGTCCAGTGGGTAAGTTCTTTCTTTCCTCCAAGACAAGCAGGGTTCAATTCCCTGTCCTGACAAATGACACACTCAATCTCTCAGCAAGCATCTGTGCATTGATCTTTTTTTTTTATTCAGTTTTCCTTCCAAATCCTGCAACCCCTTCACCACAAATACAGTCCAATCATTCCTCGATACTCATTCACTCAGTCATTCCACTCTTCATTCTACAGGCTCTACAAAAACCAACAAGAACAAGAGCTAGTTCAGCAAGCAGATTTAAAGCCTCTCTTTGGATTTATGTTGATGCTGCTGCCCTCTAGTAATGTTATATGGCAGCTGCAGCATAATCACAGGATTGAGAAAGGGGCAGTCCTATGCAAATAATCTCCTCCCATGATTACTTCTCTGAGCTTCCGTAGTGGTACGATGATAGGACCTTCAACAAATGGTCTTCAGCAGATTTCTAAAGTTGCCAAATTGTCTTAGGCTAAGGATTGTTCCAGTCGAAGGCCTTCCGATAAGGACCCCACCCTCACTTAGCAGGGTCCAGAATTACCTGCAGTAATCCTCTATACAGAACATGGGCGTTCGTGGGCCTATGTGGTCCTACTGTAAAGACTGCATGCTAAAACTATGATGTCTAAAGTCCCAGTCCTGGTCTCACTGTCAGAGGCACAGCATAACATAGCATGCCAGAGATGGCCATGCAAATCCTTGCCTAACCAACTGCCCCTTCCCCACGCTTGCTGCATTATGCATTTTCAAGACATAGGCCCATATTTATACTTTTTGACGCTAAACTGCGCTAACGCAGTTTAGCGTCAAAAAATTTAGCGCCGTCTAACGCCATTCTGAAGCGCCATGCGGGCGCCGTATTTATGGAATGGCGTTAGCCGGCGCTAGCAGACCAGCGCTGCCTGGTGTGCGTGGAAAAAAACCACGTACACCAGACAGCGCCGGCGGAAAATGGCGTTAGGGCGTCTTAAAATGGGGCAAGTCAGGTTGAGGCAAAAAAATCGCCTCAACCCGATTTGCGCCATTTTTTTCGACGCCCAGATGCCATTTAAATGACTCCTGTCTTAGTAAAAACAGGAGTCATGCCCCCTTGCCCAATGGCCATGCCCAGGGGACTTATGTCCCCTGGGCATGGCCATTGGGCATAGTGGCATGTAGGGGGGCACAAATAAGGCCCCCCTATGCCACCAAAAAATATTAAAAATATAAAAAATTATACTTACCTGAACTTACCTGAATGTCCCTGGGGTGGGTCCCTTAATCCTTGGGTGTCCTCCTGGGGTGGGCAGGGGTGGCAGGGGGGGTCCCTGGGGGCAGGGGAGGGCACCTGTGGGCTCATTTTGAGCCCACAGGCCCCTTAACGCCTACCCTGACCCAGGCGTTAAATAGTGGCGCAAATGCGGGGTTTTTTGACCCGCCAACTCCCGGGCGTGATTTTTGCCCGGGAGTATAAATACGACGCATTTGCGTCACCGTCATTTTTTTTGACGGGAACGCCTTCCTTGCATCTCATTAACGCAAGGAAGGCGTTCACGCAAAAAAATGACGCTATTTGCCCATACTTTGGCGCTAGACGCGTCTAACGCCAAAGTATAAATATGGCGTTAGTTTTGCGCCGAATTTGCGTCGAAAAAAACGACGCTAATTCGGCGCAAACGGACTATAAATATGCCCCATAGTCAATAAGAGGCCTGACTTTGTCCTTTTCTATCACTTCAAAATTCATCATGCTACCTTCTGACTGCAGCTAATAAGGGCTCTTTCACCTGCACAAAATTTTACCCTGCATTAAATCAACACCATTCAACCTATTTTATTATCTGCATGGCACCTTCCTCACATAATACAGCTCAATTCTGGCCCCCCTTAGGCCATATTTGTGCTCTCCAGAACACCAATTTGAAGAATCAACGAATACATTCATAAATGAAGATAAGACTTTGCTCCTATTTAAACTACTTGAGCAAAAGGAGGGAGGTGGCAGGTGGTGGTGGGGGTGGCAAGATTTGTAAATGTACCCAACTAATGCGATCAAAAAATGCCTTAAATTGTTCCTGTATTTTCTTTAACTAAAAATAATCTTTTTACGTGCAAAAAATCAAAAAGTGTATTTTTTTTCATCTAAACATACTTTAATGGTGGTGGCTGCATTTGAACCCCTGTCCAGGGGTAGGTTACTACACCAAAGGCAATAGACTTTGCCACTGAGCTACAGGCTCTCGATGGGTTCCAGTTGTGCAAGAGCCCCTATCAGCATCTGACAGGCCTCGGTGTCCTTGCTCATAGCAGCCACTGTACAGGACACATCATAACCATGATATAGGGAAGATTCGAACAGCTATGGATAGGGTAGCTTGTCTTGTCCAGTGGGTAAGTTACTGCTTTCCACCCAGCCAAGCAGGGTTCAATTCCCTGTCCTGACAGATGACACACTCAATCTCTCAGCAAGCATCTGTGCATTGATCTCTTTTTTTTAATTCAGTTTTCCTTCCAAATCCTGCAACCCCTTCACCACAAATACAGTCCAATCATTCCTCGATACTCATTCACTCAGTCATTCCACTCCTCCATTCTACAGGCTCTACAAAAACCAACAAGAACAAGAGCTAGTTCAGCAAGCAGATTTAAAGCCTCTCTTTGGATTTATGTTGATGCTGCTGCCCTGTAGTAATGTTATACGGCAGCTGCAGCATAATCACAGGATTGAGAAAGGGGCAGTCCTATGCAAATAATATCCTCCCATGATTACTTCTCTGAGCTTCCGTGGTGGTACGATGATAGGACCTTCAACAAATGGTCTTCAGCAGATTTCTAAACTTGCCAAATTGTCTTAGGCTAAGGATTGTTCCAGTCGAAGGCCTTCCGATAAGGACCCCACCCTCACTTAGCAGGGTCCAGAATTACCTGCAGTAATCCTCTATACAGAACATGGGCGTTCGTGGGCCTACGTGGGCCTACTGTAAAGACTGCATGTTAAAACTGTGATGTCTAAAGTCCCAGTCCTGGTCTCACTGTCAGAGGCACAGCATAACATAGCATGCCAGACATGGCCATGCAAATCATTGCCTAACCAACTGCCCCTTCCCCATGCTTGTTGCATTATGCATTTTCAAGACATAGTCAATAAGAGGCCTGACTTTGTTCTTTTCTATCACTTCAAAATTCATCATGCTACCTTCTGACTGCAGCTAATAAGGGCTCTTTCACCTGCACAAAATTTTACCCTGCATTAAATCAACACCATTCAACCTATTTTATTATCTGCATGGCACCTTCCTCACATAATACAGCTCAATTCTGGCCCCCCTTAGGCCATATTTGTGCTCTCCAGAACACCAATTTGAAGAATCA
The DNA here is from genome assembly GCF_031143425.1 of Pleurodeles waltl. Classification (NCBI taxonomy): domain Eukaryota; kingdom Metazoa; phylum Chordata; class Amphibia; order Caudata; family Salamandridae; genus Pleurodeles; species Pleurodeles waltl. The sequence continues at coordinate 955,496,089 of NC_090440.1, read as the reverse complement.
ACGAATACATTCATAAATGAAGATAAGACTTTGCTCCTATTTAAACTACTTGAGCAAAAGGAGGGAGGTGGCAGTTGGTGGTGGGGGTGGCAAGATTTGTAAATGTACCCAACTAATGCGATCAAAAAATGACTTAAATTGTTCCTGTATTTTTTTTAAGTAAAAATAATCTTTTTACGTGCAAAAAATCAAAAACTGTATTTTTTTCCATCTAAACATACTTTAGTGGTGGTGGCTGCTTTCAAACCCCTGTCCAGGGGTAGGTTCCTGCACCAAAGGCACTAGACTCTGCCACTGAGCTCCAGGCTCTTGACGGGTCCCAGTTCTGTAAGAGCCCCTATCAGCATCTAACAGGCCGTGGTGTCCTTGCTCATAGAAGCCACTGCACAGGACACATCATCACCATGATATAGGGAAGATTTGACAAACTGTCGAAAGGGAAGCCCGTCTGGTCCAGAGGGTAAGTTCTTGCTTTCCTCCCAGACAAGCAGGGTTCAATTCCCTGTCCTGACAGATGACACACTCAGTCTCGCATCTGTGCATTGATCTTTTTTTTAAATTCAGTTTTCCTTCCAAATCCTACAACCCCTTCACCACAAATACAGTCCAATCATTCCTCGATACTCATTCACTCAGTCATTCCACTCCTTCATTCTACAGGCTCTACAAAAACCAACAAGAACAAGAGCTAGTTCAGCAAGCAGATTTAAAGCCTCTCTTTGGATTTATGTTGATGCTGCTGCCCTCTAGTAATGTTATTTGGCAGCTGCAGCATAATCACAGGATTGAGAAAGGGGCAGTCCTATGCAAATAATCTCCTCCCATGATTACTTCTCTGAGCTTCCGTAGTGGTACGATGATAGGACCTTCAACAAATGGTCTTCAGCAGATTTCTAAACTTGCCAAATTGTCTTAGGCTAAGGATTGTTCCAGTCGAAGGCCTTCCGATAAGGACCCCACCCTCACTTAGCAGGGTCCAGAATTACCTGCAGTAATCCTCTATACAGACCATGGGCGTTCGTGGGCCTACGTGGGCCTACTGTAAAGACTGCCTGCTAAAACTGTTTTGTCTAAAGTCCCAGTCCTCGTATCAGTGTCAGAGGCACAGCATAACATAGCATGCCAGACATGACCATGCAAATCCTTGCCTAACCAACTGCCCCTTTCCCCACGCTTGCTGCATTATGCGTTTTCAAAACATAGTCAATAAGAGGCCTGACTTTGTCCTTTTCTATCTCTTCAAAATTCATCATGCTACCTTCTGACTGCAGCTAATAAGGGCTCTTTCACCTGCACAAAATTTTACCCTGCATTAAATCAACACCATTCAACCTATTTTATTATCTGCATGGCACCTTCCTCACATAATACAGCTCAATTCTGGCCCCCCTTAGGCCATATTTGTTCTCTCCAGAACACCAATTTGAAGAATCAACGAATACATTCATAAATGAAGAGAAGACTTTGGTCCTATTTAAACTACTTGAGCAAAAGGAGGGAGGTGGCAGGTGGTGGTGGGGGTGGCAAGATTTGTAAATGTACCCAACTAATGCGATCAAAAAATGACTTAAATTGTTCCTGTATTTTTTTTAAGTAAAAATAATCTTTTTACGTGCAAAAAATCAAAAACTGTATTTTTTTCCATCTAAACATACTTTAGTGGTGGTGGCTGCTTTCAAACCCCTGTCCAGGGGAAGGTTCCTGCACCAAAGGAACTAGACTCTGCCACTGAGCTACAGGCTCTTGATGGGTCCCAGTTCTGTAAGAGCCCCTATCAGCATCTAACAGGCCTTGGTGTCCTTGCTCATAGAAGCCACTGCACAGGACACATCATCACCATGATATAGGGAAGATTTGACAAGCTGTGGAAAGGGAAGCCCGTCTGGTCCAGAGGGTAAGTTCTTGCTTTCCTCCCAGACAAGCAGGGTTCAATTCCCTGTCCTGACAGATGACACACACAGTCTCTCAGCAAGCATCTGTGCATTGATCTTTTTTTTTAATTCAGTTTTCCTTCCAAATCCTGCAACCCCTTCACCACAAATACAGTCCAATCATTCCTCGATACTCATTCACTCAGTCATTCCACTCCTCCATTCTACAGGCTCTACAAAAACCAACAAGAACAAGAGCTAGTTCAGCAAGCAGATTTAAAGCCTCTCTTTGGATTTATGTTGATGCTGCTGCCCTGTAGTAATGTTATACGGCAGCTGCAGCATAATCACAGGATTGAGAAAGGGGCAGTCCTATGCAAATAATATCCTCCCATGATTACTTCTCTGAGCTTCCGTAGTGGTACGATGATAGGACCTTCAACAAATGGTCTTCAGCAGATTTCTAAACTTGCCAAATTGTCTTAGGCTAAGGATTGTTCCAGTCGAAGGCCTTCCGATAAGGACCCCACCCTCACTTAGCAGGGTCCAGAATTACCTGCAGTAATCCTCTATACAGAACATGGACGTTCGTGGGCCTATGTGGTCCTACTGTAAAGACTGCATGCTAAAACTATGATGTCTAAAGTCCCAGTCCTGGTCTCACTGTCAGAGGCACAGCATAACATAGCATGCCAGAGATGGCCATGCAAATCCTTGCCTAACCAACTGCCCCTTCCCCACGCTTGCTGCATTATGCATTTTCAAGACATAGGCCCATATTTATACTTTTTGACGCTAAACTGCGCTAACGCAGTTTAGCGTCAAAAAATTTAGCGCCGTCTAACGCCATTCTGAAGCGCCATGCGGGCGCCGTATTTATGGAATGGCGTTAGCCGGCGCTAGCAGACCGGCGCTGCCTGGTGTGCGTGGAAAAAAACCACGTACACCAGGCAGCGCCGGCGTAGGGGGAAAATGGCGTTAGGGCGTCTTAAAATGGGGCAAGTCAGGTTGAGGCAAAAAAATCGCCTCAACCCGATTTGCGCCATTTTTTTCGACGCCCAGATGCCATTTAAATGACTCCTGTCTTAGTAAAAACAGGAGTCATGCCCCCTTGCCCAATGGCCATGCCCAGGGGACTTATGTCCCCTGGGCATGGTCATTGGGCATAGTGGCATGTAGGGGGGCACAAATAAGGCCCCCCTATGCCACCAAAAAATATTAAAAATATAAAAAATTATACTTACCTGAACTTACCTGAATGTCCCTGGGGTGGGTCCCTTAATCCTTGGGTGTCCTCCTGGGGTGGGCAGGGGTGGCAGGGGGGGTCCCTGGGGGCAGGGGAGGGCACCTGTGGGCTCATTTTGAGCCCACAGGCCCCTTAACGCCTACCCTGACCCAGGCGTTAAATAGTGGCGCAAATGCGGGGTTTTTTGACCCGCCAACTCCCGGGCGTGATTTTTGCCCGGGAGTATAAATACGACGCATTTGCGTCGCCGTCATTTTTTTAGACGGGAACGCCTTCCTTGCATCTCATTAACGCAAGGAAGGCGTTCACGCAAAAAAATTACGCTATTTGCCCATACTTTGGCGCTAGACGCGTCTAACGCCAAAGTATAAATATGGCGTTAGTTTTGCGCCGAATTTGCGTCGAAAAAAACGACGCTAATTCGGCGCAAACGGAGTATAAATATGCCCCATAGTCAATAAGAGGCCTGACTTTGTCCTTTTCTATCACTTCAAAATTCATCATGCTACCTTCTGACTGCAGCTAATAAGGACTCTTTCACCTGCACAAAATTTTACCCTGCATTAAATCAACACCATTCAACCTATTTTATTATCTGCATGGCATCTTCCTCACATAATACAGCTCAATTCTGGCCCCTCTTAGGCCATATTTGTGCTCTCCAGAACACCAATTTGAAGAATCAACGAATACATTCATAAATGAAGATAAGACTTTGCTCCTATTTAAACTACTTGAGCAAAAGGAGGGAGGTGGCAGGTGGTGGTGGGGGTGGCAAGATTTGTAAATGTACCCAACTAATGCGTTCAAAAAATGCCTTAAATTGTTCCTGTATTTTCTTTAACTAAAAATAATCTTTTTACGTGCAAAAAATCAAAAAGTGATTTTTTTTTTCATCTAAACATACTTTAATGGTGGTTGCTGCATTTGAATCCCTATCCAGGGGTAGGTTACTACACCAAAGGCAATAGACTTTGCCACTGAGCTACAGGCTCTTGATGGGTTCCAGTTGTGCAAGAGCCCCTATCAGCATCTGACAGGCCTCGGTGTCCTTGCTCATAGCAGCCACTGCACAGGACACATCATAACCATGATATAGGGAAGATTCGAACAACTATGGATAGGGTAGCTTGTCTTGTCCAGTGGGTAAGTTAGTGCTTTCCACCCAGCCAAGCAGGGTTCAATTCCCTGTCCTGACAGATGACACACTCAATCTCTCAGCAAGCATCTGTGCATTGATCTCTTTTTTTTAATTCAGTTTTCCTTCCAAATCCTGCAACCCCTTCACCACAAATACAGTCCAATCATTCCTCGATACTCATTCACTCAGTCATTCCACTCCTCCATTCTACAGGCTCTACAAAAACCAACAAGAACAACAGCTAGTTCAGCAAGCAGATTTAAAGCCTCTCTTTGGATTTATGTTGATGCTGCTGCCCTGTAGTAATGTTATACGGCAGCTGCAGCATAATCACAGGATTGAGAAAGGGGCAGTCCTATGCAAATAATATCCTCCCATGATTACTTCTCTGAGCTTCCGTGGTGGTACGATGATAGGACCTTCAACAAATGGTCTTCAGCAGATTTCTAAACTTGCCAAATTGTCTTAGGCTAAGGATTGTTCCAGTCGAAGGCCTTCCGATAAGGACCCCACCCTCACTTAGCAGGGTCCAGAATTACCTGCAGTAATCCTCTATACAGAACATGGGCGTTCGTGGGCCTACGTGGGCCTACTGTAAAGACTGCATGTTAAAACTGTGATGTCTAAAGTCCCAGTCCTGGTCTCACTGTCAGAGGCACAGCATAACATAGCATGCCAGACATGGCCATGCAAATCATTGCCTAACCAACTGCCCCTTCCCCATGCTTGTTGCATTATGCATTTTCAAGACATAGTCAATAAGAGGCCTGACTTTGTTCTTTTCTATCACTTCAAAATTCATCATGCTACCTTCTGACTGCAGCTAATAAGGGCTCTTTCACCTGCACAAAATTTTACCCTGCATTAAATCAACACCATTCAACCTATTTTATTATCTGCATGGCACCTTCCTCACATAATACAGCTCAATTCTGGCCCCCCTTAGGCCATATTTGTGCTCTCCAGAACACCAATTTGAAGAATCAACGAATACATTCATAAATGAAGATAAGACTTTGCTCCTATTTAAACTACTTGAGCAAAAGGAGGGAGGTGGCAGTTGGTGGTGGGGGTGGCAAGATTTGTAAATGTACCCAACTAATGCGATCAAAAAATGACTTAAATTGTTCCTGTATTTTTTTTAAGTAAAAATAATCTTTTTACGTGCAAAAAATCAAAAACTGTATTTTTTTCCATCTAAACATACTTTAGTGGTGGTGGCTGCTTTCAAACCCCTGTCCAGGGGTAGGTTCCTGCACCAAAGGCACTAGACTCTGCCACTGAGCTACAGGCTCTTGACGGGTCCCAGTTCTGTAAGAGCCCCTATCAGCATCTAACAGGCCGTGGTGTCCTTGCTCATAGAAGCCACTGCACAGGACACATCATCACCATGATATAGGGAAGATTTGACAAGCTGTCGAAAGGGAAGCCCGTCTGGTCCAGAGGGTAAGTTCTTGCTTTCCTCCCAGACAAGCAGGGTTCAATTCCCTGTCCTGACAGATGACACACTCAGTCTCGCATCTGTGCATTGATCTTTTTTTTTAATTCAGTTTTCCTTCCAAATCCTACAACCCCTTCACCACAAATACAGTCCAATCATTCCTCGATACTCATTCACTCAGTCATTCCACTCCTTCATTCTACAGGCTCTACAAAAACCAACAAGAACAAGAGCTAGTTCAGCAAGCAGATTTAAAGCCTCTCTTTGGATTTATGTTGATGCTGCTGCCCTCTAGTAATGTTATTTGGCAGCTGCAGCATAATCACAGGATTGAGAAAGGGGCAGTCCTATGCAAATAATCTCCTCCCATGATTACTTCTCTGAGCTTCCGTAGTGGTACGATGATAGGACCTTCAACAAATGGTCTTCAGCAGATTTCTAAACTTGCCAAATTGTCTTAGGCTAAGGATTGTTCCAGTCGAAGGCCTTCCGATAAGGACCCCACCCTCACTTAGCAGGGTCCAGAATTACCTGCAGTAATCCTCTATACAGACCATGGGCGTTCGTGGGCCTACGTGGGCCTACTGTAAAGACTGCCTGCTAAAACTGTTTTGTCTAAAGTCCCAGTCCTCGTATCAGTGTCAGAGGCACAGCATAACATAGCATGCCAGACATGACCATGCAAATCCTTGCCTAACCAACTGCCCCTTTCCCCACGCTTGCTGCATTATGCGTTTTCAAAACATAGTCAATAAGAGGCCTGACTTTGTCCTTTTCTATCTCTTCAAAATTCATCATGCTACCTTCTGACTGCAGCTAATAAGGGCTCTTTCACCTGCACAAAATGTTACCCTGCATTAAATCAACACCATTCAACCTATTTTATTATCTGCATGGCACCTTCCTCACATAATACAGCTCAATTCTGGCCCCCCTTAGGCCATATTTGTTCTCTCCAGAACACCAATTTGAAGAATCAACGAATACATTCATAAATGAAGAGAAGACTTTGGTCCTATTTAAACTACTTGAGCAAAAGGAGGGAGGTGTCAGGTGGTGGTGGGGGTGGCAAGATTTGTAAATGTACCCAACTAATGCGATCAAAAAATGACTTAAATTGTTCCTGTATTTTTTTTAAGTAAAAATAATCATTTTACGTGCAAAAAATCAAAATCTGTTTTTTTTTTCATCCAAACATACTTTAATGGTGGTGGCTGGATTCAAACCAGTGGCAGGTTCCTGCACCAAAGGCACTAGACTTTGCCACTGAGATACAGGCTCTTGTTGGGTTCCAGTTCTGCAAGAGCCCCTATCAGCATCTAACAGGCCTTGGTGTCCTTGCTCATTGAAGCCACTGCACAGGACACATCATAACCATGATATAGGGAAGATTTGACGAGCTGTGGATAGGGAAGCCCGTCTGGTCCAGTGGGTAAGTTCTTTCTTTCCTCCAAGACAAGCAGGGTTCAATTCCCTGTCCTGACAAATGACACACTCAATCTCTCAGCAAGCATCTGTGCATTGATCTTTTTTTTTTATTCAGTTTTCCTTCCAAATCCTGCAACCCCTTCACCACAAATACAGTCCAATCATTCCTCGATACTCATTCACTCAGTCATTCCACTCTTCATTCTACAGGCTCTACAAAAACCAACAAGAACAAGAGCTAGTTCAGCAAGCAGATTTAAAGCCTCTCTTTGGATTTATGTTGATGCTGCTGCCCTCTAGTAATGTTATATGGCAGCTGCAGCATAATCACAGGATTGAGAAAGGGGCAGTCCTATGCAAATAATCTCCTCCCATGATTACTTCTCTGAGCTTCCGTAGTGGTACGATGATAGGACCTTCAACAAATGGTCTTCAGCAGATTTCTAAAGTTGCCAAATTGTCTTAGGCTAAGGATTGTTCCAGTCGAAGGCCTTCCGATAAGGACCCCACCCTCACTTAGCAGGGTCCAGAATTACCTGCAGTAATCCTCTATACAGAACATGGGCGTTCGTGGGCCTATGTGGTCCTACTGTAAAGACTGCATGCTAAAACTATGATGTCTAAAGTCCCAGTCCTGGTCTCACTGTCAGAGGCACAGCATAACATAGCATGCCAGAGATGGCCATGCAAATCCTTGCCTAACCAACTGCCCCTTCCCCACGCTTGCTGCATTATGCATTTTCAAGACATAGGCCCATATTTATACTTTTTGACGCTAAACTGCGCTAACGCAGTTTAGCGTCAAAAAATTTAGCGCCGTCTAACGCCATTCTGAAGCGCCATGCGGGCGCCGTATTTATGGAATGGCGTTAGCCGGCGCTAGCAGACCGGCGCTGCCTGGTGTGCGTGGAAAAAAACCACGTACACCAGACAGCGCCGGCGGAAAATGGCGTTAGGGCGTCTTAAAATGGGGCAAGTCAGGTTGAGGCAAAAAAATCGCCTCAACCCGATTTGCGCCATTTTTTTCGACGCCCAGATGCCATTTAAATGACTCCTGTCTTAGTAAAAACAGGAGTCATGCCCCCTTGCCCAATGGCCATGCCCAGGGGACTTATGTCCCCTGGGCATGGCCATTGGGCATAGTGGCATGTAGGGGGGCACAAATAAGGCCCCCCTATGCCACCAAAAAATATTAAAAATATAAAAAATTATACTTACCTGAACTTACCTGAATGTCCCTGGGGTGGGTCCCTTAATCCTTGGGTGTCCTCCTGGGGTGGGCAGGGGTGGCAGGGGGGGTCCCTGGGGGCAGGGGAGGGCACCTGTGGGCTCATTTTGAGCCCACAGGCCCCTTAACGCCTACCCTGACCCAGGCGTTAAATAGTGGCGCAAATGCGGGGTTTTTTGACCCGCCAACTCCCGGGCGTGATTTTTGCCCGGGAGTATAAATACGACGCATTTGCGTCACCGTCATTTTTTTTGACGGGAACGCCTTCCTTGCATCTCATTAACGCAAGGAAGGCGTTCACGCAAAAAAATGACGCTATTTGCCCATACTTTGGCGCTAGACGCGTCTAACGCCAAAGTATAAATATGGCGTTAGTTTTGCGCCGAATTTGCGTCGAAAAAAACGACGCTAATTCGGCGCAAACGGACTATAAATATGCCCCATAGTCAATAAGAGGCCTGACTTTGTCCTTTTCTATCACTTCAAAATTCATCATGCTACCTTCTGACTGCAGCTAATAAGGGCTCTTTCACCTGCACAAAATTTTACCCTGCATTAAATCAACACCATTCAACCTATTTTATTATCTGCATGGCACCTTCCTCACATAATACAGCTCAATTCTGGCCCCCCTTAGGCCATATTTGTGCTCTCCAGAACACCAATTTGAAGAATCAACGAATACATTCATAAATGAAGATAAGACTTTGCTCCTATTTAAACTACTTGAGCAAAAGGAGGGAGGTGGCAGGTGGTGGTGGGGGTGGCAAGATTTGTAAATGTACCCAACTAATGCGATCAAAAAATGCCTTAAATTGTTCCTGTATTTTCTTTAACTAAAAATAATCTTTTTACGTGCAAAAAATCAAAAAGTGTATTTTTTTTCATCTAAACATACTTTAATGGTGGTGGCTGCATTTGAACCCCTGTCCAGGGGTAGGTTACTACACCAAAGGCAATAGACTTTGCCACTGAGCTACAGGCTCTTGATGGGTTCCATTTGTGCAAGAGCCCCTATCAGCATCTGACAGGCCTCGGTGTCCTTGCTCATAGCAGCCACTGCACAGGACACATCATAACCATGATATAGGGAAGATTCGAACAGCTATGGATAGGGTAGCTTGTCTTGTCCAGTGGGTAAGTTACTGCTTTCCACCCAGCCAAGCAGGGTTCAATTCCCTGTCCTGACAGATGACACACTCAATCTCTCAGCAAGCATCTGTGCCTTGATCTCTTTTTTTTTAATTCAGTTTTCCTTCCAAATCCTGCAACCCCTTCACCACAAATACAGTCCAATCATTCCTCGATACTCATTCACTCAGTCATTCCACTCCTCCATTCTACAGGCTCTACAAAAACCAACAAGAACAAGAGCTAGTTCAGCAAGCAGATTTAAAGCCTCTCTTTGGATTTATGTTGATGCTGCTGCCCTGTAGTAATGTTATACGGCAGCTGCAGCATAATCACAGGATTGAGAAAGGGGCAGTCCTATGCAAATAATATCCTCCCATGATTACTTCTCTGAGCTTCCGTAGTGGTACGATGATAGGACCTTCAACAAATGGTCTTCAGCAGATTTCTAAACTTGCCAAATTGTCTTAGGCTAAGGATTGTTCCAGTCGAAGGCCTTCCGATAAGGACCCCACCCTCACTTAGCAGGGTCCAGAATTACCTGCAGTAATCCTCTATACAGAACATGGACGTTCGTGGGCCTATGTGGTCCTACTGTAAAGACTGCATGCTAAAACTATGATGTCTAAAGTCCCAGTCCTGGTCTCACTGTCAGAGGCACAGCATAACATAGCATGCCAGAGATGGCCATGCAAATCCTTGCCTAACCAACTGCCCCTTCCCCACGCTTGCTGCATTATGCATTTTCAAGACATAGGCCCATATTTATACTTTTTGACGCTAAACTGCGCTAACGCAGTTTAGCGTCAAAAAATTTAGCGCCGTCTAACGCCATTCTGAAGCGCCATGCGGGCGCCGTATTTATGGAATGGCGTTAGCCGGCGCTAGCAGACCGGCGCTGCCTGGTGTGCGTGGAAAAAAACCACGTACACCAGGCAGCGCCGGCGTAGGGGGAAAATGGCGTTAGGGCGTCTTAAAATGGGGCAAGTCAGGTTGAGGCAAAAAAATCGCCTCAACCCGATTTGCGCCATTTTTTTCGACGCCCAGATGCCATTTAAATGACTCCTGTCTTAGTAAAAACAGGAGTCATGCCCCCTTGCCCAATGGCCATGCCCAGGGGACTTATGTCCCCTGGGCATGGTCATTGGGCATAGTGGCATGTAGGGGGGCACAAATAAGGCCCCCCTATGCCACCAAAAAATATTAAAAATATAAAAAATTATACTTACCTGAACTTACCTGAATGTCCCTGGGGTGGGTCCCTTAATCCTTGGGTGTCCTCCTGGGGTGGGCAGGGGTGGCAGGGGGGGTCCCTGGGGGCAGGGGAGGGCACCTGTGGGCTCATTTTGAGCCCACAGGCCCCTTAACGCCTACCCTGACCCAGGCGTTAAATAGTGGCGCAAATGCGGGGTTTTTTGACCCGCCAACTCCCGGGCGTGATTTTTGCCCGGGAGTATAAATACGACGCATTTGCGTCGCCGTCATTTTTTTAGACGGGAATGCCTTCCTTGCATCTCATTAACGCAAGGAAGGCGTTCACGCAAAAAAATGACGCTATTTGCCCATACTTTGGCGCTAGACGCGTCTAACTCCAAAGTATAAATATGGCGTTAGTTTTGCGCCGAATTTGCGTCGAAAAAAACGACGCTAATTCGGCGCAAACGGAGTATAAATATGCCCCATAGTCAATAAGAGGCCTGACTTTGTCCTTTTCTATCACTTCAAAATTCATCATGCTACCTTCTGACTGCAGCTAATAAGGGCTCTTTCACCTGCACAAAATTTTACCCTGCATTAAATCAACACCATTCAACCTATTTTATTATCTGCATGGCATCTTCCTCACATAATACAGCTCAATTCTGGCCCCTCTTAGGCCATATTTGTGCTCTCCAGAACACCAATTTGAAGAATCAACGAATACATTCATAAATGAAGATAAGACTTTGCTCCTATTTAAACTACTTGAGCAAAAGGAGGGAGGTGGCAGGTGGTGGTGGGGGTGGCAAGATTTGTAAATGTACCCAACTAATGCGTTCAAAAAATGCCTTAAATTGTTCCTGTATTTTCTTTAACTAAAAATAATCTTTTTACGTGCAAAAAATCAAAAAGTGATTTTTTTTTCATCTAAACATACTTTAATGGTGGTTGCTGCATTTGAATCCCTATCCAGGGGTAGGTTACTACACCAAAGGCAATAGACTTTGCCACTGAGCTACAGGCTCTTGATGGGTTCCAGTTGTGCAAGAGCCCCTATCAGCATCTGACAGGCCTCGGTGTCCTTGCTCATAGCAGCCACTGCACAGGACACATCATAACCATGATATAGGGAAGATTCGAACAACTATGGATAGGGTAGCTTGTCTTGTCCAGTGGGTAAGTTAGTGCTTTCCACCCAGCCAAGCAGGGTTCAATTCCCTGTCCTGACAGATGACACACTCAATCTCTCAGCAAGCATCTGTGCATTGATCTCTTTTTTTTAATTCAGTTTTCCTTCCAAATCCTGCAACCCCTTCACCACAAATACAGTCCAATCATTCCTCGATACTCATTCACTCAGTCATTCCACTCCTCCATTCTACAGGCTCTACAAAAACCAACAAGAACAAGAGCTAGTTCAGCAAGCAGATTTAAAGCCTCTCTTTGGATTTATGTTGATGCTGCTGCCCTGTAGTAATGTTATACGGCAGCTGCAGCATAATCACAGGATTGAGAAAGGGGCAGTCCTATGCAAATAATATCCTCCCATGATTACTTCTCTGAGCTTCCGTGGTGGTACGATGATAGGACCTTCAACAAATGGTCTTCAGCAGATTTCTAAACTTGCCAAATTGTCTTAGGCTAAGGATTGTTCCAGTCGAAGGCCTTCCGATAAGGACCCCACCCTCACTTAGCAGGGTCCAGAATTACCTGCAGTAATCCTCTATACAGAACATGGGCGTTCGTGGGCCTACGTGGGCCTACTGTAAAGACTGCATGTTAAAACTGTGATGTCTAAAGTCCCAGTCCTGGTCTCACTGTCAGAGGCACAGCATAACATAGCATGCCAGACATGGCCATGCAAATCATTGCCTAACCAACTGCCCCTTCCCCATGCTTGTTGCATTATGCATTTTCAAGACATAGTCAATAAGAGGCCTGACTTTGTTCTTTTCTATCACTTCAAAATTCATCATGCTACCTTCTGACTGCAGCTAATAAGGGCTCTTTCACCTGCACAAAATTTTACCCTGCATTAAATCAACACCATTCAACCTATTTTATTATCTGCATGGCACCTTCCTCACATAATACAGCTCAATTCTGGCCCCCCTTAGGCCATATTTGTGCTCTCCAGAACACCAATTTGAAGAATCAACGAATACATTCATAAATGAAGATAAGACTTTGCTCCTATTTAAACTACTTGAGCAAAAGGAGGGAGGTGGCAGTTGGTGGTGGGGGTGGCAAGATTTGTAAATGTACCCAACTAATGCGATCAAAAAATGACTTAAATTGTTCCTGTATTTTTTTTAAGTAAAAATAATCTTTTTACGTGCAAAAAATCAAAAACTGTATTTTTTTCCATCTAAACATACTTTAGTGGTGGTGGCTGCTTTCAAACCCCTGTCCAGGGGTAGGTTCCTGCACCAAAGGCACTAGACTCTGCCACTGAGCTACAGGCTCTTGACGGGTCCCAGTTCTGTAAGAGCCCCTATCAGCATCTAACAGGCCGTGGTGCCCTTGCTCATAGAAGCCACTGCACAGGACACATCATCACCATGATATAGGGAAGATTTGACAAGCTGTGGAAAGGGAAGCCCGTCTGGTCCAGAGGGTAAGTTCTTGCTTTCCTCCCAGACAAGCAGGGTTCAATTCCCTGTCCTGACAGATGACACACTCAGTCTCTCATCAAGCATCTGTGCATTGATCTTTTTTTTTAATTCAGTTTTCCTTCCAAATCCTACAACCCCTTCACCACAAATACAGTCCAATCATTCCTCGATACTCATTCACTCAGTCATTCCACTCCTTCATTCTACAGGCTCTACAAAAACCAACAAGAACAAGAGCTAGTTCAGCAAGCAGATTTAAAGCCTCTCTTTGGATTTATGTTGATGCTGCTGCCCTCTAGTAATGTTATTTGGCAGCTGCAGCATAATCACAGGATTGAGAAAGGGGCAGTCCTATGCAAATAATCTCCTCCCATGATTACTTCTCTGAGCTTCCGTAGTGGTACGATGATAGGACCTTCAACAAATGGTCTTCAGCAGATTTCTAAACTTGCCAAATTGTCTTAGGCTAAGGATTGTTCCAGTCGAAGGCCTTCCGATAAGGACCCCACCCTCACTTAGCAGGGTCCAGAATTACCTGCAGTAATCCTCTATACAGACCATGGGCGTTCGTGGGCCTACGTGGGTCTACTGTAAAGACTGCCTGCTAAAACTGTTTTGTCTAAAGTCCCAGTCCTCGTATCAGTCTCAGAGGCACAGCATAACATAGCATGCCAGACATGACCATGCAAATCCTTGCCTAACCAACTGCCCCTTTCCCCACGCTTGCTGCATTATGCGTTTTCAAAACATAGTCAATAAGAGGCCTGACTTTGTCCTTTTCTATCACTTCAAAATTCATCATGCTACCTTCTGACTGCAGCTAATAAGGGCTCTTTCACCTGCACAAAATTTTACCCTGCATTAAATCAACACCATTCAACCTATTTTATTATCTGCATGGCACCTTCCTCACATAATACAGCTCAATTCTGGCCCCCCTTAGGCCATATTTGTTCTCTCCAGAACACCAATTTGAAGAATCAACGAATACATTCATAAATGAAGAGAAGACTTTGGTCCTATTTAAACTACTTGAGCAAAAGGAGGGAGGTGGCAGGTGGTGGTGGGGGTGGCAAGATTTGTAAATGTACCCAACTAATGCGATCAAAAAATGACTTAAATTGTTCCTGTATTTTTTTTAAGTAAAAATAATCTTTTTACGTGCAAAAAATCAAAAACTGTTTTTTTTTTCATCCAAACATACTTTAATGGTGGTGGCTGGATTCAAACCAGTGGCAGGTTCCTGCACCAAAGGCACTAGACTTTGCCACTGAGCTACAGGCTCTAGTTGGGTTCCAGTTCTGCAAGAGCCCCTATCAGCATCTAACAGGCCTTGGTGTCCTTGCTCATTGAAGCCACTGCACAGGACACATCATAACCATGATATAGGGAAGATTTGACGAGCTGTGGATAGGGAAGCCCGTCTGGTCAAGTGGGTAAGTTCTTTCTTTTCTCCAAGACAAGCAGGGTTCAATTCCCTGTCCTGACAAATGACACACTCAATCTCTCAGCAAGCATCTGTGCATTGATCTTTTTTTTTAATTCAGTTTTCCTTCCAAATCCTGCAACCCCTTCACCACAAATACAGTCCAATCATTCCTCGATACTCATTCACTCAGTCATTCCACTCCTTCATTCTACAGGCTCTACAAAAACCAACAAGAACAAGAGCTAGTTCAGCAAGCAGATTTAAAGCCTCTCTTTGGATTTATGTTGATGCTGCTGCCCTCTAGTAATGTTATACGGCAGCTGCAGCATAATCACAGGATTGAGAAAGGGGCAGTCCTATGCAAATAATCTCCTCCCATGATTACTTCTCTGAGCTTCCGTAGTGGTACGATGATAGGACCTTCAACAAATGGTCTTCAGCAGATTTCTAAAGTTGCCAAATTGTCTTAGGCTAAGGATTGTTCCAGTCGAAGGCCTTCCGATAAGGACCCCACCTTCACTTAGCAGGGTCCAGAATTACCTGCAGTAATCCTCTATACAGAACATGGGCGTTCGTGGGCCTATGTGGTCCTACTGTAAAGACTGCATGCTAAAACTATGATGTCTAAAGTCCCAGTCCTGGTCTCACTGTCAGAGGCACAGCATAACATAGCATGCCAGAGATGGCCATGCAAATCCTTGCCTAACCAACTGCCCCTTCCCCACGCTTGCTGTATTATGCATTTTCAAGACATAGGCCCATATTTATACTTTTTGACGCTAAACTGCGCTAACGCAGTTTAGCGTAAAAAAATTTAGCGCCGTCTAACGCCATTCTGAAGCGCCATGCGGGCGCCGTATTTATGGAATGGCGTTAGCCGGCGCTAGCAGACCGGCGCTGCCTGGTGTGCGTGGAAAAAAACCACGTACACCAGGCAGCGCCGGCGTAGGGGGAAAATGGCGTTAGGGCGTCTTAAAATGGGGCAAGTCAGGTTGAGGCAAAAAAATCGCCTCAACCCGATTTGCGCCATTTTTTTCGACGCCCAGATGCCATTTAAATGACTCCTGTCTTAGTAAAAACAGGAGTCATGCCCCCTTGCCCAATGGCCATGCCCAGGGGACTTATGTCCCCTGGGCATGGCCATTGGGCATAGTGGCATGTAGGGGGGCACAAATAAGGCCCCCCTATGCCACCAAAAAATATTAAAAATATAAAAAATTATACTTACCTGAACTTACCTGAATGTCCCTGGGGTGGGTCCCTTAATCCTTGGGTGTCCTCCTGGGGTGGGCAGGGGTGGCAGGGGGGGTCCCTGGGGGCAGGGGAGGGCACCTGTGGGCTCATTTTGAGCCCACAGGCCCCTTAACGCCTACCCTGACCCAGGCGTTAAATAGTGGCGCAAATGCGGGGTTTTTTGACCCGCCAACTCCCGGGCGTGATTTTTGCCCGGGAGTATAAATACGACGCATTTGCGTCGCCGTCATTTTTTTTGACGGGAACGCCTTCCTTGCATCTCATTAACGCAAGGAAGGCGTTCACGCAAAAAAATGACGCTATTTGCCCATACTTTGGCGCTAGACGCGTCTAACGCCAAAGTATAAATATGGCGTTAGTTTTGCGCCGAATTTGCGTCGAAAAAAACGACGCTAATTCGGCGCAAACGGACTATAAATATGCCCCATAGTCAATAAGAGGCCTGACTTTGTCCTTTTCTATCACTTCAAAATTCATCATGCTACCTTCTGACTGCAGCTAATAAGGGCTCTTTCACCTGCACAAAATTTTACCCTGCATTAAATCAACACCATTCAACCTATTTTATTATCTGCATGGCACCTTCCTCACATAATACAGCTCAATTCTGGCCCCCCTTAGGCCATATTTGTGCTCTCCAGAACACCAATTTGAAGAATCAACGAATACATTCATAAATGAAGATAAGACTTTGCTCCTATTTAAACTACTTGAGCAAAAGGAGGGAGGTGGCAGGTGGTGGTGGGGGTGGCAAGATTTGTAAATGTACCCAACTAATGCGATCAAAAAATGCCTTAAATTGTTCCTGTATTTTCTTTAACTAAAAATAATCTTTTTACGTGCAAAAAATCAAAAAGTGTATTTTTTTTCATCTAAACATACTTTAATGGTGGTGGCTGCATTTGAACCCCTGTCCAGGGGTAGGTTACTACACCAAAGGCAATAGACTTTGCCACTGAGCTACAGGCTCTTGATGGGTTCCAGTTGTGCAAGAGCCCCTATCAGCATCTGACAGGCCTCGGTGTCCTTGCTCATAGCAGCCACTGCACAGGACACATCATAACCATGATATAGGGAAGATTCGAACAACTATGGATAGGGTAGCTTGTCTTGTCCAGTGGGTAAGTTACTGCTTTCTACCCAGCCAAGCAGGGTTCAATTCCCTGTCCTGACAGATGACACACTCAATCTCTCAGCAAGCATCTGTGCCTTGATCTCTTTTTTTTTAATTCAGTTTTCCTTCCAAATCCTGCAACCCCTTCACCACAAATACAGTCCAATCAGTCCTCGATACTCATTCACTCAGTCATTCCACTCCTCCATTCTACAGGCTCTACAAAAACCAACAAGAACAAGAGCTAGTTCAGCAAGCAGATTTAAAGCCTCTCTTTGGATTTATGTTGATGCTGCTGCCCTGTAGTAATGTTATACGGCAGCTGCAGCATAATCACAGGATTGAGAAAGGGGCAGTCCTATGCAAATAATATCCTCCCATGATTACTTCTCTGAGCTTCCGTAGTGGTACGATGATAGGACCTTCAACAAATGGTCTTCAGCAGATTTCTAAACTTGCCAAATTGTCTTAGGCTAAGGATTGTTCCAGTCGAAGGCCTTCCGATAAGGACCCCACCCTCACTTAGCAGGGTCCAGAATTACCTGCAGTAATCCTCTATACAGAACATGGACGTTCGTGGGCCTATGTGGTCCTACTGTAAAGACTGCATGCTAAAACTATGATGTCTAAAGTCCCAGTCCTGGTCTCACTGTCAGAGGCACAGCATAACATAGCATGCCAGAGATGGCCATGCAAATCCTTGCCTAACCAACTGCCCCTTCCCCACGCTTGCTGCATTATGCATTTTCAAGACATAGGCCCATATTTATACTTTTTGACGCTAAACTGCGCTAATGCAGTTTAGCGTCAAAAAATTTAGCGCCGTCTAACGCCATTCTGAAGCGCCATGCGGGCGCCGTATTTATGGAATGGCGTTAGCCGGCGCTAGCAGACCGGCGCTGCCTGGTGTGCGTGGAAAAAAACCACGTACACCAGGCAGCGCCGGCGTAGGGGGAAAATGGCGTTAGGGCGTCTTAAAATGGGGCAAGTCAGGTTGAGGCAAAAAAATCGCCTCAACCCGATTTGCGCCATTTTTTTCGACGCCCAGATGCCATTTAAATGACTCCTGTCTTAGTAAAAACAGGAGTCATGCCCCCTTGCCCAATGGCCATGCCCAGGGGACTTATGTCCCCTGGGCATGGTCATTGGGCATAGTGGCATGTAGGGGGGCACAAATAAGGCCCCCCTATGCCACCAAAAAAAAATTAAAAATATAAAAAATTATACTTACCTGAACTTACCTGAATGTCCCTGGGGTGGGTCCCTCAATCCTTGGGTGTCCTCCTGGGGTGGGCAGGGGTGGCAGGGGGGGTCCCTGGGGGCAGGGGAGGGCACCTGTGGGCTCATTTTGAGCCCACAGGCCCCTTAACGCCTACCCTGACCCAGGCGTTAAATAGTGGCGCAAATGCGGGGTTTTTTGACCCGCCAACTCCCGGGCGTGATTTTTGCCCGGGAGTATAAATACGACGCATTTGCGTCGCCGTCATTTTTTTAGACGGGAACGCCTTCCTTGCATCTCATTAACGCAAGGAAGGCGTTCACGCAAAAAAATGACGCTATTTGCCCATACTTTGGCGCTAGACGCGTCTAACGCCAAAGTATAAATATGGCGTTAGTTTTGCGCCGAATTTGCGTCGAAAAAAACGACGCTAATTCGGCGCAAACGGAGTATAAATATGCCCCATAGTCAATAAGAGGCCTGACTTTGTCCTTTTCTATCACTTCAAAATTCATCATGCTACCTTCTGACTGCAGCTAATAAGGGCTCTTTCACCTGCACAAAATTTTACCCTGCATTAAATCAACACCATTCAACCTATTTTATTATCTGCATGGCATCTTCCTCACATAATACAGCTCAATTCTGGCCCCTCTTAGGCCATATTTGTGCTCTCCAGAACACCAATTTGAAGAATCAACGAATACATTCATAAATGAAGATAAGACTTTGCTCCTATTTAAACTACTTGAGCAAAAGGAGGGAGGTGGCAGGTGGTGGTGGGGGTGGCAAGATTTGTAAATGTACCCAACTAATGCGTTCAAAAAATGCCTTAAATTGTTCCTGTATTTTCTTTAACTAAAAATAATCTTTTTACGTGCAAAAAATCAAAAAGTGATTTTTTTTTCATCTAAACATACTTTAATGGTGGTTGCTGCATTTGAATCCCTATCCAGGGGTAGGTTACTACACCAAAGGCAATAGACTTTGCCACTGAGCTACAGGCTCTTGATGGGTTCCATTTGTGCAAGAGCCCCTATCAGCATCTGACAGGCCTCGGTGTCCTTGCTCATAGCAGCCACTGCACAGGACACATCATCACCATGATATAGGGAAGATTTGACAAGCTGTGGAAAGGGAAGCCCGTCTGGTCCAGAGGGTAAGTTCTTGCTTTCCTCCCAGACAAGCAGGGTTCAATTCCCTGTCCTGACAGATGACACACACAGTCTCTCAGCAAGCATCTGTGCATTGATCTTTTTTTTTAATTCAGTTTTCCTTCCAAATCCTGCAACCCCTTCACCACAAATACAGTCCAATCATTCCTCGATACTCATTCACTCAGTCATTCCACTCCTCCATTCTACAGGCTCTACAAAAACCAACAAGAACAAGAGCTAGTTCAGCAAGCAGATTTAAAGCCTCTCTTTGGATTTATGTTGATGCTGCTGCCCTGTAGTAATGTTATACGGCAGCTGCAGCATAATCACAGGATTGAGAAAGGGGCAGTCCTATGCAAATAATATCCTCCCATGATTACTTCTCTGAGCTTCCGTAGTGGTACGATGATAGGACCTTCAACAAATGGTCTTCAGCAGATTTCTAAACTTGCCAAATTGTCTTAGGCTAAGGATTGTTCCAGTCGAAGGCCTTCCGATAAGGACCCCACCCTCACTTAGCAGGGTCCAGAATTACCTGCAGTAATCCTCTATACAGAACATGGACGTTCGTGGGCCTATGTGGTCCTACTGTAAAGACTGCATGCTAAAACTATGATGTCTAAAGTCCCAGTCCTGGTCTCACTGTCAGAGGCACAGCATAACATAGCATGCCAGAGATGGCCATGCAAATCCTTGCCTAACCAACTGCCCCTTCCCCACGCTTGCTGCATTATGCATTTTCAAGACATAGGCCCATATTTATACTTTTTGACGCTAAACTGCGCTAACGCAGTTTAGCGTCAAAAAATTTAGCGCCGTCTAACGCCATTCTGAAGCGCCATGCGGGCGCCGTATTTATGGAATGGCGTTAGCCGGCGCTAGCAGACCGGCGCTGCCTGGTGTGCGTGGAAAAAAACCACGTACACCAGGCAGCGCCGGCGTAGGGGGAAAATGGCGTTAGGGCGTCTTAAAATGGGGCAAGTCAGGTTGAGGCAAAAAAATCGCCTCAACCCGATTTGCGCCATTTTTTTCGACGCCCAGATGCCATTTAAATGACTCCTGTCTTAGTAAAAACAGGAGTCATGCCCCCTTGCCCAATGGCCATGCCCAGGGGACTTATGTCCCCTGGGCATGGTCATTGGGCATAGTGGCATGTAGGGGGGGCACAAATAAGGCCCCCCTATGCCACCAAAAAATATTAAAAATATAAAAAATTATACTTACCTGAACTTACCTGAATGTCCCTGGGGTGGGTCCCTTAATCCTTGGGTGTCCTCCTGGGGTGGGCAGGGGTGGCAGGGGGGGTCCCTGGGGGCAGGGGAGGGCACCTGTGGGCTCATTTTGAGCCCACAGGCCCCTTAACGCCTACCCTGACCCAGGCGTTAAATAGTGGCGCAAATGCGGGGTTTTTTGACCCGCCAACTCCCGGGCGTGATTTTTGCCCGGGAGTATAAATACGACGCATTTGCGTCGCCGTCATTTTTTTAGACGGGAACGCCTTCCTTGCATCTCATTAACGCAAGGAAGGCGTTCACGCAAAAAAATTACGCTATTTGCCCATACTTTGGCGCTAGACGCGTCTAACGCCAAAGTATAAATATGGCGTTAGTTTTGCGCCGAATTTGCGTCGAAAAAAACGACGCTAATTCGGCGCAAACGGAGTATAAATATGCCCCATAGTCAATAAGAGGCCTGACTTTGTCCTTTTCTATCACTTCAAAATTCATCATGCTACCTTCTGACTGCAGCTAATAAGGACTCTTTCACCTGCACAAAATTTTACCCTGCATTAAATCAACACCATTCAACCTATTTTATTATCTGCATGGCATCTTCCTCACATAATACAGCTCAATTCTGGCCCCTCTTAGGCCATATTTGTGCTCTCCAGAACACCAATTTGAAGAATCAACGAATACATTCATAAATGAAGATAAGACTTTGCTCCTATTTAAACTACTTGAGCAAAAGGAGGGAGGTGGCAGGTGGTGGTGGGGGTGGCAAGATTTGTAAATGTACCCAACTAATGCGTTCAAAAAATGCCTTAAATTGTTCCTGTATTTTCTTTAACTAAAAATAATCTTTTTACGTGCAAAAAATCAAAAAGTGATTTTTTTTTTCATCTAAACATACTTTAATGGTGGTTGCTGCATTTGAATCCCTATCCAGGGGTAGGTTACTACACCAAAGGCAATAGACTTTGCCACTGAGCTACAGGCTCTTGATGGGTTCCAGTTGTGCAAGAGCCCCTATCAGCATCTGACAGGCCTCGGTGTCCTTGCTCATAGCAGCCACTGCACAGGACACATCATAACCATGATATAGGGAAGATTCGAACAACTATGGATAGGGTAGCTTGTCTTGTCCAGTGGGTAAGTTAGTGCTTTCCACCCAGCCAAGCAGGGTTCAATTCCCTGTCCTGACAGATGACACACTCAATCTCTCAGCAAGCATCTGTGCATTGATCTCTTTTTTTTAATTCAGTTTTCCTTCCAAATCCTGCAACCCCTTCACCACAAATACAGTCCAATCATTCCTCGATACTCATTCACTCAGTCATTCCACTCCTCCATTCTACAGGCTCTACAAAAACCAACAAGAACAACAGCTAGTTCAGCAAGCAGATTTAAAGCCTCTCTTTGGATTTATGTTGATGCTGCTGCCCTGTAGTAATGTTATACGGCAGCTGCAGCATAATCACAGGATTGAGAAAGGGGCAGTCCTATGCAAATAATATCCTCCCATGATTACTTCTCTGAGCTTCCGTGGTGGTACGATGATAGGACCTTCAACAAATGGTCTTCAGCAGATTTCTAAACTTGCCAAATTGTCTTAGGCTAAGGATTGTTCCAGTCGAAGGCCTTCCGATAAGGACCCCACCCTCACTTAGCAGGGTCCAGAATTACCTGCAGTAATCCTCTATACAGAACATGGGCGTTCGTGGGCCTACGTGGGCCTACTGTAAAGACTGCATGTTAAAACTGTGATGTCTAAAGTCCCAGTCCTGGTCTCACTGTCAGAGGCACAGCATAACATAGCATGCCAGACATGGCCATGCAAATCATTGCCTAACCAACTGCCCCTTCCCCATGCTTGTTGCATTATGCATTTTCAAGACATAGTCAATAAGAGGCCTGACTTTGTTCTTTTCTATCACTTCAAAATTCATCATGCTACCTTCTGACTGCAGCTAATAAGGGCTCTTTCACCTGCACAAAATTTTACCCTGCATTAAATCAACACCATTCAACCTATTTTATTATCTGCATGGCACCTTCCTCACATAATACAGCTCAATTCTGGCCCCCCTTAGGCCATATTTGTGCTCTCCAGAACACCAATTTGAAGAATCAACGAATACATTCATAAATGAAGATAAGACTTTGCTCCTATTTAAACTACTTGAGCAAAAGGAGGGAGGTGGCAGTTGGTGGTGGGGGTGGCAAGATTTGTAAATGTACCCAACTAATGCGATCAAAAAATGACTTAAATTGTTCCTGTATTTTTTTTAAGTAAAAATAATCTTTTTACGTGCAAAAAATCAAAAACTGTATTTTTTTCCATCTAAACATACTTTAGTGGTGGTGGCTGCTTTCAAACCCCTGTCCAGGGGTAGGTTCCTGCACCAAAGGCACTAGACTCTGCCACTGAGCTACAGGCTCTTGACGGGTCCCAGTTCTGTAAGAGCCCCTATCAGCATCTAACAGGCCGTGGTGTCCTTGCTCATAGAAGCCACTGCACAGGACACATCATCACCATGATATAGGGAAGATTTGACAAGCTGTCGAAAGGGAAGCCCGTCTGGTCCAGAGGGTAAGTTCTTGCTTTCCTCCCAGACAAGCAGGGTTCAATTCCCTGTCCTGACAGATGACACACTCAGTCTCGCATCTGTGCATTGATCTTTTTTTTTAATTCAGTTTTCCTTCCAAATCCTACAACCCCTTCACCACAAATACAGTCCAATCATTCCTCGATACTCATTCACTCAGTCATTCCACTCCTTCATTCTACAGGCTCTACAAAAACCAACAAGAACAAGAGCTAGTTCAGCAAGCAGATTTAAAGCCTCTCTTTGGATTTATGTTGATGCTGCTGCCCTCTAGTAATGTTATTTGGCAGCTGCAGCATAATCACAGGATTGAGAAAGGGGCAGTCCTATGCAAATAATCTCCTCCCATGATTACTTCTCTGAGCTTCCGTAGTGGTACGATGATAGGACCTTCAACAAATGGTCTTCAGCAGATTTCTAAACTTGCCAAATTGTCTTAGGCTAAGGATTGTTCCAGTCGAAGGCCTTCCGATAAGGACCCCACCCTCACTTAGCAGGGTCCAGAATTACCTGCAGTAATCCTCTATACAGACCATGGGCGTTCGTGGGCCTACGTGGGCCTACTGTAAAGACTGCCTGCTAAAACTGTTTTGTCTAAAGTCCCAGTCCTCGTATCAGTGTCAGAGGCACAGCATAACATAGCATGCCAGACATGACCATGCAAATCCTTGCCTAACCAACTGCCCCTTTCCCCACGCTTGCTGCATTATGCGTTTTCAAAACATAGTCAATAAGAGGCCTGACTTTGTCCTTTTCTATCTCTTCAAAATTCATCATGCTACCTTCTGACTGCAGCTAATAAGGGCTCTTTCACCTGCACAAAATGTTACCCTGCATTAAATCAACACCATTCAACCTATTTTATTATCTGCATGGCACCTTCCTCACATAATACAGCTCAATTCTGGCCCCCCTTAGGCCATATTTGTTCTCTCCAGAACACCAATTTGAAGAATCAACGAATACATTCATAAATGAAGAGAAGACTTTGGTCCTATTTAAACTACTTGAGCAAAAGGAGGGAGGTGTCAGGTGGTGGTGGGGGTGGCAAGATTTGTAAATGTACCCAACTAATGCGATCAAAAAATGACTTAAATTGTTCCTGTATTTTTTTTAAGTAAAAATAATCATTTTACGTGCAAAAAATCAAAATCTGTTTTTTTTTTCATCCAAACATACTTTAATGGTGGTGGCTGGATTCAAACCAGTGGCAGGTTCCTGCACCAAAGGCACTAGACTTTGCCACTGAGATACAGGCTCTTGTTGGGTTCCAGTTCTGCAAGAGCCCCTATCAGCATCTAACAGGCCTTGGTGTCCTTGCTCATTGAAGCCACTGCACAGGACACATCATAACCATGATATAGGGAAGATTTGACGAGCTGTGGATAGGGAAGCCCGTCTGGTCCAGTGGGTAAGTTCTTTCTTTCCTCCAAGACAAGCAGGGTTCAATTCCCTGTCCTGACAAATGACACACTCAATCTCTCAGCAAGCATCTGTGCATTGATCTTTTTTTTTTATTCAGTTTTCCTTCCAAATCCTGCAACCCCTTCACCACAAATACAGTCCAATCATTCCTCGATACTCATTCACTCAGTCATTCCACTCTTCATTCTACAGGCTCTACAAAAACCAACAAGAACAAGAGCTAGTTCAGCAAGCAGATTTAAAGCCTCTCTTTGGATTTATGTTGATGCTGCTGCCCTCTAGTAATGTTATATGGCAGCTGCAGCATAATCACAGGATTGAGAAAGGGGCAGTCCTATGCAAATAATCTCCTCCCATGATTACTTCTCTGAGCTTCCGTAGTGGTACGATGATAGGACCTTCAACAAATGGTCTTCAGCAGATTTCTAAAGTTGCCAAATTGTCTTAGGCTAAGGATTGTTCCAGTCGAAGGCCTTCCGATAAGGACCCCACCCTCACTTAGCAGGGTCCAGAATTACCTGCAGTAATCCTCTATACAGAACATGGGCGTTCGTGGGCCTATGTGGTCCTACTGTAAAGACTGCATGCTAAAACTATGATGTCTAAAGTCCCAGTCCTGGTCTCACTGTCAGAGGCACAGCATAACATAGCATGCCAGAGATGGCCATGCAAATCCTTGCCTAACCAACTGCCCCTTCCCCACGCTTGCTGCATTATGCATTTTCAAGACATAGGCCCATATTTATACTTTTTGACGCTAAACTGCGCTAACGCAGTTTAGCGTCAAAAAATTTAGCGCCGTCTAACGCCATTCTGAAGCGCCATGCGGGCGCCGTATTTATGGAATGGCGTTAGCCGGCGCTAGCAGACCGGCGCTGCCTGGTGTGCGTGGAAAAAAACCACGTACACCAGACAGCGCCGGCGGAAAATGGCGTTAGGGCGTCTTAAAATGGGGCAAGTCAGGTTGAGGCAAAAAAATCGCCTCAACCCGATTTGCGCCATTTTTTTCGACGCCCAGATGCCATTTAAATGACTCCTGTCTTAGTAAAAACAGGAGTCATGCCCCCTTGCCCAATGGCCATGCCCAGGGGACTTATGTCCCCTGGGCATGGCCATTGGGCATAGTGGCATGTAGGGGGGCACAAATAAGGCCCCCCTATGCCACCAAAAAATATTAAAAATATAAAAAATTATACTTACCTGAACTTACCTGAATGTCCCTGGGGTGGGTCCCTTAATCCTTGGGTGTCCTCCTGGGGTGGGCAGGGGTGGCAGGGGGGGTCCCTGGGGGCAGGGGAGGGCACCTGTGGGCTCATTTTGAGCCCACAGGCCCCTTAACGCCTACCCTGACCCAGGCGTTAAATAGTGGCGCAAATGCGGGGTTTTTTGACCCGCCAACTCCCGGGCGTGATTTTTGCCCGGGAGTATAAATACGACGCATTTGCGTCACCGTCATTTTTTTTGACGGGAACGCCTTCCTTGCATCTCATTAACGCAAGGAAGGCGTTCACGCAAAAAAATGACGCTATTTGCCCATACTTTGGCGCTAGACGCGTCTAACGCCAAAGTATAAATATGGCGTTAGTTTTGCGCCGAATTTGCGTCGAAAAAAACGACGCTAATTCGGCGCAAACGGACTATAAATATGCCCCATAGTCAATAAGAGGCCTGACTTTGTCCTTTTCTATCACTTCAAAATTCATCATGCTACCTTCTGACTGCAGCTAATAAGGGCTCTTTCACCTGCACAAAATTTTACCCTGCATTAAATCAACACCATTCAACCTATTTTATTATCTGCATGGCACCTTCCTCACATAATACAGCTCAATTCTGGCCCCCCTTAGGCCATATTTGTGCTCTCCAGAACACCAATTTGAAGAATCAACGAATACATTCATAAATGAAGATAAGACTTTGCTCCTATTTAAACTACTTGAGCAAAAGGAGGGAGGTGGCAGGTGGTGGTGGGGGTGGCAAGATTTGTAAATGTACCCAACTAATGCGATCAAAAAATGCCTTAAATTGTTCCTGTATTTTCTTTAACTAAAAATAATCTTTTTACGTGCAAAAAATCAAAAAGTGTATTTTTTTTCATCTAAACATACTTTAATGGTGGTGGCTGCATTTGAACCCCTGTCCAGGGGTAGGTTACTACACCAAAGGCAATAGACTTTGCCACTGAGCTACAGGCTCTTGATGGGTTCCATTTGTGCAAGAGCCCCTATCAGCATCTGACAGGCCTCGGTGTCCTTGCTCATAGCAGCCACTGCACAGGACACATCATAACCATGATATAGGGAAGATTCGAACAGCTATGGATAGGGTAGCTTGTCTTGTCCAGTGGGTAAGTTACTGCTTTCCACCCAGCCAAGCAGGGTTCAATTCCCTGTCCTGACAGATGACACACTCAATCTCTCAGCAAGCATCTGTGCCTTGATCTCTTTTTTTTTAATTCAGTTTTCCTTCCAAATCCTGCAACCCCTTCACCACAAATACAGTCCAATCATTCCTCGATACTCATTCACTCAGTCATTCCACTCCTCCATTCTACAGGCTCTACAAAAACCAACAAGAACAAGAGCTAGTTCAGCAAGCAGATTTAAAGCCTCTCTTTGGATTTATGTTGATGCTGCTGCCCTGTAGTAATGTTATACGGCAGCTGCAGCATAATCACAGGATTGAGAAAGGGGCAGTCCTATGCAAATAATATCCTCCCATGATTACTTCTCTGAGCTTCCGTAGTGGTACGATGATAGGACCTTCAACAAATGGTCTTCAGCAGATTTCTAAACTTGCCAAATTGTCTTAGGCTAAGGATTGTTCCAGTCGAAGGCCTTCCGATAAGGACCCCACCCTCACTTAGCAGGGTCCAGAATTACCTGCAGTAATCCTCTATACAGAACATGGACGTTCGTGGGCCTATGTGGTCCTACTGTAAAGACTGCATGCTAAAACTATGATGTCTAAAGTCCCAGTCCTGGTCTCACTGTCAGAGGCACAGCATAACATAGCATGCCAGAGATGGCCATGCAAATCCTTGCCTAACCAACTGCCCCTTCCCCACGCTTGCTGCATTATGCATTTTCAAGACATAGGCCCATATTTATACTTTTTGACGCTAAACTGCGCTAACGCAGTTTAGCGTCAAAAAATTTAGCGCCGTCTAACGCCATTCTGAAGCGCCATGCGGGCGCCGTATTTATGGAATGGCGTTAGCCGGCGCTAGCAGACCGGCGCTGCCTGGTGTGCGTGGAAAAAAACCACGTACACCAGGCAGCGCCGGCGTAGGGGGAAAATGGCGTTAGGGCGTCTTAAAATGGGGCAAGTCAGGTTGAGGCAAAAAAATCGCCTCAACCCGATTTGCGCCATTTTTTTCGACGCCCAGATGCCATTTAAATGACTCCTGTCTTAGTAAAAACAGGAGTCATGCCCCCTTGCCCAATGGCCATGCCCAGGGGACTTATGTCCCCTGGGCATGGTCATTGGGCATAGTGGCATGTAGGGGGGCACAAATAAGGCCCCCCTATGCCACCAAAAAATATTAAAAATATAAAAAATTATACTTACCTGAACTTACCTGAATGTCCCTGGGGTGGGTCCCTTAATCCTTGGGTGTCCTCCTGGGGTGGGCAGGGGTGGCAGGGGGGGTCCCTGGGGGCAGGGGAGGGCACCTGTGGGCTCATTTTGAGCCCACAGGCCCCTTAACGCCTACCCTGACCCAGGCGTTAAATAGTGGCGCAAATGCGGGGTTTTTTGACCCGCCAACTCCCGGGCGTGATTTTTGCCCGGGAGTATAAATACGACGCATTTGCGTCGCCGTCATTTTTTTAGACGGGAATGCCTTCCTTGCATCTCATTAACGCAAGGAAGGCGTTCACGCAAAAAAATGACGCTATTTGCCCATACTTTGGCGCTAGACGCGTCTAACTCCAAAGTATAAATATGGCGTTAGTTTTGCGCCGAATTTGCGTCGAAAAAAACGACGCTAATTCGGCGCAAACGGAGTATAAATATGCCCCATAGTCAATAAGAGGCCTGACTTTGTCCTTTTCTATCACTTCAAAATTCATCATGCTACCTTCTGACTGCAGCTAATAAGGGCTCTTTCACCTGCACAAAATTTTACCCTGCATTAAATCAACACCATTCAACCTATTTTATTATCTGCATGGCATCTTCCTCACATAATACAGCTCAATTCTGGCCCCTCTTAGGCCATATTTGTGCTCTCCAGAACACCAATTTGAAGAATCAACGAATACATTCATAAATGAAGATAAGACTTTGCTCCTATTTAAACTACTTGAGCAAAAGGAGGGAGGTGGCAGGTGGTGGTGGGGGTGGCAAGATTTGTAAATGTACCCAACTAATGCGTTCAAAAAATGCCTTAAATTGTTCCTGTATTTTCTTTAACTAAAAATAATCTTTTTACGTGCAAAAAATCAAAAAGTGATTTTTTTTTCATCTAAACATACTTTAATGGTGGTTGCTGCATTTGAATCCCTATCCAGGGGTAGGTTACTACACCAAAGGCAATAGACTTTGCCACTGAGCTACAGGCTCTTGATGGGTTCCAGTTGTGCAAGAGCCCCTATCAGCATCTGACAGGCCTCGGTGTCCTTGCTCATAGCAGCCACTGCACAGGACACATCATAACCATGATATAGGGAAGATTCGAACAACTATGGATAGGGTAGCTTGTCTTGTCCAGTGGGTAAGTTAGTGCTTTCCACCCAGCCAAGCAGGGTTCAATTCCCTGTCCTGACAGATGACACACTCAATCTCTCAGCAAGCATCTGTGCATTGATCTCTTTTTTTTAATTCAGTTTTCCTTCCAAATCCTGCAACCCCTTCACCACAAATACAGTCCAATCATTCCTCGATACTCATTCACTCAGTCATTCCACTCCTCCATTCTACAGGCTCTACAAAAACCAACAAGAACAAGAGCTAGTTCAGCAAGCAGATTTAAAGCCTCTCTTTGGATTTATGTTGATGCTGCTGCCCTGTAGTAATGTTATACGGCAGCTGCAGCATAATCACAGGATTGAGAAAGGGGCAGTCCTATGCAAATAATATCCTCCCATGATTACTTCTCTGAGCTTCCGTGGTGGTACGATGATAGGACCTTCAACAAATGGTCTTCAGCAGATTTCTAAACTTGCCAAATTGTCTTAGGCTAAGGATTGTTCCAGTCGAAGGCCTTCCGATAAGGACCCCACCCTCACTTAGCAGGGTCCAGAATTACCTGCAGTAATCCTCTATACAGAACATGGGCGTTCGTGGGCCTACGTGGGCCTACTGTAAAGACTGCATGTTAAAACTGTGATGTCTAAAGTCCCAGTCCTGGTCTCACTGTCAGAGGCACAGCATAACATAGCATGCCAGACATGGCCATGCAAATCATTGCCTAACCAACTGCCCCTTCCCCATGCTTGTTGCATTATGCATTTTCAAGACATAGTCAATAAGAGGCCTGACTTTGTTCTTTTCTATCACTTCAAAATTCATCATGCTACCTTCTGACTGCAGCTAATAAGGGCTCTTTCACCTGCACAAAATTTTACCCTGCATTAAATCAACACCATTCAACCTATTTTATTATCTGCATGGCACCTTCCTCACATAATACAGCTCAATTCTGGCCCCCCTTAGGCCATATTTGTGCTCTCCAGAACACCAATTTGAAGAATCAACGAATACATTCATAAATGAAGATAAGACTTTGCTCCTATTTAAACTACTTGAGCAAAAGGAGGGAGGTGGCAGTTGGTGGTGGGGGTGGCAAGATTTGTAAATGTACCCAACTAATGCGATCAAAAAATGACTTAAATTGTTCCTGTATTTTTTTTAAGTAAAAATAATCTTTTTACGTGCAAAAAATCAAAAACTGTATTTTTTTCCATCTAAACATACTTTAGTGGTGGTGGCTGCTTTCAAACCCCTGTCCAGGGGTAGGTTCCTGCACCAAAGGCACTAGACTCTGCCACTGAGCTACAGGCTCTTGACGGGTCCCAGTTCTGTAAGAGCCCCTATCAGCATCTAACAGGCCGTGGTGCCCTTGCGCATAGAAGCCACTGCACAGGACACATCATCACCATGATATAGGGAAGATTTGACAAGCTGTGGAAAGGGAAGCCCGTCTGGTCCAGAGGGTAAGTTCTTGCTTTCCTCCCAGACAAGCAGGGTTCAATTCCCTGTCCTGACAGATGACACACTCAGTCTCTCATCAAGCATCTGTGCATTGATCTTTTTTTTTAATTCAGTTTTCCTTCCAAATCCTACAACCCCTTCACCACAAATACAGTCCAATCATTCCTCGATACTCATTCACTCAGTCATTCCACTCCTTCATTCTACAGGCTCTACAAAAACCAACAAGAACAAGAGCTAGTTCAGCAAGCAGATTTAAAGCCTCTCTTTGGATTTATGTTGATGCTGCTGCCCTCTAGTAATGTTATTTGGCAGCTGCAGCATAATCACAGGATTGAGAAAGGGGCAGTCCTATGCAAATAATCTCCTCCCATGATTACTTCTCTGAGCTTCCGTAGTGGTACGATGATAGGACCTTCAACAAATGGTCTTCAGCAGATTTCTAAACTTGCCAAATTGTCTTAGGCTAAGGATTGTTCCAGTCGAAGGCCTTCCGATAAGGACCCCACCCTCACTTAGCAGGGTCCAGAATTACCTGCAGTAATCCTCTATACAGACCATGGGCGTTCGTGGGCCTACGTGGGTCTACTGTAAAGACTGCCTGCTAAAACTGTTTTGTCTAAAGTCCCAGTCCTCGTATCAGTGTCAGAGGCACAGCATAACATAGCATGCCAGACATGACCATGCAAATCCTTGCCTAACCAACTGCCCCTTTCCCCACGCTTGCTGCATTATGCGTTTTCAAAACATAGTCAATAAGAGGCCTGACTTTGTCCTTTTCTATCACTTCAAAATTCATCATGCTACCTTCTGACTGCAGCTAATAAGGGCTCTTTCACCTGCACAAAATTTTACCCTGCATTAAATCAACACCATTCAACCTATTTTATTATCTGCATGGCACCTTCCTCACATAATACAGCTCAATTCTGGCCCCCCTTAGGCCATATTTGTTCTCTCCAGAACACCAATTTGAAGAATCAACGAATACATTCATAAATGAAGAGAAGACTTTGGTCCTATTTAAACTACTTGAGCAAAAGGAGGGAGGTGGCAGGTGGTGGTGGGGGTGGCAAGATTTGTAAATGTACCCAACTAATGCGATCAAAAAATGACTTAAATTGTTCCTGTATTTTTTTTAAGTAAAAATAATCTTTTTACGTGCAAAAAATCAAAAACTGTTTTTTTTTTCATCCAAACATACTTTAATGGTGGTGGCTGGATTCAAACCAGTGGCAGGTTCCTGCACCAAAGGCACTAGACTTTGCCACTGAGCTACAGGCTCTAGTTGGGTTCCAGTTCTGCAAGAGCCCCTATCAGCATCTAACAGGCCTTGGTGTCCTTGCTCATTGAAGCCACTGCACAGGACACATCATAACCATGATATAGGGAAGATTTGACGAGCTGTGGATAGGGAAGCCCGTCTGGTCAAGTGGGTAAGTTCTTTCTTTTCTCCAAGACAAGCAGGGTTCAATTCCCTGTCCTGACAAATGACACACTCAATCTCTCAGCAAGCATCTGTGCATTGATCTTTTTTTTTAATTCAGTTTTCCTTCCAAATCCTGCAACCCCTTCACCACAAATACAGTCCAATCATTCCTCGATACTCATTCACTCAGTCATTCCACTCCTTCATTCTACAGGCTCTACAAAAACCAACAAGAACAAGAGCTAGTTCAGCAAGCAGATTTAAAGCCTCTCTTTGGATTTATGTTGATGCTGCTGCCCTCTAGTAATGTTATACGGCAGCTGCAGCATAATCACAGGATTGAGAAAGGGGCAGTCCTATGCAAATAATCTCCTCCCATGATTACTTCTCTGAGCTTCCGTAGTGGTACGATGATAGGACCTTCAACAAATGGTCTTCAGCAGATTTCTAAAGTTGCCAAATTGTCTTAGGCTAAGGATTGTTCCAGTCGAAGGCCTTCCGATAAGGACCCCACCTTCACTTAGCAGGGTCCAGAATTACCTGCAGTAATCCTCTATACAGAACATGGGCGTTCGTGGGCCTATGTGGTCCTACTGTAAAGACTGCATGCTAAAACTATGATGTCTAAAGTCCCAGTCCTGGTCTCACTGTCAGAGGCACAGCATAACATAGCATGCCAGAGATGGCCATGCAAATCCTTGCCTAACCAACTGCCCCTTCCCCACGCTTGCTGTATTATGCATTTTCAAGACATAGGCCCATATTTATACTTTTTGACGCTAAACTGCGCTAACGCAGTTTAGCGTAAAAAAATTTAGCGCCGTCTAACGCCATTCTGAAGCGCCATGCGGGTGCCGTATTTATGGAATGGCGTTAGCCGGCGCTAGCAGACCGGCGCTGCCTGGTGTGCGTGGAAAAAAACCACGTACACCAGGCAGCGCCGGCGTAGGGGGAAAATGGCGTTAGGGCGTCTTAAAATGGGGCAAGTCAGGTTGAGGCAAAAAAATCGCCTCAACCCGATTTGCGCCATTTTTTTCGACGCCCAGATGCCATTTAAATGACTCCTGTCTTAGTAAAAACAGGAGTCATGCCCCCTTGCCCAATGGCCATGCCCAGGGGACTTATGTCCCCTGGGCATGGCCATTGGGCATAGTGGCATGTAGGGGGGCACAAATAAGGCCCCCCTATGCCACCAAAAAATATTAAAAATATAAAAAATTATACTTACCTGAACTTACCTGAATGTCCCTGGGGTGGGTCCCTTAATCCTTGGGTGTCCTCCTGGGGTGGGCAGGGGTGGCAGGGGGGGTCCCTGGGGGCAGGGGAGGGCACCTGTGGGCTCATTTTGAGCCCACAGGCCCCTTAACGCCTACCCTGACCCAGGCGTTAAATAGTGGCGCAAATGCGGGGTTTTTTGACCCGCCAACTCCCGGGCGTGATTTTTGCCCGGGAGTATAAATACGACGCATTTGCGTCGCCGTCATTTTTTTTGACGGGAACGCCTTCCTTGCATCTCATTAACGCAAGGAAGGCGTTCACGCAAAAAAATGACGCTATTTGCCCATACTTTGGCGCTAGACGCGTCTAACGCCAAAGTATAAATATGGCGTTAGTTTTGCGCCGAATTTGCGTCGAAAAAAACGACGCTAATTCGGCGCAAACGGACTATAAATATGCCCCATAGTCAATAAGAGGCCTGACTTTGTCCTTTTCTATCACTTCAAAATTCATCATGCTACCTTCTGACTGCAGCTAATAAGGGCTCTTTCACCTGCACAAAATTTTACCCTGCATTAAATCAACACCATTCAACCTATTTTATTATCTGCATGGCACCTTCCTCACATAATACAGCTCAATTCTGGCCCCCCTTAGGCCATATTTGTGCTCTCCAGAACACCAATTTGAAGAATCAACGAATACATTCATAAATGAAGATAAGACTTTGCTCCTATTTAAACTACTTGAGCAAAAGGAGGGAGGTGGCAGGTGGTGGTGGGGGTGGCAAGATTTGTAAATGTACCCAACTAATGCGATCAAAAAATGCCTTAAATTGTTCCTGTATTTTCTTTAACTAAAAATAATCTTTTTACGTGCAAAAAATCAAAAAGTGTATTTTTTTTCATCTAAACATACTTTAATGGTGGTGGCTGCATTTGAACCCCTGTCCAGGGGTAGGTTACTACACCAAAGGCAATAGACTTTGCCACTGAGCTACAGGCTCTTGATGGGTTCCAGTTGTGCAAGAGCCCCTATCAGCATCTGACAGGCCTCGGTGTCCTTGCTCATAGCAGCCACTGCACAGGACACATCATAACCATGATATAGGGAAGATTCGAACAACTATGGATAGGGTAGCTTGTCTTGTCCAGTGGGTAAGTTACTGCTTTCTACCCAGCCAAGCAGGGTTCAATTCCCTGTCCTGACAGATGACACACTCAATCTCTCAGCAAGCATCTGTGCCTTGATCTCTTTTTTTTTAATTCAGTTTTCCTTCCAAATCCTGCAACCCCTTCACCACAAATACAGTCCAATCAGTCCTCGATACTCATTCACTCAGTCATTCCACTCCTCCATTCTACAGGCTCTACAAAAACCAACAAGAACAAGAGCTAGTTCAGCAAGCAGATTTAAAGCCTCTCTTTGGATTTATGTTGATGCTGCTGCCCTGTAGTAATGTTATACGGCAGCTGCAGCATAATCACAGGATTGAGAAAGGGGCAGTCCTATGCAAATAATATCCTCCCATGATTACTTCTCTGAGCTTCCGTAGTGGTACGATGATAGGACCTTCAACAAATGGTCTTCAGCAGATTTCTAAACTTGCCAAATTGTCTTAGGCTAAGGATTGTTCCAGTCGAAGGCCTTCCGATAAGGACCCCACCCTCACTTAGCAGGGTCCAGAATTACCTGCAGTAATCCTCTATACAGAACATGGACGTTCGTGGGCCTATGTGGTCCTACTGTAAAGACTGCATGCTAAAACTATGATGTCTAAAGTCCCAGTCCTGGTCTCACTGTCAGAGGCACAGCATAACATAGCATGCCAGAGATGGCCATGCAAATCCTTGCCTAACCAACTGCCCCTTCCCCACGCTTGCTGCATTATGCATTTTCAAGACATAGGCCCATATTTATACTTTTTGACGCTAAACTGCGCTAATGCAGTTTAGCGTCAAAAAATTTAGCGCCGTCTAACGCCATTCTGAAGCGCCATGCGGGCGCCGTATTTATGGAATGGCGTTAGCCGGCGCTAGCAGACCGGCGCTGCCTGGTGTGCGTGGAAAAAAACCACGTACACCAGGCAGCGCCGGCGTAGGGGGAAAATGGCGTTAGGGCGTCTTAAAATGGGGCAAGTCAGGTTGAGGCAAAAAAATCGCCTCAACCCGATTTGCGCCATTTTTTTCGACGCCCAGATGCCATTTAAATGACTCCTGTCTTAGTAAAAACAGGAGTCATGCCCCCTTGCCCAATGGCCATGCCCAGGGGACTTATGTCCCCTGGGCATGGTCATTGGGCATAGTGGCATGTAGGGGGGCACAAATAAGGCCCCCCTATGCCACCAAAAAAAAATTAAAAATATAAAAAATTATACTTACCTGAACTTACCTGAATGTCCCTGGGGTGGGTCCCTCAATCCTTGGGTGTCCTCCTGGGGTGGGCAGGGGTGGCAGGGGGGGTCCCTGGGGGCAGGGGAGGGCACCTGTGGGCTCATTTTGAGCCCACAGGCCCCTTAACGCCTACCCTGACCCAGGCGTTAAATAGTGGCGCAAATGCGGGGTTTTTTGACCCGCCAACTCCCGGGCGTGATTTTTGCCCGGGAGTATAAATACGACGCATTTGCGTCGCCGTCATTTTTTTAGACGGGAACGCCTTCCTTGCATCTCATTAACGCAAGGAAGGCGTTCACGCAAAAAAATGACGCTATTTGCCCATACTTTGGCGCTAGACGCGTCTAACGCCAAAGTATAAATATGGCGTTAGTTTTGCGCCGAATTTGCGTCGAAAAAAACGACGCTAATTCGGCGCAAACGGAGTATAAATATGCCCCATAGTCAATAAGAGGCCTGACTTTGTCCTTTTCTATCACTTCAAAATTCATCATGCTACCTTCTGACTGCAGCTAATAAGGGCTCTTTCACCTGCACAAAATTTTACCCTGCATTAAATCAACACCATTCAACCTATTTTATTATCTGCATGGCATCTTCCTCACATAATACAGCTCAATTCTGGCCCCTCTTAGGCCATATTTGTGCTCTCCAGAACACCAATTTGAAGAATCAACGAATACATTCATAAATGAAGATAAGACTTTGCTCCTATTTAAACTACTTGAGCAAAAGGAGGGAGGTGGCAGGTGGTGGTGGGGGTGGCAAGATTTGTAAATGTACCCAACTAATGCGTTCAAAAAATGCCTTAAATTGTTCCTGTATTTTCTTTAACTAAAAATAATCTTTTTACGTGCAAAAAATCAAAAAGTGATTTTTTTTTCATCTAAACATACTTTAATGGTGGTTGCTGCATTTGAATCCCTATCCAGGGGTAGGTTACTACACCAAAGGCAATAGACTTTGCCACTGAGCTACAGGCTCTTGATGGGTTCCATTTGTGCAAGAGCCCCTATCAGCATCTGACAGGCCTCGGTGTCCTTGCTCATAGCAGCCACTGCACAGGACACATCATAACCATGATATAGGGAAGATTCGAACAACTATGGATAGGGTAGCTTGTCTTGTCCAGTGGGTAAGTTAGTGCTTTCCACCCAGCCAAGCAGGGTTCAATTCCCTGTCCTGACAGATGACACACTCAATCTCTCAGCAAGCATCTGTGCATTGATCTCTTTTTTTTAATTCAGTTTTCCTTCCAAATCCTGCAACCCCTTCACCACAAATACAGTCCAATCATTCCTCGATACTCATTCACTCAGTCATTCCACTCCTCCATTCTACAGGCTCTACAAAAACCAACAAGAACAACAGCTAGTTCAGCAAGCAGATTTAAAGCCTCTCTTTGGATTTATGTTGATGCTGCTGCCCTGTAGTAATGTTATACGGCAGCTGCAGCATAATCACAGGATTGAGAAAGGGGCAGTCCTATGCAAATAATATCCTCCCATGATTACTTCTCTGAGCTTCCGTGGTGGTACGATGATAGGACCTTCAACAAATGGTCTTCAGCAGATTTCTAAACTTGCCAAATTGTCTTAGGCTAAGGATTGTTCCAGTCGAAGGCCTTCCGATAAGGACCCCACCCTCACTTAGCAGGGTCCAGAATTACCTGCAGTAATCCTCTATACAGAACATGGGCGTTCGTGGGCCTACGTGGGCCTACTGTAAAGACTGCATGTTAAAACTGTGATGTCTAAAGTCCCAGTCCTGGTCTCACTGTCAGAGGCACAGCATAACATAGCATGCCAGACATGGCCATGCAAATCATTGCCTAACCAACTGCCCCTTCCCCATGCTTGTTGCATTATGCATTTTCAAGACATAGTCAATAAGAGGCCTGACTTTGTTCTTTTCTATCACTTCAAAATTCATCATGCTACCTTCTGACTGCAGCTAATAAGGGCTCTTTCACCTGCACAAAATTTTACCCTGCATTAAATCAACACCATTCAACCTATTTTATTATCTGCATGGCACCTTCCTTCATAATACAGCTCAATTCTGGCCCCCCTTAGGCCATATTTGTGCTCTCCAGAACACCAATTTGAAGAATCAACGAATACATTCATAAATGAAGATAAGACTTTGCTCCTATTTAAACTACTTGAGCAAAAGGAGGGAGGTGGCAGTTGGTGGTGGGGGTGGCAAGATTTGTAAATGTACCCAACTAATGCGATCAAAAAATGACTTAAATTGTTCCTGTATTTTTTTTAAGTAAAAATAATCTTTTTACGTGCAAAAAATCAAAAACTGTATTTTTTTCCATCTAAACATACTTTAGTGGTGGTGGCTGCTTTCAAACCCCTGTCCAGGGGTAGGTTCCTGCACCAAAGGCACTAGACTCTGCCACTGAGCTACAGGCTCTTGACGGGTCCCAGTTCTGTAAGAGCCCCTATCAGCATCTAACAGGCCGTGGTGTCCTTGCTCATAGAAGCCACTGCACAGGACACATCATCACCATGATATAGGGAAGATTTGACAAGCTGTCGAAAGGGAAGCCCGTCTGGTCCAGAGGGTAAGTTCTTGCTTTCCTCCCAGACAAGCAGGGTTCAATTCCCTGTCCTGACAGATGACACACTCAGTCTCGCATCTGTGCATTGATCTTTTTTTTTAATTCAGTTTTCCTTCCAAATCCTACAACCCCTTCACCACAAATACAGTCCAATCATTCCTCGATACTCATTCACTCAGTCATTCCACTCCTTCATTCTACAGGCTCTACAAAAACCAACAAGAACAAGAGCTAGTTCAGCAAGCAGATTTAAAGCCTCTCTTTGGATTTATGTTGATGCTGCTGCCCTCTAGTAATGTTATTTGGCAGCTGCAGCATAATCACAGGATTGAGAAAGGGGCAGTCCTATGCAAATAATCTCCTCCCATGATTACTTCTCTGAGCTTCCGTAGTGGTACGATGATAGGACCTTCAACAAATGGTCTTCAGCAGATTTCTAAACTTGCCAAATTGTCTTAGGCTAAGGATTGTTCCAGTCGAAGGCCTTCCGATAAGGACCCCACCCTCACTTAGCAGGGTCCAGAATTACCTGCAGTAATCCTCTATACAGACCATGGGCGTTCGTGGGCCTACGTGGGCCTACTGTAAAGACTGCCTGCTAAAACTGTTTTGTCTAAAGTCCCAGTCCTCGTATCAGTGTCAGAGGCACAGCATAACATAGCATGCCAGACATGACCATGCAAATCCTTGCCTAACCAACTGCCCCTTTCCCCACGCTTGCTGCATTATGCGTTTTCAAAACATAGTCAATAAGAGGCCTGACTTTGTCCTTTTCTATCTCTTCAAAATTCATCATGCTACCTTCTGACTGCAGCTAATAAGGGCTCTTTCACCTGCACAAAATGTTACCCTGCATTAAATCAACACCATTCAACCTATTTTATTATCTGCATGGCACCTTCCTCACATAATACAGCTCAATTCTGGCCCCCCTTAGGCCATATTTGTTCTCTCCAGAACACCAATTTGAAGAATCAACGAATACATTCATAAATGAAGAGAAGACTTTGGTCCTATTTAAACTACTTGAGCAAAAGGAGGGAGGTGTCAGGTGGTGGTGGGGGTGGCAAGATTTGTAAATGTACCCAACTAATGCGATCAAAAAATGACTTAAATTGTTCCTGTATTTTTTTTAAGTAAAAATAATCATTTTACGTGCAAAAAATCAAAATCTGTTTTTTTTTTCATCCAAACATACTTTAATGGTGGTGGCTGGATTCAAACCAGTGGCAGGTTCCTGCACCAAAGGCACTAGACTTTGCCACTGAGATACAGGCTCTTGTTGGGTTCCAGTTCTGCAAGAGCCCCTATCAGCATCTAACAGGCCTTGGTGTCCTTGCTCATTGAAGCCACTGCACAGGACACATCATAACCATGATATAGGGAAGATTTGACGAGCTGTGGATAGGGAAGCCCGTCTGGTCCAGTGGGTAAGTTCTTTCTTTCCTCCAAGACAAGCAGGGTTCAATTCCCTGTCCTGACAAATGACACACTCAATCTCTCAGCAAGCATCTGTGCATTGATCTTTTTTTTTTATTCAGTTTTCCTTCCAAATCCTGCAACCCCTTCACCACAAATACAGTCCAATCATTCCTCGATACTCATTCACTCAGTCATTCCACTCTTCATTCTACAGGCTCTACAAAAACCAACAAGAACAAGAGCTAGTTCAGCAAGCAGATTTAAAGCCTCTCTTTGGATTTATGTTGATGCTGCTGCCCTCTAGTAATGTTATATGGCAGCTGCAGCATAATCACAGGATTGAGAAAGGGGCAGTCCTATGCAAATAATCTCCTCCCATGATTACTTCTCTGAGCTTCCGTAGTGGTACGATGATAGGACCTTCAACAAATGGTCTTCAGCAGATTTCTAAAGTTGCCAAATTGTCTTAGGCTAAGGATTGTTCCAGTCGAAGGCCTTCCGATAAGGACCCCACCCTCACTTAGCAGGGTCCAGAATTACCTGCAGTAATCCTCTATACAGAACATGGGCGTTCGTGGGCCTATGTGGTCCTACTGTAAAGACTGCATGCTAAAACTATGATGTCTAAAGTCCCAGTCCTGGTCTCACTGTCAGAGGCACAGCATAACATAGCATGCCAGAGATGGCCATGCAAATCCTTGCCTAACCAACTGCCCCTTCCCCACGCTTGCTGCATTATGCATTTTCAAGACATAGGCCCATATTTATACTTTTTGACGCTAAACTGCGCTAACGCAGTTTAGCGTCAAAAAATTTAGCGCCGTCTAACGCCATTCTGAAGCGCCATGCGGGCGCCGTATTTATGGAATGGCGTTAGCCGGCGCTAGCAGACCGGCGCTGCCTGGTGTGCGTGGAAAAAAACCACGTACACCAGACAGCGCCGGCGGAAAATGGCGTTAGGGCGTCTTAAAATGGGGCAAGTCAGGTTGAGGCAAAAAAATCGCCTCAACCCGATTTGCGCCATTTTTTTCGACGCCCAGATGCCATTTAAATGACTCCTGTCTTAGTAAAAACAGGAGTCATGCCCCCTTGCCCAATGGCCATGCCCAGGGGACTTATGTCCCCTGGGCATGGCCATTGGGCATAGTGGCATGTAGGGGGGCACAAATAAGGCCCCCCTATGCCACCAAAAAATATTAAAAATATAAAAAATTATACTTACCTGAACTTACCTGAATGTCCCTGGGGTGGGTCCCTTAATCCTTGGGTGTCCTCCTGGGGTGGGCAGGGGTGGCAGGGGGGGTCCCTGGGGGCAGGGGAGGGCACCTGTGGGCTCATTTTGAGCCCACAGGCCCCTTAACGCCTACCCTGACCCAGGCGTTAAATAGTGGCGCAAATGCGGGGTTTTTTGACCCGCCAACTCCCGGGCGTGATTTTTGCCCGGGAGTATAAATACGACGCATTTGCGTCACCGTCATTTTTTTTGACGGGAACGCCTTCCTTGCATCTCATTAACGCAAGGAAGGCGTTCACGCAAAAAAATGACGCTATTTGCCCATACTTTGGCGCTAGACGCGTCTAACGCCAAAGTATAAATATGGCGTTAGTTTTGCGCCGAATTTGCGTCGAAAAAAACGACGCTAATTCGGCGCAAACGGACTATAAATATGCCCCATAGTCAATAAGAGGCCTGACTTTGTCCTTTTCTATCACTTCAAAATTCATCATGCTACCTTCTGACTGCAGCTAATAAGGGCTCTTTCACCTGCACAAAATTTTACCCTGCATTAAATCAACACCATTCAACCTATTTTATTATCTGCATGGCACCTTCCTCACATAATACAGCTCAATTCTGGCCCCCCTTAGGCCATATTTGTGCTCTCCAGAACACCAATTTGAAGAATCAACGAATACATTCATAAATGAAGATAAGACTTTGCTCCTATTTAAACTACTTGAGCAAAAGGAGGGAGGTGGCAGGTGGTGGTGGGGGTGGCAAGATTTGTAAATGTACCCAACTAATGCGATCAAAAAATGCCTTAAATTGTTCCTGTATTTTCTTTAACTAAAAATAATCTTTTTACGTGCAAAAAATCAAAAAGTGTATTTTTTTTCATCTAAACATACTTTAATGGTGGTGGCTGCATTTGAACCCCTGTCCAGGGGTAGGTTACTACACCAAAGGCAATAGACTTTGCCACTGAGCTACAGGCTCTTGATGGGTTCCATTTGTGCAAGAGCCCCTATCAGCATCTGACAGGCCTCGGTGTCCTTGCTCATAGCAGCCACTGCACAGGACACATCATAACCATGATATAGGGAAGATTCGAACAGCTATGGATAGGGTAGCTTGTCTTGTCCAGTGGGTAAGTTACTGCTTTCCACCCAGCCAAGCAGGGTTCAATTCCCTGTCCTGACAGATGACACACTCAATCTCTCAGCAAGCATCTGTGCCTTGATCTCTTTTTTTTTAATTCAGTTTTCCTTCCAAATCCTGCAACCCCTTCACCACAAATACAGTCCAATCATTCCTCGATACTCATTCACTCAGTCATTCCACTCCTCCATTCTACAGGCTCTACAAAAACCAACAAGAACAAGAGCTAGTTCAGCAAGCAGATTTAAAGCCTCTCTTTGGATTTATGTTGATGCTGCTGCCCTGTAGTAATGTTATACGGCAGCTGCAGCATAATCACAGGATTGAGAAAGGGGCAGTCCTATGCAAATAATATCCTCCCATGATTACTTCTCTGAGCTTCCGTAGTGGTACGATGATAGGACCTTCAACAAATGGTCTTCAGCAGATTTCTAAACTTGCCAAATTGTCTTAGGCTAAGGATTGTTCCAGTCGAAGGCCTTCCGATAAGGACCCCACCCTCACTTAGCAGGGTCCAGAATTACCTGCAGTAATCCTCTATACAGAACATGGACGTTCGTGGGCCTATGTGGTCCTACTGTAAAGACTGCATGCTAAAACTATGATGTCTAAAGTCCCAGTCCTGGTCTCACTGTCAGAGGCACAGCATAACATAGCATGCCAGAGATGGCCATGCAAATCCTTGCCTAACCAACTGCCCCTTCCCCACGCTTGCTGCATTATGCATTTTCAAGACATAGGCCCATATTTATACTTTTTGACGCTAAACTGCGCTAACGCAGTTTAGCGTCAAAAAATTTAGCGCCGTCTAACGCCATTCTGAAGCACCATGCGGGCGCCGTATTTATGGAATGGCGTTAGCCGGCGCTAGCAGACCGGCGCTGCCTGGTGTGCGTGGAAAAAAACCACGTACACCAGGCAGCGCCGGCGTAGGGGGAAAATGGCGTTAGGGCGTCTTAAAATGGGGCAAGTCAGGTTGAGGCAAAAAAATCGCCTCAACCCGATTTGCGCCATTTTTTTCGACGCCCAGATGCCATTTAAATGACTCCTGTCTTAGTAAAAACAGGAGTCATGCCCCCTTGCCCAATGGCCATGCCCAGGGGACTTATGTCCCCTGGGCATGGTCATTGGGCATAGTGGCATGTAGGGGGGCACAAATAAGGCCCCCCTATGCCACCAAAAAATATTAAAAATATAAAAAATTATACTTACCTGAACTTACCTGAATGTCCCTGGGGTGGGTCCCTTAATCCTTGGGTGTCCTCCTGGGGTGGGCAGGGGTGGCAGGGGGGGTCCCTGGGGGCAGGGGAGGGCACCTGTGGGCTCATTTTGAGCCCACAGGCCCCTTAACGCCTACCCTGACCCAGGCGTTAAATAGTGGCGCAAATGCGGGGTTTTTTGACCCGCCAACTCCCGGGCGTGATTTTTGCCCGGGAGTATAAATACGACGCATTTGCGTCGCCGTCATTTTTTTAGACGGGAATGCCTTCCTTGCATCTCATTAACGCAAGGAAGGCGTTCACGCAAAAAAATGACGCTATTTGCCCATACTTTGGCGCTAGACGCGTCTAACTCCAAAGTATAAATATGGCGTTAGTTTTGCGCCGAATTTGCGTCGAAAAAAACGACGCTAATTCGGCGCAAACGGAGTATAAATATGCCCCATAGTCAATAAGAGGCCTGACTTTGTCCTTTTCTATCACTTCAAAATTCATCATGCTACCTTCTGACTGCAGCTAATAAGGGCTCTTTCACCTGCACAAAATTTTACCCTGCATTAAATCAACACCATTCAACCTATTTTATTATCTGCATGGCATCTTCCTCACATAATACAGCTCAATTCTGGCCCCTCTTAGGCCATATTTGTGCTCTCCAGAACACCAATTTGAAGAATCAACGAATACATTCATAAATGAAGATAAGACTTTGCTCCTATTTAAACTACTTGAGCAAAAGGAGGGAGGTGGCAGGTGGTGGTGGGGGTGGCAAGATTTGTAAATGTACCCAACTAATGCG
The DNA here is from genome assembly GCF_031143425.1 of Pleurodeles waltl. Classification (NCBI taxonomy): domain Eukaryota; kingdom Metazoa; phylum Chordata; class Amphibia; order Caudata; family Salamandridae; genus Pleurodeles; species Pleurodeles waltl. Next base: position 955,451,772 of record NC_090440.1, on the reverse strand, counting down.
TTCAAAAAATGCCTTAAATTGTTCCTGTATTTTCTTTAACTAAAAATAATCTTTTTACGTGCAAAAAATCAAAAAGTGATTTTTTTTTCATCTAAACATACTTTAATGGTGGTTGCTGCATTTGAATCCCTATCCAGGGGTAGGTTACTACACCAAAGGCAATAGACTTTGCCACTGAGCTACAGGCTCTTGATGGGTTCCAGTTGTGCAAGAGCCCCTATCAGCATCTGACAGGCCTCGGTGTCCTTGCTCATAGCAGCCACTGCACAGGACACATCATAACCATGATATAGGGAAGATTCGAACAACTATGGATAGGGTAGCTTGTCTTGTCCAGTGGGTAAGTTAGTGCTTTCCACCCAGCCAAGCAGGGTTCAATTCCCTGTCCTGACAGATGACACACTCAATCTCTCAGCAAGCATCTGTGCATTGATCTCTTTTTTTTAATTCAGTTTTCCTTCCAAATCCTGCAACCCCTTCACCACAAATACAGTCCAATCATTCCTCGATACTCATTCACTCAGTCATTCCACTCCTCCATTCTACAGGCTCTACAAAAACCAACAAGAACAAGAGCTAGTTCAGCAAGCAGATTTAAAGCCTCTCTTTGGATTTATGTTGATGCTGCTGCCCTGTAGTAATGTTATACGGCAGCTGCAGCATAATCACAGGATTGAGAAAGGGGCAGTCCTATGCAAATAATATCCTCCCATGATTACTTCTCTGAGCTTCCGTGGTGGTACGATGATAGGACCTTCAACAAATGGTCTTCAGCAGATTTCTAAACTTGCCAAATTGTCTTAGGCTAAGGATTGTTCCAGTCGAAGGCCTTCCGATAAGGACCCCACCCTCACTTAGCAGGGTCCAGAATTACCTGCAGTAATCCTCTATACAGAACATGGGCGTTCGTGGGCCTACGTGGGCCTACTGTAAAGACTGCATGTTAAAACTGTGATGTCTAAAGTCCCAGTCCTGGTCTCACTGTCAGAGGCACAGCATAACATAGCATGCCAGACATGGCCATGCAAATCATTGCCTAACCAACTGCCCCTTCCCCATGCTTGTTGCATTATGCATTTTCAAGACATAGTCAATAAGAGGCCTGACTTTGTTCTTTTCTATCACTTCAAAATTCATCATGCTACCTTCTGACTGCAGCTAATAAGGGCTCTTTCACCTGCACAAAATTTTACCCTGCATTAAATCAACACCATTCAACCTATTTTATTATCTGCATGGCACCTTCCTCACATAATACAGCTCAATTCTGGCCCCCCTTAGGCCATATTTGTGCTCTCCAGAACACCAATTTGAAGAATCAACGAATACATTCATAAATGAAGATAAGACTTTGCTCCTATTTAAACTACTTGAGCAAAAGGAGGGAGGTGGCAGTTGGTGGTGGGGGTGGCAAGATTTGTAAATGTACCCAACTAATGCGATCAAAAAATGACTTAAATTGTTCCTGTATTTTTTTTAAGTAAAAATAATCTTTTTACGTGCAAAAAATCAAAAACTGTATTTTTTTCCATCTAAACATACTTTAGTGGTGGTGGCTGCTTTCAAACCCCTGTCCAGGGGTAGGTTCCTGCACCAAAGGCACTAGACTCTGCCACTGAGCTACAGGCTCTTGACGGGTCCCAGGTCTGTAAGAGCCCCTATCAGCATCTAACAGGCCGTGGTGCCCTTGCTCATAGAAGCCACTGCACAGGACACATCATCACCATGATATAGGGAAGATTTGACAAGCTGTGGAAAGGGAAGCCCGTCTGGTCCAGAGGGTAAGTTCTTGCTTTCCACCCAGACAAGCAGGGTTCAATTCCCTGTCCTGACAGATGACACACTCAGTCTCTCATCAAGCATCTGTGCATTGATCTTTTTTTTTAATTCAGTTTTCCTTCCAAATCCTACAACCCCTTCACCACAAATACAGTCCAATCATTCCTCGATACTCATTCACTCAGTCATTCCACTCCTTCATTCTACAGGCTCTACAAAAACCAACAAGAACAAGAGCTAGTTCAGCAAGCAGATTTAAAGCCTCTCTTTGGATTTATGTTGATGCTGCTGCCCTCTAGTAATGTTATTTGGCAGCTGCAGCATAATCACAGGATTGAGAAAGGGGCAGTCCTATGCAAATAATCTCCTCCCATGATTACTTCTCTGAGCTTCCGTAGTGGTACGATGATAGGACCTTCAACAAATGGTCTTCAGCAGATTTCTAAACTTGCCAAATTGTCTTAGGCTAAGGATTGTTCCAGTCGAAGGCCTTCCGATAAGGACCCCACCCTCACTTAGCAGGGTCCAGAATTACCTGCAGTAATCCTCTATACAGACCATGGGCGTTCGTGGGCCTACGTGGGCCTACTGTAAAGACTGCCTGCTAAAACTGTTTTGTCTAAAGTCCCAGTCCTCGTATCAGTGTCAGAGGCACAGCATAACATAGCATGCCAGACATGACCATGCAAATCCTTGCCTAACCAACTGCCCCTTTCCCCACGCTTGCTGCATTATGCGTTTTCAAAACATAGTCAATAAGAGGCCTGACTTTGTCCTTTTCTATCACTTCAAAATTCATCATGCTACCTTCTGACTGCAGCTAATAAGGGCTCTTTCACCTGCACAAAATTTTACCCTGCATTAAATCAACACCATTCAACCTATTTTATTATCTGCATGGCACCTTCCTCACATAATACAGCTCAATTCTGGCCCCCCTTAGGCCATATTTGTTCTCTCCAGAACACCAATTTGAAGAATCAACGAATACATTCATAAATGAAGAGAAGACTTTGGTCCTATTTAAACTACTTGAGCAAAAGGAGGGAGGTGGCAGGTGGTGGTGGGGGTGGCAAGATTTGTAAATGTACCCAACTAATGCGATCAAAAAATGACTTAAATTGTTCCTGTATTTTTTTTAAGTAAAAATAATCTTTTTACGTGCAAAAAATCAAAAACTGTTTTTTTTTTCATCCAAACATACTTTAATGGTGGTGGCTGGATTCAAACCAGTGGCAGGTTCCTGCACCAAAGGCACTAGACTTTGCCACTGAGCTACAGGCTCTAGTTGGGTTCCAGTTCTGCAAGAGCCCCTATCAGCATCTAACAGGCCTTGGTGTCCTTGCTCATTGAAGCCACTGCACAGGACACATCATAACCATGATATAGGGAAGATTTGACGAGCTGTGGATAGGGAAGCCCGTCTGGTCAAGTGGGTAAGTTCTTTCTTTTCTCCAAGACAAGCAGGGTTCAATTCCCTGTCCTGACAAATGACACACTCAATCTCTCAGCAAGCATCTGTGCATTGATCTTTTTTTTTAATTCAGTTTTCCTTCCAAATCCTGCAACCCCTTCACCACAAATACAGTCCAATCATTCCTCGATACTCATTCACTCAGTCATTCCACTCCTTCATTCTACAGGCTCTACAAAAACCAACAAGAACAAGAGCTAGTTCAGCAAGCAGATTTAAAGCCTCTCTTTGGATTTATGTTGATGCTGCTGCCCTCTAGTAATGTTATACGGCAGCTGCAGCATAATCACAGGATTGAGAAAGGGGCAGTCCTATGCAAATAATCTCCTCCCATGATTACTTCTCTGAGCTTCCGTAGTGGTACGATGATAGGACCTTCAACAAATGGTCTTCAGCAGATTTCTAAAGTTGCCAAATTGTCTTAGGCTAAGGATTGTTCCAGTCGAAGGCCTTCCGATAAGGACCCCACCTTCACTTAGCAGGGTCCAGAATTACCTGCAGTAATCCTCTATACAGAACATGGGCGTTCGTGGGCCTATGTGGTCCTACTGTAAAGACTGCATGCTAAAACTATGATGTCTAAAGTCCCAGTCCTGGTCTCACTGTCAGAGGCACAGCATAACATAGCATGCCAGAGATGGCCATGCAAATCCTTGCCTAACCAACTGCCCCTTCCCCACGCTTGCTGTATTATGCATTTTCAAGACATAGGCCCATATTTATACTTTTTGACGCTAAACTGCGCTAACGCAGTTTAGCGTAAAAAAATTTAGCGCCGTCTAACGCCATTCTGAAGCGCCATGCGGGCGCCGTATTTATGGAATGGCGTTAGCCGGCGCTAGCAGACCGGCGCTGCCTGGTGTGCGTGGAAAAAAACCACGTACACCAGGCAGCGCCGGCGTAGGGGGAAAATGGCGTTAGGGCGTCTTAAAATGGGGCAAGTCAGGTTGAGGCAAAAAAATCGCCTCAACCCGATTTGCGCCATTTTTTTCGACGCCCAGATGCCATTTAAATGACTCCTGTCTTAGTAAAAACAGGAGTCATGCCCCCTTGCCCAATGGCCATGCCCAGGGGACTTATGTCCCCTGGGCATGGCCATTGGGCATAGTGGCATGTAGGGGGGCACAAATAAGGCCCCCCTATGCCACCAAAAAATATTAAAAATATAAAAAATTATACTTACCTGAACTTACCTGAATGTCCCTGGGGTGGGTCCCTTAATCCTTGGGTGTCCTCCTGGGGTGGGCAGGGGTGGCAGGGGGGGTCCCTGGGGGCAGGGGAGGGCACCTGTGGGCTCATTTTGAGCCCACAGGCCCCTTAACGCCTACCCTGACCCAGGCGTTAAATAGTGGCGCAAATGCGGGGTTTTTTGACCCGCCAACTCCCGGGCGTGATTTTTGCCCGGGAGTATAAATACGACGCATTTGCGTCGCCGTCATTTTTTTTGACGGGAACGCCTTCCTTGCATCTCATTAACGCAAGGAAGGCGTTCACGCAAAAAAATGACGCTATTTGCCCATACTTTGGCGCTAGACGCGTCTAACGCCAAAGTATAAATATGGCGTTAGTTTTGCGCCGAATTTGCGTCGAAAAAAACGACGCTAATTCGGCGCAAACGGACTATAAATATGCCCCATAGTCAATAAGAGGCCTGACTTTGTCCTTTTCTATCACTTCAAAATTCATCATGCTACCTTCTGACTGCAGCTAATAAGGGCTCTTTCACCTGCACAAAATTTTACCCTGCATTAAATCAACACCATTCAACCTATTTTATTATCTGCATGGCACCTTCCTCACATAATACAGCTCAATTCTGGCCCCCCTTAGGCCATATTTGTGCTCTCCAGAACACCAATTTGAAGAATCAACGAATACATTCATAAATGAAGATAAGACTTTGCTCCTATTTAAACTACTTGAGCAAAAGGAGGGAGGTGGCAGGTGGTGGTGGGGGTGGCAAGATTTGTAAATGTACCCAACTAATGCGATCAAAAAATGCCTTAAATTGTTCCTGTATTTTCTTTAACTAAAAATAATCTTTTTACGTGCAAAAAATCAAAAAGTGTATTTTTTTTCATCTAAACATACTTTAATGGTGGTGGCTGCATTTGAACCCCTGTCCAGGGGTAGGTTACTACACCAAAGGCAATAGACTTTGCCACTGAGCTACAGGCTCTTGATGGGTTCCAGTTGTGCAAGAGCCCCTATCAGCATCTGACAGGCCTCGGTGTCCTTGCTCATAGCAGCCACTGCACAGGACACATCATAACCATGATATAGGGAAGATTCGAACAACTATGGATAGGGTAGCTTGTCTTGTCCAGTGGGTAAGTTACTGCTTTCTACCCAGCCAAGCAGGGTTCAATTCCCTGTCCTGACAGATGACACACTCAATCTCTCAGCAAGCATCTGTGCCTTGATCTCTTTTTTTTTAATTCAGTTTTCCTTCCAAATCCTGCAACCCCTTCACCATAAATACAGTCCAATCAGTCCTCGATACTCATTCACTCAGTCATTCCACTCCTCCATTCTACAGGCTCTACAAAAACCAACAAGAACAAGAGCTAGTTCAGCAAGCAGATTTAAAGCCTCTCTTTGGATTTATGTTGATGCTGCTGCCCTGTAGTAATGTTATACGGCAGCTGCAGCATAATCACAGGATTGAGAAAGGGGCAGTCCTATGCAAATAATATCCTCCCATGATTACTTCTCTGAGCTTCCGTAGTGGTACGATGATAGGACCTTCAACAAATGGTCTTCAGCAGATTTCTAAACTTGCCAAATTGTCTTAGGCTAAGGATTGTTCCAGTCGAAGGCCTTCCGATAAGGACCCCACCCTCACTTAGCAGGGTCCAGAATTACCTGCAGTAATCCTCTATACAGAACATGGACGTTCGTGGGCCTATGTGGTCCTACTGTAAAGACTGCATGCTAAAACTATGATGTCTAAAGTCCCAGTCCTGGTCTCACTGTCAGAAGCACAGCATAACATAGCATGCCAGAGATGGCCATGCAAATCCTTGCCTAACCAACTGCCCCTTCCCCACGCTTGCTGCATTATGCATTTTCAAGACATAGGCCCATATTTATACTTTTTGACGCTAAACTGCGCTAATGCAGTTTAGCGTCAAAAAATTTAGCGCCGTCTAACGCCATTCTGAAGCGCCATGCGGGCGCCGTATTTATGGAATGGCGTTAGCCGGCGCTAGCAGACCGGCGCTGCCTGGTGTGCGTGGAAAAAAACCACGTACACCAGGCAGCGCCGGCGTAGGGGGAAAATGGCGTTAGGGCGTCTTAAAATGGGGCAAGTCAGGTTGAGGCAAAAAAATCGCCTCAACCCGATTTGCGCCATTTTTTTCGACGCCCAGATGCCATTTAAATGACTCCTGTCTTAGTAAAAACAGGAGTCATGCCCCCTTGCCCAATGGCCATGCCCAGGGGACTTATGTCCCCTGGGCATGGTCATTGGGCATAATGGCATGTAGGGGGGCACAAATAAGGCCCCCCTATGCCACCAAAAAAAAATTAAAAATATAAAAAATTATACTTACCTGAACTTACCTGAATGTCCCTGGGGTGGGTCCCTCAATCCTTGGGTGTCCTCCTGGGGTGGGCAGGGGTGGCAGGGGGGGTCCCTGGGGGCAGGGGAGGGCACCTGTGGGCTCATTTTGAGCCCACAGGCCCCTTAACGCCTACCCTGACCCAGGCGTTAAATAGTGGCGCAAATGCGGGGTTTTTTGACCCGCCAACTCCCGGGCGTGATTTTTGCCCGGGAGTATAAATACGACGCATTTGCGTCGCCGTCATTTTTTTAGACGGGAACGCCTTCCTTGCATCTCATTAACGCAAGGAAGGCGTTCACGCAAAAAAATGACGCTATTTGCCCATACTTTGGCGCTAGACGCGTCTAACGCCAAAGTATAAATATGGCGTTAGTTTTGCGCCGAATTTGCGTCGAAAAAAACGACGCTAATTCGGCGCAAACGGAGTATAAATATGCCCCATAGTCAATAAGAGGCCTGACTTTGTCCTTTTCTATCACTTCAAAATTCATCATGCTACCTTCTGACTGCAGCTAATAAGGGCTCTTTCACCTGCACAAAATTTTACCCTGCATTAAATCAACACCATTCAACCTATTTTATTATCTGCATGGCATCTTCCTCACATAATACAGCTCAATTCTGGCCCCTCTTAGGCCATATTTGTGCTCTCCAGAACACCAATTTGAAGAATCAACGAATACATTCATAAATGAAGATAAGACTTTGCTCCTATTTAAACTACTTGAGCAAAAGGAGGGAGGTGGCAGGTGGTGGTGGGGGTGGCAAGATTTGTAAATGTACCCAACTAATGCGTTCAAAAAATGCCTTAAATTGTTCCTGTATTTTCTTTAACTAAAAATAATCTTTTTACGTGCAAAAAATCAAAAAGTGATTTTTTTTTCATCTAAACATACTTTAATGGTGGTTGCTGCATTTGAATCCCTATCCAGGGGTAGGTTACTACACCAAAGGCAATAGACTTTGCCACTGAGCTACAGGCTCTTGATGGGTTCCATTTGTGCAAGAGCCCCTATCAGCATCTGACAGGCCTCGGTGTCCTTGCTCATAGCAGCCACTGCACAGGACACATCATAACCATGATATAGGGAAGATTCGAACAACTATGGATAGGGTAGCTTGTCTTGTCCAGTGGGTAAGTTAGTGCTTTCCACCCAGCCAAGCAGGGTTCAATTCCCTGTCCTGACAGATGACACACTCAATCTCTCAGCAAGCATCTGTGCATTGATCTCTTTTTTTTAATTCAGTTTTCCTTCCAAATCCTGCAACCCCTTCACCACAAATACAGTCCAATCATTCCTCGATACTCATTCACTCAGTCATTCCACTCCTCCATTCTACAGGCTCTACAAAAACCAACAAGAACAACAGCTAGTTCAGCAAGCAGATTTAAAGCCTCTCTTTGGATTTATGTTGATGCTGCTGCCCTGTAGTAATGTTATACGGCAGCTGCAGCATAATCACAGGATTGAGAAAGGGGCAGTCCTATGCAAATAATATCCTCCCATGATTACTTCTCTGAGCTTCCGTGGTGGTACGATGATAGGACCTTCAACAAATGGTCTTCAGCAGATTTCTAAACTTGCCAAATTGTCTTAGGCTAAGGATTGTTCCAGTCGAAGGCCTTCCGATAAGGACCCCACCCTCACTTAGCAGGGTCCAGAATTACCTGCAGTAATCCTCTATACAGAACATGGGCGTTCGTGGGCCTACGTGGGCCTACTGTAAAGACTGCATGTTAAAACTGTGATGTCTAAAGTCCCAGTCCTGGTCTCACTGTCAGAGGCACAGCATAACATAGCATGCCAGACATGGCCATGCAAATCATTGCCTAACCAACTGCCCCTTCCCCATGCTTGTTGCATTATGCATTTTCAAGACATAGTCAATAAGAGGCCTGACTTTGTTCTTTTCTATCACTTCAAAATTCATCATGCTACCTTCTGACTGCAGCTAATAAGGGCTCTTTCACCTGCACAAAATTTTACCCTGCATTAAATCAACACCATTCAACCTATTTTATTATCTGCATGGCACCTTCCTCACATAATACAGCTCAATTCTGGCCCCCCTTAGGCCATATTTGTGCTCTCCAGAACACCAATTTGAAGAATCAACGAATACATTCATAAATGAAGATAAGACTTTGCTCCTATTTAAACTACTTGAGCAAAAGGAGGGAGGTGGCAGTTGGTGGTGGGGGTGGCAAGATTTGTAAATGTACCCAACTAATGCGATCAAAAAATGACTTAAATTGTTCCTGTATTTTTTTTAAGTAAAAATAATCTTTTTACGTGCAAAAAATCAAAAACTGTATTTTTTTCCATCTAAACATACTTTAGTGGTGGTGGCTGCTTTCAAACCCCTGTCCAGGGGTAGGTTCCTGCACCAAAGGCACTAGACTCTGCCACTGAGCTACAGGCTCTTGACGGGTCCCAGTTCTGTAAGAGCCCCTATCAGCATCTAACAGGCCGTGGTGTCCTTGCTCATAGAAGCCACTGCACAGGACACATCATCACCATGATATAGGGAAGATTTGACAAGCTGTGGAAAGGGAAGCCCGTCTGGTCCAGAGGGTAAGTTCTTGCTTTCCTCCCAGACAAGCAGGGTTCAATTCCCTGTCCTGACAGATGACACACTCAGTCTCTCATCAAGCATCTGTGCATTGATCTTTTTTTTTAATTCAGTTTTCCTTCCAAATCCTACAACCCCTTCACCACAAATACAGTCCAATCATTCCTCGATACTCATTCACTCAGTCATTCCACTCCTTCATTCTACAGGCTCTACAAAAACCAACAAGAACAAGAGCTAGTTCAGCAAGCAGATTTAAAGCCTCTCTTTGGATTTATGTTGATGCTGCTGCCCTCTAGTAATGTTATTTGGCAGCTGCAGCATAATCACAGGATTGAGAAAGGGGCAGTCCTATGCAAATAATCTCCTCCCATGATTACTTCTCTGAGCTTCCGTAGTGGTACGATGATAGGACCTTCAACAAATGGTCTTCAGCAGATTTCTAAACTTGCCAAATTGTCTTAGGCTAAGGATTGTTCCAGTCGAAGGCCTTCCGATAAGGACCCCACCCTCACTTAGCAGGGTCCAGAATTACCTGCAGTAATCCTCTATACAGACCATGGGCGTTCGTGGGCCTACGTGGGCCTACTGTAAAGACTGCCTGCTAAAACTGTTTTGTCTAAAGTCCCAGTCCTCGTATCAGTGTTAGAGGCACAGCATAACATAGCATGCCAGACATGACCATGCAAATCCTTGCCTAACCAACTGCCCCTTTCCCCACGCTTGCTGCATTATGCGTTTTCAAAACATAGTCAATAAGAGGCCTGACTTTGTCCTTTTCTATCACTTCAAAATTCATCATGCTACCTTCTGACTGCAGCTAATAAGGGCTCTTTCACCTGCACAAAATTTTACCCTGCATTAAATCAACACCATTCAACCTATTTTATTATCTGCATGGCACCTTCCTCACATAATACAGCTCAATTCTGGCCCCCCTTAGGCCATATTTGTTCTCTCCAGAACACCAATTTGAAGAATCAACGAATACATTCATAAATGAAGAGAAGACTTTGGTCCTATTTAAACTACTTGAGCAAAAGGAGGGAGGTGGCAGGTGGTGGTGGGGGTGGCAAGATTTGTAAATGTACCCAACTAATGCGATCAAAAAATGACTTAAATTGTTCCTGTATTTTTTTTAAGTAAAAATAATCTTTTTACGTGCAAAAAATCAAAAACTGTTTTTTTTTTCATCCAAACATATTTTAATGGTGGTGGCTGGATTCAAACCAGTGGCAGGTTCCTGCACCAAAGGCACTAGACTTTGCCACTGAGCTACAGGCTCTTGTTGGGTTCCAGTTCTGCAAGAGCCCCTATCAGCATCTAACAGGCCTTGGTGTCCTTGCTCATTGAAGCCACTGCACAGGACACATCATAACCATGATATAGGGAAGATTTGACGAGCTGTGGATAGGGAAGCCCGTCTGGTCCAGTGGGTAAGTTCTTTCTTTCCTCCAAGACAAGCAGGGTTCAATTCCCTGTCCTGACAAATGACACACTCAATCTCTCAGCAAGCATCTGTGCATTGATCTTTTTTTTTAATTCAGTTTTCCTTCCAAATCCTGCAACCCCTTCACCACAAATACAGTCCAATCATTCCTCGATACTCATTCACTCAGTCATTCCACTCCTTCATTCTACAGGCTCTACAAAAACCAACAAGAACAAGAGCTAGTTCAGCAAGCAGATTTAAAGCCTCTCTTTGGATTTATGTTGATGCTGCTGCCCTCTAGTAATGTTATATGGCAGCTGCAGCATAATCACAGGATTGAGAAAGGGGCAGTCCTATGCAAATAATCTCCTCCCATGATTACTTCTCTGAGCTTCCGTAGTGGTACGATGATAGGACCTTCAACAAATGGTCTTCAGCAGATTTCTAAAGTTGCCAAATTGTCTTAGGCTAAGGATTGTTCCAGTCGAAGGCCTTCCGATAAGGACCCCACCCTCACTTAGCAGGGTCCAGAATTACCTGCAGTAATCCTCTATACAGAACATGGGTGTTCGTGGGCCTACGTGGGCCTACTGTAAAGAATGCATGCTAAAACTGTTTTGTCTAAAGTCCCAGTCCTCGTATCAGTGTCAGAGGCACAGCATAACATAGCATGCCAGACATGACCATGCAAATCCTTGCCTAACCAACTGCCCCTTTCCCCACGCTTGCTGCATTATGCATTTTCAAAACATAGTCAATAAGAGGCCTGACTTTGTCCTTTTCTATCACTTCAAAATTCATCATGCTACCTTCTGACTGCAGCTAATAAGGGCTCTTTCACCTGCACAAAATTTTACCCTGCATTAAATCAACACCATTCAACCTATTTTATTATCTGCATGGCACCTTCCTCACATAATACAGCTCAATTCTGGCCCCCCTTAGGCCATATTTGTTCTCTCCAGAACACCAATTTGAAGAATCAACGAATACATTCATAAATGAAGAGAAGACTTTGGTCCTATTTAAACTACTTGAGCAAAAGGAGGGAGGTGGCAGGTGGTGGTGGGGGTGGCAAGATTTGTAAATGTACCCAACTAATGCGATCAAAAAATGACTTAAATTGTTCCTGTATTTTTTTTAAGTAAAAATAATCTTTTTACGTGCAAAAAATCAAAAACTGTTTTTTTTTTCATCCTAACATACTTTAATGGTGGTGGCTGGATTCAAACCAGTGGCCAGGGGTAGGTTCTTGCACCAAAGGCACTAGACTTTGCCTCTGAGTTACAGGCTCTTGTTGGGTTCCAGTTCTGCAAGAGCCCCTATCAGCATCTAACAGGCCTTGGTGTCCTTGCTCATAGAAGCCACTGCACAGGACACATCATAACCATGATATAGGGAAGATTTGACGAGCTGTGGATAGGGAAGCCCGTCTGGTCCAGTGGGTAAGTTCTTGCTTTCCTCCAAGACAAGCAGGGTTCAATTCCCTGTCCTGACAAATGACACACTCAATCTCTCAGCAAGCATCTGTGCATTGATCTTTTTTTTTAATTCAGTTTTCCTTCCAAATCCTACAACCCCTTCACCACAAATACAGTCCAATCATTCCTCGATACTCATTCACTCAGTCATTCCACTCCTTCATTCTACAGGCTCTACAAAAACCAACAAGAACAAGAGCTAGTTCAGCAAGCAGATTTAAAGCCTCTCTTTGGATTTATGTTGATGCTGCTGCCCTCTAGTAATGTTATATGGCAGCTGCAGCATAATCACAGGATTGAGAAAGGGGCAGTCCTATGCAAATAATCTCCTCCCATGATTACTTCTCTGAGCTTCCGTAGTGGTACGATGATAGGACCTTCAACAAATGGTCTTCAGCAGATTTCTAAAGTTGCCAAATTGTCTTAGGCTAAGGATTGTTCCAGTCGAAGGCCTTCCGATAGGGACCCCACCCTCACTTAGCAGGGTCCAGAATTACCTGCAGTAATCCTCTATACAGAACTTGGACGTTCGTGGGCCTATGTGGTCCTACTGTAAAGACTGCATGCTAAAACTATGATGTCTAAAGTCCCAGTCCTGGTCTCACGGTCAGAGGCACAGCATAACATAGCATGCCAGAGATGGCCATGCAAATCCTTGCCTAACCAACTGCCCCTTCTCCACGCTTGCTGCATTATGCATTTTCAAGACATAGGCCCATATTTATACTTTTTGACGCTAAACTGCGCTAACGCAGTTTAGCGTAAAAAAATTTAGCGCCGTCTAACGCCATTCTGAAGCGCCATGCGGGCGCCGTATTTATGGAATGGCGTTAGCCGGCGCTAGCAGACCGGCGCTGCCTGGTGTGCGTGGAAAAAAACCACGTACACCAGGCAGCGCCGGCGTAGGGGGAAAATGGCGTTAGGGCGTCTTAAAATGGGGCAAGTCAGGTTGAGGCAAAAAAATCGCCTCAACCCGATTTGCGCCATTTTTTTCGACGCCCAGATGCCATTTAAATGACTCCTGTCTTAGTAAAAACAGGAGTCATGCCCCCTTGCCCAATGGCCATGCCCAGGGGACTTATGTCCCCTGGGCATGGTCATTGGGCATAGTGGCATGTAGGGGGGCACAAATAAGGCCCCCCTATGCCACCAAAAAATATTAAAAATATAAAAAATTATACTTACCTGAACTTACCTGAATGTCCCTGGGGTGGGTCCCTTAATCCTTGGGTGTCCTCCTGGGGTGGGCAGGGGTGGCAGGGGGGGTCCCTGGGGGCAGGGGAGGGCACCTGTGGGCTCATTTTGAGCCCACAGGCCCCTTAACGCCTACCCTGACCCAGGCGTTAAATAGTGGCGCAAATGCGGGGTTTTTTGACCCGCCAACTCCCGGGCGTGATTTTTGCCCGGGAGTATAAATACGACGCATTTGCGTCGCCGTCATTTTTTTAGACGGGAACGCCTTCCTTGCATCTCATTAACGCAAGGAAGGCGTTCACGCAAAAAAATGACGCTATTTGCCCATACTTTGGCACTAGACGCGTCTAACGCCAAAGTATAAATATGGCGTTAGTTTTGCGCCGAATTTGCGTCGAAAAAAACGACGCTAATTCGGCGCAAACGGAGTATAAATATGCCCCATAGTCAATAAGAGGCCTGACTTTGTCCTTTTCTATCACTTCAAAATTCATCATGCTACCTTCTGACTGCAGCTAATAAGGGCTCTTTCACCTGCACAAAATTTTACCCTGCATTAAATCAACACCATTCAACCTATTTTATTATCTGCATGGCACCTTCCTCACATAATACAGCTCAATTCTGGCCCCTCTTAGGCCATATTTGTGCTCTCCAGAACACCAATTTGAAGAATCAACGAATACATTCATAAATGAAGATAAGACTTTGCTCCTATTTAAACTACTTGAGCAAAAGGAGGGAGGTGGCAGGTGGTGGTGGGGGTGGCAAGATTTGTAAATGTACCCAACTAATGCGTTCAAAAAATGCCTTAAATTGTTCCTGTATTTTCTTTAACTAAAAATAATCTTTTTACGTGCAAAAAATCAAAAAGTGATTTTTTTTTCATCTAAACATACTTTAATGGTGGTTGCTGCATTTGAACCCCTATCCAGGGGTAGGTTACTACACCAAAGGCACTAGACTTTGCCACTGAGCTACAGGCTCTTGATGGGTTCCAGTTGTGCAAGAGCCCCTATCAGCATCTGACAGGCCTCGGTGTCCTTGCTCATAGCAGCCACTGCACAGGACACATCATAACCATGATATAGGGAAGATTCGAACAACTATGGATAGGGTAGCTTGTCTTGTCCAGTGGGTAAGTTACTGCTTTCCACCCAGCCAAGCAGGGTTCAATTCTCTGTCCTGACAGATGACACACTTAATCTCTCAGCAAGCATCTGTGCATTGATCTCTTTTTTTTTATTCAGTTTTCCTTCCAAATCCTGCAACCCCTTCACCACAAATACAGTCCAATCATTCCTCGATACTCATTCACTCAGTCATTCCACTCCTCCATTCTACAGGCTCTACAAAAACCAACAAGAACAAGAGCTAGTTCAGCAAGCAGATTTAAAGCCTCTCTTTGGATTTATGTTGATGCTGCTGCCCTGTAGTAATGTTATACGGCAGCTGCAGCATAATCACAGGATTGAGAAAGGGGCAGTCCTATGCAAATAATATCCTCCCATGATTACTTCTCTGAGCTTCCGTGGTGGTACGATGATAGGACCTTCAACAAATGTTCTTCAGCAGATTTCTAAACTTGCCAAATTGTCTTAGGCTAAGGATTGTTCCAGTCGAAGGCCTTCCGATAAGGACCCCACCCTCACTTAGCAGGGTCCAGAATTACCTGCAGTAATCCTCTATACAGAACATGGGCGTTCGTGGGCCTACGTGGGCCTACTGTAAAGACTGCATGTTAAAACTGTGATGTCTAAAGTCCCAGTCCTGGTCTCACTGTCAGAGGCATAGCATAACATAGCATGCCAGACATGGCCATGCAAATCATTGCCTAACCAACTGCCCCTTCCCCATGCTTGTTGCATTATGCATTTTCAAGACATAGTCAATAAGAGGCCTGACTTTGTTCTTTTCTATCACTTCAAAATTCATCATGCTACCTTCTGACTGCAGCTAATAAGGGCTTTTTCACCTGCACAAAATTTTACCCTGCATTAAATCAACACTATTCAACCTATTTTATTATCTGCATGGCACCTTCCTCACATAATACAGCTCAATTCTGGCCCCCCTTAGGCCATATTTGTGCTCTCCAGAACACCAATTTGAAGAATCAACGAATACATTCATAAATGAAGATAAGACTTTGCTCCTATTTAAACTACTTGAGCAAAAGGAGGGAGGTGGCAGTTGGTGGTGGGGGTGGCAAGATTTGTAAATGTACCCAACTAATGCGATCAAAAAATGACTTAAATTGTTCCTGTATTTTTTTTAAGTAAAAATAATCTTTTTACGTGCAAAAAATCAAAAACTGTATTTTTTTCCATCTAAACATACTTTAGTGGTGGTGGCTGCTTTCAAACCCCTGTCCAGGGGAAGGTTCCTGCACCAAAGGCACTAGACTCTGCCACTGAGCTACAGGCTCTTGACAGGTCCCACTTCTGTAAGAGCCCCTATCAGCATCTAACAGGCCTTGGTGTCCTTGCTCATAGAAGCCACTGCACAGGACACATCATCACCATGATATAGGGAAGATTTGACAAGCTGTGGAAAGGGAAGCCCGTCTGGTCCAGAGGGTAAGTTCTTGCTTTCCTCCCAGACAAGCAGGGTTCAATTCCCTGTCCTGACAGATGACACACTCAGTCTCTCAGCAAGCATCTGTGCATTGATCTTTTTTTTTAATTCAGTTTTCCTTCCAAATCCTGCAACCCCTTCACCACAAATACAGTCCAATCATTCCTCGATACTCATTCACTCAGTCATTCCACTCCTTCATTCTACAGGCTCTACAAAAACCAACAAGAACAACAGCTAGTTCAGCAAGCAGATTTAAAGCCTCTCTTTGGATTTATGTTGATGCTGCTGCCCTCTAGTAATGTTATTTGGCAGCTGCAGCATAATCACAGGATTGAGAAAGGGGCAGTCCTATGCAAATAATCTCCTCCCATGATTACTTCTCTGAGCTTCCGTAGTGGTACGATGATAGGACCTTCAACAAATGGTCTTCAGCAGATTTCTAAACTTGCCAAATTGTCTTAGGCTAAGGATTGTTCCAGTCGAAGGCCTTCCGATAAGGACCCCACCCTCACTTAGCAGGGTCCAGAATTACCTGCAGTAATCCTCTATACAGAACATGGGCGTTCGTGGGCCTACGTGGGCCTACTGTAAAGACTGCATGCTAAAACTGTTTTGTCTAAAGTTCTAGTCCTTGTATCAGTGTCAGAGGCACAGCATAACATAGCATGCCAGACATGACCATGCAAATCCTTGCCTAACCAACTGCCCCTTTCCCCACGCTTGCTGCATTATGCATTTTCAAAACATAGTCAATAAGAGGCCTGACTTTGTCCTTTTCTATAACTTCAAAATTCATCATGCTACCTTCTGACTGCAGCTAATAAGGGCTCTTTCACCTGCACAAAATTTTACCCTGCATTAAATCAACACCATTCAACCTATTTTATTATCTGCATGGCACCTTCCTCACATAATACAGCTCAATTCTGGCCCCCCTTAGGCCATATTTGTTCTCTCCAGAACCCCAATTTGAAGAATCAACGAATACATTCATAAATGAAGAGAAGACTTTGGTCCTATTTAAACTACTTGAGCAAAAGGAGGGAGGTGGCAGGTGGTGGTGGGGGTGGCAAGATTTGTAAATGTACCCAACTAATGCGATCAAAAAATGACTTAAATTGTTCCTGTATTTTTTTTAAGTAAAAATAATCTTTTTACGTGCAAAAAATCAAAAACTGTATTTTTTTCCATCTAAACATACTTTAGTGGTGGTGGCTGCTTTCAAACCCCTGTCCAGGGGAAGGTTCCTGCACCAAAGGCACTAGACTCTGCCACTGAGCTACAGGCTCTTGATGGGTCCCAGTTCTGTAAGAGCCCCTATCAGCATCTAACAGGCCTTGGTGTCCTTGCTCATAGAAGCCACTGCACAGGACACATCATCACCATGATATAGGGAAGATTTGACAAGCTGTGGAAAGGGAAGCCCGTCTGGTCCAGAGGGTAAGTTCTTGCTTTCCTCCCAGACAAGCAGGGTTCAATTCCCTGTCCTGACAGATGACACACACAGTCTCTCAGCAAGCATCTGTGCATTGATCTTTTTTTTAAATTCAGTTTTCCTTCCAAATCCTGCAACCCCTTCACCACAAATACAGTCCAATCATTCCTCGATACTCATTCACTCAGTCATTCCACTCCTCCATTCTACAGGCTCTACAAAAACCAACAAGAACAAGAGCTAGTTCAGCAAGCAGATTTAAAGCCTCTCTTTGGATTTATGTTGATGCTGCTGCCCTGTAGTAATGTTATACGGCAGCTGCAGCATAATCACAGGATTGAGAAAGGGGCAGTCCTATGCAAATAATATCCTCCCATGATTACTTCTCTGAGCTTCCGTAGTGGTACGATGATAGGACCTTCAACAAATGGTCTTCAGCAGATTTCTAAACTTGCCAAATTGTCTTAGGCTAAGGATTGTTCCAGTCGAAGGCCTTCCGATAAGGACCCCACCCTCACTTAGCAGGGTCCAGAATTACCTGCAGTAATCCTCTATACAGAACATGGACGTTCGTGGGCCTATGTGGTCCTACTGTAAAGACTGCATGCTAAAACTATGATGTCTAAAGTCCCAGTCCTGGTCTCACTGTCAGAGGCACAGCATAACATAGCATGCCAGAGATGGCCATGCAAATCCTTGCCTAACCAACTGCCCCTTCCCCACGCTTGCTGCATTATGCATTTTCAAGACATAGGCCCATATTTATACTTTTTGACGCTAAACTGCGCTAACGCAGTTTAGCGTCAAAAAATTTAGCGCCGTCTAACGCCATTCTGAAGCGCCATGCGGGCGCCGTATTTATGGAATGGCGTTAGCCGGCGCTAGCAGACCGGCGCTGCCTGGTGTGCGTGGAAAAAAACCACGTACACCAGGCAGCGCCGGCGTAGGGGGAAAATGGCGTTAGGGCGTCTTAAAATGGGGCAAGTCAGGTTGAGGCAAAAAAATCGCCTCAACCCGATTTGCGCCATTTTTTTCGACGCCCAGATGCCATTTAAATGACTCCTGTCTTAGTAAAAACAGGAGTCATGCCCCCTTGCCCAATGGCCATGCCCAGGGGACTTATGTCCCCTGGGCATGGTCATTGGGCATAGTGGCATGTAGGGGGGCACAAATAAGGCCCCCCTATGCCACCAAAAAATATTAAAAATATAAAAAATTATACTTACCTGAACTTACCTGAATGTCCCTGGGGTGGGTCCCTTAATCCTTGGGTGTCCTCCTGGGGTGGGCAGGGGTGGCAGGGGGGGTCCCTGGGGGCAGGGGAGGGCACCTGTGGGCTCATTTTGAGCCCACAGGCCCCTTAACGCCTACCCTGACCCAGGCGTTAAATAGTGGCGCAAATGCGGGGTTTTTTGACCCGCCAACTCCCGGGCGTGATTTTTGCCCGGGAGTATAAATACGACGCATTTGCGTCGCCGTCATTTTTTTAGACGGGAACGCCTTCCTTGCATCTCATTAACGCAAGGAAGGCGTTCACGCAAAAAAATGACGCTATTTGCCCATACTTTGGCGCTAGACGCGTCTAACGCCAAAGTATAAATATGGCGTTAGTTTTGCGCCGAATTTGCGTCGAAAAAAACGACGCTAATTCGGCGCAAACGGAGTATAAATATGCCCCATAGTCAATAAGAGGCCTGACTTTGTCCTTTTCTATCACTTCAAAATTCATCATGCTACCTTCTGACTGCAGCTAATAAGGGCTCTTTCACCTGCACAAAATTTTACCCTGCATTAAATCAACACCATTCAACCTATTTTATTATCTGCATGGCATCTTCCTCACATAATACAGCTCAATTCTGGCCCCTCTTAGGCCATATTTGTGCTCTCCAGAACACCAATTTGAAGAATCAACGAATACATTCATAAATGAAGATAAGACTTTGCTCCTATTTAAACTACTTGAGCAAAAGGAGGGAGGTGGCAGGTGGTGGTGGGGGTGGCAAGATTTGTAAATGTACCCAACTAATGCGTTCAAAAAATGCCTTAAATTGTTCCTGTATTTTCTTTAACTAAAAATAATCTTTTTACGTGCAAAAAATCAAAAAGTGATTTTTTTTTCATCTAAACATACTTTAATGGTGGTTGCTGCATTTGAATCCCTATCCAGGGGTAGGTTACTACACCAAAGGCAATAGACTTTGCCACTGAGCTACAGGCTCTTGATGGGTTCCAGTTGTGCAAGAGCCCCTATCAGCATCTGACAGGCCTCGGTGTCCTTGCTCATAGCAGCCACTGCACAGGACACATCATAACCATGATATAGGGAAGATTCGAACAACTATGGATAGGGTAGCTTGTCTTGTCCAGTGGGTAAGTTAGTGCTTTCCACCCAGCCAAGCAGGGTTCAATTCCCTGTCCTGACAGATGACACACTCAATCTCTCAGCAAGAATCTGTGCATTGATCTCTTTTTTTTAATTCAGTTTTCCTTCCAAATCCTGCAACCCCTTCACCACAAATACAGTCCAATCATTCCTCGATACTCATTCACTCAGTCATTCCACTCCTCCATTCTATAGGCTCTACAAAAACCAACAAGAACAACAGCTAGTTCAGCAAGCAGATTTAAAGCCTCTCTTTGGATTTATGTTGATGCTGCTGCCCTGTAGTAATGTTATACGGCAGCTGCAGCATAATCACAGGATTGAGAAAGGGGCAGTCCTATGCAAATAATATCCTCCCATGATTACTTCTCTGAGCTTCCGTGGTGGTACGATGATAGGACCTTCAACAAATGGTCTTCAGCAGATTTCTAAACTTGCCAAATTGTCTTAGGCTAAGGATTGTTCCAGTCGAAGGCCTTCCGATAAGGACCCCACCCTCACTTAGCAGAGTCCAGAATTACCTGCAGTAATCCTCTATACAGAACATGGGCCTACTGTAAAGACTGCATGTTAAAACTGTGATGTCTAAAGTCCCAGTCCTGGTCTCACTGTCAGAGGCACAGCATAACATAGCATGCCAGACATGGCCATGCAAATCATTGCCTAACCAACTGCCCCTTCCCCATGCTTGTTGCATTATGCATTTTCAAGACATAGTCAATAAGAGGCCTGACTTTGTTCTTTTCTATCACTTCAAAATTCATCATGCTACCTTCTGACTGCAGCTAATAAGGGCTCTTTCACCTGCACAAAATTTTACCCTGCATTAAATCAACACCATTCAACCTATTTTATTATCTGCATGGCACCTTCCTCACATAATACAGCTCAATTCTGGCCCCCCTTAGGCCATATTTGTGCTCTCCAGAACACCAATTTGAAGAATCAACGAATACATTCATAAATGAAGATAAGACTTTGCTCCTATTTAAACTACTTGAGCAAAAGGAGGGAGGTGGCAGTTGGTGGTGGGGGTGGCAAGATTTGTAAATGTACCCAACTAATGCGATCAAAAAATGACTTAAATTGTTCCTGTATTTTTTTTAAGTAAAAATAATCTTTTTACGTGCAAAAAATCAAAAACTGTATTTTTTTCCATCTAAACATACTTTAGTGGTGGTGGCTGCTTTCAAACCCCTGTCCAGGGGTAGGTTCCTGCACCAAAGGCACTAGACTCTGCCACTGAGCTACAGGCTCTTGACGGGTCCCAGTTCTGTAAGAGCCCCTATCAGCATCTAACAGGCCGTGGTGTCCTTGCTCATAGAAGCCACTGCACAGGACACATCATCACCATGATATAGGGAAGATTTGACAAGCTGTGGAAAGGGAAGCCCGTCTGGTCCAGAGGGTAAGTTCTTGCTTTCCTCCCAGACAAGCAGGGTTCAATTCCCTGTCCTGACAGATGACACACTCAGTCTCTCATCAAGCATCTGTGCATTGATCTTTTTTTTTAATTCAGTTTTCCTTCCAAATCCTACAACCCCTTCACCACAAATACAGTCCAATCATTCCTCGATACTCATTCACTCAGTCATTCCACTCCTTCATTCTACAGGCTCTACAAAAACCAACAAGAACAAGAGCTAGTTCAGCAAGCAGATTTAAAGCCTCTCTTTGGATTTATGTTGATGCTGCTGCCCTCTAGTAATGTTATTTGGCAGCTGCAGCATAATCACAGGATTGAGAAAGGGGCAGTCCTATGCAAATAATCTCCTCCCATGATTACTTCTCTGAGCTTCCGTAGTGGTACGATGATAGGACCTTCAACAAATGGTCTTCAGCAGATTTCTAAACTTGCCAAATTGTCTTAGGCTAAGGATTGTTCCAGTCGAAGGCCTTCCGATAAGGACCCCACCCTCACTTAGCAGGGTCCAGAATTACCTGCAGTAATCCTCTATACAGACCATGGGCGTTCGTGGGCCTACGTGGGCCTACTGTAAAGACTGCCTGCTAAAACTGTTTTGTCTAAAGTCCCAGTCCTCGTATCAGTGTTAGAGACACAGCATAACATAGCATGCCAGACATGACCATGCAAATCCTTGCCTAACCAACTGCCCCTTTCCCCACGCTTGCTGCATTATGTGTTTTCAAAACATAGTCAATAAGAGGCCTGACTTTGTCCTTTTCTATCACTTCAAAATTCATCATGCTACCTTCTGACTGCAGCTAATAAGGGCTCTTTCACCTGCACAAAATTTTACCCTGCATTAAATCAACACCATTCAACCTATTTTATTATCTGCATGGCACCTTCCTCACATAATACAGCTCAATTCTGGCCCCCCTTAGGCCATATTTGTTCTCTCCAGAACACCAATTTGAAGAATCAACGAATACATTCATAAATGAAGAGAAGACTTTGGTCCTATTTAAACTACTTGAGCAAAAGGAGGGAGGTGGCAGGTGGTGGTGGGGGTGGCAAGATTTGTAAATGTACCCAACTAATGCGATCAAAAAATGACTTAAATTGTTCCTGTATTTTTTTTAAGTAAAAATAATCTTTTTACGTGCAAAAAATCAAAAACTGTTTTTTTTTTCATCCAAACATACTTTAATGGTGGTGGCTGGATTCAAACCAGTGGCAGGTTCCTGCACCAAAGGCACTAGACTTTGCCACTGAGCTACAGGCTCTTGTTGGGTTCCAGTTCTGCAAGAGCCCCTATCAGCATCTAACAGGCCTTGGTGTCCTTGCTCATTGAAGCCACTGCACAGGACACATCATAACCATGATATAGGGAAGATTTGACGAGCTGTGGATAGGGAAGCCCGTCTGGTCCAGTGGGTAAGTTCTTTCTTTCCTCCAAGACAAGCAGGGTTCAATTCCCTGTCCTGACAAATGACACACTCAATCTCTCAGCAAGCATCTGTGCATTGATCTTTTTTTTTAATTCAGTTTTCCTTCCAAATCCTGCAACCCCTTCACCACAAATACAGTCCAATCATTCCTCGATACTCATTCACTCAGTCATTCCACTCCTTCATTCTACAGGCTCTACAAAAACCAACAAGAACAAGAGCTAGTTCAGCAAGCAGATTTAAAGCCTCTCTTTGGATTTATGTTGATGCTGCTGCCCTCTAGTAATGTTATATGGCAGCTGCAGCATAATCACAGGATTGAGAAAGGGGCAGTCCTATGCAAATAATCTCCTCCCATGATTACTTCTCTGAGCTTCCGTAGTGGTACGATGATAGGACCTTCAACAAATGGTCTTCAGCAGATTTCTAAAGTTGCCAAATTGTCTTAGGCTAAGGATTGTTCCAGTCGAAGGCCTTCCGATAAGGACCCCACCCTCACTTAGCAGGGTCCAGAATTACCTGCAGTAATCCTCTATACAGAACATGGGTGTTCGTGGGCCTACGTGGGCCTACTGTAAAGACTGCATGCTAAAACTGTTTTGTCTAAAGTCCCAGTCCTCGTATCAGTGTCAGAGGCACAGCATAACATAGCATGCCAGACATGACCATGCAAATCCTTGCCTAACCAACTGCCCCTTTCCCCACGCTTGCTGCATTATGCATTTTCAAAACATAGTCAATAAGAGGCCTGACTTTGTCCTTTTCTATCACTTCAAAATTCATCATGCTACCTTCTGACTGCAGCTAATAAGGGCTCTTTCACCTGCACAAAATTTTACCCTGCATTAAATCAACACCATTCAACCTATTTTATTATCTGCATGGCACCTTCCTCACATAATACAGCTCAATTCTGGCCCCCCTTAGGCCATATTTGTTCTCTCCAGAACACCAATTTGAAGAATCAACGAATACATTCATAAATGAAGAGAAGACTTTGGTCCTATTTAAACTACTTGAGCAAAAGGAGGGAGGTGGCAGGTGGTGGTGGGGGTGGCAAGATTTGTAAATGTACCCAACTAATGCGATCAAAAAATGACTTAAATTGTTCCTGTATTTTTTTTAAGTAAAAATAATCTTTTTACGTGCAAAAAATCAAAAACTGTTTTTTTTTTCATCCTAACATACTTTAATGGTGGTGGCTGGATTCAAACCAGTGGCCAGGGGTAGGTTCTTGCACCAAAGGCACTAGACTTTGCCTCTGAGTTACAGGCTCTTGTTGGGTTCCAGTTCTGCAAGAGCCCCTATCAGCATCTAACAGGCCTTGGTGTCCTTGCTCATAGAAGCCACTGCACAGGACACATCATAACCATGATATAGGGAAGATTTGACGAGCTGTGGATAGGGAAGCCCGTCTGGTCCAGTGGGTAAGTTCTTGCTTTCCTCCAAGACAAGCAGGGTTCAATTCCCTGTCCTGACAAATGACACACTCAATCTCTCAGCAAGCATCTGTGCATTGATCTTTTTTTTTAATTCAGTTTTCCTTCCAAATCCTACAACCCCTTCACCACAAATACAGTCCAATCATTCCTCGATACTCATTCACTCAGTCATTCCACTCCTTCATTCTACAGGCTCTACAAAAACCAACAAGAACAAGAGCTAGTTCAGCAAGCAGATTTAAAGCCTCTCTTTGGATTTATGTTGATGCTGCTGCCCTCTAGTAATGTTATATGGCAGCTGCAGCATAATCACAGGATTGAGAAAGGGGCAGTCCTATGCAAATAATCTCCTCCCATGATTACTTCTCTGAGCTTCCGTAGTGGTACGATGATAGGACCTTCAACAAATGGTCTTCAGCAGATTTCTAAAGTTGCCAAATTGTCTTAGGCTAAGGATTGTTCCAGTCGAAGGCCTTCCGATAGGGACCCCACCCTCACTTAGCAGGGTCCAGAATTACCTGCAGTAATCCTCTATACAGAACTTGGACGTTCGTGGGCCTATGTGGTCCTACTGTAAAGACTGCATGCTAAAACTATGATGTCTAAAGTCCCAGTCCTGGTCTCACGGTCAGAGGCACAGCATAACATAGCATGCCAGAGATGGCCATGCAAATCCTTGCCTAACCAACTGCCCCTTCTCCACGCTTGCTGCATTATGCATTTTCAAGACATAGGCCCATATTTATACTTTTTGACGCTAAACTGCGCTAACGCAGTTTAGCGTAAAAAAATTTAGCGCCGTCTAACGCCATTCTGAAGCGCCATGCGGGCGCCGTATTTATGGAATGGCGTTAGCCGGCGCTAGCAGACCGGCGCTGCCTGGTGTGCGTGGAAAAAAACCACGTACACCAGGCAGCGCCGGCGTAGGGGGAAAATGGCGTTAGGGCGTCTTAAAATGGGGCAAGTCAGGTTGAGGCAAAAAAATCGCCTCAACCCGATTTGCGCCATTTTTTTCGACGCCCAGATGCCATTTAAATGACTCCTGTCTTAGTAAAAACAGGAGTCATGCCCCCTTGCCCAATGGCCATGCCCAGGGGACTTATGTCCCCTGGGCATGGTCATTGGGCATAGTGGCATGTAGGGGGGCACAAATAAGGCCCCCCTATGCCACCAAAAAATATTAAAAATATAAAAAATTATACTTACCTGAACTTACCTGAATGTCCCTGGGGTGGGTCCCTTAATCCTTGGGTGTCCTCCTGGGGTGGGCAGGGGTGGCAGGGGGGGTCCCTGGGGGCAGGGGAGGGCACCTGTGGGCTCATTTTGAGCCCACAGGCCCCTTAACGCCTACCCTGACCCAGGCGTTAAATAGTGGCGCAAATGCGGGGTTTTTTGACCCGCCAACTCCCGGGCGTGATTTTTGCCCGGGAGTATAAATACGACGCATTTGCGTCGCCGTCATTTTTTTAGACGGGAACGCCTTCCTTGCATCTCATTAACGCAAGGAAGGCGTTCACGCAAAAAAATGACGCTATTTGCCCATACTTTGGCACTAGACGCGTCTAACGCCAAAGTATAAATATGGCGTTAGTTTTGCGCCGAATTTGCGTCGAAAAAAACGACGCTAATTCGGCGCAAACGGAGTATAAATATGCCCCATAGTCAATAAGAGGCCTGACTTTGTCCTTTTCTATCACTTCAAAATTCATCATGCTACCTTCTGACTGCAGCTAATAAGGGCTCTTTCACCTGCACAAAATTTTACCCTGCATTAAATCAACACCATTCAACCTATTTTATTATCTGCATGGCACCTTCCTCACATAATACAGCTCAATTCTGGCCCCTCTTAGGCCATATTTGTGCTCTCCAGAACACCAATTTGAAGAATCAACGAATACATTCATAAATGAAGATAAGACTTTGCTCCTATTTAAACTACTTGAGCAAAAGGAGGGAGGTGGCAGGTGGTGGTGGGGGTGGCAAGATTTGTAAATGTACCCAACTAATGCGTTCAAAAAATGCCTTAAATTGTTCCTGTATTTTCTTTAACTAAAAATAATCTTTTTACGTGCAAAAAATCAAAAAGTGATTTTTTTTTCATCTAAACATACTTTAATGGTGGTTGCTGCATTTGAACCCCTATCCAGGGGTAGGTTACTACACCAAAGGCACTAGACTTTGGCACTGAGCTACAGGCTCTTGATGGGTTCCAGTTGTGCAAGAGCCCCTATCAGCATCTGACAGGCCTCGGTGTCCTTGCTCATAGCAGCCACTGCACAGGACACATCATAACCATGATATAGGGAAGATTCGAACAACTATGGATAGGGTAGCTTGTCTTGTCCAGTGGGTAAGTTACTGCTTTCCACCCAGCCAAGCAGGGTTCAATTCTCTGTCCTGACAGATGACACACTTAATCTCTCAGCAAGCATCTGTGCATTGATCTCTTTTTTTTAATTCAGTTTTCCTTCCAAATCCTGCAACCCCTTCACCACAAATACAGTCCAATCATTCCTCGATACTCATTCACTCAGTCATTCCACTCCTCCATTCTACAGGCTCTACAAAAACCAACAAGAACAAGAGCTAGTTCAGCAAGCAGATTTAAAGCCTCTCTTTGGATTTATGTTGATGCTGCTGCCCTGTAGTAATGTTATACGGCAGCTGCAGCATAATCACAGGATTGAGAAAGGGGCAGTCCTATGCAAATAATATCCTCCCATGATTACTTCTCTGAGCTTCCGTGGTGGTACGATGATAGGACCTTCAACAAATGTTCTTCAGCAGATTTCTAAACTTGCCAAATTGTCTTAGGCTAAGGATTGTTCCAGTCGAAGGCCTTCCGATAAGGACCCCACCCTCACTTAGCAGGGTCCAGAATTACCTGCAGTAATCCTCTATACAGAACATGGGCGTTCGTGGGCCTACGTGGGCCTACTGTAAAGACTGCATGTTAAAACTGTGATGTCTAAAGTCCCAGTCCTGGTCTCACTGTCAGAGGCATAGCATAACATAGCATGCCAGACATGGCCATGCAAATCATTGCCTAACCAACTGCCCCTTCCCCATGCTTGTTGCATTATGCATTTTCAAGACATAGTCAATAAGAGGCCTGACTTTGTTCTTTTCTATCACTTCAAAATTCATCATGCTACCTTCTGACTGCAGCTAATAAGGGCTTTTTCACCTGCACAAAATTTTACCCTGCATTAAATCAACACTATTCAACCTATTTTATTATCTGCATGGCACCTTCCTCACATAATACAGCTCAATTCTGGCCCCCCTTAGGCCATATTTGTGCTCTCCAGAACACCAATTTGAAGAATCAACGAATACATTCATAAATGAAGATAAGACTTTGCTCCTATTTAAACTACTTGAGCAAAAGGAGGGAGGTGGCAGTTGGTGGTGGGGGTGGCAAGATTTGTAAATGTACCCAACTAATGCGATCAAAAAATGACTTAAATTGTTCCTGTATTTTTTTTAAGTAAAAATAATCTTTTTACGTGCAAAAAATCAAAAACTGTATTTTTTTCCATCTAAACATACTTTAGTGGTGGTGGCTGCTTTCAAACCCCTGTCCAGGGGAAGGTTCCTGCACCAAAGGCACTAGACTCTGCCACTGAGCTACAGGCTCTTGACAGGTCCCACTTCTGTAAGAGCCCCTATCAGCATCTAACAGGCCTTGGTGTCCTTGCTCATAGAAGCCACTGCACAGGACACATCATCACCATGATATAGGGAAGATTTGACAAGCTGTGGAAAGGGAAGCCCGTCTGGTCCAGAGGGTAAGTTCTTGCTTTCCTCCCAGACAAGCAGGGTTCAATTCCCTGTCCTGACAGATGACACACTCAGTCTCTCAGCAAGCATCTGTGCATTGATCTTTTTTTTTAATTCAGTTTTCCTTCCAAATCCTGCAACCCCTTCACCACAAATACAGTCCAATCATTCCTCGATACTCATTCACTCAGTCATTCCACTCCTTCATTCTACAGGCTCTACAAAAACCAACAAGAACAACAGCTAGTTCAGCAAGCAGATTTAAAGCCTCTCTTTGGATTTATGTTGATGCTGCTGCCCTCTAGTAATGTTATTTGGCAGCTGCAGCATAATCACAGGATTGAGAAAGGGGCAGTCCTATGCAAATAATCTCCTCCCATGATTACTTCTCTGAGCTTCCGTAGTGGTACGATGATAGGACCTTCAACAAATGGTCTTCAGCAGATTTCTAAACTTGCCAAATTGTCTTAGGCTAAGGATTGTTCCAGTCGAAGGCCTTCCGATAAGGACCCCACCCTCACTTAGCAGGGTCCAGAATTACCTGCAGTAATCCTCTATACAGAACATGGGCGTTCGTGGGCCTACGTGGGCCTACTGTAAAGACTGCATGCTAAAACTGTTTTGTCTAAAGTTCTAGTCCTTGTATCAGTGTCAGAGGCACAGCATAACATAGCATGCCAGACATGACCATGCAAATCCTTGCCTAACCAACTGCCCCTTTCCCCACGCTTGCTGCATTATGCATTTTCAAAACATAGTCAATAAGAGGCCTGACTTTGTCCTTTTCTATAACTTCAAAATTCATCATGCTACCTTCTGACTGCAGCTAATAAGGGCTCTTTCACCTGTACAAAATTTTACCCTGCATTAAATCAACACCATTCAACCTATTTTATTATCTGCATGGCACCTTCCTCACATAATACAGCTCAATTCTGGCCCCCCTTAGGCCATATTTGTTCTCTCCAGAACCCCAATTTGAAGAATCAACGAATACATTCATAAATGAAGAGAAGACTTTGGTCCTATTTAAACTACTTGAGCAAAAGGAGGGAGGTGGCAGGTGGTGGTGGGGGTGGCAAGATTTGTAAATGTACCCAACTAATGCGATCAAAAAATGACTTAAATTGTTCCTGTATTTTTTTTAAGTAAAAATAATCTTTTTACGTGCAAAAAATCAAAAACTGTATTTTTTTCCATCTAAACATACTTTAGTGGTGGTGGCTGCTTTCAAACCCCTGTCCAGGGGAAGGTTCCTGCACCAAAGGCACTAGACTCTGCCACTGAGCTACAGGCTCTTGATGGGTCCCAGTTCTGTAAGAGCCCCTATCAGCATCTAACAGGCCTTGGTGTCCTTGCTCATAGAAGCCACTGCACAGGACACATCATCACCATGATATAGGGAAGATTTGACAAGCTGTGGAAAGGGAAGCCCGTCTGGTCCAGAGGGTAAGTTCTTGCTTTCCTCCCAGACAAGCAGGGTTCAATTCCCTGTCCTGACAGATGACACACACAGTCTCTCAGCAAGCATCTGTGCATTGATCTTTTTTTTAAATTCAGTTTTCCTTCCAAATCCTGCAACCCCTTCACCACAAATACAGTCCAATCATTCCTCGATACTCATTCACTCAGTCATTCCACTCCTCCATTCTACAGGCTCTACAAAAACCAACAAGAACAAGAGCTAGTTCAGCAAGCAGATTTAAAGCCTCTCTTTGGATTTATGTTGATGCTGCTGCCCTGTAGTAATGTTATACGGCAGCTGCAGCATAATCACAGGATTGAGAAAGGGGCAGTCCTATGCAAATAATATCCTCCCATGATTACTTCTCTGAGCTTCCGTAGTGGTACGATGATAGGACCTTCAACAAATGGTCTTCAGCAGATTTCTAAACTTGCCAAATTGTCTTAGGCTAAGGATTGTTCCAGTCGAAGGCCTTCCGATAAGGACCCCACCCTCACTTAGCAGGGTCCAGAATTACCTGCAGTAATCCTCTATACAGAACATGGACGTTCGTGGGCCTATGTGGTCCTACTGTAAAGACTGCATGCTAAAACTATGATGTCTAAAGTCCCAGTCCTGGTCTCACTGTCAGAGGCACAGCATAACATAGCATGCCAGAGATGGCCATGCAAATCCTTGCCTAACCAACTGCCCCTTCCCCACGCTTGCTGCATTATGCATTTTCAAGACATAGGCCCATATTTATACTTTTTGACGCTAAACTGCGCTAACGCAGTTTAGCGTAAAAAAATTTAGCGCCGTCTAACGCCATTCTGAAGCGCCATGCGGGCGCCGTATTTATGGAATGGCGTTAGCCGGCGCTAGCAGACCGGCGCTGCCTGGTGTGCGTGGAAAAAAACCACGTACACCAGGCAGCGCCGGCGTAGGGGGAAAATGGCGTTAGGGCGTCTTAAAATGGGGCAAGTCAGGTTGAGGCAAAAAAATCGCCTCAACCCGATTTGCGCCATTTTTTTCGACGCCCAGATGCCATTTAAATGACTCCTGTCTTAGTAAAAACAGGAGTCATGCCCCCTTGCCCAATGGCCATGCCCAGGGGACTTATGTCCCCTGGGCATGGTCATTGGGCATAGTGGCATGTAGGGGGGCACAAATAAGGCCCCCCTATGCCACCAAAAAATATTAAAAATATAAAAAATTATACTTACCTGAACTTACCTGAATGTCCCTGGGGTGGGTCCCTTAATCCTTGGGTGTCCTCCTGGGGTGGGCAGGGGTGGCAGGGGGGGTCCCTGGGGGCAGGGGAGGGCACCTGTGGGCTCATTTTGAGCCCACAGGCCCCTTAACGCCTACCCTGACCCAGGCGTTAAATAGTGGCGCAAATGCGGGGTTTTTTGACCCGCCAACTCCCGGGCGTGATTTTTGCCCGGGAGTATAAATACGACGCATTTGCGTCGCCGTCATTTTTTTAGACGGGAACGCCTTCCTTGCATCTCATTAACGCAAGGAAGGCGTTCACGCAAAAAAATGACGCTATTTGCCCATACTTTGGCGCTAGACGCGTCTAACGCCAAAGTATAAATATGGCGTTAGTTTTGCGCCGAATTTGCGTCGAAAAAAACGACGCTAATTCGGCGCAAACGGAGTATAAATATGCCCCATAGTCAATAAGAGGCCTGACTTTGTCCTTTTCTATCACTTCAAAATTCATCATGCTACCTTCTGACTGCAGCTAATAAGGGCTCTTTCACCTGCACAAAATTTTACCCTGCATTAAATCAACACCATTCAACCTATTTTATTATCTGCATGGCATCTTCCTCACATAATACAGCTCAATTCTGGCCCCTCTTAGGCCATATTTGTGCTCTCCAGAACACCAATTTGAAGAATCAACGAATACAATCATAAATGAAGATAAGACTTTGCTCCTATTTAAACTACTTGAGCAAAAGGAGGGAGGTGGCAGGTGGTGGTGGGGGTGGCAAGATTTGTAAATGTACCCAACTAATGCGTTCAAAAAATGCCTTAAATTGTTCCTGTATTTTCTTTAACTAAAAATAATCTTTTTACGTGCAAAAAATCAAAAAGTGATTTTTTTTCATCTAAACATACTTTAATGGTGGTTGCTGCATTTGAATCCCTATCCAGGGGTAGGTTACTACACCAAAGGCAATAGACTTTGCCACTGAGCTACAGGCTCTTGATGGGTTCCAGTTGTGCAAGAGCCCCTATCAGCATCTGACAGGCCTCGGTGTCCTTGCTCATAGCAGCCACTGCACAGGACACATCATAACCATGATATAGGGAAGATTCGAACAACTATGGATAGGGTAGCTTGTCTTGTCCAGTGGGTAAGTTAGTGCTTTCCACCCAGCCAAGCAGGGTTCAATTCCCTGTCCTGACAGATGACACACTCAATCTCTCAGCAAGAATCTGTGCATTGATCTCTTTTTTTTAATTCAGTTTTCCTTCCAAATCCTGCAACCCCTTCACCACAAATACAGTCCAATCATTCCTCGATACTCATTCACTCAGTCATTCCACTCCTCCATTCTACAGGCTCTACAAAAACCAACAAGAACAACAGCTAGTTCAGCAAGCAGATTTAAAGCCTCTCTTTGGATTTATGTTGATGCTGCTGCCCTGTAGTAATGTTATACGGCAGCTGCAGCATAATCACAGGATTGAGAAAGGGGCAGTCCTATGCAAATAATATCCTCCCATGATTACTTCTCTGAGCTTCCGTGGTGGTACGATGATAGGACCTTCAACAAATGGTCTTCAGCAGATTTCTAAACTTGCCAAATTGTCTTAGGCTAAGGATTGTTCCAGTCGAAGGCCTTCCGATAAGGACCCCACCCTCACTTAGCAGAGTCCAGAATTACCTGCAGTAATCCTCTATACAGAACATGGGCCTACTGTAAAGACTGCATGTTAAAACTGTGATGTCTAAAGTCCCAGTCCTGGTCTCACTGTCAGAGGCACAGCATAACATAGCATGCCAGACATGGCCATGCAAATCATTGCCTAACCAACTGCCCCTTCCCCATGCTTGTTGCATTATGCATTTTCAAGACATAGTCAATAAGAGGCCTGACTTTGTTCTTTTCTATCACTTCAAAATTCATCATGCTACCTTCTGACTGCAGCTAATAAGGGCTCTTTCACCTGCACAAAATTTTACCCTGCATTAAATCAACACCATTCAACCTATTTTATTATCTGCATGGCACCTTCCTCACATAATACAGCTCAATTCTGGCCCCCCTTAGGCCATATTTGTGCTCTCCAGAACACCAATTTGAAGAATCAACGAATACATTCATAAATGAAGATAAGACTTTGCTCCTATTTAAACTACTTGAGCAAAAGGAGGGAGGTGGCAGTTGGTGGTGGGGGTGGCAAGATTTGTAAATGTACCCAACTAATGCGATCAAAAAATGACTTAAATTGTTCCTGTATTTTTTTTAAGTAAAAATAATCTTTTTACGTGCAAAAAATCAAAAACTGTATTTTTTTCCATCTAAACATACTTTAGTGGTGGTGGCTGCTTTCAAACCCCTGTCCAGGGGTAGGTTCCTGCACCAAAGGCACTAGACTCTGCCACTGAGCTACAGGCTCTTGACGGGTCCCAGTTCTGTAAGAGCCCCTATCAGCATCTAACAGGCCGTGGTGTCCTTGCTCATAGAAGCCACTGCACAGGACACATCATCACCATGATATAGGGAAGATTTGACAAGCTGTGGAAAGGGAAGCCCGTCTGGTCCAGAGGGTAAGTTCTTGCTTTCCTCCCAGACAAGCAGGGTTCAATTCCCTGTCCTGACAGATGACACACTCAGTCTCTCATCAAGCATCTGTGCATTGATCTTTTTTTTTAATTCAGTTTTCCTTCCAAATCCTACAACCCCTTCACCACAAATACAGTCCAATCATTCCTCGATACTCATTCACTCAGTCATTCCACTCCTTCATTCTACAGGCTCTACAAAAACCAACAAGAACAAGAGCTAGTTCAGCAAGCAGATTTAAAGCCTCTCTTTGGATTTATGTTGATGCTGCTGCCCTCTAGTAATGTTATTTGGCAGCTGCAGCATAATCACAGGATTGAGAAAGGGGCAGTCCTATGCAAATAATCTCCTCCCATGATTACTTCTCTGAGCTTCCGTAGTGGTACGATGATAGGACCTTCAACAAATGGTCTTCAGCAGATTTCTAAACTTGCCAAATTGTCTTAGGCTAAGGATTGTTCCAGTCGAAGGCCTTCCGATAAGGACCCCACCCTCACTTAGCAGGGTCCAGAATTACCTGCAGTAATCCTCTATACAGACCATGGGCGTTCGTGGGCCTACGTGGGCCTACTGTAAAGACTGCCTGCTAAAACTGTTTTGTCTAAAGTCCCAGTCCTCGTATCAGTGTTAGAGACACAGCATAACATAGCATGCCAGACATGACCATGCAAATCCTTGCCTAACCAACTGCCCCTTTCCCCACGCTTGCTGCATTATGTGTTTTCAAAACATAGTCAATAAGAGGCCTGACTTTGTCCTTTTCTATCACTTCAAAATTCATCATGCTACCTTCTGACTGCAGCTAATAAGGGCTCTTTCACCTGCACAAAATTTTACCCTGCATTAAATCAACACCATTCAACCTATTTTATTATCTGCATGGCACCTTCCTCACATAATACAGCTCAATTCTGGCCCCCCTTAGGCCATATTTGTTCTCTCCAGAACACCAATTTGAAGAATCAACGAATACATTCATAAATGAAGAGAAGACTTTGGTCCTATTTAAACTACTTGAGCAAAAGGAGGGAGGTGGCAGGTGGTGGTGGGGGTGGCAAGATTTGTAAATGTACCCAACTAATGCGATCAAAAAATGACTTAAATTGTTCCTGTATTTTTTTTAAGTAAAAATAATCTTTTTACGTGCAAAAAATCAAAAACTGTTTTTTTTTTCATCCAAACATACTTTAATGGTGGTGGCTGGATTCAAACCAGTGGCAGGTTCCTGCACCAAAGGCACTAGACTTTGCCACTGAGCTACAGGCTCTTGTTGGGTTCCAGTTCTGCAAGAGCCCCTATCAGCATCTAACAGGCCTTGGTGTCCTTGCTCATTGAAGCCACTGCACAGGACACATCATAACCATGATATAGGGAAGATTTGACGAGCTGTGGATAGGGAAGCCCGTCTGGTCCAGTGGGTAAGTTCTTTCTTTCCTCCAAGACAAGCAGGGTTCAATTCCCTGTCCTGACAAATGACACACTCAATCTCTCAGCAAGCATCTGTGCATTGATCTTTTTTTTTAATTCAGTTTTCCTTCCAAATCCTGCAACCCCTTCACCACAAATACAGTCCAATCATTCCTCGATACTCATTCACTCAGTCATTCCACTCCTTCATTCTACAGGCTCTACAAAAACCAACAAGAACAAGAGCTAGTTCAGCAAGCAGATTTAAAGCCTCTCTTTGGATTTATGTTGATGCTGCTGCCCTCTAGTAATGTTATATGGCAGCTGCAGCATAATCACAGGATTGAGAAAGGGGCAGTCCTATGCAAATAATCTCCTCCCATGATTACTTCTCTGAGCTTCCGTAGTGGTACGATGATAGGACCTTCAACAAATGGTCTTCAGCAGATTTCTAAAGTTGCCAAATTGTCTTAGGCTAAGGATTGTTCCAGTCGAAGGCCTTCCGATAAGGACCCCACCCTCACTTAGCAGGGTCCAGAATTACCTGCAGTAATCCTCTATACAGAACATGGGTGTTCGTGGGCCTACGTGGGCCTACTGTAAAGACTGCATGCTAAAACTGTTTTGTCTAAAGTCCCAGTCCTCGTATCAGTGTCAGAGGCACAGTATAACATAGCATGCCAGACATGACCATGCAAATCCTTGCCTAACCAACTGCCCCTTTCCCCACGCTTGCTGCATTATGCATTTTCAAAACATAGTCAATAAGAGGCCTGACTTTGTCCTTTTCTATCACTTCAAAATTCATCATGCTACCTTCTGACTGCAGCTAATAAGGGCTCTTTCACCTGCACAAAATTTTACCCTGCATTAAATCAACACCATTCAACCTATTTTATTATCTGCATGGCACCTTCCTCACATAATACAGCTCAATTCTGGCCCCCCTTAGGCCATATTTGTTCTCTCCAGAACACCAATTTGAAGAATCAACGAATACATTCATAAATGAAGAGAAGACTTTGGTCCTATTTAAACTACTTGAGCAAAAGGAGGGAGGTGGCAGGTGGTGGTGGGGGTGGCAAGATTTGTAAATGTACCCAACTAATGCGATCAAAAAATGACTTAAATTGTTCCTGTATTTTTTTTAAGTAAAAATAATCTTTTTACGTGCAAAAAATCAAAAACTGTTTTTTTTTTCATCCTAACATACTTTAATGGTGGTGGCTGGATTCAAACCAGTGGCCAGGGGTAGGTTCTTGCACCAAAGGCACTAGACTTTGCCTCTGAGTTACAGGCTCTTGTTGGGCTCCAGTTCTGCAAGAGCCCCTATCAGCATCTAACAGGCCTTGGTGTCCTTGCTCATAGAAGCCACTGCACAGGACACATCATAACCATGATATAGGGAAGATTTGACGAGCTGTGGATAGGGAAGCCCGTCTGGTCCAGTGGGTAAGTTCTTGCTTTCCTCCAAGACAAGCAGGGTTCAATTCCCTGTCCTGACAAATGACACACTCAATCTCTCAGCAAGCATCTGTGCATTGATCTTTTTTTTTAATTCAGTTTTCCTTCCAAATCCTGAAACCCCTTCACCACAAATACAGTCCAATCATTCCTCGATACTCATTCACTCAGTCATTCCACTCCTTCATTCTACAGGCTCTACAAAAACCAACAAGAACAAGAGCTAGTTCAGCAAGCAGATTTAAAGCCTCTCTTTGGATTTATGTTGATGCTGCTGCCCTCTAGTAATGTTATATGGCAGCTGCAGCATAATCACAGGATTGAGAAAGGGGCAGTCCTATGCAAATAATCTCCTCCCATGATTACTTCTCTGAGCTTCCGTAGTGGTACGATGATAGGACCTTCAACAAATGGTCTTCAGCAGATTTCTAAAGTTGCCAAATTGTCTTAGGCTAAGGATTGTTCCAGTCGAAGGCCTTCCGATAGGGACCCCACCCTCACTTAGCAGGGTCCAGAATTACCTGCAGTAATCCTC
Organism: Pleurodeles waltl; assembly: GCF_031143425.1. NCBI lineage: Eukaryota > Metazoa > Chordata > Amphibia > Caudata > Salamandridae > Pleurodeles > Pleurodeles waltl. Next base: position 955,415,128 of record NC_090440.1, on the reverse strand, counting down.
TATACAGAACTTGGACGTTCGTGGGCCTATGTGGTCCTACTGTAAAGACTGCATGCTAAAACTATGATGTCTAAAGTCCCAGTCCTGGTCTCACGGTCAGAGGCACAGCATAACATAGCATGCCAGAGATGGCCATGCAAATCCTTGCCTAACCAACTGCCCCTTCCCCACGCTTGCTGCATTATGCATTTTCAAGACATAGGCCCATATTTATACTTTTTGACGCTAAACTGCGCTAACGCAGTTTAGCGTAAAAAAATTTAGCGCCGTCTAACGCCATTCTGAAGCGCCATGCGGGCGCCGTATTTATGGAATGGCGTTAGCCGGCGCTAGCAGACCGGCGCTGCCTGGTGTGCGTGGAAAAAAACCACGTACACCAGGCAGCGCCGGCGTAGGGGGAAAATGGCGTTAGGGCGTCTTAAAATGGGGCAAGTCAGGTTGAGGCAAAAAAATCGCCTCAACCCGATTTGCGCCATTTTTTTCGACGCCCAGATGCCATTTAAATGACTCCTGTCTTAGTAAAAACAGGAGTCATGCCCCCTTGCCCAATGGCCATGCCCAGGGGACTTATGTCCCCTGGGCATGGTCATTGGGCATAGTGGCATGTAGGGGGGCACAAATAAGGCCCCCCTATGCCACCAAAAAATATTAAAAATATAAAAAATTATACTTACCTGAACTTACCTGAATGTCCCTGGGGTGGGTCCCTTAATCCTTGGGTGTCCTCCTGGGGTGGGCAGGGGTGGCAGGGGGGGTCCCTGGGGGCAGGGGAGGGCACCTGTGGGCTCATTTTGAGCCCACAGGCCCCTTAACGCCTACCCTGACCCAGGCGTTAAATAGTGGCGCAAATGCGGGGTTTTTTGACCCGCCAACTCCCGGGCGTGATTTTTGCCCGGGAGTATAAATACGACGCATTTGCGTCGCCGTCATTTTTTTAGACGGGAACGCCTTCCTTGCATCTCATTAACGCAAGGAAGGCGTTCACGCAAAAAAATGACGCTATTTGCCCATACTTTGGCACTAGACGCGTCTAACGCCAAAGTATAAATATGGCGTTAGTTTTGCGCCGAATTTGCGTCGAAAAAAACGACGCTAATTCGGCGCAAACGGAGTATAAATATGCCCCATAGTCAATAAGAGGCCTGACTTTGTCCTTTTCTATCACTTCAAAATTCATCATGCTACCTTCTGACTGCAGCTAATAAGGGCTCTTTCACCTGCACAAAATTTTACCCTGCATTAAATCAACACCATTCAACCTATTTTATTATCTGCATGGCACCTTCCTCACATAATACAGCTCAATTCTGGCCCCTCTTAGGCCATATTTGTGCTCTCCAGAACACCAATTTGAAGAATCAACGAATACATTCATAAATGAAGATAAGACTTTGCTCCTATTTAAACTACTTGAGCAAAAGGAGGGAGGTGGCAGGTGGTGGTGGGGGTGGCAAGATTTGTAAATGTACCCAACTAATGCGTTCAAAAAATGCCTTAAATTGTTCCTGTATTTTCTTTAACTAAAAATAATCTTTTTACGTGCAAAAAATCAAAAAGTGATTTTTTTTTCATCTAAACATACTTTAATGGTGGTTGCTGCATTTGAACCCCTATCCAGGGGTAGGTTACTACACCAAAGGCACTAGACTTTGCCACTGAGCTACAGGCTCTTGATGGGTTCCAGTTGTGCAAGAGCCCCTATCAGCATCTGACAGGCCTCGGTGTCCTTGCTCATAGCAGCCACTGCACAGGACACATCATAACCATGATATAGGGAAGATTCGAACAACTATGGATAGGGTAGCTTGTCTTGTCCAGTGGGTAAGTTACTGCTTTCCACCCAGCCAAGCAGAGTTCAATTCTCTGTCCTGACAGATGACACACTTAATCTCTCAGCAAGCATCTGTGCATTGATCTCTTTTTTTTAATTCAGTTTTCCTTCCAAATCCTGCAACCCCTTCACCACAAATACAGTCCAATCATTCCTCGATACTCATTCACTCAGTCATTCCACTCCTCCATTCTACAGGCTCTACAAAAACCAACAAGAACAAGAGCTAGTTCAGCAAGCAGATTTAAAGCCTCTCTTTGGATTTATGTTGATGCTGCTGCCCTGTAGTAATGTTATACGGCAGCTGCAGCATAATCACAGGATTGAGAAAGGGGCAGTCCTATGCAAATAATATCCTCCCATGATTACTTCTCTGAGCTTCCGTGGTGGTACGATGATAGGACCTTCAACAAATGTTCTTCAGCAGATTTCTAAACTTGCCAAATTGTCTTAGGCTAAGGATTGTTCCAGTCGAAGGCCTTCCGATAAGGACCCCACCCTCACTTAGCAGGGTCCAGAATTACCTGCAGTAATCCTCTATACAGAACATGGGCGTTCGTGGGCCTACGTGGGCCTACTGTAAAGACTGCATGTTAAAACTGTGATGTCTAAAGTCCCAGTCCTGGTCTCACTGTCAGAGGCATAGCATAACATAGCATGCCAGACATGGCCATGCAAATCATTGCCTAACCAACTGCCCCTTCCCCATGCTTGTTGCATTATGCATTTTCAAGACATAGTCAATAAGAGGCCTGACTTTGTTCTTTTCTATCACTTCAAAATTCATCATGCTACCTTCTGACTGCAGCTAATAAGGGCTTTTTCACCTGCACAAAATTTTACCCTGCATTAAATCAACACTATTCAACCTATTTTATTATCTGCATGGCACCTTCCTCACATAATACAGCTCAATTCTGCCCCCCCTTAGGCCATATTTGTGCTCTCCAGAACACCAATTTGAAGAATCAACGAATACATTCATAAATGAAGATAAGACTTTGCTCCTATTTAAACTACTTGAGCAAAAGGAGGGAGGTGGCAGTTGGTGGTGGGGGTGGCAAGATTTGTAAATGTACCCAACTAATGCGATCAAAAAATGACTTAAATTGTTCCTGTATTTTTTTTAAGTAAAAATAATCTTTTTACGTGCAAAAAATCAAAAACTGTATTTTTTTCCATCTAAACATACTTTAGTGGTGGTGGCTGCTTTCAAACCCCTGTCCAGGGGAAGGTTCCTGCACCAAAGGCACTAGACTCTGCCACTGAGCTACAGGCTCTTGACAGGTCCCACTTCTGTAAGAGCCCCTATCAGCATCTAACAGGCCTTGGTGTCCTTGCTCATAGAAGCCACTGCACAGGACACATCATCACCATGATATAGGGAAGATTTGACAAGCTGTGGAAAGGGAAGCCCGTCTGGTCCAGAGGGTAAGTTCTTGCTTTCCTCCCAGACAAGCAGGGTTCAATTCCCTGTCTTGACAGATGACACACTCAGTCTCTCAGCAAGCATCTGTGCATTGATCTTTTTTTTTAATTCAGTTTTCCTTCCAAATCCTGCAACCCCTTCACCACAAATACAGTCCAATCATTCCTCGATACTCATTCACTCAGTCATTCCACTCCTTCATTCTACAGGCTCTACAAAAACCAACAAGAACAACAGCTAGTTCAGCAAGCAGATTTAAAGCCTCTCTTTGGATTTATGTTGATGCTGCTGCCCTCTAGTAATGTTATTTGGCAGCTGCAGCATAATCACAGGATTGAGAAAGGGGCAGTCCTATGCAAATAATCTCCTCCCATGATTACTTCTCTGAGCTTCCGTAGTGGTACGATGATAGGACCTTCAACAAATGGTCTTCAGCAGATTTCTAAAGTTGCCAAATTGTCTTAGGCTAAGGATTGTTCCAGTCGAAGGCCTTCCGATAAGGACCCCACCCTCACTTAGCAGGGTCCAGAATTACCTGCAGTAATCCTCTATACAGAACATGGGCGTTCGTGGGCCTACGTGGGCCTACTGTAAAGACTGCATGCTAAAACTGTTTTGTCTAAAGTTCTAGTCCTTGTATCAGTGTCAGAGGCACAGCATAACATAGCATGCCAGACATGACCATGCAAATCCTTGCCTAACCAACTGCCCCTTTCCCCATGCTTGCTGCATTATGCATTTTCAAAACATAGTCAATAAGAGGCCTGACTTTGTCCTTTTCTATAACTTCAAAATTCATCATGCTACCTTCTGACTGCAGCTAATAAGGGCTCTTTCACCTGCACAAAATTTTACCCTGCATTAAATCAACACCATTCAACCTATTTTATTATCTGCATGGCACCTTCCTCACATAATACAGCTCAATTCTGGCCCCCCTTAGGCCATATTTGTTCTCTCCAGAACCCCAATTTGAAGAATCAACGAATACATTCATAAATGAAGAGAAGACTTTGGTCCTATTTAAACTACTTGAGCAAAAGGAGGGAGGTGGCAGGTGGTGGTGGGGGTGGCAAGATTTGTAAATGTACCCAACTAATGCGATCAAAAAATGACTTAAATTGTTCCTGTATTTTTTTTAAGTAAAAATAATCTTTTTACGTGCAAAAAATCAAAAACTGTTTTTTTTTTCATCCTAACATACTTTAATGGTGGTGGCTGGATTCAAACCAGTGGCCAGGGGTAGGTTCTTGCACCAAAGGCACTAGACTTTGCCTCTGAGTTACAGGCTCTTGTTGGGCTCCAGTTCTGCAAGAGCCCCTATCAGCATCTAACAGGCCTTGGTGTCCTTGCTCATAGAAGCCACTGCACAGGACACATCATAACCATGATATAGGGAAGATTTGACGAGCTGTGGATAGGGAAGCCCGTCTGGTCCAGTGGGTAAGTTCTTGCTTTCCTCCAAGACAAGCAGGGTTCAATTCCCTGTCCTGACAAATGACACACTCAATCTCTCAGCAAGCATCTGTGCATTGATCTTTTTTTTTAATTCAGTTTTCCTTCCAAATCCTGAAACCCCTTCACCACAAATACAGTCCAATCATTCCTCGATACTCATTCACTCAGTCATTCCACTCCTTCATTCTACAGGCTCTACAAAAACCAACAAGAACAAGAGCTAGTTCAGCAAGCAGATTTAAAGCCTCTCTTTGGATTTATGTTGATGCTGCTGCCCTCTAGTAATGTTATATGGCAGCTGCAGCATAATCACAGGATTGAGAAAGGGGCAGTCCTATGCAAATAATCTCCTCCCATGATTACTTCTCTGAGCTTCCGTAGTGGTACGATGATAGGACCTTCAACAAATGGTCTTCAGCAGATTTCTAAAGTTGCCAAATTGTCTTAGGCTAAGGATTGTTCCAGTCGAAGGCCTTCCGATAGGGACCCCACCCTCACTTAGCAGGGTCCAGAATTACCTGCAGTAATCCTCTATACAGAACTTGGACGTTCGTGGGCCTATGTGGTCCTACTGTAAAGACTGCATGCTAAAACTATGATGTCTAAAGTCCCAGTCCTGGTCTCACGGTCAGAGGCACAGCATAACATAGCATGCCAGAGATGGCCATGCAAATCCTTGCCTAACCAACTGCCCCTTCCCCACGCTTGCTGCATTATGCATTTTCAAGACATAGGCCCATATTTATACTTTTTGACGCTAAACTGCGCTAACGCAGTTTAGCGTAAAAAAATTTAGCGCCGTCTAACGCCATTCTGAAGCGCCATGCGGGCGCCGTATTTATGGAATGGCGTTAGCCGGCGCTAGCAGACCGGCGCTGCCTGGTGTGCGTGGAAAAAAACCACGTACACCAGGCAGCGCCGGCGTAGGGGGAAAATGGCGTTAGGGCGTCTTAAAATGGGGCAAGTCAGGTTGAGGCAAAAAAATCGCCTCAACCCGATTTGCGCCATTTTTTTCGACGCCCAGATGCCATTTAAATGACTCCTGTCTTAGTAAAAACAGGAGTCATGCCCCCTTGCCCAATGGCCATGCCCAGGGGACTTATGTCCCCTGGGCATGGTCATTGGGCATAGTGGCATGTAGGGGGGCACAAATAAGGCCCCCCTATGCCACCAAAAAATATTAAAAATATAAAAAATTATACTTACCTGAACTTACCTGAATGTCCCTGGGGTGGGTCCCTTAATCCTTGGGTGTCCTCCTGGGGTGGGCAGGGGTGGCAGGGGGGGTCCCTGGGGGCAGGGGAGGGCACCTGTGGGCTCATTTTGAGCCCACAGGCCCCTTAACGCCTACCCTGACCCAGGCGTTAAATAGTGGCGCAAATGCGGGGTTTTTTGACCCGCCAACTCCCGGGCGTGATTTTTGCCCGGGAGTATAAATACGACGCATTTGCGTCGCCGTCATTTTTTTAGACGGGAACGCCTTCCTTGCATCTCATTAACGCAAGGAAGGCGTTCACGCAAAAAAATGACGCTATTTGCCCATACTTTGGCACTAGACGCGTCTAACGCCAAAGTATAAATATGGCGTTAGTTTTGCGCCGAATTTGCGTCGAAAAAAACGACGCTAATTCGGCGCAAACGGAGTATAAATATGCCCCATAGTCAATAAGAGGCCTGACTTTGTCCTTTTCTATCACTTCAAAATTCATCATGCTACCTTCTGACTGCAGCTAATAAGGGCTCTTTCACCTGCACAAAATTTTACCCTGCATTAAATCAACACCATTCAACCTATTTTATTATCTGCATGGCACCTTCCTCACATAATACAGCTCAATTCTGGCCCCTCTTAGGCCATATTTGTGCTCTCCAGAACACCAATTTGAAGAATCAACGAATACATTCATAAATGAAGATAAGACTTTGCTCCTATTTAAACTACTTGAGCAAAAGGAGGGAGGTGGCAGGTGGTGGTGGGGGTGGCAAGATTTGTAAATGTACCCAACTAATGCGTTCAAAAAATGCCTTAAATTGTTCCTGTATTTTCTTTAACTAAAAATAATCTTTTTACGTGCAAAAAATCAAAAAGTGATTTTTTTTTCATCTAAACATACTTTAATGGTGGTTGCTGCATTTGAACCCCTATCCAGGGGTAGGTTACTACACCAAAGGCACTAGACTTTGCCACTGAGCTACAGGCTCTTGATGGGTTCCAGTTGTGCAAGAGCCCCTATCAGCATCTGACAGGCCTCGGTGTCCTTGCTCATAGCAGCCACTGCACAGGACACATCATAACCATGATATAGGGAAGATTCGAACAACTATGGATAGGGTAGCTTGTCTTGTCCAGTGGGTAAGTTACTGCTTTCCACCCAGCCAAGCAGAGTTCAATTCTCTGTCCTGACAGATGACACACTTAATCTCTCAGCAAGCATCTGTGCATTGATCTCTTTTTTTTAATTCAGTTTTCCTTCCAAATCCTGCAACCCCTTCACCACAAATACAGTCCAATCATTCCTCGATACTCATTCACTCAGTCATTCCACTCCTCCATTCTACAGGCTCTACAAAAACCAACAAGAACAAGAGCTAGTTCAGCAAGCAGATTTAAAGCCTCTCTTTGGATTTATGTTGATGCTGCTGCCCTGTAGTAATGTTATACGGCAGCTGCAGCATAATCACAGGATTGAGAAAGGGGCAGTCCTATGCAAATAATATCCTCCCATGATTACTTCTCTGAGCTTCCGTGGTGGTACGATGATAGGACCTTCAACAAATGTTCTTCAGCAGATTTCTAAACTTGCCAAATTGTCTTAGGCTAAGGATTGTTCCAGTCGAAGGCCTTCCGATAAGGACCCCACCCTCACTTAGCAGGGTCCAGAATTACCTGCAGTAATCCTCTATACAGAACATGGGCGTTCGTGGGCCTACGTGGGCCTACTGTAAAGACTGCATGTTAAAACTGTGATGTCTAAAGTCCCAGTCCTGGTCTCACTGTCAGAGGCATAGCATAACATAGCATGCCAGACATGGCCATGCAAATCATTGCCTAACCAACTGCCCCTTCCCCATGCTTGTTGCATTATGCATTTTCAAGACATAGTCAATAAGAGGCCTGACTTTGTTCTTTTCTATCACTTCAAAATTCATCATGCTACCTTCTGACTGCAGCTAATAAGGGCTTTTTCACCTGCACAAAATTTTACCCTGCATTAAATCAACACTATTCAACCTATTTTATTATCTGCATGGCACCTTCCTCACATAATACAGCTCAATTCTGGCCCCCCTTAGGCCATATTTGTGCTCTCCAGAACACCAATTTGAAGAATCAACGAATACATTCATAAATGAAGATAAGACTTTGCTCCTATTTAAACTACTTGAGCAAAAGGAGGGAGGTGGCAGTTGGTGGTGGGGGTGGCAAGATTTGTAAATGTACCCAACTAATGCGATCAAAAAATGACTTAAATTGTTCCTGTATTTTTTTTAAGTAAAAATAATCTTTTTACGTGCAAAAAATCAAAAACTGTATTTTTTTCCATCTAAACATACTTTAGTGGTGGTGGCTGCTTTCAAACCCCTGTCCAGGGGAAGGTTCCTGCACCAAAGGCACTAGACTCTGCCACTGAGCTACAGGCTCTTGACAGGTCCCACTTCTGTAAGAGCCCCTATCAGCATCTAACAGGCCTTGGTGTCCTTGCTCATAGAAGCCACTGCACAGGACACATCATCACCATGATATAGGGAAGATTTGACAAGCTGTGGAAAGGGAAGCCCGTCTGGTCCAGAGGGTAAGTTCTTGCTTTCCTCCCAGACAAGCAGGGTTCAATTCCCTGTCTTGACAGATGACACACTCAGTCTCTCAGCAAGCATCTGTGCATTGATCTTTTTTTTTAATTCAGTTTTCCTTCCAAATCCTGCAACCCCTTCACCACAAATACAGTCCAATCATTCCTCGATACTCATTCACTCAGTCATTCCACTCCTTCATTCTACAGGCTCTACAAAAACCAACAAGAACAACAGCTAGTTCAGCAAGCAGATTTAAAGCCTCTCTTTGGATTTATGTTGATGCTGCTGCCCTCTAGTAATGTTATTTGGCAGCTGCAGCATAATCACAGGATTGAGAAAGGGGCAGTCCTATGCAAATAATCTCCTCCCATGATTACTTCTCTGAGCTTCCGTAGTGGTACGATGATAGGACCTTCAACAAATGGTCTTCAGCAGATTTCTAAAGTTGCCAAATTGTCTTAGGCTAAGGATTGTTCCAGTCGAAGGCCTTCCGATAAGGACCCCACCCTCACTTAGCAGGGTCCAGAATTACCTGCAGTAATCCTCTATACAGAACATGGGCGTTCGTGGGCCTACGTGGGCCTACTGTAAAGACTGCATGCTAAAACTGTTTTGTCTAAAGTTCTAGTCCTTGTATCAGTGTCAGAGGCACAGCATAACATAGCATGCCAGACATGACCATGCAAATCCTTGCCTAACCAACTGCCCCTTTCCCCACGCTTGCTGCATTATGCATTTTCAAAACATAGTCAATAAGAGGCCTGACTTTGTCCTTTTCTATAACTTCAAAATTCATCATGCTACCTTCTGACTGCAGCTAATAAGGGCTCTTTCACCTGCACAAAATTTTACCCTGCATTAAATCAACACCATTCAACCTATTTTATTATCTGCATGGCACCTTCCTCACATAATACAGCTCAATTCTGGCCCCCCTTAGGCCATATTTGTTCTCTCCAGAACCCCAATTTGAAGAATCAACGAATACATTCATAAATGAAGAGAAGACTTTGGTCCTATTTAAACTACTTGAGCAAAAGGAGGGAGGTGGCAGGTGGTGGTGGGGGTGGCAAGATTTGTAAATGTACCCAACTAATGCGATCAAAAAATGACTTAAATTGTTCCTGTATTTTTTTTAAGTAAAAATAATCTTTTTACGTGCAAAAAATCAAAAACTGTTTTTTTTTTCATCCTAACATACTTTAATGGTGGTGGCTGGATTCAAACCAGTGGCCAGGGGTAGGTTCTTGCACCAAAGGCACTAGACTTTGCCTCTGAGTTACAGGCTCTTGTTGGGCTCCAGTTCTGCAAGAGCCCCTATCAGCATCTAACAGGCCTTGGTGTCCTTGCTCATAGAAGCCACTGCACAGGACACATCATAACCATGATATAGGGAAGATTTGACGAGCTGTGGATAGGGAAGCCCGTCTGGTCCAGTGGGTAAGTTCTTGCTTTCCTCCAAGACAAGCAGGGTTCAATTCCCTGTCCTGACAAATGACACACTCAATCTCTCAGCAAGCATCTGTGCATTGATCTTTTTTTTTAATTCAGTTTTCCTTCCAAATCCTGAAACCCCTTCACCACAAATACAGTCCAATCATTCCTCGATACTCATTCACTCAGTCATTCCACTCCTTCATTCTACAGGCTCTACAAAAACCAACAAGAACAAGAGCTAGTTCAGCAAGCAGATTTAAAGCCTCTCTTTGGATTTATGTTGATGCTGCTGCCCTCTAGTAATGTTATATGGCAGCTGCAGCATAATCACAGGATTGAGAAAGGGGCAGTCCTATGCAAATAATCTCCTCCCATGATTACTTCTCTGAGCTTCCGTAGTGGTACGATGATAGGACCTTCAACAAATGGTCTTCAGCAGATTTCTAAAGTTGCCAAATTGTCTTAGGCTAAGGATTGTTCCAGTCGAAGGCCTTCCGATAGGGACCCCACCCTCACTTAGCAGGGTCCAGAATTACCTGCAGTAATCCTCTATACAGAACTTGGACGTTCGTGGGCCTATGTGGTCCTACTGTAAAGACTGCATGCTAAAACTATGATGTCTAAAGTCCCAGTCCTGGTCTCACGGTCAGAGGCACAGCATAACATAGCATGCCAGAGATGGCCATGCAAATCCTTGCCTAACCAACTGCCCCTTCCCCACGCTTGCTGCATTATGCATTTTCAAGACATAGGCCCATATTTATACTTTTTGACGCTAAACTGCGCTAACGCAGTTTAGCGTAAAAAAATTTAGCGCCGTCTAACGCCATTCTGAAGCGCCATGCGGGCGCCGTATTTATGGAATGGCGTTAGCCGGCGCTAGCAGACCGGCGCTGCCTGGTGTGCGTGGAAAAAAACCACGTACACCAGGCAGCGCCGGCGTAGGGGGAAAATGGCGTTAGGGCGTCTTAAAATGGGGCAAGTCAGGTTGAGGCAAAAAAATCGCCTCAACCCGATTTGCGCCATTTTTTTCGACGCCCAGATGCCATTTAAATGACTCCTGTCTTAGTAAAAACAGGAGTCATGCCCCCTTGCCCAATGGCCATGCCCAGGGGACTTATGTCCCCTGGGCATGGTCATTGGGCATAGTGGCATGTAGGGGGGCACAAATAAGGCCCCCCTATGCCACCAAAAAATATTAAAAATATAAAAAATTATACTTACCTGAACTTACCTGAATGTCCCTGGGGTGGGTCCCTTAATCCTTGGGTGTCCTCCTGGGGTGGGCAGGGGTGGCAGGGGGGGTCCCTGGGGGCAGGGGAGGGCACCTGTGGGCTCATTTTGAGCCCACAGGCCCCTTAACGCCTACCCTGACCCAGGCGTTAAATAGTGGCGCAAATGCGGGGTTTTTTGACCCGCCAACTCCCGGGCGTGATTTTTGCCCGGGAGTATAAATACGACGCATTTGCGTCGCCGTCATTTTTTTAGACGGGAACGCCTTCCTTGCATCTCATTAACGCAAGGAAGGCGTTCACGCAAAAAAATGACGCTATTTGCCCATACTTTGGCACTAGACGCGTCTAACGCCAAAGTATAAATATGGCGTTAGTTTTGCGCCGAATTTGCGTCGAAAAAAACGACGCTAATTCGGCGCAAACGGAGTATAAATATGCCCCATAGTCAATAAGAGGCCTGACTTTGTCCTTTTCTATCACTTCAAAATTCATCATGCTACCTTCTGACTGCAGCTAATAAGGGCTCTTTCACCTGCACAAAATTTTACCCTGCATTAAATCAACACCATTCAACCTATTTTATTATCTGCATGGCACCTTCCTCACATAATACAGCTCAATTCTGGCCCCTCTTAGGCCATATTTGTGCTCTCCAGAACACCAATTTGAAGAATCAACGAATACATTCATAAATGAAGATAAGACTTTGCTCCTATTTAAACTACTTGAGCAAAAGGAGGGAGGTGGCAGGTGGTGGTGGGGGTGGCAAGATTTGTAAATGTACCCAACTAATGCGTTCAAAAAATGCCTTAAATTGTTCCTGTATTTTCTTTAACTAAAAATAATCTTTTTACGTGCAAAAAATCAAAAAGTGATTTTTTTTTCATCTAAACATACTTTAATGGTGGTTGCTGCATTTGAACCCCTATCCAGGGGTAGGTTACTACACCAAAGGCACTAGACTTTGCCACTGAGCTACAGGCTCTTGATGGGTTCCAGTTGTGCAAGAGCCCCTATCAGCATCTGACAGGCCTCGGTGTCCTTGCTCATAGCAGCCACTGCACAGGACACATCATAACCATGATATAGGGAAGATTCGAACAACTATGGATAGGGTAGCTTGTCTTGTCCAGTGGGTAAGTTACTGCTTTCCACCCAGCCAAGCAGAGTTCAATTCTCTGTCCTGACAGATGACACACTTAATCTCTCAGCAAGCATCTGTGCATTGATCTCTTTTTTTTAATTCAGTTTTCCTTCCAAATCCTGCAACCCCTTCACCACAAATACAGTCCAATCATTCCTCGATACTCATTCACTCAGTCATTCCACTCCTCCATTCTACAGGCTCTACAAAAACCAACAAGAACAAGAGCTAGTTCAGCAAGCAGATTTAAAGCCTCTCTTTGGATTTATGTTGATGCTGCTGCCCTGTAGTAATGTTATACGGCAGCTGCAGCATAATCACAGGATTGAGAAAGGGGCAGTCCTATGCAAATAATATCCTCCCATGATTACTTCTCTGAGCTTCCGTGGTGGTACGATGATAGGACCTTCAACAAATGTTCTTCAGCAGATTTCTAAACTTGCCAAATTGTCTTAGGCTAAGGATTGTTCCAGTCGAAGGCCTTCCGATAAGGACCCCACCCTCACTTAGCAGGGTCCAGAATTACCTGCAGTAATCCTCTATACAGAACATGGGCGTTCGTGGGCCTACGTGGGCCTACTGTAAAGACTGCATGTTAAAACTGTGATGTCTAAAGTCCCAGTCCTGGTCTCACTGTCAGAGGCATAGCATAACATAGCATGCCAGACATGGCCATGCAAATCATTGCCTAACCAACTGCCCCTTCCCCATGCTTGTTGCATTATGCATTTTCAAGACATAGTCAATAAGAGGCCTGACTTTGTTCTTTTCTATCACTTCAAAATTCATCATGCTACCTTCTGACTGCAGCTAATAAGGGCTTTTTCACCTGCACAAAATTTTACCCTGCATTAAATCAACACTATTCAACCTATTTTATTATCTGCATGGCACCTTCCTCACATAATACAGCTCAATTCTGGCCCCCCTTAGGCCATATTTGTGCTCTCCAGAACACCAATTTGAAGAATCAACGAATACATTCATAAATGAAGATAAGACTTTGCTCCTATTTAAACTACTTGAGCAAAAGGAGGGAGGTGGCAGTTGGTGGTGGGGGTGGCAAGATTTGTAAATGTACCCAACTAATGCGATCAAAAAATGACTTAAATTGTTCCTGTATTTTTTTTAAGTAAAAATAATCTTTTTACGTGCAAAAAATCAAAAACTGTATTTTTTTCCATCTAAACATACTTTAGTGGTGGTGGCTGCTTTCAAACCCCTGTCCAGGGGAAGGTTCCTGCACCAAAGGCACTAGACTCTGCCACTGAGCTACAGGCTCTTGACAGGTCCCACTTCTGTAAGAGCCCCTATCAGCATCTAACAGGCCTTGGTGTCCTTGCTCATAGAAGCCACTGCACAGGACACATCATCACCATGATATAGGGAAGATTTGACAAGCTGTGGAAAGGGAAGCCCGTCTGGTCCAGAGGGTAAGTTCTTGCTTTCCTCCCAGACAAGCAGGGTTCAATTCCCTGTCTTGACAGATGACACACTCAGTCTCTCAGCAAGCATCTGTGCATTGATCTTTTTTTTTAATTCAGTTTTCCTTCCAAATCCTGCAACCCCTTCACCACAAATACAGTCCAATCATTCCTCGATACTCATTCACTCAGTCATTCCACTCCTTCATTCTACAGGCTCTACAAAAACCAACAAGAACAACAGCTAGTTCAGCAAGCAGATTTAAAGCCTCTCTTTGGATTTATGTTGATGCTGCTGCCCTCTAGTAATGTTATTTGGCAGCTGCAGCATAATCACAGGATTGAGAAAGGGGCAGTCCTATGCAAATAATCTCCTCCCATGATTACTTCTCTGAGCTTCCGTAGTGGTACGATGATAGGACCTTCAACAAATGGTCTTCAGCAGATTTCTAAAGTTGCCAAATTGTCTTAGGCTAAGGATTGTTCCAGTCGAAGGCCTTCCGATAAGGACCCCACCCTCACTTAGCAGGGTCCAGAATTACCTGCAGTAATCCTCTATACAGAACATGGGCGTTCGTGGGCCTACGTGGGCCTACTGTAAAGACTGCATGCTAAAACTGTTTTGTCTAAAGTTCTAGTCCTTGTATCAGTGTCAGAGGCACAGCATAACATAGCATGCCAGACATGACCATGCAAATCCTTGCCTAACCAACTGCCCCTTTCCCCACGCTTGCTGCATTATGCATTTTCAAAACATAGTCAATAAGAGGCCTGACTTTGTCCTTTTCTATAACTTCAAAATTCATCATGCTACCTTCTGACTGCAGCTAATAAGGGCTCTTTCACCTGCACAAAATTTTACCCTGCATTAAATCAACACCATTCAACCTATTTTATTATCTGCATGGCACCTTCCTCACATAATACAGCTCAATTCTGGCCCCCCTTAGGCCATATTTGTTCTCTCCAGAACCCCAATTTGAAGAATCAACGAATACATTCATAAATGAAGAGAAGACTTTGGTCCTATTTAAACTACTTGAGCAAAAGGAGGGAGGTGGCAGGTGGTGGTGGGGGTGGCAAGATTTGTAAATGTACCCAACTAATGCGATCAAAAAATGACTTAAATTGTTCCTGTATTTTTTTTAAGTAAAAATAATCTTTTTACGTGCAAAAAATCAAAAACTGTATTTTTTTCCATCTAAACATACTTTAGTGGTGGTGGCTGCTTTCAAACCCCTGTCCAGGGGAAGGTTCCTGCACCAAAGGCACTAGACTCTGCCACTGAGCTACAGGCTCTTGATGGGTCCCAGTTCTGTAAGAGCCCCTATCAGCATCTAACAGGCCTTGGTGTCCTTGCTCATAGAAGCCACTGCACAGGACACATCATCACCATGATATAGGGAAGATTTGACAAGCTGTGGAAAGGGAAGCCCGTCTGGTCCAGAGGGTAAGTTCTTGCTTTCCTCCCAGACAAGCAGGGTTCAATTCCCTGTCCTGACAGATGACACACACAGTCTCTCAGCAAGCATCTGTGCATTGATCTTTTTTTTTAATTCAGTTTTCCTTCCAAATCCTGCAACCCCTTCACCACAAATACAGTCCAATCATTCCTCGATACTCATTCACTCAGTCATTCCACTCCTTCATTCTACAGGCTCTACAAAAACCAACAAGAACAAGAGCTAGTTCAGCAAGCAGATTTAAAGCCTCTCTTTGGATTTATGTTGATGCTGCTGCCCTCTAGTAATGTTATTTGGCAGCTGCAGCATAATCACAGGATTGAGAAAGGGGCAGTCCTATGCAAATAATCTCCTCCCATGATTACTTCTCTGAGCTTCCGTAGTGGTACGATGATAGGACCTTCAACAAATGGTCTTCAGCAGATTTCTAAACTTGCCAAATTGTCTTAGGCTAAGGATTGTTCCAGTCGAAGGCCTTCCGATAAGGACCCCACCCTCACTTAGCAGGGTCCAGAATTACCTGCAGTAATCCTCTATACAGAACATGGGCGTTCGTGGGCCTACGTGGGCCGACTGTAAAGACTGCATGCTAAAACTGTTTTGTCTAAAGTCCCAGTCCTTGTATTAGTATCAGTGTCAGAGGCACAGCATAACATAGCATGCCAGACATGACCATGCAAATCCTTGCCTAACCAACTGCCCTTTTCCCCATGCTTGCTGCATTATGCATTTTCAAAACATAGTCAATAAGAGGCCTGACTTTGTCCTTTTCTATCACTTCAAAATTCATCATGCTACCTTCTGACTGCAGCTAATAAGGGCTCTTTCACCTGCACAAAATTTTACCCTGCATTAAATCAACACCATTCAACCTATTTTATTATCTGCATGGCACCTTCCTCACATAATACAGCTCAATTCTGGCCCCCCTTAGGCCATATTTGTTCTCTCCAGAACACCAATTTGAAGAATCAACGAATACATTCATAAATGAAGAGAAGACTTTGGTCCTATTTAAACTACTTGAGCAAAAGGAGGGAGGTGGCAGGTGGTAGTGGGGGTATCAAGATTTGTAAATGTACCCAACTAATGCGATCAAAAAATGACTTAAATTGTTCCTGTATTTATTTTAAGTAAAAATAATCTTTTTACGTGCAAAAAATCAAAAACTGTTTTTTTTTTCATCCAAACATACTTTAATGGTGGTGGCTGCATTCAAACCAGTGGCAGGTTCCTGCACCAAAGGCACTAGACTTTGCCACTGAGCTACAGGCTCTTGATAGGCTCCAGTTCTGCAAGAGCCCCTATCAGCATCTAACAGGCCTTGGTGTCCTTGCTCATAGAAGCCACTGCACAGGACACATCATAACCATGATATAGGGAAGATTTGACGAGCTGTGGATAGGGAAGCCCGTCTGGTCCAGTGGGTAAGTTCTTGCTTTCTTCCAAGACAAGCAGGGTTCAATTCCCTGTCCTGACAAATGACACACTCAATCTCTCAGCAAGCATCTGTGCATTGATCTTTTTTTTTAATTCAGTTTTCCTTCCAAATCCTGCAACCCCTTCACCACAAATACAGTCCAATCATTCCTCGATACTCATTCACTCAGTCATTCCACTCCTTCATTCTACAGGCTCTACAAAAACCAACAAGAACAAGAGCTAGTTCAGCAAGCAGATTTAAAGCCTCTCTTTGGATTTATGTTGATGCTGCTGCCCTCTAGTAATGTTATATGGCAGCTGCAGCATAATCACAGGATTGAGAAAGGGGCAGTCCTATGCAAATAATCTCCTCCCATGATTACTTCTCTGAGCTTCCGTAGTGGTACGATGATAGGACCTTCAACAAATGGTCTTCAGCAGATTTCTAAAGTTGCCAAATTGTCTTAGGCTAAGAATTGTTCCAGTCGAAGGCCTTCCGATAAGGACCCCACCCTCACTTAGCAGGGTCCAGAATTACCTGCAGTAATCCTCTATACAGAACATGGGCGTTCGTGGGCCTATGTGGTCCTACTGTAAAGACTGCATGCTAAAACTATGATGTCTAAAGTCCCAGTCCTGGTCTCACTGTCAGAGGCACAGCATAACATAGCATGCCAGAGATGGCCATGCAAATCCTTGCCTAACCAACTGCCCCTTCCCCACGCTTGCTGCATTATGCATTTTCAAGACATAGGCCCATATTTATACTTTTTGACGCTAAACTGCGCTAACGCAGTTTAGCGTCAAAAAATTTAGCGCCGTCTAACGCCATTCTGAAGCGCCATGCGGGCGCCGTATTTATGGAATGGCGTTAGCCGGCGCTAGCAGACCGGCGCTGCCTGGTGTGCGTGGAAAAAAACCACGTACACCAGGCAGCGCCGGCGTAGGGGGAAAATGGCGTTAGGGCGTCTTAAAATGGGGCAAGTCAGGTTGAGGCAAAAAAATCGCCTCAACCCGATTTGCGCCATTTTTTTCGATGCCCAGATGCCATTTAAATGACTCCTGTCTTAGTAAAAACAGGAGTCATGCCCCCTTGCCCAATGGCCATGCCCAGGGGACTTATGTCCCCTGGGCATGGTCATTGGGCATAGTGGCATGTAGGGGGGCACAAATAAGGCCCACCTATGCCACCAAAAAATATAAAAAATATAAAAAATTATACTTACCTGAACTTACCTGAATGTCCCTGGGGTGGGTCCCTTAATCCTTGGGTGTCCTCCTGGGGTGGGCAGGGGTGGCAGGGGGGGTCCCTGGGGGCAGGGGAGGGCACCTGTGGGCTCATTTTGAGCCCACAGGCCCCTTAACGCCTACCCTGACCCAGGCGTTAAATAGTGGCGCAAATGTGGGGTTTTTTGACCCGCCAACTCCCGGGCGTGATTTTTGCCCGGGAGTATAAATACGACGCATTTGTGTCGCCGTCATTTTTTTAGACGGGAACGCCTTCCTTGCATCTCATTAACGCAAGGAAGGCGTTCACGTAAAAAAATGACGCTATTTGCCCATATTTTGGCGCTAGACACGTCTAACGCCAAAGTATAAATATGGCGTTAGTTTTGCGCTGAATTTGCGTCGAAAAAAACGACGCTAATTCGGCGCAAACGGAGTATAAATATGCCCCATAGTCAATAAGAGGCCTGACTTTGTCCTTTTCTATCACTTCAAAATTCATCATGCTACCTTCTGACTGCAGCTAATAAGGGCTCTTTCACCTGCACAAAATTTTACCCTGCATTAAATCAACACCATTCAACCTATTTTATTATCTGCATGGCACCTTCCTCACATAATACAGCTCAATTCTGGCCCCCCTTAGGCCATATTTGTGCTCTCCAGAACACCAATTTGAAGAATCAACGAATACATTCATAAATGAAAATAAGACTTTGCTCCTATTTAAACTACTTGAGCAAAAGGAGGGAGTGGGCAGGTGGTGGTGGGGGTGGCAAGATTTGTAAATGTACCCAACTAATGCGATCAAAAAATGCCTTAAATTGTTCCTGTATTTTCTTTAACTAAAAATAATCTTTTTACGTGCAAAAAATCAAAAAGTGTATTTTTTTTCATCTAAACATACTTTAATGGAGGTGGCTGCATTTGAACCCCTGTCCAGGGGTAGGTTACTACACCAAAGGCACTAGACTTTGCCACTGAGCTACAGGCTCTTGATGGGTTCCAGTTGTGCAAGAGCCCCTATCAGCATCTGACAGGCCTCGGTGTCCTTGCTCATAGCAGCCACTGCACAGGACACATCATAACCATGATATAGGGAAGATTCAAACAACTATGGATAGGGTAGCTTGTCTTGTCCAGTGGGTAAGTTACTGCTTTCCGCCAAGCAGGGTTCAATTCCCTGTCCTGACAGATGACACACTCAATCTCTCAGCAAGCATCTGTGCATTTATCTCTTTTTTTTTTATTCAGTTTTCCTTCCAAATCCTGCAACCCCTTCACCACAAATACAGTCCAATCATTCCTCGATACTCATTCACTCAGTCATTCCACTCCTCCATTCTACAGGCTCTACAAAAACCAACAAGAACAAGAGCTAGTTCAGCAAGCAGATTTAAAGCCTCTCTTTGGATTTATGTTGATGCTGCTGCCCTGTAGTAATGTTATACGGCAGATGCAGCATAATCACAGGATTGAGAAAGGGGCAGTCCTATGCAAATAATCTCCTCCCATGATTACTTCTCTGAGCTTCCGTAGTGGTACGATGATAGGACCTTCAACAAATGGTCTTCAGCAGATTTCTAAACTTGCCAAATTGTCTTAGGCTAAGGATTGTTCCAGTCGAAGGCCTTCCGATAAGGACCCCACCCTCACTTAGCAGGGTCCAGAATTACCTGCAGTAATCCTCTATACAGAACATGGGCGTTTGTGGGCCTACGTGGGCCTACTGTAAAGACTGCATGTTAAAACTGTGATGTCAAAAGTCCCTGTCCTGGTCTCACTGTCAGAGGCACAGCATAACATAGCATGCCAGACATGGCCATGCAAATCTTTGCCTAACCAACTGCCCCTTCCCCATGCTTGTTGCATTATGCATTTTCAAGACATAGTCAATAAGAGGCCTGACTTTGTTCTTTTCTATCACTTCAAAATTCATCATGCTACCTTCTGACTGCAGCTAATAAGGGCTCTTTCACCAGCACAAAATTTTACCCTGCATTAAATCAACACCATTCAACCTATTTTATTATCTGCATGGCACCTTCCTCACATAATACAGCTCAATTCTGGCCCCCCTTAGGCCATATTTGTGCTCTCCAGAACACCAATTTGAAGAATCAACGAATACATTCATAAATGAAGATAAGACTTTGCTCCTATTTAAACTACTTGAGCAAAAGGAGGGAGGTGGCAGTTGGTGGTGGGGGTGGCAAGATTTGTAAATGTACCCAACTAATGCGATCAAAAAATGACTTAAATTGTTCCTGTATTTTTTTTAAGTAAAAATAATCTTTTTACGTGCAAAAAATCTAAAACTGTATTTTTTTTCATCTAAACATACTTTAATGGTGGTGGCTGCATTCAAACCCCTGTACAGGGGTAGGTTACTGCACCAAAGGCACTAGACTTTGCCACTGAGCTACAGGCTCTTGATGGGTTCCAGTTGTGCAAGAGCCCCTATCAGCATCTGACAGGCCTTGGTGTCCTTGCTCATAGCAGCCACTGCACAGGACACATCATAACCATGATATAGGGAAGATTTGATCAGTTATGGATAGGGGAGCCTGTCTGGTCCAGTGGGTAAGTTCCTGCTTTCCACCCAGGCAAGCAGCGTTCAATTCCCTGTCCTGACAGATGACACACTCAATCTCTCAGCAAGCATCTGTGCATTGATCTCTTTTTTTTTATTCAGTTTTCCTTCCAAATCCTGCAACCCCTTCACCACAAATACAGTCCAATCATTCCTCGATACTCATTCACTCAGTCATCCCACTCCTCCATTCTACAGGCTCTACAAAAACCAACAAGAACAAGAGCTAGTTCAGCAAGCAGATTTAAAGCCTCTCTTTGGATTTATGTTGATGCTGCTGCCCACTAGTAATGTTATATGGCAACTGCAGCATAATCACAGGATTGAGAAAGGGGCAGTCCTATGCAAATAATCTCCTCCCATGATTACTTCTCTGAGCTTCCGTAGTGGTACGATGATAGGACCTTCAACAAATGGTCTTCAGCAGATTTCTAAAGTTGCCAAATTGTCTTAGGCTAAGGATTGTTCCAGTCGAAGGCCTTCCGATAAGGACCCCACCCTCACTTAGCAGGGTCCAGAATTACCTGCAGTAATCCTCTATACAGAACATGGGCGTTTGTTGGCCTATGTGGGCCTACTGTAAAGACTGCATGCTAAAACTGTGATGTCTTTAGTCCCAGTCCTGATCTCACTGTCAGATGTACAGCATAACATAGAATGCCAGACATGGCCATGCAAATTCTTGCCTAACCAACAGCCTTTTCCCCACACTTGCTGCATTATGCATTTTCAAGACATAGTCAATAAGAGGCCTTATTTTGTTCTTTTCTATCATTTCAAAATTCATCATGCTACCTTTTGACTGCAGCTAATAAGGGCTCTTTCACCTGCACAAAATTTTACCCTGCATTAAATCAACACCATTCAACCTATTTTATTATCTGCATGGCACCTTCCTCACATAATACAGCTCAATTCTGGCCCCCCTTAGGCCATATTTGTGCTCTCCAGAACACCAATTTGAAGAATCAACGAATACATTCATAAATAAAGATAAGACTTTGCTCCTATTTAAACTACTTGAGCAAAAGGAGGGAGGTGGCAGGTGGTGGTGGGGGTGGCAAGATTTGTAAATGTACCCAACTAATGCTATCAAAAAATGACTTAAATTGTTCCTGTATTTTTTTTAAGTAAAAATAATCTTTTTACGTGCAAAAAATCAAAAACTGTATTTTATTCCAGGGTCCCTGGGGGCAGGGGAGGGCACCTGTGGGCTCATTTTGAGCCCACAGGCCCCTTAACGCCTACCCTGACCCAGGTGTTAAATAGTGGCGCAAATGCAGGGTTTTTTGACCCGCCATCTCCCGGGCGTGATTTTTGCCCGGGAGTATAAATACGACGCATTTGCGTTGCCGTCATTTTTTTAGACGGGAACGCCTTCCTTGCATCTCATTAACGCAAGGAAGGCGTTCACGCAAATAAAATGACGCTATTTGCCCATACTTTGGCGCTAGACGCGTCTAACGCCAAAGTATAAATATGGCGTTAGTTTTGCGCCGAATTTGCGTCGAAAAAAACGACGCTAATTCGGCGCAAACGGAGTATAAATACGGGCCTAATTTTGTTGTGTGCGTGTGTTGATTTGGAGTAAAATCCATTTTTGGAGGCTGAAGTATTTCCCTCAGAATTGGTATTTGCATGCTATTTTGTTTCTTAACGAAACTGTATTTACACTGCCCATTACTCTAAAATTATTGGCGATAATTACATCTTCCCCACCAACAGTTTACCTAAAACATTTGGGTGCCAATTTTGTTCCATGTGCAGTGCAATTAATAATATCCATTTCTAGTCCAACAGTTTAGCATCTGAAGAATAGTGTTATCTATGAACCTATTTTAAAGGTGCCAATTAAGTCCTCGGTAGGGAGTCGCTATTCTGTTGATAATATAAAAGTGCTTTAGAAATAGTAAAAAAATGTGTCAGAAGAGTTATGGAGTAACATTTGTGGAGGTAAAAGTGAAGTGTTTCACTGTTGTCTGCATTTGTATGTTCGTTTTTGGAATATAATTTGTATTGGTTTTAAAATGAGAATACAGAGAAACAAAACATAATGACAGAGCAATGCCAATACTCGTCAGTATGAACATGACGTGTACACATAATACATTTTAACGATTACATTGACGGGAAGTTGTACGAAGCGATAGATATTCGTAACAGGGTTGACATCATTAATTATCGTTCGAGCACGAGATTGGAATATAAAGTGAGGGTTGTTGTTGTGTGACAAAGTTGGAATTGTTATGCATAGGTATCACAGTGTAAGACTAAAGGAGGTTTGGGGGAATAGAGGAAAAATAAATTGGGGTGGGGAGACCAGCGGGGGAGTGGAAGTTATAGTTGGAGAGACCGGTCAGCGGCAACAAGATCTCAAATAGAGATTAAGATGTGTTCAACTTTAGGGCAACGTATTTGTCCAATCAGTGTCAGATCACATTAGGGGCCATATTTATACTTTTTGACGCAAAACTGCGCTATCGCAGTTTTGCGCCAAAAAGATTAGCGCCGGCTAACGCCATTCTGAAGCGCCATGCGGGCGCCGTATTTATTGAATGGCGTTAGCCGGCGCTAGCAGACCGGCGCTGCCTGGTGTGCGTGGAAAAAAACCACGTACACCAGGCAGCGCCGGCGTTGGGGAAAATGGCGTTAGGGCGTCTTAAAATGGGGCAAGTCAGGTAGAGGCCAAAAAAATCGCCTCCACCCGATTTGCGCCATTTTTAACGATGCCCAGACGCCATTTACATGACTCCTGTCTTAGTAAAGACAGGAGTCATGCCCCCTTGCCCAATGGCTTATGTCCCCTGGGCATGGTCATTGGGCATTGTGGCATGTAGGGGGGCACAAATCAGGCCCCCCTATGCCAAAAAAAAAATAAAAAAATAAAAAAAATTATACTTACCTGAACTTACCTGAATGTCCCTGGGATGGGTCCCTCCATCCTTGGGTGTCCTCCTGGGGTGGGCAAGGGTGGCAGGGGGGGTCCCTGGGGGCATGGGTGGGCAGCTGTGGGCTCATTTTGAGCCCACAGGTCCCTTAACGCCTGCCCTGACCCAGGCGTTAAAAAGTGGCGCAAATGCGGGGTTTTCGGCCCCGCCAACTCCCGGGCGTGATTTTTGCCCGGGAGTATAAATACGACGCATTTGCGTCGCAGTCATTTTTTTGGACGGGAACGCCTACCTTGCATCTCATTAACGCAAGGAAGGCGTTCACGGAAAAAAATGACGCTCTTTACTCATACTTTGGCGCTAGACGCGTCTAGCGCCAAAGTATAAATATGGCGTTAGTTTTGCGCCGAATTTGCGTCGAAAAAAACGACGCTAATTCGGCGCAAACGGAGTATAAATATGCCCCCAAGTGTCATGAGAAATGACGCTATTGCCCCCTACCCTGTTCCACTGTATTTTAAATACGGCACACACATGGTGGCGGTAGAGGGATGCTAAGGGGTACAGCGCCACTTTTCATAAATCTGCCCCTAAATTTGGAAGATCATGTAGTTGTGCTAATTGGGAAAAATAGAATGGGCTGTTATTAGTATTGTGTAGATCTTTGATCAGACAGATGCCTTTAGAGACCCACAAGAAAAAATGTTTGCAGCGACATCCGCCTTAGTTTTGTGGGTGTGCCAAAGAGATGCCAGTCTAGAATTATGGAGAGATACTGGCATGTGTTTGTCCAGGAGCCTTAATGTAGCCGCACAATCTGTGAGCAGCGTTACTTGCACTCACTTACAGTTCTCCAGACCTCTGCCACACTGTTAGGCTTGTCTACTATCTGCTGCCAAATTGCCTCTCTCCTCCCAATTGGCAATTTTGAGGTGATGAAGAGTTGATGTTGATGCTCCACCACCTCTCTCACCAGTTATTCATGCTCCTCTGCACTGAAACAACACATTCTCTTTTTCTTCTCCCTCCCCTGGGTCTTGTCTGTGTCCTCCTGGCTGGTTCCTGGTTTATTGGGGTCTCCCTGGGGTCTCTCCTGGCTTCCTGGGTCCATTTAGCTTCCCTTTGCACTGTTTTCTCCGTTAGCGTTGGTATTTGATGCAACTGTGGGTAAACATAGTGCATTTCCATGTTGCAACATGTTTACATGGAGTAAAACAGATTAGAGACATTTTTCCAGAGTTAACGTAATTTTGCCTTACGACGAGGTGCAATGGTTCACGTCATGAAAAATGACTCTAAACTATTTTTAGTGCCACCAGCGTCATAGTATAAATATGACGCCCGGGTGCCGTTAAATACTGGTGCTAGTCAGCGCTTAACATTTTGATGCAAAACTGCATTAGCTATCCCATCTAGAGCATGAGAGCTTATGTGCTGAAATGCTGCTGTAGTCATAAACAAACCATGAAGTACTTGGCCCCAGAATATAGAACTCCCCCTGCTGTTCCAGAAACAGTATTAAAGGTAATACGATAAAGCCTCTGACTAGTATGACTCTGTAAGCAATACAAAGTGAAATAGATTAATTCTGGCATAAGGCCAAGTAAGTCCAATGCATGACAAATAGTAGCAATCAGAAATACTTACCAAAGCCCAGACCTCAGATCATCAAAAAACATGTCCAACCAACCGAAAGAGAAAAAAAAGACGCTATCTAGCAGAATGCAAGATTTTACAACAAAGAAAGAAACCAACAATCATATTACAAGAATATATTGGAGGTACATGGATGATGACACTGCTATTACAGGGCCTGCAAAGATTTTAGCCTGGACTTTAAAGGTAATACGGAACTTAGATGGGCCTGAAAAAGAGAAAGGTATATCCATGTCTGTTAGACTTTTACGGAGTGTCCAGAAACCTATGCAGCATATAACTGTTTCTCTTGTGTAGTCTTGTGAAATTGAGATTTGATGGTTTTGCCACATAATTGTTCTGATCCTCCTTATCTGTGCCAGAATTTGCTCTGTGTGCTGATGATGAAGTGCTTCAAAGATCAGAGACCTTGGAGAGGACATGGATTTCGGTCTAAAGGTCGGAACTCTATGAACTTGTTGTATTCCAAAGTCTTTGGAAAAGGTGATTTGGAGAAGTCTGGGATCGTTGAAATTAGGAAATCTTCTACAGAGCCTGCTGAGATTTCAATGCCCTCAGGAAGACCAAAGATACACGGATTGCTCCTTCGGTTACAGTCTTCCTGTTCTTTGAGTTCTCTTTTTAGTGAAGATATAGAGCATTCCAGGTATTGTTGGTGTTTAGCTTGAGTCTTTGTGTAGTCTTCCAGGGCGTTTATCCTAGATTTAGCATTAGAGATTCTTATTGTTTGGTCTTTGAGATCTTTGCTGATACCTGCAACTTCAAACTGTAGGAAATCTTTGTTTGTGTTAGTACTTTGAGCTATATCGTGAACCGAGTTCAATTTGAGAGGGATGGCCTCCAAGGTGGAAGAAAAGTCAGGACTGCCTTCCACTGAGGATTTCATGATCGGAGATGAGTGTTTAGATCATTTGAAATTCACCTTGGCCTCTCTCTCTTTTAAGTTGCTATCTCTGGAGTCTGACATCTTGTGACACGGATGTGTGTAGTTGTTTCGATTAGGCACCCCTAATAGAATTAAAATGAAACGCATTGTTGTAGTCTCACAAGTTAAGTATGCTCTCTGACACAGTAGTTGGGAGTTGTCAACTGTAGCAAGAGTGACCTTTAATATAACGCTTTTAAGTTGTTAATAGTGCCATGGTAGCCTCAATAGGTTAATACAATTTAATGATATGATGTAAACTGCCAATGATTGGACCACTATTGGCACGGGAAGACTCTTGAGTAGAGGTATACCGCAGGTTGACAGATAGTACCACAGATCACTTCTGACACAGGAAAGCACTTTGTGCGAGGAACATACGAGGCCTGGCTGATCTTGGGACAGATAATTAATAGGCTTGGAAAATTACTGAGGTTCAAGGCGAGACTCTGATATGATACCAAGTATACCAGGCAAAAGGATACTGTAATCCTGCAAGAACATCAATTGTATTTCTTGTACTTCCTCCAAGTTAGTTTGTAGCCCGTAGAGCTAGTGCAACTCAATCACACCTCATAATCACCAGCCAGCCACCTCATAGTAACCAACTGCTCAGGACATCCAGGTCTGGACATGCCAATCTTGTATTCCTGTAATATGTATCTCATTAGGGAATCCCAGCATACATATGTGCCCCTGCTCACTTTGAACAAATGATCTTTTCATTCAACACAGAACCATTCAGAAGAATAGCGGGGAATTCGGGGACTACTACAGAGGTGGAATTCACATGGAGGACCGACTGAATTCAGGATAGACTTACATTCATATTGCAGGAGTCTCCTGGTGCTTTGATGCACGTGTCAGCGTGAACCTGATGTTACCTGATACACATGTGAGCGTGGACTTGAGATAGTTTCATATAAATCAGATCAAGACAATCAGTCAGTCAGATTGACACAGGCGGCTAATTACTGGAAATAATACCAATATCTTTTGCAGGCAGATATTAAGTAGGTAAGTATAGGCTGTGAGTGAGCTTTCCACTCACCTGCTCCTGTCACAATCTACAGAAAAGAAGACGGGCTACTGGGCTTCTGAGGAGATGAGTAAGCGTCGCCATCTCATAAGACTCTGACATGGTCTGCTTGAAGTTAAAAGACTTAAGGTCGTGATTTATGGCAGAAGATCAGGACTCAAAAGGTGCTAGGCAGATTCCAGACAGATGCACACTACCAGGCGCGGCGAGGAGAGTCAATGCCAGTGTCAGAGGCTGGCAGGAAGGTGGTGAAGCCAACAGGGCGCAACACAGCCCCAGAACGTTGGTCGGAAGCGATAGAGGGGTCTTTGGCGGCATTCTCTACACCGTGGGAATGCACAAAGCACATGCCTGGCTTACGCCAGGGGGGTTTCAGGGTGGATGATGAATACGATATGGTGGATGCAGCTGGCGCTGATGAAGGATTGGGTGTGGATAAAGAGGAGGTGATTGAATTGGATTACGAGGAGGATCTGGATGACTGAGAAGAGGGGGAGCTTCAAGAAAAAGGTGAGCGGGGCCCAAGGAAAGGGGCAGGGGCGCAGGAGAGGCGCAACATCCTCTTCTGTTACTGTTTTGCAGGCTTCAACGTCTAACACACATGGGAACGAGGACTCCCGTAAAGATGGAGGAAGGCGCAGGTCAATGCTGGACGCTGGAACGACTGGTCGTGGGGTCCAAGGTAAAGGAGACTGGTGGGCACCATGAGGTGACCGGAGGGGCAAGGCTGGCACAGCACAATACAAATTTATTGGTGTGGGGGATGATTCAATACATATGCAGCCTGATACAGGTGTGGTAGTTGCAGGTGATGAGGATAAAGGGGGAGAAAGGGAGCTGTCGGCGGAAAGCAGAGACGGAGATACAGTGGTAGGCGGGGAGAAGGAGGATGAGGACAAAGGGGGGGAGGGACACAAAAAGAGACTCCCATACATGAGACTTGCTATGCCTTTGGGGTTACGTAGCAGACAAGACAAAAGCGAGGAGATGGAGGCCTGAGTACATTGATGTTTTCAAACTTGTGCACAGGGATATTCAGGCGAAAGAAGGTTCTAAGGAAGAAGAGTGGGAATTGGCACAGAGGCTTCGGGTTCCAATAACTATGGACAACTGGACCATTGCCTTTTTGATTTACGCCAGTATCTACTGTAAAAAATACGTAGACAGGGCCATTGCCATGTTTAAGTACGTGGGCATTTTTTGGAAAGCCCAAATGCACTATGGGGCTTTTGCATGGCTGAACTCTGATGAGTTCAGAGCCAGAGTTAGCATTGACCCCGAGAAGCCATGGGAGGGATGTGGATTCAGAATTTTGGATGCAATGGATGCATCTTCGCATTCTGCGGTATCCACCTACACAGCTAGTGGTCTCCCTGTGGTTTACAAGCCTTTTCAGCAGTGTCCCGCTCAGGGAGGGTGCAGGTACCTAACTCAGGAGCATGTTGGAAATTCAACAAGGGGTTTTGCTCCAGGCACCCCTGTAAATTTAAACATGTGTTCCAAATGTGGGGGTAAACACCCAGTCATGCAATGTTTTTCACTCGCCAGTCCGGCCAAGCACTGGAGGTCTACTAGGGGCAGAGGGGGCTAAGGCGCTCCTTGGCCAAAGGGTGCCTACTCCAATTAGGTTGGAGATGTTACTGTATTGGTTGCGCGTGTACCCGGATTCGGACAAGGTGCTCAAATTGGAATGGGGTTTCAGAGATGGCTTCTGGGTGGGATATCAGGGGCCACAAGGAAGGAGATGGGTGGATAATTTGCAGTCAGCTAAGGCCATGCCAGAGGTGGTGGCGGCAAAATTGAGCAAGGAGGTGGCAGAAGGCAGGAGTTTGGGCACCTTTTGTGATTGGCCCATGGAGGATTTGATGATCTCACCTTTGGGAGTGGTACCAAAAAAGAGCAGAGGGGACTTTAAGCTGATACACCATTTGTCATGTTCTGAAGGGGCATTGGTGAATGATTTAATCGCGCCGGAAGATACAAGGGTGGTCTACACTACGGTGGATGATGCCATTCGGCTCATATGGGGGTGTGGGAAAGGTGCTGAGCTGAATAAGTGCGATATCAAGGCAGCTTTTCGGCTGCTCCCCATTCACCCAGACAATTGTTCTTTGCTAGGGATGCAGATGTTGGGGGGGGAGCATATATGTGGACAGAGTCCTGCCTATAGGATGTGCGATTTCCTGTGCAATGTTTGAGTTTTTTAGTACCTTCTTGCAGTGGGTTTTTGTTCAGGTGAGTGGACATTGGACGGTGTCACACTATCTGGCTGATTTTCTTTTTGTAGGAACAGCACAGTTGGACTCGTTTGGCAGGGCACTGCGGTGTTTTGAGCAGTTGGCACAAGATTTTGGGGTACCTTTAGCCCCAGAGAAAACCGAGGGGCCCTGGGTGTCAGAGTCAATGTCCCGCTAGAGCCCGTAAAGAGCAGTATGCAGTAAATTTTGTGTCAAGCAGAATTCCTGAAAATACTCAATTACTCCTTGTGGTGAAATTAGGTACCATGTGCTGCCAAACTTTAGCACAAGTACATGGAAAAATTTGAAGATTCAGAACACAAGTAGCTTCTGTATGCGGAAAATATGTTGTTTTCTTCCTTTTCAGCACAAAATGCGGCTTATCACCCATAATGAACTCAAGGGCGCATTTTGTGCATAAATATATCTGCAAATGCAAGTCTGGCATGTTGCGTAATAATGCAGTTTCATGTAATTATTCAGAAACTCTACAGACACACATTTCACACAACCATACATAACTTTAAACACTTCCAAAACACTTTGAAAACTATTACATATGAACTTTCCATGATGTAAAAAGTTGTTCTAAAAAGTTGCTACTCTTCAGTGCATTTATGATAAACATGTTGATGCTGCCATAAGATTCAGAAGTAACAAAGATATAATTAGTTTCCCCAGCTTAAATGACCCCAGTGCATGTCAGCAAAATAAAATAAAGTTGCTAACTTCAACCTCTCCCTGGAGGAAACAGGGATCAAAAATAGCTTCATTGGGTAAAAACCGACAGAAGTGGTAACCATGAAAGGATCTACAAATCTTTGGAGTTAAACTGTCAGTGGAGGAGATGTGATTATCCTTAATAATTTTGGTGTAATGGCACTTCAAAGACAGTTTCTTAAAGGAGCAAATTAGTGTGCAAATACTGATTTGGCAGGAAATATTTGAGTCTCCAAAAATAGATTTTACTCCAAATTAACACACACATCAAAAGTCAGCACCTCGCGGCCACACAAGGTGCCCTTTCATGGCTTGATAAATTCCATATTAAGGGTTGTGTTGCTTGTCAATGGAAGTACAATTGGCAGTTAAAATTGAGGTAAACTGCAGGTAAAAATTGATGTAATAGGGGATAATTATAAGAAAACAGAGTTAGAACCAGAGGTAAAAGTGGACATAAAACTGGAGGTAAACCTGAATTATTGTATGAAAATGAAGTTAAAGTGAAGGTAAAAGTGGAGTAAAAACTATAGCTAAAATTTGAGTTATACTTGGAGGTATAACTAAAGAATTATCTGAAAATAGAGTTAAAACTGGACGTAAAAGTGGAGTTAAAACGGGTCGGTTAAAGTGGAGGTAACAGGATACTTATAGGAAAAGAAAGTTAAAACCGGAGGTAAAAGTTGAGTTAAAACTCAAGGTAAAACTAAATAATTATCTGAACACAAAGTTAAAATATTAGGTAAAAATTGAGTTAAATCTAGAGGTAGAAACAGAGGTAATGGGATACTTATATGAAAACATATCTGGGGTAAAAGTGGAGTTAAAACTGGAGGTAAAATTGAATATTTATATAAAAAAAGAGTTAACGCAAAGTAAAATTGGGAGCTAAAGCTGGAGCTAAAACTGGAGGTAAAAGTGAATAATTATATAATAATGGAATTAATACTGGAGGTAAAAGTTGCGGAAACCAGAAGTAAAACTGGAGGTACAGGGAATTATTATTTGAAAATGGAGTTAAAGATGGAGGTAATAGTGAATAATTTATGTAAAAACAGCACTGAAACTGGAGGTAAAACTGAATAACTGTACAAAAATGGACGTAAAAGTGGAAGTAAATTTGGGAGGTAAAACTGGAGGTTAAATTGAAGTTAAAACTGGATGTAAAAGTGGAGGGAGCAGGGGATAATTCTATGAAAACAGAGTTAAAACTTGACGTAAAAGTAGGGTTAAAACTGGAGGTAAAACTGAATAATTCAATGAAATTGAAGATAAAACTGGAGTTAAATGGGATGTGAAAACTGAAGGTAAAAGTGGAGTCAAAACTGGAGTTAAAAGTGGAGCTAATGCCGTGGGTAAAAGTGGAGGTAACAGTGGATGACAACACAGTTAAAACTGGAGGTAAGAGTAGGAAAAAACTAGAAGTAAAATTGAAAAACTCTATGAAAACTGAGGTAAAACTTGAAGAAAAATGAAGTTGAAACTGGTAAAAAACTTATTATATGAAAATGCAGTTATAGCAGAAGTAAAAGTGAAGGTAAGCTATATATTTAGTTGAAAGTTGAAAGTGAAGGTAAAATGGGTGGTAAAAGTTAATAATTATATAATGAAGGAGTTAAAAGCTAAGGTAAAAGTGGAGTTAAACCCAGAGATATAATTGAAGGTTGTGAAAAAACTGGACTGATTGCAGAAGCCCCCTCACTTTTTGCCTCCATTTTTAACTGATACTGGTGTTTTCTGCTTTTGATTGTGCCTTGGGCATTGCTAACCAGTCCCAGGGCCAGTGCTCTGTTTAAAATAGTGTATGCAAATTAGGCATAATTATAATTGGCTCTGACAACCTACTGATAAGTCCATGGTATATGGTAGGACATGTAGGTTTCGGGACCCCAGTGTAGGGTGGGCACCCCTGGGTGAGCTTCTGTGATCTCTGGTCTAATTGTAAAAGCAGACCTGCCTTACAGGGTGCTTTTAAATTAAAGTTAACCCCAAATTAGACTATGGAATTAAAAGTACTTTCAAAGTCCTAAACTACCTTATTTTCACATATAAGTCACCCCTACGGTCTGCCCTAGGTGTCCCAAAGAGTGGATGCAGTGTAACTATAAGCAGGGATTTTATAGAAGATGTTTTATAAGCCTTGGTGAGGGAAAAACAGCCAAAGTTGTAGTACATTAGCTCCATACGCTAACATTGGGAGGCTTTATTTAAAAATAATAGTCTCATCTCTGCTAGAAAAAGAGTTAAATATTTCACGTTTGATATCAAATTAAAAGTTAGAATAAATCCAGCAACTTGCCAATGTTGGATTTATTATAACTAGTACAAAGAAAGAGCTTTAAAACTCTCTCTGAAAGTTACCAAACTCAGCCCTGTAGTGCCCTTTCCTGATTGATCTGTCTCTGGGAGCCTGAGCCAAGCCTCTTTAATAAGGTGTGAAGTGGCCTAGGCTGGAACAAAGGAAGCATCTAGTGGGAGGAGAACTGCTGTAGCAGATGGCAGAGCAGGATGGAGGTAGAGTGGCTAAACAGGTTTTCAAAGGAGGGAAAGCCATCTGGGACAGAAACTGGACCTCCCCCATTTCCTGTTTCCTAGCTGTGTGGGAGCCCCAGTAATTAGATTAGGAGAGGGGCTGGAATGGATATGTTAGGGAAACTTAGCCACACCAGGCTCAGCCAGATATAACCTCCAAGGAAAGATTCTCTCCATGTTGGATTTTTAAAGAATGTTGCTTTCTAGGATTGATTTTTGCCACACTTTGCAAGAGGTTGTCACCCTAGAGGGTAGCACCCTGCACCCCATTGATCAAGGGAGCCCCCCTCCCTTTTGCCAACCCAGGAGCAAGAAAAAATATGGCAGAGCTGCCCAGCAATTCAGAGCCATGCTGGAAGAAAATACTGGAAAAAGACTGCCCTGCTGAGCCCCTGGTCTGCACCTGATGGACTGCACCCATAAGGACTGCACAAGGTGCACACTCTGGGCTTCACCAAGAAAAGGAATTTGCTTTGCTTCTGCAATTCCAGGAGTGGGCTCCCTGTAAGCTACAGATAAAGCTAACCAGAGTCCCCTGCATCCAGTCCTGCAAATAGAGCCCAGCTGACCAGCGTCCAGTGGCCATTTTAGAATTCTGACCAGGTGCATTCTGGGAACTATAGCTCCAACTTCTGAGGAGCAACTCAAAGCTTCTGGAGCCTTGGATCAAATTTGTGGGCACTTCAAGGATTCAAAAAGTACTTCTGGAAGAAAATTCAGAAGTTTGGAGCAACTTTTGAAAAAAAACTCCATAAGTGGACCGACCCGTCGTCATGAGTCAAACTGGCTACCTTCAACCATGACCCAGCCTGAATTTCAGGTTCGACCCACTGAAAGCTCTGGAGCTGCAGCCTTCCAGGATTTTACCGGGTTCTCGCGGAAAGGCAATCTGACGATGTTGCATCAAAATAGGCTTGCTGGAGAGGGCAGCACGACGCTGAAGCAGAAAAGCTACTGAAACATTTCTAAGTGCAGAGGTAATATTTTGACTGAGGCCTCCTGCTCAGCATATCTGAGCAGGGCTCCATCATGGTCGGCCTCAACTTTTGACTTTGCCCCATCCAACTGTGACCAGATGTCCCAGGTTGGCTGGTTTGTTTTTAATCACTAGAAAGCATCTTCGTACATTAAAGCCCACATTACGAGTTTGAGGGGTGGCCTCTGCCGCCTGCCAAACTCGTACCGCCACCTGACCGCTGGTGCGGCTAGAACACTGCCGGCCCTATTACGAGTTCACCACAGTGAATTGAGAGCCATGTGTGGAATGAACAGGGCCTTAACATTGACAGCCTTAATATTGATGGTGGCTCGTAATCAAGCCGGTGGCAAAGTGGTGGTGCGGCAGGTGCAGCAGCACCCGTCGCACTTGCCACTGCCCATAATTCGGGCAGTGGAAAGTGCGCCGGGGCTGTCCATGGGGGCTCCTGCACTGCCCATGCCACCAGCCTTTGCATGCTGGGGCTACCACCATGAAAAGGCTGGCTGAAAGGAGACTCGTAATCCCCAGGGCAGAGCTGCAAGCAGTGCTGCCCTGGCCGATTGAGACCGCCGAGACCACTAGGCTTTCAGCTACCTGGCGGTGTTAGTGGTCCGACCATGGCTGCTCCACCACAGTCATAATGCAGCAGCCAGACTGCTGGTTTGGCGGAAGTTCGACCTTCACCGCGGACCTGGGGGGGGGGGTTCTCATGACCGCCAGGGTCATAATGAGGCCCTTAATATTTAAAAAATCATATCTTCGGTTCCTTACATTGGATTTTTGCCGTTTTGTGTCACTTTAAAGATACAAATATTTCCTATTTTTATAAATTGGTGTTGGATTTTTATTGTGTGGTGTGTTTTATTTATATACTATTTTGTTGATATTAAATGCTTTACACACCTGTCTCCTAAGTTAAGCCTAACTGCTCGTGGACCAAGCTACCAAGGGTTGAGCAAGGATTCATTTATTGACACCTTGACTGAACCTTGGGTGGTATTGTGGCTTGTTACTAAGTGTAGGTACCTACCTGCCCTTACTAAGAAACCACTTTCCAACAATAGTAAAACGAGGTGATGTAACATTTTTTTTTTTTTAAAACAGGGTTAAAACTGGGGTAAACACAGAGTTAAAACTGGAGGTAGAAGTTGCGGTAACAAAGATTTACATAAAAATGAAGTTAGAACTAGAGGTTAAAATGAATATTTATATGAAAACTGATTTAAAACAGGATGTAAAATTAGGAGCTAAATTGGAGCTAAGGGTGGAAGTAAAACTGGAGGTAAAAGTGAATAATTATATAAAAATTGAGTTAAAACCTGAGGTAAAAGTGGAGTTACAACTGAAGGTAAAAGTGGAGCCAAAACCAAAGGCAAAAGTGGAGTTAAAACTGGTGATAAAAGGAGTTAAAACAAGAGGTAAATATGAACTTAAAACCAGGGGTAAATGTTGAGTTAAAACTGAAGATAGAAGTGGATCTAAAAAGAACAGTTCAATTAAAATGGACTTAAACCTGGAAGTGAACATTGAGCTAAAACTGGAAGTAAAACGGGATCATTATACAAAAAAACTTTAGCTCAGGAAGCAGTGCCCTCTGATGTGTCCTGTAGAGCCATTTACACTGCTTTTTCAGTGCAGAATGAGCTTCTGGCAGTAAAAATTAGCACATCAGCACAACATTTTTATTTCCACCCATTCATGGAACTCCGCAGAATCTCACAGTTTTTTCCATGTAATTCCACAGAATTCTGCACAGTGAAACTCCGAAAGTTCCGCCCACCACTAATATTCATCCCTCGAAGATGGACAGCAATGACAGCCATAATTTTCCTGAGCACCCGGGAGTGCTGATTAGGCCTAAAGGGAGCATGGCAAATTGAAAATGTTCCTGGCCAACCTTGAACCGCAGATACCATCTGTGGGACTGCAGGGCAAACACATGAAGGTACCCACCCTGGAGGTCCCAGACAACCATTCAGTTGCTCAGATCCAAGAATATGGGCCAGTGTGAGTGTAAGGAAATGCCTTTTTTTCAGAATGGTCACTCCCAGAGTTTTGGACTGATGGTGCTGGTTTTTCTACTCTGAGAGTGCATTGAGGCTTACTAAGCAGACCCCAATACCCGTGCCCTGATCTTAAAATGTGTATGTTTGATTGCCTTATACCCATTTGGCGTAATCTAGCATACTTGTGAGTCCCTGGTATATGGTACCTATGGCCTGTGAGTTAGGGGGTCAGCCCAGGAATTTCCCCAGGAAGTTCAGCACTGGTTGTGCCACCCTGGGGTTGACAAAGGTAAAACATGGCTTTCAGTCTACCACTCCAAATTGAAAGGGTATCTTTAAACTGCTAACTTGACTTTGCTATTTAAAGCAATGGCAAAGTCTAATCTTCTCTTTCTAGTATATATAAGTCACATCAAACGGAGGCCGATCGAGCCCTGATGCAGGGTGAAGTATATTAGAAAGTGGAACATGTATTCTTTACATGTCTCTGCAATGTAAGCTCGAAATTATCATTTCTATTGTGGAAAAGGCTTGTTGCCCCTTTGGAGAGTTCAAATTTACAGGTTACCACAACAGCCCGGCTAACCGCTGACTGTGACTACTAAAGTTGGTACTGTAATGTATCAAACAACTGATTATATTAAGGCAGACTTGTTACCCAAGTCAAAAATAATATAACATTGCGGTGTGCAACTTTTACAAAGTTGCCACTTTGTTGCCCAAAGTCTCCTGTGCCCATTCACAGCTGCACATGGGGTCTGTCCCCAAGACAGCTTCCTGCCTTCCTGGGGCGATTAATAAATGACTCCTAGGAAAGGACACAATAGATGCCTGCATGGGAGGAGAGGTGTTTCCTCTGCCTGGCAGGAAGCCACACAGATATTGGCCCAAAAGGCAAGCTTCAAAGATTAAGCTGCCTTTAAAGGGCGAATGTGAAACACATGGGGAGGAGGCTGCTCTGTTGTTTAGGCAGACAGGCCAGCACTAGGAACAGAGATGGGAAACCAGTTGTTGAACTGCTTTTCAGGGTTGTTTAGCCCCTTTGGCGATCAAACAACTGGGTTAGGCCAGGGAGCTCTGCATGCCAAGAGGGCAGTCTGCCATCTTGAAAGTGGGCAGAATAGAGACTTCTGGGCTAGCTAGCTGCCACACTTCACAGGAAGTTGTCAACAGGCAGAAGGCAACCTGGTGGCCCACTTGCTAGTGATTGCAAAGTTCTCCTAGGGCATTTTCTGGGCATAAAAATAGCAACCCTGGCACCCAGAACTCCGCTCTCGTTGGACTGGAGAAGAGGACTGAAGAAGACTGCCCTGCTGCAGCAAGGACTCAGCGACTAGAGGCTGCCCCGACATGAACTGCACCTGCTGTACCTGGTGACTAGCAAGAGAGAAGGGACTGTGTTTGTTGTGTCCTGCTTGTGGAGAAGTCGACTCCTGAGCCCAGCCAAAGCAAAAGACTCCAGAGATCAGTTGGCTGAACTCCTGTTCCCAGCACATTGCCACAACAGCTGAAGAAGCTTGATGGGGGTGAGTTGGTAGCCTAGATTCCCGAATCTCCACTCCTCGCTGCTGTGAAGCCCAAGGGACCAAGACCCAATGTTCAAAAGTTGCTCCAAGTCCGGGGTAACCGAGAGACTCAGCAGAGTGCAGCTAGATCACTCAGACAGCAGGTTACCAACAGAAGAATAAACTTACTGAAACAGATGTGCCCGGCGATTGGTAGCCCAGTGGTGATTGGACTTCCACCCAGCTCAATAGAACTTCTAGGGACGTCGACTCCTGTGTCCAGTATTTCCTAACTAAGCCTGTGTACCAAGGAGTAGCCCTAGAAAAAAAAAAACATTGACTGCACAGCATCTTCAGCATCCTTGAGCATCTTCTGCATCCTGCATCCCTTGTATCAGAACTACTCCACAGAAGTCAATGGCAAGGAGCCACTGACGGTGGAACTAAACTGGACTGTTTTTCTGGACAAGGTAATTGTTTCTATGGACTTGCTGGTTCTCCTGACTGGCTCCCTGATGGAATTACCTAAAGTAACTCTAGGTAACTGCATTGCTACTTACCCAAGCTTTTCTTAATAAAAGTAAGCGTACGTTTGTTGAATTTGCCAATGCTTGTTTGTGGTTAACTAAAAAACTGGTACTTTACCATACCTTGTAAATTCTGAATCTTTGGGATCCTTCAGTGGATCTTTTTAATTTTGGTGTCAAAAATCATATAGAAAGCTAAACCATTTTTATAAAATGATGTTGGATTTCATGAGTGTCTCGTTTATTACATCTTCAATTGTTTTGGTGCTGTTTATAAGCTTCACACTTGTGTATTTATGTAAGATTGACTGCTCCAAGTCACAGGTACCCAGGGTTGAACTAAGGGTTTAACAAGTGAAACCTGACTGGACCTCAAGTGGTTGGTAGTGTCTTATACAGTGAGGTCAAACAACCACACCATGTAATACACCACATTGCCTCACAGTGAGCATTTTGCGTTTGTTTGTCTTCAGGGAGGCTTTCAGAGGGCAAAGTTCTAATATAGGATGAAGGAATCCATCCTTCTTGGGCACAAGGAAATAGAAGAAATAACAACCCACCCCTATCATTGAAGCCAGCAACCCCTCGATGGCCCCTTTCAGTAGTAGAGTTCATATCTTTTGCAGTAAAGTGGTTGGTGCTCCTCTGAAGACCACTGTGATGTGGGAAAATGCTGTGGTGCGTTGGACAGAAAAGGTAGGGTATAGCTCTGCTAGACAATTTAGCAGAGCCAATTTATCAGAGGTTATGAACTATCACCCTTGGAGAAAATGTTGAATCCTGCTTCCTGCGGGATGGTTGTGTGCCACAAGGGCAAACTAAAGTGGTTTGGAGGGTAAATGCCTCAGGAGAGGGGGAATGGTACGATCAGTGCGATTGGTGACCTGAAAGTTGTCTTCCTGATCCCCCACCCCTGGCCTTGAAGGGGCTACGGTTCCTGCATCAGGGGTGGGAGAGCCTAGGAGTGCCAAAACCTCTGGAGTAGCCCCGGTAGGACCGAAACTGATGATGGAACTGGCTAGCAGGGGTCAAAAGGCCCAGAGATTGCACTGTAACCAGGCTTTCCTTCAAGTGCTCCAGGAAGGAATCAGATTTTTTGCTAAAAAGAAGGGTTCGATCAAAAGTCATATCCATGAGGGATGCCTGCATATCTCCAGAGAAACCTGTGGATCTCATACACACGTGGCAACAAAATACCACACTCGTTTCGACCGCTTGTCCCAAACCATCAGCAGCGTCTAGGCCATCCCAATTTATATATTTGGCAGAATGGTTTTAGTCAAGGAGGCTCTGAAGTCTTCTGGCACCACTGGCACTGGTTTCCCCTACATCTTTCCTATAACACCTGTGTGTACATCATTTTGTGGCAGATCGAATGTGGGCATTATATATCGTCTTCGGAAACTGAAAGGATTAGGCATTATGCACATTCCTAATCAAGTCTATTTGCTTTGACATATTTCAACAAGGAAAGACAAATGTGAGACAATATTGATCTAAACTATTTCCTTAAACACTGCACTTAACTATTCTTATGATGTTTTGAAGTGTATGACTACAGGACAGCATCCCTCTCCTGAACGCAGGTTGCACAAACCACCCGGCAACAGGGTAAGATGTGGGTACATGGTTTGATGGCATATCTGTTCGATAAAATCTTATTGGCATAGGCATGAGGGTCACGATTTATATAAGTATGTGCATGCACACTTGGCAGCTTTACAGCTATTTATCAGTCATAACAGATTTGATGGCTTTACAGGAATTGATCAGCTGACACAGGAAATCAGAATGGCTTTACAGTAGTCTGTACACTATATGACATGTGTCCCCTATCCCATAGTTGAAAGAAGTGATGAGTGTTGAAACACTAAACTAATTTTTTAGTATGAAGGATTGTAGCATACATTGATAATGTCACTTGATAAGAAGTAACACCTTATAGCCCCAGACTAGGGGTACACATGGTGAGAAATGGTGCAAGTGGTCATGGGAGCATTGTAACATTTTCTAAAAACCTCTTCATTGTTCATTGTCCTCTTCCCTTAGGTACTTTCAGGCGAGAAGTCTGGTTATATTACAAGTGAGAGCAATAGGCCTCATGGTTGAGCATGGAATGTATGCATAGATAAGTTTGACAAGTCCTGACAAAGGCCCTTGAACCTTTTGGGCTCTATGCGTGGGCTGAAACATACTGGCATAATATAGGTTTAAGTATACTGATGTCCCGAGAAACCTTAACTTGGTGTTTTTAAATATACGACTGATACCATTAATAAATAGGATCATCTACTTGGTTTAATAAGAAGGTATTTTATCTGATCTCTTTTCTAGATTCCTTCTTCGTCCAGTAAGATATTTTATCTAAGAACTCCCAGTTTTTGGTTGAGTCCACCCTGGTGGTATCATCCTACCAAGGTGTGGAGAGGTGTTGATGATGAAGCATGCCACAAGTAGAAGGTGAGGCATCTACTCCAATTCTTTTGGATTTTAAAGGGAAACTACAGCATTGGATCTTACCTATATATGTGCCCCCTTACCTTTGAGCCTAGTTACCTTTTTGTATGTATGAGTTTACTTGGGAGACTGTAACTAGGAGGTTCTTTCACGCTCTCCTTGTGTGTTTCGCTTAATAGGCAATTGGCATTAAACAACTTCAAGACTAGGCTGGCCAAAGAGAACATTAATTTCCCAAACTCCTGAATTATTTTTGAATCACACTCCTGGGAGGGTGGAGTTATGGGGAATGCATTAGGATTCACTTTGCTGATGGAAGCTTGGATCACCCAACTCTCAGGCAGAGGCAGCTGCATAAGAAAGTCATGGTCACATGGCACTGGTCTGTCTCTTCACTGATGGGCAGGGGCAAGACCAAGGCCCATATTTATACTTTTTGGCGCAAACCTGCGCCAGCGCAGGTTTGCTTCAAAACGTTTAACGCCGGCTACCGACATTCCAACACGCCAGCTGGGCATCATATTTAAGGAACGACGGTAGCTGGCGCTGCGGCCTGGTTAGCATCAAAATAAATTACGCTGACCGGGCTGCGTAGGCGTAGGGAAGACTGGGGGTTGTGCGCCAAAGAATGGTGCAAGTTATGTTAGAGTAAAAAATATTGACTCTAACCTGACTAACGTCATTTTCTGACGCACAACCCCCATGGAAATGACTCCTGTCTTAGAAAAGACAGGAGTCATGCCCCCCTGCCCAATGGCCATGCCCAGGGGACTTCTGTCCCCTGGGCATGGCCATTGGGTACAGTGGCATGTAGGGGGGGCTCACGTTAGGCCCCCCATGCCACTATAAAATAAAAAATAAAACATACTGACCTGGACTTACCGTAGATGGGTCCCCCCATCCATGGGTGTCCTTCAGGGGTAGGCGAGGGTGACAGGGGTTGTCCCTGGGTGCATGGAAGGGCATCTGTGGACTGCTTCCATGGTCAGAGACCATGGAAATGTGCCCACAGGTCACCTAACGCCTGCCCTGACCCAGGCATTAAAAAGTTACTCTAATCAGGCTTAGAGCCATTTTTTAAGGCCCTCCTCCTCCCATGCGTC
This sequence comes from Pleurodeles waltl, assembly GCF_031143425.1. Taxonomy (NCBI): domain Eukaryota; kingdom Metazoa; phylum Chordata; class Amphibia; order Caudata; family Salamandridae; genus Pleurodeles; species Pleurodeles waltl. The sequence continues at coordinate 955,374,096 of NC_090440.1, read as the reverse complement.
ATTTTTGCACAGGAGTATAAATAAGGCACAAATGCACTAGGGAACATCTACCTTGCATCTCATTAACACAAGGTAGGTTTCCATGGTAAAAAATTACTCTGACTCCATATTTTTGGCGCTAGATGGGTCTAGTGCCAAAGTATGATTATGGAGTTAGGTTTGCGACAGATTTCCGCCCCAAAAAATGACTCAAATCTGGCACAAAATATGCCCTATAGTGCCTAAAAGGGTGTCGGTTAAGGCTTCACTGAATAATAGTAAAGAATCAGAAAAAAATAGCCCAGGATAAAGAATTTCAGTAAACACATTTGTTTTAACATCAGCAAAAGGAAGTTGTAAATCCAAACCCTCAGCAACACTTCTGATGACCAAAGCAAAGGAAGCACACTCTTCTTTTGACAGCCCAAGGGGGTAACCAAATCCCATATCAGGGGAAGTATCCAGCCTACTGTCCTTCTGTAAATCCATGTACAGACTCTCATCATAATAATGTGGGGTAAATGCAGGAAACTGGAACTTTATATAGTGGAACAAAATAAGGTACACTGTGCAAAGAGTCCTAGCAATCTCCAGAGGTATCACAGAAGAACAAATGACATCCCAAATGCTCTCTTCTTAGTCTGTGTGGTTGAGCAGTTAGGCATATCAGAGGATAGTGCTAAACATGTAAGGCACACACTTATACAATAAGTGAGACACAGACTCAATAAAGAAATCCAACACCAATTGATAGAAATAACACATTGTTTTATACATATATATAGAGAACCAAGATCACCGGAATCAGGTGAGTACTTTTTGAGTTAGGAATTTTTAGAGTTTTTAAAAGTTGACATTTTGGGTGAGATAATATATCTAATGGGGGAAAAACATGTACTGCATTCGGACACTTCACAGCCACTTACATGATTGTTCTTCAAACCTTAAGGTGAGTAGGGAGCAAGGTCCAAGGCCACACCAACAGGTCACTTCGATAGGCTCTGGGGCATCCAGGTGCAGAGGTGTGTTACACCGTCAGGTGTCCCATACACTTAAATGGGGAACGATCTGGTCACAAAGTTATTGCAAGGATGGACTGTGCAGGGGAACCCACAGGGGGGCTCGACCCTTGAGGTCCTCAAGCACATGGGGACACCATCAGTCCTCTCCTCCTTGGGCTGTAGGGCTCGGGTACAGTGGTGTTCTCTGGCATTGGGTCTGGTGTTAGAGTTCCTCACAGTTGCAGGGGGGCCTGCAGAAACAGTCTGCAGACGTAGCCTGGGGGTCCAGTCCGACAAAGCTAACATGTTTGAGATGTGTGGACACCCCTGATCCTCTTCACCTAGATCTGGGGCAGAGGTGTCCTGAGGCGTCGGGTCTTTGTCACCTGGTCACTTAGAGTTGGGTCTGCAGAAATAGGCTATAGATGCCGTCTTGACATTCACAGTGGGTGCACTCAAGGTGTGCTTAGTTTCTGGAGGGTCTGGGGACCAAGCTGACACAGTTGGCCCACTTCAACACGGGTTAGGCGGCTCGGGTGCAGTGGAGATGTCCGGCATCTATTTTTTGGCAGTCCCGGTCCTCTCAGTTCTTTCTTGGGTGCCGGCAGGGGGAGCATCTCCTCTACTCAGAGGGAGTTCTTCTTGGCAATTTGCGAAGCACTGGCAGCTCTCCCAGGCTGCATCTCAAGAGTCAGGTGCAGCAGGCAGGCCAGAAGGGTTGGTGCCAAGTCAGTTGTGCTTCTCGGGTTCAGCAGGTTTCTTGTCCACTCCTTCTTTTATGTCCAGTGAAGTTCTAAGGATCTGCTATCAGGGGGTCCCCTAAATACTCAATTTCTCCAGTATTGGAACTTTCATAGATTCACATGATTGAATCATCCCCGTTGTTGAGGTGGGAGCCTCACGGTATCTTCAAATACATTTAGCAGTAAGTGTAACACCGTAGGCCCTAATGGCCCAACTAGGCACTGTTATAGCCTATCCATGTTATTTTATAAAAAAGAACCAAACTTGAGCTACAGCCATTCAGGCATCAACACACTCTAGAACACTCCCAACAGAGGCTGTTTCCCTCAGATTTTCTACTGCACATCGTGTGAAGGGAGTCTCCCTGAGCTCTGCTCAGTTTATTCTTCTGATACGATTAATTTCTCTCAGAGTACCCAGCTTTGCAGTGGACAGTATGTCCCAACAGACTAAGAAAGGACTTTTCAGAGACTGTGGCAGTTGTGGGAAGAAAATACTTCATATTCATGACCCCCACAAGAAATGCATCTACTGCCTGCATCCAGATCACAAGGTGAGAGACTGTAAGATCTCTCACACCTTCAGTCACAAAACCCTCAAAGATCGTGAGGGTAGACTTTTGTTGTGGCTCCAAAAGCAGAAGGCCATGGAAAATCCTTCTTCAGATGAGAGTGAAGCCTCATCTCACACTTCTCACCCTTTAAAACACCTGGAGAGAAGGGAAAACTACCAACAGAGCCTCCAAGAAAGATGGCTAAAAAGACAAAATATCTCTCTGTGGAGAAACATAAGCACCAGGAGAGTGCTGCAACGGGATCAGAGACCCACTTAAGACTCTCAAAAAAGGTTCACTCAGAGCCTACCACACTTGTGGGAAAAAAGGCACCCCCAAGAAGTGCCTCTCTGCCCCTGTCACCGGAGAAGGATCCGGGAAGATTCTTCTCAGAGGCTGCCAAAAAAAGGCCCGTTGACGACGACCCCGTCGTCGACTGTGTTGATGGTCACTCTGAGGACGGTAACGTTGACGTTTACTACAGCGGTGTCCCCGATGATCGTTACGTCATTGCCACTTTCATCGACGATGATCATTACCGCCAAGATCTATAAGAAAGCATTGTCGACGAAGGCGTCGTTGACGACGGAAGCCTCGGTGTTCTATCCGTCGATGGTGGCACTCCCGTCAATGAAACACCTGACGACGAGGGCGAAGAAGGTACCGTCAATGAGTATACCAGTGATGACAGCACCATCGACAAGGGAACCGTCGAAGAGAAAACCGCCGAAGGGGGTAGAACCGTCGACGACGAAAGCTCCACCGACGAAGACATCGTCGTCGGGTGAACTGTTGACGAAGAAATCAGCGGTTTCGTCTGCGCAATCGTCGACTACAACACCCTCTTCAGGAGATTTCATGGCTCAGCAAGACTCGGCAAGATTCCTCCCTCATTCTTTGATAACCATGGGAGAGAAAACATCTCCAATCCTCCTGAGGCATACCTCCCCAAGCAAGGTGTTGCCGTACCCTCCTCAGCATCTCTTGGATGATGACGATGACATTTATTCGCAGGAGGAGGGAATGTTTGGTGCAGCCAGTAGTCCGTCGCAACTGCATGTAAAAGGCTAGGACCTGGATGAGGAGGATGAAGGGCAGGACCAGCCCACCTATTCGTCAACTGCACTCCAACAGGATCCATCATACCCCACATTTGAGACGGAGGCTTCCTTTCCCATGCCTAGATCTTTGGTGTCAGACCACCAGGGTATGTTGAAAGATTATTATCAAAGGTTACCCAATCACTGCCGGCGACTCCATCCAGGCCCTACAACCCGCAGATGGCTCTGCAGACTCCTGTTCCCAGTCACCCAGGAACGCCACACAGAAGCATTCCGTTTGTTCACCAACCACAGGATGATCATAACTCTACAGATGAGGAGAGAGAAGAAGGTGAGATAGCGGAGACAGCTTCTAGTGAATGGGATGAATACCTCATCCCTACACCGTCACCACCACCAGCAGGGCCAGTTGATTCACCCCCAGAGGACATAGGGGGCTTCCATAATTTGATAGAAAGGGCGGCCAAAAGAATTGACTTACCCATTATCTCCCAGGAAACTGATTGTTTCTTATACGATTTTAAAGAGCCCTCAAAGAAGTTGGTTAGGGCTATTCCTTTTGTGGATTTTTTATGGCAGGAGGGTTGAAGGCAAAGAAAAATCCAGCAACAGTACTTTCCCAGATGCGGCGGCTGGAAAAGAAGTATAAAGCCCCTGATAACATTCCGGCCTGCTGAGTGTCCCAACTGAAACTGTATTCTGTCATATCTCAGGCGGCGCAGAGTCGCTCAAAGAATCCTTCAGCCACAATCACATCACCTCCAGACAGGGATGGACGGTGTTTGGACAATATTGGGAAGAAATTTTCCTCAGTGGCTGCGATTACGGTGAAGGTGGCTAACTCGTTAGCCATCCTGGGCAGGTTTGATCACCAAATGTGGGCAGACATGTCTGCTTATATAGACCTCTTGCCTGAGGATGTCAAGTTGGAGGCAAAGAAGGTGTTACAGGAGAGTGAGCGGATTGCAGCCGAGATCATTGATTGCGCAATTGACATTTCACTGACAGGTTTCCGGCAGCTAGCAGGTGCATCAGTCTTGCGTAGACAGGGGTGGCTGACGTCTACTTCTTTCCGCCCAGAGGTTCAGAGTAGAATTCTTGACATGGCATTTGATGGGGAAAGTCTCTTTGGGAAGCATGTGGATGACATGCTGCAAGCCATCAAGACCGACACAGACACAGCGAAATCCCTTGGTGCATTACAGTTCAGGAAACAGCCTTTTCGAGGTGCGAGGGGTAGAGGAAGTTACTCTTTTTGGGGTGCTTTCGCTATATTTACAGTATATACCACAGTACCAGTCCTCTCCAGTAGGACCCCGACAACAGTACAGTCAGCACCAGCAGCATTATCGGGTGCCACCTACCGCTGCTTATAGACACCCCACAAAGGGACGATTTGTTGCCCGTGGAAGGGATACGGGCAGAAAACAATGACCGGGCAGTCATACCAGCTTCCAACAGTACCCAGAGGTCAAGAATTGGGGGTTGCATCGCTCGTCACTTCCTTCGATGGTCAAGCATAACATCCGACAGGTGGGTGTTGGATATAGTGGCCAAGGGGCATACTCTGGAGTTCATTCATAAATCACCAAATATCCCTCCGTCAGGTCCGCCGCCTCCACGATTAGAGCAACTCCTCAAGGAAGTGTATGTGATGTTGTGCAAAGGGGCAATAGAACTGGTCCCAACTCTTCACAGGAACCGGGGATTCTATTCACGCTTCTTTCTTGTAAAGACGCCTTCAGGAGATTGGTGCCCCATTCCGGACTTAAGATCGTTAAACAAGTTCCTGAAGAAGCAGTCGTTCAGGATGGTAACGCTGCAGGACATCTTGCGCCTCTTGAATCCCAGAGATCACATGACATCCCTGGACCTCCAGGATGGGTATTTTTACATCCCAGTACATTGAAACCATCACAAATTCCTCAGGTTCACGGTAGCTGGTGTGCATCTGTAGTTTTGTGTCCTTCCCTTCGGATTGAAATCCGCCCCCAGAATTTTTACAAAGATGTTAGCTCCAGTAGCAGCGCACCTACCCCAGTTGGGCATGCAGGTTTTTCCCTATCTCAACGACTGCCTCATCAAGGCATCCTCAAGAGCTCAGGTGGTACACCACACAACCGCCTGCCTCCAGTTGTTCGAGGATCTCGGGCTTACCATCAATTATCGAAATTCGCCCCACGCAGAAACTGAATTTCGTGGAGGCAACACTGGATACTGTCTGAAACAAGGCATACCTGTCTCAAGAGAGAAAACAAAAACTGTCCAGCTTGGCAGGCAAGCTCTCGACAAAAAGGTTAGTTTCAGTTTGAACTTACAAGTCATTAATGGGAAAGATCTTGTCATGTATTCCGCTGATCCCAAATTGCAGACTACGTATGCAACCCCTACAGGAGCAGCTGGATGCCCAGTGGCTTCAGGTGCAGGGTTCCTTCGAGGACCAAATTCTCATCACACCGGCAATGCGGGCTGCCATGTCTTGGTGGGCGACACCAGCCAACTTGTCCAGCGGTCTTACATTTTTCCTCAAGTACCTCGCTATATTGTGACAACGGATGCGTCCCTTGAGGGTTGGGGTGCCTACCTTCAGGATTTGTGAATAAGCGGGTCCTGGACTCGAAAGGACAAGCAACACCATATGAACCAGCTAGAGCTCAAGGCAATAGATCTGGCTCTAAAAGCTTTTTTACCAAGACTTGAAAACTCAGATGTTTTGATCGGGACGGATAATACCACAAGCATGTTTTATCTAAACGAGCAGGGTGGCACAAGGTCTCTACAGCTCTCACAACAAGCTCAGAACATCTGGAAATGGGCCATAAGAAACAACGGCCCGTATTTATACTCCGTTTGCGCCGAATTAGCGTCGTTTTTTTCGACGCAAATTCGGCGCAAAACTAACGCCATATTTATACTTTGGCGTTAGACGCGTCTAGCGCCAAAAGTATGGGCAATACATAAAAAAATGACGGCGACGCAAATGCGTCGTATTTATACTCCCGGGCAAAAATCACGCCCGGGAGTTGGCGGGTCAAAAAACCCCGCATTTGCGCCACTATTTAACGCCTGGGTCAGGGTAGGCGTTAAGGGGCCTGTGGGCTCAAAATGAGCCCACAGGTGCCCTCCCCTGCCCCCAGGGACCCCCCCTGCCACCCCTGCCCACCCCAGGAGGACACCCAAGGATGGAGGGACCCACCCCAGGGACATTCAGGTAAGTTCAGGTAAGTATAATTTTTTATATTTTGAATATTTTTTGGTGGCATAGGGGGGCCTTATTTGTGCCCCCCTACATGCCACTATGCCCAATGACCATGCCCAGGGGACATAAGTCCCCTGGGCATGGCCATTGGGCAAGGGGGCATGACTCCTGTCTTTACTAAGACAGGAGTCATTTAAATGGCGTCTGGGCGTCGAAAAAAATGGCGCAAATCGGGTTGAGGCGATTTTTTTGCCTCAACCTGACTTGCCCCATTTTAAGACGCCCTAACGCCATTTTCCCCCTAACGCCATTCCATAAATACGGCTCCCGCATGGTGCTTCAGAATGGCGTTAGACGGCGCTAAATTTTTTGACGCTAAACTGCGTTAGCGCAGTTTAGCGTCAAAAAGTATAAATATGGGCCAACATTTCTCTGAGGGCAGAGCACATGCCAGGACAGACCAATATCCTAGAAGACCCTCTGAGCAGGACGATTATCCCGTATCACGAGTGGGAGCTAGACCAGGAGGTTCTCGACCAACTCTTCCGGATATGGGGCAGACCAAATCTCGATCTGTTTGCGACATACAAGAACAAGAAATGCTCCTATTACGCAAGCTGGCTTCCCCAAAAAGGGTTGTGGGACAATGGGTTTTTGATGAGATGGTCAGGGGTCTATGCCTACGCTTTTTCTTCAATCCCACTTATACCAAGGGTCATCAGCAAGATGAGGACTGAAGGATGTCGCCTTCTGCTAATCGAACCCAGGTGGCCCAGGCAGTTGTGGTTCACAGAACTCCTCATGTTCTCGGAACTGCCACATGTGCTACTCAGACAGACGCCAGCCCTTTTGACCATGTACCAGGGCCAGGTCAGGCATCCGGATCCGTCATCTCTACACTTGTCGGCCTGGCTCCTGAATTCAAAGAATACGGCACTTTAGACATCTCATTAGACTGTAGGGCAATCCTAGCCAAGGCCAGGGCGGACACCACCATTAAGACTTATAGACTGAAATGAGAGAGTTTGTGTGTGTGGTGTGTTGCGGAAGTAATCCATCCTATCTCTTTGCTTCCGGAGCAGGTACTTCCATATTTGTTACACTTGGCAAAATCTGGGCTCTCGCATTCCTCCATCCAAGTGCACATAGCAGCAATTTCAAGGTACCGCCGATCTCAAAGCACTGCTTTGTTATATTGTACTAGGATTGTGAAACAATTTCTTAGTGGTCTTTTTTGAGCTTTTCCACCAGTGCGTAAACCCCCACCGTTATGGTCCTTAAACGCGATGTTGGGACAACTCATGAAACCCCCTTTTGAGCCAATCCACAGGGCGGAACTGAAATTCATCGCTTGGAAAACGGCGTTGTTGCTAGTCCTTACTTCAGCCAGAAGAGTAAGTGACATACAGGCCTTCACCATCAAAGAGCCTTTTCCTAAATCCACCACTACTGGCGTAATTCTTAGGACGAATCCTAAGTATATTCTGAAGGTACTCTCAAGGTACCATTTGAATGAATCAATGGTTTTGAAAACCTTTTTTCCTAACCCACAGATGGTAGCAGAAAAAATGTTGCACTCGTTTGATATTAAGAAGTGTTTGAAATTTTACCTTCAAAGAACGCAGAACATCCGCAAGTCAGACCAGTTATTTGTGGCCTTTGGGGATGCGAGGAGGGGCTCTCTGGTGTCTAAACAGACTATTGCCAGGTGGATTGGCCTGGCAATCCAATTCTGTCCTGCTCAAGCTGGTAGATCGCTCCACAACAAGGTTAGAGCCCACTATACGATAGCCACGTCGGCAGCGCTCTTCGCGGGAGTGCCCTTGCAGCACATTTGTAGAGCGGCCACATGGTCCAGCCAACATACTTTCACAAGACACCACTGTCTCGAAGAGATGAATAACATGGACACAGCGGTGGGACAAGCAGTGCTGTAGCATCTATTCTGTTAAGGTAAGCCACTCTGGTCATCCCACCTTCCACTTAAATGGTATGTGAACTACGTTTCCTTAATCTGGTCAATGTTAACTTTTCTGGCTATAATGATTATTGTGGTTATTATTTTTGTAATTTGCTTGATATTCATTGTGGTGTTTATGATTATTGTGCGTATTGTTATCTTCCTGTAAAGATTGATGTATTGCTATCTAATAGTACATAGGAGTAGGATTACTCCTATAATTATTATTATTATTGTTATTATTATTTTAATACAGCTGGTACCTAGTTAGACAATATTACTGCTCGCTACTCTAATTCACGCATGTGAATCTATGAAAGATCCATACTGGAGAAGAAAATTAGTTACTTACCTGTAACTGTGGTTCTCCAGTATTGGTATCTTTCATAGATTCACATGCGACCCACTCTCCTCCCCTCAGAGGCTTTCCTTATAAATGAACTTTCTGCTTCACACTTGTACTAGAAAATCTGAGGGAAACAACCTCTGTTGGGAGTGTTCTAGAGTGTGTTGACGCCTGATTGGCTGTAGCTCAAGTTTGGTTATTTTTTTATAAAAGAACATGGATAGGCTATAACAGTGCCTTGTTGGGCCATTAGGACCTACTGTGTTACACTTACTGCTATATGTATTTGAAGTTACCGTGAGGATCCCACCTCGACAAGGTGATGATTTAAGTATGTAAATCTATGAAAGATACCAATACTGGAGAACCACAGTTACAGGTAATTAACTAATTTTCTTAGGGGGCGTTAAGGGGATTGAAGGGTAGTAGCCAATGGGCTACTTACCCTTTGGGTCACTAGCCCTAGATGACCACTTCCTGTGGGGAGTGGGCATCACCCTGCACACAAATCCTAAATTCCACTACACACAAGATGTCAGATTTTCCCAAGTCATGTCCACTTTAGACTGGTCACCCTAGGGGTGTGCCCAGTTTGGAAGGGCGGTCTGCCTCCTGCATAGCTTATTTCCCACCTGTCCAGGTGCCAGATGGGCCTTGGGGCAGGGGGAGTTGGCATCCTCCTCTGAGGCAAGCCAATTCTGCATACCAAATGCGGTGGGCTTCTTTGAAGCTCCCTCCTTTGGAATGCATATTTGCGAGTCATCCTATTGGGAGGGGTGTGTTAACACCCTGACCAGAGCAGGCTTTGTTCTTGATCTCCAGAGAGCGGAAGCTCTTACATTTGTAGGTCAGATTCTTGTCTGTTGGTGGCAGACTAACCAGAACTGGTCAGTGAGCTCTCCAGCGGTTAGTAGGTTTATCAGAATGCACCTCCAAGGTGGTGGCCTCTGGGTGCATGTATTAATAAATCTATCACTAAAATCAGCGAGGGTTCATTCATATGAGTTGTTTGAAACCAAACATCCCTAGTTTCAGTGAAGCCATCATGTAGCTGGTGAACTCGTATTCACTAGTGTCCAGCGCATGTATTTTAAATAGCTTCCCTGTTAACTTACTATGTCTAAGAATTGACGAAGACATAGGAGGGGCATATATGCTTGTGCAGATATGTTCTCACATGTAATATAATGCACCCTGCCTTAGGGTTGTAAGGACTGCTGTAGGGATGGCTTACAAATATTACATGCAGTGTTTAGGAGACATGATACACAGTGTGTATTATGTCATGTTTTCCCCTATAGGGGGACCTTGTCATGCAGCCTGCAATGGCAGTCTGCATGACTTTGTTGCTGGGTTCCTTGGAGTGGCACAAGTTGTGCTGCATCTCTTAGGGCTACTCTTCAGTACCCATGCCGTAGGTACCAGGGGTACCATTTACTAGGGACTTACAGAGGTGCTAAAGGACCTGGCCACTTGACAATCAAGTGACCAGGCATCTTTTTGGGGGAAGGAATACTGGCACTGGGTACCTGGTTAGCAGGAACCCAGTGCACTATAGTCAAAGTTGCATCAAAAACCAGGACAAAAGTGTGTGTGTGGGTTGGGGGGGTTGCAATCAGAACCCCGTTTCCTACAGTTAATCATCTCCGTCATCTGAAAGTGGTGGCAATTCTAGTCATAATAGAAGCAAAAAGCTGGTGGAGCAACGACAGCTCAGTGGTAGCCAGGAGTGTTTTGTTTGAATCAGATTGTATGGGGACCGGGTTACTGGAGTAGAGTCAGAGTACGACCCCAGTTGGGGTCAAGGTAAATTCAGCTTTGGGTTGGACACTGGAGTCGACAGCGGACCCACATCCGGCACCGGTGAAATCAGAACCGGCATTGGCGAAGGGACCATGGCAGGTCCTGGAGCCAAAATGGAAGTCACCACCTCAGTTGGTGTGTGGAAACCAAAGCAGGTTTAAGGTGTTCAGACGGTGCAGAGGATGAAGCTGCTGATGGTAATTCAACTGGAGGTCCCTCCGGATTGTTAGAGCAACAACACAGGCCAGAGAGAGCAGGAAGAGTGTCAAAAATATGAAGCATGGCCTTGCTAAAGGCCTCGACTTGCTGCAGCAGTGCAGATGGCCCAGCAAACTGGGGGTACATCTGGATCAACTGCGGACTTTGATCCTCGATCGGGATCAGGGGCAAGATTGAGTGGCACCTTGATGTTCTCATGACTACTTTTTGGCTAGAGAGAGGTGGGATGATGTTGAGTCCTACTTCACCTTCTTGCTTTTCTGCTTCATCTTAAACAAACAAGTTACTTACCTACTTACCTTCGGTAACAGTTTCTGGCAACAGGAGATTTTTTACCCTGTGAATATTCCCCAGGCATCACAATGGATCTGGAAAACTCTAAAGCAGTACTCCTTTGTACTGGAAAGCGGAACCTTGTGGCTTCTATCCAACCCCACTCTTTTCTGGAGATGAGAAATTAAGCCACATATAAAGGCCACCCATGCATGCTGACCTCTGTTTCTTTTGCAGGTTTATCTGCTCTTTCGTACACAGAGCCCATCAGCAAATTGGTATGACCAGTTTGCAGCTCTCTAGATTTTTTTAGATAGAAAAGGAATACATTGCACTGAATGGAGGAAATCTGGAGTTAGGTAAGAGTATCCACCAGAAAGAGTGTTACGAAAGGTAAGTAACTTGTTCTGCTGATGAATACGTCAATCTGAGGATTCGTCACTTTGTGGATAGATCCTAAAGCAGTACCTCTCAAGGTAGTGGTTCTGTGGAATGGCTCATACTAAACAGTCATGCAGGAAGAAAGAGGCAGAAGGCCCAAATGAATGTATCTGACTATCAGGACTGCACTGCTTCATGAACTTTTGCACAGAAGCTCATGTAGAAGCCTGAAAGATGTCCAGGAGAGGTGATCTGCATACATTAGTAGTAGCACCCATAGCTTGAGTGAAATAGGCCTGTAACCCTCCAGGTGGGCTGGTTCTTAGCCAGTGATTGGCAGATTTTAATGCAGAGGATTACCCATCTAGAGATAGTTCTTTTATGCACAGCCTTGCCTTTCTTTGCACCCGAGGTACTCATAAAGAGCTGATCATCCATCCAGTGGTCTCTGGCGCAATCAATGTAGAAACTGAAGACTCTTTTGTAATCCAATTATTGGAGTCTCTTCCTTCTCTTTTGAGTTATGAGGCAGGGCGAAGAATGGCAGAAGGGTGATTGTCTGTCCGACATGAAAAGGTATCACTATTTTCAACAGAATAGCAGATTGAGGTGGTCATTATGACCCTGGTGGTATTACAACCGCAGGGCCAAAAGGATGGGAGCACCGCCAACAGGCTGGCGGGGCGTCCCGGTGTATTTTGACCGCGGCGGTAGTGCCAAGGTCGCACCACCGGGGCCAGCGGTTTTCCGCCACAATGGTCCCGGAGGATGTAATCCGCCAGGGCAGCGCTGCTTGCAGCGCTGCCCGGGGGATTACGAGTCCCCGACCGCCAGCCTTTTTGTGGCGGTCTGAACCGCCAGGAAAAGGCTGGCGGTACGGGGAGTCGTGGGGCCCCCTGACAGGGCCCCATGCACCTTTTCACTGTCTGCTGTGCAGACAGTGAAAAGCGCGAAGGGTGCAACTGCACCCGTCGCACGGCCGCAACACCGCCGGCTCCATTTGGAGCTAGCTCCTATGTTGCGGCCAGCCCAGCGGGGATCCCCAAATGGCCGCTCCGGGGGTTCGGCCGCATTGGCGGCCGCATGGCGGTCAGAGCTTGGCGGGCGGTCGTAATGACCCCCTGAGTCTTTAATCTCAGCTTGTCCAGAAAAAAGATTGCATAATGCAGCTGGACCGAGAGTCCCTGACATTTCCTTATGCAACTAGCCGATGTGATTGCAGCTAAAGAGACAGTTATCAGGATCAAGAGATGTAATGGACAGCTGCGCATAGGCTCAAAAAGGATACACATTAAAAAGGTGAGAACAAATTTCAAGTTCTAATGTTGCATCACAAATGGGTCAAGCAGAAACATGTTGCAAACCTTTAAGAAATCTGATCATAAAAGTTGATTTGAACAAATAGGGATGATACAGCAACCACAAACAAGCTGAAGGAACCAGTAAACACCCTTTAACAGTGCCCCCTACAAGTCTTTCTGTGCCAAGGATAAAATGAACAACACATCTGACAACCTGGCCTGTGCGGGTCCAACTGGCAGTTACCGCACCAAGGTAGAAATGTGGCCCAGAGTACTTTGCCTCTGGCTGTCAAGAGAAGATCAACAATCTTCAGAGGGAACTGGAATGAGATTAACAACACTACTCAATCTCCACACATGGAGCTGCAGATTGTGCATGACCTGGGGCAGGACCCTGTGACAGAATATCCTCCTGAAGCAGCAGCTTGATCAGAGAACAGATGCTTATGCCAAAACGTTCTGATTACCACACTCTCCTGGCCAAATCCAGAGCCACTCCAATGGCGTTGGCTCAATCGCTCCTGATTTTCTTCAGAACTTGGGACAGGAGGGTTAGAGGTGGCAAAGCACACAGATGTCCCATGCTGCACTCTAGCCAGAATACTTCTCTGACAGACAGCCTTCAAGAGAACTCCAGTGAGCAAAAGTATTGACAGTGCGCATTCTCAACTATGGCAACGAGATCTGCCGATGGTCCAATCGTGGTTGATCAGCTGCAACTACAGATCTTTTCCAGTCTTCTCTGAAACCTGTAATATGATAGGTTCCTCTGATATAGTGCCCACTGGGTCTTCAGATCCCACTTCAGAGACAACATAAGCCACCTGGCATGGGTGACCAGCAGAGTGCAAGTAGCCAAAAGGCCCAGAAGCCTGCGAGCAGCTCTCACTGTGATCCAGGAACAAGTCTGACACATCAGAGTCATAGCCACAATGTCCTGAACTCTGAAAGTGGGGAAAAGGCTTGGAATTGCACCACACCCAGGATAGCACTGATAAATGGGAGCATCTGTAAAAGAGTCAGGTGCAACTTCGGAACACTCACAGCGAACCCCCAATGAGGTTAGAAGATTCATCATTCCTGAAGGTGGTCTACAACTGTCAAAAGCAAGCCCCCCACTCAACAGCCAGTAGGTGAAAGAGGGAAGACTGTAATCCTCACCCTCTGAAGGCTTGCTGCGACCATCACCGTCATTTTTATGAATACCCGAGCGGCACTTGTGAGGCAAGAGGGAGCACCGCAAACTAACATGCTCTTGGCCTACTGTGAACTGCAGCCTGTGGGCCTGCAGGATGGGAATATGGAAATAACCATCCTGCAGGTCCAACGCTACCATTCAAGTCTCTGGGATTCCGGGCAGGCCAGTATGAAAACATTCAAATTGATGTTTTGCAGGAAGGAGTTGTGAAGGCGAAATGGTAAAATAGGATAAATGCCTTCCTCCTTTGTGGGCCCAACAAAGGAGCAGGAATAATACCCAGATCCTACTTCTAAGGCTGGAGCCCTCTCAATGGCCCTTTAACCACAGGGACATGTACTTCCTGCTGCAGAAAAGACACATGGTCCTCCATCAGCTTTCCTGACTGTGGTGGGGTAGAAAGAGGCAACATTGCTTGGGGAACTTCCTGGCAAGTGTGAAGAGACTCAAAGAATGAGCTGAGGCACAACTCCCTTTGAACCATTCGAGTGCCAGGTCTGCTTTCTCAGCAGTGGAAGTCATTGAATGGCGTATCTATCAAGGATGCTTGGATAGCCCCTGAATAGCCTTTGGAAGCACCATGCTTGTGCCGAATACTCAACCTACCCAGTCAGTCATAGCCAGGCCACACTGGATAACAAATTTATCTGCAACCCGGCCGTCCTGAATAGTCTGGGGTATAGGCGCCCTTAAGTTGTCAGGGACTACCAGTTTTTTTTTGTTTTAAAAAATATATTTTTATTAAATTTTCATTACAGATCTAAGCAACATGAATTTGTGTTTACATTGGTACGATTTGTTAGATCTGATATAACATTTACATTCACACAAAACAAGAAAAACATAACTTAGGTCTTGTTAGAACACTCAATATATATTTGTCTGCTGTACCTGGCTGAGGGATCTTACAGTTTGGTATTTAGTGGCCACGCATTTAGCTACATGGTTGCACTGTTCCCTGTTGGTTCATGCTTGTTTGTGATGGAGGGGTATGCTGGTCTGATGTCTGTTTACGGGGTGTGTCGTAGTTGTACTTGTTGTGCATGTTCTGATTGTTTACTCATCACTTATTGGCCGCTGTGGGTAACAGCGGCTTGGGGGGTGTAGGAGTGGGTGCGCTCTCCTACAATATGGTGTGTCTCACCCGGTTGCTTTATTATGTTGAAAATGGTCAGGTACTGTCTGACTTAGCTCTAAAGCTGTATCATTGTCCAGTTCATGGTGGTCTCTCATCGTTTTTAGCCTCTAATCTGGTTACAAAAATTTCCCAGGCTTCACATCCTGTGTGTTGTTGGCCCCCTCGTGCTAATTTACTTAGTACCTGGTGTTCTGTGCGGGTCCAGCGCAGTGTCAGGGTGTGCCAGGTTTTCAAATCTGGTGCTTTGGGCGCTTTCCAATTCATAGCAGTCAATCTTTTGTACATCACGTATGCTAGGTCTGCGAACTTATGTAGATGCCTATGTTTCTTTTCTCTCGTTCTCAGCCCTAACAGACAGGATTTAGGGTTGACTGCAAGTGCAGGACCCATCAATTCTGAAACTTCTTCTACCATTCCACTCCACTCCATGTGTACCTGAGCACACTCCCAGACCATATGGTAGAAGTGTTCCAGTGGGGCAATACACCGGGGACAGGCTGGGTCCGATCCAGGGAACATGCGATTAATCCTGGCTGGTGATAGGTATGTTTGGTGTGTGTAATTGAATTGTGTGTAGCGAAACCTGGGATTTCTCGATACCCCCCGAGTATGATAAAGGGCTTTCGGCCAGTCCTCTTGTGGTACCGTGTCTGGCAGAACTGTGTTCCATCTATCCCTTACATTCTCCAAATTAGGTTCAGGGGGTTTATTCAGGATTTTATATAAATTCGTCACTACTTTTATTTGATTATCATATTGCAGCATGGGATGTAGCATGGGGAGATCGCTGGTTCCAGGTCTCCTGCCGCCCATGTCTTTTTGATTGAGTGACATATGGCATAGTAAGCTAAAAAATTGGCCAGGGTTCACTGCTGTGAGGGCTTGTATAGATTCAAATGACATCAGTTTCCCCTCTTCGAAGCAGTCTCCTACCGACAGTATACCCGCCTCCGTCCAGGTCGTGAGTGAATGCGACCTTGCCACGTTAGCCCATCCAGGAATCAGTCCCAGTGGAAAGTGCGGCGAATAGGGGAATACCTCGTAGCCTTTTTGTATGTACCTCCACCAAATGAGTGTGCCACTACCATTAACGGATTAACAGACGCAACTTTCGGTGTTTTATTTGTTAGCCATGTGATCAGAGGATCTCCATGTAGTCGCGGCAGCAGCCATGCGGATTCCGCCAATGCGGGTCTATGCATCCAGTTCAGTATCCACTGTAACTGTGCGGCAGCGTAGTAGAGTTCGAAATTGGGGGCGCCCGGGTGCCCAGCCCTCCCGCGCTGATTGGCGCTGCAGTGTGGTGAGTGCGACTTGCGTTCTACCCCCTCCTCTTATAAGCTGCAGTAGGACTGCGTTCAGATCTCGGAAGAAGCTCTTGGGGACCCAGAGTGGTAATACCGTAAAGTAATATAACAACCGGGGCAGTAACAACATGTTTGCCACTGCCACTCTGCCCAGGGGCGACAATGGCAATTTGTTCCAGTACCGCAGCGACTCCTTCATAGAAGCCAGTGCTCTCCCCAGGTTCCCATCTCTAAGAATCTCAGTTCTATGATAAATGTGGAACCCCAGATATTTGAACGTATCAAAGCACCATTTTAGGCGACCTGCGGGGGCATTTTCTTTTCTTGACAGGGACCATATAATTAGTTGAAACACACACGATTTATCCCAGTTTACCACCACGCCTGATAGTTCCCCATATTCAGTCAGAAGCGAAATTACTGAGGGTATAACCTTGCTTCCTTTCCGCACATATATTAGGGCGTCATCTGCATACAGTGATATGACGTGGTGTAACCCATTTCTGATTATTCCCCATCTATCTTTCATTGTAGGTATTCGGGTCGCAAATGGTTCCATCGCTATAGCAAACAACAAGGGAGAGAGGGGGCATCCCTGCCTGGTGCCTCTGGTGATCGGGAAGCTATCGGATATAACCACTTCCTTTTTCACCCTAGCTTGTGGTTTGGCGTACAGTGTCTGTACCCATTGTATGTAGTTAGGGCCAGTTCCCATACACTGCATAGTGGCGAATAGGAAGTCCCACCCTAGTGTGTCGAATGCCTTATCAATATCTAATGATAGTACCATCTCGTCATGTGCATCCGGGGGGGTGTCTCCCATGACACTCAACAGTCTACGGATGTTTCGAAAAGTGTTACGTTTTGAGAAAAGTCCGTTTTGATCATCGTGTATCAAGGTATGTATGATGGGAGTTAACCTGTTAGCCAAAAGTTTACCTAGTATTTTACAATCGAGATTCAGGAGCGAAAGTGGTCTATAGGATTTGACGTCTGTGGGATCGCGTCCTTGTTTAGGAAGGACCACTATCATTGCCTCTCTCTGTGTTGAAGGCAATATCTTACTGGTCCATGCCTCCTCAAACACTTTCAATAAGGGGGGCTTTAAGTGTGTTGAATTAGTGGAGTAGTATTCTAATGCAAGGCCATCTATTCCTGGCGCTTTGTTTCTAGGCATCTGCGCTAAAGCTAAGTCCAGTTCCTCCATTCTCAGAGGAGCCTCCAGCACCTACCTATCTGCCTGCGAAAATTGGCCAGGGGTGAACCGGCAATAAAGGACTCAAGTTGTTGGGGTGTGCACATTGTGCGTTTGGTGTGGAGGTTTGTGTAGTATTCCCTGAACGCCCCATTAATCTCTTCTTGAGTGGTGGCCATTTTGCCTACATCTACCCTTATAGTCCCTATGTGGGACTGCTGGTGGTTCTTGCGAAGGAGCCACGTCAACAGCCTGCCCGATCTGTCTCCCTCTGTGTGTAGGCGCATTAAGTGATATTTGTGGTCATGTCGACGGAGACGGGAATCTACTTCGTTATATTTTGTACGCGCCTCTTTTAGCACTGTGTAGGGAGTCTAATTTCATGCCACTGCAATTTCCGTTACTCTCAGTTCCATTCCCAATTTGCTGACCTCCGCGTGTAGGGTGCGCCTCACTCCCCATGTGGTTGAGATACAGTGTCCTCTGATTAGAGCCTTGTGCGCCTCCCATTCTACTGCTCTTGAGTCTGTGGAGTCTTTATTGATTTCCCAGTACTGTCTCACTGTTGTGTTAAATCCTTCTGCGAATGCCTGATCCTGGAGAGCTTCCAACTGCAAAAGCCAGGTAGGGATTACTGAGCGTCTCATGCCCCAGTTCAGCGTTATTCTAAGCGGTGAGTGATCCGATAGTGTCTTGGCCAGGTATTCTATCTTATGAATCAGTTTGCATATGTCCCGGGTCCCCGATAATATACCTATTCTGGTGTGTACTTTGTGGGGTATTGAATAGAATGAGTATTCCCTCTGCTGCGGGTGTTTCATAAGCCATAAGTCGTAGAGTCTCATGTCGCCCACCCATGTTAGCAAGGGGCATCTGGCAGTTCTATTTAGTAATGCTTTCGGGTGTGTGTTTGACCTGTCTAACACTGCATTCGGTGTGCTGTTGAAGTCGCCACCCCAAATGGCTGAGGCTGCGGGGTTTACCAATAATGCTGGAGTAAGTGTGCCCAGGAATTCAACTATCGTACTGTTGGGGGCGTAGATACTGATTATCGATAATTGTCTCCTGTCTAATTGCCCCTCTATTACCACGTATCTGCACACTTGATCTATCCTATGCGAGGTTTGGACAAAGGAGACGCCGCCTGCTATCCATACCAATACTCCTCTTGCAAAAGCCGAGTATGTTGTGCCTACAACCTGCCCTCCCCATTTCTCGTGTATCTCCTGTAAGTCAGACTCCAAGCAGTGTGTTTCTTGTAGAATGGCAATGTGTGCTCCCTGACATCAGAGGCGTGCATATACCCGAGATCTTTTGCTTGGTGCACCCAGACCTCTCACATTCCACGTGACAATTTCATGTTGATGTGTGGTGATATTTACGTTTTGAGCCATGTAGTGTTGTGTAATGTACCTGCATGTGGCACACTCCAGGTTTCAATACCCGTCCGGGTCCCTCCCATCCCTACCAGATATTAAATTAAGGCTGACAGCCTCAGCAGTGTTTCCTGTGTTTCGGATTGACCTTTAGTTTACAACTTAACTGTCACCGCCCCTCCTCCCGCCCTAACTAAACCCCACACCCAACTATGAACTCGTAATAAACTACACAACTCGCTACTTCTTAATAAAACCTGTATCCATATGAATACCTGTAGGGGAGCTATTTTGGCAACCGGATGTGGCTCTTATACGGGGCTCACATCCTTCCGCAGACATGGTCTGCGTATACATATGGGCGCTCCCGGAGTGTTTGCCCCCCCGGACTGCATAATCAATGATATTCATTAATGTTCTCAATAAGAAGGGATAAGTTGTTCAAAAGATACTCATAGGTGGCAGCTATGTCCTCCTCCGTATGGATTCTCACACCGTTGTTCTATGCCGCCCTTCAAGTTTATCGATCAGTTCAGAAGGAGAAGCAGTTTGGCAGCTTGCGTTTACAGTGCATCCGCGGATCTGGGGGTGAGCTTCGGGCCCTTAGCACTTCTGTTATTGTGGAGTCTGAGCTGGCCGAGTCGGAGTCTAGACTATCTGCAGGGATCGCCCGGAGTGCCTCGAAGGAATTTTGCATATGCAGGGGAGTTTCTTTCAAGACTCTTGCCCTTTCTTCTGCTGCCTGTTTTTCAGTGGGTTGTCCCTTGGGTCGTTTCTTGGAGCACTTCCGCAAAGGAGAAATAAGCCATTCCTCTCCTTCATCCATTCTCACTTGGGATCGTGTGAGACCTTTGGCGTGCAACCACGTCCAGGCATCCTCAGGGGAGGTGAATACGTGGGTGCGATCATCTGATACCACTCTCAATTTAGCAGGAAACAGCAAGGCGTATTTAATATTATGCTCGCGGAGGCGTTGTTTGATTTTTGCATAGGAGTTACGTTGTCTCTGTACCTCTTGGGTAAAGTCTGGGTAGGCATTAACAACTGAGTCCTCGTGTCGGAATGGGCCTTTACTACGGAACTGCTGTAGTATTACATTGCACTCTCTGTAGTTTAAGAATCTTGCTATCAGCGGTCTAGATGGTTGGCCCGGGGCCGGCAGCCTCGCTGGGACTCTGTGCGCCCTTTCCACAGAAAAGAACTTCAATGGGGCCCCGTTCAGCACCTCTTTGATGAGCCATTGTGCTAAGAATATTTCTGTACTCTGCTCTGTTCGTTTTTCAGGAAACCCTAACAAGCGTACGTTGTTTCGCCAGGATCTACCTTCTGCTTCTTCAGCCCGTCGCCATAAGATCTCCACCTCTGCGTTCAGTCATTGAGTTTGTTTTTGATTATCCGAGACTGTCGGGTTCAACTCATTTAGCACATATAGAGGTGGTTCTAACTAATGGATAGAGTCCAATCAGAATAGGGAGTATAGGAGGGCCGGTGAGTAATCTGTGACTAGATAGAATCTCTACCAGAAAGAGTGCTACTGAAGCTAAGTAACTTTTTCTTCTGATAGAGACTTCTAGCTGCATAACCCTCACCTTTTGAATAGATACCAAAGCAATACCTATTCGGAGGTGGGTCTGTCAATGGACGCAAGCAAGAATGTCCTACAGGACCGAGGAGGTAAAATGCTCCCCCGGGTAAACCTGACTGTCTGGGTAATAATACTTCACGAATGCTTGGAGGAATGCCCATGTAGCCGCCTGGCAAATGTCTAGGACCAGGGACTCCACATGCCAATGTAATGGTAGCAGCTTTGGTCCAGGTACAATGAGCATGCAGTCGTTCTGGAGGCTGCTTTTTAGCCAATGCTTACAGATCTTAATGCAAAGCATGATCCAGCGGGAGATGGTCCTCTTCTGCAGTGCCTTGCCTTTTTTTGCTCCAGAGGGCCCTACAAAGAGCTGATTGTCCGCCCAGTGTTCTTTGCGATGGTCTACGTAGAAACCAAGCACTCTCTTGAGGTCTAAGCAATGCGGACACTCCTTCTAATTAGAGGGTTGAGGCGGAGCATAGAACGCCGGTAGGGTGATGGTTTGACCGATGTGGTGTAGCAGCACTACTTTTGGTAAGAAGGATACTTATGACCGTAAAACCAGTTTGGGAAAAAAAGTGGTGTACGGCTAGTTGACACATAGAGCCTGAAGCTCACCCACCCGCAGAGCAAATGAGGCGGAGCACAGAACACCGACATGGTGATGGTTTGACCAGCGAGGAATGGCATCACAACTTTCAGCAGGAAAGCCGTCTGTGTCTGTAGAAACAACTTGTGTAGGAAGAAGGAAGTGTAAGATGGAGTGACACAAAGAGCCTGAAGCTCCCTCACCTGCTGTGCCGAGGTGAAAGAAGTGAGGAATAAAGTCTTGATCATCAAGAGCAGTAAACGAATGCTCGAGAAGCGACTCAAATAAAGTGTACATAAGATCAGTTAGGACTAGATTAAGGTCCTAATGGGTCATAACAAAAGGAGAAAGGGTAAAGCAAGTGTTGCAGCCCATTCAGAAGTCACATTACAACCATTGACTTGAACAACAAGGGCTGAGATAGCAGCCGCACAAAGTCTGAAAATCCTGTAACATTAACCCTTAACTGTGCTAAAAGCAAAGCCTCGTGGGCCAGAGACAGAGAATCAAATAACTTGGCCTGTAGGGACTCAATCTGGTGGGTGTTGAACCAAGCAAAGTATTTGTGACGACAACAGACTATACAGTCTTCATTGAAGGGCACCTGGCTGCCAAGATGACATCAATCATCCCCTGTGGAAGGTCGAAGGTGTTTAGCTGTCGCTGCTCAGTTTCCAAGCATGAACATGGAGATTGTGAAGGCTCAGGTGCAGAACCCTCTCTTGTTGGTGCTACAGTAGGTCCTCCCGAATGTGCAGTCTTATCGGAGGGCATATGCTCAAGCCCAGAATTTCTAGATACCATACTCTCCATGCCTAATCTGGAGCCATTAGGATGACTTGGGGCCAGTCTGTCCTGATCTTCTTGAGAACTTGGGGTAGGAGTGGTATTTGTGGAAAGGCATACAGGAGTCCAGTGTACCACTCAAGGCAGGATGCATCTCCAAGCGAGAGGCGCTTTGGAAACTCCTAGGCGGAGAAGGATTTACATTGCTGGGGTGAAAAGATCGAGCCAATGTTCTTCCCATTCACTGAACGATATCTTGCACTACCTCTGGGTGTAGCTGCCATCGTAATCCTCTATGTGTCGACGACTGAGCTTGTTCACCCTGGCATCCAAGGATCTTACCAGATAGTTCACTACCAGGAAAATTCGTTGATGGACCAGCCATTTCCAGAGTTGCAAGGCATCCTGTCACAGGGTCTGTGACCCCATCCCACTAGGACTTGGAACTGTCCTGACGCGGAGTCTTCTTATTCTTGGAAACATAAAGTTTCACCTCACGTTCCCTGACAGCCTTCGAGTCCATCAACGCACAGTCGCTGGAGGCCTTTGAGTCAGGGCTCGACCACAAGCACACCTAATGGGGATATGTTACATACATTTGTTTGCAACAGTCCATACAAGCCGCGAAGCCTGTCATTTTAGGGGTTGACATCCATTACACACTATAAAATTTTGCTGAATTAAGTGTATCAGAGAGATGACAGGAAGCTCCAGATTTACATCTGGTGGTATGGAAAGTATTGAAGTGACAGTGCGCGGAAGTGGCACCTATATAGGCTTCACATATTCTTTCCAGAGAGGCAGTGCCAAAGAAGAATTGCAAGCGACCAACTTCCGCCATGCAGAGAAAAGCTTCCGGACCCAATTTGGTGCCTGGGAAATATTCATAAGACGAAGAATTTGTAATTAGAAGCCTCTATCAGAAGAGTTTGTCTTGGAGTCGGAAAGCAATGTAGGTTTGGACCCTCCTCCAGTGCCGTCGTTGTTGAAGGGACCAGCACAGATTGTGGTACCAGAAAGGAAGTCCGCACCAAAGCTGTTGCAGAACGCAAAGTGGGTTTGAGTGGCACACAGTGCCAAGGGCAAACCTGTCAGTGGTAGGCCAACTGGAGGCCCTTGTGGATATTTGAGGTCTGGAGATGCACCAGAGAAGCCTGAAGCTTTCCAGAAATGTGCAGTAAGTCCTCTCAAAAGGCTTCAATGTGCTGCAGTATTGCTAATGAACACAGAAAGGTGGGAAGCATCATGACAGTACTCAAAATCAGTTCCTCAGGATATCGAGAACGAGACCATGTGGTACATTGATGCCCCCACTCCTTCTACGGAGATCGAGACTAGCCAGAAAGGGTGAATCCTGCTTACACGTTTTGTGCTTCTTCTACTTACCCAAAGACTTTGACCGTGACATAGATCTGCTGCTGTAATAGGAATTTATTTTGATTTTGTATAG
This sequence comes from Pleurodeles waltl, assembly GCF_031143425.1. Lineage (NCBI taxonomy): Eukaryota > Metazoa > Chordata > Amphibia > Caudata > Salamandridae > Pleurodeles > Pleurodeles waltl. The sequence goes on along the minus strand of NC_090440.1, from coordinate 955,350,652 downwards.
TAACAGCGTGGTGTCTAGCATTGTAATCTTTGCAGGTTTTGTAGTCATGTTGTGACTACAGACAACAGAGGCACATCTTGTGGAGAGCTGTCACAGATATTTGATTGCAACAGTCCCTACAAGGCTTAAACTCCTATCTTTTAGGAGGGCACATTTCCTCACTGAAAAAAACATTTGAGAAGGTTTTTAGGGAAATTCTGGTCAGAGATGAAAGAAGGACAGCTTCAGATCCACATTTGAAGGCATGAAAAGAAAGGAACGGATATCAATGCGCATAGTGGGCCTTTATATGCAAATCAAGGTTGATGCTGAGACACATGTCACCACCTATAGATGCATAGGAGTACCACTTTGGAGTTTAGAGGGTCAATTTTGATGCTTCGGGAGTATTCACAAGGTGAGAAATCTGCGATTAGAAGTATCCATCAGAATGCGACTTACCAGACAACTTCACACTCAAAAAGGACCTCTTGCGGTATTGGCCTTGAGAACAGGAACAGGTCCATGCCCTCGACGTAGAGTGGGAGGGGGATTCTTTTGAAGTTCAACGACTTACAGATTCACTTCACGGTCTCAACTCATCTTCAGGTGCATAAGGGCACATTCTTCACAGAACGTGAAGTTGCACCCTGAGCCCAAACATCAGAGGCGCACCCTGAGTGAGTCTGTCACCATTAAATGTTTACAGTCAGGCATGGTGTGAACCCTGAAGTTTTAGGAGGGGACATTGTTCCCTTGCACAGTGAAATTTAACTGGTCAAACCGACAAAAAAGGGACCAGGTTGGTCATTACTATCTGACATCATGCCACAGAAAACATCCACCAACGTGCCAATTGAGGTAATATGAGTCACACCCCAACTGTCATGGTTGTATCTTTTGGTGCCGTCATCCAAGTCATATTGTTTGGACAAGCTTAACTCATGTCATCACATGCTGTACAGAGTTGACTATGATATACTGCAGCTGCGTTCTGACCGACTATCCGGTCCCACTTGTATTATTATGGTCAGTTAATTCGTCTTTCTATCATCTCATCTGCCTCACAGCAAATCTTACTAGGGCACAATTATGTATGCACTTTGCTGGTATTCTGGTATCAAATGCTGCCTGTTAGTGCTAGTATGAAAAGTAAACATAAAAAGCTTGTCCACGTGGATGTGGCGCCCATTATGCCAGGTGCCTAAGTTCATCACATTGTCAGTGTATACACATACTTGGAATTTAAAGCTCCATAAAAATTAAAAGTTAATTGTAATACTATTTGTCCCCTTTTTGGAAAACATAATGAACAAGACTGGGTGATTTCCTTGTCATCACATCTCAGGTTGTGCAATCTCTCTAATTCACTTGTTGCATGTGTTTATTTTAATGTAAGCTGAGCAGACTTGCAGAGGTTTTAGATCTGGTCGCCAGTGAGATCTTTATCCTGCGTTTGTGTAATAGCCTGATGCAATTCTATCTGAAGGTCTACAACATTATTCTGAAGTGTTTTTAACCATTTTGTATAGGCATTTTTTCTGGCTCCAAACAATCCACCCAATACTTGAAGAGGGTCAAAACCTGGTAGGACCCCTTGTACTTCAAACTACTCGAATAGTAGCTGCTTGTATGGTCTGCCTTCTTGTAGTATGTTCATAGTATTAGCCCTAGCATAGGCAATCTCATTACTTCCCAGGCCACAATTTCGGGATTTCTAATGTTGCAGATTTTAGTGAAATAGTAAGGAATTTATGTGTGTCTCCAAAACACCTGAGTGCAATCCAAGCTATATTTCTGTGCATGGGACGGTAAAAACAACACAATAATGACAACTATATAACATTGTATATGCATGCCTATTATTAAAAAAGAAAAAGAAAACACTGACCCCCACTGTTGAAATTACTTAAATGCTTCAGGCAGTTTCTTCTAAAGATGGAGCAAGCACTGTCTCAGTTGCTTAAAGAAATCAAATCCAGTAAAACTTATGTCAGTGTACAATGAATAGTATTAATATACTTCAAATTTAAAACAAAAATAAAAATAAAAACACCCAAACAGAATAACAGTTGCAGAACAATTTAAGACAAATTGAAGAATAATAATAAACATTGTCTATTTATATTATTAAACGTCAATCACTTTGGAAAAATCAGACCCAGAAACTGTTTGCCTCAGTTCACAAGATTCAGAGAGGACACATTGGAAGCTCCCTCCAACAAGAAGCTTCTTCAATCCTCGATCATCAGCTCTGTAGAATCCTTGCAAGTGAAAGAAAACTTCTAAAGGTATTGAAAAAACACAATGCTGAGCAGCACAGAACTGTGCCGGTAATCCCAGTCCATTCCTCTTCACCAATGACCATTCCTCCTTGAAAACTGCCTGCAAAATGAAAAAGGAATCGTGACTTAAGCATGTCAATGTGCTTTCATCTATGAAGTTTGACGTACTTGACAGTGAATCATGCTGATGTGTCAGTGACCGCATTCCCTTTCCGTGAATCTGCTTCAAATGAAAGTCTAAATTCTGGAGACACACTTTGGGGCAGATTTATGAAAATCTAGTGCAGCGCCACTTTTCTAGGCCCCCATAGTGCCCCCTAACGCCACTATGTGTGCGCCGTATTTAATATAAGGGGCACCATGGCAGTAGTTAGGGAACAAGCGTTATAAATTTTGACGCTAGGTCAGCGATTTGCAGTATTAGCATAAAAAATGTTGACGCTAATCCTGCAAAGCCCATTGAGGCCCATTTTAAACAATGGTGTGGCTCATTTTAACACCTTCTCTGAGCAGGCGTTAAAAGTGCCTAAAAAAATGACTCAAAGAAATCTCTTAGATTTCTTTATGCCATTTTTTCAGCCCCCCTAATGGGGGAACACCCCCTTTGCATGCATTATGCCTGGTGCATTAATAATGTAGCGCAAAGTGTTGCAAAGTGGCTCAATGCATGCATCGTGCCATTTTGTAAATTTGCGCGGCGATTTTGAACTCGTTGGGCCACATCAGCGTAAAAAAAAATGATGATAATGTGGCGCAAGGAGGCCTTAATGGCTCTTAAATCTGCCACTTTCTTAATTAAGGTCAAGACTGTGATAGCATGTGATAGCACATGGGTATCGCTAGTGAGACGCTGTTGTAGGTAGAAAAGGGCTTGGAGCCTGTCTGTGGCTTACCATTTGTTGGCTGCAGCGTAATTCTTCTCTGCAACCTCCTTATTGGCCAGCTGGCCAAACATCACTTCCGGTTCTGTCAGTGGAGCAGAGACCAAGCACAGATAAATTAAACTTAATTAGTGCCCGTCCACTGCTTGCACTGGTATTGAGGTACTATTTCTTCTGTTTTTTTTTGTGTTTGCTGTCACACGAGCTTAAACTCCCTGTGCCGTGCTGTCCCCACACCACCACTTCCCACCCGTTACTGTTTGCAACTAAACCCCTGCACCATCCTGCTTCCTCTTTTTGGGTGTTCAACCATTGACAGTACGATTGCCATTTGTAATTTTGTTTTTGTTTGGATCACCATTGTTTGTTTAATTTTATTTGCTCCTGAGGAGCACATTTTTTGTAATTAAAAGGAAAGCCGATGCCGAGACTCGAAACTAGTTCTCCACTCCTGAAGTCTGAAGCGCAGAATTTTACGCCACACCCTCAGAGACCGCTAACTTATTTACCTTTTACACTGTTTATACCCTACAGAGGCACATATGGACTTAACAGCCAATAGGCACTTCCCAATACCATGCAGCGCACATGGACTGGCTTTGGTGACCTCAGTGCTCCAGTCCTAGACCGCCAGACACATTACAAGTCCATCCCAACTCTTCCTTAACTACGAGCTTCTGTTCACCATGCGCACTCTGCAGCAATCCAGGGAGCAGAGAGAGATACAGTCTATTTTCTCTGATGGCAGCAACCGTGCCCCACTTGCCCCACAAAGGGCTCTTGGGTGGACGCTGGTCTCTGTGATCCTGCTGAGCGCACATTCGACATGGTGAGGTCTGTGTTCCCTTCTGATTCTGAGTGTGAAAGCACCTATCTCTTGGCTTCCAATGACTTCTCTATAATGTTGCTTTGGTTCCTTGCCTGCAGTTTTTTAATTGGTGTCTGGTTGAGGCTCCTCAACTGGCTGCTTTGTTGATGGGGCCAGTGTCTTAATATATAACCTATGAATACTTTCTAAACACCTAGCGCGTTTGCTTGTGCATATTGTCTCATGTTTTCATAGATGACTACACTGACTGCATTCTCAATGAAGTAGTGGGCTTTAAGTCCCTTCTCGCTGCTTTCTCTATAACACTAGGTGCTCTGTCTTTGTTTTCAGCTCCCTCGCAGGCTCTGTGTGTGCACTTATTTAGTGAGGGAGTGAGGACCTGTGGAGACTGGCTCTCTCTCCAGGGTAGGGTGTCTCTGTGTGTGACTTCACTTGTTACTGTTCATAGAGCAGCGGTGAGTCTATGGTGCCTGGTAGGTCTTTCTTGAATGCCCTGGCTTTGGGTCCCCTCCTCACCTCCACTGACTGAATTATGGTTGGTCTCTTTATGTGTGTAGGTCTGATCATCCCTTAACTGCCCTCTAGCTGCTCTGGTTGTAGTGCAGCGGTTTGTATTTATGCTGCTCTCTCCATTACTTCTCTGGCTGATTTCTCCCTTCCCTCACTGGCTGTTCTCTCCCTTCCTCCACTCGCTGCTGTCTCTTGCACGCGGGTTTGCATAATTTCCGATCATGTGTTATTGTCTGGCTGCTATTTATATCAAGTCGGTCTGTAAAAATTGACTACACTCTCTACCACCAAGGTATGTCCCAGCTCCCTCTTCGCTCTTGCATCTGCTCTCTGTAGCAAATTGCACTAGAAGAGAATGTGAGGATGATTTGCACAGCACCGTTCTGGGAAGCCCTTTTTATGTTCCCTTCAAGCAGGTTGGTCTGTGTCATTAGACAGCCCGTTCACATTCCTGTTATTTTTAGAGCTCATGCGGCACTATGTGGAACAAATGACACTGGTGGCCATTCACTCACACTGTCTAGCGATCCATGTGTACAGAAATCACATAATTCAGCTCACCAACACAATTAGACACCACCTACATCCTATCCCCACCACACAATTCCACATTATGCCACAAATTTCAACAGGATGCCACATAAGTAAAATCCACTACATACCGCCCCACAACGCAAATACCATTCCACATAATGACACTCCATGACACACAATGCCACTCCACTTAATTCCAGTACACTCAATACAACACACTTACTATCCACATAATTCCACTGCATACCATGCCACATAATTCCACTACACAAATCCACTCCTCACCACTCAATTCCACCACACACAATTCCACAAATTGCAATCCAAACCACATCATTTCACTTCACACCATATACATCCACTCCAAACCAAGACACATGGGTAAAAGACTTTGGCCCTCATTATGACATTGGCAGTAAATGCCGCTTACCACTGCGCTGACGGCTGCCAACTTACTGCCGCGCTGTCAAACATCTGTTCATCAGTTTGTGACACACACACACACCAAACCCGACAGAATACAGCCGCATACACAAATCCACCAGCCCAAAGGTCAGTGATAAAGTGGCAGTCCCAAAACCCACACTGTTACGCCAACAGAACAACGCCCCTCACTTTATGACCCATGAATCACCATGGCAGACATTCAATGGCGGTAAACCATTGTCGGTGCATACTGCCGCGCTCACAATGGACACCCACATACAAAACAACACTACATTGGCCAATACGAAAAATGCACACGTGACACTCATACACACATCACACCCACACCACTATAAAACACACACCCACATTACCCACAACCCTTTACCACCAACTATTGCCAAAACGAGACTGAGAAGAAGAGCACAGAGACAACTAGACACACACACGACTCACACACTCCACATCACACAACCCACCACATTACCCAAAACACCCTCACCAGCACACATCACACAACAACCATGGCACCACAAAGGTACTCCTGTTTCACTGAGGAGGAGTTAAGGGTCATGGTGGAGGAAATTGTCAGGTAAAGCCACAGCTCTTTGGAGCACAGGAGCAGCAGATATCACTAGCAAGGAAGATGGAGCTATGGCAGAGAATCATGGACAGGGTCATCACCGTGGGACAGCACCCAAGAATAAGGGATGACATCAGGAAGAGGTGGAACGAACTACGGGGGAAGGTACGTTCCATTGCAGCAAGACACCAGTTCGCCATACAGAGGACTGGCGGTGGACCCCCACCTCCTCCCCCACAGCTCACAGCATGGGAGGAGCAGGTACTGGCAATACTGCATCCTGAGGGACTCGCCTGAGTTGGCGGAGGACTGGACACTGGTAAGTCAAGTTTTAGCAATGATCCTTCCCCATAGCTACATGACATCACACACCCTCACCCTCACTCCCATCACTCCACCACATCCCACACACTCCACCATCACATCTCACTAATCCCAATGCCACGCCCTGCATGCTGTAACAATGCATGGACACTCCTCCCAGCCCTGCATGGACACTCATCACTAAAGCATGCACAGCACAGGGAAACTAACATAACCACAATACACCAACATACACAAGCAAAAGCTGGCAGTGGAACAACAACAATAGAGGGGAAGCTACAGAAGTACAAATGTCAGACACTTGAAGCATAATACATAATTTACATCCTCACAGGTACTCCAGCCAATGTCACTGCAGAGGAGGTGTCACCACTATCCAGTCTCCCAACAGAAGAGGCCCACAGTGATGACAGTAACTCTGGACTTCTGGATCTGGACGATCTACCTCGCCCATCAGGGACCACTGGACAGCCAGTCACCCAAGCCCACTCACAGACCACCACAGAGTGTCCCCCATTAGGAACCAACACCACAGCACCCACCCAGCGTACCCACACCTCTGTCCCCAGGACACGTCAATCAGCAGGGTGCCCACCTGTACAGGGACCCCAGGCCACACCTCACCCCCAAGACAATCAGGGACCTGGGGTCAGTGGCAGTGGGCACTCCGTTCAGGGGACAGAGGCACAGGCCGACAGGGACACTGGGAGGACTGCTGTGCAGCAGGGGAAGGACAGGAGCAGGGAACCGACTCTCCAGGAAGCACTCTCCTAGATCCTGGGAGCCTACCAACATTTCCAGGACACTCTGGGCCAGATGCTAGACAACGTGCAGGAGAACAGGCATCTGCAGGAGGGACAGTATCAGGGGATCAGGGAGGACTTGCAGGCTGCAAACGTTCCCTGCGAACCAGACAGAAGCCAGAGACACTTGCCAAGACCACTGCCAGAAAATAAGACTCTCCTGATTGTCCCCCTTGTGTCCCACTCAGTCATCTTGTCCACCTTGACCTGCCATTGCTCCCCTTCCTATGTCCCCATGGACAATGCACCTGTGCTACAAACAGACTGGAACAATACCCTGGATTTTCCTCCATTATTACCCCATTACATTGCCCTTTCCCCTCTATATTTTAGCACAACAATAAACACCCTTGGATAAAACTCAACTACTAGTATTTTATGTACTGCACATTTGTATTGATTGAAACAGCTACAACCATTGCAAATGAACTGTAAATAATATGAGCATAGAATTAATGACCTGTAGCTGGCTGTTGTGATCACATCAGGAGAAGGTTGTCATATCACCAACATCTGTAAAATGAATATCCATAGGTAACAGTAAGTAGGGGGAAGAAGTGGGTAATGCCAGCATGCCAATGCCACACAGAAAACGCCAATAGTCATAGACATGTGAAATTGCACAGTCTCACCTGTGTGTCATTGGAAGTACTGATATATCACTAATGTTCTGTTGTCCACATCCTCATCCTCTGCCTCCTCATCCTCACTGTCCTCAGGGTCCACTGCTGCCACAGAGGCATCTCCAGTCTCCTCCTCCTGCAGAAAAGGACATGGCGTCTGAGGGCCAGGTTGTGCAACATGCTGCATGCCATTACTATCTGGCAGACATTCTTGGGTGAGTAGCACAGGGATCCACCTGTCAGATGAAGGCACCTGAACCTGGGCTTCAGGAGGCCAAAGGTCCTTTCAATGATCCTTCTGGTTCACCCATGTGCCTCATTATAACGTTCTTCCGCCTTTGTCCTGGCATTCCTCACAGGGGTCAGCAGCCATGATAGGTTTGGGTAACCAGAGTCACCTGCAAATATTGAGGGACAACACTAAGCCACACACTATCATATATGGCCAACACCACAGGCATACGGCAACATATACTGGGTGGGAACCAGGGCTCATCTGTTAGCCACACCCTGTGCCTCTGTAGTTGGGACATCACATTTGGGATGCTGCTATTCCTTAGGACAAAGGCATCATGCACCGACTCAGGATACTTAGCATTGACGTGGAAGATGTACTGGTCCGCCAAGCACACCATCTGCACATTCATGGAGTGGAAACTCTTACGATTCCTGTACACCTGTTCATTTTACCGGGGGGGTACAAATGCAATATGTGTTCCGTCAATCGCCCCAATTATATTGGGGATATGTCCCATTGCATAAAACCCGGCCTTCACAGTGGCCAAATCCTCCACCTGTGGGAAAGCAATGTAGCTGCCCATGTGTTTTATCAGGGCAGACAAGACTCTTGCTAGCACGATTGAGAACATTGGCTGTGACATTCCTGCAACCAAGCCCACTGTCACTTGGAAAGAACCAGTTGCCAGGAAATGGAGCACTGATAGAACCTGCACAAGAGGAGGGATCCCAGTGGGCTGACGGACAGCTGATATCAGGTCATGTTCCAACTGGGCACACAGCTCTGTGATTGTGGCCCTGTCCAGTCTATAGGTGACTATAATGTGCCTGTTCTCCAGCGTAGCCAAGTCCACCAGTGGTCTGTACACGGGAGTATGTCTCCATCTCCTATTCATCCGCAGCGGTAGGTATCTAAGGGACACAAGAGTGAGTAGGCTGTCACAACTTACTATACCACAACAGCAGTCCACATCATGCAAACATGTTTTGGGACAGTGTAATTTATAAAGTATGTGCCTATTTGTCCTGTGATGCAGCAATCATCAACAGGCCTGTTCACCCCCCCTGAAATGGTGACCGCCTGTCCTGTGTGGAGGTACAGGTGGAAGTGAGGTAATGCCGCCGACGTTGTGTGCCGTGGCGGTAGGCGGCTGTGAACCCCTGTGCAATTCCTCATTGGTTCATATTGGGCCCTATGGGGTACAGTGGCCAATGGGGATCTACGCCTGCGGTGACGGTATGCACCGCTGTGGACGTGACCGCCATTTTAATTCACATTCCTCACTTGTTTCCTGACCTTCCATAGGAGAGGACCTACACTGCATGTGCTGCAGTGATCTGTGTCTGGAACCTACCATGGCCTGTGTGGCCAGGGAAAGGGTCCCAGCCTTCACTTCTGAGGAGTTGGAGCGACTGGTGGATGGGGTCATACCCCTGTACCGACTGCTGTATGGGCCTCCAGACCAACAGGTGAGTACACTGTGGGCTCGATACATGTGGCATCAATGCATAGATTTGTGGGCGAAGGCATTGTGTAAGGGGGCGTGGATGTCCTCTTGGCGGTGTACATGTTGTGCGCTGGGCTATGTGTGTGACAATGGTGAAGCAAACAGGTACGGTGGGCCATTTGTGTGACAGGCTGGACTGTTTGTCTAATGGTGTTCTCCTGTCTGTATTGCCTCTGCAGGTCAGCGCTCATCAAAAGAAGGGAATATGGCATGCGGAGCACCCACTGCCGCAGAAGGTGGGAGGACCTGAGACGCTGGGCATGAAAGACCGCAGACCCAGCTGGGGGGTGGCCTCCCAGCGAGGAAGGGGTGCCTGTCAGACCCTGACCCCCCCTGATGTCCCGCATACTGGCAGTGGCCTACCCTGAGCTGGATGGGCGCTTGAGGGCATCACAGCAGCCACAAGGGGGTGAGTGCAGTGGCTATCATTACAACTTAGGGCTGGTGAGGTGGTATCCAAGTGGTGGTTGTGTGTCAGTGGGTGCCCCTAGGCCAGCAAGACATAGCAGCATAGGTCCTCTGGAGGCTAAGGGTTGAATGGAAAATACTGCTTACCTAGCTTGTTAATATTCGCTTCTGGGCATGGCATCGTGGGTCCCAGGTGTGCTGCAGTTGGCGGTGTGTGCCCCTTCTCATGCTTTGGTGATTAGCCATTTCACTGGCAGTGCAATGCATATTCTTTCTTTTTTACTTCTGGTTCTGGTCCTGCTCTATCTGGCTACTTTTGCTGTACTTCCTTATTCTCCCTTGAGGTGATCTTGTGGTGTTCTTGTGAGACCAGGACAGACCTTTCTAGGCCCTCAGAATTTCTCCAGGTGAGCCTTCTTGGGGTTCTGATGCATCCCGAACCCGCTTTTGCCATCACCTCGCCTTCATCTCCACAACTGTCAGGCTTGCCAGAGTAGACAGTCCACATTCCCAAGTATCCAGGTAGTAAAATGTGATCAAAATGGCTTGCATGAAAAATAAAAAAAAAGAATTCCATTAAGATGAAAAGGAAAATAACAATTAGGTATTAAAAATAGAGTTTTGCCCTTAAATCTTAAAGGGATTTTTAAATTCTGACTCTTAAAATTGTAAAGTAGCTATTTGGGAAAAAGTTCAACAAATTTTAGCTGCCGAACTCCAAATAGACCTAATTCCTGTTAGCGACAACAGGAGCAAAAACAGACCTTTTAGGTATTTAAGGAGCAGCAAAACAATGCAGTGGTCAATAAATTTCACAAAAAAATGCCAGACCTATTCCTTAATAAAAGAGAAAAAGTGAGGAACAATGATGTTCTAAACATCGATTTCAGTCATTGTGCATTTCCAATAGTACCCACTAGAAGCCAATCTTGTCCCAAAAAGTGAAACCAATATAAGTCATCTTCATTCTTTTCTGCTTCATGAAGGTAGGAGAAACAGGGATGACACCTTATTAAGCTTTTACACTCATTATTAGCACAAACCACCCAGATATTTGGTAACCAACAAGTTCAGGTTCCTCTCACACTAACATAAGAGGTCAGCTAGCATACACTCAAATATTCATTGCTAATTCCTTCGAAAATCTTGTTTTTTCAAATGTTACAGGCAATAAAAACCTGGACATTTGAATGTTGGTATAAAAAAAAATATCACTGCACTTTAAGCTAGAGATTGCAAGCTGCGTACCGTGTTGCTAATCCTGAAAGTATTACACCATAATATAGGAACCAGAAGGTTATCTAGTACAGGCTCTCCATTAACTCCAAAACACATAGATTTAAAGAACTCAGAGGTAATTTGTAGAAGCACTGCAGCTGAATAAAAAAAAGTATGTTAAAATACTCTAATATATCAATGACTACTGCCACAGTCTTGATTTGTGTTTTCTAAAGAGTTACTTTAGACCCAATACATTACCAAAATTGTGGCCAGGTCCAGCTTCTATTCACTCTCCACAAAAATAAAATAATGTTTCAAGATGGCTCCGTCACTAGGACAAGGGCATCACCTTCAAACAACATTGAAGGGGACTCATTACGATTTTGGCGGCAGACGAAAGACCGCCATGTTGGCGTTAACCTGACCGCATTATTAAGAGTCACACCGTGAAGCTGTTGCACCGCGGTGCATACTGCACCCCTGCTGTACTCTATTTTCTCGCTCAAGGCCCCAAATTGGGCACGGGGCCTCGGCGAGTTTTAGGCACGGTGAGCCCTCATTATTTCCTTGAGCACCTTCCCCCACACCCCTCACTTACCTGGTGAGCCTATCCTTTTTTCCTTCCTTCTTTTCTTTTTCTTCCTTTCCTCCTGTATTTATGTACTTCTTCAGCTGCCATGTTCTTTCTTCTTCCCAGCATGCCTTCTTTTTCCCTGCATGCTTTAGGAACCTTTTTTCAACATAGTGTCTTTTCTCTATGTGTTCCTATGTTTCGTTCCCAATCCAATATGGTGACTTTCTACTTCCTGTTGGTCATTTCCTGTTCTTGGGTATATAAGGTGAGTGATTCTTATTCTCCTTGTACTGCAACACTTCCATTGGTGGTGATCTTTACTCCTGCTACTTTTGCCAGTTATATTTTTCTTGCCTGTACCAGCTTCCTTCAGTATTATTTTTCCTGTTGGAAGACTTAACTTTTTACTTCTTTTTTGTTTCAGGGAGTTCCTGCTTAGAGGTTTTTCCCATTTGGGTTTTTTCCTTTGGGACTCCTTCTGGAGGGCATGGACTGCTTTTGATGTTCTTCCGTCGGCATCACTGTGGCTACCAGAAAGGGCCGCCCCTACCTAGGTCAAAGCAGAACCTGGAAAAATCAAGACCTCTCTGCTGCTCCAGTGGGCCAAAGACATAAATGACAAGTAGCCCGTGACAGAAGTCTGCCAAAACAACACCCAAATTCCCAAAACCACCAGGACACTGGAGGACGGAAAAGAGGTGGTTCTACTGCCAGTCTAACAAAAATCCACCCATCAGATTACAATCCACAAATCACAACAGCATTTCTTCCATAGCAGAAAACCAGTGGTGGTACCAACCGTGGCGGTCTCAACTCACTTCTGTCAAAACATCACATCACATTGGATAGGTTGAATACCCCACACCTGATACACATCCAAACACCGACACACCTACTCACTGCACTATATAAGACACCCCAGCACAACCCACAATCCTTCGCAAATCAAAACGCCACACACAACCAGAGACAACCAACATCCCAAAGAGTTCAAAATAGCAAGAATAGGCACCCATTGACAATTCACTATGCACACATCACACAGCTGCACAACATACCTAACATACACATCAGTACCACACACAATCCACAACACTGACAAACACCCACATCGTCGCAGTTACACCTCTCAATTTTCCAAACTTTGCACCCATTCACACCGTCTGCACAACCACCACCATGTCCCCACAAAAACACCCACGTTTCACTGATGAGGAGTTGAGGGTCACGGTGGATGAAATTGTCAGGGTAGAGCTAAATCTGTTCGGAGCACAGGTAGAACAAACATCTATTGTCAGGAAAATGGGTGGCAAAGGAATGTCAACAGGGTCAATTCTGTAGGCAGTTATCCACGCACAATGGAGGACATCAGAAAGAGGTGGAAGGACCTCAGGGGGAATGTCTGTATCATGACATGTAGGCACCAGCTTGCGGTACTTAAAACTGGAGGTGGGCCACCCACCTTGTACCCCACAGTTCACATCTAGGAAGGAGAAAGTCTTGAACATCCTGCATCCTAAGGGCCTGCAGGAATACCTGGGGGAGTGAAGTCTGGTAAGTAAAAACAACATTCATGTCACACAATTGTCTTGTCCTGCATACGCTCTCACCACCTATACCCACCCCAATTAACACTCTACACACTACAACTCTTTCCTAATCACCTAAAACCCCTCCCTGGCATGCCACATGCTCACTAAATACATCTAGCCCCACAGCCCTTGGAAATGGCATGTGAAGCACTGGCGAATGATTGCACTACAACTCCCAGAATGCAAAATCACAACATATTCAACACCAGTACACTGCACCAAATATTACTTGTCATGCATGTCAAACCAATATTTGATCTAACCCATCTTGATTGTGCTAGTGTGGAACAGTACATGGCAATGACAGCAATGCAATCGCTCACACCCACTAACATCCCAAGCAAAACACAGCTATAGCTGAGTGCCCATATATAATAGCCACAGATCAAAGATCCCAAGGTACAAATATACTCACCTGGTTTGGAAAGTCAGATGGCTGAGTGGATGCACATGCACTACAACAAGATACAGGTCAATGTCTATTGTAAACTCATTTACTGTGTTCCTACAAGGACACCAATGTGCATTCTACAGCTCTTACTTGTGCCAGCAATCATGCCAGACAGTTCACTGAGTTACAGAGGTGAATAAGCAAGTCAATTATCAGACAATATCAGATGCCAATAGCTGTACTATCCCTGCCAACATAGTTTACCAACATAAAACATGGTGTATGGAATAGAAATTTAAGAGTTTCATGTTGTACCAAGTTACATAGTGCATCAGCTGACACCTGGTCAGTCAACAACTGTCAGCCTCACCCTGCCCACATCAGCTCCTCCAAGCCCTGTTACTTCTACATCACAGGCAACCATTCGCCCCTCAACCTGTGTCCCAAGGACTGTTTCATCCATTGTGTGCCTCACAGTACAGGCACCTTAGTCTCACCTTGCCACCCCTGACAATGGTGGACCTGCCACTACTGGGACTGGGCACACTGTGCCAAGGGCACAAGCAGGTGGGGGGAGGGTGTGTGGGAGGGATGCTGTGGGCCTGAGGATGGGGTCTCAAAGGGACACTACTGGAAACCATCTCCCAATTCTTGGGAGCCTACCAATGTTCCCAAGGCATAATGGGCCAAGTTATCACCATGTTGAGGGAAATCCAAAAGCTGCAGAAGGACAACCACCAGGATGTCATGCAGCAGTGGCAGGCACAAAATGCACACTTCGCTTCCATTGCAGGGGTTCTGAGAGACTTAAATGAGAGACTTAAATACCACAATAAGTAGGTCTAATGCCCAGCATCTGGCCCCTTCCACTAGCAATGATACATCAGGCCCTACTACATCTGCGGCTGCTAGTGGAACGGAGGCCCTGCCAGGGGAAGGACATGCCTCAGTTACCCCACCCTCTGTAGCTGAAGAACCCGCCACAAACGTGGATGTCCACCCAGTCATCCAGCAGGAGCAGATGCCAAGACCAAACCCACTTCCAGGGAATAAACCTCTCCTGAACTGTTCCCCTTGTCTGCCACAGATACACCCTGTTGACTGTTCTGTAACTAATCTCCATTTTACTAAGGTGCAAGGACACTGGACCTATGTTCCCAAATCGTGTAGCAGCTACCCTGATGATGTCATCCACCATGACGAAACCTATCACCATTTTTTTGTGTGCTTTTAACATTTACAGTTACATATGTTTTTGTATTTCGCCAATAAATCACACTTTATAACAGGGCCTGTTCAAGTCTCATTTATCAAACATGTACAATAGTTAGGCATACCAAGTCTAGACTGATCGTGTCCCTCTGTATTGTACAACCATTTTTATGGACCCCCTTACTTCAACTCCATCAGCAGGAGACTCATTGTAATAGAATTGTAACAGTACAGATACTAAATAGGTTGTAAACTACAACTACACACAATCAGTTAAATATATGCTAACAGCACAAAGAGCATGAATGAGAGTAGCATCAGGATGTATGCTAAGGTTGGATACAAAGTTAAAAGACACAATACATTAGTTAGGGTCATGCCTCTCTACCAACAAGGCTGGAGGCACGCAGATTGGTTCTTTGTATCACCTGGAAAAGCCTTATCACATACCCATACAATAGCTTCCAAATATACATATCCCATGGAACAGTACTGATCTACCCATACCTGAAAACATTCACTTACATTGGTCACATACCTGTAGGCTTGTCACTCAGCTATGTCAGTCCACAGTGATATGCACATTGGTCTGCAAAGTAGGGACACACTGACAGATAGTTTCAAGGTAGGATACATAAAACTGTTACCATTGTGCAGAGAGAGGCTATGGTACTACATTTACACACGAGTCAGACACATAGTCAGACACAAATGACAGCTTTAGACAACCTCATGTACCCTACAGGTGGCCTTGTCAGGAAAACCCCTTTCCATCTTCAAATCACAGAAGTCTTGTCTAGAAGTGTAACTTTGCATCTGCTACATCAATATATGAGACTGTAGACCACTCTGTTTTGTACACAATACAAATTACAGCTAGCATGCACAACTCACTCATAGGCATTGGATCTATCTACAACCCCACAAATGATGCAAGATACGAGATGACCTGCTACCCATTTCCTTCAGGTTGTAAATTTGAACTACAACATTACGTCTACTTCACATACCTTTTAGTCATTTGAAGTACTGATTGATGAGATCTGCCCTACAGTCTCCTGCTTCATCTTTCTCTGGCTCGTCATCACTTGGCAAATCTGCATTTTTACCCACGGGTCCTGATGGCTCCTCCTCATCTGGTATAAATGGTATCTGTCGTCTCAGGGCAAGATTGTGGAACATGTGGCAGGCAACTGTTATTTGACATACCTTGTTGGGTGAGTAAAGGAGGGCTCCTCCTGATCTGTTCAAGCACATAAATCTTGCCTTCGGGTGCCCAAAAGCCTGCTCAGTGACACGCCTTGTCCTCCCGTGGGCCTCATTGTAGCGGACTTTCCCTGGCGTGGTTGAGTACCTCACTGGTGTCAACAACTAAGGACGGTTTGGATAGCCAGAGTCACCTATGAACGAATTGGTAGAAAAACACATACATATATGTGGGACCTCGAACATTTTGATGGCAGGAGACATACATTAGAAACACACATTTCACATTTCATTTAACTCTCTGTGTGGAGTTGTGTCATCAGCCGTGGGACATTGCTGTTCCGTATGATGAATAAATCATGGACTGATCCTGGATACTTGACACTGAATTGTGAAATGTACTGGTCTGCCAGACACACCACCTGAACGTTTATGGAGTGGTAGTTTTCATGTTCCTATACACCTTTTCATTGGCACTGGGGGGAACTAAGGTTACATGGGTGCATCTATAGCTCCAGCCACATGTGGATGTGTCCCATAGCATATAACTCAGCCTTCACATGGGCCAAATCCGCACTTTGGGGAAACCTGCTGTACCTGTCCAGGTGTTTCAACAATGCACACAGTAGATCCCTCAAAACCAGACTGAACATGGGCTGAGACATTCCTGCAGTTAGGACCACTGTATTCTGAAAGGGCCCAGTGGCCAGGAAGTGGAGCACTGATGAGACTTGAACAATGGGAGGTATGCTATAGGGATTGCGAATGGCAAGCATCTGATCTTGCTTCAACTGATCACAAAGATCCAAGATAGTATGACGATTCAGCCAATATATCTGGATACAACATCTCTCCCCCATTGTGTGCAGGTCTACTAGTGGACGGTACACTGGTAGTTGTCGTCCTCTCCTCATACCATGAAAAACTATGTGAACAAATTACAAAATAGCATGTAGCATGCAGACATCTTTTAAAGTCAGATACACAATTCACACATATCTGCTGCCGAGCTCGGTTTCAAACTCAGATATTTACAGTACAGCACATAGGAATGAACCCAAGGGCACACTCCTTGGTGCACATTCCCCCAATTAACTATTAAACTACACATACAGATTCATCTGTTACTGTACATGGTTGTAAGTCCAACCCATTTGACATGTCTTACACATATTGTTGCACATTCTTAACTTTTGCTAAGCACAGGGGAACATCCAAGTAGGTGTACATTACTATCACCACATGTCCTCAAATAACACTGCATTTACTGCACTGATGCACAATTTGGCAACTAAACATGAAGGCAGTACTTACAGTTGTACTGCACGATATGGGGTATAGTTAGTGACGCAGATGATGAAACTCTTCCATACAAGTAATGTGCTTAAAAAGGCAGCTGGCTGACCTACTGTACTAGACACATGGAAATGACTTAAGTCCTCCGGCGGAAGCCGTCATGGCGGTAGGTGGTCACACTGCAGTGGAAATTGCCATTGGAAGACATTGCTGCCTTTGGCGGACTTGGGATAGTGGCAATGTCCGCCGGTGGTGACGGGCATGTACCTTGCGGATGTGACCGTCATCTTCTGCAGTATTGCTCACTTGACTCCTGACACTGCTGCCAGCAAGACCTCCACTACCTGAGCTGCTGTGTACTGCCTCTGGAAGCCATCATGCCACATCCTGCAGGTGATAGGGCCCCAGCCTTCACCCCTGAGGAGTTGGAAAAGCTAGTGGCATAGGTCCTAGCCCTTATGAACAGCTGTATGGTGTACCAGAGCAGCAGGTGAGTCCAATGCAATAACAATGTGTGATAGGTGTGATGAATGATGGTGTATCTGAAATGTGAAGTAGTGAAAGTGTCGATCCATGCAGATGATAATTTGTAAATGTGAATGAGTTGAAAGGATGGGAATGATTGCCTACTTGCTGTCACCAAAATCTACTGTTCCCTACTATTCGTATGGTTCATGCAGACATGACTTGTTCGTTTTGTCTGTGTAACCCATGCAGGTCAACTCCCATCAGAAGAAGATAATTTGGCGTGCCATCGCCAAGCAAGTGTGACAATGTGGTAAGTGATACAGGTATGGTGACTACTAGGAAGACATGATACTACAGTTGCCAACATTCATACACAAATGTGGCTATTGTATTGTGCATGGGAACATGTCTACCCTTTGTCTACCAAATAGTATGACTGCATGCGGAGATGAGCATGTGAATGTGTCATATGTGTGACTCTAATCAGCCATACATATTTGTAACCTGCTGTGTCATCCTTTCCACCTAATGTTTCCAAGTACATTTACCCAAATGGTTAGTTGTATAGCTCCTTTGTCTCTCACAACTCCTATTCCACTGGATATGCTTTGTGCAACATTGGGTCTGACAGATGTGTAACAAGGCCAACTAATCCTGTGCCCTGTAATAGTTGGACACTTCATGTGAGGCTGTCATCGCCAATCAGGCTTTTGGTATGGACAACTGACTACACTTCCTATGAGGTCTGAGGAGGCTTACCCATTGTCATGTCAGATTCATACATTAGGAAATGTGACGTTTGATAAGGGTAGACATCCCACAATGTTAATATCATGGTGACAATAAGACATTGACATTTCATGGTATTACACTGGCATGTGTACATATACTTTTCATCCTAATGTATTTGGTGTAGAGAAGGTAAGTGGCTAAGTTGCTGATCCCTTTGCCCATATATATTGTCCATGCTACATAGGGCAATACCATACCTATATGAGTGCAACATATGCTATTTGCTGCCTACATCATGTGTCTATTGACACTTTGTGCCTGATTTGATGTTGAAGCCTCTATTTTCCCAGACTTATCTTAGCAAATCTGAGGCAGTTTGGACAGCATTGGGTATGGCTCTGCACATTTCTGCCAGGTGTCACATTTCACATACACCTACTGGTGTTGTGGGATATGTTGTCATTCACTTTGCTTCACTCCAAGGTAGTAGGAATCGCATGTCTGGACAGTTGTTAGTGATGTAGGTGTTCAGATGTTATCATGTAGAGGTTTCTAATCAGCAGGTATGGTGGGATGCTATGAGTCCTTCATGCACATTGTTTGGTATCCATTGTATTATTGGTGTTACTATGCTCCCTGCGGTTGTCTGTGGATGTACACAGTGTGCTAGGTAGTCCCCTAGTGCAGTGAATAGAATTGTTGTTTATGTGACAATGAATCAGATTAGTGGGTGCAGATACTCCAAAAGTATCCTTTCCTAGTTTCACTGACATGCTACGTCATTTTTGTGATGCACACTGTATGGGAATGCCACATGTAGTGTCCTCATCTGTTTGCTATTGTATATGTTGTGTACAGAATGATCAGCTAGGCATGTCATTGGAGATCAACATGCTGTGTCATAATTGAAGTGAGATTAATTTACTTTCATGGAATATGACTACTGGTAATGGACTGGACAGGTGTGGAGTATGGGTAGGCATGATATTGTGTTATCGGTCAAATGCGTTTCCTTAGACTGATTTGATGATGGACAGTGCTGATCTGTATGGGGATAGATTTGAGATGTAGTCAATCCATCCTGTGGATAATGAATTAGAGTTACAGCTGAATTGATGGAATGGTGATGTAGTGGTCAGATGGTTGGCTTATGTTGTGGGTGAGACTGTGTTCATATGGGAAAGTTGGAAGTATTGTGTTGTAACATGATGAGGGCAGTGAATGTTTTTTTTATCTGGGGCATTATTTGACAAAGATGTTTTGTTACTGTTGTTAATGCTGTAATGTATGTGTGTGTGAAGAATGTGATGACCCTCACACTCTCTCTTTTTATCTCTTTCTGTGCATTAGCATTGGCAGGCGAAGGAGACGGGGCACAGCCGAGTGGGGAAGCTGCCGGCCACAGGACCCGGAGTGCTCAGACCACCGACCTGGAGGGACCCAGTGGCCCGGAGGGCCATGGGAGTGCCATGGGGGAGACAGGATCCACATCTTCATCGATGGAATCCACCTCCAGTGGACACTCTCTGCTGGTGGCGGACCCATCTGGGACCACCCAAGCACCATCTCTGTCTGTCACCCCTCTTACTACCACCGCCCTCCCAAGAGGGTGGGTGTTGAACCTGTCCCTTTTAGCAGGGTCATCCCCAAACGTTTTGCCTCCTTCCTCCTATTTTTTCTGTCCAGTTTTTTTTGGCTTTAGGACTCTGGGCACTTTACCACTGCTAACCAGTGCTAAAGTGTCTATGCTCTCTGTGTAAATTGTATTGGTGATTAGTTTATCCAGGATTGGCATATTTGATTTACTAGTAAGTCCCTAGTAAAGTGCACTAGAGGTGCCCAGGGCCTGTAAATCAAATGCTACTAGAGGACCTGCAGCACTAGTTGTGCCACCCACATGAGTGGCCCTGTAAACATTGCTCAGACCAGCCACTGTAGTATCTGTGTGTGCACTTTTAAACTGCCAATTTGATTTGGCAAGTGTACCTACTTTCCAAGCCCAAACCCTCCTGTTGTATACACGTAAGGCACACCTAAGGTAGGCCCCCCTAAGGTAGGCCCTAGGTATCCCCATGGGCAGGGTGAAGTGTATGTTAAGGGTAGAACATGCACTGGGGGGTTTTAACAGTGAAATACTGCCAAATTCAGATTTCACTGCTGCAATGCCTATCTCTCTCGTAGGTTAACAAGGGGCTTCCTTTAAATGTCATTAAAGTGCAGGTTCCTTTTGAGAGAAAATATGGAGTTTGGGATCTCTGAACTCACAATTTAGAAATACAGCTTTTAGTGAAGTTGGTTTTTAGATTGTTAGTTTGAAAAAGACACTTTTAGAAAGTAGCCATTTTCTTGATTTAACAATTGTGTGACTCTGCCTGTTTGTGAATTCCTTGTCTGGGTCAGACTAACAGATGGGCTGTTTGTGGATCTCCTCTAGACAGTGACACAAAGGGTGCTGGGGTGTAACCTGCATATCCTGATGGGCCATCTGGGCTAGGCTGGAGGGAGGAGTGGCCACTTACACCTGAAAGGGCTGTGCCTGCCCTCACACAAAGCAGTCTCCAACCCCCTGGTGTGTGTCTGGGGCCAGGCCTGGGCAAGGCAGGATCCTGTAAACAACAGAGATTTTTCTTTGAAGTTGGGCAACTTCAAAGGCAGAAAAGGGTATAAGTATTTGACCCCAAACCTTAGACTTTAGATCACTTCAAGGATTCAAGAGGAACCTCTGCCAGGAGAAGATCTGAACAACTGAAGGAGAAGAGCTGCCCCTGGCTGTGACTGTGCTTTGTTGGGCTTTCCTGCTGTTGCTGCATGAGAAAGGGGACAAAGACTGGACTTTGTGGTATATTCCTGCTTGAGAGGTATCTCCAAGGGCTTGGACTGAGCTTGCCCCCTGTTCTGAAGTCTCAGGGCCATCAATGGCTTCCTCTGCCAGCACCAGGACTCTCTGCTGAGACTTCTGCCCTGCCAAGTGGTTTCTAATCCAGTCCCTGGGCCCTTGAAAGGAGAAGCGGGTGGAAAACCAAGAAAGAACCAAGTACACCGACTTAGAACGACCCCGGACGGATGCCGCCTGCAACTGAAGTCGTGGTCCTCGCTGGCGTGCAATGACTCTGCAGGCCCGACGCAGCAGCCTTGAGAAGTCCGTGATTGCGTGAGTCCCGGAGTGCCATGTCACCGACGTCTGTGACACCCAACCCAGGGATCCATGTGACTCTTTGACCAGTGCCATTAATGCCAGATTGTTGGGAACGACTCCCTAATGACACCGTGATATCACCATTTCAAAGCATTTGTGTTTCTAAGTGCTGTATTGAAGTTTAATCTTTTACAAATTCATAACTTTGCTTTTGTGTGTTAGATAATTGTTGTTTTGGTCTTGTTTTGTTCAGATAAATAATAGCTATTTTGTTAACCTGGTATTGAGTCATTTTGTAGTGTTTTCACTGTATTACTGTGTGTGTTGGTACAAATACTTTACACATTGCCTCTGGGTTAAGCCTTTCTGCTCGTGTCAAGCTACCAAGGGGGTGAGTAGGGGTTAACCGGGTGTGTTTCTCCTTTGCCCTGACTAGAGTGAGGGTCCTTGTTTGGACAGGGGACAACCTGACTGCCAACCAAAGACCCCATTTCTAACTGCGGGCATTTCCTTTGCTGCAGGCAACTCCGCCAGTCTTGTTGCCCGCATTGAGGAGGCTATTGACCTCCTGAGGTTGATCCCTGTGGGTCAGTCGACCATTGTGAATGCCATCCAGGGCCTGGCAACTTAAGTCCAGCAGAGCAATGCGTTCTTGGAGGGCATTCACGGTGCTCTTTCTGGCATACAGAGATCCTTTTATGCTCTGGCCTCCACACTGACAGCAGCCAGTCAGCCTTTGTCTTCTGTTGCCCCTCCACCTTCCTCTTCCCAAACCCTCTTCCACGACCCAGCCAAACCACACAGACAGACATGCATGCATCCATCTCAACATCCAGGTGTAGTTCAGACAAACACAGGCACCACAAGACACACCACCGGCATGCACACAAGCAACATACACCTGCACACACATCAACAGTCAAACGTGCACTGACACCCCCACCACCCCCGCATTACAGACAGCACATCTGACACACCTGCAATCACCGTAACCAACATTCATATATCCAGCCACTGCACCTATCTTACCCACAGATAGCACCACAGCAGCCCCTCAGACATCCACCCCAGTCACCACACCCGCAGACATCACAACCACTGACACTCCTAAGTGCAGCACATCAACCATACATGCAGTCACCACCCCAACAGACAGTCACCCACCCACCACAGCATCCCCCAGCACCTCCACTCCCCCCTCAGTCCCGTACACATAAACACCCTCACTCACCCACCCAACAGACAGCCGCCACCCAGAAGCACTCACACGCACCCACGAAAACCACAGCAACACTTCAGACAACCTCACCCTCCACTCCCAAACCCTCTTCTGATGGCCATCCCCATGTGTCAAAAAAGTGTTCCTTTCATGTTTTGACCTTTTCCCTTCTCCTCTTCCCCTGTGAGACCCCTTAATGCTCTGCTTCCTTCCCCAGGCCCATCCCTTTCACCTCCAAGGCCTCCCCTAGCCCCCTGCAAGTACCCATGCCCCTGCCAAGAAGTCTGCCCCTCCCAAGAGAAGCCCACCCTCCTCTACGCCTAGACCTATCCCCGTCCCATGCCCAATCCCAAAGGACCCCTCTCAAGCCAAAGCCCACCCCCCCACCCCACCTTATCCCTGTGGTGCCTGCCTGCCCCCTTAATACCCCTACCTGTGGAGGTTACATGACAGTCAGGAGTCAAGTTCAGGGCACCAAGATGTGCACCAAGTGCATGGTGCACTATTTAAAATTGGACTGGCCTATGGCCTTGGACATTATTATATTTGTTCCAAATTTAATATATATGTGGACCAACCAGTTGTTGGTTTCAACGTTACACATTTGTCCTGGATTTCTTTACTTAGGGCACATTTGAAAATGACTGACATTGTTTGTGTGTGACTATTTGTGTTTAAGTGGTGCTTGTGCTACCTGTTTTGTCTGGGTGGCATATGATGTTGTATGCAGTGCATGTGCCCCCAGTGATGGGTATGTGTTGTGTGATGGCCATGTGTATGCTGGGGACATGTTGTTGTCATGGCATTGAGTGGTGTTTGTATTGCCATGTGTTTGTTGCAGTATTGTGTGGCTTTATGTGCTTTGACTTTGTGCGTGTGTTTGTTTGGTGAACAGTATGTCAGATACGTTGTGATGAGTGTTTGCTGGGTATGTCAATGCTGGGTTTTATGGTTGTGTGATTGTGTGTCTTCATTCCCTGTTGGTGATACGTTGTGATGTATGTGTGATTTGTCAATGGGTAGTGTATATTGTGGATGCTTGACAATGGATTGATGGTGTTACGGTTGTGGTGTTGTAGTGGTGGTTTGTGGTGTTGTGTGTTGTGTGTGTGACTGTGCTGGTGCTGTGTTTCTGGGAGTTGATTGTGTTTTTGACGCGTGTGTGATGGCCGTAGTGTGTGTACTGTGTATGTGCATGTGTGTATGGGTTGTCTGTGAGTATGCATAAGTGTCAGGTTATGTATGTGTGTCTTCCTCACCACCCGTTCCCGATTGGTATGTGTGCGTATGTACTTTCACAATTTACAACAGTGACAGGTAAGTGTGTGTACTTACGGTTGCTGTCTTATTTTTTGGTGTTGGTTTAGGTATCTCTGGGTGAGCAGGAGCAGCAGGAAGACGTGTAGTTCTGGTTCCATGGCGCTCAGGATGAGTATGGCTCCCTGAAGGTGAGTGTCTCCTTTTATACAATTGGTTCCGCCTGGGTTTCTGTGGTGGTGCGACCTCGACAGAAACCTTGGCAGTGTGCAACCTTATAATCTGTCTGGCGGAAACATGGTCTCCGCTGACCTGCAAATGTCTATGTCTAACGTCGTCCGTGGCGGCTAGACTGCACTGGCAGTGCCGGCAGTGATTTGGCTGTAATATGGCAGTCTTCTCCGTGACCCTGTTGGCGGTGCGACCCCCACCACCAACATGGTGGTCCTGGGACTGCCAATGTCATAATGAGGCACTAAGTGCAGTCCTCCTTAGAGTAACATTGGTACCTGCAAACCTAAGTCAAATAATACATAGCAATGACACTGAAATAACGGCTGTTGCCCCTATTCGCAGCAGATTGGTGGATAAATTAGCCTTTTCACACTGAAGAGTGGAAAACCCATACCAAAACACTCCAGTGAATCATAGAGAGAAGAAAATTGAAAAGGCAAGAGAGGTTAGCTTACAGTGAAAGATCAAGGGGGAACAAAGGGAATAAGAGACATCTGGACATTATCGTGATTTTAGGTTTGAGCAAAAAGAAGACATGGTCTTACTCAAGCTGCCATGGTCACTTTACCCGTAAATTAGAGTCCTTACAGGTATTCTCCTACTTTATCAGGGAAAAGCAAATAACACATCACATATACCCACTAGCAACGAGATAGAGTCACAAGTGCCTTTCATTTTTCATCAGCAAGTGCTGTACTTAGAATAACCACACTTACGTGGAGATGTTACCCGGGAGGGGCAAAACCGTACAATATTTCATCAACTGCTTTCACTGCCCGGTTATATGTGCTAATCGCAGGAAGTTTTGTTAGAACCATGTCTAGTGTTAATTGCCCAATCTCACTTGCCCAGTAAAAGTTCATCTACAATCACTGCCTGTCATTGGTCCACTCTTAAAACATTTAGGGATGGCACGGCATGTCCTTTAACAGGGCACCTATTGCGTTTTATATGTATTCATAGATGTACCCTGCAACACTAGTTTAGTTGAGCACTATAAAAGATCATACATTCACTCTTAAAAATATCAATACAAACTACAATCCTCATCTCATGCTAATTGTCGTTCGGTATCAGCAGCATAGAATTTACAATGATTTTGCATTTTGAGTTAATGCTTGATAAGCAACCAGGGACACTACTCCATAAGGCCAGCAAACATTGGATAGATAAGGAATAAACTGAGAGCACCCCTCACAATAAACAGTACAACTACAGCTAAGAAATGGAAAATTTAGCAAAAGTGTCCAAAACAATATAACAAATATCTAAACGAAACAGAAAACAATGCATGATCAAAACTGATTTAGGAGAACCTCATCCCGGGGTAAAATACCCTCTTAAAAAAGGTGAAGAAACTTAAATCATTTTTAAATGTGGGATGAGAAACCAGGGCCCATATTTATACTTTTTTAACGCCGCATTTGCGCTGCTTTTTTAAATACAGGGGCATATTTATACTCTGTTTGCACCGAATTAGTGTCATTTTTTTTAACTCTAATTCGGTGCAAAACTAACTCCATATTTATACTTTGGTGCTAGACCCCTCTAGCACCAGATTTATGGAGTTAAAGTCATTTTTTGAAAGTGGAGACCTACTTTGCCTTAATGAGATGCAAGGTAGGCGTTCCCATGCAAAAAATGACTCTATGGCCTTAACGCCATACTTAGGGGCATATTTATACTCTGCGGCATATTTATACTCTGTTTGCACCGAATTAGTGTCATTTTTTTTTTACTCTAATTCGGTGCAAAACTAACTCCATATTTATACTTTGGTGCTAGACCCATCTAGCACCAAGGCCCTAATTTAAACTTTTTTTGCACCGCATTAACGTCATTTTATGACACAAAAGTGGCGCAAACGTACAAAATATTGGCCCTTATTTCTACTTTTTGCTGCAAAACTGCACTAACTCAGTTTTGCACCGGCTTGCACCATTTCTGTGCACCAGCCGGGCACCATATTTATGGAATGGTGCAAGCCGGTGCAAAGGGTAGGCTAGAGTTTTAAAAAATGACTTTAGTCGGGTGGGGCTGGCAGTATAGAAGAAAAGGGTTTAGCACCAAAAATGGCTTTAGGCAGGTTAGAGTAAAAAAAAATGACTCTAACCAGATTAGCGTCATTTTATGGTGCTAAACCTACATTGCTACATGACTCCTGCCTTAGAAAAGGCAGGAGTCATGCCCACCACCCCAGTGGCGAGCACAGAGGACAGGGGTCCCCTGGGCATGGCCATTGCACCCTGTGCCATGTATGGGGGCCCATTTCAGGGCCCCCTATGGCACTTTCAAAAATAAAATGCACTTACCTGTACTTACCTGGGATGGGGTCCCCCATCCTCGCAGTCCCTCTAGTGTGGGTGGGGGTGCCCCTGGGGCCTAGGGAGGGCACCTCTGGGCTTATTCCATGGTGTTCCATCATGGAAATAGGGCCACTGGTCCTCTAACGCCTGCCCTGACCCAGGTCTTAAAAAATGGGGCAAAGCAAGCTTTGCCCCATTTTTTGACCCCTCCTCCCTCCCTTGCACCATTTTTACATGGGAGTATAAATATGGTGTTAAGGCCATAGAGTCATTTTTTTGCACGGGAACGCCTACCTTGCATCTCATTAAGGCAAGGTAGGTTTCCACTTCCAAAAAATGACTTTAACTCCATAAATTTGGTGCTAGACGGGTCTAGCACCAAAGTATAAATATGGAGTTAGTTTTGCACTGAATTAGAGTAAAAAAACCTTGACGCTAATTCAGTGCAAACAGAGTATAAATATGCCCTTTAGCGTAAAAAAATGATGCTAATCTGGTCAGAATAATTTATTTTGACTCAAAACTGCCTAACGTCATTTTTTGTTAATCTTGCCTACCCTTTGCACCGGCTTGCACCATTCCATAAATATGGTGCCCAGCTGGTGCTAAAAAATGGTGCAAGCCGGTGCAAAACTTTTTGGGGCAAAACTGCCTTAGTGCAGTTTTGCACCAAAAAGTATAAATAAGGCCCTCAATTGCATTTTGTAAGTTTGCCCCGCTTTTGCGTCAAAAAATTACGCAAATGCGGCGCTACAAAATGATAAATATGGGCCCAGGTATGGTTACAAGCAACTCTCCAACATCCTTCCTTACAACAGACTGTGATGCAAATACTGAATCATCTATGGGGACTCAAGAGAGTCCTTCGAGGTACTCTTCATAAAATATTTCTTGAAAGCACAGAGACGAAAAATAAAATCCCTGGTTTGACCCATCAAAACCAATAATAAATTATATAATTAGTAAACTTAATTAAATGATTCAGCAACATCCCTAAATAATCCCAAAGGCCCATAGAAAATCTGTACCTAAACTAGATGGACAGTGATTTCCAGCAAGTCGATGCCACTTCCCACTAGGATCTGCATCCTATGTCATGGGTGAAACAACTAAGGGCCGGCCTGTAACCTGTCTACCACAGATTTGAAAGGATACTGACAACCCCATTGGCAGGCTGCAGAGGACAGAGGGAAAACCGTGTCCTCTACTTGCTCTGTACAGTACCAGTTCACTATGCTGCTCTTCAGCATTACTGGCCACCGCCACCATTCAGAGGCTAATGGACTGCACGGTGACTCCATATTCTCAATATTCAGTCACCAACCCTGCGTATATTTTCATTCTTAGTCCTGACTGGCAGTCTTACACTGTGCACGTTCAACTTGTCTCCCACACTATGCAAAGCCCAATGGCTATATACTAAAAAAATTGTTAGTAGACATTCAAGTTGGATATCTCAATATGTGCTGCCAGTAGGTCGACTAGGGCTACGGGTTGACAGTAAAATCAATCACCAAAGTCACGATTTGCACAACACAGTCCTCTCCGTCTTTCCTGAAACAAGTGAGTTACTCTCAGAGACTGCGGGGCATATTTATACTCCGTTTGCGCCACATTTGCGTTGTTTTTTTCGACGCAAATTCGGCGCAAAACTAACTCCATATTTATACTTTGGCGTTAGACACGTCTAGCGCCAAAGTATGAGTAAAGAGCGTCAGTTTTTTGCGTGAACGCCTTCCTTGCGTTAATGAGATGCAAGGTAGGCGTTCCCGTCCAAAAAAATGACTGCGACGCAAATGCGTCGTATTTATACTCCCGGGCAAAAATCACGCCCGGGAGTGGTCGGGTCAAAAAACCCAGCATTTGTGCCTCTTTTTAACGCCTGGGTCAGGGCAGGCGTTAAGGGACCTGTGGGCTCAAAATGAGCCCACAGCTGCCCTCCCATGCCCCCAGGGACCCCCCTGCCACCCTTGCCCACCCCAGGAGAACACCCAAGGATGGAGGGACCCATCCCAGGGACATTCAGGTAAGTTCAGGTAAGTATACATTTGTTTTTTTTTATATATATTTTTTTTGGCATAGGGGGGCCTGATTTGTGCCCCCCTACATGCCACAATGCCCAATGACCATGCCCAGGGGACATAAGTCCCCTGGGCATGGCCATTGGGCAAGGGGGCATGACTCCTGTCTTTACTAAGACAGGAGTCATGTAAATGGTGTCTGGGCGTCGTTAAAAATGGCGCAAATCGGGTGGAGGCGATTTTTTAGCGGCAACCTGACTTGCACCATTTTTAAGACGCCCTAACGCCATTTTTCCCTACGCCGGCGCTGCCTGGTGTACGTGTTTTTTTTCCACGCACACCAGGCAGCGCCGGTCTGCTTGCGCCGGCTAACGCCATTCAATAAATACGGCGCCCGCATGGTGCTTCAGAATGGCGTTAGCCGGCGCAAAAATTTTTGACGCTAAACTGCGTTAGCGCAGTTTAGCGTCAAAAAGTATAAATACGGGCCTGCATCTATACCTGTTCCCTTGCCACCTATGGGGAGGACCTCGACGCAGTATGGTTAAAAGAACACTACATGCCCACATATCAGGAATGCATGTATTGTCATCCTCAGGTAAGCAGTCTTGAAAAGTATCTCGATTTTCAAGCCCACTGTTCAGGGCTCCATTGCTCTACAGCTAGGTTTGTGCGAGTACATACGTACATTTTGCCACAACTGGGACAGGACAGTGCAGAACGTCCCATTGTCGTCATTAGCTGGAACCTGTTCCCCATGGAGCTCAACTATCCGATGGTGCAATAAGAATATCTGATGAATACGTGAGCTGAGGAACCTCTTTATTATTGTCTTTGGGGCCAACACTTCTTTCAGTTTGCACACCATGCTCCTCCTACCTAGTTGTCACATACTACAGATTCTAATTATGGTACATAACAACGATTTTGGGGTTTAGCACCTATTTTCATGTATACATCGGGCTGCCTGACTTAAAAAACACATGGACCAACTCCTCTTTTTCCTGTGCACTAATGGGCATATTTATACTCTGTTTGCACCAAATTAGCGTCATTTTTTAAAACTCTAATTTGGTGCAAAACTAACTCCATAATTATACTTTGGTGCTAGACCCGTCTAGCGCCAAATTTATGGAGTTAAAGTCATTTTTTGGAAGTGGAGACCTTCCTTGCCTTAATGAGATGCAAGGTAGGCGTTTCCGTGCAAAAAATGACTCTATGGCCTTAACGCCATATTTAGGGGCATATTTATACTCTGCGGCATATTTATACTCTGTTTGCACCGAATTAGCATCATTTTTTTTACTCTAATTCGGTGCAAAACTAACTCCATATTTATACTTTGGTGCTAGACCCGTCTAGCACCAAGGCCCTGATTTATACTTTTTTTGCGCTGCACTAACATCATTTTTTGACGAAAAAGTGGCACAAACTTACAACTTATTGGCCCTTATTTATACTTTTTGCTGCAAAACTGCACTAACTCAGTTTTGCACCAAAAAGTTTAGCACCATTTCTGTGCACCAGCCGGGCACCATATTTATGGAATGGTGCAAGCCGGTGCAAAGAGTAGACTAGAGTAAAAAAAAAAAAAGACTTTAGTCGGGTGGGGCTGGCAGTATAGAAGAAGAGGGTTTAGCACCAACAAATTACTTTAAGCAGGTTAGAGTAAAAAACAAATGACTCTAACCAGATTAGCGTCATTTTACGGTGCTAAACCTACCGTGCCACATGACTCCTGCCTTAGAAAAGGCGGAGTCATGCCCACCACCCCAATGGCCAGCACAGAGGACAAGGGTCCCCTGGGGATGACCATTGCACCCTGTGCCATGTAAGGGGGCCCATTTCAGGGCCTCCTATGGTACTTTAAAAAATAAAATGAAAATACTTACCTGTACTTACCTGGGATGGGGTCCCCCATCCTCTGCAGTCCCTCTGTTGTGGGTGGGAGTGCCCCTGGGGCCTTGTGAGGGCACCTGTGGGCTTATTCCATGGTGTTCCACCATGGAAATAGGCCCACAGGTCTCCTAACGCCTGCCCTGACCGAGGCTTTAAAAAATGGGGCAAAGTAAGCTTTGCCTCATTTTTTGACCTCTCCTCCCTCCCTTGCACCATTTTTGCATGGGAGTATAAATATGG
Source organism: Pleurodeles waltl (assembly GCF_031143425.1). Taxonomy (NCBI): domain Eukaryota; kingdom Metazoa; phylum Chordata; class Amphibia; order Caudata; family Salamandridae; genus Pleurodeles; species Pleurodeles waltl. The sequence goes on along the minus strand of NC_090440.1, from coordinate 955,319,718 downwards.
CGTTAAGGCCATAGAGTCATTTTTTGCACTGGAACGCCTAACTTGCATCTCTTTAAGGCAAGGTAGGTTTCCACTTCCAAAAAATGACTTTAACTCCATAAATTTGGCACTAGACGGGTCTAGCACCAAAGTATAAATATGGAGTTAGTTTTGCACCAAATTAAAGTACAAACAAATGACGCTAATTCAGTGCAAACAGAGTATAAATATGTCCCTTAGCGTCAAACAATGACACTAATCTGGTTAGAGTCATTTATTTTGACTCTAACCTGCCTAACGTCATTTATTTTTACGCTAGCCTACCCTTTGCACAGGCTTGCACCATTCCATAAATATGGTGCCCAGCTGGTGCTAAAAAATGGTGCAAGCCGGTGCAAAACTTTTTGGTGCAAAACTGCATTAGTGCAGTTTTGCACCAAAAAGTATAAATAAGGCCCTAAATGTGACCAGCAAAACCCAAAAGGGGATTTTTGACAGGGGGCTGCACTCGCGGTTACCACCATCAGCCCATCCAGGTTCTGCTAGTTCCACTAAGGGCCTAGTCAGTCCCTGCATATCAGGCCAGAAATCATGTATCAGATGGGGGTCGAGGTGGAACCACAATTGGCTGCACCTTAACACTTACCAGACCTACAAGAAGAAAACAGTGAACCAGCTGAAGTTATCTACCGAGCAAGAGGAACAATTAGGAGAGAAGACAGCGACAAGCCTACATTTTCCCCAATTACCTTGTTGGGAACAAGAGCGGGGCATCAATTGGAGGGCATCAAGGAAGAATACACTAAACCGTGAAACACATCTGTAAAAACACCAGGACACAGTAGCCGGGAGAAGCAGGTGCCTCCCCTGCCATTACACTGGTGGAGAGTTGTAGTCTCATGCAATCTTGGTGACAGTGTTTAAATCAAATGTGTGGATGGATCAAAAGTCAGTCTGCAGGGCCTTGTGGGGGATCAGGGAGCTAGTAACCAAAGAAAAGAGTAAAACAAGGCAATTATTTTTCCTATTATTATGCTAATAAAATCACATAGGGTTACTTCTAAAAAAAAGGGGCACATATTTCTTAAGGAGTGGCACACCACTGATAAATGTGAGCATCACAGGTCACCTGTTGATAAAGGCAGAGAGAACTTGGGTTCAGGTGAACCTGAACAGAGATGTTACCAACAAACATGAATAGATTTCGGTTAACCCTCATAAGGCACTTACCTGGTATTTTTTTTATTCCGAGTGTGTGGCCCTGTACTTCCGGAGACTGGTTGACAAAACTATTGAGTTTCCGGCTATCACTGCACTTCAGCATCATCTTTCTGATACCACCTAGAGAAGGACACGGAAAGGAATAAAACATGTTAAACTATATCCTAAGTTACACCTGTGATCTAAGACAACAGTATAATAAGCCCAAAAAGACAAAGATAAAACCAGTATAGTAAAACCTGTCCTGTGCTCTGCTTTTATGCTGGAAAAAGGATATCATATGCCAATCTGTTTTCGTTCTTTTTTAAAATATATTTTTATTGAATTGACATCCACCACAAAATACCTGCTCAAAACGTAATTTGCCGAACCAGAAACAAACAAGCACAGATTCACGGATAAACTCCAACAAACAGTGAGGACATATAGAGGTACTGTATAGATATAAATTTTCAACTGTTATAAAGCACCTGAAAAGCAGAAACTCCCTAGGTCCCGGAGCTAACCAGTGGCAAAAAAAACCAAAACGGGGGGAAGATAAGGAAGTAGGATATAAGGGGAAAATTGTCAGAAAACCCCCCCCAAAAAGCTAAGACACCTCCATGCGGGCATAAGTAAACCTCCAAAAAAGAGGAAGACGACTCCATTGGGCATCAGCATTTTCTACCCCTCCCAACAGCTTTATGAGATCAAGATTCCAGAAGGAGAATTAAAAAACGAGCGCCAGAAGACGATGTCCTTCCCAAAGCAGTCAGTGGAATTAGACACCTCCTGCAAGCCCCCCTAAAAACAGTTGCGGATCTTTAGTTAAAAATGCATGAATCTTCCCCTTTCTGCCTAACACTTTGCTTGACTACATACCAGACTAATGCCTCATGACACAGTCATAGAGACTGAGGCAAATCGGCTGCAGGTCCTGCATACAGCAGTGTACGGCTAGTTACAGCAGAGAATGACTGGAACCTACTGATAGGGACCTTTGCTGGTCAGTTAGCCAATCAAAAAATCAATTTTACACGAGACTGCATAATGTTTAAAATCTAGGACATCATCACAATCCTTCTGTAACTAAGCCAGATGGTAGTGTCTGTCTCCAGTCTGTGGGACAGCTCCCAGCTATCACACTTCATGCACATTCAGTTGAGTCTGAAATCAGCTCCAAACTGCTATCCGTGTGGGACACATTCTTCACACTGCAAATGGTGGTTTCTATGGCTGCCACTAAGAGGACGCACAGCACACCAAATCCATGCCTGCTGCTCCCGCTTCTACGCCTCTTTCTCTGCTTCTAGTAAGAGGGCTAAGATAAAGAAATCCTTTTTCTCATGCCGAGGCATGCCCTTGTCAACCTTCCCCATGTCAGTACTGACCGTTTGAGGTTCATAGGCAAAATCTAACTGCAGAATGAATATTCCTTCCAACACTGATTTCACACCAGTTACAACAGCCAGGGTCATCCATCAGTCTCTTAACAACAACATAATCCATGATAATCTCAGTTTCCAGAAACCACTGAAAGATTGTATTTTTATATCTCCCTACTTTACTACTTTTCAGCAGTCCTGCCTGGATTCTTCAGACCAGGGAACCCCTTAGGATAACGAATTTTACAGATGTATTTCATTCATTCAACTGTGGGCCACCTCTAGCTCTTCACTAGGGATCTGCTTCAGGAGCACCTGGAAAACACAGACTGGTTCCATAACATCAATTTCTTCAGTCATTCTCTTCACCACCCAGGCCATGGCTCACAACTCCCAAGAACATGATCAACCTGTAGGAGGGGAAGATTCAATTAGGATGAAGTATGAGACCTTCCTTCTCCAAGTGAGTCAAGCTGTTTCTTCTGGGGGTGGCTATATTGGCTGTCATCCTCCTCAGTGTACAACAATCTTTAAAACACTGGTAGGAGGCGGACGTCAGGCGACTCCGTTGGAGCTAGAAGCCAAGACATATCAGTGATTTCAAATTTCATGAAGATGCTTGCTATGAACTGCACCACAGCTTCCAGACCGAAGTGGCCTTGTTGGTCAGCAGAGAATAGAGCTTGCAACAAGAGGCTGATGGCCAACACCACTTAGTCATGCAGCAACTTGCAGATTTTTTTTATAAAAATGTAGTTTTCATATTTTTAAATTTTTTAAAGTCTGTAATAAGCATGTTTTCTGTATACATTTTCTAAAAAAATGTTTGTTACTTCATATTAAAATTGTTTTTTAATTAAAATGCATTTATTTATTTATTTTTTTATTAGCTTTTCTGGGTTTAAACATATACATTTTTGTAATTGGTGTTTTCTTCTCATTGGGGGTTTAAAGTATATGTCAGTTAAATGTAATATTTAGAATGCTGTTACAGTTCGTACCTATTTTTGTAATTGTAACAGTTTTAAAATTAATTATAAAAGTTTTAAAGTTCTAGTAAATATTTGTTATTTTTTTGGTACTAATCCCAATTTACCTTATTTATATTATGAGGTATTTTTTTGGATATTTAAAATGACTTTCTTTAAAGTATTATTTTAGGGTAATAGCAATTACAATTTTTTGGGAGTAGTTAATTCTGATATCTAAAAAAAGTCCAACACTTTCCTCAGTGTGGTTAAGTTTGGCATGAGGAAAGTAAACCTGAAACCGCCCCCCCCCCCCCCCAAAAAAAAAGTCCAATGTTTTACACAATGTGGTTAACTTTGCAGCAGGAACAGTAAACATAAATTCCCCAAAATAAAACACTTCCCCCAGCATGTTTAAGTCTGGAGTGGGAACAATAAATTGTAATCCCCCAAAGTCCAACATTTCCCCCAGTCTGGTTAGGTCTGTAGTGGGAATTGTAAATCTGACACCCTCTCCCCAAAACCCAATGCCTTCCAGAATGTGGATAGATTTGGAATGGAGAATAGCACATTTAACCCCCCCCTCCCCAAAGTCCACCAATTTCTCCAATATAGTTAGTTTTGGAGTGGAAATAATAAATCGAACCCCCCTAAGTACAACACTTTCCTCAATGTGGTTAAGTCTGTAGAAGATCAGACGAGTAGGTGTTCATCATCTGCCCCTACTGCATACCTGCACTGGTTTGCATTGATCTTATAAGCGGCTAAGAGTGCTTGTGCCCCGTGCCACCTCTACTCAGTGTGTTCTGGTGTCCTGGTGTTTGCATGCTTTGCTTGCTTCTGTCTTTCTGCCTCCACCTACCTCCTTTTGCTTCACCTGCTCCCTGTTACGTTGGTCCTTGGTGGCCCTGATGGCTACCGCTTTCCATTGCAGTTGTCCCTTTCATCGCCTTCATTCTCCTGCTCCGCTATGCAGTGCACTGGTGATGTTGGCTCCTGGTGAAGGTACCTGCGAGGGTAACAGGGGGTTGTTGGGGCATAGGGGTGGAGCATTGCTGTGTGGGAGGAGGAGGAGAGATGGGGTAGAGAGGCGGCTTGCAACTGTTTGGCTTAGAGTCTTAGGGCAGTGCCATGCAGAGGAGCGTTTCAGCGTGAAGACGGTCCTGGTGCAGCTTGCAGTCTGTTGGTTGAGTTAAGCATGCAGTATTAGTTTCTTTAAGCATAGCTCCATTAAACACATTTTGAAATTATATGTTTGGAAAAGCACGAAGAAACTTATTGCTTTGAGCATATTACAACATTTCAATAACAACTGTTAAAGGACAGAAGGATCAACTAAAAAAGATGCAATTTGGCTGCCTCAGAATGGTCGGGGCTGCATTGGCCTAATATAGAAGAAAGGTAAGTTTTATGGATAAACTTGTTGGTTTGTTTGCTTTGTATTACAAAGATCCAAATGCAAAGACATTTGCAATAACAATTCTCCTACTGTATTAGACTAATATTTTACACAAGTCTTAGGGCCATATTTATACTCCGTTTGCGCCGAAATAGCGTCGTTTTTTTTGACGCAATTTCGACGCAAAACTAACGCCAACTAACGCCATATTTATACTATGGCGTTAGAGGCGAATAGCGCCAAAGTTCCCGGAATGTGCGTCATTTTTTAGCGTGAACCCCTTCCTTGCGTTAATGATATGCAAGGGAGGCGTTCCCGTCTAAAAAATGACTCCCAGGCCTTTACGTGGTATTTATACTCCCGGGCAAAAGAGACGCGCGGGAGTGGGCGTGGCTAAAAACGGCGCATTTGCGCCGCTTTTTAACGCCTGGGTCAGGCATGGCGTTAAGGGACAAGTGGGCTCAAAATGAGCCCAGAGTGCCCTCCCCTGCCCCCAGGGACCCCCCCTGCCACCCTTGCCCACCCCAGGAGGACACCCAAGGCTGGAGGGACCCACCCCAGGGACATTCAGGTAAGTTCAGGTAAGTTTTTTTTTTTTTTTTTTTAATAATATTTTGTGGCATAGGGGGGCCTGATTTGTGCCCCCCTACATGCCACTATGCCCAATGACCATGCCCAGGGGACAGAAGTCCCCTGGGCATGGCCATTGGGCAAGGGGGCATGACTCCTATCTTTACAATGATAGGAGTCATGTTGATGGGGGATGGGCGTCGTTAAAAAATGGCGCAAGTCGGGTTAAGACGATTTTTTCGACGTAACCTGACTTGCCCCATTTTAAGACGCCCATGCGCCATTTTCCCCCTACGCCGGCGCTGTCTGGTCTACGTGGTTTTTTCCCACGCAAACCAGGCAGCGCCGGTCTGATTGCGCCGTCTAACGCCATTCCATAAATACGGCGCCCGCATGGCGCTTCAGAATGGCGTTAGACGGCGCAAAACTTTTTGACGCGAAACTGCGTTAGCGCAGTTTAGCGTCAAAAAGTATAAATATGGGCCTTAATATTATGTGGAAATCGGGGCTAAACTCAGCAGCTTAATATGTCCTCTCCACAACTTGTAAAAGAAACCTTAAATGAGGAACAAAATAATCACCTGAAGGAGCAACAAGGACAGATGGAAACTGACTCTCAGAAATAGCAGCAATATTCTCAGTCAGTATAGCCGTCTTAGAGAGGTCAAGTATGAATGAAGTTCTTATTAATAAGGTCTTACACATGGAAAGAGACTCTCTCTTATTCACTGTTATTGATCAGTCATTGCTACGAATGGAGGAGGATATGCATTCCTAGATTAGCTGGTATATTATCACATATGGGCCCTGTAGATGCAATTTCTCCTATAATTTCTCCCATAAAACTTAACTCTTCCTACCGACTAGAATTTGGAACAAAAGTAAATACTGCAATCTGGAATTCCTTGCTTGCGTCTCTTAATGCAGCAGTGAAAATACTTACCTGTTAATCTGAATAATTAGACCTTCAAGTCAACATCCTTATAAGTTTAGCAATGTATGTAGCAGAAATTGAAGTTAACTTAAACCCTTTGAATGAGCTAATTCACTGGGCAAAGACAGAATCAGTCCAACCTAGTAAGATCTGTATATGCTCTCCAATAATAAACAAATTAGAAGCCCTCCCAAATGTTTTGAATTCAGTGGTAGAGAAGGATAAAGCAACAATCGAAGTTAATAATGTGGAATCTAAGTTGAATAAACCAGTCATACTTTCAGGATCAAAGGATTGCACTTCATCTTATTTAGTCAAAGATATGTCTAAAAACCTTCAAACACCCTTGAGTATTAAAGATTCACCCTCTGAACCAGCTGCTGCTCCTGTGGTACAAGTTCATAATCCATTGGATGTCGAGGAAATTCCTCTATTAAAATCTCCGACAAACCTGACATTTAAAGGGTCAAGTGAGGAAAATGGAAATGGTGACGTAATAATACCATCATATTCTACGTTAAGCTTAAAGGACTTGTGCAAACCAGTGTCAAAAAGCAAACAGTAAGGATGATGTAAGGATCACAGTAAAAAGAGCTCACTGCCATTGATCCTGAGTAAATTGGCCAAAGGGGCCAGACATTTTCAAAATTATCACTCAGTATTAAAAAATTATCCTATTGTATCATCTGATCTGGATGAAAAACATGAATGTGATACAATGCAATACTTTAAATAGGACTGAATGCTCCATTTTTTCTTGAAAAACCCTGTAAAATTACAATCATCATTTGATAGCTGTATAACCAATGGTAAAAAAAAAACACCCCCATCTTAATTCAACAGGATGCAGAATAAAATCCATTCACTCAGGTTGCGGGAAAAGAAGCTCCTTTCATAACCTAATTCAGTGAAACAGAGAGTGGACAAAGGGGCTTATTTAGTTCTTGGCGGAGGGAATACTCCATCACAAATGTAAGGTAAGATCCTTCAGGATGGAGCCCAGAATGGAAAGGGATCATTTTCCACACATGATCGCCATTGGACTGAAGGACTGTATAACTGGAGACCAACTCCACAGGATTGGTCAATCATACGTGTTTAATTTAAAGAGGTTATTGTGGCAAGGCTCCATCTCAGATCAAATTATGTTATACTTAGCAGAGTTTTTAAACTCATGGGGTGTAACTAAAGATGAATGTAGTAGATCACAAATTGAGCCAAGTAACTCTGAAATTTGGTACAAGTTTAAAATTCTTTACTTTTAAAGTTTGGCAAGGCACGCTCATCAAACTGTGCAAAAGGATGAATGAGGCTTCACGTAATTCACCGAATAATTATATACGGCAAGAAACCATGCACTCAACAGCTGATAACCTGTGCGCGGAAATATCTAGAACACCACTGAATAAACTGATCGTTAATGATATATGGGCCTCAACACCCTGGCCTATGGTCTTTAGAGAATAAACACACTTTTCAAATTGCACAATAAGTATATTATGGTTAAAAAAAAACCAGAAGGGTGGATAGTTTTAAATTTATATGTCCTCCCTCGTTGCCAAAAATATCGTAAAACTAACTTTTCCCTTCATCTGAAGTTGAAGTTCCTTTCATACATGATTGGCAACTTTACTATAGAAGATGTTATCCCTGTATGGAAAGCAACATGGCTTGATGCAAATTGCACACTTTGTGGTTTTAAAGAACAGACATTGTTGCACATTGTATGCATAAGTCCAGATTTGCTGCAGTTTCACAGGAAATTGCTAAGGAATTGCTAAGGAAATGTTTAATCAACTTAATATAATGTTGTGCAGACAGGCCCCGATTCGGATTTTAAAGGTCAGCAATTTAAGCTAAGCTGTAATTTTGCTAAATTTATGAACTTCTTTTTAAAGTGGTTGTACATTATTTTAAGTGGAATGGTTCATACCTGAATTGTTGGTTGCACTATTTTATCCTTGTCTGATTTTAGATCCATGTTTGTGATTTTATGTAATAAGTATGTCTTGCATTTTATATTGAAATGGTTTTAGTAAAGATTATTATTACTATTAAAAAAGTTTGGAGAGGGAACAGTAAACATTAAATCCATAGAGTACAAAACTTCCCCCAATGTAGTCAAATTTTTGCTGGTAATAGTAAATTTGAATCCCCCAAAGTCTAATACATTCCGCAATGTGGTTAGGTTTTGAGTAAGTATAGTAAATCTGAACCCTCACCCCCACCCCAAAAAGGCCAACACTTCCCCGAATGTGGTTACATTTTGAGTGGGATTAGTGAATTTTAAACCTCCAAAGTCCAATCCCCTTGCCAATGTTGTCAAGTTTTGAGTGGAAATATCAAATCTGAACCCTCCCAAAGTCCAATACTTCCCTAGTGTGGTTAGGTCTGGAGTGGGAATAGTACATTTTATCCCCCCTCAAATACCAATATTCTTCCCAATGTGGTTAAGGTTGGAGTGGGAATAGTAAATTGTAACCCCCAAACTCCAACACTTTTCCCTATGTGGCCCGGTTTGAAGTTGGAATGTTAAATCTGGAACTTCCATAGTCCAATAAATTCCCTAACGTGATTAGGTATGAATTGGGATTAGTAAATATGGCCCCACCCCCAAAGTCTAGCACTTTCTCCAATGTGGTTAGGTTTGGAGTGTGAATAGTACATTTTAACCCTCAGGCGTTCAACAGTTTCATCAATGTCTTTCATTTTGAAGTGGGAATAGTAAATCTGACCCCCCCTCTGTGATGCTATTAATTGTGTTTGACCAATGACTTTGTGTTTCACCACTGCGCATATTAGTTGCTCAATGTTCACAAGTAGCACATTATGGGGGTTATTACAACTTTGGAGGAGGTGTTAATCCGTCCCAAAAGTGACGGTAAAGTGACGGATATACCACCAGCTGTATTACGAGTCCATTATATCCTATGGAACTCGTAATACGGCTGGTGGTATATCCGTCACTTTACCGTCACTTTTGGGACGGATTAACACCTCCTCCAAAGTTGTAATAACCCCGATATGTTTTGTTCAGCTTAGCCGCCTATTGGCTTTGACATGGAGTTAGCCATTACTTTCTGTATTCAGTTTAGCCGCCTATTGGCTTTGACATGGCATTAGCCATTACATTCTGTATTCTGCCTATTGGCTTTGACATGCTGTATTCAGTTTAGCTGCCTATTGGCTTTGACATGATATTAGACATTACATTTGATATTTAGGTTAGCTGCCTATTGGCTTTGACAGGACATTAGACATTACATTTGATATTTAGGTTAACTGCCTATTGGCTTTAACGTGGAGTTAGACATTGCAGTTGAAACATCGCAGATGTCTGTATTCTTCCAAGCTGTGTTTTTCCACAAGATGGACCAAGCTGTTTTCTTCACATCAGACTAGACCTGATAAGAGAGAGTACATTTGGTGTTTTCCTTTCTTCTCAGCCTTGGGAATAGGAGAAGTCTAGGAGATCTGGCCAGTCTCCAAAGGCTTGCGTAGTTTTCCCGAGTCTGAGAGGAGGGGGCACGCTTTTGTAAGGATGACTCTGGGCTACAGTGAGTTAGATTCAAATCTGCTTGACTCCAGGCTGGAGCTAGACGTCAGTTGCCAGTCTCCCGTTTGGGTAGATAATCTCTTTCTCGCAAGTTGACCGGAGTCATCAACTTGCAGACCCCAGAAAGATGAAGCTGAATATATAGGCCCTGCCGCCTTGCCCATACGGTGATGAATTTGACTTTTATGCTTTGAATATATTATATATTTGCTTTGTACGTTGCAACTGAGAAGTACTGTTATATATTTTGCTTTCATTGCTGCAACTACTTTTACTCTTTTAAACGTGTAGTTGAAATCTACTAATTCGTCTCTCAAGAACTTGTGGGTGGGGAAGAATTAACAACAATAAAGGTCTTCTTTGAACTCAGAAGTGCATTCCAGAGAGGTTCTGTAAGTTCCGATAGGAGATATGTAGGAAGGCAGAACATTTTGGCGTTGTCGGCAGGATTGAAAGTCGAATTGTGGATTTCTACGTGCACAATTTAAAAGTGTGATTGTTTTTTGTTGTTTAGAGAATTTCAGAAGCACGGCAGACCATGTTTGAAAATGCATGTGTAGTTAAACTGCCTGATGGTGCTGTGAGAAACATGTTTTCTTGCTGTGATAAAGCATATTTAGAAAATGTGCCTTTTGGAAGCAATGATGTTCCTTTTGTTTTTGACAGAAGGGTTTGGATACTTTTATCTGCTTACAGAAAAATGCAGGAGAGATGTTGGCAGTTAGAACATGAAAATAAGAATTTACGTGTGCAAATTAGCCAGAACATATTAATGCAAGATAATGCTGAAAGTTATAAAACTGCTGTTTTAGAAGAATCTGTCTTTTCCCATTCCAGTAATGAGGGGGTGTTACAGGGTGTGTTAGGTGATATGAAGGACCCGGAGACTTAAGTAGGGGTAAGTGAGAATTTATTTACGTATTCGTGCAAAAATCTAATTGGGTTCTCAGTGTGTTTCTCTTTCTTTAATGTCTCTCTCGTTGTTCCTCCCAGGTCCCCTTCTTGACTGGCGCCGATTCCCAGGGGACTCCCAAGTGTACCGGAAAGAAAGGAACGAAAGGGAAGGTAAGTCGGGGTATAGGAGAACCTTTTATCCTATGACTGAGACTGGAAGAGAAACAAGAAACGAGAGAGAGAGAGAGAGAGAGAGAGAGAGAGAGAGAGAGAGAGAGAGAGATCCGGTTGTGTGTGATAGGGAATGAAAACAGGTGCACTTCACTTGGACACCCTCTGTGCTCCCAGGTAGGTTCTTATCTATTCACACTTCTCAATGCCGTACTTTAGTTAGAGCATGCACCTCTGTCCTTCTCTGTTATTCTGGCTCCCCTCTCAGCTGTTCCCCTCTCAGTTGTTCCCCTCTCAACTGTTCCCCTCTCAACTGTTCCCCTGTCAACTGTTCCCCTCTCAAGCCCTCCTACTCCGTCCTCGCTCTCCTCCCCTCCGCCCCTTTTTACAGTCTTCCTGTTCTGCCCTATGAACAAGGACCGTACCTTGTTTAGCCACGTCCATCCTGGGACGTGGCGGTGAATGCGCGTCTCCTCCTGGGCGATTTCCTCTGCTGGGTCCGTCTCCGGGCTGGGAACATCAGAGTTCCCAGCCGTGCCTTCTCCGCCCTGCACACCGGCGTTCTCCTCCGCTTCGGCTGTCCGAGACGCGCCCTTCGTCTCCTCTTCCTGCTGCGCGTTTTCTCGGAGTCTGTCCTCTCGCTTTTCTCTCTCTGGAACCCGGAAATCCGGGTTCCTGGCGTCGGGATCCGCCCCCTGGTTGCTATGGGGACGGTAGACGCATACCTCTGACGCGCGCGAACAGCGCCAGTCAGAGGAAGCTGGAGCCGTGCTGAGTGAAGACCGGCTACATACCCCATCCCATGATCGGGACTGATAGAGTACCGTAGGATCAGGAAAACGGGAGAGGAAGTCGGCTGGACCTTGTTGAGCACCAGGAACATTCCGGACCTGAAAGGAAAACGGTTGGAGTTCCATAAATCAACACAGCACCCGAGAGTTGGAATCCTTATTTGAAGCCAACCAGGTTAATGGAGCATGGTCGGTGAAGAGGACAAAAGGGTGGCCCAAAAGGTAATACTTCAGATTTTCGATGGCACACTTGATAGCCAAGCACTCCCTTTCGATAATGGGATAGTTGCATTCCCGGGGAAGTAATTTCCTACTGATATATACAATAGGATGGTCCTGGCCCTCACTGTCCGGTTGAGTAAGGACAGCCCCAAGTCCCACATTGGAAGCATCTGTATACAGATGGAATGTCCTGGAGAAATCGGGACACTTGAGTACTGGTTCCGCGGTGAGGGACTGTTTCAAGCAGTGAAAACTAGATAATTGTGACTCCGAAAGAGGGGGCAACTTGGACGGGTGACGTTTCTTAAGGAGATCAGTGAGGGGAGCAGCTAACGTTGAGTACTGGGGAATGAATCGGCGGTATTATCCCACCAGACCCAAAAAGGAGCGGAGCTCCCTTTTGTTAGTGGGTACTGATACCTGTAAGATGGCCTCTACTTTATTTTTTTGGGGTTGCAGTACACCTTTTCCTATGAAGTATCCAAGATACGCGATTTGATTGTTTCCTACGTTACATTTCTTTGGGTTGGCCGTGAGACCTGCTTTGTACAAAGTGTGGAAAATATTGTGGAGATGATGTAGGTGTTCTTCCCATGTATTACTGAATATTACAATATCGTCTAAATAGGACGCTGCAAACGATTGGAATGGTTTTAATAGGTGGTCCATTAAGCGTTGGAACGTGGCCGGAGCCCCATGTAGACCAAAAGGGAGAACTGTGAAGTGATAAAGTCCTGACTGTGTGGAAAATGCTGTTTTTTCTTTGTCTGCAGGGGCGACTGGAATCTGCCAGTATCTCTTTGTCAGGTCTAGGGTTGACATATACTGGTCTTTCCCCAATTTCTCGAGTAAATCGTCAACCCGGGGAATGGGATAGGTGTCGAAGAGGGATATTTCGATAAGTTTGCGGAAGTCAATGCAAAACCGGATGGAACCGTCTGGTTTTGGTACAATGACTATAGGAGAGCACCATGGGCTAGTGGAGGGTTCAATAACATTGAGGTGTAACATCTTCTGTGCTTCCTCTTCTATGAGGTGCCTTCTGGCTTCCGGAATACGATAAGGTCGTAATCGGATTGTTTTACCCTCCGGGGTTCTAATGTGGAGTTGAATTAGGTTGGTTCTCCCCGGTGTCCCTGAAAAAAATCGTGAATGGGTGTTTAATAAGTCTGTAAATTGGGATCTTTCCTTCTCTGTAAGATTACTGTTGATATTTGGGACCTCCTCTGTCTCTTCCCGATTTGTAGGGAAGAGGTCTAAACCCAGATCTGTTGCCGGGGTCACTAAAAACCCTGTAGCGGTATTGGTTGTAGTCTCTTCTGGTTCTTCCCATTTTTTAACTAGTTAATATGATATATTTGTGTTCTTTTGGGTTGTGGGGATAACTCGATCAGATACGTGACTGGGGAAATGGATTTTAGGACTTTATATGGTCCTTGCCACTTGGCTAGGAGTTTGTTTTCGGAGGAGAGTCTTAATATCAAGACGCGGTCGTTTGGTTGGAAGGAACGAACTCTGGTTCCTTTATCATAATAAGTTTTTTGATTTAGCTGAGCCTTCTCTAAATGTTTTCGAACGTCGTCCTACACAAATTGTAGTTGGTTTTTTAACCTGTTCACATATTCTAACAGGGGTTTTTCTTCCTCTCCTTGCTCTTCCCATAACTCTGCTGTCATGTCCAGTATGTTTCATGGCTGTCTTCCGAACACTAGCTCAAAGGGGCTATGCCCGGTAGAGGCCTGCTCATGGGTCCGTATAGCATAGAGGACAAGGGGCAGTTTCTGGTCCCAGTCTCTCCCTGACTCTGAGACTGTTTTCCGAAGCAGAGTTTTAATGGTACGATTGTACCGTTCCACTAAGCCGTCGGTTTGGGGATGATAGACCGAGGTTCTTAACTGCTTGATCCCTAAAGTTTTACAGACCTGTTTCATGAGTGCGGACATAAAAGGGGTTCCCTGGTCCGTCAAGATTTCCTGTGGGAAACCCACTCTAGAAAAGAAGGTGATCATGGCTTGGGCTACTGCCTTTGTGGTCATACTAGAGAGAGGAATCGCTTCGGGGTATCTCGTAGCGTAATCCACTAAAACTAATATATATGTGTATCCCTTTGTGGAGGGTAATAATGGTCCTACCAGATCCATACCGATTCGGGAGAAGGGAATATCGATAATGGGGAGTGGCTGTAGGGGTGCTTTCCTCAGGGGTCCAGGGTCTATCATCTGACACCGAGGACACTGGGCACAACACTTTCTGAGTTGGGCATAAACCCCAGGCCAGTAAAATCGTCTTAGTAGGTATTCCTCTGACTTCTCCCTGCCGTAGTGCCCTCCCCCCAGTTGATTGTGTGCCAGGAATAGGACTTGCTTACGATAGGATTTGGGTACTACGAGCTGTTTCTTTTCCCTGTGGGTAGATTTGATGACCCTATAGAGAAGGTTTTTTTGGACTAAAAAATAGGGACCCACCTCATTTGTGGATTCCGATTTTGCGGCTCTCCATGCGTGACATAACATGGGATCTTCTCGCTGGCTAGCCCGGAAAGAGAGAGAAGGGGTCGTTGCACTGGCCACCAATTTTTCGGGGACCTGCCTGAGTCTCAAGGTGTGATAGGTTTGTCTTGCTTGCCTTTTTTCCCGTTTTGTCAGTTTTATGCGCTCGGGTGGGTTCTCAATATGGCTGCCGTGAAAGGGAGCTTCAGTCCACCAGCCTGTGGAACATGAGGGGGACGTCACCGTCTTGGAATTTCTGAAGGACAGAGCTTGGGACGTTAGGATGTACCTTACTTGCTGCAATAGTATCTGTTAGTTTCTGTAATGCCGTTTCATGCACCAATTGATTATTAGCCATGATGGTGGCTTGGCTTTTTAGGGCGGTTTGTAAGGCTTCCCGATCTTCCTTTGCCTCTCTCTGATGAGCCTCCCACACTAGCTGAAGGTGCCTTTGACCTTCCGCTAGTTGTTGAATCATGTCCTCCAGTGTTGGCTTTTCCCCCATGTTCGATGTCTCCTTCGTATCACCTATCCAGATCCCACTTCTGACACCACTGTTATGGGGTGTGTTAGGTGACATGAAGGACCCGGAGACTTAAGTAGGGGTAAGTGATAATTTATTTACGTATTCGTGCAAAAATCAATTGGGGTTCTCAGTGTGTTTCTCTTTCTTTAATGTCTCTCTGGTTGTTCCTCCCAGGTCCCCTTCTTGACTGGCGCCGATTCCCAGTGGACTCCCAAGTGTACCGGAAAGAAAGGAACGAAAGGCAAGGTAAGTCGGGGTATAGGAGAACCTTTTATCCTATGACTGAGACTGGAAGAGAAACAAGAGAGAGAGAGAGAGAGAGAGAGAGAGAGAGAGAGAGAGATATCCAGTTGTGTGTGATAGGAAATGAATACAGGTGCACTTCACTTGGACACCCTCTGTGCTCCCAGGTAGGTTCTTATCTATTCACACTTCTCAATGCCGTACTTTAGTTAGAGCATGCACCTCAGTCCTTCTCTGTTATTCTGGCTCCCCGCTCAGTTGTTCCCCTCTCAGTTGTTCCCCTCTCAACTGTTCCCCTCTCAACTGTTCCCCTCTCAAGCCCTCCTCCTCCGTCCTCGCTCTCCTCCCCTCTTCCTCTTTTTACAGTCTTCCTGTTCTGCCCTATGAACAAGGACCGTACCTTGTTTAGCCACGTCCCTCCTGGGACGTGGCGGTGAATGCGCGTCTCCTCCTGGGCGATTTCCTCCGTTGGATCCGTCTCCAGGCTGGGAACATCGGAGTTCCCAGCCGTGCCTTCTCCGCCCTGCACACCGGCGTTCTCCTCCGCTTCGGCTGTCCGAGACGCGTCCTTCGTCTCCTCTTCCTGCTGCGCGTTTTCTTGGAGTCCGTCGTCTCGCTTTTCTCTCTCTGGAACCCGGAAATCCGGGTTCCTGGCATCGGGATCCGCCCCCTGGTTGCTATGGGGACGGTAGACGCATACCTCCGACGCGTGCGAACAGCGCCAGTCGGAGGAAGCTGGAGCCGTGCTGAGTGAAGACCGGCTACAGGGGGTTAAGACAGCTGTGAGCCAGTCTGAGCCTCCGTGTGAGCCGGACTTTTTGGCAGCTGAAGTGCATTCCTTAACTGATAACACGGAGAACAGAGCTCAGAATGTGATTTACGAGGTACTGTCGCAAAATGTGCAGTTACTGGCACAAGTAAAACGAAAGATTTTAGAGTTTCTTACTGTTTGCACTAAGCAAGAGACACCGAGTTTAATTTGCTTGTTTGATTTTTGGAAACAGTATAGCCCTCATCTGAGTGAAATCCTAACACTTTGGTATATAGTCACTAGGAAAAAATATAAGCAGCTGCGTGCTTGTGATTTGGCAAATGAAATAACGCAGACTTTAGGTTTCTGCGCAGTGCAAGAGGAAAACACTGATTTACATGTAAATCAGGGACAGGGGAAGAAAAGAGTGCCCCTAGCTAGGATCATACACTGGATCTGGTACATGCAAGACAGGGCTGGCGTGAACAGGTGCCACAAGCCTCTTTTCAGGATGTGGAGAGGGTGCAGAGAGTACCACAGGTAAAAGAGTCACCAGTGAAATTGAGTGCACCATTTGAATTCGTGTCCCCTGAGGATAAAAAGCATGTTTGTTTGATAAAACAGGGAAAGGAAGAGGAAGGGCACATTTCAGATGACAAATGTTATTTGCAAGAAAAGTCATACTTTTTTCTTTTGCAGATCCTATCACATTTCGCCACTGTCCCTTAGTGTGCTGTGTGGTTTCCTTTCGGGTGTGTGCGTGTGGGGTCGGGGAAGGGACCGAACCCCCAACCTGAACCTGACGGAGTAAAGTGCAAGCACCATGGATCCATTTTGCGCAAATGGCGCCTTCAGTTCAAGTTCAACTTGTTTGATTGCATTCTTCCACTGGAACTAAGCAACCTTAACAGTTAACTGTCTGTGTTTTTTCGTGTGGAACTTTGACTTTCACTTACCTTCCAGCAAACCTTTCAGGTGGACCGTGCACCTTTACATGAGTAGTACTCATGCTACATCAAATTGCTATTTTAGAGACACTATAATCTCATTCAGAGTATAAAAGTTTCAGTCTTTTCTGTGTAGATGTATCTGATGTGAAAGGTTATGAGATCTATATGTTAATCCACTTCCATTGCTTTACAGTGATTGCTTTTATCATTCAAATCTGATTTGCTGATAATGTTTTTTTGTGCTGATGTTTTTTTTTTTTTTTTGTTTGAGACAAGAGATATGTGAAACAAAAATTCATTGGTCATAGGGTGGAATGTGATGCTATTAATTGTGTTTGACCAATGACTTTGTGTTTCACCACTGCGCATATTAGTTGCTCAATGTTCACAAGTAGCACATTAAATGTTTTGTTCAGTTTAGCCGCCTATTGGCTTTAACATGGAGTTAGCCATTACATTCTGTATTCAGTTCAGCTGCCTATTGGCTTTGACATGGCATTAGCCATTACATTCTGTATTCTGCCTATTGGCTTTGACATGCTCTATTCAGCTCAGCTGCCTATTGGCTTTGACATGATATTAGACATTACATTTTGTATTCAGCTCAGCTGCCTATTGGCTTTGACATGATATTAGACATTATATTTGATATTTAGGTTAGCTGCCTATTGGCTTTGACATGACACTAGACATTACATTTGATATTTAGGTTAGCTGCCTATTGGTTTTAACGTGGAGTTAGACACTGCAGTTGAAACATCGCAGATGTCTGTATTCTTCCAAGCTGTGTTTTTCCACAAGATGCTGCATATTGGCTTTGACATGACATTAAGCTGAATATTTAGGCCCTGCCGCCTTGCCCATACAGTGATGAATTTGACTTTTATGCTTTGCTTTGAATATATTATATATATTGGCTGTGTACATTGCAACTGAGAAGTACTGTGATATATTTTGCTTTCATTGCTGCAACTATGTTGTGTGCTTGAAATCTACTAATTCGTCTCTCAAGAACTTGTGGGTGGGGAAGAATCAACAACAATAAAGGTCTTCTTTGAACTCAGAAGTGCATTCCAGCGAGGTTCTCTAAGCTCTGATAGGAGATATGTAGGAAGGCAGAACACCCTCCAAAGTTTGTAATGGGAATAGTAAATCTGGAACTCCCAAAGTGCAATATTTTCCACAATGTAGTCAAGTTCAGAGTAGAATACTAAAATTGATGCCACCCCTAAAGTCCAATACTTTCCCCACTGTGGTTATATGTGGAGTGGGAATAGTAAATAAAAATCCTCCAAAGTCTAATATTTTCTGCAGAGTGGTAAAGGTCAGAGAACAAAATAGTAATTTCGAACCCCTTTTAAACCCAAAATATCCAACAATGTGATTATGTTTGGAGGTAGAAAAGTAAATACAACGCCCATCTCCAAACTTCAACAGTGGCCCAATGTGCTTTAGCTTGGAATGGAAATAGCAAACCAGACCCCTCCAAACTTAGGAGCATAATTATAAGTCCCTAGAGCCACCTTGCACCACATTAGCATCATTTTTGTAACGCTAATGTGGCCCAACAAGGCCAAAATACTCATACCATATTTACAAAGTGGCACAATGCATGCATTGCGCCACTTTGTCACCCTTTGCTCTACATTATGCCTGCACCAGGCATAATGTATGCAAAGGGGGCACCGAAAACACAGCGCAAGGAAATCTAACAGATTTCCTTGCATCATGTTTTACGGCACTTTTATCGCCTGCTCAGAGCAGGCGTTAAAAGGGGGTTCCATTATTTATAATGGGCCCCTATGTACTCTGCAGGAGTAGCGCCAATATTTTGGCGCTACTTCTGCAGAATACATCAATAGCGTTAATAAAAATTACGCTATTGCCCCCTACCCTGCGCCATGGTGCGGTGTCAGGAGTAGGGCCAATATTTTGGCGCTACTTCTGCATAGTACATCAATAGCTTTAATAAAAATGACGCTATTGCCCCCTACCCTGTGCCATGGTACGGTGCACACATGGTGGCGGTAGAGGGATGCTAAGGGGCGCAAGTAAAGCAGCGCTACACTAGATGCAGCGCCACCTTTCTTAAATATGCCCCCTAATGTTTTGTAATGTGGTAAAGTTAGGCAAGGAAGTTGCAAATTAGACTTTCATCAAAGTAGAACACTTTCTCCAATGTGGCTAAGCTATTAGCTGGGAATAATAAATGTGATATCCATAAACTGGTAGCATATGTATTTTTTGCTGTCCATTAAAAAGTTATAGTAATTTATGCATATGTTGCCTGTTTATTAATATCGTTTTTGTAAAGTACAATTTGTTTAGATTTCATTGTAATACACATTTTCAAAACATCTTTAATATATACAATTTTTAATGTGCATTATATTTTTAATAATTACAACAAATTTTTTGGATAAAAAAAACACTTTTTTTTACTTTAGAATAAGTACAGCTACTCATACAATACAGCTGTAGTGTTCATACATTTTTATTTGTAGTTATACTTTTTTAAACATGTTGTACAGTCATTTTCAAGAAACACATTCTTTTACATTATTTACATTTTGCAGACATAGGGCCTCATTACGACGCTGGCGGTCTTAAGACCACCAGAGCCGCGGTGGCGGTCGGACTGTTGCCAATGCAGCGGTCCGACAGCCACATTTCGACCGTGGCTGTTGCGCCACGGTCGGACCGCCAGCTCCGCCACTTCTCCTCCACTGGCAGTGCTGGCGGTCCTAATCCAAGCCCAGCGCTGCCCTGGAAATTATGAGTACCTTCTCCTCCGGAAATTACATGGAGGTAGCACCGCCATGCAAAGGCCATGGCATGGGCAGTGCAGGGCCCCCGATGGCCAAGCCCGTTGTGCTTTTCACTGTCTGCTTTGCAGACAGTAAAAGCGCGAAGGGTGCTGGTGCACCCTACGCACAGCAACATTGCTGCTGGCTCTATTATGAGCCGGCGTCAATGTTGTGGGCTGTTTCCAGCTGGGCCAGCAGGTGGAGCACTGTTTCCGCCCACTGATCCAGCGGGAAACTCGCAGTAGGGGCAGTGGGAACGGGACTGCACTGGCGGTAACCTGACCACGGGACCTCGGCGGATGGCCTTTTCCATCTGCCGAAATCGTAATTAGGGCCATAATATATTAGAAAGCGCTACAAAATTGGTTTTATATGTCTATCAGTCTTTTTAACAAACACATTATTTTATATATATATATATATATATATATATTGCCACAGTCATCGCCTTCACTCCAGCCTCTTATTACGGTGAGTCACAGGCAGGGCGGCGACCCCTCATAAATCCATCCAACGTTAGCCTGAACACCACAAGATATTTACCCCGCGATGAAAAGCAACAAGCCAGGACTCAGTGCAGCATAACGTGCTTTACTAAACAAAAGAAAAGAGAAATCTAACGCGTTTCGGAGAACTCGCTCCTTGTTCACAGATCCAAATCACCTCTGTTTTTACATGTATTTAAATAGCCAAACGCAAGTAACAGAGAATTAACATAGAAAAGGGACTTAAATCCGAATTCGTCACACAAATATTCTAAAAGGTGTCGGCCATTTTAAAATAGGCAAATATCTACTTATAATCAAACAAACAGATTAAACTTATGCATGATGATACACAATCAAACTTAATATCAAGTATAGTATATATAAATATATATATACTGTTCTTTAAACTCATTAGTTTAAGCACAATGCACTGTTATAACACACTCTTATTTTTATACTATCACTTATCTGAATGTTAGATGTCGACCCTCATAGATATAATAGCTCCTTGCATTTCAACGACACTCCACTAATATTTTTCTGATATACCTATTTAGAGAAGAGGGAAAAAGAAGAACAAACACATATAAATGTTCATACATAGGATACAAAAAAGCAGGGGAAATACAATACATGGTTAATTTTTCTACCACATTAATTCCAAACAAAAAATCCTTCCAACGATGATTGTTTCCAATTTCCTATCTGCAGATTTTTCGCAGTTTTTCCACAGATTTTTCTACAATTTTCTCACACTAATTTGATCAAAAAATGTTTTGGATCAAATTTTTTTATATTATTTTTTATCAGATTTTTTATCAGATTTGTTAACAAATTTTTAACACCAATTCTTAAACAGAATTAAGATGGACCCAAAGTTCTTCATCCTGGTTAAAACCACATGGGGAGGTAGTTGAATACTTAATGATAAACCTCGACTCCAACTGCCTTAGTTCCAGCTCTCTATTTCCACCCCTTATCTTTGCTGGAATATTGTCTAATACACAGAATTTCAATAGGTCCCTGTTTTTTGGTGTGTGCTCGCAAAGTGCCTCGCAATTGGATATGACTTATCTTCATTAGTTATTGCCCTCATATGTTCTAATATCCTCTTTTTGGCTTTGTGAATCGTGCTGCCAATATAATATTTGTCGCATGGGCAGCTCAAGGCATAAACACAAATTCAGTATTACAATTCACATGTTTCTTGATTGTAAATGGAGCCATATCTTTGGATCATTGAACTTTATGGCAATTTTTACTACCTTTACACGCTTTGCATCTCCCACAAATAAAGAAGCCCTGGACAGTACTCACTCGATTAGCCTGAGATGACTGAATTAGGCTTTTGCATAAGCGATCTTTCAAGGATACACATCTTTTAAAAGTCATTTGTGGTTGTTGACCAACCACACTTAGTAGATGGTCATCTGTTTGAAGGATATTCCAATGTTTCATCAAAATTTGTTTAACATCCCATGCTTGCGTACTAAAAGTCGTAATAAATCTAACTGTTTCATTAGCTTCCTTACTAGTATCTTTTTTCCTAGTATCTTTTTGGGCTATTAGTAATCTTTCCTGGTCAATTGGTAGTACTTTTTGACAAGCATTATCAATTAAATTATCGGAATAACCTCTTTCCAAAAACCTCTTTTTCATGATTTGCATTTCTAGCAAAAAGTCGCTATGTTCACTACAATTGCTTTTTGCTCTTAAAAGTTCTCCATATGGAATGCTCCGAATAAGGTTTTTTGGATGGCAACTTTTGGCATGAAGAATACTATTTCCTGCCGTTTTTTTGCGAAACAAAGTACTCGTAAGTTTATCATTTTTGATTTCTAACTTCAAATCTAAAAATTCAATTTCCTTTCTATGTATCTGTGATGTTAACCTTAGATTCATCTGATTTATATTTAATGTTTTAACAAACTCTAATGCCTGAGCTTCATTGCCACTCCAAATAACAAAAATATCATCAATAAAACGTACCCATAACATTACATGTTCTTCAAAAACCTGCATTTCATAAACTATTTGTTCCTCCCACCAACCAAGGAAAAGCCCCGCATAACTAGGGGCAAAACAAGTCCCCATAGCAGTCCCTTGTAATTGTTTATATACCTGGTTGTTGAAAATAAAAAAGTTGTTGGTTAAACAACACCTCATCATATATAATAGCATTTCAGTGTGTTGTAAATACGATAAAGATCTTGCCCTAAGAAAATGCTTACAAGCCTCAGTCCCCAATTTATGTGGGATACACATGTATAAACTCTCAACATCCAATGTCATAAGTAAAAATTGTTCATCCCAAGGCATTTCGTAAATCTTTAGTAAAAAGTCACCAGTATCTTTTATATATGATGGTAATGCCTCAACAAATGGTCTTAAAAAGAAATCAATGTATTTAGATGTATTTTCCAACATACTAGCCTTAGAAGAGACAATTGGTCTCCCCGGTGGAGTAATAGGGTCCTTATGTAATTTAGGTAACAAATATAACACTGGCAATTTGAGATGGGTACATTTTAAAAATAAATACTCTTCCTTAGCAATAATCTGATCATTTAACCATTCATTTAGTTTATCTCCATATTCCTTATTGGCCACAAAGTACTGATTTTGACATGTCATCTCATATTTTCATTTATCACTCAACTGTATTAGACCTTCTTCCAAATATTTCAACACAGGCCATATTACTACATTCCCACCTTTGTCAGAAGGTTTAATGACTATATCTTTATTCTGCTCCAAATCCTGAATAGCCTGCAACTGCTCTTTATTAAGATTATAATTACCCAGGCTAGTAGTCTTTCTTTTATTTAATCTTTTGAAATCACCAATGACACATTTTTCAAAAATGTCAATTGATGCTGATGTTACTTGGGGGCAGAAAGTAGATCTAGGTTTAAAGACATTAATAGCTGCACAATCTAAGTTTGTCTGAAAACCTTCCCTTTCCAAACAGACTTTAGGATCACTGACCCAGCCCTCCTCACCCACCAGCTGACCCATCACTTGAAGTGTGTCAATGTCCCCAATTTGTAACGAAGATAGAGTTGTCTGTTTGTCTCTAGGTTGTTGCTGCATAGGTGCTTTAGTGGCAAACCAGTACTTGAGCTTCAATTTTCTGATAAAATAGAATAAGTCTATTCTACTACGCGTGTAGTCAAAAAATGTTGTGGGACAAAAAGATAGACCAAAAGATAGAACTTTTTCTTGTGTCTTAGATAAAACAGTATTAGATACATTTACCACTGTTCCCCTCAGGGGTTCACGGCTGTTTGGCCCCTCGTACGAATTCCCCACACACTCTCGATGTCTCTTTGACGTATTCCACTTGGTCTTGTTTCTCCTCTGCCTCCTTTTCCACGAGCTCTGAAGCCTGTTGCGCCTCTTCCGCGTTGACCCTTCGCTCTTCCCTGTGTTAGCAGGTTGAACTCCTTTAAAATGTTGGATTTTACTCCCTCTGGTTCTGATACATTAGAGACATCACTTTCACTATTCTCACTCTCAGTTGTATCTGCCAGAGTCTCCTCATTTGCACCTGCCGCAGCTCCACTTACTATCCTTTTACTTGTACCTGGTTGTTGATGTTCCTTATTATCAGCACTGTTCCTTAAATATTCAAATTTACGTGCAAAGGTCAAAATCTGACCTCTTTCGTAGTCACCTTCATCACGTTGGAATTTCCGTTGTTTTTTGGCTGTGATGTCACCTTCCAATTTTTCAAGTCTCAACTGAATTTTGTCCATTTCAGACCTAAATTAGTCTGTACTACTTTTCTTGTAATATTTTAGTAAGTCTGTCCATTTCCATCACTGCCTTATCCACTTCTTTATTTGCATATTTGATTTAATATTTTAAGCATGCCAATCGAGCACTGATGATTATTCTCAGCCCATTCCTCAACCATCTGCGGATCAGGATTGAAAATTGTAGGTAGAATAAAGATTCGTAATCCCCGTGGTATCCGTTCAACCTCAACATATTTCTGGAGAGTAGTCGCCTCCCACCATTTAGCTTGTTCTCGTTTCGCAGTTTTCAATAAGCTATCCCAAAGCTGTTTCTTGTTTGTTTGCTCACTTTGTTCACCAGATTTCCCAGATGTACCAACTCTTTCACCTGAAGGTGTAAATAGTTTAGCAGCTGCCCCCTGTCGTCTCTGTTCGGTGCTGGATAGCATCTTTCAATATTCAAAATAGTTTTTTTTTAAATGACCTAGAAAAAAATATATATATATCTCGTGGTGTTCAGGCTAACGTTGGATGGATATATATATATATATATATATATACAAATATATATATATATATATATATATATATATATATATATATATATATATATATATTTAAAACAAACAATTGGAAACAATTGTAACGTTGCACTCCAGGAGAGTTTATTCGCTTTAATCCAATAGTGTACTCCACCAAACACCACCACCTACGCGTTTCGACCAGAGGGTCTTGCTCACAGTTTGTGAGTATTTTTCCAATGTTTTTTACACTCTACCAACTAAGTGCATTATGGGACATCTAGTGTTAATGAAAACATTTCACCCTATATATATATATGTATGTATATATATATATATATATATGTGTGTGTGTGTTGTACAGTCATTTTTAACAAACGCATTTTTTACATCATTTACATTTTGCAGATATAATATATTAAAAAGTGCTAAAAAATTGGTTTTATAGTCTGTCAGTCTTTTTAATATATATTCAAACAAAAACATCTATGTACTTTTTTTAAACAGAGAAATATTGTTTATACTTTTTAATATGGTAATGTTTTTATAATTATTAATAAACAAAATATGTATACATTGATTTCCATGGGTTGAAAGTATTTTTTTAATTTTGATTTTCCCAACATGTTTTCAGTTACTTTGATTTTGTAGACTGTCTTTGTTATTTTAGAGTACGCATTATGGTCTCAGATGAATTTTGCCATACTGGTCTCCGGTTCAGGTAAGACTACTTTAAACGTATTTTCTAAGAGTATACTGACGGTAGAAGGTGTTTAGACGTAAGGCCTGATTCAGAAGTTGGGGGACGAGTTACTCCGTCAAAACGGTGACGGATATCCCATCTGCTGAAATATAAATCCCATAGGATATGATGGGATTTATATTTTGGTGAATGAGAAATCTGTTGCCATTGTGATGGAGTAACTTGTCTGCCAATGTCTAAATCAGGCCCTTAGATACCCTAATCTTTGTAATTAGATTTTTTGTGTGTTTTTTTAGTGTAGTATGTGTTAGATTATAATACTGTGACCGGCTTTATTTTGAATTATAATGTGTATTTCTATTTTTATGTGTTTAACCAACCAACAAATTAAGGTCCAAAGGGGAGCATTTAAAGACCCAAACTGTATCACTCCTAAAATTCATCAAACACACAAAGGACGAGGGGTCTGATCAAAGCAATCAATAACAGTAAAAACGCATTAGAATCAAGGTTAAACACATGCAACTCAAAGGACAGGGAGTTCTGATCAAAGCAATTAATAACTGGGTCATGTAAATACTGTGCAAGTCTCTTACAAAAAGAAAACAAATCCTAGTTTTAGTGTAGGTTAGGGTGTGTAATAGAGAGCACTGTACATGGGGTTAAAATGCCTGTTGGTGGAAAATATCCTGGTTTTCAATCCATGTTTTCTTGATTAGAATCTGATGTTGGTGTTCTAAAGACTTTTGGGACAATTGAGAACTATAATCTGATTGCCGGTGCATATTTGCATATGAACTATAAACTCTTGAGACTCTTGAATTACTGAAGAATTTGAAGTGGTTTTGTTGTGATTAACCCAGTTATTTTCGCTCCGTGAAATCCTTGTGCATGATAATTCCAGTTCTTGATAGTTCCTGGATAACTCTTGAATCACACTGGAGAATGTTTCAAGTGTGGACTAATGGTATGTTGATTTAACGTTAGTTAATGCCAAAAATCTGTTTAGTTTTTCCTGCTTTGAAGTGTGGTTTCAATACAGGGGAATTTCCTGAAATTCTTTTTGCGTCTAGGAATCGTTGTACTACATATTCTTTATGCTCTCCTACTACCACTGGGGAAGAGGTATAGCCTTTTGTGCTGTCGCGTGGGCTCTCATTATCCTAAATGAGACTACTGGATTTCCAGGCAGCAGGATCGATCACAGTGTGGGGGACTGAGTTGGACCCACGTGTAAGGAACTCTGTCACCCTAAATCCGTTTTTTGCTCCGGCTAACTAGCAGTGCCTCATTTCTCCCACGGGGAAGAGATGATTGGGCAGCCGAGCGCATGACATCTTTGGAACTTCTCAGGGAAGTCGTGGTCACTCAGATCCAAACCAACTCTCTCATTTACAATATGATCTCATATACAAATGACAAAGACAGTATAGGTTTTATATAATGTTTTAATAAAACAACTGTATTTTAGATAATAAGGCGTGAGCCGCAATAACCAGAACCATACAACACAGTAGGATTGAAATAGTCACCAGGAGAGTAAAACATAAGAACAAAGCTATCATCGTGTCTATTAGTTTCTACTCTCCCTCTGCTTGATCTATTTCGAGCACAGCATGTTAAGCTTCTAACTTGCCTTTCTGAATCACCGGGGAGACATCAGCCCTCATACCTGAGCAAAGGCCTGTGATCTTGGTTCAGCATCTGCAACAAGGCAGTCAGCGTCTAGTTGTGGTTCCCTAGTTGGAATCTCCCTCTTGCGTGTATTGGGACAAGGAAGTGATTTTATAACTAACATGTCAGCGTGATCACAAAATGTCCCTACGCAGGAATGCCAAGTCTAAACTCCTACCACGTCTATCGGCAATGTACCAGACTGTATCCTTGACTGAAGCACAGAGTGAATGTGTTATGGAGAAATCCAGCGCTGAAGTAGGCTAAACAGTGTGATATGAATAAAAAACAAAACCGTAGAACTGGCTATTTGAAAAATAACAGTACGAAGCCTAATAAAAAGCATTTAGAGCAAAGTACACAGAGGCTCTAAGCTGCCAGCAAACAAATAAAATACATCCAGGGCAAAGTGCACAAAGGCCTAAAGCCTGAAGCTAACGCGCAAAGGATACGTAAAACTAACCACACTACAGTGTATGTGTATGACTTGGTTTGATCAGAGAAGCGTGAAACACTGGATGTATAGCATATTTATCTGGTAAGTGTAAACGTAATATGACAGGTGTCAGAATATCAATAATCGGAAAAGGACCTATGAATCGTGGTTGAAGTTTCGTTGGGCCCTCAAGTTTGATGTTGAGAGTGGATAACCACAGCAGGTTTCCTTTCTTATGTTTAGGTTCAGGAGTTGTATGTTTATTGGCTTGTGCTTTCATGATTAGTTTTTTTTTGTGCCAAACATTTACAGGCTTGTTCTTGTGTGTCTTGTAATGTCAGTAACCTTTCAGAGACTGAAGGCATTAGCTCTGGTGTTTTGGGTAACATTACTGGAAAGGACTGTGGGTGATAACCGGTGAGGAAGAAAAAATGGGAGCACCCCAAGGCAGTATGAACACTATTATTATATGAGAACTCTGCCAATGGTAAGGCCTGGTTCCATTGACTAGTAAGAGTGGAGATTAAACACCTAAGGATCAGTTCTAAAGATTGGTTGACTCTCTTCGTTTGACCATATGTTTGGGGATGATTGGAGGTTGAAAGAGCCAACTCATTTCCTAAAGTAGTACATCAGACTTTCCAGAATTTTGACGTGAATTATAAACCACGATCTGAAATAATCTTAGTTGGTAATCCATGTAACCTAACAGTTTGTTGTAGGAAAATTTCACTAAAATCCATGGCTGAGGGTATCTTTCTGAGGGGATGAAGTGGGCCATTTTGGATAACATATCTATCGCTACCAAAATGGTGATAAATTTGTTAGACTCTGGTAAATCAGTGAAAAAATCCAAACTGATCGTATGCAAGGAGCTGATAGAATGAGTATTGGTTGTAGAAGACCTGAGAGTGCTAAGTGTTTAGTCTTATTATGAGCACATACAGGGCAAAATTAACATAAGTCTGAACCTCTTTTCGAATATTTTCCCACCAGAAATTTCTTAAAATGTTCTCTAGGGTCTTCTTGATACCCAGGTGCCCAGCTAAGGCGGAGTCATGGTGCCATTCTATGATTTGGTGTCTCAGATCTGCTTGTGGGATAAAGATCTTTTGGTCATGAAAAAGGTAACCTTGTTTAACACTGTGTTTTGGCTTAAGCAACCAATCCTGTGTCTTAACTGTTTGTAGTGCCTTCTTAACTTTAGTCAAGAAAGTATCAGCTATTGTAACTGCTACAATCTTTTCAGATGGTATAATACTAGGAGGGGGTGTTGAGTTCTCCTTGTCTTCTTTTTGCCCTAATGTAGACAAAATGTCTGATTGTAATTGCTTTGTTCCAGGATGATAAGTGATAAGGAAATCAAAATCACTAAAAAAGTGTAGCCAACACATTTGGCGTGGTGTAAGAGCTTTTACTGAAGTAAAGAATAGTAGTTCTTATGATCTTTGAAAATTATAATGGTGTGTTTTGCCCCCAATAGGTGATGACGCCACTCTGTAAAAACCATCTTGAGGGCCAATAAATCTTTCTCTGCCACTGCGTAGTTTTGTTCAGCAGGAAGTAGCTTTGAAAAATAATACGCTAAAGGGTGCAGATGGCTGGTCTTAGGATTTCTCGGAGATAACATCCCACAAATGGCTTTTTGTGAAGCATCCACCACACCAAAGAATGCCTGCTCAGGATCTGGATGTGACTGAATGGGAGCTGTGATGAATGGCCTGTACAGTCACCTTTGACCACAAGAATGTTTGTCCTTTCTATAATAACTGAGTAATTAGTACCAAATATCTGAAAATCCTGCAATAAATCTCTGATAAAAGTTGGAAAAACCAAGGACTCTCTGGTTATCTTTAACAGAAGTAGTGACAGCCAAGAAAGAATGGCTTCTACCTTTTGTGGGGCCATTGTAATACCTTCCAAGATACAAATGGTTACCCAAAAATTCCACTGACCAGTAGTGAAATGTACAATTATCTAATTTAGCATACAGAGAATGCTCTCTCAAATGCTGAAGAATAGTTCTTATGTGCAGGACAAGAACCCACTCAGCCTTAGAGAAAATAAAAATATAATTTATGTGGACAATTGCACAAACATTTAAGAAGTCATGGAGAACTTCATTGATAAAATACTGAAATGCCGCTGTGGCATTACAGAGACCAAAAGGCATTACAGTATACTCATATAGGCCAAATTTTGTTCTGAAAGCTGTTTTCCACTCATCAGCTTTAACAAGTATGAGGTGGTAAGCACTGCATAGATTTAACTTGGTATAGATAGTGGAGCCACACCCTTGATCTAATAGCACTGGAATTAGTGGTAATGGGTAACGATTTTTAAGTTTGGCCTTGTTAACTGAGCGAAAGTTGATGCGGCTCGTAATTCTCCATTCAGTTTTTTTTGTTTCTGGACAAAAAAGAGGGGTGACGAAATGGGTGAGGTAGAATGCCTTATGAATCCTAGTTCTAGCATTTCATCCAAATATTTACATAGATGTTGGGTTTCTAGCTCAGTAATAGCATACATTCTACTGCTTGGGAGTACTGCCCCAGGAATGAGATCGATTCTATAATCATACACCATGTGAGGTGGTTACTGGGTAGCTTTGATAGGATCAAAGACGTATAAAAAATCATGATATTCCTGTGGTAATGTATTAGGGTGAGAATGATGATTCTCAGGACCCAATCTATCTTTGGGTTGAGATATTCTAACCAGGGGATGCCTAGATTCACACTTAAAGTTGGTGTGCCAATAAGATCAAAGATTACATGTTCTGTGTAACCGTTATCCTCAACCATGGTCAGTGGTGTTGGTATTAAACCGTATCAGTCCAGAGGAAAGAGCCGAACCATCAACTGCTCTCACAAGTTCCCGGTTCTGATTTTGTCACTTGGGAGGCACCCAATTTTTCAGCCAGGGATAGAGCAAGGAAATTTCCAGTGATCCCGAAGTCATTGAGAACAGGATGATTATGTCTTTTTTGTGGAGAAAGAATGAAAGTCATTCTAATGGGTATGTGTCTTAGAACTCGATTAATAACATTAGTCACATGTTGCGAGATCTGAGGAACTATAACTCTCGAGGAGGAGATCTTGTCATTTTTGATAGAGTGTTAGTTTTCCTGCACTGTATCATCTGTATCTATGCAAGCTACATTCTTTTTCTTTTTGGGCTTGGCAGTGCAATCTCGAGCAAAATGACCAGGCTTGGCACAGTAAAGACAAAGATTAGACTTACGTCATCTGTCCTTCTCTTCTTATGACAAGGGCCAATTGAAACCTCATGGGTTCTGATGGGTCATCATCCTTGTCTTTTCTTTCTGTTTTCAGGACAACTACAAGTGGCCTCTCACTTCCACGTTCATCTAGTCTTTGATCCAGTTTAACAACCAGATCAATGAATTCTGTGCAGTTGTCAGGTAAGTCTACAATGTGTGCCAGTGAGTCTTTTAAATTGTCCTTTAGACTTCTATAAAACAAGGATGTATGTTTTTTCTGAGCCAAACGTGTTTGAGAAATAAAGCGATTAAATTGAGTCATGTAGGTTAAAAGATCTTTACATCCTTGTCGCAAATTTAATGGCTCATCATTGCTGGGCTGAATGAAAACATGTTGCGCGAAGAGGCTATTCGTCTCTGCCTTAAAGGCTGTGAAATTGTGTAAGATAGGGTCATTAGATTCTATCAACGGAATGGCCCAATTAGTGGCCACAAATCCCAGATAAATATAATGAAGGCGACTGGCTGCATCAGAGTTACAAAGGAAATGTAATTAGCACTGACTCTTGAATACTGCGAATCGTGTGCTAGTCCATTAAATCTTTCTGGGTTATCTAGAGAAAGCAGACTAGGAGTCATGACTGTAACATATAGGTTTTGGTCTGGGCGAGATGAGTGAGGGGGTGCCACGGAGGGTCTGTAAGTATTACTAAATGTAGGTGGGCTTAAGACTGGGCAATTCCCTTTCTGTGAAGCATCCGTCCACTGTATGAATTCAGTTTTGCTTCTGGTTAACTCCTCCCTTAAACATGCATTCTGTTCTTTTAGGTGTTGTGCTTCTATCTGAAAGTGTGCAAAATATCAGTTATCTGGGTAGCATAAGAAGGGGTCTCTGCTAAGGCTTGGAGTAAGGTGTCCATGGTGACATCGCCACCCAAAGGGCTTAGCTTTCTGTTGCAAGCCACTCACCTGAACTCCAGGTGGTTCCGATATGGCAACAATAATCCCCGAATCCCAATAAGAACTGACAGGGCAGCAATGAAGGACACACTGCTGTGGTGTAGCCATTTTAGTTATAGCTCCATGCACATTATTTTAGCACACTAGGCCTGCCGCTGTGCAATTTAACCTAGATATATTTTATTCAGCTTTGTTTATTATTTTAGCAATAGCCACATTTATGGTCTTGTTTTATTTCACTCTATATGGCTGTTTTTTGCCAGCACTGTGTTCTTAAACAAGACATTTATTTCGCTCAGTGCTTTTCTCAAGGCTGTAGTAAGATAGGTTGCCGGTAAAGGTGGTAACGCTTTGTCTCTAGTGTTCAAAGAAACATACACATCCTTACATAGGGACATTTTCTCAAAACATCAGCTGTTTTATCATAAAAACACTTCTCTGTCCCATACACGTTAGAGGGAGATTCCAGCCAGATGACCACGACTGTATGCTGATTGCTGAACGCTTCGCTACAGCTGCTTATGCAGACTTCAGTCCTCTTGCTCAGGTATGAGGGATGATGTCTTCCCACGGGAACCTGAAGGGCAGAACTAGAGCTTAACATGCTGTGCTCTAATATAGCCTAGGTAGGAATTACTTTACTGATTCTAGTGACAACATGGTAGTGTTATTTTTATGCTTTACTCTCCTTGTCACAATTTTAATCCTGTCATGCTTCATTGTCCTGGTTATTGCAGCACATGCTTTATTATCTAAGATGCAGTTGCTTCATTAAAACCTTATTGAAACACATACTGCCTCTGACTGTTCTTGCATATGTGAGACTAATGTAAATGAGAGAAACGGATGCGATCTGAGTGACCACGATTTCCCTGAGGAGTCAATTGTGTCATGCGCTCGTCTGCTCAATAATCCCTGCTCTTGGGTAGAGATGAGGCAGTGCTAGTTAGCCGGAGCAAAACCCGGATTAGGCCGACAGCTGTCACCTGTAGTGGGTTTGACTCAGTCCCCCACAGGGCAGGCGATTCTGCCGCTCAAATCCAGTAGTCTTATTAGAATAATGAGAGCCTACGCGACACTGCAACCCTAGGAGTTTCCAAGGAGAAGGGGGTTGGAATGAGAGTGAAAGGAAGAAATACCAGGACTTCCGTGTATTCAGACTTCTCTACTGTGGGCACTGCTGAACTAAAGGATATCTGGATACTGGCAATCAGGATTCTTCAGATACAAGGGCTTGGACTCGGATTTCCCTGTAATGAAACCACAATTTAAAACAGGAAAAACTAAACAGATTTTTGGCATTAACTAACGTCAAATCAACATACCAATAATTCACACAAGAGAAATTCCCTAGTGTGATTCAAGAATTATCCAGGAATTATTAAAAATTGGAATCATCATGTACAAGGATTTCACTGAGAGAAAATAACTAGGTTAATCACAACAAAACAACTTCATATTCTTTAGTAGTTCCAAAGTCTCAAAAGTTCAAGGTTCATTTGCAAATATGCAGTGGCAATCAGATTACAGTTCTCAATTGTCCCAAAAGACTTTAGAACACCAGCATCAGATTCTGATTGATAAAACACGGATTGAAAACCAACTATAAGCACAAGAACCAGGAATGTGCGGCTAATAGAAGAAATACGATCTTGCTGTAATGTCTTTTCCGTCTCAAGATTGAGTCGTATAGTATTGCTGGCTAGATAAGTTTGATTAATCAGCACTGATCAAGATCCCTAGTGAAGCAGAAAAACTCATGTTACCTTATTTGAAATGACTTGTGTCTTTTTGCCAGTGCAAGGAAGTGTAATGAGAGAGATGAATTGCAAGCTGCCCGCCTTTTACAGGTACTGTGGTAACTGCGGAGAAGATCAGAAATACTAGGTCGGAACTCAGGGAGCACATTGCTCTGAGGAGAAGCCTGTTGCAGTGAAAGTATGGATGCCGCTGTGTAGGGAGGGCTGCCGAAGACTGGTGACAGGTAAGCGGCGCTTCCAAGTTAAACGAGGCTAAGGAGGATTTAGTCTCAAATGGCAGTTTTTATAGCTGGCACGAATCAGGTGCAAGGAAATACATGGGAAAACAGAGGAACTTGTTAATTATTGTAAATGCACATGTTTCTCAACTGTCTTTTTTTCATTAGAAGGATCAATTAGAGAACCAGCAGTTGTCGACAGTTGACGTGTGCTTCCTGGATTACCTGGGTGAGGCCCAAGTGTTCATAAGTTATCTTGACAACAAGCATTGGTTTAGATCTGCTTTAAACATTGCCATTATGTTAATAACTGAGTTACCAAGTTACACAAGGGCTCAAAGGCATAACATGATTAAATCTGGTACTGTGATGAAAAGAAAATAACAACTTCTCTGATACCACTCATAAGGGGGGGAATAAGGCATGACTAGCCCTGCTCATAGCTGGGACCATGACAGAGGTCCGCACTGGCCATGTCATAGTGTTTTCTTTATCTTCTCCACCATTTCCTGTTTCTGTTTACCTAAAACTAGCCCTCCTGTTCCTGTTTTTTCTCCATCTCCCAGGTTCCCACCCTCCCAGTCTCTGCTAATTCTCCAGACAGAAGGAAAAAAAGCACTATGAAGCAGCCAGCATTGGCTGGTTCACAGGGCTTTTTTAATCATGTGGTAGCCATACCCACCTGCCCTCTGTTACAAACTACCACTGTCCCCCTTAACCACCCCCATCCAATTGATTCCCTTTACCCAGAAGTATCAATGTCTGCCCCTGCCCACGATCTTATTGTCTTAGCATTTTTTCTTTTATGTTTAAGTTTGGTTTCTATAAATTGTGCTGTATATCAATGTGCCTTACTCTCCCTTTGTCCCCATTGAATACTTATTTCCTATTGCTGGCTGCAGCTTGCCTGTCTTTTGCAATCTCATCTCTTCCCTGGACCCCTTATTCACAACACCACTGGCTGGCTGCCGTACGGTGAGTGCCCAGCTGTCGCTGTTCCCCAACTTGGAGAAATTTAGCTTGCCTCGGCGCGGGAGCAGACCTTAAAAAATTACTGAGATACCAAGGATTGGACACCACCGAAAAGGACATTGTGCTGCACTCATCACGTTGACCCAGAAATCCCCCCAACCTTCCTCCTGCAACGTGTGGGAGCGCTTTGTAGAGGATACACAATTAAACTTTATTTTTGTATCTGAAGTGCAGACTTTTGAATGGGTTCCTTAAGCTGAATACCTTGCTTGTCCATTGCATCTTTTCTTCCTGGGAAAGTCAGGGTGATTTGGACAAAATGTCAGTCTGAGGCATTTTTCCCAGACGTGTTTATTGAGATCTATGAGTTGATGCTAGAAAGAAATGTACCTTTAAAGCAGGGGCATGTACTTCTAAGATGTACTACTTCTTTAAAGGCTTTTTTATAAGTTAAAAATGGAGTTATATTTTAATAAAAATAAAAAAAATCCATAATGCAGTGTTGAGAGTTTTTATGACCTGTGTCTCTGGGGGCAGAGGAATATGTTAAGGAACACAATGTCACCTGTTGCAGGTTCAGAATAAGATCACAGCCAATATGGTAAAGGGTGAGCCTAGAGGCTTGTTGGGTCTTCCCTTGGCAGACCCTGTTTACTTGCAGCTAAAACACCATCCATGGTTTACTGCCAAGAAAATACCTTCCAAGACAGCCAGCTGGCTGATGGACTGACCGGACTCTATTGTGAAAGCCGCTAGAGTAAAATGTTACTCCACTAGCACAATCAATATTCGTGCCCCGCTCCAAAGAGAGACATACTCACTTGTGCAGCTCTATGTATGTATAACTCCATGTGCTACAGGTGGGCATTTTCAGCATCATTTAATTGTATAACATAGCCAAAGCCAATAGCTTGCCCATCGGCGAGACATATTGACTTTGCCAATGCTTGCTTATTTTGTGTACAAATTCTAGTTTATTTGGCTATTCTTTAATCAGGATGGAGTTTTGTAGGTGTCTCCATATTCTGTGACTAAATTAGTGTTGACTAGTTTATTGTGCCCATCCCTTATATATATAGTGGGATACAGGACTCTTACCATATATTGTTGCTCTGCTTAAATCCCAGGGTCCATTAATCCGAGTGGTTGTGGGCATCCAGTGCATTGTGGATTTGTGCTTATTTTGTATTTGCTGTATATATCTGTTTTGTGTCACGATTCACCAAACATCACTTATTCACTGCGCAGTCACTCTTCTAATTTGTAAATAATATGTTTTTCTGCATAAGGTATTTGTCATTTTTCTTGAAAGCTGTGTATTGATCTAGATGTCAGGTAAACTGTGTATCCATTCTTTAGTATTATTCATTTAGGTCATCGTTTTCCCCAGTAGAACATCTTGTTTGAACAGCGATTTTACCTCATTCTAGGGATTACGGGTTGCCCCTTTTTTTGATTGATGATTAATTTGTAGCAGCATTAAATTAGTAGCAGCACTCTGGAATTGCAGTATGTGGGTCGATTTTAAATAAGTCAACATCATTGCCTATTCAAAACCTATGAATATTATTTTTGGTTTATAATTGTTAATTTGTTGTTTTGTTAGCATTTTGTTGTAGGTTGCACCTTGGCTGGTAGGTGACAGTGCATACACTAAGGTTTTTTTCTATTTTGATACTGATCGTGTATTGTATATATTTGTCTGAATGGTGGAGGGCACAGCTTTAAAGTATCATACATGTATTTTTGCTTTAAGGGTAGTAAATTGTTATTGGTAGCATAAAATGTTTTTTTTATTATTACTGAGGTTGTCATATCGTAAGAAGGTGTATTTTTATGTGTGATTAGTAAACACTGGCTAAGTCTTTATCTTCATAGTTTTTAATTGCTACTGGTCTTTGCTTGGCTCATATGTGCATTCTTGTAATTAATCTTTTAGGGCTGGCATGCCAGGAAGTTGGCCTGTTGTTGTTCGGGAAGGTATGATATAATGGGGGTCATTCAGACCCCGGCGGGCGGCAGGTGCCGCCCGCCGGGCGGTAACTGCCCAAAGACCGCACCGCGGTCAAATGACCGCGGGGGTCATTTTAACTTTCCCGCTGGGCCGGTGGGCGATCTCCAAAAGATCGCCCGCCGGACCAGCGGGAAAGCCCCTGCAAAGAGGAAGCCGGCTCCGAATGGAGCTGGCGGATTTGCAGGGGTGCGACGGGTGCAGTAGCACCCGTCGCGATTTTCACTGTCTGCTAAGCAGACAGTGGAAATCTTTGTGGGGCCCTGTTAGGGGGCCCCTGCACTGCCCATGCCAGTGGCATGGGCAGTGCAGGGGCCCCCAGGGGCCCCACGACACCCGTTCCCGCTATCCTGTTCCTGGCGGGTTTTACCGCCAGGAACAGGATGGCGGGAAGGGGGTCGGAATCCCCATGGCGGCGCTGCAAGCAGCGCCGCCATGGAGGATTCCCTGGGCCAGGGGTAATACGGCGGGAAACCGCCGGATCCCCTTTTCTGACCGCGGCTTTACCGCTTCCGTGTAACCCGGCCCTGGCGGTTTGAAACCGCCAGGGTCGGAATGAGGGCCTATATGTTTTATGAATTGATTCTTTTGGCTCTTGTGAGCACATCTTGTAAATTATTTCTGACATGTATTTCAGTAATTTTAGGGGGATGGTTATGTTCCCAGACAACACTTTTAACTGTTTCATTTTTAATGGTAGCCCTGTCATAGCATGTGTTTTGAATATGATTTGGTGCATTTCCAGCATGTTTTCTCAATGGAGGGTGCTCTCCTTACTAAAGGTTTAGCCTCTATAATTTATTAACAACTTCCCTTTTCAAGATTTGATGTATTTTGCTATTTCTGACATTTTATCTGTGGGTTTTAGAATAAAGAAAATTTATATTAATTTTTAAAATAAACAATACATTATATTATAATAATTTTAACATTTTAAGTTGCGGGTACACATTTTGATATTCTGGGTGGTGTCTTTACTTGATTTTGGTTGTAGATCTTTGGTTTGCAGGCCTGTTTGGTGTTATTTTTGGCACAGTTTTCTTTAGTTGTAGTTTGATCTGAGGAAATGTTTTGTTGGTTTTCTTGATTTTTTTAAATTTAAACTTTAGTTTGTAGTTTGTTTTACTTTAGTTTTTTAATATGGTAAAGTGTTATATTACCTTTAATTTTAGTTTTGCGCTTTGGTTACAATACTTACATCAAGATGGTCTTTTTTGTATTTCGGGTAACTCAGTGTTTGTGCCTTTATATTATTTCACTGTAACATTGTTTCCTTCTTTCAGAGGATGCACCTGTATTTTGGACACATACATATGGAACATAGTTTTCATTATTCATTACTTTTAAATAGTGTTATTCTTAACTTTTGTTTGCTTTCATTTTTTGTCAAACTGTACAACTTAGTGCTTAGCTGAAATGTTAAAGTCTTCTTTTGTAGGTTTGCAATTCAGTAGAGTGACACTGTTCTGCTGTAATTGTTCTTGAGGAAGCATTTTGTTGTGGATTTTTGTGACCTTTTTATACTGGTTTTTAATTGAAAAACATTTCTGTGTGTTAACTCTTTTTAAGTTTAATTTGATATTTTGGTTTAAGACTAGTTTACATTTTTTGCTCAATTTATGGTTAACACTAATTACTGTTTTTCCTATAGATTTAGTGAATATACACTTTATTCTAATTTATGTTTACACTGTTTATATGTATTGTATGTAATGTTTTTTTATTTAGAATTATGTTGAGTTTTCAGTGGTTGATGTTTGTTTTTGTGAGTTTTATTATTTTTCCTTAGTTTTAATGCACAGGTGATATTTGTTATGTTTATTTTTGTTCATAATCTTGTTGTATTTTAGATTTTGTTCTGCAATATTTTTGTCATCAATATTTGTATCTGTACTGTTTAAGTACAGGGTTGCGGTCTTTAGGTTTCTGATATTTTTTATGAAGATATTTGTGAATATCAATATTGATTTTCTTCATATAGTGTTACACAACCCCAATACTGGCAACCCTATCCAATGCAACAAAAGTAGTACTAGGCTCAGGGAATAACACGTTGAAGTGGGTGGAATGAAATAAACATGTGGGTGTGACTCCCCTTTGACACAGGACATGGCTTAAACTAGTCCACAGCTGGAAGTGATTCTCAAATTGGGACAACATAGGTGTCTCAAAAGTGGGAGACACCTGGGTAAATAATCATATTAAGTCTTTCTCAGACATAGTGGAAAAATATGAACTACATAAAACCTAACTCTATAATTTTTTGCAGCTAAGACATACACTGAGTAACTATAAAGTAGCCCTAGATGATGTACTTGAATATAATACTGGGCCCCAAACAGAGAAGTTTTTACAAACATACCAATGCTTGATCTCTTAGTAGAGAGTGAAGCAGTATATAGTGAAGCAGTATGGCATGCGGATGCTGGCCCCCTTGATAAGAGTGGTTGCATGTAGACAACAAGCATTGGGAAAGCCAATAAGGCTCGCCTATGAAAGAGCTATTGGCTTTGCCAATGTGTTTTAGCCATGTTGTACACCAGCGTGACTCCTGTTCAGCATGGGTAAAAGTTAAGACGTGTGTAGGAGAGTGGAGTGTTGTAGAGTGGAATGGCACAGAGTGGAGGGTTGTGGAGTGGCATAGAGTGGGCTGGAGTGTTTTGGAGTGTCCTAGAGTGGAGTGTCATAGAGTAGAGGGTCATAGTGGAGTGTTGTATTGTGTCGTTGAGTAGAGTGTCATTGAGTAGAGAGGAGTGTTGTGGAATGGAGTGGAGAACAGTATAATGGTGTAGAGTGGAGAGGTGTGGAGAGGCACAGAGTAGAGGGGTGTAGAGTGCAGTGGAGGGACATAGAGTGGAGGGACATAGTTTGAAATGTCATATAGTGGAAGGGCACGGAGTGGAGTAAAGTGTCTTAGAGTGGAGTGGTGTAGCATAGAGTGGAGCAAAGTGTCATGGAGTGTCGTAGAGTGGAGCATCATAGAGTGGAGTGTTGTGGAGTGGAGTAGAGTCGTAGAATGGACTGGCATAGAGTGGAGTATAGTGGCCTTGAGTTGAGTGGCATAAAGTGGTGTACAGTGTCATAGAGTGGAGAGGCGTAGAGTGGAGTAATGTCATAGAGAGGAGTGACAGAGTGAAGGGACATAGATTGAATTGTCATAGAGTGGAGTAAAGTTTCGTAGAGTTGAGTAAAGTGTCAGAGTGGAGTGAGCTGTCATAGAGTGGAGTGGGGTGGAGTGGAGTAGGTGGTGTGGCGTAGCGTGGAATGTCATAGAGTGGAGTAAAGTGGTGTGGCGTGCAGAAGAATAGTGTAGAATGGAGTGTCAGAGTGGAGTGCTGTAGAGTGGAGTGGAGGAGTGTCTTAGAGTGGAGAGGTGTGGAGTTGAGTAGTGCCAGAGTGGAGTGACGTAGAATAGAGGGGATAGAGTGGAGTGGAGTGTTGTAGCATACAGTTGGGTAAAGTAACACACAGTGGGGTGGAGTAACATGCAGTGTCATAGAGTGGAGTAAAATGGCATGGAGTAGAGTGGAGTAGAGTGTTGTAGAGTGAAGTGGGATAGAGTAGGGAATTGTAGAGTGGAGTGTCATAGACTGAAGTGTTGTAAAGTAGAGTAGAGTGGCCTAAAATGGCATTGAGTGGTGAAGAGTAGAGTGGGATAGAGTGGAGTAGTGTTGTATCCTGAAGAGACATAGAATGGAGTAGAGTGGAGGGTCATAGAGTAGTGTGTTGTACAGTGGAGTGGCATATAGTAGAGCAGCGTAATGTGAAGTGACATACAGTTGAGAAGCATAGAGTGGAGTAGAGAAGCGTAGGCTGATGTAGAGTGGAGCAGAGTGGAATAGAGTAAAGAGGGGGTGAGTGGTGTTCAGTAGAGTGTCGTGGAGTGATGCTGTCATAGTGTCATGGAGTGGAGGGATATAGAGTGTCATGGAGTGGAGTAGAGTGTCATCGAGTGAAGTATCGTAGAGTGGAGTATGCATGGTGTGGTAGTGCACTGCCACTACAGACAATACACTTTCAATTGAAAAGACCATTGAATTTGTATGGACATACAGTTTAACTATGCAGCACACAAACAATAATGTGTGGCATCTCCTAGGGTATTGATTTGTTTTGATTATATTAAAATATGTGTTCCCACCACACTTCAGAATTACAAAAAATGTACTTCATTTATGCTTTCCTAATTCTGATATATTCTGAAATATTTGCACAATTAATTTACAGCCATTTAATTGTTGTTGTCGGCTGATTTTTTTGCACCCCCAGAATGTCAGGTAAATCTTCTAAAAAAAGTCAGGGAAAGGATAGTAAACACCAAGCTCCTTTGGAAGACAGAGCCTGACATTTAACCTCTGTCTTTGAATGCAAAGCAAATGTGACAAAATAAGTATTAAATTTAGAGGCCTGTTTACAGAAAGAGAACACTTATGAAAGAATGCTTTAAACAGGCTTTGCTTCACAGGAGGGACAAAGACATGCTGGACAGCCAAACACAAATAAGGCCAGCAAATAGAAACCAAGTAAATGTGAGTTACAAACCACATAGCTAGTGGTAAGCAATAGGTGGAATGCATACCTCGGTCAACTTTCAGAATGTCCCCAAGAAGTCTTTGACAACCAGACAGCTGCACTGTCTGGTAGTCTTCAACCTAAAAATTGCTCTTTATTTGCAATTCCCAGTGTGTTGTCTCATCCAATTCAGATATATTACACATTTCAACTCCTTTGGACAATGAGGAGACTCCCCGTTTGCACTGTTTCAGATGCAGGTCTGAAAAAGGAGACATTTTTTTGATGTAGCATAGTCCTATCTAATAACTCAGAAGAACTGGTCTAGGACTGCAGTGACCTTGCCTAAGGTTTCAGAGGTTCCCATCACACAGTCCTCTAAATTATCCCCAATGAGAATAGTGAAAGGAGCGGGCTTCCCAAATAGGATCAATACATTGGTTGGGCTCGGTTTCTTACTAGCACAGTGGGACCTAACCAATCACAGGACATTTTACTACAGCTGCAGCAGTAAGAGAAAGGTGCCAGGGTATGAAGAGATGTGCATGAAAAAAAACAATAAATCAGGCACATGGTTGTACACAAAAAAAGAGAAACTCTGGGGGCCATGGACTCATACGTTCATACAATTGTATGATGTATAGTTGGAGATAATAATAATACAATTAGCAAGTATTATATTATAACAAGCATAACATACCCTCAACTATATTGGTAAATGCTTGTGAATATTGTGGCACAGTTTATCTCTGTTACAAATGTGAAACTTCAATTGAAAAAA
The DNA here is from genome assembly GCF_031143425.1 of Pleurodeles waltl. Classification (NCBI taxonomy): domain Eukaryota; kingdom Metazoa; phylum Chordata; class Amphibia; order Caudata; family Salamandridae; genus Pleurodeles; species Pleurodeles waltl. Next base: position 955,277,884 of record NC_090440.1, on the reverse strand, counting down.
CATTATCACATGAGGGGGAGAAATACTGAGGTTACCTGAAAACCTTATATTATGGACAAATAATCTGTAGTTTTGACACTCCTAGGGAACAGCTATTTCTGTAATATGCAATGGACTGGAGAAAGGAGGTGAATTTTGTCACAGAATTGGGAAACCCAGACCAACATAATCCTCCAAAACATAGGGAAAAAGGAAGTAGAAGGGCATGGGTAGGTCTACATTGATATGCCAAGTTAAGGCAAAAAGTGTTTCTGTGAAGAGGAGATGGGAAAACATTTACAACATTACCATATTTTTAGGGATGCACCAGGGAAAGACCCCAATCATGCCCGGCTCCTGTGAGCACTTTACCCATAAATAGAGGTTGCACAGGTATATTCCTAATTTATGAGGGAAAGGGAGTACAATATCACTTTAAAAACACTGGCAATCTGAAATAACTCCCGGTACCTTTTCATTGGCAAGTGTTCTGTGGTCCGGTGTGCATGCTAATCTCGTGAATTTATTTTTCAAACTGTAAAATCTCACATGCCCAACAAAAGCTCCTATCCAACCATTGCTTGTTGCTGGTAAACCCCTTCAATAGGTGTGAATGGATATGATAGTTCAGGGCCATGGGAATTATGTGATTCTGCGGCCACAGCGATTTTCGCATAATTATTGATTTGCCGCATTTGAAACAAAATCCATCATCTGCCGCACAAACTGCCTTTTTTAACAAAAAAGATGTTTCTAGTTCAAACGTTACTGAAAATGCAACTTTTCCCATTGCAGAACTGGACTGGTTGCCTTTCTGTTGCTTATTGCTAAATGTGGGTGTTAATCTGGTACTAATGAAATGCAGCGAATGCCCAGGCACTGTTTCCAAGTTTAAAAATGATGAACTAATGAAGTAATATTATTACATAATTTGTATTTTTCTTGCCGCTCAATTTACTCAACTCTGCTGCAAAATTTGTCCCTCTCCTGCCCCATAATTCCAGTGACCCTGGTCATTAGTAGCCAAATCAAAAGCTCATAAGTATACACTGACAACTGTAGGCTCAATCATTGGATACTCCATTTCAGTTCCCTAAGAAATACCATTACAATGACCATAGCTCAGGTAATGATGTAAATGTTCCCTAGAGTCTATGGCCTAAGGTGATTGTCACTGATGAAGCAGGTAGGAAACAATTAGTGGTTAAATAGTTTAGAACAGCTGCCTATCATCAACAAACTGAGGGCATTCTGAAAGCTCAGGTCCCCAGCACTCTATCCTGCAATGCACAGCTGCCTGAGTTGTACTCCAGCGGCCTTTGTGTAGTGCTGCGATGACCACACTTTGCACCTCCTTTATCCCCGTGTCCTGGGACTCCTGTGGGTCATGCCTGAGAGCCCCCTATGTCTCCTCAGTCTGAGGTGAGACCCCCCCCCCCCCCCCCAGGTCCTTCCTAGACCCGGGCAGCGCCTCTTTGACGCAAAACGCATTCTTGCATGAACCAAGGCTTGATGCCAGAATCCAGTGACGAAAACAGCCTGCATCCAACGACTCGACGTGGGACATCTCTTGCACCAAGCAGGAACCCGCAGATGTCTTCTTTGCTGCATTTCTGTACTTTTCTAACCAGAGAATCCACTTTTGCACCTTAATCCAGGTTGGCAGGGGCTTCTGTACTTTCTGGACTCTTCATCGACTTCTGGTCTTGGTCTCCTCTCTCCACATGTCTTCAGGTCCAGAAATCCATTGTTGGTTTCTTGCAATCTTGCTTGGTTCTTGCATAATCCTTCACCACAACTTCTAGTGTGTTCTGATGAAACTTGCTGTACTTTATTCCTGTTTTCCTGGGCTCGGTGGGGTATTTTACATACCTTTGGTGCTTTCTTATACTCCCAACACCCCTCTACACAAAACCGACATTCGCATTCCACTATTTTAGTATATGGTTTGTGTTGCCCCTAGGCCCTTTGCAATCTATTGTATTTTTCACTGTCTGCATTATTCTATGGCTGTTTAGTTACCTGATTTTGATTATTAGTGTATATATTGTGTATAATATTTACCTCCAGAATGAGTATTGCCTCTAAGATATTTTTGGCCTTGTGTCACTAAAATAAAGTACCTTTATTTTTTGGTAACACTGAGTGTTGTATTTTATTGTGTATACGTACTGTGTGGTTATAGTGGTATTACAAGAGCTTTGCATGTCTCCTAGTTCAGCCTTGGCTGCTCTGCCACAGCTACCCCTAGACAGCCTAAGATGCTAGACACTGCCTACATTTCACCAAGGTGGATCACTGAACCTAGTATAAGGTGTAAGTGCCTCTGGTACCCACTTCAAACCAGGCCAGCTTCTCACACCAAGTTTGAATTTGTATTCCCATCCCAATTCACCTACGTATATAATATACCCAGTGCCTTATTTGTGAAAGAAAGTGCTAGTGCCCGAAACTCTGCTCAGAAGCTGGCAGCCAGTGTAATTAAATGTCAGTGTGGAAATAGCAAGTCCGGTAGTCTTTATTCCACTACCAGACACTCCCTGACCTGACCGATCTGTATGATTTTTCCCTCTCTTGTACTTGGTAATTATCTAATATGGAAAAATAAGTGCCAGTCGTCAAAATGAAGTGCTGGCCGCCCCACCGGCTCAAAATATGCACTGATTGTGCCCCATCGCCTGGGAACAATATAACTGGAGGGGAAGAGGAAGAGGAAGAGGAAGGGGAGACTTACATATACCTAAAAAGAAGGCTGATAGGATAACCCCACAGAGATTTTGGGATACAGAAAACAAGACTTTCATGGTCAGAAATGCAGAGAGTATCATCAGGCCATGGTATAATAACCATTAACAGGCATTAAACACTACAGAGGAAGCCATAGGTAGATTTCAGAAACTACAGCAGCAGGTCCATTCCTAAAAATAGCATACCCAGCATTAGTGTATATGTGTATGAGCATTAGTGTAGTAATTAAAGACCTATTGCAGCACAATGTTATTGCACCCATAGAAGCACGGGTGGAAAGTAGCAGAGAGTAGATGGCTTTTCACTTCTGTGGTGATCTCTGGGCCTGATTAAGATCTTGCCGGTAACGGTCCCCCTGTCAGTTTTCCGACTGAAAACCCATCTGCTGGCTTGGCAGTCCACCCCCCGATTTAGATGTTGGCAGTCCCACAGGTGAAAGCCCGCCCAAGTACTTCCAAGAAACCCCAAAGGAATCCCATCCTTGTCGACAGCGCCATAGAAAACAGTGGCTTAATGCGAGACTCCAGACACCCTTATCACCTTGCATACTTGGATGTGCCTCACTGCCAAGCCAGTTGTGGCAGTCCGACCGCCACATCTGAGATGGCGGATTGGGAGACAAATGGGGTGAAAACATACCTTTTTTCCAGAATCTACTTCCCTTTTTGACTAGACATGACTGGACAACACCTTCTGTCGCTGCTGCCACTGGACCATGGAGAAAACAGGACCCCTCTCCATCACTGGACATGAAGGTAGAGAACCCACATTGCCTGTATACGTTGTTTGGGCACCACATATTGAGGTCGGGATCACCGCAGTCATACACTTGTCACAATAATTTTTTTTAATGCTGTGACATGCATATGTTGGGGACATGATTGGGTCAGACATAGATGGGGACACAGTGGTACATCACACATATTCCACACATACACAACTGTCATTTGGTGTCAGTATACATTGCCAAATTAATGCTGGCACCACAATGATGGTACATCACACTTGTCAACTGTGTGCACATTGCAAGGTGACCTGTTCCTGTCATTTTATGCTTCCAGTTGTGTATGTGAGTCAGTACGTGAATGTGTGTGTGCAATGCGATTGACTGGTTGAGGTGAAGGGAGCTGGAATGGGTGATGTGGTTGTGTCAGTATGCATGCCACTTGGATATGGGCTTGATGTGCATATGTTGTATTGCTGTGTGCAACATTCATGTGACTGTTGTTGTGTGGCAGTCATTGTCGTGATGTGTGTAGTTGTGCCTTTGTGTGACTGTGTTTATGTAGACGAGTGTGTAGTTGTGTTTGTGTTGTGGTTTTGTCGTCTGTGGGTGCCCTGTCAATAGTGTGTGTATGTTGTGACATGTATGTATGTCAATGTGTGTTTGCAGCATGTAAGTGTTGTCATGGAATGGCAATGGGTACAAGTGTTTATGTGGTGTATTGTACCGTGTGTGATGCAGGTGTACACATATGGGCAAGGAACAGTGTGTCTGTGTGTGTGAGACTTATCTTTATTCCACAGCCAATGCCATTGTCCGATGTCCATTGGGTACAGCGATGGTCTCCCTCCGTCAGCAATCTGCCTGCAATACACTCCCTGTAGGACTGTAACATCTAAATATGGTTGTTGGGAACCTGCCAGCCTGACTGCTAGGAAGAGCATTCTGTTGTGGCGGTCACGGCTCAACCGCAATACATCTAAAGATGGCAGGAGGAACACTGTCAACTGCAGGGTGTTCGCCAGGACGCTACTCCGGATTCACGGTAAGACCACCAAGATCTAAATCAGGCCGCAAATCTTTAATCCGCTTCACCGATCATTTTTCATGGAACAGTAGTAGCAATCCTTCCAAATATCACCTACCATGAAATACTATGTTGGCGTATGTGGGTGACATTCTGATTGGCAGTGAAAATGAATTACCATACATGGCTGATATGTTGCTGAGGTATGAAATGCATTGCTGCTGGGTGGGCTGCTGATAAATACAAAATTGCACTAGCATGCCCCTCACAATACACCACAAAGGGAGATCCATTGCACAAAACTGGTTGCAGGCTGAAAGGAAGCTGCCCTTCCCACGTTAGTGATGTTCAGTCCCTGTTAGGAATACTGGGTTTTGAAAAGAACATTCACACCATTGTTTGCACACTATTCTAAAACCCAGAATGACCTATTAAATGCCATGACATGGATGGACATACTGATGTAGTTGCTAAATTGAAACACTGTTTACGGGATGCGCCAGCATTTGGCCGTCCCCAACCTTGAACTCCCACACTATTTATGGCCCGACACAATGGTGGTGATGATAGCACAACTGATGGGAGACAAACATGCTACCATTGGGTCAAATGTTTTTCCCAGAAGAACAACGCTACATCACCTGTGAGTGAAGTGTTTTAACTGCATATTAGGCACTAGGCAAGTTCCACTACATTATTGGGAACCAAAAAATAAGTAATAAGAACCATCACACACTACTGAAAGTTGTAATATGGTGGAAGTTGCATCTAGGGAATCTCAGCAGCATCAGAATAGCCAAAAGGACAGCTGCTTTACAGAGACATCAAGTGTCTTCAATTCATCCCATCCAATCCCATCCTGACTGGTGTCACATCACAGGGCACTCATCAAAAATGCACTGTGGAAGTCACTAACTCATCTGATCCAATTTTCAAACCATGTCCCTAGAACAAAGTCCTATTCACGTACACAACATATGTAACAAAAGGATACTCACTCTAAAAGGACAACAAAAATATTGAAAGCATAGGGATATATTTGTTGTGCCCCTATATAGATGAAAATGTGCTTCAAGTCAATGGCAATTTGGTAGCAAAAACAAGCAAAAGATGTGCACAGTATGCAGAATTGGAAGCACCTGTGATGCCTCTAATGCATGTCAAACAGCAATTGTCAGAGAACACAACCCACATAAACATTGTCACAGACTAAGACTTTGTTTTCTGAAGCTGCACTGTCTACCTCAATGACTGGGTGCCACGAGAATTCCTAGTTCAGACGGTGATCAATATAGGGAAAGGTGCGGAAGACATTGTGAAGCGAAGGGTTAATTAGCTTGAGCAGTGTAGATGAGTGTAATGCCTGTTGAAACCCCCTCCCAAACATCGTGGAAAAGTTCATGATATTATTTTCAAGCTTGTTTGTGTAGAAGACTCCGTCTCAACCTTGAGAACGAGAGTACGGGGAGAAGATGGAATGAAAACAAAGGCTGGAGAAGGGAAGAGCAGCCAAGTACTGATAACATAGCTAGAAAATGCCAGAATAAGATAGAATCCAAGCTTCGAGTTATTTAAGCACTGAAGTGTGGGTGAGGGATTTGGAAGCTCGCAGATGGAATTTTGGAAGCTGCCATGGCCCAGCGCGGCCTCCCTGTTTGCTGACCGTGGTGCTTGAGGGGGAGAGAGGTCCAAGCAGGCGGTAGAGGGCTTCCCAGCATGTCGTGGACTAAGTTAAGTTTCCACACAGGGATGAAAGGCCTTTGTTTCTCTGCTCTAATATTATGACTGATTATTTATGGTTGCACTGTGTTTATAACCTGAAGTATTCAGCTCGTTTATATTTTGCTTTCTAAACCTCTTAGTGTGAACTGCTACAATAACTGAAACATGCATTTTGGTGTGCAGTAAATCAAAGCTTATCTGAAGTATTCAGTTCGTTTATATTTTGCCTCCTGAACATCGTAGTGAGAGCCTGCTGCAGTAATTGAAACATGCATTTTGGTGTGCAGTAAATCAAAGCTTATCTGAAGTATTCAACTCATTTATATTCTGCCTCCTGAATATCGTAGTGCGATGCATTTTAGTATACAGTTCATCAAAACTTATATCTATCAATGAACTCTTTGCTTATATATATATATATATATATATATATATATATATATATAGATGCTCCTTGTAGTGTACTTATATACAAATAGATGCTTTTCATTGCTATTCTTATTCTACTATTGTCAATGTGCTAAATGTCTACATTTTACCTGCAATTCCAGTAAAGCTAAATTGTATTTATAATTGGTGTGTGGTCCTTCATTGAGCGTCCTTATTGACTTATACCGAACAGGTGTCAACCAGTCACCTGGATAAGACATTTGGTACCAGTAGTGGGGTATAAGTTAATAATGCCTCTTTGGGGACATAAGAAAAGTGAGCCAGAGAGCGGAAGGCAGCATGGGGCAGAAGCCAGATCCATTCCCGGGTGGTTAGCAACTGACCCGTTCTCTGGTGTAGCAGGACTCCTGAACTGGTGAGCAGCGCCGGTGTTATGGGAGGCATTAGATGAGAAAGTGACTCCTCTCTTAGTGGAAGATGCGGTTGAGAGTGTGAAGCTAAGAGGGGTGAAGCTGGAGCTGAAAGCAGCAGGGCAAGTGGGATTACTTTTCCTGTCTGCGCTCCGTACAGTACACAGGAAAACATTAACACAGGATGCAGAGATAATAAAACTGCGGGATGAGGTTGCAGCCTTGCAGGAAAGGCAGTTACTTATGAAAGAGACCATAGAAAGTGCAGTGACTCGGGGTGATCATATGGAGGCAAGGTGCACCGCATTAGCAGTACGAGTAGCAAAACAGAAGAGTAGGCAGAAGCCTAAAATGCCCTCAAATGTGCAAGTGAGGGCACTGATACGCAAACAGAAGAGTAGGCAGAAGCCTAAAATGCCCTCAACTGTGCAAGTGAGGGCACTGGTACGCAAACAGAAGAATAGGCAGAAGCCTAAAATACCCTCAACAGTCCAAGTGAGGGCATTGGTACGCAAAGAAAATTGGGATCCATATACTTGGGATGGAACAGTCTCAGTCAATGATGACTGGAATTGGGACGATGAGGTGGAAGTACGTGTAACAGAACTAGGTGGAGTTGAAAGTGGAGAAGGACGTGTAGGTGAAATTGAAGGTGAAAAGGGAGTGAATGGTGGGCAAATATAGAATTCTCGTTTGGTAAGAGATTATACACAGAGTGAGTTGTTGGAAAGAACCTGTATGTTTAGGCAGATGCCTGCAGAGCCTTTGTTTAAATGGTTGGTGAGATCGTGGGACACTGGAGCAAAAGATGCACTACAGAATCATTTTACGTTAGGTCCCATCACAGAAGGAGACCCGTTTGAGCTGGAAATGATAGTACAGGATGATGTAGATGATGTAGTGATGTGGAGCCTATGGCAGGGGCAGGGAAAAAAGAGGGTGCCACAAGATTGGGCCTTAGTGGAAATAGAACGCATAACTGATGATCGGCCGGTCACCTTAAAAACATGGGTCCCCTTACTAGGTTGGACAAGAGAAGGAGGGGTTGGCAATAAAGTAGGCAGAGCACAGGAGTTTGCCATCGTGAAGTGGAAATGGTATCTGCAGCAGAGAGCAAAACCGGGACCAGCAGGAGTGTTGAAGTTACAAGAAGATAAGTTAGGAGCAGTGGACTTGCAGGCAATGGCCCCTGCGCCAGAGCCCTCTGAAATGGAATCCTCACCATTTAAGACAGCCCGCCTTTTGAACAACTCACCGAAGAACAGCAAAATGCATGGTTCACAGATGGTACCGCCTGGTACTATCAAGGAAAAAGACAATGGCAAACAGTTGCATTCCAGCCTGCTACAGAAATAATGTTGCTGCGAGGAGGGGATAATGAATCAAGCCAGCTTGCAGAACTGCAGGGGGTAACAGCAGTGATCGAACAAGCCCCCATCGGAGAGAAAACATTTGTGTACACTGACAGTCGGGCCACTTACCAAGGACTAGTAAGCTAGGCCCCGACATGGCGCAAGGATGGATGGAAAATTAAAGGCACCCCCATTTCGGGAGGCGAGCAGCTATGGGAAGAGATGTGGGAGAAAGGGCAAAACTGTCAAATCTATGTGGGACATGTGGATGCCCATTGCCCATCGGATACCTCACTTGCATCTCTATCCAACAAGACTGCAGATCAAATGGCCAAAACGAGAACGATGGTCATCAAGGAGGAAGCTGACGCCGCTTTAGCAAACAGGGCCCATGCAACATCCGGACATCCAGGAGAGAATGGCACTTATGCATGGGCACAGCAACTACAAATTCCAGCCACTAAAGAATAAGTGCAAAAAACAGTAAAGGAGTACCCCACATGCAACCAGATTAGACAAATGCTCTTGCAAAAGAAGCCTAGCGGCCATATCAGAAGAGGAACTGCAGCTACCACAGTGTGGCAATTGGACTATATCGGGCCGCTACCAAAAGCAGGAGGAAAAAGCTACGTATTGACCATGGTGGACACCTACTCTGGCCTTATGTTGGGTATGCCCTGTAAGTCTGCAGACCAAAAGTCCACTTTGAGAGGGCTAAACTACCTGATAAAATATTATGGGGCACCTGATGAGATCCAAACAGATGGGGGCACCCACTTTTCAGGGAAAACAGTGCCGGGCTGGGTGCAGGAACAGGGAATTCGGTGGATTGTGCACCTTAGTTATTATCTACAAGCTGTAGGCATGATTGAGAGATATAACGGACTGTTGAAAGAACAGCAAAAAAAGTTATCAGCACATGATAGACTTGCACAAGTGATTTATGAACAAGCGTACACCCCTCACATTGAAGAAAGATCTGCCCCCCCAATAACACCCAGAGAGGTGGGGGAGGATTTGGAAGCACAGGAAGAAAAGTATGGGTGAACCATCCAGGGAAAAAGCCAGAGGCAGGAGAGCTATTGAGTCAAGGGGTGGGGAGTACGTATATTATACTTTTAAAGAACTCAAATGTACCTGTAATTGTACTTACAGTGAGACTTACCCCACGGTCGTAAATGATGACATCTGCATTGATGACGTGGTTCATGAATATAATCGCAAAAAGTGTATGAGTCCGACCGAATATAGTCCTTCATGTCACTTGTGCACATCAAGCCGCTAACATAACTGATGACCAGGGAAATGTTTCACTTTGCAACGTGGAGGTACCTGGAGGCAAGTGGATGGCTGCCAAAGCTGTGACCTGGAAGGTAACTGGACAGCAAATCCGACATGCCAACAGACTGAACAAGGTGGAGGGGACGCCAGCAACAGTACAGGCTTTGAGTTACATGCTAAACATGATATGTAAATATTGTGATACGAGGACACATGATGGTTGTTATAATGAACAATAGAACACCAGCCTTCATGTTTTATATAACCGAAAGACGCATGGTTAACAACTTAAGCAATGTTTCTATAATGCGATATAGAATAAGATGTAAGCAAGTTCTGCATGCAAGCATAATTAATCGTATTGTGTTACAGATAAATTTTGTCAAGGGGAATGTCTCAAAGTATGATCCATTATGTGCACCATAGACACCACAGTTATGGCCCATACCAAAGTTACGCAATAGAAGAGATCTAGGGTCCTTGATAGCTGGGGCCACCGGAATCGGGGTAGGGACCCTGAATTCTTTTGATGTTGAAGCCATTAGGAATAAGTTATCTTCTACAGGATATAGTACAGGAGAGGCCATAAAAGTAATTTCTCAATGGGGGCCCACACACTCACAAGAAGTATGGAAAGTCCTGCGTGGGTTGTATCGCGATTGGCAATGGCATAATTTCACTTATGAACAATTCGGAAAAAAAAAAAAGAGCTTTTAAAACACACAAGCAGTGTTCAAGGGCATCTAGCGCATAATATGGTAAAGCATTGTTGATCTACAGTATGCAGACTTTAACGCAGAATGGGGACAGCCTCAGGGTGAATATTGGAGACAACAATTGCATTTGCCTGAAGAAATATGGGTAAAGCCCATACAGTTTCACGGTGAGGAAGAAATGTGGAATGCTCTTTTTGATATAGTAAGAAGTGATCTTCCTCCTAACATATGGTGCCCCTTTATATTGCTCCCCGTAGTGATAAGTAAAAGAATGGTGGATACCTCACACTGACAAAAAGTAGATTGATTAAACAAATCACACTTTAGATCCCACTAGATATGCAGATTGGTCTAAGGGGTGGTTATGTACCCACACTGGACGGGTGCTAGATCCATGTCTTCACACAATACCGGGAGAATGTGAATGGTTACCTTATCCTATTAAATGGCACAGACTTATATCAGATAGGGACAGAGAGTATATGTCATGTCATTAATCATCCCTTACTTATTAACGGATTTATACAAACCACCGGAGAGCAAGTAATTTGTATGCACAATATTACCAGTATTATTGACATAAGCACTCACATCTTGTACTGACCGACTAAGTTCACCATAACCACATTACATATGCAAATGCATGCGCAGTTAAAGTGGAACATCTCGCTTGTTGTTAAGCTACCCAGATAAGAGGCAATCAGGCACAATGCACAAGTTACCTTTGCTAAATTTAATATGGCAGCTAAATACACCAAGGATACATCCATACTGATGACCATAAACGCTAAACAGCTTATGCACACTGCTTCATGCATATAGCAAATAACTGAGCATCATTGGTATGACATCTTCTTAGGCTGGGCACTAGGAGCTATAAAGATGCTAACTATAGTGTTACAACAGCTAATTTGGTTATTGATTGTTTGTGTTACGCTAATGACTATACTATGTAGACTATATGTATGCACAAAGCAGCTTCATACTAAAGATGCAGGCGCTTAGAATAACGTTGACCAGTATTAGCAGCAACCTAGCTAGCGGAATGTCAAAGTAAATGATATCCGCTTCAACATGCATCACGCTCATCTAAGGGGTGGAGTGATCAATATAGGGAAAGGTGCGGAAGACATTGTGACACGAAGGGTTAATTAGCTTGAGCAGTGTAGATGAGTGTAATGCCTGTTGAAACCCCCTCCCAAACATCGTGGAAAAGTTAATGATATTATTTTTAAGCTTGTTTGTGTAGAAGACTCTGTCTCAACCTTGAGAATGAGAGTACAGGGAGAAGATGGAATGAAAACAAAGGCTGGAGAAGGGCAGAGCAGCCAAGTACTGATAACATATCTAGAAAATGCCAGAATGAGATAGAATCCAAGCTTCGAGTTATTTAAGCACTGAAATGTGGGTGAGGGATTTGGAAGCTCACAGATGGAACTGTGGAAGCTGCCATGGCCCAGCGCTGCCTCCCTGTTTGCTGACCGTGGTGCTTGAGGGAGAGAGAGGTCCAAGCAGGCGGTAGAGGGCTTCCCAGCATGTCGTGGACTAAGTTAAGTTTCCACACAGGGATGAAAGGCCTTTGTTTCTCTGCTCTATTATTATGACTGATTATTTATGCTTGCACTGTGTTTATAACCTGAAGTATTCAGCTTGTTTATATTTTGCTTTCTAAACCTCTTAGAGTGAACTGCTACAATAACTGAAACATGCATTCCGGTGTGCAGTAAATCAAAGCTTATCTGAAGTATTCAGTTCGTTTATATTTTGCCTCCTGAACATCGTAGTGAGAGCCTTCTGCAGTAATTGAAACATGCATTTTGGTGTGCAGTAAATCAAAGCTTATCTGAAGTATTCAACTCATTTATATTCTGCTTCCTGAATATCGTAGTGCGATGCATTTTAGTATACAGTTAATCAAAACTTATATCTGTCAATGAACTCTTTGCTTATATATATATATATATATATATATATATATATATAGATGCTCCTTGTAGTGTACTTATATACAAATAGATGCTTTTCATTGCTATTCTTATTCTACTATTGTTAATGTGCTAAATGCCTACATTTTACCTGCAATTCTAGTAAAGCTAAATTGTATTTATAATTGGCGTGTGGTCCTTCATTGAGCGTCCTTATTGACTTATACCGAACGGGTGTCAACCAGTCACCTGGATAAGACAGACGGGGACCAGTCACATATGAAAAATTCACACACAAGGACCTTGTGCAGCACAGAATGAAAGAGCAGATGCCCTCACAGCAGAAAGAGCTAGATGGGGCATGGAATTTCCACAAGAGGACAGTCACGTAAATACACCACAGATTAACATCTTCACATAAGTCGATATAAACAGCAAACAATACGAGAAGAAAAGTTCTAAATGTTAAGGGAACTGCAGAGCAAGGATACAGAAGTCACAAACACTCTAGGAAAAGGACATACACCATACACAGGATAATGGAGAAATGGTTTTCTATGGCAGGGTGTTGTGGCACTCAAACACTATACAGATTTTACCCAGGAAGAGGATCAATAACTGCCTGTGAAGGTTCTCTTACATTAGCATACCAATTCAGGGACGCACGCTTTGTAATATGCATTGAAATGTGGAAAATGATTTTAAATGTGTCATGGGAACTATAGTGATCCCAAGGGACAAAATGCTAAAGATATCTTACTCAATATTGGGTGGGGACTATCATCAGAAAATGGTCTGCAGAGTCATACTGACACTTGTTTATTTGGCTTACGACATGATCAAACACACAATAACAGGAAAGGTACCCTACAACAGCAACCACCAGCACAGGGACAGTGGCATGTAATATATATTGAATATGTAGGCCCTTTACCCAGAACTAATGAAATATTGTATATAATGTTGGACACAGAACAAAAATTTCACATCTGTTATAGACCACAGAGTTTAGGGAAAGTAGAGAGACTGAATTCTGGACTAGAGAAGCATGAAAAAAGTGATTGATTCACAAGAAACGTCATGGGAAGAGGTGATGCTGCGTGTTCTGCAACAACTACACAGGCAAAAACTCTCAGCTACACGAGTGAGCCAATATTGAAGCATTACTTGAAAACCACCCCAAAAAACTTCAGAAAAGGAGTCTGAGCTAGCTTCAAGTGCATATGTCAGGGAACACGTGCATCAGTACAAGACATACATGTGCATATGGTACAGTCCGATTAAAGTTGAAACAAACCATAATAAAGCGATACTTTGATAAGTACAGTTGACAAGAAAGAAATGCAGTTTAGTGACCTGTGTATGAGCCACAGACAAGAGCAACAACTTCCCTTTCCTGGAAGCTGCCAGGGAAAGTCCTCTCACAATAACAGATAAAGTGTCACCCATAGTTTATTAGGTACACATCCCACGACTTGGACACCAAAGTATCCATATATCGTAGACAAGATCTGTCATGATGAGGAAAGCTGAAAAAGCACATCAAGCTTATAGGCAGGTCACAGAGGAAGAAAGCCAGCAAAGCATACAAAATAAACAGGATAAAAAGCAAAAAAGAGGCTTAAAGAAGAAAACCTAACAACTGGCGGGGTAAATATTCTCCAAGATTTTGTCTTCTTATCCACAGGATTCATTGCAAAGCTCTACTTTGCAGTAACCACAACAAAGGCCAAGCATCAACACAATCTATTAGTATGAGAAAATGGGGTGTATTACATTGTATGGCTGAATGCCCTCACCTTATCAATCCCTTTAGGACCTTTAGGTTTCGTTTGTCAAACCTTCAGCTCAACCTTGGGTAGCTGTGGCTCTGAGCAGAAGGCTTACACAAAGGAACTGGTGTAAAGCTTTTAAACAACACTAAAACAACTAAGGAGGAAATCAGCAAAATACCAAAGAAATCTGACACCAATCTATAAAAATAGATTGTATTTTTGTGTATTGTTAGGGACCACAATGAAAAAGATTCACCAGAGGGTTCTGGGGGTATCCAATTTACAAGGTATAGTCAATCAAAGCATTTCACTCAACTGCAAACAAGCACTGGCAAGTTTAATGGATTTGACACAGACACAGCCCAGTCGATATATGAGTTTGCGGTGCCTGGGCTGACCTACTTATGGTCAGACTATGCCCTCTGGGTAGGATGCAGTGGTAGTCAATGGGCTACCAGGTTCCCTCCCACCTGATGACCACTTCTTGTGAGTGTGGCATCTGGGCATCCCAAGATGCACCGTCCTGCCCACTTCCAATATGGCAGGATCCCTCACCCGGCGTGTGGAGCTCCCTAGCCCAATACAGAGGTGTAGCTACCAAGGGGCTTACACGCCCCTGGAAAACCAGTTTGACAACTGGCTTTCCCTCTCCTGCCCCAAGTGCCAGACTTTCTGCCTGAACAATGGAGCAGTTCTTCTACCAAGTGGTAACCATTTGCCCTTTAAAGGAGGCCTTTTGGGCCAACACCTGTGTGGCTTCATGCAGGATGGAGGTGGCATTTCCTTTCAGAGCAGCTCCCTATTGTATCCTTTCCTGGAAGCCATTAGCATGTCTTTCTAGGAGGGCAGAACACTGTCTCGGCGAAAAGACTCTGGGGGTGATTCTGACTGCGGCGGACGGCGGTCACCGCCCGCCAAGCGGTTCCCGCCGAAAGACCGCTCCGCGGTCAAAAGACCGCGGCGGTCATTCTGGCTTTCCCACTGGGCCGGCGGGCGACCGCCGAAAGTCCACCCGCCAGCCCAGCGGGAAACACCCTTCCCACGAGGACGCCGGCTCAGAATGGAGCCGGCGGAGTGGGAAGGTGCGACGGGTGCAGTTGCACCTGTCGCGAATTTCAGTGTCTGCAAAGCAGACACTGAAATTCTCCGTGGGGCCCTCTTACGGGGGCCCCTGCAGTGCCCATGCCATTGGCATGGGCACTGCAGGGGCCCCCAGGGGCCCCGCGGCACCCCCTACCGCCATCCTGTTCCTGGCGGGAGAACCGCCAGGAACCGGATGGCGGTAGGGGGTGTCAGAATCCCCATGGCGGCGGAGCGCGCTCCGCCGCCATGGAGGATTCTCAAGGGCAGCGGGTGTACCGCCGACTTTCCGTTTCTGGCCGCGGCTGAACCGCCGCGGTCAGAATGCCCAGCGGTGCACCGCCAGCCTGTTGGCGGTGCTACCGCCGACCTCCGCCATGGCGGTAATTACCGCCAGGGTCAGAATGACCCCCTCTGTGTGAGACCAGTACGGGCATAGGTGACTAAAGGCAACAAAATGACAACTTTGCTAAAGTTACACACATCAACTTGTTACATTAATTTAGACCTGAGAATCAAGTCTGTTACATTGATTTCGACCTGAGAATCAAGTCAGGTTTAATGCAACAAGTTGTTTGATACCCTGGATGGCCCACTTTGGTTGAACCATTCCAGAGTTAGCACAGTTGAGGTGTCAGCATGTAACTCTGCACTCACCAATCATTGACCACACTTTACCACAGTAAAAACTTTAGTTCCACATTGTTATAATCAAAACATGTAAAGTTACATGTTCTGCCCGTGGAGTAGGTTGCACACTGCCTTAGGACTTGATAGGCTTGCCAAAGGCATAACTTACACATATAGCAGGTAAAGTCTGGCTTTGCCATTGCTATAACGGGCAAAGTTGTGCTAGCAGTTGAAACTGGTCTTCCAGCCTGCAAATGGCGGCCTGTGAGTCTCTTTTCACTCAGGTCCTATCCAGGGTGCAAAAACCAGTGCTGCAGTCCCTAGGGGGACCCTGTAACTTACATGCCCCGGGTTCCATTTACTATCGGTTTACAGGTAAGTTGCCTCAGCCAATTGGGGTACGAGCCAATTCAACATATCAATTTAAGTGTATGGGCACCAGCACTAAAGTCTGGTTAGCAGGACTCAGTGCACTATCAGAGTCGAAAAACCAGCAGCATCAGTCCAAAAACTTGAGGGTGACCATACAAAAAGAGGAATTTCCTTACAATCAGCACAAGCATCGCAAACAGCAACAACAGCCATAGACCATATCACAATGAAACGACACAAATAGACACAACAGTCATAATCCACGCCACAACAACAGGACACGTCTAAAGATTATAGCCCATATTTATACTTTTTTTGCGCCGCTTTTTGATGCAAAAACGGCACAAACTTACAAAATACAATTGTATTTTGCAAGTTTGCGCCGTTTTTGCATCAGAAAATGACGCAAATTCAGCGCTAAAAAAGTTTAAATGTGGGCCTATGTTGCAACAACAGCCATACGCCACAAAATGTATGAGTTACAAACTAATATTGTTTCTTGTATATGTGGCATGCTCCACTGATACTTTCATAGTTCATGCCAACCCGGCAGAGATGAAGAAAGGGAAATAGGACTGCTTAGCATCCTCGTTTAGAAGAAAAAGGCTTATCTTTGGCCCAGACTCAAATGAGAGTAAAGAAAGTAAACACTGCACCGACATACTTGTTGTACAATGCGTAAATGCAACAAATTCTAAGGATCCAACAGTAATGATATATAGTATCAGACCTCACCCTCAGTTACTGGACCCACACACACTCACAGCAATTCAGATTTTTCAGATGCAGATGAGTTAGTACCAATGGCTACTGCAATATGTACCTAATTATGACAAGGAGGGGTATATACTAGTAACCTTTACAGTTCAGCATTTAACTGATAGAAAACAAGAGCTGTCTGTATTTGAAAATAGCTATACATGTGTTGTAAGCTGCCTTGAACCAGTACCACCAGAGAGGCAGATGCTAGGAAAATGGTATTTCAAAGTAATTATACAGTACTATTACATATGCATATAGCTAAGATGTAGGTCCAGTTAATGCCATGATCAGTTTAAGGAAGCAGGCACTCATATGTTTTAACATTGGTTATATACATGCAACTGTAGCATTGAATTTTTCTGTACATAGTATGTCTGATAAATGTGGTTATTTACAAGGAATATGGGAAGAAGAGCTAAATGTATTGCCAAATATCTGAACCCCAGAGTGAAACTAGGAGAGGGAAAAGGGGTTTGTGGAATGTACTCAATACACCTGGGTCGTAAGAGAAAAGGAAAGAATAATTTGGCACAGGGATCAGGTAAAGCAGGTTTATTATCAGACCATGAGCTGACTGCAAGCTACCGACAATTGGATCAACAAACTACTCTCATGGAGGGGAGTAGCAAAATCAACAGACATATGAACTGCCTCATAAAAGAGAAAGTTTCAAACTTTTGAGGTGCTAGAAAGGAGGATGCAGTGTCTCTTTGGTATAAAATTCACAGCAACAAATAAGCATAATGCTTGCATGAGGTAGAGTTGGTTGTCAAGAATGTACCCAAGATGCTCTCATTGGGGCTAATACTTCATAGATACAAAATGGTGATATAATTATTTCAAAGCATGCAGCACTTGAATGATAAAAGATATAACATTATGAAGTTGTTCCATGAACCACCATCCACCCTTTCATGGCATTGCTTTGATTGATTGATCAAAGTAAACTGTGTTCCTTATAGCTAGGATGACATTTCCTATGATGAAATCAAGTCCTCAGAAGCTTTAAGTAGGGACTAATTGACATTTTGTTGGCTAAATCATTGTTACGATATGTGAGTGCCAAGAACGGGGGAGCGTGTACACAAATCGCTGAGTGCTTCCACTCTACTGATTCATTAACTGTGCCACTTTAGAGCCTAGTAACAAAGGAAAGTGTATCCGTAATGAATGAGGGTGCTCAAATGGGTGGGATTAGTGTTGCAAGTACAGTATACTACTTTTGTCTCTTCAAAGTGCTGCTTCAAAGCTTTCAAATTGTATTGGCTTACACTCCACCCTCCCTCCCTCCCCCCCCACAATTGCCATCCCACCTATCTTAACTTAACCATACACAATTGAATAAACCAATATAGAGAAGCGCCTTAAACAAAGCAAAGAGCATCCAAATATTGACCAGTACCAGATAATAAGGAAGGCATAAGCCAACCAAAGCAGTGTTTTAACACAATCACAGAAATCTTTTATGTCTACATGGAGATTATTTAGAAGCCTAGCCACATGGAAGAAAACATTTCTACTGCCTGCTCCAACTTACATGATGTTTGGATCATGATAAAACTTTTATCCAGAGATCAAAATGATCTTGCAGGTTTGTAAAGGTTGATGTTTTGTTTGTAGTGGTGAGGGGTATTTCTTTAGATCACACAACGAACAGAAGATTCCTCTTGTAGGTTACATATAAATTCATAGGTAACCAGTGTAAATGATGAACCATTGGAGACGTAAGCAGACTCTTGGAGTTGAGCTTCTGAGTTTTGGACCATTTTTAAGAAATAAAGTTGCCCGACAGGAAGTGTGGCTTAGAGAGAATAGCATCATTTATGTGGCCAAAAATGGACAGGCAATCACAGAATGGCCTTGCCAAATCAGGATCTGCCTACTTTCACTGGGATAACTCAAGAAAGTAAGGACTCATTACATCCCTAGTGGTCGGTGATAAAGCGGCGGTAAGACCGCCAATAGGCTGGCGATAAATACCGCCATATTATGACCATGGCAGAAACAGCTCAGACAGACAAACAATTTAACACACCGACTGCCAGGACGGAATTGACAGGCACCACGGCGGTAGCCGCCTACAGTCCGGTGGAAGTCAATGTTCCGCCCACTGTATTATGACACATCAATCCGCCACCTTTTCCGGGGCGGTACCAACGACATCAAAAGCCTGGCGGAAACACTGCACAGAAGGGAAATGACTCACCTGTCGAGACTCTGGAAAGAACCATGCCGCCATGGAGCCCGAGCTGCATATCTTCCCAATGATTTTCTACGTCCTGCTCCACCATGAACACCAACGACGGCGAAGACGACCACAGTGAGTACAGCCGCCTAGCACACAGGAGAGGAGGGGAGGAAAAAGAGAGTGACACACACACGCAACACGCAACACCCCCACCCCTAACACCATACACACAAGCAGATGCAGTAACATAACAATTTACCCCGTACCCCTCAGGAATAATGCTAGGACAACAGCAATAGATCAAAGTGAGTGTAATAAGATAAATATAGTAGCATTCAAATCCAAAACTATATACATATTTAATAATGAAGGGACACTGCCCAGTCCTCAATGTTCCTGGGCCACAGGGCCACAATACAAAGTCCAAGGCCCCACTTGTCTCTTGCAACAACACAGAGAGAACACTGTATGGACATCAGTTTGAAAATAGGCAGGAACCTCAGGGGGACGGGGAACGGGAGGGCACCTCAGCCAGAAGATGGAACAAATCCACTGGTCCCAGAGGGGGCAACTTGCCCTGTGCCTGGCCCTGGGGAGTGCAAGGCCACAGTCTCTCAAGTGGGTGACTTGCCCACTGGCTCTGGAGGGGGAAACTTGCCCTGTGCTTGGGCCTGTGGAATGCAAGGCCACAGTCTCTCAAGTGGGTGACTTGCCCACTGGCTCTGGAGGGGGCAACATGCCCTGTGCTTGGTCCTGGGGAGTGCAAGGCCACAGTCTCTCAAGTGGGTGTCTTGACCCCTGGCTCTGGAGGGGGCAACATGCCCGGTGCTCTTGATCCTGGGGAGGATCGGGTGAGTGGATGGCATCTCCACTGGTTCTGGAGGGGGCATCGTCCCCTGTGATCTTCATCCTTTAGAGGATGGGGTGAGTGGATGGCATCTCCACTGGTTCTGGAGGGGGCATTGTGCCCTGTGATGCTGTCTTGGGGAGTGCAAGGTCACAGTCTCTCAAGTGGGTGTTATACCCACAGGATTTGCAGGGGCAGCCCGCACAACAGCCCATGGACGCAGGACTACACACTGTCCACTGGCGGTGACGGCTGCTCAGTGGTGCTGATGGTGATGTTGCCGCTGGTGGTGGGGGGAGGCTCCTGCCCATCCCCTGCAGCCTCCCCATGGATCATACACACCTAGCACTAGTCCCTGCCACATGGCCCACATTTGCCAAGGTCCTGCGCATTGTAACTTGCCAGTCTTGCAACAACTTTACTCGAGCACTGTTCTGCGAACCACTGTATATCTTGTCACCCAGCCAAGTGATTGTCTCTCTCCTACTCATTGCCAAATCCTGTCCCTCTGCACTGTCTGAGACATCAACCCCAGCATGTCAAAAGCATTTCCGTAACCCCTTGTGTTGGATCACAATTTAAGATGTCACTATAATGGACTCACAATCATGGACAATGTACAGATAGCACTACAGCACGTTTCAATAAATAGCACTTACACAACAAATCTGTCTCTGGGTAAAGTGACATATCAACTGTGAAGTAGATAACTGAAATGTGCCTACTGTCAAATTACGTAGCTTGTCAATACAACCGTCCTGATAATATGTAGTCAGAGAATTCTGCACAGTGCCCATGATAGCATCATACTCTGCCCATCCTGAGGGACAAATCTGATGAAGTGAGAAACCATACACCACCATGCTGTGTTGGACAGAAGAATGCTTCCTCAGGGGATAACTAAGTCATCAAATAGTGGCCTTAAAATGTTGTCAACATGCAAAAATAACACAATAAACATGCCACACTAATCTAAGTAAACACTAAAAAAACTGCATAAATGAAGGTGTCTGAGCTAACATACAAATAGGTAATCATGCCGAACTGTGTCACAAATGATGTCTGAGGGTCATACCTAAAACTGTTTCCCCAATACCAAGTCTGGAAGCACTGTTTGTGACTTTGAAAACACACTTATCAACAGAAACACATTGGGATCCATATTAACTGTGATTGGTGGCTGCAACGAAGGGTCGACACTTTGCAAGGTAGCTCTGGGCTAGCTGCCAATCGTACAGCTCAGTTGGGATTTGTTTGTAGCATAGGACACAGATGTTATAGCACCAAATTGATGTACACTGAATCCAAACCCACGATCAAGTACCATTCAACACATACAATTAACGGTTAACCAAATGTTTATTAAATGCTAATCACAGATGAGGAAACTGAGGGAAAAATCTTACCTACCCTAATCTACCCTGACTACTCATTACCCACAACTGTCCCTAACTAACCTAAGCTACACTTACTTATCACATGTAACAAAATGTTCTAAACATCTACCCCACACCCCCCTTATGAGACGGGACACATGGAGGACAACACATACTAACCTAAACACATACTATACTATCCTATACAAATATATATTTTTTTGTATTTTTTAAAAAAAATATGTATATTTTTTTCTTTTTTTTAACACACAAGAACCCCAACATAGCCATCACCCACCCACCCACACATGGAATAAGTAAAAATAGAAACAAGCAGGCCCCCCCACCCCACACCCACTAACACTAACTAAACTAACAGCCTATACTAACCTAACACTAAGCCCCCTAAGCCCACTAACTATAAGAACAAGGAAAGAGGAGGGAGGGGAGGGAATCATGTCCATCAAAAAATGTCTAGAGGTTGGCCCTCCGGAGGGTCCTCTTAATGGACTCAACCCGCCGGTTAATGTGCCGCACATCCCAGCTCAGGTGGCTCAACTTGCGCAGCACTTTGTCCATCTTATGATCCATTCGGTTGAAGGCTGCAGGGTCAACAGATGGAGCAGTGGCTGTCTGGGTACCGATGGAGGAGGTCTGTGAGGGTGTGGTGCCAGGCCTAGTGGGCTGTCCTGCACCAGTGGCAATGCTGGGGCCTGGAAGTCCAGCAGATGTCGGACCAACAGTGGCAGCTGTGGGAGGGGCCACCTGGCTCGTATTGGTGGTTGAGCTGGTGGTGGCTGTGGTGGGCAAAGTAGGCCCACCCTGTGGGAAGGCTCTCCATGTCCCGGAGGCCCGTTCATGGCGATATCGCTGGGCCATCCTCCTGAACCCCGACTCCACCAGCAGGATGTGCTGATATCGCATGGCCCGGCGGTGAAATTCACGGACCTGGTCTGGAGTCATGTTAGCAGCTGTGGAGACAAATGCAGATATTCTACATTAGTAACTGCATTGTGTGAAATGGCACAGCAAGTTTATCAGACATTACATCTACTGTACTTGTAACAGCTCATATCACAATACAGATCATTGAATGTCCCTGAGGAAGTACATGGCAGGCCAGACTACAAAGATCACATCACAAAAAGCACATCCATAACCTACAAGATGGGTAACAACTGGCTTTGACTTGCAATCTGAGTTCTGCCAGTTATCAGCTAAGAATCATGCTGCATATCCTCCGCCAAGACCTGGGGTACAAATGTCAGTGTACGGAAAGCAAAACTAAAGCCACATGGTCTGCAAGTTGTAACTGGACTTGCCAGTATAGTACCAAGTGCCAAACCTGAGTGTGTTTACTAGTTTGCAACCAAACCGTCACTTATTCACATGTATGTGTAACATACTGGTAGCATCAGTACTAGGTACCCTATTCACAAACCCATGGCCGTTTTTGAGGGGGGGGTGGATACACAACTATAATTTGCCAACAACAAGTATACCGAGGAGTGTATAGGAAACTCCACACATGTTTGTCTCTACCGACACACCACAGGTAAGGTCTATCTACAATTAGGAGTCAGCAAAGCCTAGAGCACTCATAGGGTCAGACATGGCAGGGAATGCAGAACTTGGTACACAACAGATACTTCCAGTGAGGCCTGACTTACATCAGACACAGAGTTGCTAGAACACCCATGATCATGAATTGCATGCACACCTAGGCCATTGCACTCAGGTTCCACAGACTTGTAGCACTACATGTGGAAGTACATGCTGCTAGGAGTTTCTACCTACTGTTTCAAAATAACGTAGGTAAATAGGGAAGCAGATGTCTATTGGAAAGCTATTTGCTGTACCAATCTTAGAGAATGTGAGTCTGACAGGCTGACTAAATTGGGGCTGACTTCCATTGCGACTCTTCGTGATACAAGTGTCATACACATGACTAACCCCTGTACTCACAGTGGGGCCTACAGGGATGTCCTACAATCCCTACATGATACCATTGGAATGCATTGGCCAACTCAAAACATGTGAGAACTGCATTCCCACTCATGGAACAAGAGGAAAACTTGCCCAACGCATCACACCTTGCTATGCGTCCAACTCACACGAGTCCATAACCAGCAAACACAACACATAACAGACATATCAACACTTACTGGAGTGGTTGGGGTCCTCAAATGTCGCCACCTCTCCCACAGTGTAGGGTGCTGGTCCACCTGTAAGGTATGGAAGGAAGAAATGTGCTCAAAATCTGTGCACAGTGCAACAATTTCATATGCATATACAATGTGTAGGCTGAATAAGGAAATGGCAGCCATTCAAACATGATGGTACTGCATCTGATATATCACGGCCAACTTGTACATAGCATGGGTCTCCTGTGACAGTTACACACATATCTGCACACATACATTGGCCCTAACAATCATGTGGTTGCAAATATGCCCCGTAATTAGTGAGCAGTAAAAAATATGGAGTGTAATCATCTCATCATGTGCATCCAAGAGAGACATCCAAAGCCTGGTTACTTGAGGACTGCATTACCAGTCAAACATGCCTTGTGGCCATGACACATTTATTGCACATAGGTCCAATGTACAGAGGGAGGTGCAAAGACTTTTGTAAGCCATCCTGTTGTTACAGTTTATTCAATTGATGTGGCCTAGCTATGGTGATTTGCACCAACCATGGAGATGTGAGGCCATGTGCATACACTTGGACTGCCATCCATATTTGGACTGTGGCTCAACTAATTCCAACAAACATCTTAAGATGTTAGCTGAGGGTACCTTACACCTTTGCACGATGTTTTCAAATCAAGAACTGACATGTATCAAAAAAGATCAAGGAACACAATAATCCCACACATTCATAGTACTTCTGTGAACGCTTTCCTTCCACACTCACCAGACTCACATGAGACATATGTCAGAGCCACTTTCCTATTATCAATTGACGTGAAGGCAGCACTCATTTTCTGCATCATGTAGTGATTCCAAAGTCAGTCTAGCAATTGCGTCAACAAAGTTGGCCTAAATGTTGGTACATCTGTACTTCTCTGTCAATAGTACCCTATATAGACATGATTGGCTCATATTTAGTTTGCTTTTCTGACAAAAAGGCCGCACCAATTTCCTTCATGGAAAAGTAACCTGTAAGTTTGCTGAGCACGTGCTACCTGACAGCTAGCAATTGTGATCCTTGCCATAGTGCATCAATGATCCCTTTATATTTCCCCAGCATTACACACAGTCAGCAAGTTAGCTGGCAGACATTGTACTAATCCCCTGCTGTCACTACAGAGCATTTAATAGTGCACATTAACATAATTCGTACTCACCAACAGTGCCACCAATCATGATTCCCAGGTGGTCCAAGAGATCCTGCTCCCTGGTGATGAGGTCAGCCCACCGGTGCTTCAGCCTGTGGTCACTCCTCTGGCTGGCATACACACGCTGCAGGTGAGGCAGCACTTTTCCCAACCGGATTCTGCGCGCCTCTATTGGATACCCCTGCATCACCCTGCCCCCTGCCTGGATCATGAGCGGCAAGAAATGCGTCACAAGCCAGATGAACCCCCCCAACTCCTCTTCCCCCATCCTGCCAAGACGTGGCCTACCAGACATACTTAGAAGTGAAATGGAATAGGGGTAAAAGAAATAGAAAGGGGAAAAGGGGGAAAGTAGGGGTAAAAAGACAGAAAAAAAGTAAACCTAAACACTAAAAGAGCCCAACTATCCCCAAACTAACACTACCCACAACAGACTCCCACAAACAACAAAAACACAAGATAAATGGACAAATGTAGACAAAACACAGTAGTACAGTATACACCAACAATATTTATTTCACAAATTGACAATAGAGTTAGCACACAGCACAAAAACAGCACAAAATCTCAGAACAACACTCTCTACACAGCCACACAGTCTAGAAGGATCATAGACTGCAAAGTGAAAGTACACCCACTGTACATGATCTGTAAACAGGATATCCTATTACATCCCTTCCTGTATGAAAAGTCCCGCCTTTTTCGCGTTATGCGTCATTTTTTGTTTACCAAAACTGTATTTGCGTAATTTTTTTTGACCCACAGATGTGAAAATTAACCCGCATCCACATAATAGTACATGGACTGTACAAATATCTGGATGCAGGCTAAATTTCACTCCTGTGCGTCAAAAAAAATGACGCAAATACAGTTTTGGTAGTTACAAAATGACGCATAACGCTAGGGACGTCAAAATTACAGTGCATTAACTGGTTTGGGGCATTTTTACTTGTTTTTTGGTTATGTTACATTTGGGACACATCAGAGATTGGCTAATTGAAGACAGTATGGTGTTGATGGTGTATGTTCACATGTGTGACATCATACTGCAGCGGAACATGATCCACTACTCCCTTCACAGTATTTTTACAGTTGGCTGACGCAATAGATGGTCATAAGTGTGGCCTACATATATGTGTTGCACAAATTAGGCATGTTTGGCATAAGGAGAGGATAGCAATGTGACGCACATATGTACAATACCTAAATGCCTTTGGCTCAAATTGTGTGCTTTGGCAACTAATGTGTTTGTTGACCAAGTGTGTGTGTGTATCACATGAAGCATAATTGTACATATGCTTGTATGAATGTGACGTCCATGTGTCCAATCCTTAGATGCAAGTCATATTGGAAATGAGCGAGGGCATGTGTTAGTCATACATGTAACAACACCCGTAAAGTGTACTTCCAAGTTTTAGGGTCACGTAGACACCACATGTGACATAGCATGCACCAGATGGATGGCAGACGCTTGTTCATGTGAATGGTCCACATTTTCTACATCCTATGCACTACAGTATTGGTAAGAGCTTCCTAGGCACTACTTGGAGAATCCCACAGTGAGTCATACACATGCATTGAGGAAGTGGGTAACATGTTGTTTGCACAGACAGACAAGGGTGAATCTCAAATGTATGATGACACCATAGTTGAGGCCATAGAAGTGAGCCCCAACTATCAAGTGGCTGTGGTGGACCAGCATACAAGACAGCACGTGTCCACTTATTTCCAGTGATCAATTGCACATAGGTGTCTTGTTCATGTGTGTGGTCCAATGATGATCCTGTATATCTTTTGGGGTGTAATTTGTCACAGTTCGGTCCAGGACTCATCATGAGTCAGTGGCAGCTATTCCTGTATCTACTGAGTATCCTTGGTTGATCAATGTGAGTAAAGTGGATGTGGACATGTGAACCTACATGTGGATGGTCCCACCCTGTCACTAAAGACGTGTAATAAGACAGTCAACAGGACAACCTTGATGTGCTGAGTGAGATAATGTCTCAGGTGTCATGTTCCGGCAGGTGTCATTACAACATTTGTACACAGGTTGGCCTCTGCACTTCCCACTGCATCTGGGAACATCATAGCCTCTGTGCTGATTATTCTCGCAGCTATTCACCACACACGGCCCATCACTATGTTGTGCGCACTGTGATGCTGTGTGTGAACTGTCATGGTCCTGACATTTGTGTATTATTCATGGACATTATCAGAGGTTGCTGGTTGTGCTGAAAGCCCCGTACCCAATCCCTGCCTTCGGCCCTGGGACACTGTCACACTTTGTCATTCATGCATAAATGCAACCCAGACAAGGAATGGGCCATGAATTTTGCTTTTCCAAGAGGATGTAACTCAAATGGTACAGTTAAAAGGCAGATGATGCTATACAATGTATTTGTGTATGCATGGAAGAAGCCCATGCCCAATACCCCCTGATGAATGAGAGGCTTGCTAACGCAAGTGTGGTACTTATGTAGACACAAGGATACTTTAGTGTGACGCACAGACAGTTGCCAGTCAGGCTGACAGAATGCAAGGTGATTCAGGATCCAGCTACTTGACAAGTAACGTAATCAGTGGTCCGACTGAGACTGTTTGGAGGACAAACTAGACAGTTGACATGTCAAACTGTGTATGTCCTGTGTTTTTGAAGGTGACACATGAACCCAAGGGCTGTGTTACGCGGCTTAATTAGTATCAATGCTTGACGGTGTAATTGACTAAATGGCAACTCCTATGCTGTTCCAGGCATCATCAGGAGCAGTGCTTTTTGAAATGGGTGGTGTGCATGGAGGTGATCGCAGGTGTGGGCTGCATCTGTTTCTCACCAGTCCTGTAGGTGAGACTTGCATTCTAAGGGCCAACAGACATTTTCACAGGGGAAGCAATCTACAGGTGCTAACAGGGCTTTGAAACTAGAAGACAGTGTATTAATTGACCTGACGTCCTTGCAGTCAGATGTTCTATAACAATGGCATACCATAGGAAAGGGTGTAGCAGACTGGTTTGCTAATGTTGGTCTGTGTGTGTAGAGGAGGGAATATCAGGGTACACATCTTAGTATTCCAGGGACCTCTTCCGACAGGTGGGTTGTGACCAGGTGCATGGGTGTGTCAGGAGTTAGGAAATGGGCTGACATGTACATGGAATGTCATGTGTGCAATGCTGCTCATATGTGTGGCACTTGTGCTGTCTCTGTTCTGCTTCTATGGGACTCTGGTCACATATATTCCTTGCAAATACTGGATGCAGTTGGACTTACTGCTGTCAAGGGTCTGGTCAGGCATTCCTGTTACTGATGCCAAAGCACATTGACTGCCTAATTAATGAGGCTTGTTTTCCCCTTATTCAGTGATGGTGTCTTAGTTGTGTGCCATATGCTGCGTTGGAACTTGATTTCAACATGTATGTGTGAAATAGTTGTGGTCCTCTGCTATTGGCCTTCAAATGAGAAATGTACATGATATATGTCAGTAAGAGTGTGTGTGTATGTGACCATTGTATGTTAGACATCACATTAGCTCTGGGATGTTCTGTGTCCTACTCAGTATCTCAGCAATGCTCCATGAGGCAACACTCTTACTCTGATAAGTAGAGATGAAGGTGTGCAAAAAGGAATAGCCAGACCATGATATGGTGATTAGAATAGGTGTTTATTTAAATTAGTTAACTAAAGTGGTGAAGGTGATCATATTAAAAAAAAATTGGTGACGATCTGTTGCCACCTGTGTATACTAGCGGCCGTGTTCTGTAGTTCCCCCTCCTGTTGCAGGCCAGCATCCTCCTCTTCCTCCTCTTCAGCCATGTGTGGCTCTGGTTCCAGGAGGGGAATGTTTCTTTTGATACAAATGTTGTGCAATATTGCACATGTGAGGATGATCCTACAGACCATCTCCGGGGAATATAGGAGGCTACCACCAGTGATGTCGAGGCACCGGAACCTTGACTTGAGGATGCCGAAGGTCCTCTCGACAATGCTGCGTGTCCTCCTATGGGCGTCGTTGTAGGCACGCTCTGCAGCAGTACTTGGGTTGCCAAATGGTGTCATGATCCATGGCTGGATGCCATACCCCTGATCAGCTGCAAGAGAAAATGATTGGGATCATATTGATGTAGCTGGCATCATTGAAATCACCTTTCATGGCAGTAGTTGTCTTGTGTTGTCTCTGACTCTTTTGTGTAATAATGTGGCATTCTGGGGGTCATTCTAACCCTGGCGGTCGGTGATAAAGCGGCGGTCAACCCGCCAACAGGCCGGCGGTCGAAAAAATGGAATTCTGACCCTGGCGGGAACCGTCAACACAGCCCGCCACATTAACACTCCGACCGCCACGGCGGTACAGACAAACAGCGCGGCGGTCACCGCCAATAGGCAGGCGGCAGACAATGTACCGCCCACACTATCATAACTCACCAATCCGCCACCTTTTCCGGGGCTGGAGCCCCGCCGATAAAAACACGGCGGAAACAGACTACGAACGGGAAAACGCTCACCAAAACACACTCCACGAGTACGGAGGACAGCATGGAACCCGAATTAAAAATCCTACCTGCTCTCGTCTACCTTCTCATCTACCACGAGTACGAACGCCGGCGCAGACGACAATGGTGAGTACTGCACCTACGACACACGGGAGGGGGGAGGAGGAAAGGTTACGGCCACACACATATGCGACCCCCAAACAATGTACACACCAATGCAGAGCAACAATGCACAGTGACACCACCCAAACCCCCCTGAAAAATGCAAAGACATAATTAAATTGTGAAGACAAATTTAAATAACAAATAGGCTCTGATAAATATAGGTCAAATATGCAAAATATCCATACCAAAATAATACAATATACACTGCCATGGAGAACCGAGGCAATTAGTCCTCTACATCAAAATTAAATAGAACAGTCCGTGGGCCACAGTGTAGCGACACAAGGGCAAAGCCCACACAGGAGACCTGAGTCCTTTGGAGAGAACACTGCAGGGGCATCTGATGAAAAAACTACAGGCACCTCAGGGGGAAGGGAAGGGGGGGGCACCACAGCCACATGAGTCCATGACGCCAGATCCACGAAGGGGCCACCATGCCCATTGATGTATCCTGGGGAGTGCAAAGCCACAGTCTCTCAAGTCTCTACAGTGGGTGGGCTGCCCACTGTGCCATCCTGGGGAGTGCAAAGCCACAGTCTCTCAAGTCTCTACAGTGGGTGGGTTGCCCACTGTGCCATCCTGGGGAGTGCAAAGCCACAGTCTCTCAAGTCTATACAGTGGGTGGGTTGCCCACTGTGCCATCCTGGGGAGTGCAAAGCCACAGTCTCTCAAGTCTATACAGTGGGTGGGTTGCCCACTGTGCCATCCTGGGGAGTGCAAAGCCACAGTCTCTCAAGTCTCTACAGTGGGTGGGTTGCCCACTGTGCCATCCTGGGGAGTGCAAAGCCACAGTCTCTCAAGTCTCTACAGTGGGTGGGTTGCCCCCTGTGCCATCCTGGGGAGTGCAAAGCCACAGTCTCTCAAGTCTCTACAGTGGGTGGGCTGCCCACTGTGCCATCCTGGGGAGTGCAAAGCCACAGTCCATCAGGTGGATGACAGTCTCCACTGGTCAAGGAGGAGGCATGGTGGGCACATTGAACCATAAACAGTGCTTGACAGGAAGGGCCCAGCGGAGCGGTGCTTGAGACGGCGGTGCCCAGCGGAGCGGTGCTTGAGACGGCGGTGCCCAGCGGAGCGGTGCTTGAGACGGCGGTGCCCAGCGGAGCGGTGCTTGACAGGAAGGGCCCAGCGGAGCGGTGCTTGACAGGAAGGGCCCAGCGGAGCGGTGCTTGAGACGGCGGTGCCCAGCGGAGCGGTGCTTGACAGGAAGGGCCCAGCGGAGCGGTGCTTGAGACGGCGGTGCCCAGCGGAGCGGTGCTTGACAGGAAGGGCCCAGCGGAGCGGTGCTTGACAGGAAGGGCCCAGCGGAGCGGTGCTTGAGACGGCGGTGCCCAGCGGAGCGGTGCTTGACAGGAAGGGCCCAGCGGAGCGGTGCTTGACAGGAAGGGCCCAGCGGAGCGGTGCTTGAGACGGCGGTGCCCAGCGGAGCGGTGCTTGACAGGAAGGGCCCAGCGGAGCAGTGCTTGACAGGAAGGGCCCAGCGGAGCAGTGCTTGAGACGGCGGTGCCCAGCGGAGCGGTGCTTGACAGGAAGGGCCCAGCGGAGCGGTGCTTGACAGGAAGGGCCCAGCGGAGCGGTGCTTGACAGGAAGGGCCCAGCGGAGCGGTGCTTGACAGGAAGGGCCCAGCGGAGCGGTGCTTGAGATGGCGGTGCCCTGTTCAGCGGTGCCTATCTTCACGGCGGGGCCCTCTTCAGCGGTGCCTATCTTCACGGCGGGGCCCTGTTCAGCGGTGCTCTTCTGCACGGCGGGCCCTCTTCAGCGGTGCCTATCTTCACGGAGGGGCCCTGTTCAGCGGTGCCTATCTTCACGGCGGGGCCCTCTTCAGCGGTGCCTATCTTCACGGCGGGGCCCTGTTCAGCGGTGCTCTTCTGCACGGCGGGCCCTCTTCAGCGGTGCCTATCTTCACGGCGGGGCCCTGTTCAGCGGTGCTCTTCTGCACGGCGGGCCCTCTTCAGCGGTGCCTATCTTCACGGCGGGGCCCTGTTCAGCGGCGCCTATCTTCACGGCGGGGCCTGTTCAGCGGTGCCTATCTTCACGGCGGGGCCCTGTTCAGCGGTGCCTATCTTCACGGCGGGGCCCTGTTCAGCAGAGCTCTTCTGCACGGCGGGGCCCTGTTCAGCGGTGCCTATCTTCACGGCGGGGCCCTGTTCAGCGGTGCTCTTCTGCACGGCGGGGCCCTGTTCAGCAGTGCCTATCTTCACGGCGGGGCCCTGTTCAGCGGTGCCTATCTTCACGGCGGGGCCCTGTTCAGCGGTGCCTATCTTCACGGCGGGGCCCTGTTCAGCGGTGCCTATCTTCACGGCGGGGCCCTGTTCAGCGGTGCCTATCTTCACAGCGGGGCCCTGTTCAGCGGTGCTCTTCTGCACGGCGGGGCCCTGTTCAGCGGTGCCTATCTTCACGGCGGGGCCCTATTCAGCGGTGCTCTTCTGCACGGCGGGGCCCTGTTCAGCAGTGCTCTTCTGCACGGCGGGCCATCTTCAGCGGTGCACATCCAGTAGGTCAAGGGAGCCAGACCTGTGCTGGACTCCCTGCTCAGTCGCCCTCCGACCGTGATGTTTCTGGACCCTTCGGTGACGGAGTCCTGTGCCCTTTGTGTCCTCCTTTACAGCTGGGATGTGGCATGTGGGGCCCACCTGCTCTGCGCTCCTGCTGGCTGACTTCTCCGCCCTGCTGCCCTTTCGCTCCTTAGATGGGGCTCTCGGGCCCTTGCCTCCCCTAGATGTTGTGGCTGGTGAAGTGGGCGAACTTTGCTCCTTGGGGGCAGCCGTGTCAGTCCTCGCACAGCGGCCCTTTTGTTTCCTGGTCCTCTTGCTGGGGGGGGGCTGGATGTGTCCTTGCTGCTGATTGAGGTGTCACTGCTGGCAAAGGGTGGACTCCAGAACCCATGCACAACAGTGACAGTTGAAGCTGGGCTGGTGGTGGCTGAGGTGCTCTTGGGACTCTTTGCAGATGGAGGGGGTAGGTCATCAGAGGGAAAGAGGTTAAGATTAGCCAGGAAAACTTTTTTAGGGCCAAGGTAAAGGGTAGGAGAAGTGGTGATGGGAGTGGAGGAAGAGGATGTGGGTGTAGGAGAGTCAGGTGTGCTGTCATTGGGTGAAGGTGCTGGTGCTGTAGGCTGTCGTGAGGTGGGTGTCTGTTGGGTGGGTGGCTGCCTGCGTTTGTGTGTCTTGGAAGAGGGGGTGACAGACACAGTGGGAGAGGACACAGGGGACGTGTAAATGGCAGTGGGGGTGGTGACTGCACGCGTGCGGACTGTACAGGAGGGTGTGGTGGTGATGGAAGCACTGGCTGATGTTGGTGTGCATGCAGGTGTGAGTGGAGACGTCACAGGGAGGGAGGAGGGAGATGAGGAGGAGGGGGACACAGGGGTGGTAGTGACTGTTGGAATGTCTGCATCTGGGTGTTGCTTGGGTGAGTGTTTGTGGGATCTGTGGTGCTTGTGTCTGGATGAGCTGCCCTTGGGTGTTGAGGTGTGTGCAGGCTGGTCAGATTGTGTGGATGGGATAGGCTGAGGAACAGGAGACAGAGACAGGGTGGAGGCAGTCAGAAGAGGGAGGCTGGAAACAGGGACAATGGCTGCCGTCAGTGCTGAGGCCAGAGCAGTGAACGATCGTTGATGGGCAGCCTGACCCGAATGAATGCCCTCCAGGTAGGCATTGCTCCGATGCACCTCCCTTTCTACCCCCTGGATGGCATTCAAAAGGGTAGTCTGCCCAACAATGAGCGTCCTCACAAGGTCAATGAGCGAAGGAGACGCCCGCCTTCCTGGGCGAGCGGGCACGGAGCGTAGGCTGAGGGGCTGCAGGGAGGGCGGGGCTGGTGCGCTGGGTGGCGGCTGTACCTGTAGAGGCGGGGGCACGGATGTTGCCGCCACCGCTAGGGAGCACCCATCCGAGGACGTGTCTGTGTCGCTGGTCTCACCACCGGTCCCCGTTGTGGTGCTCCCCTCGCCCTCCCGATCACTGGTGTCCTCGGTGTCTGTTCCTGGGCCCACCGGGGCCTTGTGACTTGCAGCTCCCTCGTGCTCCGATGCCAAATCTCCTCCGCCTGATGATGCTAATGCACACATGCACAAGAAGATGAAGAAGAAGGGTGGGGGGAGAAAAAAGAAGACCAGGTTGAGTGCATGCAATGTCAACACCGTTGGAGGAGAGGACAGACACAGGAGCCTCATGCACTAAGCCGCGCATTCGGGGTACACTACTCAGTACTTCTGACTAGGACAACAGGTCAAGGGACGACAAACGCGCACATGTGTGAGGCTGGACCATCAATAGCTGTACTTGTCACCCTACAGAGGTGGGGGCCGGGAGCACAGGGCCATGCCTAAGGGAGAGGACTACACTACAGAAAGCGCCCTGGCCTAATGTCACCCACAACCCTCCTCCCCCACCCAGACACCTCCACTGCGCAGAAAGATAGCAGAATGTGCTGATACTCACCTCCTTGTGTCTGCTGTGATGCTCTCAAGCGCCCATCCAAATCAGGGTAGGCCACCGCCAGGATCCGGAACATCAGGGGGGTCAGGGTACGACTGGCACCCCTCCTAGGTTGGGAGGCCATCCCCAGCAGTGACTCGGCGGTCTTCCTGGTCCCGCGGCGGATGTCCTCCCACCTCTTGCGGCAGTGGGTGCCCCATCTGACGTGGACCCCCAGGGCCCGGACTTCCTTGGCGATGGCACTCCAAATCTCGACTTTCT
The DNA here is from genome assembly GCF_031143425.1 of Pleurodeles waltl. Classification (NCBI taxonomy): domain Eukaryota; kingdom Metazoa; phylum Chordata; class Amphibia; order Caudata; family Salamandridae; genus Pleurodeles; species Pleurodeles waltl. The sequence goes on along the minus strand of NC_090440.1, from coordinate 955,243,889 downwards.
GATGGGCGCTGACCTATGTGACATGTACAGGGTGGGAAGGAAACATTCATCAATTTACTGCATGTTAGATGTGATTGGCCCCCCCTCCCCAACCTTGCCATATGGCACATGCTCTCATCTGTCGTGCGTTGCACTCCTCATTCGCCCCCCCACCCCACCAACTTACATCCACCCCACTCCACACAGGCATCGCCCATTCCATGTGCACCCGGTGTACTTACCTGTTGGTCTGGAGGACCGTAGAGTAACGCATACTGGGGGAGGACCCCATCCACAAGCTTCTCCAACTCTTCAGACGTGAAGGCAGGGGTCCTTTCCCCAGTCGCAGCAGCCATTGTCAGTTCCAGACCGAGGTCACAGCAGCACTTGCAGTATAGGTCCTCTCCTGTGGATGATCAGGTCTCGAGTGATTAAGCAGATAGAAAATGGCGGTCACGCCCGCGGCGGTGCGTACCGCGGGGGTGCGTACCGCGACCGCCGGCGCACATCGTCATTGGCTCCTGAAACCCATAGGTTCAATGTTAACCAATGCGGCTTCATATAGCGGTCTTCGACCGCCTACCGCCACGGTGTGCTCCGCCAGCGCATTGACCTCACATCCCATTGTCCCACTTCACAGGTCAGGCAGCCCCCATTTCAAGGGCCCACATGGCATAATTTCTACTGCGTCACACAGGCCTAGGCCTTGCATTGCCACACATACACGCCTTTCAATACATAGATAACCGTGTGCTATACAAGCTGTGGTGAACGTACCAGTGATTAGCTTGACTCTGTGCTCCATGTTGTCATTCCTAGGCACCGTCCGCTGGGACTTGCGAGGAGAAGGATGAATCCTCGCGTGTACCGACCGCTGGTGGACCTGTCGACAATGGAAGAACGCCACATCATACTACGATACCGACTTGACCGTGCCACTATCCATGAACTGTGTGCCCAGATGGAGCCAGCCCTGATGTCCCCCATCCGCCAACCCACAGGAATTCCCCCTCTGGTGCAGGTGCTGTCAGTCCTCCATTTTCTTGCAAGTGGCTCATTCCAGACAACAGTGGCCATGTCATCTGGAATGTCTCAGCCCATGTTTTCAAAAGTTTTGTCTAGAGTGTTGTCTGCCCTGACGAAACACATGCGGAGTTACATTATATTCCCTGAGGAGGTTGATTTGGCCACTGTGAAGGGTGATTTTTATGCCCTTGGACATATTCCCAACATAATTGGTGCCATTGATGGGACCCATGTGGCCTTAGTCCCCCCAAAAGACGATGAGCAGGTGTACAGAAACAGGAAAAATTACCATTCTATGAACGTCCAGGTGGTCTGTTTGGCTGACCAGTACATCTCCCATGTGAATGCCAAGTTCCCTGGTTCCGTGCATGACGCGTATGTGATGCGTAATAGCAGCATCCCTCATATGATGGAACAGCTACAGGGACAATGTGTGTGGCTAATAGGTGACTCTGGTTACCCCAACCTGCCTTGGCTATTGACCCCAGTGAGGAATCCCCGGACCAGGGCAGAGGAACGGTACAATGAGGCCCATGGGCGAACTAGGAGGATCATAGAAAGGACCTTTGGCCTCCTGAAGGCCAGGTTTAGGTGCCTGCATATGACAGGGGGATCCCTGATGTACACACCAAAGAAGGTGTGCCAGATCATCGTGGCCTGCTGTATGCTTCACAATCTGGCATTGCGACGTCAGGTGCCTTTCCTGCAGGAGGATGGTCCAGATGGTGGTGTTGAAGCAGCTGTGGAGCCTGCGGAGAGTGAAGAGAGGGAAGACTCAGAGGACGACACAGACAACAGGGACAGAGTTATCCAACAGTATTTTCAGTAGCACACAGGTAAGAAACACCCACGCCATTTTACTTTTCCTGAAAGCCTCCTGCATCTCAACTTTGTCTATGACCCCCCAGTTCTTTTAAACTGATGTTTGATTTTCCCTTCCCTTTTCAGTGCTGTATGACCCACTGCGTGACTTCTGCTTGGTTAGCCCATGGACTAATGCTTATTGATCTCGGTATGTGTTCAGCACAAAGTTAACAGAACATAATTGATCTGTAATGTGTTATACATTTGTAAATAATACAGCCTGACTCCTGATTGATTTCAGTGCATTGAGTGATTTATTTTTTGTGCTAGATAATGGTACATGATATTAACACAGTGATGGGTGGGGGTGGAGTAATGTCCATGGCAGAGACCAGTTCTCAGTCTCACAGGTGCATTGTCCATATGCCTGTGGAAGGATGGAGCAGGGGCAGTTCAAGGTTGGACAGGGTGGCAATGTGGGACAGTGGGATGACTTCAGGGGGTATCTCATGCTGGCGGGGGTCTTGACATCCTACTCTGTCTATTTTTTTGATCTCAGGCTCCTCTTGCGGGGTGGTTGTTCTTCAGCAGGAGGTGGGGTTCTGGTGGCCTGTCGTTGTGGTGGGGCCTCCTGTCCACTAGCGCCGGCGGAGGTGGTAGGCTGTTCCTGGTCCGGGCTAGTGACAGGGGCCCTGTGTGGTGCCACATGGTCCCGCAACGTGTCTTCTATCCGGTTGAGGGCCTGGACTATGCTCCCCATAGCGGTAGAGATGTTGGTGAGTTGATTGGTGAACCCCATGTAGCGTTCCTCCTGCTGTGCCTGGATCTCCTGGAACCTGGCCAGTACCGTCGCCATCGTCTCTTGGGAGTGGTGGTAGGCTGCCATGATGGTGGTGAGGGCCTCTTGGAGAGTGGGTTCCCTGGGCCTCTCCTCCCCCCCCTGTCGCACAGCAGCCCTCCGAGTTGCCCGGTTTCCCCCGGCCTCTGTCCCCTGGACGGTGTGACCACTACCACTGCCTCCAGGTCCCTGTTGTTGTTGGGGTGTTGGGCTAGCCTGGGTGCCCTGTAGTGGCAGACACACCGCTGATTGACCTGTCCTAGAGACAGAGGCATGGGCCCGCTGGGTGGGAGCTGTGCTGTTGTTCCCAGAGGGGGTTGGGTCTGCTGTGGCTGCCTGAGGGGAACCGACTGTCCAGAGGTCCCCGATGGTCCGGGCTGGTCATCAGGTTCCAGGTCGACAGAGCTGCTGTCATCACTGGGGGCCTCTTCCAGGGGGGGATGGACATTTCTGGACCCTCCTGGCCGGTGTGTTGGCGTTCGGGTCCTGCATGGGGTAAGGGAGTATGGTTATTGTTTCTGTGTGTGCTATTGCGTGCGATTTATGGGTGCCCTTGTCCCCCAGTGCTGTCATTCCCTTGGGGGAGGTGTTGTGGGGGTGTTTGGGGGGGGGGGGGGTATGTGCAGTGGTCATGCTTAGGTGATGGGTGTCCATAGTTTGTGGTGGCATGCAGGGGTTGGTGTTGGGTGGGTTGTGCTGGAGAGACATTCTCAGGGAGGATGTGTGATGGGGGGTTGGGGGTGAGGGTGGGGATGGGGGTTAGCATGCTGGGGGGGGGGGGGTGAAGTAGTTGAGATTGTACTTACCAGAGTCCATACCTCCGTGTACTCCAGCGAGGCCATCAGGATGCAGGATGTTTAGTACCTCTTGCTCCCATGCTGTGAATTCGGGTGGAGTGGGTGGGGGTCCCCCGCCAGTCTTCTGCACTGCGATGTTGTGTCGCGAGACCATCGAGCGCACCTTTCCCCGTAAGTCGTTCCAGCGTTTGCGGATGTCGTCTCGATTTCTGGGATGCTGTCCCACCGCGTTGACCCTGTCCACGATCCGCTGCCATAGCTCTGCCTTCCTGGCTATAGTGGTGTGCTGCACCTGTGAGCCGAAGAGCTGGGGTTCAACTCTTATTATTTCCTCCACCATGACCCGGAGTTCTTGGTCCGAAAACCGTGGGTGCCTTTGGGGTGCCATGGGGTGGTGTGGATGAGGTGTGGGGTGGTGTATATGGTAATGAGAGTGTTGGTGTGTGGTGCTTTGTGCTTCTATGTGGTCTGTGTGATGGTGTAGTGTGCCTCTGTGTGATGTAGCTCTCTATTCTGTGATGTGTCTCTCTCTCCTTCGTCTCTGATCTTCGGTCGTAGGGGTTTGTGGGTGATGTGGGTGTGTGTTTTATAGTTGATTGGATGTGTGGGAGTGTTGTTTGTATGTGTGTCAGGTGTGTGTATTTCAAATTGTCGAATGTGGCAGTGTTTTGTATATGTGTGTGTATTTTGACTGCGGCGGTGTGTACCGCCAATGGAATACCGCGGTTGAAAGACCACCGCGTGGATTCGTGGGTCAGAATGGCATGGGCGTGTTTGTGTTGGCGTGGCGGTGGAGGTTTGGTCATCTCCAGTTTCCCGCGGCCCGCTGATGAGGCGGCCTTCCTTGGATGTCGGGTTTTTGGCGGTTTCACAGTTGGTGGTCAGAATGACCGTGGCGGTTTACCGCGGCCGCGGCGGTAGAATGGCGGAGTTCTGACCGGCGGTATAGGCCTTTTACCGCTGAGGTCAGAATGACCCCCTCTATGTTTGTAGGATGTACCATCTGCATTGCATTGTTTCCTTGGCAGAACGAGTGTTTGTCTGCTAACCGTTTGTCAGCAGTATATTTTGGGATTTGCAGTACAGTGTGCCCTCCCTAGCATTGTGACTTGTGATACAGGTGTCCGTGTGTCTTCACTGGGGGTGAGATGATAGTTCCATGCACAGTTAAAATTGATAGTGTTGTTAACACATTCTTATCAATGTACCCTGGACATCCCATACCTTTAGACTTAGGCAATGGATTAATGTAAATGTCATTGGGACACTGACAATTTGCAAGGTGACATTTAGGCAACCACACTCATTGACGTCTTAACATTAGGCTGTACAGTAATTTCAGATGTGTGACAGGTTCAATGGTGACCTAAGAAACATGGCTAGCGATGTCACAACCTCAGTGTGTTCCTGTTCACATGTTGCTGTTGTGGTGTATGTGTTGTGTGTCCTAGAGGGTTGCTGTGCAGTGTGTATATAAGTAGGTTTTTGTACTTACCAACAAGTAGTCCATTCCCATACCGTCCATCCTGGAAGTGTTCATTGATGGTGCAGTGACGGAAGATGTATGAGTCATGGACACTCCCAGGATATTTAGCCACGATGTTGGTGATCAATCCCTGGTGATCGACTATGGCCTGCACGTTGATGGAATGTGTGTGCTTCCTGTTGCGGTAGAGGTGTTCAGTTGCAGCAGGTGGCACAAGTCGTACATGTGTGCAGTTGATTGCACCAAGGACGTGCGGGAAGCCACTGATGAGGTAGAACCCCTGTTTTGTTTCCTGCTGCTTCTGCAGTGTGTTAGGGAAGCAGATGTGTCGGGGTGTCAGTCGAATTATGGCATCCAGTACTTTGGGCAAAAAGGCGGAGAATGATGGTTGAGATATCCCGCCAACCAGGGCACCAGTTGTTTGGAAAGAGCCATTTGCCAGCATATGAAGTACGGCAAGCAGCTTTGTTTCTGTTGGGATGGTGCGGGTGTCACCAAAGTGGGGGCCAACTGCTGTTCAATGTTGCACAGCAGCTGCTGAATGGCCTGCCAGTTCAACCGGTACCTCTGGATGATGTTGTGTTCCCTGAGGCCCTGAAGGGTGGTTCTTGGGCGGAATATCCTCTCCTGCCTTCTGCGCTGCCTTTGGGGTCCCTGCTGGTGTTGTTGTAGCTGCTGTTGTTGCTGCTGGGCTCTGCGTCTGCGTGTACGCTGGATTCGTATCACCTCCATGGCTCCCTGTTGCTGCTCTGCTGGTCTGCTGTTTGTTCTGTGTGTTCTGATTAAATAAAGGTGTGTTTGCCCCATTTTAGCACCTACCCTTACCCAGGCGTTAATTTTTTACGCAAATCGGGCTGTGCGTCATTTTCCGGCTCCGCCTCCTGGCCGTGCGTCATTTTTGCTAGAAAGCATAAATACAACGCACAGCCGTTTAAGCCATTTTTTGGACGGGAACGTCTACCTTGCATATAATTAACGCAAGGCGGGTTGCCGCATCCAAAAAATGACGCACACGGCGGAATTTTGTCGTCCGCATGCTCGGGCGTCAAAGTTTAAATATGGGGCAACGTTTGCGCTGATTGTGCGTTAAAATGTTTGACGCACAATCGGCGCAGACGGAGTATAAATATGCCCCTTAGTATCCTGGGTCGTGCATGATGCTTTCATCCTGAGGAATAGCAGCATCCCAAATGTGATGGCCCAACTACAGAAGCACAGTGTGTGGCTAATAAGTGAGCCCTGATTCCCACCCAGTGGATGTTGGAGTATGGGTATAGTGTGGGCCATAAGAGTTAGTGTGTGGCTAACAGTTGTCCCTCGACATTTGCAGGTGGCTCTGGTTAACCCAACCTCTCTGGCTACTGACCCCTGTGAGGAATGCCAGGACAAGAGCAGAGGAACGTTACAATGAGGCACATGGGCGAACAAGAAGGATAATTAAATGTAAATTTGGCCTCCTGAAGGCAAGGTTTCGGTGCCTCCATCTAGCAGGTGGATCCCTGTGCTACTCACCCAAGAAGGTCTGCCAGACCATCGTGGCATGCTGTATGTTGCACCACCTTGCCTTGAGACACCATGTGCCTTTTCTGCAGGAGGAGGAGGATGGAGATGCCCCTTTGGCAGCAGTGGACCCTGTGGACAGTGAAGATGAGAAGGCAGAGGATGACGAGGAGGACAACAGAACTGCAGTGATACGTCAACACTTCCAATGACACACAGGTAAGACAGTCTAGCTTCACATTTAATTGACAGTTTAATGTTTGACATTGTCACTGGCAGGCTGTGACTTCCTACTTTTATGGCCACTCACTGTACCCTTCGGCATCTCTATTTGCAGATGTTGGTGCCCCACTATCACTCCTGGTGTGTTCACTGCAGCCAACTACAGGTCTTTCCTATGTTTACATTACAGTACAGTTTAATTGCAATGTTTAAACCTTGTTAAACAAATACATGCTTAAATCATTTGACATACTCTATACTTGTATTTTTTCAAAGGGTGTTTATTTGAGTGGTAAGCAGTAGAGGGGCAAGTGCAATGGGCTGGGTTGATGATGGAGGAAAGTCCAGGGTAGAGTCCAGACTATTTGTAGCACAGGTGCATTGTCCAAGGGGCCATAGGAAGGGGAGTAATGGCAGTTCAAGGTTGACAGGGTGACAGAGTGGGACACAAGGGTGACATTCAGGAGAATCTTATTTCCTGGTGGGGGTCTTGGCAATAGTCTCTGGCTTCTGCCTGGATCGCAGGGAACGTTTGCGGGGTGGTTCTCCTTTAGCAGGGGAAGGGGTGCTGGTGGCCTGTTGGTCCTGTGGCGGGGTCTCCTGTCCACTAGCGGAAGCAGAGGTGCAGGGCTGTCCAGTAGTCTGGCTAGTGGCAGGGGCCCACAGGTGTGACACAGCCTCTCTCATAATGTTGGCCATGTCTGCCAGCACCCCTGCAATAGAGACCAAGGCGGTGTTAATGGACTTCAAGTCCTCCCTGATCCCTAGGTACTGTCCCTCCTGCAGCCGCATGTTCTCCTGCAACTTGTCCATGATCTGGCCCAGCATACCCTGGGAATGTTGGTATGCTCCCAGGATCGCAGTGAGTGCCTCCCGGAGAGTCAGTTCCCTGGGCCTGTCCTCCCCCTGGCACACAGCAGTCCTCCCAGCTTCCCTGTTGTCCTGTGCCTCTGTCCCCTGAACGGTGTGCCCACTGCCACTGACCCCAGGTCCCTGATTGTCCTGGGTTTGTGGGGTGCCCTGGGGTCCCTGTAAAGGTGGACACACTGCTGATTGATGTGTCCTGGGGACAGAGGTATGAGCCCGCTGGGTGGGTGCTGTGGTTGTGTTTCCTGAGGGGGGAGGCTCTGTGGTGGTGTGAGACTGTGCCTGGGTAAGCGACTGTCCGGAGGTCCCTGATGGGCCAGGTTGGTCATCCAGATCCAGGCGAGCAGAGCTGCTGCCATCACTGTGGGCCTCCTCTGTTGGGGGACTGGATGTTGCTGCACCTCTTTTCCGGTGACATTGGCAAGGATACTTGTGGTGATGTAAATGCAGTGTTATTGTTTCTCCGTGTGACATATTGTGCATGGGTGTGTTGCCCTCTATGGTTGTTTTTGCTCTGGGAGCTTTGCCTTGTGTGAGTTGTTATTTGGTGGGCTAGCTGTTTCCCTATGGTATGCATGCTTTAGTGATAGGTGTCCATGCAGGTTTGTGAGTGGTGTCCATGGATTGGTGGTGCATGCAGGACTTGGGATTGGGATGGGGGAGATGTGATGGTGGGGTGTGTGGGAGGTGGTGGAGTGATGGGAGTGAGGGTTGGGGTATGTGATGGCATGCAGGTAGGGGAGTGATACAAATAGTATAGAGTTGACTTACCAGAGTCCAGTCCTCCTCCTACTCCTGCCAGGTCCTCAGGATGCATGATTGCCAAGACTTGCTCCTCCTATGTTGTTAGTTGTGGGGGAGGAGGTGGGGGTCCAACGCCAGTCCTCTGCACAGCTAGTTCGTGTCTTGCTGCCACGGAACGTACCTTCCCCCGTAGGTCGTTCCACCTCTTCCTGATGTCATCCCTTGTTCTGGGGTACTGTCCCATGGCGTTGACCCTGTCCACGAGTCTTCGCCATAGCTCCATCTTCCTCGCAATGGATATCTGCTGCACCTGTGATCCAAATAGCTGAGGCTCTACCCTGATGATTTCCTCCACCATGACTCTCAGCTCCTCCGCAGAGAATCTGGGGTGTGGTTGTGGTGCCATGGGTGTTGTGTGAGTAGTGTGGGTGAGGGTGTGTAGGGTGATGTGTTGGGGTGTGTGTTGTGAAGTGCGCGGGTGGTGTAAAGGTGATGGTGGTATGTGGCTCTTGATGTGTGGGTCCTCTTGCTGTCTCTCTGTTGGCAATTAATTGTATTCGTAAAGGGTAGTGTGGGTGTGTGTTTTATAGTGGGGTGGGTGTGTGGGTGTGGTGTGTGTATGTGTGTCAGGTGTGTATAGTTTGAATTGTCCATTGTGGTGTTGTTTTGTTTGAGTGTGTGTATTTTAAGTGCAGTGGTATGTACCGCCAATGGTCTACCTTCGTTGAATGTCCACCGTGGTGATTCATGGATCATAATGTGATGGGCGTTGTTCTGTTGGTGTAATGGTGTGTGTTTTGGTACCACCAGTTAATCACTGACCTTTGGCGTGACAGAGTTGTATCTGTGGCTGTATAGTGACGGATTGGAATGTGTGTGTCATAATATGGTAAGCGGATATCCGCGGCGGCGGCAGTATGTTGGCAGCAGTCAGCATGGCGGTAAGTGGGATTTACCGCCAATGTCAAAATGAGGGCCTAAATGTCTACAGCTTTAACCTTGGCAATCAACTTATGATCAGAATTATAAAGTGGCTCAGTTTTTTTAAGTTGTAACTTATTACCATGCAATCAAGATTGCATTATGCTATACACATGGTGACAGTTCAGAGGAAAAATTCCAAGTAAGTTTAGATATCACCTCAATATCATTAAAGTATGGGGGGAACTGCATCCTTTTCATGCAAAGTAATTCACATGGGGCATACATACATAAAATGTGAATATTGTGTCAGATAGAAAAAGCCCTGGAGATAACCACACTTGACCAAAAAAACCTCAGACTGCACATCTTCCAAGACACAACCCAAATAATTCGAAAGCATTCCCTTGCTGGTTTCAACACCCTACCTCTTTCTCAAGGTGGTCCACCAGGACTAAGCAGTTGAGGATATCAAAAGCAGCAGAACGACCATGTAGAATCAATACTGCTGCCTCTTCCTGTTAAAAATGTGATGCAAACATCTTTGCAGATCTAGTTTTAATCACTCTCCCTGACCATAAACAGATATCCTCCAGTATCCTACATTCTTTAATGTGGCTCTTGAGCTGTAAAGCTTCATTTCTTCCCGGGATCTTCAATGGATAGAGTATGGCTGAGAAAATATGGAAACTTAAATTCAGTGTGTGATCAATGTAGGAAAGAACCCTCTTTTTGGCATGGTTAACCCCACTTTTTGCCTGCTTTCGGTATGCTTTGACTATTTTCACTGGGATCCTGCTAAACAGGACCCCAGTGATTGTGCTCTCTCTCTCTAAATTTGGTTGCTTAGGACTTTGCACACCCCACAATTGGCATACTGGTGCCCCCATGTAAGTCCCTAGTATATAGTACTTAGGTACCCAGGGCATTGAGGCACAAGGGGTTCCCTGTGGGCTACAGCATGTATTGTGCCACCCATGGGAGCCCATGCAAAATTTGTATACAGGCCTGCCATTGCAGCCTGCGTGAAAAGGTGCATGCACCCTTTCACTACAGGTCGCTGCACCAGGTCACTGTAAGTCACCCCTATGTTAGGCCATCCTAGCCCAGAGGGCAGGGTGCAGGTATCTGTGTGTGAGGGCACCCCTGCATGAGCAGAGGTGCCACTACAATTGCCAGCTCCATTGCACTGGACTTCGTAAGTGTCGGGGAAGCCATTTTACCCGTGTACTGGACACAGGTGTCCAGTTACATAATGATAACTCCGAACCTGGGCATTTTTGGTATCAAACATGTCAGAATCATACCCCAATACTGTTGCCAGTATTGGTTGTATTATTCCATGCACACTGGGGGCTCCTTAGTGGACCCCCCAGTATTGCTCCTATTAGTCTTTCAGGGTTTTGCAAGCAGCCAGCGCTGCTACCACCCTCCATAAGGGTTTCTGCCCTCCTGCTGCATGACCAGTTCAAGCAGGGGACGGCAGAGCAAAGGATTATTTGTGGGAGAGGAAGAAAACGCCCTCTCCCCTTGAAAATAGAAGATGTGACATGGCTTGGGAGGGGTAGGCTCCCCAACCCACTGGTATGCTTTGAAGGGCACATTTGCACCAGTCCAGGGTCCCCCAGTCCCCGCTCTGATGCGAAACTGGACAAAAGAAAGGGGAGTGACCACTTCCCAGTCTATCACCACCCCAAGGGTGGTGCCCAGAGCTCCACCAGGTGGCCAGTTAATTCTGCCATCTTTAGTCCAAGGTAGGCAGAGGCCCCTGGGAGCATCTGAGTGGTCCGGTCAGGCAGGTGGTGTCAAAGCCCCCTCCTGATAGGTGGTCACCCTGCTAGGTGACCAATCCCCTTCCTGGGCTATTTAGGGTCTCCCTCTTGGGTGGGTCCTCAGATGTGACGTGTGAGATTAAAGTAGGACTCCTCTGCATCATTTACTTAATCTTCTGGCCACTGGTACTGCAACTGGACCCTCCAGGAACCACCAATCTGCAACTTCAGTGACAACTCTGCTCTGCAACATTCTCTGTCTCCTTCCAGCAACTGCAACATTTCCCTGACTGTGCATCCTCTTAGGGCAAGTCTTCAGCCTGCACAGGAAGTAAGAAGGAATTTCCCTTGGAGTGAAGGAGTCACTCCCCTGCAGGTGCAGGCACTGACTGCAACAACGACCAGCTGCGTGGATCTGCTCTCCTCCAGAACTGCTGGATTCTGCATCACAGGTGGTGGTCTGGAGTAGTCTCCTTAGTCCTCTCTGCCAGCTGTCCAACTTGGGAGACGGTATACCCTTGCCTTTCCTTGCAGGACAGTACCCATGTGCACTGCGACTCTTGCAGCTGCCACGGCTTGTTTGCTCCTCCTCCATGGGATCTTCAGGGTCCTTTTAGCCCCAGCTTCCAGCAATTCTCCCTGCAAAGCACAGTCTCTTGTCTACTGCTCCAGCAACGTGAGACTCCTCTTCAGGTGTGCTGAGTGGGCCTCGATGCAACAGATGTGGCTGCTGCCAGTGGGTTGCCTGTAAGGGCTACCTCTTCTATTTGTGACTCTCCTGACTGCTGAGGGTCACACCGGACTCGCCTCTTTGGGTTGAGTCCCCTGTGCTTTGCTGGTCTTCTTCAGCCTTGCAACTCCTCTTCTTTCTCTGTTGCATTTGCCAAGGCTTGTTGGTGGTTCTCCAGCACCACTGACCGACTGCAACCCGACAGACGACGTGTGTCATCATCTGTATCACTCCAGGAACTCTTCTTCATCTCCTGTGCTGCACTGCTGGTCTTCTACGTCCCTCCTCGACCTGGTCCTGCATCCAGAGAAGGGTGGATAGTGGCTCCTGCCACTATGGGCACTTTATCATGAACTGGAAACAGTCCCCTTCCTTTGCAGGTCCTCTTCTGCCAGGATCCACCTTTGGGTTCTTCCAGTCTTGTTTGGGTCTTGCATAATCCTGTTCCAAAGTCCTCTTGTTAGTTTTCGGGAAAACCAGGTACTTACCTCTCCTCTCCTGGTCGCTGGGGATCACCCTAGTACTCACCTCTTGGGCTTTCTAGTTCCTTCAACTCTCTTCTACTGATTACACTTCCGTGGGTGGGGAACTGCTTTTCACATTCAACCTTGTTAGCATATGAGTTGGCTGTCCTCTAGGGCCCTCACTGTTTACCTATACATTTTGCCAATGCTTATTGCCTTCTATGCTCTTTACTGATTGCTAATGTGTATATAATAGTGTGTTTACTTACCTCCAGTTGGGAGACTGTCTTTTCAGTATTCTAGTATTTGTGTTACTATAATAAAGTACCTTTATTTTTGTAACACTGTGTGGTTCTTTCATGTGTGATAGTGATGTGTGACTATAATGGTATTGCATAAGCTTTGCATGATAAGTATTGGCTGCTCATTCACAGCTACCTCTAGAGAGCCCTGGCTTTCTAGACACTTCCTACACTTCACTAATAGGGGATACCTGGACTTGGTGTAGGGTGATAACATCATAGGTGTCCACCACACACCAGGCCAGCTTCCTACAATCAAGAGTAGCTTTATTCAAAAGAAATGCAATTGAATCTATTTTAAGCAACTAAGTCAAAGAGGAGGATCTAAAGAAAACATTCAAATAATTGGTTCCAGCAGGATCAAATCAGAGTCTAGCTATTTTAATGCAGACCTCTGGGGAAAGCCTTTAGGAAAATATGTTGATTTTTTTTATACTAGATGATGTTTCCAAGCTCAATATAGTGATGATTCTGAATTGAAAACATTTCTAATATTTACTGGGGGGATATGCTCAACAAGTGGGATGGAACAAAGTTTAGCCTGCCTAGATGTGATCATCTATTGGTTAAGTAAAATGTTGCCAGATTCTTTGGCAGCTCATCAACAAATAAGAAAATAAGGAAAAGCTACTCACTTGTAATTCTATATATATACAAAAATAGGAATGTCGCAAAACACAAAACAAAATCCCTATGCATTTTTCCATATACATTTTTAGAAACGGCTACAGCAAAAACTGATGAACAGAATTACTCCAAATGTGGTAGGAAGCTAGATCTTGTTATGCAGATTGAGCTTTCAATGATTTGGTGTAAATCCGTTCAGCAGTTACGGAGAAATTAAGGTAAAAAAATATTTGTATATCTGGGCTGTTGGTTTTGAGGGACTTCTTGGGACAGAACCCACATTGCTCTCACCCAAGGATAGCAGCATATTATGTGCTGGCAGGGAAACACATAAAATTTTTGTTCCTAGCTAGTGGAAGCATTTTCAAAGCTCCTGCCTGTTGGGAGCCAACTTTTGTGTTTGATCCTGCGTGGCGGGAGATTTTAAAATGCTCCCACCCGGCGGGAGCAAACACAGGATTCTCTGACAACTCCAGTGCAGGCAGGTAAACAGTTGTGTCCTGGGGTGGGCTCCCTGGGGCATAGCATGTGAGCCGGCCCTTGGTGATGGGGTCCCCAGGGCCATTAATGGTTCAAGGAGAGGTGGGGCCACGTGCCCCCTCCCTTTATCTAACTAGAAACAGCCCTGGGATATAGGGTTCCCAGAGCCTTTTCAAGGTTCTGAGAAGGAGGCTGCGTGACCCACTCTCCTTTTTTAATGAATTTTGGCCCCAGAGAGGCCCCCCAGGGCCTATGCACCACCTTCCCCTTATTACGTGTGTGGTGGGCTTCCCTGGGACTATAATGGTTCGGAGGGTGTGTGTCTTGACTTTCAAGCCACGGGTTCGCTGGGAGCGTGTTCAACACATACTACATGAGCCATACCACAAATCTAGGACTCAAATTCCTTTATTGATCTCTGGCTCCTAAAGGCCTCACCTTTAATGATTAATGATCCCCCGGCCCTTTGATAAAAGCCTCCTCCTGGGAGGATGGCTTTTACTGAAATAGGCACATCACCCGAAATCTTTTTAGCACATTGTTATAAATAACTTACCCAAACCTTGCTTGCCTATGAATATCCCCGTGGAGAGAGAACCACACACTCCTTACTTGCCTGAGCTCCGCCAAAGACCTTGACGAGGACTTATACCAGAATCCATCCTCACAGGCTTCATACTGCCCAACTCCTCCTCCTTGACCTCCTCCTCCAGAAAAGAAAAAACAAGTTAAAAAATAGTGTCCTAGGAACCTGTAAAAGGAATTATCAAGTGTGAACTGATGCACAGACAAAACATGCAACAAAAGGTTAGTGCAGTACCTGAAAAGGTTAAAAAGACATTAATGAGGTTGTTGAAAATTTCAGAGTTTTATGCACAACAAACTAGAGTTCCTTAAAGAAAGGCCTTGAGACCTCAAGGACAGAGGTTTAATTCTTATCCACCCAACTGGTAACCAGGAAGGTTTGGAGGATATTTACCTAAAAGCACATAAAACGTTAAGAACGGAGACTATAGAGTGTGAGGAATGTAATCCTGAATAATTTTGTGCTTCCTTTGGGCAGATAATTGAGGGAGGAATCCTCAGAAACAGAAAGACCTGCAATCCAGAAAATGAAAGGAGCTCTTTAATCCCAACAGTCAAGAGAATCAGACTAAGGTAAGGAGGGGTATTAGTCTGACCAGCAAGGGTAAAACACTGCTTTTCTGCAAATTACTGATTTTTATGTTCCTAAGCAGGATTGGTATCATCCAGTTTGAGAATCCAAAGACCCGAAGATGTTCTGAGAGGTATCGCGCTCGCTTCGCTCGTCCGTCTCTCTCTCTCTCTCTCTCTCTCTCTCTCTCTCTCTCTCTCTCTCTCTCTCTCTCTCTCTCTCTCTCTCTCTCTCTCTCTCTCTCTCTCTCTCTCTCTCTCTCTCTCTCTCTCTCTCTCTCTCTCTCTCTCTCTCTCTCTCTCTCTCTCTCTCTCTCTCTCTCTCTCTCTCTCTCTCTCTCTCTCTCTCTCTCTCTCTCTCTCTCTCTCTCTCTCTCTCTCTCTCTCTCTCTCTCTCTCTCTCTCTCTCTCTCTCCCTCTCCCTCTCTCTCTCTCTCTCTCTCTCTCTCTCCCTCTCCCTCTCCCTCTCCCTCTCTTCACAGCACCCCTTCCATCTCTCCCTCTCCCTCTCCCTCTCCCTCTCTTCACAGCACCCCTTCCACGCAGTGGTTAAATACTTGTTGAGAATCAGCCTCAGGGGGCACTGGCAGCAACTCTTCACTTTTGTAGATGCATGGAAATTAAGGTGATTGGTTTACTCGACAGAAAAGCCAAGGCTACAAACATGTATTCTTCCCAAGCGAAGATGGAGTCTGCCTTTATTTCTACCCAAGAGTTGGCCCAGGCCTTAGCTGAAGGATTTGAAGGGACCCTTTCTATGACTGAGATGGTGCAGGCACTAGCTAGTGCGCAGTCCGAGTGGCAGAATTTTAGTCAAGAGAACCAAGTTCTAATACCTGAACTGTTGCGGTATAAACTGCGGGTAAATCCTTGGGGGAGAATTTAGGAGCCAATTGCAACTGTATGGTACTAATAGGTTGTTACTGTGCAGTACTAGTAATTACTGATAGAGAGTTTGCAGCCCACCACTACAGTGCAACTATAATCAGGGCCATGGTGGGTTCCTTAAAGTACCTGGCAAGAGATGAATAAGAATGAAAGGCCCAGTCATATCCCACCACATCTACAAATACACAGTAGAGGTCTTTCACTGAACTTTAACGTCAACAAAGCTGGAGAATATCACAATGCAGGAGAGAAAAAGAGAGAGAGATGGAGGAGAGGGGGAGAGGGGAGAGAAAGGAGAGCAGAGAGGAAGAGAGAAAGAGAGCAAGAGAGAAAGAGATATGTATTGTATTCTCACCTTTCTAGACCTTGAGGTGCCCTATCAGCTGATACATTGCTTTGTTCTATTTCTTAATGGTTTGAATTTTTTGGTGGCAAAAGCCAAGACTCCACAACCAATCAGGTTTACCAATTCAGGAAGGGCTTCACATGGAGCAACTTCTACTAATACCTCTCCCACTGTCCCCTCCATGAATCTGACAGTCATAACTGCAGCTCCATTTGCCTTTGTTGCTCCAAGTTAGCGTTCATCAACCCCTTCCTAGGGGGGATGGTGAGTGGAGGGGAAATGCGGCCATATGGACTATCTCTCTTGTAAAGAATAATTATCCCTGTCTTTATAATTTTGTAGCCTTTAAAGCAGTGCTTAATTTGTAAATAAAAACGTGCTAGTGCCTATATATGTAGTCTTGTAAATTTGTGTGTGTGTGTATATATATATATATATATATATATACACCCATGTATAGGCACACATTCACACAGCTACGCAAAAAACGGGACAGGCCAGATATCAAAGTGAGAATATATTTAGTCCTTCTTTTATGTCTGACAAGTGCCGTTTTTTGCTTCTCATAATCTGGTCAATTTAATCCTAAAGCCATCTCGGCATCTTCAATCAATTTAAAGTCACTCCCTCCCCCTTCAGCTCACTCTTGCAGCTTTCTGCTTTCTCCCACTGTGAGGCTTTTTCGTTTTTCTCCTCCTCCCCCTTTCCCATATGTGTCTGTTGCTGGCAGTAAATGCTTGAGGCAAAAAAATAAGTGCCGGCCCTCAAAAATAAGTGCTGGTGCTCCGCACAGGAAACAAAAAACACAAATTAAGCACTGTTTTAAAGAGACCCTGTGAATATTATTTGCCAACAACATCTTCATGCAGGCCAGCGACAAAGAGCTCCTAGACTTGAAACAAGGTAATACGATCTAATTACATGCCTTAATCAAGGATGTTCTGTCACAAACAGTAGACCCCGGAAGACTGATCCCTCGTCGACCGTCATGATAGATTTAGGGGCTACAAAGAAACTTTGACATTTCCCTTGCAAAAACTTTGGGGATTACCTAATATTCGCAGAGATTTACCAGAGCCCGTGTGACAGTAGATGGCGCCCAACTGTGACCGGGGTTGATAATGTTTCAGACAGAACCCCTTCATCTACTTTGTGATAGTTGCCCTCTAAAACTTTGGGCCATATTTATACTCCGTTTGCGCCGAATTTGCGTCGTTTTTTTCGACGCAAATTCGACGCAAAACTAACTCCATATTTATACTTTGGCGTTAGACGCGTCTAGCGCCAAAGTTCATGGAGTTAGCGTCATTTTTTTGCTTGAACACCTTCCTTGCGTTAATGAGATGCAAGGTAGGCGTTCCCGTCTAAAAAAATGACTCCGAGGCATGTGCGTGGTATTTATACTCCCGGGCAAAAATGAAGCCCGGGAGTGGGCGGGGCAAAAAACCCCGCATTTGCGCCGGATTTTAACGCCTGGGTCAGGGCAGGCGTTAAGGGACCTGTGGGCTCAGAATGAGCCCAGAGGTGCCCTCCCCTGCCCCCAGGGACACCCCCTGCCACCCTTGCCCACCCCAGGAGGACACCCAAGGATGGAGAGACCCACCCCAGGGACATTAAGGTAAGTTCAGGTAAGTATTTAAAAAAAAAAAAAAATTGGCATAGGGAGTCCTGATTTGTGCCCCCCTACATGCCACTATGCCCAATGACCATGCCCAGGGGACATAAGTCCCCTGGGCATGGCCATTGGGCAAGGGGGCATGACTCCTGTCTTAGCTAAGACAGGAGTCATGTTAATGGGGGTTGGGCGTCGTAAAAAAATGGCACAAATCGGGTTGAGGCGATTTTTTTGCCTCAGCCTGACTTGCCCCATTTTTGGACTCCCAAACGCCATTTTCCCCTACGCCGGCGCTGCCTGGTGTACGTCGTTTTTTTTCACGCACACCAGGCAGCGCCGGTCGGCTAACGCCATTCAATAAATACGGCGCCCGCATGGCGCTTCAGAATGGCGTTAGCCGGCGCTAATTTTTTTGACGCAAAACTGCGTTAGCGCAGTTTTGCGTCAAAAAGTATAAATATGGCCCTTTGTTTCAGTTTATATGATACATCATCTGAAACTTTAATTTTCGATTTAATTGATACTTCAATATTTGAGCGATCCTATTCTATGGTTGCAGTTGTCCCCCTCCCCCCCCCCTCTCACAAACTGACTGGTTATTGCATAGATTTTTCTCTGGTGAATGAGGCTGGCCGATTATGAAGTACGATACCCGGGGAGGGGAGGTGGGGTGGGGGGGGGGCCATGGCGAACAAATTTTTGTAATTCTCAGTAATTCTCTGGTCTGGTCTAGCTCTGAGACTGAACATTGGACATGAGGGTTCAGAGAGAATAAGTAATTCCCTGTGAGAGACACTCCATCTAGTCCTTTCTGAACTGGTCATGTTTGCTTCTGGTGCTTATAGTATATATAGCGAGGATGCAAATGCTGACAGCCCTTTCTACCCTGTTTCCCCGGTGCCCCCATTGTGGGTGCAGAAACAGTGGTATAGATGGCAGAATGGCAGATCAGCCGTGGAACACTTAAAGGGCAGATTACAGTTCATCTGATGCAAGGGCACAGAACTGAACCAGGGCCATACTTCACACTCCTGAACCAGGGCCATACTTCACACTCCTGAACCAGGGCTATACTTCACACTCCTGAACCAGGGCCATACTTCACACTCCTGAACCAGGGCCATACTTCACACTCCTGAACCAGGGCTATACTTCACACTCCTGAACCAGGGCCATACTTCACACTCCTGAACCAGGGCCATACTTCACACTCCTGAACCAAGGCCATACTTCACACTCCTGAACCAGGGCCATACTATACACTCTTGAACCAGGGCCATACTTCACACTCCTGAACCAGGGCTATACTTCACACTCCTGAACCAGGGCCATACTTCACACTCCTGAACCAGGGCCATACTTCACACTCCTGAAGCAGGGCCATACTTCACACTCCTGAACCAGGGCCATACTTCACACTCCTGAACCAGGGCCATACTTCACACTCCTGAACCAGGGCTATACTTCACACTCCTGAACCAGGGCCATACTTCACACTCCTGAACCAGGGCTATACTATACACTCTTGGAGGCTTGTTTGGGTTATGCGGAAAATCTTTGTTATCACACAGGATAAGGTTATACATTCTTCCTTTGCAATTGTGTCGGAACCAATCCAATTGGCATTTAATAATATGTTCTCTAACATCCCGAATGCTCATTTGGTGTTAGGGGATAACAATCTAACACAATACCTCCCTCAGATAAGCCTTTGGGAATCACAGGCAACTGAAAAGAAACTAAGTCAAAACATGGCTTCATGGTGCAATAATGATGATAATGACAGAATACCAAGAGGCCTAGGCAGCATCTAAAGGTCTGATCCCACTCAACAGGCCTCACATTTTCCTCAATGATAGGCCATTCCACAAGGATCGATCATACAGCATCTGAAAATGCACGAAGGACTGGCTTATGCTCATTGTCAACATGGCTAAGAGAATTTCAGAAATGTCCTGATTATACAAATACAGATAAATGAGAACAATTTAAGAGCTGCTGTGAACAACTTAAGAGCTGCTATGCAGATTACAGCATTCAACAAGAGTGCAAGCGATCAATAAAGACATGGTACAATATAGAGAATTTTTGACACAGTCAAAAATAACAAATTGCAAAAAGACATACACAAGTTTAGCCATGAACCAACTTTTCCCTGTACAACTGATGAGTAATACACAACTAATGACTAACCACCCGAGGTACTAAAAAAGATTGGAAGAAGGAGACCAGCCCCTCAGAACTGTTTTTTTCTTAACTCACTTTAAAGGAGCAGCAGCAGTGATGAAAGTGAGAAGAGCATTGTACCACAACCAGCGTACCCCTACTGTTTTTTCCTAACCATTACTAACAATTTCCACCCAGACTCCCCTTCACACATGGCAGACATTTTTTTAGGGCGTGGGACGAGGCAGAGTAAGTCAATAGGACAATATTAGTGTTAGATGGACAGTCGAACCCCAAATGGTGACAAGGAACAAGGAGAACCAATTAGGTACAAGAGAACAACTTAGTTGTCAAACTCAGCCCAAGCACTTTGTCATAGAATGAAATTCAAGTTCTCAGGGATTGGGCTTCATATCTATACCGTGACTAGACAAATTTAGTCTGAGGAGTAATTCTGCCCAATTCTTTTATAAAGTGAGATTAAGATCCTTTTTAAAAAAGAAAAAAATTAGGGCTAAACGGCCATCAACACAAGACACAGGGCAATGTAATAAGTCCACCTTTCAACCCCCCACATGGCTCATACCTGCTGAACTGCAGTAAAATGGACTACAATCTTTCCCACTCAGAACAATTAGTTGTAATATCCATCGGAAACAATCATGACCTGGTCATCAAACCTGCTGATAATGGTGGAGCAATTGTAGCAATGTCCAGAGAGATGTATGGGACAGACTGTAGACAGTTGTTTTCTTTAGACTTAGAGCAACCATCCTAAGTTTCACTGAAGAAGCACTGGTACTAGGATGGATCACATGCAATGAACCAGACTTCTGTGTGGCAAAAGAGGCATGCATAAAGCACAGTCTTACACACTCTCCAAAATCCACAAAATGAGATTTCCTCTCTCAGGTAGACCAATATTGACAGGCATCAATTAAATTCTGGAACTGCTTTCACAATTTTGTGACCGTTTCCTTCGACCTTTGATGGCAAAAATGCCCTCCTACCTGAAGCATACCAAAGGCGTCTCCTGTTTCTCACATGCCCTAGTGTGAATGAGGTCAGTGATCTGCTTATCACTGTGGACCATAGAGGCACTGTGTAACAGCATACCCCAGGGGCAGACATTGGAGGTGGTGGAAGCACTATTGCGTAACACAGGACACCATTACTCCAACATGTTTTTATGGAGTGGGCCAAGAAAGCCCTCACAGAAAATGTCTTTGAATATGAGAGCACCCTTTATAATCAAGCCCAGGGAACTTCAATGGGCAGCACTTTGGCTACGAGCCTAGTCTGCTACTAGGTCCATCAATTTGAGTGTGACAGCATCTTCAGTGACACTAATTCCTATAAGGAAGAAGTAACAATATGGGAAGGTACAATGCCGATGTAATGATGATCTGGCACGAGCACATGACTATCACCCTCAAATTCATACAATGGGTCAACTGCCAAGATCCATTCTTCCACTCGAAGGCCTTATGCAAAAATCTTCCTTTTGGGCAATAGTTAGGCATTTGTCATAACTGCTCCAATATTCAGGCATTCAATGAACAGGCAGACATGGGTTATTCAAAATCATACAAACTGCAAATGTGAGAATGTAGTCAACATGATCACATGCCTATGTAAAGTCAGGGAGGTGGGGATGATATAATGCAAAGGGCACATCAGAATAAACCAACACAACAGTCACATCTGGTGAAAGAGAAGCTCCACCAAGATGACAAACCACCTCCTGATAATAAAAACATAAAAAATTATATCAAATGGGTGGTTCTTGAAAAGATGGTGACAACCCCACATACTAACATACTACAGACTCTCCTCAACAAGGAGCACAGGTAGGTGTTCTGTACAAAGATATACATTGAAGGTTTAAATGATGACATGCCTTTGTTACTGGGTACATCCGGATGACATCCAACCATTAGAAGGCTATATATACTGGACATTAACAGTGGATAGGAGACACTACCAGATCCCCCTAGGGGAACAAAAGAAGCTTCACTTACCTTTTTTGTATATTCCAACAACTGGAAAGTTTGCTCTACTCAAATTAACAAGGGCAAACCAGATAAAGACTTAGGCCTTCATTACAACATTGGCAGTAAAAGCTGCTTACCGCCGTGCAGAAAACCGCCAACACACCGCTGTGGAAATCCGCCACAGCTATCATGACCCACAGCTCGGAATCCTCCAAAATTCAGACACCCACACAAGTCCACCACACCAAAGGTCAGTCATAAACTGGCAAAAACAAATCCTCCACCGTCACGCCAACAGAAATACGCCCACATGATCACGACACACGAATCCACATGGCGGTCTTTCAACCGCGGTGGCGGTACACACCGCTGCGCTCAAAATACACACACATTTACAAAACACAACCACATTGGACAGTTTGAAATACACACACCTGATACACATACACACACCACTCCCACACACCCAATACAATATAAAACACACACCCACATCACCCACAAACCCCTACGACAAAAATTGAGAAAGAAGCACAGAGAGAGACACTACAATCTACTACCAAGCATCCACAGGCACACCAGACCATCACCCACATAACTTCCATGCACCTCACACAACACACCACTACATATCAGCACACTTACCACCACAAACACCACCCACACAACACCCACACCACCCCCATGGCACGGCAAAGACACCCCAGGTTCTCGGAGGAGGAGCTCAGGGTCATGGTGGAGGATATCGTCCGGGTAGAGCCACAGCTATTCGGAGCACAGGTGCAGCACACCTCCATAGCTAGGAAGATGGAGCTATGGTGAAGAATAGTGGACAGGGTCAACGCAGTGGGACAGCACCCAAGAAATCGGGAGGACATCAGGAAGAGGTGGAACGACCTACAGGGGAAGGTGCGTTCCGTGGTCTCAAGACACCACCTTGCGGTTCAGTGGACTGGCGGTGGACCCCTACCTCCTCCCCCACAACTAACAACATGAGAGGAGCAGGTCTTGGCGATTCTGCATCCTGAGGGCCTCGCAGGAGTAGATGGAGGAATGGACTCTGGTAAGTCAAATCTTCACTATTACATCCCCCACCGTACCTGCATGCTATCACATACCCCCACCCTCACCCTCACCCCCACCACTCCAACTCCTCACAAATGTCCCAATATCACAAACCACTCATCCCAACACCAAGCCCTGCATGCAACACCAAAGCATGGACACCCATCACCAAAGCATGCCCACTGCACATACCCATACACCCCCCTAAACCATCAATCCACAAGGTCCCACACAGGAATGCAAGCACTGGGGTACACGGTCACCCACCCATTGCACACCATGGCACACACAGATGTAATAAACATCTTTTTATACCCCTGCCAGGACCCCTACCCAACGTCACCGGACAGGAGGGTCCACACATGTCCACACCACCAACAGAAGAGGCCCACAGTGATGACAGCACCTCTGTCCAACTGGATCTAGATGACCAGCCTGTCCCATTGGGGACCTCGGGACAGTCGGTTCCCATCCACCCTCTGGAAACATCAGCACAGCACCCACCCAGCGGGCCCATACCTCTGTCCCCAGGACACGTCAATCAGCCGTGTGTCCACCACTACGGGGAACCCAGGCTAACCCACCACCCCAACAACAACAGTGACCTCTGGGGGCAGTGGTAGTGGGCACACGGTCCAGGGGACGGAGGCTCAGGAACACAGGGGAACTGGGAGGGCTGCTGTGCGACAGGGGGAGGACAGGCCAAGGGAACCCACTCTCCACAAGGCCCTCTCCTCCATCATGGGAGCCTACCACCACTTCCAGGTGACAATGGCAACGGTACTGGCCAAGTTTTAGGAGACCCAGCGCCTTCAGGAGGAACAGTATTTGGGCTTCAAGGAGGAACTCAGAACCATCAATTCCACCCTGGGCACCATCGTAGGGGTGCTGAAGGAAGTACTCATCACCAGGAGGGACACTGTGGCACAACAAGGGGCCCCTGACACTAGCATGGACGATGAACTGCCCACCACCTCCACCGGCGCTAGTGGACAGGACGCCCCGCCACAGGACCACCACACCAGCACCCCACCCCCTGCAGAGGGAGAACCACCCCGCAAACAGTCCCTGAGAGCCAGGACAAAGACAGAGATTGATGCCAAGACCCCCGCCAAGAAATGAGACCACCCTGAAGGTCATCTTTCTTTCCCACTTTGCCACCCTGTCCATCCTCAAACTGCCCCAGCTCCACTTCCTATGCCCATTTGGGCAATGCACCTGTGAGACTAATAGACTGCACTCTGCCATGGACATTCCTCCACCATCACCCCTGACCATTTTACAACACCCTCCAATATTTAGCACTTACATAAACACCCTTGAAGCACAAAACTATTTGGAGTCAGTCTGTGATTTCGAAATTGTGTATTAGCAATTACAGTGACAACATGCTCTTTCAATTGTCATGTCAACATACCTATGTCACACAGCTCTAGTCCATGAGGAAACAAAGCAGATGTCACACAGTGGGACCTACATCTGTGAAATCATAAGGGAAAGTGACAACTCCGTGACCATACACTGGGTGAAAACGACAGACAGTAGAGAGGTAGTAGTGTTAAAGTACATGTAGTAGGCAGGTCTGTACTCTTACCTGTGTCTCACTGGAAATATTGCAGGATAACTGGATTCCTGTTGTCCATGTCCTCTTCTTCTGCTTCCTCGTCTTCACTGTCCACAAGCTCCACAGGTGCAACAACACCATCATCTGGACCATCCTCCTGCAGAAAAGGCACCTGTTGTTGCAAAGCTAAGTTGTGAAGCATACAGCAGGCCACGATGATCTGGCATACCTTCTTTGTTGAGTAGAATAGGGATCCACTGGTCCCATGGAGGCACCTGAACCTGGCCTTCAGGAGGCCGAAGGTCCGTTCGATAATCCGCCGAGTTCGCCCATGGGCCTCATTGTAGCGTTCCTCTGCCCTTGTCCTGGGATTCCTCACTGGGGTTAGTAGCCATGACAGGTTGGGGTAACCAGAGTCACCTGCAAATGGCGAGGGACAACTGTTAGACACACACTAACCTGTAGGGATATCCGCAGACCCAGACAAACATTCCCACTGTCTTGCTTCCAGGTGATCACCTAATAGCCACACATGGTGCCTCTGGAGTTTCCCCATCACATAAGGGATGCTGCTATTTCGCAGGATGTAGGCGTAATGCACTGAGATAGGGAACTTGGCATTCACATGGGAGATGTACTGGTCTACCAAACACACCATATGCACATTCATGGAATGATAACTCTTCCGGTTTCTGTACACCTGTTCACTCCTGCGGGGGTGACCAAAGCCACATGTGTTCCATCAATGGCACACCTTTCACTGTCTGCAAATCCTCTACCTGAGGGAAAATGATGTAGCTCCGCATGTGTTTCAACAGGGCAGACAATACTCTGGACAACACGTTGGAAAACATAGGCTGGGACAGCCCTGATGCTATGGCCACTGTTGTTTGAAATGACCCACATGCAAGTAAGTGGAGCACTGACAGCACCTGCACTTGAGGGGGGATTTCTGTGGGATGGCGGATAGCTGACATCAGGTCTGGCTCCAGCTGGGTACACGGTTCATGGATTGTGGCACGGTCAAGCCTGTAGGCAATGATCACATGTCTTTCCTCCATTGTCGACAGGTCCACCAGCAGTCTGTACACCGGAGGATGTCGCCATCTCCTCACATGTCCCAGTGGACGGTGCCTATGAAGTACAAAAGCGAGCACAGAGTCAACCAACTCAGAGGTACATACCCACAGCTTACACAGAACACGATTCATAAAAGTGGCCTGTATGTGTGTTGAGTCTAGGCCTAGGTATGTATGTGTGACACAGTTAAAAATTAAGCCATGTGGGCCCCTGAAATGGCGGCTGCCTGACCTCTAAAGTGGGACAATGGGATGTGAGGTAACTGCGCTGGCGTTGTACACCGTCGCGGTAGACGGTCGAAGACATGGCGCAATGCTGCATTGGTTAACATTGGATTCTATGGGTCCCAGGAGCCAAAGACGATGTACGCCGGCGGTGACGGTACGCACCGCCACGGACGTGACCGCCATTTTCTATCTGTTCAATCGCTCAATACCTGATCCCCGACAGGAGAGGGACCTACACTGCAAGTGCTGCTGTGACCTCGGTCTCGAAGAGACAATGGCTCGAGTGTCTGGGGAAAGGGCCCCTGCCTTCACATCAGAGGAGTTGGAGAAACTCGTGGATGGGGTCCTTCCCCAGTACACGCTACTCTACGGTCTTCCAGACAAACAGGTAAGTACACTGGGAGCATGCTGTATGGGCTATGCCTGTGTTGAGTGGGGTGGATGGAAGATGGGGGAGAGATTGAGGCTTGCATGAAACGACGATGAATGCATGTGCCACATGGCAAGGGTAGGGATGGGGGCCAATGACTGTGACGGTGCAGTTAGTAATAAAATTTCTCTTCCCCCTGTACAATTCATGTAGGTCAGCACCCACCAGAAAAAAGATATTTGGCATGCCATTGCCAATGGCGTCTGGACCCTCGGGGTCTACCACAGACAGAGCGCTCACTGCCGGAAAAGATGGGAGGACATTCGCCACTGGAGCAAGAAGACGGCAGAGGCTCAGCTGGGGATGGCCTCCCAATGTGGGAGGGGTGCCCGTCGCACCATGACCCCCCTGATGTTCAGGATCCTGGCAGTGGCGTACCCGGAGGTGGATGGGTGCTTGAGGGCATCACAGCAGCCACAAGGGGGTGAGTACACTCTCATCCTGCTGATTTTGCGTGCAGTGGTGGTGTCTGGGTGGGGAAGGTGGGCTGTGGGTTTCCCTAGGCCAGGGCAAGTTTAGTAGGCAAGGTCCCTCCGTAAAGCAGGCCATGTGGCACCCCTCCCCACCTCTGTAGAGTGCCAAGTACACCTAATCATGCCCCTGTGTCATCCATGTGTGCAGATGTCATCCATAGCCTTGTAGGCCATTTCCCAGGATTGAACAGTGGAGCCCAAGAGCGCGGCGCAGTGCAGGGGGCTTCTGTGTCTATCGTGTCCGCCAATGGTAGCGGTAATGCATGCACTCAACATGTCCTTCTTCTGTCGTCCCTCCCTTTTTGTGGTCTCCCTGTTCTTGTGTGCATTAGCATCATCAGGCGGAGGAGCAGTGGCACCGGAGCACGAGGGAGCTGCATCCCACATGGCCCTGGAGGGCGACACTACGGACTCGGAGTTCACCAGTGGGATGGAGGGCGAGGGGAGCTCCACGGCAGGGACTGGAGCTGACACCAGTGACACAGACTCGTCCTCTGATGGGAGCTCCCTTGTGGTGGCGGCAACATCTGTGCCCCCCGCATCTACAGGTACAGCCGCCACCTCCCCTACCAGCACCGCCCTCCCCGCAGCGCCTCAGCCTTTGCCCAGTGCCTGCTCATCTAGGAGGGTGGGCATCACCTTTGCCCCAGGCACCTCAGCCCCTGACCCAGTCACCCCTGCTGCCCTCAGTGAGGAGGCCATTGACCTCCTCAGGTCCCTCACTGTTGGGCAGTCTACCATTTTGAATGCCATCCAGGGTGTAGAAAGGCAGTTGCAACAAACAAATGCATTCCTGGAGGGCATTCATTCTGGTCAGGCGGCCCTTCAGCCAGCTTTTCAGACTCTGGCATCAGCACTGATGGCAGCCATTGTCCCCGTCTCTAGCCTCCCCCCTCCAACTTCCTTCACCCAGACCCAATCCCCTGTACCCCAGCCTATCCCAAGCACACCTTCAGACCAGCATGTACACATGTCAACACAAAAGGGAAGTTCAGGCAAACATAAGCACCACACATCCCACAGGCACTCACGCAAACATCACACACATGCAGACACACCAACATCCACTGCCTCCACTGTGTCCCCCTCCTCCTTGTCTCCCTCCTCCCTCCCAGTCTCGTCTACACTCACACCTGCATGCACTACATCTACAGCCACTACTGCCATCACCAGCACACACACCACCACAACCAGCTCACGTGCAGTCACCACCCCCACTACCATTCAATCGTCCCCCGTGTCCTCTCCCAGTGTGTCTGTGAAGCCACCTCCCAAGAAACACAAACGCAGGCACACACCCACCCAACAGCCATCCACCTCACTACAGCCTCCAGCGCATGCACCTTCACCGAAAGTCACCAAATGAACACCTCCTACAACCATAACCTCTTCCTCCACTCCCAAACCCCCTACAGCTACCCATCCCAGTGTCTCCAAAAAACATTTCCCGTCCAACCTTGACCTCTTTTCCACACCTCCCCCACCCCCTCCGTCTCCTAGGGCCGACTCTCCAGGTCCCAACCTAGCACCTCAGCCACAACATCTCCGGAACCAGTGTTGCCTGTATTCACCGGAATCTGGAGTGCACCGGCCACCAGGGCAGCCAGTGTGACATGGAGCCACAGCACGGACAGTCCCCCACCTGTCAAGCATCAAAAGTTGGCCAGTGCCCGGTGGTAGAGGGGGAAGACTCCAGCCACCAAAGCCACTCCCAAGGGTCCCGGTGGGAGTGTGGAGTCAGCTGCGACACCTTCCAAGGTGGGAAAGGGCCACAAGAAACCCGGCAAGTCTGGGAAGAACAGCATGGCGGAGAAGACCGCCATCATCCACGCTGCCCAGGAGGCCACCGCCAGCATCGCCCTGCTGCCCAAGAGGCCACCGCTATCATCACCGCTGCCCAGGAGGCCACCGCCAGCACCTGCCCTGCTGCCCAAGAGGCCACCGCCATCATCCCCACTGACCAGGAGGCCACCGCAATCATCCCCGCTGCCCAGGAGGCCACCACCAGCACCTGCCCTGCTGCCCAAGAGGCCACCGCCATCATCCCCGATGACCAGGAGGCCACCGCCAGCACAGGCCCCGCTGAGCTAGAGAGGACCACCAGCACAAGCCCCGCTGGGCAAGAGAGGACCGCCAGCACAAGCCCAGCTGGGCTAGAGAGGACCGCCAGCACAAGCCCCGCTGGGCCATGAAGGACCGCCAGCACCAGCCCCGCTGGGCCAGACACGACCGCCAGCACAAGCCCCGCTGGGCAAGAGAGGACCACCAGCACAAGCCCCGCTGGGCCATGAAGGACCGCCAGCACCAGCCCCGCTGGGCCAGACATGACCGACAGCATAATCCCCGCTGGGCAATAGAGGACTGCCAGCACAAGCCCCGCTGGGCTGGAGATGACCGCCAGCAGCTGAGTCACTGCAAAGGAGCTCGCCGCCTCAAGCACCGCTGAACAGGGCACCGCCTCTACAAGCACTGCTGCACCGCTGAACAGGGTACCGCCGCCTCAAGCACTGCTGAACAGGGCACCGCTGAACAGGGCACCGCCGCCTCAAGCACCGCTGGGCCATGAGCGCCACAGGCACTGATGCTGAGTCCGTCACAAGCAGGATGAAGCACTCTGGGCACCATGCCCCCTCCAGAACCAGTGGAGACTGTCATCCACTACCTCTGTCCTTAGCAGGATGAAGCACTCTGGGCACCATGCCCCCTCCAGAACCAGTGGAGACTGTTATTCACTACCTCTGTCCTTAGCAGGATGAAGCACTCTGGGCACCATGCCCCCTCCAGAACCAGTGGAGAAAGACATCCACTACCTCTGTCCTTAGCAGGATGAAGCACTCTGGGCACCATGCCCCCTCCAGAACCAGTGGAGACTGTTATCCACTTGAGAGACAGTGGCTTTGCACTCCCCAGGATGGAACAGTGGGCAACCCACCCACTGTATAGACGTGAGAGACTGTGGCTTTTCACTCCCCAGGATGGAACAGTGGGCAACCCACCCACTTGGGAGACTTGAGAGACTGTGGCTTTGCACTCCCGAGGATTGAACAGTGGGCAACCCACCCACTGTATAGACTTGAGAGACTGTGGTTTTGCACTCCTCAGGATGGAACAGTGGGCAACCCACCCACTGTATAGACTTGAGAGACTGTGGCTTTGCACTCCCCAGGATGGAACAGTGGGCAACCCACCCACTGTATAGACTTGAGAGACTGTGGCTTTGCACTCCCCAGGATGGAACAGTGGGCAAGCCACCCACTGTAGAGACTTGAGAGACTGTGGCTTTGCACTCCCAAGGATTAAACAGTGGGCATGTGGCCCTCTCGTGGATTTGGTGTCGTGCACTCAACCGGCTGAGGTGCCCCCCCTTTCCCTCCCCCAGAGGTGCCTGTTTTCTTGATCTCTGATGCCCCTGCAGTGTTCTCTCCATCATGGTCGGGGATCTTGTGTGGGCCTCGCCCATACCGTGTGGGCCCAGTGTTCCACGGACTTCATTAGAGTACTACCTGGACTACTTAGCTTGGTGTATATTTTGTTTATGGTGTATATATATATTTTTGCGTACTTGATTTTAATATATTACAATGGTTACACTCATTTCCTTTTGTCTTTGCATTCTTCCGGGGGGGTTGAGGGGTGTAACTGTAATGCATCATGCTGTATTGGTGTGTGTGTTGTAGTGGGTGAGGGTGGGGGTGTTGCGTGTTGCGTGTGTGTGTCCCTGTTTTTTGCCTCCCCTGTGGCGTAGGTGCAGTACTCACCGTTGTCTTCGCCGCCGACGTTCATGCTCCTGGTAGAGAAGCAAGAAGATAAGGGCTGGCAGGATGTGGAGCTCTGGTTCCATGGCGTCCGGATTCCTCGTGGGGTGTGTAGAGGTGAGCGTTTTCCCTTTGAAGTCCTTTTTCCGACGTGTTTTTGTCCGCGGTGAATCCGCCCCGGAAAAGGTGGCGGATTGGTAGGTTGTGATACTGTGGGCGGTACTTTGTCTTCCGCCTGTCTGTTGGCGGTGACCGCCAAGCTGTTTGTCTGTACCTCTGTGGCGGTCGGAGTGTTAAAGTGGTTGTCTTTGTTGGCGGTTTCCGCCACGGTCGTAATTCCAGTTTTTTTACCGCCGGCCTGTTGGCGGTCTTACCGCCGCTTTAACACCGCCCGCCAGGGTTGTAATGACCACCTTAGTCATTTACAAGTATCTACACGCACATTCTAATGGGAGATTAGTCTGTTTTTTCTCATCTGAAGACCTTGCTGTAAAAAACAAAAAAATGGGGAGAATAAAGCTCAATTTGACAGGGTTATTTGAAAAACCTGAGTCATATGCTGCCATATAGGCCCTTCACGGTACGCACCTGTAATCCAAGCGTGTGGCTCCCAAGGGAAAATGTTGCTTACACCATAAGCATCTGTTCGTAGCGTGTGGTACTGTAGATTCACATGCTCTGCATACTCCCGCAATCCAGTGTTGGGCTCCAATGTCTGCAAATTGTTTTTCTTCAAAGAAGTCTTTTGAGTTACAAGGTATATGGTGATTCATTCTTTGCGCATGTGCACCAACTCCATAGATAGTTTTTCGCCCGCCGGGTGAGAGTGGTATGGAGTGGTCGGAGAAAGTGGTGCACATGTTCAATGCTAGAGAATTAACTATAGAAGAGAAACATAGGGAGAAAGAGATCTGCAGCCACAACCACATGTTTCTGGGGAGGAGTGTGGGAGCATGTGAATCTACACTGCTAAATACTACAAACAGATCCTTACAGGCTAAGCAATATTTTGCATTCACAGCATGTGTTGCCATGGATACTGTCTGGCAAGAACATCTACATAGTAATGTTTGTTAAACGTCTGTGGGGTTAACCAAGTAAGCCGCCTTACAGACATCAGCTAGTGGAATTTTTCTTAGGAAAGCAACTGAGGTGACCTTCTTTCATGTAGAGTGTGACATGAATGGTACAGGGAGAACATGCTTACCTTTAAGGTAGCAGGTGTGGAAGCACTTGACTATCCATCAGGCAATTCCTGCCTTTAAATGGCTGACCTTTCTAGGAGTTACTAAAAACTACAAACAAATGGTCCTCCTTATGAAAGGGCTTGGTCCTAGCAATGTAGCACAAGAGGGCCCTCTTGATGACAGAAGTCTGGAGGGTGCTCTCTGCCACTGACTGTAGATGTAGAAAGAAAACTGGGAGCTCTATGGTATGGTTGAGATGAACCCAATGTAATCTGCTTGATGCTTGGCAGTGGAAACTGGTCTCAACTCAGAGGTTCATTATACCAGATTGCATAGACAGTCCTTATTGTTTAAAATTACTATTTCTGTCTTATCTGTATTGATTTTCAGCTGGTTGCTGGCCAATCACCACAAAATAAAAAACACTTTTGGCCTGATTTAGAGTTTGTTGAACGGGTTACTCCGTCTCAAATGTGACGGATTTCCCATCCACTGTATTATGATTTTCATAGGATATAATGGAATCATAATACGGCAGCCGGGATATCCGTCACATTTGTGATAGAATAACCCCATTTTCCAAACTCTAAATCAGGCCCATAGTGTTTTGAACATTTTC
The DNA here is from genome assembly GCF_031143425.1 of Pleurodeles waltl. NCBI lineage: Eukaryota > Metazoa > Chordata > Amphibia > Caudata > Salamandridae > Pleurodeles > Pleurodeles waltl. Next base: position 955,211,766 of record NC_090440.1, on the reverse strand, counting down.
TTTAGAGGTGGGAAACCGGAAAAGAAACTGCCGGTCATAAGCATAATTACATAAATGCAATCTTTGTTCCCAAGTATTTTGATGAGAAGCTTAACATAAAGGTTAGAGCTGTTGATGTAGAGAGGAACCCTGAGACACCCCATAATTCACCTGAACTGCAGTAGTTTAGAATGAGCCATGATATACTGTTTGGCTGTGATTATCTGAAAATGATTTTATCCACTCAAAGTTAGGAATTTTTTTTCAAAGTGCTTCCACAAGATTGGACAGCAATTTATGGTTGATCGTGCCAAATTCCACTGATAGGTCGAGCAAAATCAAAGCTACTATTTGTCCGATGTCACCTGCTCCATGCATTTCGTCAAGTAGGGAAAGCATAACTGACTCAGTATTATGGGCTGGCCGAAAGCCTATCTGAAAAGGATTGAGAAAGTTGGTCTCCTGTAAGCAGTGGCACAGTTCCTCAAACACATTGGCTTCTATAACTTTGGAAGAGAATGGTAATAGAGAAATGGGGCAGTGATTTTTAGAGACAAGAGATCTTCACCTTATTTCTTTTGCAGTGTATAACAATCACCTCTTTGAAAGAGTTAGGTACTATGCCTTGAGATAAGGATTAATTTAAACGGAAACTGTAAGGACTTGAAATTTCCCACTGGAAAGTTTTCAAATATGTAGAGGGAAAGGATCTAAGGAGATGCTGGTTTTCATGTTAGCCATCAAAGAAACGAAACATTATTTCTCAATAGCAGTATAGTAGTAGAATTCCTATCTGAGGAGGACAATAAGTCAGTTGCGATGTTAAGAATATTATGTTTAACTTTGTTTATTTTATCTTTATAAAAAAAACACTGAGCAAATCAGAAAACTTTTGAGTGGGTACGACAGTCTAGACAATTCCATCTGATGCTGAAGAACCAGTTACTTACCTTCGGTAACGATTTATCTGGTAGAGACATATTCTAACTGCAGATTCCTTACCTTAGAATTTATCCCAGATGTCAGACTGGATCTGGAGATTTTTCTTCAAGAAGTACCCGTGCACGGCGTCAGGTGGTGTCGGCCAACTCCATGTCTGTCATAGGCATCGTGGTCATACTTAAGTGCCACCCCGGCGCACTGATGGTGCGTCAAAGCTAGGACTCTGGAAGGGAAATCCCGGTCCCTAGAAATCAGTTTGCAAGCGGGAGGATGGGTGGGTGGGTAAAGAATCTGCAACTAGAATATGTCTCTACCAGATAAATCATTACTGAAGGTAAGTAACTTGTTCAACTGATAGATACTTCTAGTTGCAGATTCCTTACGTTAGTATAGATACCAAAGCAATACTATTTTCGTAGGTGGGCTGCAAACCAAGTCCTGCATGACCGAACGACCAAAGAAGCCGTCTCTGTAGACCTGATTGTTCAGGCAGTAATGGTTTGTGAACGTGTGCAGAGAGGCCCACGTTGCTGCCTGGCAGAAGTCCAGGACAGGAACTCTGTGTACTAATGCTGTGGTAGCAGCAGTTGCTCTGGATGAAGGATTACTTGGGCCTGGTCATTCTTGATCTTCTTCAGAACTCTGAACAAAAGTGGTATTAGCAGGAAGGAGTAAAGGAGGCCCAAGTTTCACTCGAGACGAAAAGCATGGCCTAGTGAGTGCCGCCTTGAAAACTCCAACACGCAAAACAGCTGACATTGTGCATTCTCTGCGGAGGCGAACATATCTAACCAAGGCTCTCCCCACTTCTTAAGGAGGCCTTGCGTTACCTCCGGATATAGATGCCATTAGTGATCCACTATTCATTGATGGCTGAGTTAGTCTGCTCATGCTTTCACAGAGCACGCCAGATGTTGAACCACCAGGGTGATGTCCTGATGTTCCAGCCACATCCAGAGGCGTAGAGCCTCCGGACAGATGGTCCAAGACCCCACTACGCCCTGCCTGTTGCGGTATCACATGGTGGTAGTATTGTCTGTCAACACCAGCAACACTTTCCCTTTGTAAGAGGAAGGAATGCCTTCAATGCAAGCCTGATCGCCCGGAGCTCCAAAAGATTGATGTGGAGTCCAGATTCTGCCGGAGAAAACAAGTGTTGTAAGGCTGAAGAGGACCAGCAAGGGCCAGGAGACTTGTCCGAAGGAGGGGAGTCCGGGTTGACCCTCAGCAGTTGGGAGAGTCACCAGAAGAGGATGCAGCCCCCACGGCAACCCACTGGCAGCAGGCACAGCAAATTGCAGTGAGGACAACTCAGCACACCTAAAGAGGAGTCCCACGTCGCGGGAGCAGCAGAGAGGCGACTGTGCTTGGCAGGAAGAAGTGCTGAAGGCCGGGGCTACATGGAGCCTGAAGATCCCTTGGAGCAAAAGCAAACAAGCTTTGGTAGCTGCAAGAGTTGCAGTGGACCTGGTTACTGTCCTGCAAAGACAGGCAAGGATTTACCATCTCCCAAGTTGGAAAACTGGAAGAGAGGACCAAGGAGACCACTACAGACCACCACCTCTGATGCAGGATACACACAGTTCCGGAGGAGAGCAAATCCCCGCAGAAGGTTGTTGTTGCAGTTGGTGCAGATGCAGGGGACTACACTCCCTGGACTGGTGCAAAACGGTTTCTGCAAGGAGTGCACCAAATGTGCCCTTCAAAGCAAACCGGTGCCTTGGGGAGGCTACCTCTCCTAAGCCTTGTAACACTTATTTCCAAGGGAGAGGGTGTTACCCCCTCTCTCACAGGAAATCCTTTGTTCTGCCTTCCCCTTCCTGAGCTGGTCAAGCAGCAGGAGGGCAGAAACCAGTTTGAGGGGTTGCCCAGCGTGGGCTGCCTGTAAAACAACAGAAGACTGGTAAGAGCAATACTGGGGGTCCTCTAAGGAGCCCCAAGAGTGCATGAAATCATACAACCAATACTGGTAACAGTATTGCGGTAGGATTCCAACATGTTTGATAGCAAACATGCCCAGATTCTGAGTCACCATTATGTAGCTGGACATAATAGTAACTCCGAACCTGGGTACCTAAGTACCATATACCAGGATTTATATGGGGGCACTAGTATACCAATTGTGGGGTGTGCAAAGTCCTAAGCAACCAAATTTAGAGGGAGACTGTTTTCAATGGGATCGTGCTAACCACGACCCCAGTGAAAACAGTCCAAGCATACTGATAGCAAGTAAAAAGTGGGGGTAACCATGCCAAAAACAAGGTACTTTCCTCCACTGCGCCCATTGGAGTTTCAGGTCCCACTGCACAGCCTGCATATGCCATCTGGCATGTGTGACCAACAGGATGCAGGAGGCCATGAGGCCCTGCAGCCTCAGAGTCATTTTCACCAAAATCCAGAACAGAGTATGAAACATCGGAATCATAGCCTGAATATCCTAGACTCACGTTTTGGGAGGATAGGCCCGAAATTGCACTGTGTCCAGAACAGCTCAGATGAAAGGAAGTGTCTGAGAAGGAGTCAGGTGTGACTTTGGCATGTTTATAGTGAACCCTAGCGAGTGCAGAAGGTCCGCTGTAGTCTGAAGGTGGGAGAAGACTTTCTGGGGCGAATTCACCTTCAACAGCCAGTCATCGTGGTAGGGGAAGTCTGAAACCCTTAACCTGCACAGAACAGCTGCAACCACCGCCATCACTAAGTTAACACCTGAGAGGCACTGGTAAGGCGAAAGGGAAGCACATTAAATTGAATATGCTTGTGACCTAGCACGAACCGTGGGGTAGATGTATCAAGAATGCATTTTGCGAGTCGGAAATAGCGATTTTTAAGAAATCGCTATTTCTGATTCCCAAAATGCAATGTATCATATTTGCGATTTGGTAATAGTGATTTCTTAAAAATCGCAAATGCTATTAACGAATCGCAAATTGCGATACAGCCCCCATTCCCCTGTAGGCCCATATTTGCGAATATTTAGCATGTCCCAAATTGCGAATTCCTAACTGGATACATTCTGAAATGGCTTTCTGCATTCGCAAACGGGCATGCGCACCGTTTGCGAATGCAAAAAGCTTTGATACATCTGGCCCCATAAGTAGTGACTGTGGGCAGTCAGGACGGGTACACGGAATAAGCGTCCTGCAAGTCCAACGCTACCATCCAATCTTCTGGGTCCAAGGCAGACAGGACCTGAGCCAGAGAAAGCATTTTGAACTTCTCCTTCTTGAGAAAGAGATTGAGGGCCTGAAAGTCTAAGACAGGATGTAGGCCCTTGTCCCCTTTGGGCACCAGAAAGTAGCGGGAATAACAACCACAGCCTACTTCTGGCGCAAGGACCCTCTCTATGGCTCCCTTGGCAAAGAGAGCCGTGACTTCCTCTCGGACAAGTGCCAGTTGTTCCTCCAGTAAGTAGCCATAGGATGGTGGCATGACCAGAGGGGTAGTCTTGAAGGGGAGGGAGTAGACCCTTTGGACTATTTGCAAAACCCGCCTGCCAGTCGTGATGGATCCCCAGTGGGGCAGGTGATGGTGAATCCTGCCTCCAACTGGTTTAGATGGGGGGATGGACTAGGAAGGCTTGGAGCCATTGCCAGGGGCAGGGTGGACTGGGCAGACCTCTGGTTCCCTGTCCTACAAGCCCATGGGACGCCGTGGCCTTGGCCACGCCGTGCCTGGGAAGCATGCATGGCTCTGTGGCTGGCAAGGTAAAGAGACAGCAGGGAGCCCCTTCTGTGGCCCTGAAAGGGACGAAAAGTGGACTGTGGTGGGCAAGCGGAAGTTGCTAGGCCAAGGGAACGAGCCGTAGCCTGAGACTCCTTGAACCTCTTGAGGGTCGAGTCCGCTTTGTGCCATTAAAGCGCATGTCCATAAGGGATTGCTGGCGATCCCCCGCAAGACCATGTACTCAACCAGGCGGTGCCTCAAGGCCACCGTCGACACAACCAATCCACCCAGAGAGTCAGTTGTGTGCAGCCCACAATGAGTTGTGAACTTAGACACACCCCTCCCATTAGCAACAGCTCGAGAGATGATGACCCAAGCCTCTTCCGGGACCTGCAGCAATGCTTGCGCGACCACATCCCACAGTGAATGGATGTAGTGGCCCAAAAGGCATGGGGTGTTCACGGACTGCAATGCCAGACTGGAGGAAGAAAAGATCTTCTTCCCAATTTGATCCAGTCTCTTTGATTCTCTATCCAGGGGAGTGGATGGGAATGCGCCAGATGACGAGGGTGCCTAATGACAAAGCTCTCAGGCATGGGATGTTAAGACAGGAATTTAGGGTCGTTTGGGGTGGCCCGATGGTGGTGGGTGATTGTCCTGTACATAGGACACCCTGTGCTGGGTCTGGACCAAGTACCCAGTAGGACATCAGTGAGGGCTTCATTAAATGGGAGGAGAGGTGCTGAAGAGGAAGCCCCAGGCTGAAGCACCTCCATCAGGAGATTAGTCCTGACTACGACAGTAGGAAGCTCTAGGCCAAGGACCTCAGCAGCACTACTGACCACCATTGAGTAAGAGGCTCCCTCCGCCATAGCCACTGTAGGAGGAGAAAGCATGCCAGCATCTGGAGAAGTATCCAGACCACTGGCCTCGCCCACTTCCTGTGCCCAGTCCAAGTCGGGATTTACCCACTGTTATTCCAAAGGGTCCAGTGACCCCTCCAATCCTTCCCCATATTTGTGCCCATAATAATAAGGGGCCGAATCCAACCTGGGGTGAGTAGGTCCTGTCGAAGTCGATAGCGGCGTCGATCTATGCCACTCTGTGTTGTCCTGGTTTAGGATTGGGTTGCTGTCGATTATGGGCCCACCCGACATCAGGAGCGTCTACGACTTAGCCGAAGTCGGAGAAGGTCGCAATGGAACGACCGGTGCCAGCAAGGATCCAACAATGGATCCAGAGGGGGCCTTGGGAGCCAGAGCTGGAGCCAACGGCGCAGAACATGAAAGGCCCCCATCCGAGATCCCAGGCCCCAAAGGTGCAGCAGATGGTCGTTCTGACCAAAAATGAGACGCATGGCCTCATAAATTCCCTAATTTGGGCAGGGGTGGCTAAGGCTCCAAGAATCTCGGCGAGGTGCAAAGCTGACCCAGAAGTAGGCTCCGCGGACAGAGGCCTAGAGCGTCAACGCTCTTCCCGCATCTCATCGAGCGACGGGGTGAAGCCGAAGAATGTTTCGACTTTTTCTTTTTGTGACCCAAATGTCCAGACGATTTTGAATGGGATGAAGAGCAATGATGATGACTCCACGAGCAATCTTGAGACCTTCTTCTTGAGCGAGGCTGGGTGCAATGCGGAGTCAAGCGGAGTCGAGCGCTGGGCCGCCACAAGCTTTAAGGACTGCTCCCTAAAAGCCGTTCATGGCTTGGCACTCGGAGCACTACTTTGGGTTGTGGTCGCGCTCCAGACACCACAAACAAACCAGGTGCGGGTCCATCACTGACATCATTTGGTGACAGGCGTCTTCTTGAAGCACCAAATTAGTGAAAAAAGCTGACAAAAAAGTTAAATTCAGTCAAAAAAGGACTAGGGTTGCTCACTCCGAATCTGTGCATGATGCGGAAAGAAAAGAACTGATGTCAGCACGCCGGGGTGGCGCCTAAGTGGGACCACAACATCCTCACAGTGACCACAATGCCTATGACGAATGCGGAGTTGACAAACGGCACCTGACGGCGTGCAAGGGTACTGCTTGAAGAAAAATCCCTGGATCCAGTCTGATGCCTGGAGGAAATTCTAAGATAAGGAATCTGCAACCAGGAATCTACTGTTTGAAGGAGCTGTTTAGGACTAGAGGATTAAGTTTCCATAAGTGTGCTCCTTGGCATGATCTGCTGAGTAGGTCTGATAAGTCATTGTCCGACCCTGAAAGGTACTCTGCTATCGAATGGATGCGGTGTTGAAGGGCCCAAATGCAAATTGCTTGAGCTAGAAGGGAGCGAGTGGATGCTGCCTTCCTTCTGCAGGTAGTACATCGCTGTCATTTTGTTTGTTCGGACTAATTCTATCTTGCCCTATATCTGTGGGAAAAAGGCTTTGAGAGCTTGATGAATTGCTAGGAGGTCAAGCTAGTTGTGGGATCCACACTACTTGTACTGCTGTGAGACTGAAAGTACATCCCATCCTACTTGTGATGCATCCTTGGTGATCTACAGTAAAGGGTATTTGAAGGGCGGGCCTTTCAACAGATTGTTGCCATCCCATCCCTGCAGAAAGAGATGCACACTGCCCTTGACCAACACTAGATCCTCCATGTGACCCTCTGCTTGGGACCACTGAGCAGTAACACACTCTTGAAGTTGTTGCTTGTGCAGTCTGGCATGGGGCATTATGGAAATGCAGAAGACCATCACACCAATAAGGGGCATAACTGGTAGAGGATGATTTGGCTGAAAAACAGGGACAAGCTCCTGACTCTTTGTTAGCTGGGGTATGCTTTGCCTGTTATTGAATTTAGGGTAGTCCCTAGAAAGGTTTGTATCTGTAGATGGACCATGTGGGAGTTTGTGACATTGATGTTAAAAACTAAGGCGTGTAGGAAAGCTATAGGGTTTTGTACATGGGTGAAGCATTAAAGCTCGCTTGAGCTCTTAATCAGTCAACTAAGGAATGTGTGAATGCCCCGTCATAGATGTGCTATGACCACCTCCAGGCAATTTGTGAAGACCCTTGGGTCTTGAGGCATTGCACTTACGTTCCACCATTGGGGTTACTACCCTTATTTGCCGGGGTTTTCAAAGGGAACTGTTGCTGGTTTTAACTTGGCAAGCATGGGTAGGAAGAAAACAGTATGTTCCGTCTTGGGTGTGGAGGTGGGGATCAGATACAAGTCGGAATCACGATACCCAGGAAGGTCTATAACATAGTCGTCCAAGTGGTCTCTCCCCTCACATGGTTTCCCCGATGTGTTGTATGGCTCATTCTGTTGGTAGGGGCTGTGCAATTCAGCCGAGGATTGAGGTGAACCCTGAGGTCTGTATTCCCTTGGTATTATGGGGGTCATTCTGACCCCGGCCGGCGGTGGAAGCCGCTGGCCTGGCTGGAACCTCCAGAATACCGCTGCGCGGTCAAAAGACCGCCGCGGGTATTCTGGGTTTCCCGCTGGGCGGGCGGGCGACCGCCAGAAGGCCGCCCGCCCGCCCGCCCGCCCGCCCGCCCAGCGGGAAACACCCTTCCATGAGGATGCCGGCTCCGAATGGAGCCGGCGGAGAGGAAGGGGTGCGACGGGTGCAGTTGCACCCGTCGCGATTTTCAGTGTCTGCATGGCAGACACTGAAAATCTTGGTGGGGCCCTGTTACGGGGGCCACTGCAGTGCCCATGCCATTGGCATGGGCACTGCAGGGGCCCCCAGGGGCCCCACGACACCCCTTACTGCCATCCTGTTCCTGGCGGCCAAAACCGCCAGGAACAGGATGGCGGTAAGGGGGTCGGAATCCCCATGGCGGCGCAGCAAGCTGCGCTGCCGTGGAGGATTCCCCAGGGCAGCGGGAAACCGGCGGTACACCGCCGGTTTCCCGTTTCTAACCGCGGCTGTACCGCCGCTGTCAGAATGCCCAGGGATGCACCGCCAGCCTGTTGGCGGTGCATCCGCGGTCCCCGGCCCTGGCAGATTTTACCGCCAGGGTCGGAATGACCCCCTATGTCTGGAGGGGGAACAGAAGGGAGGGAGAGAGAGGAGGAGGTAGAGAAGATGGAAGACAAGGTACTGTTGATGAAGGAGGAGTGAAAGACCAAAGTGGATAGGGCTTCCACCCTTGTATTTGTGCTTCCTTTTATGGTCTGGAGCTGGTTCTGGCTCTGGGGCCAAGTCCTCCTCAGAGGTTGGCCTACAGCTTATGTGGTATTATGTCGACCACTTTGGGCTGGTGGTTTGGTCATAATCCTTTTCAGTTTGTGGATGAATAGAAAGTCTGCTTTTGCAGGCATCAAGCGGTGTTTAGGGCTATTTAAGGACTGGCTATTCCAAATCATTGGGACTTTTAGAGCCAGTGGTTCTAAGGGCGAAACATTGTTCTCTAGAAGCAGTATTTAGGCTTTCACAGTCGGTGTCATCGAGGTCGCACCGCCTGCTGCTTTTGCATTGAGGGTTGTGTCTGCTCCATGTGATATGTCGGTGATGGTGGTGTCTTGGGGCTGTTGGCATTTTCAATGCTGGCATCGGTTAGAGTGCCCAAGAGGCTAAGAGCTTTGTTTTGGGAGAAGGTTTAGTAGGTTTAGAGCCTGTGGATGCTGGGGTACCAGCGTTATGGGTTTCTTTTGAGGTTGACCTGTGTCGAAACCATGAGGTACTGGGAGGACTGGCATGCCTTTGGGGGGCTATTTGCCTGACCTCCACTGGTCCCCACTTTGTGGGTGTAGGGCCAGAGGTGCTTTGCTTCTCCTCAAGAAGCTTGGTGGACTTGTTTTAGGTGTCTGTTACACTCACAACCAGGGGCCCTGTCTGTCTGCATGGGTCAGTTACCTCAGCATTGAGCAGGAAATGATCTTCCTCCTCAATGGAGTCCGAAGAGAAGGCCATCTCAAGTGTCAGCTGATGGGCTGTAATGTCTGAGGGTCTGGCTTCCTCAAAGTCTTTGGCGCTGGGGATTCCTTCCCTGAAGATGTCAAGACTGTCTTCCTAAGAGTGTCTGTACATCTCATGTTGTGCCCAGCATCTATCCCTATGGTGACAAAGAGTATTTACTAACCTGAATGCCAGGCAGGCCTCACACCATGTGTCATTGTGCTGTGGCGACAAGCACAAATTAAACACCTAGTGGTGGTCAGACAAGGGGTACTTCGTGTTACAGCAGATCAACAGGTCTGTTCCATCACCAACTGTGCATTCTTAAGACAGAAACATCAAGGAAAGGGTTGAGGGTTCGAGGCCCCTACCCAGCCCGATGCACTCTTAAATGATAACCTTTGAAGGGGAAAACAACATCTAGAGTGTCTGCTGCGATTTCTACACAGAACATAAAGAATCACCTCTGATAAATTAAGTCCACAAGGCCAAGCTGGGCCCTATCACATCCACATTATGACTCACTGGGTTGTTAACTCAATTCCAAATAAGAAAATATGGATGACTGATTGCTGCATGGACCGAGCGTGGACAAAATAAAATATATGTGCAGTGGTTTGTAGTATGTATCTACCACATGTGAGAAAAGCAATGACAACACAGCATGTATCAAGAGCGACCACATGCTTTTTAGTTTCATTTTTATTTTTATTTTGCATGTCCAATGTTGAGTAATGCTCCTTGTGCTTTTGATTTTCGTCTTTTATGTTTATGCAAACACAGGACCACCCACAACTTGAAGAATCAGTGAACTCTGTCCAGCAGGACTATACCAATGGGTACTTGTGGATGGATTCTGATGAATGTACAAAAGCCAGGGGCCCCGTTCCAGGAATGTTACACAGGCTGAAATATGCCAACACCCTATATATGAGGGGCAAATAATTACTCCAATGCATCACATAAATTTTTAACTATTTCTTAAGCCCCCCTTGAATAAATGGGAATACCTTAGGTAAAGGGCCTATGGATTTTTATGATCACGTAATAGATCCTGTTCCTCATACCTCCAGAGTAGCACTCATCATTAGATTTTTCTCTGGTGAATTCGGCCGGCAAATGATGAAGCATGCAACCAGAGCTGTGTGTGGAGCTATGCCTTGCAATTTATTTTTAACTCTCAGTAATTTCCAGGTTCTGTCTAGCTCTGAGACAAAACATGGGCATGAGGGTCCCCAGAAAATGGATAACTTGCCTTTAGAGACACTCCATCTAGTCCTTGCTGGACTGGTCACATCTGCATTGGTGTTTGTGGTATATATAGGGAGGACACAAACATTGACAGCCCTTTCTTCAACTTGTTCCACTGGTCCCCACTTTGTGGGTGTAGGGCCAGAGGTGTATATTACATAAAGTAATCTTGGATTCAAAATTCTGTTTACAGTCATGCTACAAGCTGGCCATTGATTGGACAACTGCTTTGTCTTGAGCATCTTCTGCTGAATTGATGAAAGATTCATCATCCAGACAATACTGGGAAATCCAGGATGTTTTGATAAGGAAAAGGCCACCACCTTGCCCCCACAGAAGCTTTGACTGATGTATAGAACTCAACTCCCATGTTGGATGAGTTTTTGGCCTGCTGCTTTATTAGACACACCAACGCCACTATTCTTTGTTCCTAAAAAGAACAAAGAGTTAAAGGCATGTATCATGCCCCATATTAGATCACAATAAACAACAATATCCACTGCCTTTAGTCCCTGTTCTTTTGGACCAGATCAAGAACTCCATGATTTATACAAAACTGGACCTTCGTGGGAATTACTATTTAATGAGGATTGAGTGTGACAGTGACAAAATGAAAAACTGTCTTCCGTATTAAGTACGGGTTATTCCAGTACTGCGTAGTGCCCTTTGGCTTCCAGCTTTCCAGTTCTTTATCAACAAAGTTCTCAGGCAGTTCCTAGATGCATATAAAATTATATACATAGATGACATTCTTATCTATTCCAATAATAAACAGGAACAAGAACATATAACCAGTGTCAAGGACATCCTTCAGAAACTGTGTGAAAACTGGCTTTTCGCTAAATATGATAAATGGACTTTTCAGGCCACCCAAGTGGAGTTTCTAGGATTCCTCATTTCTCCTTCAGGAATCCAAATGGACAAATGAAAAGAAGAAGTAATTCTCAAGTGGCCAGTCCCAAAAAGTGTTAAGAGATCCAGAGTCTATTGGGATTTGTAAACTTTTACTGGTGGTTCATTACACAATTCCCCGAGTGTGAGGTAAATAAAATCCTGGATTCCAAAAGAACCAAAAGGAAGCTATTATATCTGCTTGATTGGAAAGGCTATCCTCCAGAAGACAGGTATTAGGAGCCCACTGCACATGAGCATGCCCCTAAAATTGCACTTTTTTATATAGAAACATTTTATCGACATTTTGCAGGTTAGCCACAAACCATTTGCCTTGCACAGTAAGAAGAAGAATACACATGGCATCATCAGTATCACATGTAATCGGAACGAGTCCCACAAAGTAACCACCTTGACATATACAAAAACTTCTGTGGGTGGCATCTAGATTGCCAAATCATGATAGTCCCACAATTTCTTCCAGATTTGATCATATTTACGGGGGCATCCCCTGGTTTAATAAATCATTTCTTCCATTTTGCTGCACCAATCCATTTCCCTAGTCCACATCTCAATCGAAGGGGCCACAGAAGAGGTCCAATTGCGAGCTATATCTCATTTAGCCAGTAATGTACCCATGCCCACCAACATCCTGTCCACTCTAGGCCTGCCCAAGTCATTCAGGATGCCAAGAAGAGCAATTTTCGGATCAACATCAATAGTCGTACCCCCACAGCAAATAACACGGGCAGAACAGCAGCTCAGAACCCCTAAATCAGTCGGCATTGCCACACAACATAGAAAAAAATCCCCCGTGGGTTTCTTACATCTATGGAATGCCGGGGAGTCTATTAAACCTGCTCTCCACAAGCAGAGAGGTGTCATGTAGGTGTGATGGAGGTATTTGATTTGGATAAAGCGGAGACTGACCGAACAAATTGCACTTCTATTCTATGCTCGCTACTCCACAAAAGCGTATCTATTAGTCTGTATTTAGAGGGGAGAACTATCATGCCACGGGCCAGCTGAGAGGTCTATTCACCACATGCTTCACTGGCCAATCCACCAAAATAGGGCTCATGTGTAATGATTAATGACTCCCTTTCCATTTACGGCTTTATTATTTAATGACCAGCTGACCCTTTTGTAAAGGCCTCCATTTAGGAGCGTGGCTTTTCCTGAACTGAGCACCGCAGCCGAAACCTCACAAGATTTACTGTACTGGAGCAATATTGGGAATAGTATTATAAATAGTGCCCCCAAAATGTGAAGCCTTGCTTGACTTTGAAGATCCCCATTGAGAGAGAACCACACACTCCTTACCTGTCTGAGCCTTGCAGTGACCTCAGCGAGGACTTCATCCAGCGACCTCTTCCTGCTCAACTCATTCTCCTAGACCTGCAGAAAAAAAACGATGTTAAAAAACGGTGACCCTGAAACCGGTAAGAGAAATGATCGAGTGTGAATCGTGCATGGACAAAACCTGCAAAAATAAAGGTTAGGGCACTAATTGAAAAGACTGAAAAGATAAAAGCTAATGCATTTGCAGAAAACTTCAGAGGTTGATGCACAAATTAGATTTCCTTATAGAAAGACCTTGCCACCTCAAGGACAGAAATGTGACTTCCTAGACACGCAATTGTAACTCAAGCATGTTTGGAGGATATTTAACTAGAGGTACTCGAAATGTAAGACCAGAGACAAAAAAGTATGAAGATTGTAATTCTGAAAACGTCTGTGCTTCCCTAAGGCAAATAACGGAAGAAGTAATCCTCACAGGCAGAAAGACCCGCAAACCAGGGAATGAAAAAGAACTCAACCCCAACAGCCAAATGAATCAGACTAAGGTAAAGAGGGGAATCAGTCAGCCTGAAACGACGGTAAGACTAGACAGGGTAAAAGTTATGCTTTTGTGCAAGAAAAAACTCCTGAGTAAATCTATCAGGATAAAATGCTATGATGTAAATGCAAAACCTGCACCAAATGGTGTGGTAAACACTGATTCCACATATGAGATTTCATTCTGAAGTGGGGAACCCCAGGAGAAGTTAGTTTTGTCACCCATTAATTACCTCAAGCAAGGGTAGTGGTAATTACAGTGTAGGCTAAATTAATTCTACATACCTTGTTACCATGGCCTTATTCTACAGATCTGCCTTTGTACTCCTATCAGGATGATATCCATACCGGAACATAGCTTGCAATATATTTGTCTCAGTTTGTGGCCACTAAGCCCACTTAGTTTCCCAATATTTCAATTTACTGTAATCTCATAGCCTCTAATAAATCTCTACCTCTGTCATTGCCCTAGAAATATAATTACAAACTATAAATATAAGAGGGGGGCGTGGGGCATGGATGGATGTGTGTGTGTGGGTGTGGAAAGTGACATTCACGCCACAGGCGAGCTGTGCTTGTCACAGTGGGTTGTTCCTATGCCCATTTCGCTCTGGAGCTAAATAACAGGAAGGAGCGATTATGCTGGAAGCAGCATGAACCACAAGGTAAATCAAGGTAATTTTGCCGCAACACACTCTACTCCAATATGTCCACCATGATTGCAAAACTCTGAATTCTGCAGAATATGAGAACCGGCGATAGTTGGTCTGATATTTAAAGAGTCAGGAAGTGTGGGGTGGCGTCTGCTACTCTGAATCCTTTGTTCCTGACGGTTCTGCAATTTATGTCCTGCAGTGTTGGCATTGCACCTGTAAATCCTTGAGTGACTCAAAGTTAAGTCGAGCTCTTGTTCGAGGACTGTGGTTCCAATCGATGGTCGGGAGCAGACAGCAGGCCTTGCAGGCATGGCTGATTCCTTAACTGCTCCATTTGTTTGTATATTGTGTCGGGTTTTGGCTGTTCTTTACCGCTCGTAAACATAGCCAACTTGAGACTGCTCAGTCCCGTAACGGGTATCCGAAGGGATATCTGGTGCTTGTGTATGTGGGATTTTGGATTCCAACATACTGCCTACTGTACATACAAACTGTGAAGAGGTCCCTGTCAACATTAGAACTGTGTCCTTATTTGTAGCACTGAAGTTTCATTAAACTTGTTTTACAAGGGGGACATGATTCTCATTCACTCTGTCCCACTATATTTGTATATTAAATCATTCCTTGTGGAAACACATGCAATTTGTTTCATGGGAGGGGGGAGACTGGTATTGTTGCCTTAGGTGACGTTGTTTGAGTTGTGATACACAGCAAACTTGATCCAGAATTTAATGGGCAATCTTTCTTTCGATGTATCTGACATTAATGAAGATAACTGAAGGAAGTTATGTAAGAATAGTTTATGCCAAGTTAAATACTTAAATATTTTGTTTTTGATGACTCCATGAATTCCGCATGCAGTACATTGTATATATAAGGCACATGAGTACAAAGAGTATTAACCATTGCTAATTATCTACACATGCAAATTACATGCTACCCAGTGATAATCGGAGTTACTATTTTCACTTTGCAGTTCTCCCTCGCCAGTGTACCTACCCTAATTTCACTTCCACTCATTTAGCCACTCTGCTCCACTGGATGCTAATACTCAGAGGCGGAGCTGTTGGAAGGAGGCCCTCTGGGTGATGCTGTTCCTGAGGATCTGTAGTCCTGACAGCAGGGTATGTTCATCACATACCGCACTAGCCATATCACCTACCAAGGACTCAGATACCTTTATTGATCCAGGCCCCTCAAGCCCTTAACTTTAATGATTAATGATCCCTTTGTCCTTTGGTAAAGGCCTTTAATGACCAGGACACCTAGCCCGAAATCTCACAAGATTTCAGGTGCAGCGGCCCTCTTGGGAACGGGACTATAAATAATATACTCAAACTGCCAAACTGGCGTGGCTTGAAGAGCCCCAGCAAGAGAGGACGATCTAGAAAGAACCATGTGCTCCTTGCCTGACTAAGCCCCGCCAGAGACCTCGTCGGTGACTTCATCCACCATCAATCCTCAGAGCCTTTTTCCTGCTCAACTCCTCCTCCTAGACCTGCATCTCCAGAAAAGAAAAAGCAAGTTAAAAAGTTAAAGAACAGTGATCTAGAAACAGTACGAGGAAACCTGCAATTAAAGGTTAGTGCGCTGACTGAAAAGACTAAAAAGACAAAAGCTAAAAATGTTTTCGAAACTTTAGATTTTTGTCCATAAGAAACCGGATTGCCATAAAGAAAGAGCATGTGATTTCGAGGACAGAAATTTAACTTCCAATCCCCGCAACTATTACTCAAGCAGGTTTGACAGGTATTTACCTAAAGGCACACGAAATGTAATACCAGACACTATAGATTGTGAAGATTGTAATTTTGAATAGTTTTGTGCTTGCCTCAGGCAGGTAATTGAAAGTATTGAAGGAGTACTCCCCAGAAACCAAAAGACCTGCAAATCAGGGAATGAAAATAATTCTATAACCCCAACGGCCAGAAGAATCAGACTAAGGTAAAATGGGCTATCAGCCAGTCTGAAAACGTCTGTGAGACTAGATACGGTGAACCATTGTGTTTTTGTGCAAGTTACTGATGTTTATGCTTGCTCTCATCCAGAGAATGTAAAGAAGGCAATATATCAAAAGTCAACTACTGAGACTTACCTCTCTCTCTCTTTTTCGAACGACCCTTCCCCTAGGAGCCATTTTCTACCATGCTGTAGTTAAATACTCATATTTTGAGAACAAACCTCAGGGGACATTGGCAGCAAATCTCCACTTCTGCAAATACTTGGAAATTCAGGTGAATGGAGAGAGACACTGGAGTCACAAGGCTGGATCCGGACACCTAGTGATGGTTCTTGAAGAGCCGGTCTTTCCTATGATAAATTACACATCAGTCAAATAACTAATTTTTCATAACCCCTGTATACTCTACTGTTAAAGTATGATGTGCAAGCTAGATGTACCTGTCAGTCCCCTTTCCTGCTCTTGAGGGCTCTCCCTCTCTCTAGGAATTTTCAAAAGCTATGTGGATTACCTGTTATCAAAAAAGAGCCTTGAACCTCCTATACTGTCTATACCTACTCCCACTGTGATCCCAGATTAGTCCCTTGGTCACCTCAATTAACCCCACCTAAATGTTCCTTGATATTCAGTAAGTATCTTGCATGTTTTACCTTGATGAGATTTCCCAAGATACTGACTCACCCGACTCATAGACATTTACATAGGCAACAATAATAATAACAAACTCTCAGGGAATTAGAGTCTCCAGATATTCGTGGGTTAATCATTGTACTGTATTAGTATTGCGAGGAACGCAATTCAGTGTTTAAATCACACTGAAAACATAGGGTTAATATCAAGGATTATGGTTCACATTGTATTATTATGAAAACATAGGGTTACTCAATAGTGTTCAACTTTGTGAACAACCGGCTTACCACTGTTACATCACAGCATAATTTTGACCATGGCAAAGATAAGCTTCAAGTTCGTTTAAGCGCCAAACGCATAATGTTCCGCATCACCAACAACAATTTGAAATAATGCAAATGCCACTTTCAACTCAGCGATGATAACTGTATTCAAAATACATTGTGCTGCTAACAACAATAGTATGGCACATTAAACTCAGTGATAATAAAAGTATTCACAGTATATAGTTTTCATAATAATTGTTCAATAGAAACATCTTTCTGTGAAATAATGCAAGCAACTACAATAAGTGTTATAGCATGACAAGCAGCGAACATCCCAATGACCTTAAAACTCAAAGATGTGCCCTTTTAGGTGCATCGCATCCTGGAACATTCGCTCATAAAGTTTCAAGTCAGCAGGTATCAAGTTTTAGCAATACATTTTCTTAAATTGCGTGCAGCACGTAACCGCCTTTTTAATGGTTAATTCCCTTTGTCTCTTCTTCTTCCAGAAGCTGCCTCCAAAATGCTGGACAGAACAGAACGTGAAGATCAAAAGCAGAGGAGCAGAGATTCCTTCTCTGGAGTCGGTTACCTTTACAGCAAGCAATTCAGTAAGGCTGGGTGTGGTTTAAATACCTGCTGCATCAAGCCAAACTCAGGCCCTGATTACGAGTCTGGCGGTCCTAGAACCACCAGATTCGTGGTGGCTGTCGGACTACGGCCAATGTGACGGTCTGACAGCCACATGGTCCGGCCACTGACTGGCACCGCCACTTTATTTTGCCGGCCAATGCTGCCAGCAGCACTGCTCTAGGGATTACGACTCCAGTGTCTGCCAGCTTTTGCATGGCGATTCCACTGCCATGCAAAGGCTGGAGGAGATGGAGTGCCGGGGGCCCCCTGGGGGCCCCTGCACTGCTCATGCACTTGGCAGGGGCCCCCATGGGGCATCCCTGTCATGCATTTCACTGCCTGACTTGCAGGCAGTGAAAAGTGCGATGGGTGCTGTCGCACCCGACGCACTGCATTATTGCCACTGGCTCGATTACAAGCTGGCGTCAATGTTGTGGGTAGTTTCCCATTGGCCCAGCGGGAAACTCATAATAGGGCCAGCGGTTGGAAAACTGAATTGGCGGTCTTCCGACCTTATGAGTTTGGCGACGGCAGAGACTCATAATAGGGCCAGCAGGTGGAAAACCAAACTGGAGGTCTTCCGACCTTATGAGTTTGGCGACGGCAGAGACTGCCCGCCAAATCGTAATGAGGCCCTCAGTCTGAATTATAGGGAGCCACACCCAGTCTGAGTCATACGGATGCTGGAGGCTTGTGTAACACGTGTTCCCAAACAAGCATTGATCTCTAACAAGCATTAGTTCCAACAAGCATTGGTTTCTACAAACAGCCAATGGTCTCTGGAAACATGCATTGGTTCCTGCAAAGGCAAATTATCAACTCAGAAGTTTTTTACTGGGGCATATCTGGGTTTGAAGGCCCGACAGTGACTGAACCCATCAATTCTGTCTATCTTCCTGCTGTTACCACTTCTGGCTTTGCTCTTGCACTGTATTATCAGAGGTCAGCTATATAGATAATCAAATTCTTGCATAGATATTGATGCTACCCAATAACCACCAGACTCACCTGATTTGTCAAATGCCCTGCCTGCTATAACCATGTAGACAATGCTTATGGAGACATTTAGTATCTGGTGGACTAATCAGCACATCTGGTTGGTGGCACAAGCCCACACCTCCACCACTGAGGCAGAGAACCGTCCACGCTTTTTAGAGATCCATACCTGCCTGGGATTTCTGTGCTGTAAAGCCAACTGTGGTGCACCAACCCCTTTAGAGCACTGTAGTCTTGCTGTGCGGACATTGTTTTAAAACCACTAACTTTGCAAACTTTTTGTATTGAGAAAAACACTCAAAACAGGAGTTTATTTTGTCAAAACACAAATGGCCTGACATGCAGGGAGAGTTTTCCCTGCATGTGGGGGGCATTCTATATTTTCCTTGTCTGTATCCAACATGCCTCGGGCAGGGAAATTGAGTGATGGTATCCCTGCCCTCAACAGGGTGGAGCGACCATCACTGTGACTTTATGGCCATTTGGCAGTCTGGCTGCCGGCTCAGAGGTTGCACTAAAGCAGGCTCCACCGGTGTAGACATCGCCAGTCGTCCAACTCTAAATATATTAGGGAAACAGTGAGGTTGGCAAGGCAGAAGTCCCGCAGAGTTATGGTTGTGCACCCGCTGTGCGAAACTTTAAATGATGACCTTCATTTCACCTCTGCCTTTGTTGCTTGTGCTTTCAGGTTTCCACCATATCTTATACAATGCTAAAAACAGTAAACATGATCTAATATACATCAAATCACTATTCAATAGAGAGTAGGACAAACTGGGGGCATTTTAGGCATATCTGGTTAAGGTCAGGTTAATTTAAACAGGACTACAACACCTTCACCTTTTTATGCAAAAAATATACAACATTGCAGTTGAGTCAAACACTGACATGTATATACACACAAACACACATTGGACTTTGAATGCACCATATAAATGTCAGCAACTCATGCATTACAAATTGACTGTTACTGCTAAGACCACTTTTATTTCAAACTCATTTTTTCAGGCTTCCAACTCTTCAAGGGCTCTTTTCCAGGCAGTTTCCTATCTCACCAGTCCGACCTGTGTCAAAATGACTGCCCCGTCCTCCTAGTTATTTGTGACAATATGGACGACTTTTTATAAGAAAAGTAAGTTAATTGATGATTGCAATACCTAGCTTCCACTTTCATTCTTTCTCAAGCAGCACAGCATGCCTACAAGATTTTGTCCTTTTTTGTCAATCTTCTCACAGCTCTTCCAATGATTAAGAATGAAGAGGCAGTTTCCTCCTTGCTTTCCTCCCTAAAGCCTGGTTCCACAGATGATGTATTATGTCCATTCAGTAAAGAAATCTTTATCTGTGGTGGTTACACCTGCTTTGACCTTCATTCTTAACAGCTGCTTTTATCTTACACTGTCACTAGTGGATGGATGACAGGGGTTGTCAAACCCCTTCCAAACTTGGAACCCTGGACAGAATCTAACTATAGGCTCATCCTTTTTAGCCAGCAGTCACTGAAACTGGTAAGAAGTTCTGGCTTCCCAGCTTTGGAAACATCTTAAAGAGCACCAGTAACTAAATGCTAGCCAATGAGTTTGAGGCCCGGTTTAAGTACTGTGGCTGTACTGAATTATGTCTGAAAAAATTACAGTGATGACTTTTCCACCTTCTTCATCCTGCTGTGGTGTCGTCCTGTTATGACAATTTGGAATTTTGTGTGATGTTCCACTTAAAAGCTTGTAATAATGATGCCATTCATTCCAGAATGAACTGCTCTCATTTAAACCTATAGAGCCCACTGCAACATTAAAGTGCATTCTGGTGCTGGCTAAATGAAACAGCAAAGGGACATGTAAGAGGAAAGAAACTTCTTGGTGTTAAGCCAGGCGTTGAGTGATTTCCTGAAGGCAAAATGATTGTAGGTAGCTCAAAGAGTTGCTGGGGTGTGAGTTTGGTGGTGCAGATTTTTCCAGAGCTGAGCCACCTGAACTGAAAAGGCTCAACCACCTTCTCAAGTTTTAATAAACTGAGGGTCCTTTAGGGTGTTAACAGTGGTGGAGCGTAGGGTTCTCTGAGTGATATTGCATCACAATTTGTTCGAAAGGAAACATGGTCCTACTTGACTTACCAAACACAGTGACTTAAAAAAACATGCTCATGCACAGGAAGAAAATGTAGAGAATCAAGTGGTCCTGCAGTAGAGGCTGTTTGTGGTAGAGGCTTCTCATGGTAAAGACATGGCTAACTTCGCCATGGCTGACTGGATCCAAGATAGCCACCTGATGAGATATATAGGAGCATGTAGGAACAGGGAACTTCCTTAGTCGAGTCTACTTAGAATGGTATTTCGAACTATTACTTGGTGCCACTGACAAGAGTAAAGGTAAGATTCTGCGTAAAGTCCTCATCAAGGAACAACAAGAGCAGAGAGACTGTTGACATGAGACGGAATCAGAGGTTACAGTTCATTTGCACCCACAGATTCTGTACTGAAGTTGCCACTTCTGGAGTAGAGTTATCTTCTGTGGGCACGAAGACAGTGGACAAGGTATGCCTAGGTTTTCCTAGATGTTAAACATGACTTTAGTTTTTACACTAGTAAATTTGAGAGAGTTAGCACCCAGCCAGTTAGAAATATCCCACATACAGTTAAAGGAGGCTATAGGTGCACAAGTGGTATGTTCAAAAGTAATGATTAATTGTATCATCCCTATATCTAATGAATTGTAGGATATGTGATCTAATCAAAAGGGCTAGTGGTCTAATATAGACAATAAAAAACTATGGGATAAGGACGGAACCCTGGGCAAACACCTGGTTGACTTATTTGAAGGCAGAATTATTGTGAGGTTGCTTTAAGTACCTGAGTTGGGCACCCCTGTTTTAGTGTAGTTTTATGGTTAGTGTCTTATTCACATTCTATACACGTTTTTATTCAGTATTAGTGAGACTGCTTTTAGTGATGGGTTTTACACATTTTATCAGCTGCTTGATTTTAGGAAGGCAAGGACCACACTGTTCATTTTATCAGCCTTTGCACTACTTATAATCTGTACTCTTTGTTCAAGGCTGTTACATGCAGTACATGATATGCTAACTTGTGTTGCCAGTCTCTCTGAGACACAGCATTACATAAGAACAGTGGTCCCAATGTGGCATGGGTTGTTATATAAACTACACACTGACGCAAGGAGGGTAGAGCGCATTCCGGTCATGACCATCCTGGGATCTGTACTGCATGATAGGCAATTTTGCTTGTGCTGAACTTCCAGCTTCCCTAGAGGACTGCCATCTACACGGCAGGCTGATTCCTGATATTCTATCCAGGTATAAGGCTGGGGCTAATCCCTTAGATCAGACCAGGCAGAGGGGTACAACCACCTAACACCTGAGACATAGACATTGGCTAAGGTAGGAATCTCTAGAAACTTTAGAACATCTGCAACCACACACAACTTGATGGGGTTGTTCATCTACTTCACCCTAATTGTAATGTTCGTTATTTTGCTTTGTTTCATATGCCTAATTATTGCAGCATATGCTTTTTATACCATATTGCGATTGCTTCAATAAACATATTAAAAACTTAATTAGCATCTTGTGTTTCGCCATTGCATGTGTGAGTAACTGAGTGAAAAGGGTACGGTGTGTTTCCATGGCTTTCCTGGGGAGTTGGAGTGTCATGTTCAGGTTGCCGTAATCAACTTTTAGCCCAACAGGTTTAGAGGCTTCAGTGAGGAGTTAGGCCGACAGCTGCCAACGGTATGGGATGCACTTAGTCTCCCACACTCTGTAGTGCTGCCGTCCTAATCATGCAGTCCTATTACCAAACTAGGAATTGTATAACAGAATGACAGAGTGGAAGGTTTATTTTCTGTGATCTGCCCTCAAAATATGATTTACATAAGTTTAATGCCAGCCCTCTGACCCCCACCTTTGCAAGCCTGGAAAGAAGGATTTCAAAGGCGATGACAATTCTAGCAGCACCATTGCTACCTTATGACCCCTATCGACTGCCATGCATAGATCATCCAGCACTGTAGCCAAGCTCCCATGCAGCGGGCAAAAAACAAATTGTGCCTCGTCCAATAAAAAAATGCTCCTTCAGGTTCTCTGGAAGCTTATTACTGACCTTTCCAGAATTTTTACCTGACTATGGCAAGAGTGATATAGGTTTGAAGTTGCTAAGATAAGGGGGACTAGTTGTGGTTTTCTTTAGAAACGTAAAAACAAAGTTTTTTCCACCCTGCAGAAACTGCAGATGTTTGCAGCAAATTATTACAAATAGCTATGAGAGGGGCGGTTAATTAGCCAGGTAACAGCATCCAAATTCTAGGAGGAAGGGGGTCAAGCAGAGAGGCAGACAAGATGGAGTTCGCAACCTTGGTAAAGTCTGCAGCTGTCGGCAAACCCATGCCATCTTAACTATTAGGCATTGTTAGACTTGGCCTTCTCTCAGGATCCCCCCTAAACATTTTGCATTCAACCCTCCTGCTTTGCTGAATCCTTTTTTCTTGCCCTTAGAACTCCATGCACTTTACCAGTGCTAAAGTGCTTGTGCCCTCTTCTTTAAACATTGTCTTACACTCAATTGGCACATTTAAATAACTTATAAGTCCCTAGTAAAGTACCTCTTCATGTACTCAGAGTCTGTAAATTATATTCTAGCAGGGGGCCTGCAGCAATTATTGTGCCATCCACTTACGTAGCCTTCTTAAATCATGTCTCAGGCCTACCATTGTAGCTTGTATGCAGTTGTAAACTGCCGATTTGACTTGACAGAATAATCTTCTTGCCAAGAACTCCCTTGTTATTACATATGAGTAACCTGTAAGGTAGACCCTATAAAGCCCATAGGGCAGGCTGCATAGTAATTAAAAAGGTAGACATGTACTTTTAAGTTTTATATGTCCTGGTAGTGAGACACTTACAAATTCATTTTCACTACTGTGAGGCCTTCCTCTCCCATATACCATAACAATGGGTTACATTATTACATGTAATAAGTGATAACTTTTGTTTGGGAGCAAGTAGATATTCGTGTTTGGTGTCTAGGGAATTGTAATTTAAAATCTTCTTTAACTCCTTTGGTGCCATGGACATAATGGTTACATCCGGTGGCATAGCTCTGCTGTGCCACCAACGTAACCATTACGTTCTGGCACCGGCCCACGGGCAGAGCGCTAATTACCCCGATCTGCTCCCCGGGGGCAGGCAGAAAACTTTCTAGATGCCAGGGAATTAAAAAAATATAGAGTGGTGGGAGCGGCCAACCACTATGGGCTCGTTATGTCCCCCAACCCATCATAAGCGAGTAACAGTCTTTCAGCCTCCCGTGCAAACTAAAGCATCTCATCCCAATGGCAAGCAAAAGGACCTTTGTTTTGGGGGGGGTTTGATTTTACATTTAGGCCAAGAGAACTTGGCTGACTCCAAATATCGTCCCACTTGGAATGGTGAGAAGTTGCACTTTTTGGACTTTGGTACACTGCCACCTAGAAAAATCTACCAGACCTAGACACATTTGAAAACTAAACATCTGGGTGAGTCCAGGGTGGTGTACTTTACATGCACCTCACACTATTTCCTTACCCAGAAAGCCCTGCAAACCTCAACTTTGCTTGAAATCATGCATTTTCCATACATTTTTGTGATGGAACCTTCTGGAATCCGCAGGAATCCACAAAATTCCAACTAACCCGCATTGTCACATTCATACCAATAATAATTCTGCCCCACTTCTCAGCCTAAAAATGTTTTTTCTCCAAACTGCCCTTATGGATCCGCTTTGGTTCCCCCTCAAATTTCAACATGTTTTGGCCCTTTCCTGTCACAGGCACTTGGCCCACCTACACAAGTGAGGTATCATTTTTATCAGGAGACTGAGGGGAACGTTGGGTGGTAGGTAATTTGAACTGGTGTGGTGATCCCACACAGAATTGTGAGGAAAATGTGATTTTTGTGCTAAACTTAAGGTTTGCAGGGGATCTGGATAAGAACACACTGGGGGATCCAAAAAATGCACAGGTTTTCTAGGTTTCCCTAGGTGCCGGCTGAGCTAGAGGCCAAAATCCACAGCTAGGCACTTTGCAAACAGGTCAGTTTTCATTCAAAAATTGTGATGTGTCCACGTTGTGTTTTAGGGCATTTCGTGTCGCGGGCACTAGGCCTACCCACACAAGTGAGGTACCATTTTTATTGAGAGACTTTGGGGGGATGCCAGTGGAAGGAAGTTTGTGGCTCCCCTCAGATTTCAGAACTTTCCATCACCAAAATTTGAGGAAAAAGTGTTGTTTTTGCCAAAGTTTGAGGTTTGCAATGGATTCTGGGTAGCAGAACCTCATGAGAGCCCCATAAGTCACCCCATTCTGAATTCCTGTAGGTGTGTAGTTTTAAAAAATTCACAGGTTTGCTAGCTTTCCCTAGATGCCTGCTGAGCTAGAGGCCAAAATCCACAGCTAGGCACTTTCAAAAATACACGTCAGATTTCAATGAAAAAATGTGATGCATCCATGTTGCGTTTTAGTGCGTTTCCTGTCATGGGAACCAGGACTACCCACACAAGTGAGGTACCATTTTTATCGGGAGACTTGGGGGAACACAGAATAGAGGAACAAGTGTTATTGACAACTGTCTATCTCTACATTTTTTCCTTCCAAATGTGTAAGAAAGAAGTCTATTTGAGAAATGTCCTGTATTTCACATGCTAGTACGGGGACCCCCTAATTCAAAGATGTGCAAATAACCACTGCTTCTAAACTCCTTATCTTGTGCCCATTTCGGAAATACAAAGGTTTCCTATTTTTCACTCTTTATATTTACCAAATGAATTGCTGTATACCTAGTATACAGTGAAAACCCACTGCAAGGAGCAGCTCATTTAAAGGCTCTGGGTACCTTGGGTTCTTGATTAACCTACAAGCCCTATAAACCCCCCTAATCAGAAGAGTCCAGCAGACGTAACAGTATATTGCTTTAAAAAGATCTGCCACAGCTGGAAAAAGTTACAGAAGAAAATGTAGACAGAAATGGCTGGTTTTCTTCAACTCAATTTAAAATATTTTTTCATTTCAGCTTTTCTGTAGGAAAACCTTGAAGGAGCAACATAAATGACCCCTTGCTGAATTCAGAAATGTTTAGCTGTCTGGGATCCACCACTGGTTTTCCACCCATTTCTGTCACTAACTGGAAGGAGGCTAAAAGTACAAAAAATAGTAAAAATGGGGTAAGTCCCAGTAAAATGCTAGAACTGTGTTGAAAAATTTGTTATTCTGATTCCGATCTGTCTGTTCCTGGAAGCTGGGAAGATGGTGATTTTAGCACCGCAAACCCTTTGTTGTTGCCATTTGTAGGGAAAAAACACATGCTCTCTTCTGCAGCACTTTTTCCCATTCCCCCCCCCAAAAAACAAGTTTTAGCAGTATTTTTGATAATTTCTTCGTCTCCTCAAGGGAAACCCACAAACTCTGGGTATCTTTATAAACTCTAGGATGTTGGGAAAAAGGGACTTGGTGGGGATAGCTTATCTGGTCAAAACGTTATGAGAGCCTAGGCACGAACTACCCCAAATAGCCAAAAAAAGGGTTGGCACAGGAGGAGAAAATGCCTGGCAACGAAGGGGCTGGTGGTAAAGTTAAGTTTTAAGTCACAATTCTGAAAATGCAACTTTTAGAAAGTTGCCATTTTCTTATCCCAACCATTTGGTGCTTGAAGCCTGTTTCCTAGGTCACATGGCTAGGTGTAGTTGGCCTTTGTGTATTTTTCCTAGACAGCAACATTATAGGTGGAGTCAGTGTTGGCAGGATGAGCCATCTGAGGCAGGATTGGAGGGGTAGGAGTTGTGCACAGCCCTACTTGCACTTCAAAGACACTGCTTCAGCTTACACACAAGAAACTTACCTATTGTGCCCCCAAACAGATTGGGAGCAGAGCATGAGGCAGGAAATTCCAGACACTTCTGTGTGGTGAAGGGCATGGGGGGCTCCAGAAGTTTCCTCCACTTAAAAGATGGCATCGGGTATAAAAATAGGACCCTGAGACCCACTCTTCAGTTCACTTCTGGATCTGGGGAAGGACCCTCAGAGGACTGCCCTGCTGCCAGTGGCCTGCTGTCTACCTAAGAGGACTGCCCTGCTGCTCAAGAGGACTACCCTGCTGCCTGAAGCCTGCCCTGTGCCCTAATAGGACTCCCACTGCTTGAGACCTGCTTTCCTGCTTGATCTCAAGACTTCCAGAATAACTGCAAGGGCTAGTTGGCTGGCCTCCTGATCAGAGCCTAAGAGACAGAAAAGGCTCCAACCATCTTGAACCAGGACCTGGAACCAGTCTGGGTGACTCCTGACCCTCCAAGTGCTGTCCCTCCAGTTCTGGACCCTTGGAAGTGATACTAAATATATGCCCAGATAGCCCGAATCCCAAACTTAGGACTTTTTATGACAAAAAGTACTGAGAGAACTGAGAAGATACCTACCTGCTCGCCGATCCATCCAGGATGCCTCACCGGTCGGCCTGACTTTGTGGCAGCTCCTGCTACATTATTCTCCATAGCAGCAAATCCTGTTCAGCAGATCCTCGCTGAAGGGATATCCAGCCTCATGGAGCCCTTGATGGTTACAGCCTGCACCTTCGGGCCACTGGAGGTTTTCCACTTCCATAAAAGAAACTATGTCTAAATGTACAAATCTTCACAGCGACTTCATCCAGTGGATCCTCCTTGGATACTGCTGGCCGCCTTGTCCCACTGAACACTACCTTCTCAGACATTTTTCTTTACAATTCTTTCTAAGTCTGAAGGGATGCGGGACTGAGCCCAATCCACTTCATGGCTCCGACCCACACTCCATCAGGGTCGGCCATAGTTTTTGACTTTGCCCCGGTCTTGTATGAGTAGATGTCCGTGGTTGGCACTTTGAGCTTTCAGGTGCTATTTTTCACTTTAAAAATTCATAACTCCAGTTCTACATTTTAGATTTTTGTTGTTCTGGTGTCAAATAATTTATAAAAATTTACTCTGTTCATCTAAATTGGTGTGGGATTTTTCTGGTCCTGTGTTTCCATGTTATTACTGTTTAAGTGCTGTATAAAAACATTACACATTGCCTCTAGGTTAAGCCTCACTTATTTTGTGCCCCACTACCAAAGGGTTAAACACAGGTTAATTAAGTGACCTTTTGTGGTTCACCCTGACAAGAATTGTGGCTGTTGATCGAGTAGTGTTTCACTCCCACCATCCAATTTTTCACAGGTGGGCAGTTTATTTGCGGGAGAGTGGCCTACTCTGGTGCAGATACAAAGGAGTGGCCAAATCCTATGTCATTATTTAGAGTAAGAAAAGCTTTTTATGGTCTTAATCTCATTGCTGAAAAAGTCTACTAAATTATCACAGATGTTGGGTGGGTGTATCCATAAGGGGAGTGCAAACACGATTGGATAGAGAACGGGCAAAGGAAAGAACTGCCTTAGTTACGTTGGGTGCCTCTACAATTTATTTCATGAAAATCTCAGATTTTGCCTCTTTAATCAGCTTTCTGTATTTTCTTAAAGCTTGTCTCTGAGTTACATTTTAGACTACGGGTGATAATTAAAATGCCAGGCTCTTTCTGTCTTTTTACAGGAGAGCTTAGCATCACTGAGGGAGTCACTGTACAAAGGTACAGATAGATGGATCCTCGTGACTGTGTTTTTAGTGGAAGGGCCAAGTCTAGTGACCTACTGATACATGATTGATAATTATCATACTCTTCTGCAACAGAGCTTGTGGAGTGTGTAATCAGAGGCGACATTAATAGTTCATGAATGAATGATGTAATTAGCCCAGAGCCATTCTAGATTAGATGATTTGTGTTTTTTTGAGCTAGGGGTCCATAAGCTAACAGAAGGTTCAGTCTGAAAAACTATAAGTATATGACCTGTCCAAACTTGAGGCAAAATATCTAGTTATTGGAGACCTAAAGCTGCTAGAGAGTTTATTAGGTCAGAGGCAGAAGAATTATGGGGATCACCAACCCGGATGTTAAAATATTCTCCCATGAAAAAAAGCTGTGTGCAATAGCATTAGAGGCAATCAAATCAGCTAAATACTGTGCAAAGTCAGCATGTGATTCTGTGTAGCGGTAACAAAGTGCCCCAGCAGTAGAACAGGCTACTGAGAGATTAAGGGGGAACCCTCAGGGATCAATTTTGTCAAAATTCCCCAGCTGTTGTAATTTTAGCATAAAGGTCTTTTAAATGTTACTGCCAGGCCTCCTTGTTTCTGACCAGTCGGTCAGTGGCAGCTCGCGGGAGGGAAAATGGGCGGGTGGTGCACCTTTCTTTCTGTGTCGCACCGATCCTCATTTCTCGACTGCAGTGCAGGCACAGGCTTCCAGCCTGTCCTGCTTTGAATCCTAACCCTGTTTTCATGCTGCTAGCAGGATGAAAGCAGTGTTTGGATTGGACGGAGCACCCAGCCAGGGCACTCCGAGGCAGAGTGGAAGTCTCTGCCTGCTTTCTCCAACCCAGGAATGCAATGCCTGCGTTGCTGGGCTGGAGAGAGACCAGTGCATATGTGTATTTGGCCGGGACAAGACGGCCTGCCAAATATACATGAGCACTGAGGGGGAGTGCTCGTCACAGCCCGGGGCCCCACCCCCTTACAAGAAAATGATAATAAACACAGTTTATTATAATTTTCTTGTAAACTTTTGCAGCTGCTGCTACTGGCGGGGGGTGACGCTCCCCCGCCATAGTGGAGGAGCCGCCCCTGCTGTTCGTGGAAGGTGTACAATATCAATCTCTTCGGGACAAACTGTGCCCAAATCGGGATTGGAATCACTAGTTGAACAAGTTTCTATTATGAAGAGACGATCCAGGGCTTGCAGGAGCTAAAAGCATGATTGTTTTAGCTGCATGTTTCAAGAGTGAATGTGCATTTATTAAGCAACATTTTATTTTGCTACGAGGCGATAGGCAAGATGATGGGATCGAGCCTACTGTATATGATATTTAAACCCCTGCTTTCAAGTTGCAAGATGGGGGAGGGCGAGCCTTGGGGGCATGGAACTTCAAGTGTCAGATACTTACAAGCTTCAAGCTGTTCAGAATATGGCAGTATGACTTGTCATGAATTTCAGGAAATTTGCTAGGTTCTCTGGGGCTTTTTATAAGGTGCACTGGTTGCTAGTTTCGTGGAGTACCTACTATAAAGAACTCTTCTGTGCCCACAGAGGCTATTGTGAAGCAGGCATCATGCTGCTTATGTGTTTGCATCCAAGATTAAGCAAGCCCTTCATTTTGGGTCTTTACTTCTGCTATTAGTCCCCCAGTTTAAAAATAATTTGTATCTTTTCTGGTGTTGTCAGTTTCACAGAAAATGTCTTAGAAAGTTTGTTGTACAATTTAACTCAACTTGTATATCCTGAATGAACACGTTTTCAATATATATAGTGGGTGTCCTCAGGCAATAAATGCAAGCTTGTTGCAATCTTATAAGAAAACAAGCAGAAATGATGGTCTGTCACGCTTATCCTTCAATAATAGAACACTATCACCTGAGAAATAGCTCAGGTGTCTGGCGCATGACCTATGGGTAGACTGAGAAACAGCTCAGGTTTGTGATGCCTGTACATATAATTTATGTCTAACCACAGGCAAACCACTGCCGCCTAAACCAGATGCCTCTATGGTCAGTTTCTCAAAGTGCACTGTAAGCCAAATGTAGAATGTTCTTTAATGTATGCCTTGGGTGGTTTTCCTCCTGTATGGTGTCTATGCAGAGGAACTCCACCTTCACTTACCTTATGTAGGCATTGCATTGCTGTGTCCTGCCTCTTCAAAATAGTGTAGTTTGGTATGGAAATTCTTGTGAAACCTGATTCGGCAGTCGAAATAAGCCAGGTTCTGTTGAAAGCAGCATAATTCTGATATTATGTATAACCAATCAAAAGCAATGCACAATGAAAACACTACTCAGAACACTACTTATTTCAGTGTTATGATGACAAACTGGTAACTATGCTGTCAGTCTAAGTGCCTCTCCTGTGCACCATTCAAGAATGGTCATTTCTCAACCCAGGCCAGGTTAATTGCTATAAATAGTATAGACCAGTGTTTCCCAAACTGTGGCTTGCGACCCACTGGTTGGTTGTGAGCAATTTTTGGTGGGTTGTGAAAGTCTAAGCAATTAAATAAAAATGTCTTTAAAATCGTTATTTATCTTGCCACATGCGCTGCACTTCAAAGACATGTCAGACTATGGGGGTCTTTACGACTTTGACAGATGGAAAAGGTGGTCCGCTGAAGACCCGACGGTCAGGTTCCCGCCAGTGTGGCTGCCTTCCTGCAGGCCCCATTAAGAGTTTCCAGCTGGGTCAGCAGGTGGAAACAATGTTTCTGCCCCCTGGCCCTGTGGGAAACTGTCTACAATATTGATGATGGTGGCTCATAATAGAGCCGGTTACAATCCTGTAGTGCGTAGGGTGCACTAGCACCCATCCACAGTGAAGATTCCGACGAGGATGGCCAGGGGGGCCCCTGCACTGCCCATGCCACGTGAATGGACAGTGCAGGGGCCCCCCATGGGGCACCCTGCATCCCTTCTCCGCCAGAAGTTACATGGCGGTGCTACCGCCATGTAACCATCGGCGGAGAAGGGACTCATAGTCCCCAGGGCAGCATTGCATGTAGCGCTGCTCTGGCGGATTAGGACCGCCAGACCAACGTAAAGTCATAATCTGGCAGTGCTGGTGGTCCCACATTGGTGTGACCGCCACGGTCGTAATGTGGCTGTCGGAGTTCCACATTGGTGGTGGTCTGACTGCCCCTGCGACCTAATGAGGCCCAACGTCTTCTGACAAATTGCTGCTTATTTATTTTAGCATAAGGATTAGTGATCACAAACTTCTCTCACTCTGCAGTTAGAGAGGTTAGAGTGCAGTTAGTAAAGTGAATTATGAGACACTCGTGCTAGAGTACAGGGAGTGTGGAAGGACAGGCTGAAGGATGTCATTTTTGTAGCACACAACAAATTGTAAATACGTGTATATGAACAGCACACATTCAGTAGTTAGGAAAGCAAAAATTAAGCACATTTTTTTCTAATTCTGAAGTGTGATGAAAACAAAGATTTTAATAAAATCAAAACAAATCAAGACACTTTAATTGGTGATGCACAAACGATAAATACTAATTGAAACACGATTTACACACATCATCATTTGTGTGCGATATAGTTGTATCAGTAGAACTGTATGTCTGTGCAAATTTAGTGTCCATTTCAATGGAAAATGTGCTGTCTGTAAATGACAATGTACTACCACATAATGCTTTATTTACATTAAAAAGAATTGCACACCCAATATCCTTTGAAGTAAGGTAAGATGCATAGGTTTGTTCTAAAAACCGGGCTGTGGTTCTAAAATAATTTGGGATGCACCTGTATAGACAGTTTTGAACAGCCATTATAGAGAATATGGTCATTCTTCTCAAATGAATTTTGGATACATTTTTAACTAATGTTACACTTTATAATGCACATTGCACTACAGGATTTTAAAAACACATTGACATTTTAGTGGATTTAACACTTTATGTGCTGGGGGCTTCAGAACGGAATTGAAAGCATGATTGTTGTTATTATTATAACATACGCTATTGAGAGGCACTAATTCTGTTAAAGTGACCTCTTCACAGAACATTGCCCATCAGTGACACATTCTGTGTGTTCGGGGTCTGAAAGGAACATCAGCATCCTATGTGTGCTAGAGCATCATTTGTTGCAAAGATACTTCAGGTAATGATCTTTTTTGGCAAGTGGCTTCCTGTATGGCTGTAGCTCAGTTATTTCCTATGAGAGGGGCTCAATGTAGGTCAAAACAACAACTATTTTATTCTGATTAAGAATAGCGCATATTCCTTTCGGAGTACTTAACAGGGCATAACACTGTCAACTGAATAACACTCTTCTATTCAATCGAAAGAGGAATGAAGGTGTAGAAGGACTCAAACTAGAGGCTTGCCAGTGACACGTGCCGAAATCAGGTGTTTGAATCCATTAAGGTAAAAAATTCCGAGATATGTACAAGTGTGCGGCCTCAAACAAGCATGTGTTGCTGCCACCCAATGAGTAGACTGAAAATGTACCTTTGGTCAACAGTCAGACAGGAGGACCTTTCTGGAGATGGAGTTAAAAATATTTCAAGAGCTCGTTGTCTTGTCACAGAAGGAATTTTTGAAGAATTGGCAAAAAGCGTTGGGAAAACTACTTCCAGAATGGTTTATATTCATATTTGTAAAAGCTACTTTTTATTTGTCAAGTCACTGATTCTCTTTTCTAATTATCTCTTTCAGTAGCCTGTAAACATTGTCAAATCCACTAAAACATATGTGTTTTAATCGTATTGGGTTTGACCAAAGGATTGCTCTTCCCACTGCATGAAATGTTAGCCCCCCCACCGAAATTTGAGTCTAGTTGTGCTCCTAACTGTAACTGGAAATATTTGTGTGTTGAACTGAAATGCCTTCAACCTTTGTGTGGTGGAACTAGGAACATTCAGTCTGTGTGTACTATTGAAGTGCAGGAGATAAATGTAGGGTCCATTAGGATACAACCCAGGACAGCCCCCTCTCTTGGCAGGCTGTCACTCACACATGTAATACCCACCTATGACAGGAAATACTAGGTCAAATGACCCTCTGAAGGATAAGAGGTGATGCTTACTGTGAGACCTGGGTGAAGCATTACTAGCCTGTACCACCCTCCACTGATCCTGGCTAATGAAAAGAAAAGAGATCTCTTGGAGTGGAACAAAAGTCACTCACCGGCTCCATGCAAAAACTGACTGCCACTGCCGAATGAAACAACAATGCTCTGGAGTAGAGCTGTACCTTAAACCAAAAGCAGCCCTGGCAAAAATGTTCTGATAAGCCTCACTTGCTTCCTCCCCACTCTCTGTTTCCGACCAGCCATCCATTTTCTGTCTCACTCGTTCTCGCCTCTCTTGTTTCTCTCGCTCTCCCTGACGTCCCCCATTCTCTGCCTTTTCCACTTCTCTCTCTCTGTGGTTTTACGTGATACTATGACTAATGCAATAAAGTTGACAGGGGTGCCAGCTGCGGCCATTGGACCTCCAAAGTCTCTGGGGAAATTCTGAGATAAATGGCCAGTCCGGCCATGTTCCAGCTCTGAAGTGAGAAAGGAAGGGGCCCAAGCCAACAAGAGTACCCACACTGTACCCAAGCAAAGAATATCCGGACCCTACCAATAGGCATGCACCTTTAAAGCGCTAGCAGCTCTATTTGTACTCTGACATATGGAAAATGACTCATGTCGAAGGACTGGTATTCCGGGCCATCCTCTGCTCTAACACCGTCACTGAATTGCTGTTCAGGGATGGAAAAGAGGAGAAGCTACTTTACAATGCACTGCCACGCCTTCCTAGTCTCGCCAGTCAGTAAGAGAATCAAGGGTTGAGACACTGAGGAGCACACCCCTGCTTTCAAAACATTGTAATCAGCCTAATAATGGCACCTGAACTGAAATGATTGCAAATCGTCACTTCAACCATCTCTTTGTACAGCAACTCCCTCTATGCCTCAATAGCACGCAGTGCCCCAGAGAAAAGAAACGGAACGGACTGCACTTTTCATTTCCTTTCTGAAGACGTATCCCTGCTGCTTGTATTTTTAATGTGAGTGCTCGCTCTGTGCTGTTTTGCTGGCGAGGGGCGCAGGACCATCGGTCTTCCTGTATTGTGCCTGCCATGCCTAATATAAAGACACGCATAGGTGGTTCCCCACGCATTACTCATGCACACACTACATCAAGGTGCCCAGTGGTTTTAGCAAGAGCAGGAGCCTGGCAGCAATAGTCGCATCATGGAGCCTTTGCTCCATTATCCTCCCCCCGCTGCTTTTTCCCATTATCTGCCCCATTATCTGTTCTTCCTTCAATGCGGTTTGGTTTAATCATGGGGCTGCAGTCCTTGCTGTCTTCTTCCAGTTAATATTCACTGTCTTCAGTTGTATCAGTGTTCCCTGACTTCATAGGTCTCAAATTACTGTATGGAACTCATACAAGCTATGGGGTCCTCTTTCTTATCGCCAGGTGGTTACTTATCTCTACCTCTCCTAGACCCTGTGGGCATCACGAGCCCAGCAATTCCATAAACACTTTGTTGAACTCTGGCAATATGGGCCCCTAGGAAGTCCTCCTGCTTTCTTTCTCCTGCCCTTTCCCAGGCATACAATTCTCGGAAAACTACAAAGATGTCCCATCCTTTAGGAGTGAATTTGTACTGAGATGTGTCTCACCTTTTCGTGAGAAATCTTTACTTACCAATGGTAGGGTTTTTGAGGCTGCCTTTGTCCCCTCTCCTAAGCACACTAAACTTAGCACTAGGGGGATCATGTATCCTCTTGGGATCACTTATCTGCTATTAACCCCTCAATCATCCTTCCTACCTGCTGACAGTCACCAGTTAGCAACTGAAGAGCTCTACAAAACCATAGTGCTTATGATTCATACATTTCACCAAGAAGTACCTTTTCTAGAGTCCACCTGTCACCAACAGCAATTTCCCACTCTATGGGAGTGGCTTATCTGAGTCCAACTCAATTCCCTGAGCCAGAGGTTTTCTGAGGCTTCATGTGAGAAAGGCTCTGGGCAGTGCTTCAAACCAATGCTGTCCTTAATGGCATTCTTAAGGAAGAGATCTCTTAGAGACTTCTAACAGTACACACCATCCTGCCCTCCTTTCTTCTGTGCCACCTTCCAACTTCCCTGCCTCACTGTCATGGAAACAGTTCTAAAGAGCCTAGACATTTCATTATGATGTCACAGACACACTGGCCTAGATCGCATGGCTCAGTAAAGCACTACAGCTGACTTGCGAACTCAACTAATACCTTCATTCATTGTGCTATATACACAAGAACTAAATCCATACGTCCCAGACCAGCGAAGAGTACAAAAACAAGTAATACTAACCTGGAATAAATATAGGGAGCAGGAGATCTTTGTGGTTGCAGGAAGCATGAGTAGTAACGCACTCCCAGCATTGTGCCCAGCTGAAATAAAAGATGGGAACTGAGAGCTCAGTTAGCATGATGGAGGATGGTTTTGGTGGTACTCTGGTGCAAACCAGCAACACCCAGGTTAGACACCATCAGCTGCTCCTTGTTTGGATGGAGGACAGGCAACATGAAACAGATCCTGTACATTGCAGGAAGGTAGTATAAACATACCCGGAGAGGGCTGTTCTAACATTTTCACTGGAAAGCCTTTGGCCCTAGCTGAAATGATGAGTGGGAGTTATGGCCCGACTGAGCGCGATGGAGCCTGGCCTTTGTGGTTTGCTTGCGTCAGACTGATTACCCTGGGCTCAACCATCAGCATCTGATCTTCATGGGGCAGCATTTCAGTGAAGTATGTGGGGAGGGGTAGAGGCAACATGGCAGGAAGCACCAATTAAATTGTTTTTTCACACCATTTTTCTGGAGTGGGGTCTGCGGGCGTGTAACTTCGCTATGTTTGGGCTTGGTGATATAGTGATTACACATATTTTTATTTCTCTAAAGCAGTTTGTGATAGTTCTCCAACAGTGGATCTGTCAGAGATCCACATGCTTTCAATATTAACCACCATCAGACTGTGAGTCATAAACATACAATCATTTATAATCACTTTTAGAAACAACACTGGAAATTTTAAAATAAAGCCTGTTCATATAATTATTTGGCTCATTGTGGGTGAGTAAATAGGTGATAGAGCTTAAACTTTGCCTACGGACAGTTTGGTTCTTTTATCATATGGTGAGTGACAAAGTACCAGTTCTGAGAGCACCTCTCAGTACTTCATTCTTTCTCTAAAAGGATATATATATATATATATATATATATACTGTATATATATATGCTTTTGGAAGAATGGAATACTGAGACGTGCCCCCAAAACAGATGCACGCACACATATCTATCTATCTATATAAATATACACACATTTATATTACCTACTGTAGGTAGCTATAGTTAGGATCTAGTTTCCATAGGAAAAGTGTTTTTTTACTTGTCTCTACCTCTGCCACCGCTTGACCAATCTTGATGAAATTTTCCAAAACAAAGTGTACCACTGATTTTAATTGCAAAAAGAACAGATGATGGATTGAATGCTGAACAATGCAAACATTCACCCCCAGTCACAAAGATCTGGGTTTAATCCATTGTTTCTTTGCTCACCACGCCACCTCAGTTTGGACCCAGCCATATGCAAATCAGTCTTGGCCCTGTTCCTCATGGGAACAGTCCAGCCCGAACTGCCAAGCCAGGACCTCCCTGGACCGGAAAAAAGTATCCTAGGACCGGTTTCAGGGTATCACTCTTCATCAGCCAGGCTAGCTTGGATCTGGTGGCATAGCAAGCACAGGACCCACGTCTGGGCATCCCTTCCCACTTGGGGTGACAAGTCAAAAAGAACAGATGATGGATGGAATGCTGAACAATGCAAACATTCACCCCCAGTCAAGTTGAATGGTTTTATCAGCTAGCTTTTATATATATTTTTCTTTGAATTTTTGAAATAAAATTGTTTTTCCATAGAAGTAGGCAGTCATTGTAGATATTTTATAAGGCTTAGTGTGCATATTAGTTTGTTAATGGTGAAAAACTGATCGTTTTTTGTTTTCTTTATTTATTAAGGTGACATTGTGGCAACAGAATCATAAAGCAAAAGAGCTATTATATTGAAGAACTGGCTAGGACAGCGTGAGATCGTATTTTGAAATAGAATTTTTTTAAACAAAAAATGTGGATCTTTACTTTGCATGTATTTATTTATTGTGAATTATACATTGTAAAAATATATTTGGTTTAGGATCTAATGACGGTTGTGCGATTCTCAATATCGTGATAAATAATGATATAAAGTATCAGTGATATTATGTTTTGTTCAAATTCGAAGTAGTTTCCTTCCTCACATTTCCTCGCCTAGTAATTGTGAGGATTCCCATTTTATAATAATTCATTTTGAAGGCAATGACAACTGTCACCTCACGGGTGTTCAAATTGAAATAGAGATGAAAGAGATGTTTACATCTTTGATGAATCTTATTTCCTTACACCCATTTTGTGTATTCAGAATTCTGTCAAAGGATAAAATGGAAGTATTCTTTAGCAAATGTCGTAAAGTATGTTAAAATGCAGGCATATAAACAAAAAGGTGTCTGCATTGCTAAGAGATCACACCATATCTTTGATATATCTCCTAAATATTCTCTTTTCAAAAGCTAACATATCGAACTGATGGCGTACACTTTACCTCCGATGGCTATAATGTCTTTATTAATAGCATCCAGTAATTCCTGCTGAAGCATATCTAACTCATAAGTCCAAATTTCTAATCAAAGGCTCTTTTTAAGAGCCAACCAACAAGGAACATAAGTAAAGATAAAAATCTACAGATTTTATTTTGATACACATTTACAGTACTGCAGTACTCTCTAGAGTCCTACGCTAAAGTACAGCTGTACTCCGTAACTTTTAGAAAACACATTAATACATCTGCAAACTTTTTTTCAAACTTTATTTTGATTTTAAATCAGCCATACAAAGGATAATGGCATGTAATTCACAAGCATGGCAGAGACCAAGCAGATACAGATGGCGCGGATAAATGCATGACAGTGGAGGGGCCCGTGGAGATAAAGAGCCCGCTCTAGTCTCTTCGTGGGCTTCTTCGGGAAGGGGAAGTGACAGAGCCGGTACGGGATTGGCTCCTGGGTAAGTGGGGGTGGGCTATGAAGGTGGGAATAAAAAGGGTGTGGGGGGCAGGGACCGGTCTCTTTCCGCGCAGCCATTCGCGCGGTTAGTTTGGCCGGTCCCTGGGGGAATACAGTGTGGCAGGCAGTGGCAGGCAAGTGTCAGTGGGCAAGGCCGAGGGGAGCCTAATTGCTTCTTGAAACTGCTACGGGGGTCGAGCAGTTTTGCCGGGTCGCATCCGCGAGGGCGGTAGTTTGGGGTTTTTGTTTTTGCGGAGGCGCTCTCATAAACGAGGCGCCCTACCGCCAGCACACACGTGCACTTGTTGCCGGGCCGCGTTAGCGGCTTGGCGGCAAAAGTAATACTTTTGTTTTGGTGCGCAGAAGGCCGACGAGCGCTTGGGGCACGCTCGTCAACCTAGGGGGCCAAGTACAAATATTAAAAGGCGGTGCGCGCTAATGGCAGCGCGACGGCCGCCTAGGCCTCAAAGAAAATCTTCCTGTCTGGCCAGTGGAGGCCATAGATAAGTGAGCCCCCGCCTGGCACCATGGCAACTAGCCATGACGCAGAAGCGGTAAAGGCCGCACTGCGAGTACTGGGTGAGGCTGGACGGGCTGACCTCCTCAGGCTTGGGGTCCTGGACCAGGCCTGGGTGGGAATGGTGCGGCCGACGCGTAGCGCGTCTGGCCGGGTAGCAGCAGTTGTAGCCGCCTGAACATCACCCGAAAGGGCCAAAAAGCCCAAAAGAGCGGCGGTGGGGGCGGGCGTGTGGTGCAGCCTCCCCCTCCAGCCAGGGGGGCGAAGGTGAAGGACCCACCAGTGACACTGAGGTTACGGAGGAGGGGGCAGCACTAGAGCAACAGGAGGGGGGCGGTGAGGTGAAACAGGAGCAGCCCTTAGGGGATGGGGCCCCCTTACAGGAGGTGGTGGTGCAGGACCTCCCGGGCCCCAACATAGAAATGACACCTATAGACTTGTCCCTCCCCAGAGGGGGGGGTGATACAGCAGGGGCCCCCGTGACAGCGAAAAAGAAGGGAAAGGGCCCCAGAATAGGGGGTGGCACGGCAAAAGGTAAGGCCAACAAGGCACAAAATAAGAAAGCGGGGGTGGAGCGCCTGAGCCCCTTACAGGGCCGGGCCTGAGTGGCCCCAAGGCCAACAGGCTGGACATGGGTGAGGCATGGGATTTAGAGTCCAGGATCGGGGAGCAATGTCGCATAGTAGCAGAAACAGAAGACAGGTGGGCCCAATTATGTATGGAGCAGGAGGTGGCGCGCCATATGGCCGGCAACTGGGAGGCCAGCAGACAGTGCAGGGAGTGCAGTAAATATGCCACAGGAAGCTTGCAAGGGTAGCTGGGTCTGGGTACCGAACAGTAAGGGCCAGGAGGCTGGTGCGGCCTGTGGGTTAGGTAGCGCGATGGGAGCCAGTGGCGCACACGGCCACGAGTGGCGCGGATGGTCAATGCCAACACACGAGGTTGGCAGAAAGAAGGCGACACCAACGGGGAGCAACACGGCCCCAGCATGTTGGTCTGAAGCGCTAGAGGGGTCTTCGGCTGCCTTCTCTACTCCGCAGGATCGGGGCCTCCACAGAGATGGTGGGCGCCATGAGGGCCTAGATGATGTTTCAGCCAACTACATGATGATGAGTGGTAGTTCGGATAAGAGGTTGGATGTGGCTGGAGATGATGTGTAGGAACTCGACTATGAGGAGGAGCTGGATGAATGGGAGGATGGGGAGATTCGGGAGACAGAGGTGAACAGCATGAAGGGGAGGGGAAGAGGACGCAGGAGCGGCGCAACCCCTCTTTCCGCTTCTATTTTTCAGGATCGGGCTGTCAGCGGAGAACAACATGAATGAAGGATCGAACAAGCACGGGGCCAAGGGGCCCGGAAGGATTTGCGGCCTGTTGGAACACAAGGAAGAGGTAAAGGGCAATGGTGGTCAGTTTGGGGGGATGGTGTAGGGGGCGGGGAGGCTCCGGGACGGAAGTCCATTGGGGTAGGTGACTGTTCTATTCTTGACACAGTATCGGACAAAGACACTCAGGGCAGCGTGAAGGGGAAAGAGCTGCAAGGCAGTGCTTCAAACGAAGGTGACAGCGGGGCCAAGGTAACCGAGGAGAATACAGGGGCAGAGGAGAAAGAGGAGGGAGGTCATAAAAAGAGGCTCCCTTATATGGGACTGGCTATGCCCTTGGGATCTCATGTGGCAGATAAAACAAAGTCGAGGATATGGCGACACAAGTATGTAGATGTTTTTAAACTCTTGCATAGGGACAGACAAGCTAAGGAGGGTTCCAAGGAGGAAGAATGGGAATTGGCACGTAGGCCAAGGGTATCAATTACAATGGATAATTGGACATCTGCATTCCTGATTTTCACAAGCATATATTGCGAGAAATATCCAGACAGGGCCATAGCACTTGTCAAATATATGGACATCATTCGGAAGGCACAAATGCACTTTGGGGGCTTTGCCTGGTTGAGTTATGATGAAGAGTTCAGGGCTCGTTTGAGTGTCAATCCCGACAAGCCTTGGGGCAACGTAGATCCAGAATTATGGATGCAATGGATGGCGTCGTCACAATCCACGCATCTACCCATACGGCCAGTGGTCTGCCAGTGGTTTATAAGCCGTTTCAGGCACATCCCGCCCAGGGATGGGTCGGGCGTGGGGCAGAGATCCTCGACCAATATTACGGGAGCTTGCTGGAACTTTAACAAGGGTTTCTGTTCCAGACAGCCTTGTAAATTTAAACATGACTGCTCCAAATGCGGGGGCCATCACCCGGTTACGCAGTGTTTCTCACTCTCCAGTCCAGCAGAACAATGGAGGGCATCCAAGGGTAGAGGCACACAGGGCGCTCCTGCTCCAAAGGGGGCCTACGCCAGTAAGGTTAGACTTCCTCATACCATGGCTGCACAGATACCCAGATAGGGCCACAGCGATTAAGTTAGCAGAGAGTTTTCAAGAGGGTTTTAGGGTCAGCTACCAAGGTCCACGTACGAGGCGATGGGCAGACAATTTGCGGTCTGCAAAAGAATTGCCACAGGTAGTAAGGAGTAAGCTGGATAAGGAAGTGTCATTGGGCAGAATTGCAGGGCCTTTTTATGATTGGCCGAGTCAATCGCTGGTGATCTCCCCATTAGTAGTGCCAAAGAAGGCCCCAGGTGAGTTTAGGTTGATACATCACCTGTCATGGCCGGAAGGCGCATCTGTCAGCGATTTTATTGCAGCGGAGGACACCAGAGTAATATATGCATCCGTGGATGATGCCATAAAACTGGTCAGGGGATGTGGCATGGTGTTGCGAGCGTTATGTGAGGCCTTGAAGGGTGGGGAAAGACAGTGGCTTTATGTTATGTGAACATATGTTACAGTTATTTTTCCATTACAGGAGATGTGTATGGTCCACCGCACGGCAAGATGGCCACGTGGCGTGTAGGCCATTCGTTTATCCACTGGGCTGCGAAGTTCGCGGA
Source organism: Pleurodeles waltl (assembly GCF_031143425.1). Classification (NCBI taxonomy): domain Eukaryota; kingdom Metazoa; phylum Chordata; class Amphibia; order Caudata; family Salamandridae; genus Pleurodeles; species Pleurodeles waltl. The sequence goes on along the minus strand of NC_090440.1, from coordinate 955,170,016 downwards.
GAAACAAATCTATGGCCGCGCCCTAGGACTTTCTAGTGAACGGCACGAGGTGTTATGGTGGGGAAAGAGCAGCATGCAGTGGGGTAACCTGCTTCCTTTCATCACATCTTACTTATTGAACTGGGGTTGTCCAGATTTGTTAATCATTCACTTGGGCGAAAATGATTTGGTAAAACTATCAGGACTCACGCTACTGCAACACATGCAGAGAGACTTGGAAATTATCAAACAGAAATTGCACGGCACATGCTTGGTGTGGACAGAATTTGTACCTCGTAGGGTGTGGAGAGGGGCAGTCAAATATGGAGCCATGGAGCGGGCTCGCAGGAAACTTAACAGAGCAATGAGAGTTTTTTTGCTGGGCACAGGTGATAAAAACCCTGAAGCACGAGGACATTAAAGACCAGGATGAGGCGCTCTTTAGGGGTGATGGTGTACACTTGTCCACGTTAGGGAATGCATACTATTTAATGGATTTGAGATTGTTGGTTGGGGATTTGTGGGGGGAAAACATGTGGATCAGGAACAAGGAGTGAGGAGGTCAGGTTGCAGTAGCGTGTATGCGGGGGTGGGGCAGCAAAACGCCAAATGGGTTTGTGCTGGTTGGCAGTAGATGGGGGAGGGTGGTGAGTCAGATGCGGGCTTGGCCACCCTTCCAGGGAATAAACAAGCAGGTGAAGGCTGTGTGTGGAGTTACGCATGAACCAAATGGGGCATGAAAGGAAAAGGGGAGTGTGTAGAGGAAAGGAAACGAAATGAGGGTTTGGAGTGGAAGGATGAGTGAGGAGATGCTAAAGGGAGGGCGTTATTAAAGTTGCGGGTTTTCGGAGTAAAAGTTAAAGTTTGTGTTGCTTGTTGCAATCTTGTCCTAATAAATGACCTTTGACACTAAATGGCTGTCACTGAATTATTTCCCGAGGGAGGGGCCCGCGGAGAGAAAGAGCCCCGCTCTTGCCTACACTTCCACTGAGTGACAGAGGCAACCATATCCATTGATCCACTGTCTCTGAGAGCTTCTGCACCACTCTTCCATAATCATCCAACAGCACCACTGACGGGTCTATGTGGACCTGGATCCCCAAATAACACACCAAGGCCCTCATTACAACCCTGGCGGTCGGTTTGAAAGCGGCGGTAATATCGTCAACAGGCCGGCGGAAAAAAAAAATGGAATCATGACCATGGCGGAAACCGTCAACATAGACAGCCACTTTAACACTCTGACCGCCACGGCGGTAGAAACAAACACTTCAGCGGTCACCGCCAACAGACAGACGGAAGACAAAGTACAGCCCACTGTATTTCAAGATGCCTATCCGCCACCTTTTCCGGGGCGGAACCAATGCAATCAAAAGCATGGAAGAACGCAAGGGCAAAAGGAAATGATTGTAACTAGTGTAATCATGAAAAATCTGATAGTCAAAAATCAAAATTCACTATATACAAATATGTACACCAACTACACAAGTCCGGATAGTGTACCAATCCTTGTCCGTGGACCACTGGGCCCAAAATGCATGGGCGAAGCCCACACTAGATACCTGACACGAAACGGAGAGAACACTGATGGGGATTCAGACCGAAAATATACAGGCACCTCAGGGGGAGGGAGGGCACTTCAGCCAGATGAACGCACAACGCCGCTGCTGCCCGAGGGGGCTCCATGCTCATTGCTGTATCCTGGGGAGTGCAAAACCACAGTCTCTCAAGTCTTTCCAGTGGGTGGTTTGCCCACTGCTGTATCCTGGGGAGTGCAAAACCACAGTCTCTCAAGTCTTTCCAGTGGGTGGTTTGCCCATTGCTGTATTCTGGGGACTGCAAAGCCACAGTCTCTCAAGTCTTTCCAGTGGGTGGTTTGCCCACTGCTGTATCCTGGGGAGTGCAAAGCCACAGTCTCTCAAGTGGATGCCTTTCTCCACTGGTTCTGGAGGGGGCCTGGTGCCCAGAGTGCTTCATCCTGCCAAGGACTGAGGTCGTGGATGCCTTTCTCCACTGGTTCTGGAGGGGGCTTGGTGCCCAGAGTGCTTCATCCTGCCAAGGACTGAGGTAGTGGATGTGATTCTCCACTGGTTCTGGAGGGGCTTGGTGCCCAGAGTGCTTCATCCTGCGAAGGACTGAGGTAGTGGATGTGATTCTCCACTGGTTCTGGAGGGGCTTGGTGCCCAGAGTGCTTCATCCTGCCAAGGACTGAGGTAGTGGATGTGATTCTCCACTGGTTCTGGAGGGGACTTGGTGCCCAGAGTGCTTCATCCTGCCAAGGACTGAGGTAGTGTATGCCTTTCCCCACTGGTTCTGGATGGGTTTTTGTGCCCAGAGTGCTTCATCATGCCAAGGAATGAGGTAGTGGATGTGATTCTCCACTGGTTCTGGAGGGGGCATGGTGCCCAGAGTGCTTCATCCTGCCAAGGACTGAGGTAGTGGATGCCTTTCTCCACTGATTCTGGAGGGGGCTTTGTGCCCAGAGTGCTTCATCCTGCCAAGGACTGAGGTAGTGGATGTGATTCTCCACTGGTTCTGGAGGGGGCTTGGTGCCCAGAGTGCTCCACGTGAAGTGTGGCCGGTACAATTCCCTTCCCTGGGTGTGTGTGCCACGAGATTGGCGAGGTACAGGTAGCATGATACGCCATGGAGGCAGAGACATACCCCACACTGCTGCGGTTTCGCCTTCCACCTGCAGGTGCGAACAGTGATGGATATCATGCCTCATGGAAGCTGCCCAGGGTCCAGGAACTCTTCTCCAGCCTCAGACGACTGACCACTGGGGATGGTAGACATGTCAGCAGTGGTGCCACTGTCCGAGTACGTCACGGGGCCAGTGGCAGTGCTTGCGGCGGTGTCTGTGGCAGCGGTGATTGGGGCGGTGTCTGTGGCGGCGGTGCTGCCGGCGGTGCATGGGTCAGCACCTGCTGAGGGCCACAGCAGGACGTCTCCTGCAGCCTCGGATGGCTGCCCACTGGGGAAGAGGCTGGGGACTGTCGCTTAGGCTGTAGACGTGCCGGTGGTGGTGCAGGTGGCGGTGCAGGTGGCGGTTGTGGTGGCGGGGCAGCTAGCGGTGTTCGCCGCCGTACAGGTTGGTGTGGTCATGGACAGACGTTGTGACACTGGTCCCTCAGTCGGTGCCACCATGCCCTCTACTGACCTGCTTTTCTGCTTTTGGCCCTTCCCCACCTTCGATGGTGCCGCAGTTGTCTTGCCACTATCCACTTTTATTTTTGCTGAGCCCCTGGTGGCTGGTAGTTTCGGCTTCTCCCTCCGGGATGTGGGCACCTTTTTCACCTTGGTAGGTGGCGGAATGTCCTTGCCCTCACTACGTGGCACACTGGCAGCCCTGATGGGTGGCGCACTTGATTACCCCGCAGTTGCTTGCACCACTGTGCCTGGGGATTTGGTGGCTGAGGTGCTGGACTGGGACCTGGAAAGCCTGGCCCTAGGTGAAGGACGGGGGGGGTGAAGGGAAGAGGTCAAAGTTTGCCTGGAGAAGTTTTTTAGACACACTGGGACGGGAAGATGGAGGTGGTTTGGGAGTGGAGGAAGAGGTAGTGGTTGTAGGAGGTGTACATCTGCTGAATTTAGGTGAAGGCGCATGGGCTGGAGGCTGCTGTAAGGTGGATGGCTGTTGGGTGGGTGTGTGCCTGCGTTTGTGTACTTTGGGAGAAGGGCTCACAGACACACTGGGAGAGGACACAGGGGACGTGTGAATGGTAGTGGGGGTGGTGAGTGCACGTGAGCGGTGTGTGGTGATGGGCGTGCTGGTGATGGAGGTAGTGGCTGAGAATGTGGTGTATGCAGGTGTGAGTGGAGACGAGACAGGGAGGGAGGAGGAGGACGTGGAGGGGAGACACAGTGGAGACAGTGGATGTTGGTGTGTCTGCATGGGGATGGTGCTTGTGTGAGTGCCTGTGGGATGTGTGGTGCTTATGTTTGCCTGAGCCACTCTTGTGTGTTGATGTGTGTAAATTCTGGTCTGATGGTGTGCTTGGGATAGGCTGAGGTACAGGGGATTGGGTCTGGGTGGAGGAAGTTGGAGGGGGGAGGCTGGACACAGGGACAATGGCTGCCATCAGTGCTGAGGCCAGAGCCTGAAATGCTCTCTGTTGGGCCGCCTGACCAGAATGAATGCCCTCCAGGTATGCATTTATTTGTTACAAATGCCTCTCAACACCCTGGATGGCATTCACAATGGTAGATTGCCCAACAGTGATGGATCTCAGGAGGTCAATAGCCTCCTCACTGAGGGCAGCAGGGCTGACTGGGGCAGGGCCTGAGGTGCCTGGGGCGAAGGAGATGCCCACCCTCCTGGGTGAGCGGGCACGGGACACACGCTGAGGGGCTGCTGGGAGGGCGGTGCTGGTAGGGGGGGTGGCGGCTGTACCTGTTGATGCGTTGGGCACCGAGGTGCCCGCCCCCGCAAGGGAGCTCCCATCAGAGGAGGAGTCGCTGTCACTGGTGGATGCTCCTGTCCCCATCCTGGAGCTCCCGTCACCCTACATCCCACTGGTGGCGTCAGACTTCGTTGCTTCACCCTGCAGGGCCAAGTGGGTTGCAGCTCCCTCCTGCTCCGGTGCCAATGCTTCTCGGCCTGATGATGCTATTGCACACAAGAAAAGGGAGACCACAAAAAGAAGGGGAGAAGACAGAAGAAAAACATGTTCAGTGCATGCAACACCACTACCGTTGGCGGACACAACACACAGGGAGCAGTCCTCTGCACTACGCCATGCACTAACAGTTCCTAGAAATTTCACCTGACCATGGGGTACGAAGCCTAAGCCCAATTGCTGCACACCTGGAAGTCACAGGAGCCTGACTAGGTGTAGATGGCTATTACCACTAGTGGGGTTGGGGTGCCACATAGCCTGCCTCACAAGGGACCTTGCCTACCAACTTCGCCCTGGCCTAGAGGAACCAACTGCCCACCTCCCCCACCCAGACACCTCGTTATGCGCGCAGAGTCAGCTGAATGAGAGTGTACTCACCCCCTTGTGGGTGCTGTGATGCCCTCAAGCGCCCATCCAACTCCGGATACACCACCGCCAGGATCCGGGACATCAGGGGGGTCATGGTGCGACGGGCACCCCTTCCACGTTGGGAGGCCATACCCAGCTGGGCCTCCGCCATCTTCTTGCTCCAGCGGTACAGGTCCTCCCATCTTTTACGGCAGTGGGTGCTCCGTCGGTGGTAGACCCCAAGGGTCCGGACGTCCTTGGCGATGGCACGCCAAATACCCTTCTTCTGGTGGGAGCTGACCTAGAGGAATGGTACAGGGGGAAAGGAAATTACTCACCCGTCTGGACCGTCATAGTCATTGCCCACCAGTTCCCACCCATGCCCTGATGCACATACACTCACCATCCGCACATGCAGGCCTCAGCCCCCCCATGTATCTTCCATCCACACCACTCAAAGCAGGCATTGCCCATGCAGCATGCTCTCAATGTACTCACCTGTTTGTACAGTTGCGTGTCTTGGGGGAGGACCCCATCCACTAGTTTCTCCAACTCCTCTGAAGTGAAGGCAGGGGCCCTTCCCAAGACACTGTAGCCATCGTCGCTTCCAGGCACAGGTCACAGCAGCACTTGCAGTGTAGGTCCTCTCCTGTTGAAGGTCAGGTATCAAGTGAGTGAACAGACAGAAAATGGTGGTCATGTCCGCAGCGGTGCGTACCGTCACTGCCGGCGTACAACGTCATTGGCTCCTGGGACCCCTAGGGCACAATGTTAACCAATGCAGAATTGCACCGCGATCTTCGACCGCCCACCGCGACGGTGTACAATGCCAGCACAGTTACCTCATATCCCCTTGTCCCACCTTACAGGTCAGGCAGCCGCCATTTCAGGGGTCCACATGGGATGGATAAAAACGGCGTCACACCTATCTAGGCCGGGAATACAGACAGATACCTGCACATTGCGGATTATTAACGTTTCTGCAAATAACACATTGTGATACCTCAGTGTTGGATGACTCTCCTCCATAGGTCACGTCTGCTGGGGCAGGTGATGAGATGGCGGCATCCTCCGGTGTACAGACCCCGGGTGGACCTGTCGACAATGGAAGAGAGACACATCATAATCACATACAGACTTGATCGTGCAACAATCCTGGAACTGTGTGCCCAGTTGGAGCCAGACCTGATGTCAGCTATCCGCCATCCCACAGGGATACTCCCTCTAGTGCAGGTCCTGTCTGTACTCCATTTCCTGGCAAGTGGGTCCTTTCAAACAACAGTGGCCATGGCATCAGGGATGTCCCAGCCAATTTTCTCTAACGTGTTGTCCAGAGTATTGTCTGCCCTGCTGAAACACATACGCAGCTACATCGTTTTCCCTCAAGTGGAGGATTTGCCCATAGTGAAAGGTGACTTCTATGCCCTGGGACATATCCCCAACATCATTGGTGCCATTGATGGTATACGTGTGGCATTTGTACCCCCCACCCCGCAGGAATGAACAGGTGTACAGAAACCGAAAGAGCTACCATTCAATGAATGTGCAGATGGTGTGTTTGGCAGACCAGTACATCTCCCATGTCAATGCCAAGTATCCTGGCTCTGTGCATTACGCTTACATTTTGAGAAATAGCAGCATCCCTTATGTGATGGGGCAACTCTTGAGGCACTGAGTATGGCTTATAGGTGAGGCCAAGGTCCCAATACAGTTGACATAGGTGTCAGACTATGGGGTTGTCCCTAAGGGTTAGTGTGTGTCTAACAGTTGTACCTCGACATCTTCAGGTGACTCTGGTTACCCCAACCTGTCATGGCTACTGACCCCAGTGAGGAATCCCAGGACAAGGGCAGAGGAACGCTACAATGAGGCACATGGGCGAACTAGGAGGATAATCGAACGCACCTTCTTCCTCCTGAAGGTCGGATTCCGGTGCCTCCATATGACAGGTGGTTCCCTATACTACTCACCGAAGAAGGTGTGCCAGATCATTGTGGCCTGCTGTATGCTGCACAACCTGGCTTTGCGACGCCAGGTGCCTTTTCTGCAGGAGGATGGGCCAGATGGTGGTCTTGTGGCAGCTGTGGAGCCTGTGGACAGTGAAGAAGAGGAGGCAGAAGAAGAGGATATCGACCACCGAAACAACATCATCATGCAATATTTCCAGTGAGACACAGGTAAGAAGATGTAACTGCTTCCCACATCTCATACTATTGTTGGAGCTAGCATAAGTCTGTATTTTTCACACAGTGTATGGACACTGACTTGACACTTTGACTTTCCATTTCACAGATCTGGGTCCCACTTTGGGCCCTCTGCTATGTTTATTCCTGGCCTACAGCTGTGTTACATTGGTATGTGAACAAGTACATTGACATTGCTATATTCCATAGATATTGCAATTACATATTTGTGAAAGCAGACTGACTCCAGATTATTTTGTGATTGAAGTGTGTTTATTCCTGTGCAAATAAGTGGATGGGGGTTGTAAAATGGGCTGGGGTGATGGTGGAGGTATGTCCATGGCAGAGTCCAGTCTATTTGTTTCACAGGCGCATTGTCCAAAGGGGCATAGGAAGTGGAGCAATGACAGTTTAAGGACTGACAGGGTGACATAGTGGGACAGAAAGGTGACATTCAGGGGGTTCTTATTTCCTGGCGGGGGTCTTGGCAATGTTCTTTGTCTTGTTCCTGGATCTCAGGGACCGTTTGCGGGGTGGTTCTCCACCTGCAGGAGGTGGGGTGCTGGTGTCCTGTTGTTCCTGTGACGGTTCCTCCTGTCCACTAGCGCCAGCGGAGGTGGAGGGCTGTTCATCGTCCAGGCTAGTGTCATGGGCCCGTTGGTGTGCCACTGTGTCCCTCCTGGTGTTGACAAGGTCTGCCAGCACCCCTGCAATGGTGACCAGGGTGGTGTTGATGGACTTCAAGTCCTCCCTGATCCCCAAATCCTGGCATACCCTCACACTGCGCTGGGCCCGCACAGAATATCAAGTGCTGAGGAAACTGGCACGGGAGGGACAACAACACACAGGGTGCGACACCTGGGAAGCACTGGTGACCAAACTCGAGGCTAAAAACGACGATAAGCCCCCATGAAGTGGGCAATTCATTGAATAAACATATTAAGTAGTAATCTGCCTGCACATCCCACGACAGTACTGCCCCCGACGTGTAACTCACTGTCAACGAGTAAGCCCAATAATCCTCGCGCTAGCTGTTCGCCCACCCACTAGCTCTAGCACTCCAGACCACACACATTGCAAACACACAAGCATAGACACCGCTTCCTATAACTGAATCCACATAAAGGAACCACTATCTAACACAAAGGGTGTACCCAGCAGAAGATAGACCATCCTAGTAAACGCATGCGGGGTTCCCCAATGTCACACTGCATGCGCAGGAACCCAGCCAATGCAGCAGGTAATAATATTGATTATCACAGGTAGATCTGAAGTGTGCACAAGTAGGGAGGTTTAGTTGTTTGAATGTATCCAACTCAGATAAATGGGATCCTGTTGTATATTTGTGCAAAGTTTACAATATGTATCTGAAAAGTAAAACCAATAAAATATAAAAAATAAAAAAAAAGTCCTTCCTGATCCCCAGGTAGTGTTCCTCCTGCAGCCACTGGGTCTCCTGAAACTTGGCCTATACAGTGCCCATGGTCTCCTGGGAATGGTGGTAAGCTCCCATGATGTTGGAGAGTGCCTCATGGAGAGTGGGTTCCCTGGGCCTGTCCTCCCCCTGTCGCACAGCAGTCCTCCCAGCTTCCCTGTTATCCTGTGCCTCTGTCCCCTGAACCGTGTGCCCACTGCCACTGCCCCCAGGTCCCTGATCGTTCTGTGTTAGTGGGGTTGCCTGGGTTCCCTGTAGTGGTGGACACACTGCTGATTGCATGTCCTGGGGACAGAGGGATAGGCCCACTGGGTGGGTGCTGTGGTGGTGTTTCCTGAAGGGGGAGGTTCAATGGTGGTTTAGGACTGTGACAGGGGAACGGACTGTCCAGAGGTCCCTGATGGGCCGGGCTGGTCATCTTGATCCAGGCATGCAGAGCTGCTGTCATCACTGTGGGTCTCTTCTGTGGGGGAACTGGATATGTCTGGCACCTCTTGTCCGGTGACGTTGGGTATGGGTCCTGTTGTGGTGTAAATGCATAGTTATTGTATCTGTGTGTGCCATCATGTGCAATGGGAGAGTGACCCTCTACTCCTGTGCTTGCATTATTGGCTTAGTCCTTGTGTGATTGGTGATTTTGGGGCATGAGTGAGTCTCTGTACTGGACATGCTTTGGTGATGGGTGTCCATGCATTGGTGTTACATGCAGGGCTTGATTTTGGGATGTGTGGGTTGTGTTAGTGGGGTATCTGTGGGTTGTTGGGGTGATGGGTGTGAGGGTAAGGGTGGCGGTATGTGATGGCATGCAGGTGGGGTGTCGGGGATTAAGTAGTAAAGATTTTACTTACCAGAGTCCAGTCCTCCTGCTACTCCTGCAAGGCCCTCAGGATGCATAATTGCCAAAACTTGCTCCTCCCATATTGTTAGTTGTGGGGGAGGAGGTGGGGGGTCCACCGCCAGTCATCTGTACAGCAATCTGGTATCTGGATACCAGAGAACGTACCTTCCCCCGTAGGTCGTTCTACCTCTTCCTGATGTCATCCTGTGTTCTTGGATGCTGTCCCACTGCGTTAACCCTGTCGACAATTCTGCGCCATAGCTCCGTCTTCCTTGCAATGGATGTCTGCTGCACCTGTGATCCGAATAACTGTGGCTCTACCCGGACAATTTCCTCCACCATGACCCTGAGCTCCTCCTCAGACTCCAGATTATTTTGTGATTGAAGTGTGTTTATTCCTGTGCAAATAAGTGGATGGGGGTTGTAAAATGGGCTGGGGTGATGGTGGAGGTATGTCCATGGCAGAGTCCAGTCTATTCGTTTCACAGGCGCATTGTCCAAAGGGGCATAGGAAGTGGAGCAATGGCAGTTTAAGGATGGACAGGGTGACATAGTGGGACAGAAGGGTCACATTCAGGGGGTTCTTATTTCCTGGCGGGGGTCTTGGCAATGTTCTTTGTCTTGTTCCTGGATCTCAGGGACCGTTTGCGGGGTGGTTCTCCATCTGCAGGGGGTGGGGTGCTGGTGTCCTGTTGTTCCTGTGACGGTGCCTCCTGTCCACTAGCGCCAGCGGAGGTGGAGGGCTGTTCATCGTCCAGGCTAGTGTCAGGGGCCCTTTGGTGTGCCACTGTGTCCCTCCTGGTGTTGACAAGGTCTGCCAGCACCCCTGCAATGGTGACCAGGGTGGTGTTGATGGACTTCAAGTCCTCCCTGATCCCCAGGTAGTGTTCCTCCTGCAGCCACTGGGTCTCCTGAAACTTGGCCAGTACCCTGCCTATGGTCTCCTGGGAAGGGTGGTAAGCTCCCATGATGTTGGAGAGTGCCTCGTGGAGAGTGGGTTCCCTGGGCCTGTCCTCCCCCTGTCGCACAGCAGTCCTCCCAGCTTCCCTGTTATCCTGTGCCTTTGTCCCCTGAACCGTATGCCCACTGCCACTGCCCCCAGGTCCCTGATCGTTCTGTGTTATTGGGGTTGCCTGGGTTACCTGTAGTGGTGGACACACTGCTGATTGCGTGTCCTGGGGTCAGAGGGATAGGCCCGCTGGGTGGGTGCTGTGGTGGTGTTTCCTGAAGGGGAAGGTTCAATGGTGGTTTGGGTCTGTGACAGGGGAACCGACTGTCCAGAGGTCCCTGATGGGCCGGGATGGTCATCTTGATTCAGGCGTGCAGAGCTGCTGTCATCACTGTGGGTCTCTTCTGTGGGGGAACTGGATATGTCTGGCACCTCTGGTCCGGTGATGTTGGGTATGGGTCCTCTTGGTGTGTAAATGCATAGTTATGGTATCTGTGTGTGCCATCATGTGCAATGGGTGAGTGACCCTCTACTCCTGTGCTTGCATTATTGGCTTAGTCCTTGTGTGATTGGTGATTTTGGGGCATGAGTGAGTCTCTGTACTGGACATGCTTTGGTGATGGGTGTCCATGCATTGGTGTTACATGCAGGGCTTGATTTTGGGATGTGTGGGTTGTGTTAGAGGGGTATCTGTGGGTTGTTGGGGTGATGGGTGTGAGGGTAAGGGTGGCGGTATGTGATGGCATGCAGGTGCGGTGTCGGGGATTAAGTAGTAAAGATTTGACTTACCAGAGTCCAGTCCTCCTGCTACTCCTGCGAGGCCCTCAGGATGCATAATTGCCAAGACTTGCTCCTCCCATGTTGTTAGTTGTGGGGGAAGAGGTGGGGGTCCACCGCCAGTCATCTGTACAGCAATCCGGTATCTGGATACCACAGAACGTACCTTCCCCCGTAGGTCGTTCCACCTCTTCCTGATGTCATCCTGTGTTCTTGGATGCTGTCCCACTGCGTTAACCCTGTCGACAATTCTGCGCCAAAGCTCTGTCTTCCTTGCAATGGATGTCTGCTGCACCTGTGATCCGAATAACTGTGGCTCTACCCGGACAATTTCCTCCACCATGACCCTGAGCTCCTCCTCAGAGACCCTGGGGTGTCTTTGAGGTGCCATGATGTGGTGTGGGTGATGTGTGAGGTGGTGTCTAATGCATTAGTGGGGTTGCCTGTGGGGGTTTGAGGTGTGTGGATGTTGTGTAAGTGATGGTGTTATGTGTCCTTGGATGCTGGTGTTGTTTTAGGTAGTCTCTTTCTCTGGCGCTCTTTCAAAATTTTGGTTGTAAGAGTTTGTGGGTGATGTGGGTGTGTGCTTTATATTGGATTGGGTGTGTGGGAGTGGTGTGTGTATGTGTATCAGGTGTGTGTATTTCGAATTGTCCAATGTGGTTGTGTTTTGTAAATGTGTGTGTATTTTGAGCGCTGCGGTGTGTACCGCAAATGGAATACCGCGGTTGAAAGACCGCCGCTTTGATTCGTGGGTCGTGATAGTGTGGGCGTATTCCTGTTGGCGTGTCGGTTTTGGTATCGCCAGTTTATCACTGACCTTTGGTGTGGCGGACTTGTGTGGGTGTCTGTATTGTGCCGAATTCCGAGCTGTGGGTCGTAATACCTGTAGCGGAATTCCGCGGCCGCAGCGGTTTGTTTGCGGTCTTCTGCACGGCGGAAAGTGGGATTTACCGCCAGGGTTGTAATGAGGGCCCAAGTCTGTTGTCCACTGTAATGAGTACTCTAGTGGCACCAGTGTTGTAGCCGCAGTGAGCGAGAATATCAGGGACTTATGTCAATTAATGCATAAACTGGAACGCCCCTTTAATGTGTATTCCAAACCAAAGTGAAAGTGCTGTAAAAACAACATGGCTACCATGAGGTTTTGGAGAAGCGTTCATTGGCCAATCAGATTATCCCTTGTCATCGCTATTTACTAAGGTTGTACCGTGGTACTACAGCGCCCACAGATGTAGCTAAAAAAAATACCTTATAACTTAACATTTACTTATTTTATTTGCTTGCTTGCTTACCCAAAAGAATCATCAACATCACCTAGTAAGCAATACTGCCAAATGTAATAAAAATCCACCTTACGTTTTTTGTGCTATGCAAAATACAAAAGTCTATAGAAAATGCATTGGATTGCAAGCCTGTTTTGGGCCCCCCCCCTTTTTTCTTTGCACCCTCTTGACCAAATGCCACCAAAGTGTGTATACTCCCAAAATGAAACGGGAACAGCAGGTCTGCAAAGTTTCACACACATTCGTCAAACGTTATAAAGGGACATAAATCTAGAAAATCCCTACCTCAGTTCACCCTAATGCCAGCAGGTAGTTATAGTTAGGACCTAGTTTATATGGGAAGAGCGCTTTTGTTTTTCTAATAACGTTGGCGCCTTTTGCTGAATCTTCATGAAATTTTCAAAAATAGTTTGCCAGTCAATTCACTAGCTGTCTGGAAAGTTTTGGGGTGATCCGTCAAGTGGGTGTGAAAAAATGGGGGGTCCCAAAGTGCATTTTCCCCATGCAATATTACATACGGATTTTAGACACGACTACTGCCCGAACCACTGAACACAATGACACCACTTTTGCAAGAAAGCTAGAACTTGATTAAGAAAGAGTGCTTTTTGTAATTTGGAATAAATCTGTTCAGTAGGTTTGGAATTATTGAAGTAAAAAGATGTTTATAGATCTACAGATGTGGATCCACCACAGCAGATCTGCGGATCCAAGTGCCAACAGCAATGCCGTGATTGGCTGGCCGCCTACTAAGAGGAAAACTGTAGCTGCTATTTTGTACATCGGGACTCCAAAGGGAGGAAATAAAATTTTAAAGTGATAGAAGGGGTCAGGATAGAGGTACCCAAACCCCATGCAACTGATAGAGGGGTCTGTAAGGGACCCCTCATGGGCAAGAAATTGTCCAAAAACGTTTTTTATGAGTACGCAAGGATCCATGGATTCACCGCGGCACTCAGTGCAACCTCCTTTTTGCTCCAGACCGGATTCGTGGATCCAGACCCCAACTGAAAAAACACATACACACACTCACAATCCACACATCTACTCACACTCACTCGCACCCCACTTACAGACACAACCACTCACACACCCACACAGCCAGTCACACACCCACTCACACAGCCATTCACAAACCCACTTAAACACCCACACATAATGCATGCACCCACTCGCAGATCCATACAGCCACTCACACACCCATATACAGACCCACAAAAGACAGTCACACAACCACTCACAGATCCACAAAGCCAGACACACACACACACACATACAGACACTCACAGACCCACAAACCCACTCACACACCCACTAACAACCCAACAACCACTCACACACCCACACTACCACTCACACATACATAGGGGGTGATTCTAACCCTGGGGGTCGGTGTTAAAGCGGCGGCCAACCCGCCAACAGGCTAACGGTAAAAAAAATGGGAGTCTGAGCCTGGCGGGAACCGCCAACACAGACAGCCACCTTAACACTCCGACCGCCACGGCGGTACAAACAAACAGCGCGGCGGTCACCGCCAACAGACAGGCGGCAGACAATGTACCGCCCACACTATTCCAACTCACCAATACGCCACCTTTTCCGGGGCGGGAGCACCGCCGATAAAAACACGGCGGAAACAGACTACGGACGGGAAAACGCTCACCACTACGCACTCCAGGAGGAAGGAGGACAGCATGGAACCCGAATTAAACATCCTACCTGCTCTCGTCTACCTTCTCATCTACCACGAGTACGAAGTCCGGCGCAGACGACAACGGTGAGTACTGCACCTACGACACACGGGAGGGGGAGGACGAAAGGTTACGGGCACACACATATGCGACCCCCCCCCCCCCCAACTATGTACTCACCAATGCAGAGCACCAAGTCACAGTGACACCACCCAAACACCCCTGAAAAATGCTAGGACATAATCATATTTGGAATAAATATTTATGTACCAAAAAGCTCCAGAAAATTATCGTACAACCATGAAAGATATTCACAACAAAACTAATGACATACACATCAGAGTATAACTGAAGTACCAAGTCCTGCACATCCTACGAATTCAGCATGTCCGTGGGCCAAAGTCTTGAGAAATAAGGGCAAAGCCCACACAGGAGACCTGAGTCCTTTGGAGAGAACACTGCAGGGGCATCAGATGTAAAAACTACAGGCACCTCAGGGGGAAGGGAAGGGGGGGCACCACAGCCACATGAGTCCACGACGCCAGATCCACGAGGAGCCACCATGCCCACTGGACCATCCTGGGGAGTGCAAAGCCACAGTCTCTCAATGTCTCTACAGTGGGTGGGCTGCCCACTGGACCATCCTGGGGAGTGCAAAGCCACAGTCTCTCAATGTCTCTACAGTGGGTGGGCTGCCCACTGGACCATCCTGGGGAGTGCAAAGCCACAGTCTCTCAATGTCTCTACAGTGGGTGGGCTGCCCACTGGAACATCCTGGGGAGTGCAAAGCCACAGTCCATCAGGTGGATGACAGTCTCCACTGGTCAAGGAGGAGGCATGGTGGGCACAGTGAACCATAAACGGTGCTTGAGACGGCGGAGCCCAGCGGAGCGTTGCTTGAGAGGAAGGGCCCAGCGGAGCGGTGCTTGAGAGGAAGGGCCCAGCGGAGCGGTGCTTGAGATGAAGGGCCCAGCGGAGCGGTGCTTGAGAGGAAGGGCCCAGCGGAGCGGTGCTTGAGAGGAAGGGCCCAGCGGAGCGGTGCTTGAGAGGAAGGGCCCAGCGGAGCGGTGCTTGAGATGGCGGTGCCCAGCGGAGCGGTGCTTGAGAGGAAGGGCCCAGCGGAGCGGTGCTTGAGACGGCGGTGCCCAGCGGAGCGGTGCTTGAGAGGAAGGGCCCAGCGGAGCGGTGCTTGAGAGGAAGGGCCCAGCGGAGCGGTGCTTGAGATGAAGGGCCCAGCGGAGCGGTGCTTGAGAGGAAGTGCCCAGCGGAGCGGTGCTTGAGAGGAAGGGCCCAGCGGAGCGGTGCTTGAGAGGAAGGGCCCAGCGGAGCGGTGCTTGAGATGGCGGTGCCCAGCGGAGCGGTGCTTGAGAGGAAGGGCCCAGCGGAGCGGTGCTTGAGAGGAAGGGCCCAGCGGAGCGGTGCTTGAGACGGCGGTGCCCAGCGGAGCGGTGCTTGAGAGGAAGGGCCCAGCGGAGCGGTGCTTGAGAGGAAGGGCCCAGCGGAGCGGTGCTTGAGATGAAAGGCCCAGCGGAGCGGTGCTTGAGACGGCGGTGCCCAGCGGAGCGGTGCTTGAGACGGCGGTGCCCAGCGGAGCGGTGCTTGAGATGGCGGTGCCCAGCGGAGCGGTGCTTGAGAGGAAGGGCCTAGCGGAGCGGTGCTTGAGAGGAAGGGCCCAGCGGAGCGGTGCTTGAGACGGCGGTGCCCAGCGGAGCGGTGCTTGAGAGGAAGGGCCCAGCGGAGCGGTGCTTGAGAGGAAGGGCCCAGCGGAGCGGTGCTTGAGATGAAGGGTCCAGCGGAGCAGTGCTTGAGACGGCGGTGCCCAGCGGAGCGGTGCTTGAGAGGAAGGGCCCAGCGGAGTGGTGCTTGAGACGGCGGTGCCCAGCGGAGCGGTGCTTGAGACGGCGGTGCCCAGCGGAGCGGTGCTTGAGACGGCGGTGCCCAGCGTAGCGGTGCTTGAGAGGAAGGGCCCAGCGGAGCGGTGCTTGAGACGGCGGTGCCCAGCGGAGCGGTGCTTGAGACGGCGGGGCCCAGGGTAGCGGTGCTTGAGAGGAAGGGCCCAGCGGAGCAGTGCTTGAGAGGAAGGGCCCAGCGGAGCGGTGCTTGAGATGGCGGGGCCCTGTTCAGCGGTGCTCTTCTCCACGGCGGGGCCCTGTTCAGCGGTGCTCTTCTCCACGGCGGGCCCTGTTCAGCGGTGCTCTTCTGCCCCGCGGGCCCTGTTCAGCTGTGCCTATCTCCACGGCGGGCCCTGTTCAGCGGTGCTCTTCTGCACCGCGGGCCCTGTTCAGCGGTGCTCTTCTCCACGGCGGGGCCCTGTTCAGCGGTGCTCTTCTCCACGGCGGGGCCCTGTTCAGCGGTGCTCTTCTCCACGGCAGGGCCCTGTTCAGCGGTGCCTATCTCTACGGCGGGCCCTGTTCAGCGGTGCCTATCTCCACGGCGGGCCCTGTTCAGCGGTGCTCTTCTGCACCGCGGGCCCTGTTCAGCGGTGCTCTACTCCACGGCGGGCCCTGTTCAGCGGTGCTCTTCTGCACCGCGGGCCCTGTTCAGCGGTGCCTATCTCCACGGCGGGCCCTGTTCAGCGGTGCTCTTCTGCACCGGGGGCCCTGTTCAGCGGTGCTCATCCAGCAGGTCAAGGGAGCCAGACCTGGCCTGGACTCCCTGCTCAGTCGCCCTCGGACCGTGACGTTTCTGGACCCTTCGGGGACGGACTCCTGGCCTCCTTAGTGTCCTCCTTCCCAGCTGGGATGTGGCATGTGGGGTCCACCTTCTCCGCGCTCCTGCTGCCCTTCCGCTCCTTTGATGGGGCTCTCGGGCCCTTGCCTCCCCTAGATGGTGTGGGTGGTGAAGTGGCCGCACATTGCTCCTTGGGGCAGCCCTGTCGGTCCTCGCACGGCGGCCCTTGTTTTTGCGGGTCCTCTTGCCGGGGGGGGGGGGCTGGACGTGTCCTTGCTGCTGATCGATGTGTCACTGCTGGCAAAGGGTGGGCTCCAGAACCCAGGCACAACAGTGACACCCGAAGCTGGGCTGGTGGTGGCTGCGGTGCTCTTGGGACTCTTTGAAGATGGATGGGGGAGCTCATCGGGGGGAAAGAGGTTAAGGTTAGCCAGGAAAAGTTTTTTAGGGCCAGGGTAAAGGGTAGGAGAAGTGGAGATGGAAGTGGAGGTAGAGGAGGTGGTTGTAGGAGAGTCAGGTGTGCTGTCATTGGGTGAAGGTGCTGGTGCTGTAGGCTGTCGTGAGGTGGATGGCTGTTGGGTGGGTGTCTGCCTGCGTTTGTGTGTCTTGGAAGAGGGGGTGACAGACACAGTGGGAGAGGACACAGGGGACGTGTAAATGGCAGTGGGGGTGGTGACTGTACGAGTGTGGACTGTACTGGAGGGTGAGGTGGTGATGGAAGCACTGGCTGATGTTGGGGTGCATGCAGGTGTGAGTGTAGATGTCACAGGGAGGGAGGAGGGAGACGAGGAGGAGGGGGACACAGGGGTGGCAGTGGCTGTTGGCATGTCTGCATCTGGGTGTTGCTTGGGTGAGTGTTTGTGGGATCTGTGGTGCTTGTGTTTGGATGAGCTGCTCTTGGGTGTTGAGGTGTGTGCAGGCTGGTCTGATGGTGTGGATGGGATAGGCTGAGGAACAGGAGACAGAGAAAGGCTGGAGGCAGTAAGAAGAGGGAGGCTGGAAACAGGGACAATGGCTGCCGTCAGTGCTGAGGCCAGAGCAGTGAACGCTCGTTGATGGGCACCCTGACCCGAATGAATGCCCTCCAGGTACGCATTGCTCTGTTGCACCTCCCTTTGCACACCCTGGATGGCATTCAAAAGGGTCGTCTGCCCAACAATGAGCGTCCTTACCAGGTCAATGAGCTCCGCACTGAGGGCAGCAGGGGCAACAGGGGCAGGGGCTGAGGTGCCTGGGGTGAAGGAGACGCGCGCCTTCCTGGGCGAACCGGCACGGAGCGAAGACTGAGGGGCTGCTGGGAGGGCGGGGCTGGTGCGCTGGGTGGCGGCTGTACCTGTAGAGGCGGGGGGCACGGATGTTGCCACCACCCCTAGGGAGCTCCCATCCGAGGACGTGTCGCTTTCGCTGCTCTCACCAGCGGTCCCCGTCGAGGTGCTCCCCTCGCCCTCCGGATCACTGGTGCCCTCGGTGTCTGTTCCTGGGCCCACCGGGGCCTTGTGTCCTGCAGCTCCGTCGTGCTCCGATGCCAAATCTCCTCCGCCTGATGATGCTAATGCACACATGCACAAGAAGATGAAGAGAAAGGGTGGGGGGAGAAAGAAGAAGACCAGTTGAGTGCATGCAATGTCAACACCGTTGGCGGAGAGGACAGACACTCAGTACTACTGACTAAGACAACAGGCCAAGAGACGTCAAACGCGCACATGGGAGATGCTGGACCTTCAATGGCTGTACTTGTCACCCTACCGAGGTGGGGGCCGGGGGCACAGGGCCATGCCTAAGGGAGAGGACTACACTACAGAAAGCGCCCTGGCCTAATGTCACCCACAGCCCTCCTCCCCCACCCAGACGCCTCCACTGCGCAGAAAGATAGGAGAATGTGCTGATACTCACCCCCTTGTGTCTGCTGTGATGTCTTAAAGCGCCCATCCAATTCAGGGTAGGCCACCGCCAGGATCCGGGACATCAGGGGGGTCATGGTGCGATTGGCACCCCTCCTAGGTTGGGAGACCATCCCCAGCAGTGTTTCTGCGGTCTTCCTTGTTCCGCGGCGGATGTCCTCCCACCTCTTGCGGCAGTGGGTGCCCCGTCTGTTGTGGACCCCCAAGTTCCGGACTTCCTTGGCGATGGCACGCCAAATCTCGATCTTCTGATGGGCGCTGACCTATTTGACATGTACAGGGTGGAAAGGAGGAAATCATGAATGACCTGCATGTTAGATGTGATTGGCCCCCCCCACCAACTTTGCCATATGGCACATGCTCTCATCTGTCGGGCGTTGCACTCCTCATTCGCCCCCCACCCCACCAACTTACATCCACCCCAATCCACACAGGCATAGCCCATTCCATGTGCACCCGGTGTACTCACTTGTTGGTCTGGAGGACCGTAGAGTAGCGCATACTGGGGGAGGACCCCATCCACAAGCTTCTCCAACTCTTCAGACGTGAAGGCAGGGGCCCTTTCCCCAGTCGCAGCAGCCATTGTATCTTCCAGACCGAGGTCACAGCAGCACTTGCAGTATAGGTCCTCTCCTGTGGATGATCAGGTCTCGAGTGATTAAGCAGATAGAAAATGGCGGTCACGCCCGCGGCGGTGCGAACCGCGGCGGTGCGTACCGCGACCGCCGGCGCACTTCGTCATTGGCTCCTGAAACCCATAGGCTTCAATGTTAACCAATGCGGCTTTGCGCTGCGGTCTTCGACCGCCTACCGCCACGGTGTGCCCCGCCAGCGCATTGACCTCACATCCCATTGTCCCACTTCACAGGTCAGGCAGCCGCCATTTCAAGGGCCTACATGGCTTAATTTTGACTGCGACACACAGGCCTAGGCCTTGCATTGCCACACATACACGCCTTTCAACCCATTGCCATTCTTTAACTGTGCAAGCTGTCTGTACGTACCTGTGGTTTGGCTGACTCTGTGCTCCATGTTGTCCTTCCTAGGCACCGTCCGCTGGGACTTGCGATGAGAAGGAGGAATCCTCGCGTGTACCGACCGCTGGTGGACCTGTCGACAATGGAAGAACGCCATATAATACTTCGATACAGACTTGACCGTGCCACTATCCATGAACTGTGTGCCCAGCTGGAGCCAGCCCTGATGTCCCCCATCCGCCAACCCACAGGGATTCCCCCTCTGGTGCAGGTTTTGTCAGTCCTCCATTTTTTGGCCAGTGGGTCATTCCAGACCACAGTGGCCATGTCATCTGGAATGTCTCAGCCTATGTTTTCTAAGATTTTGAGCAGAGTGTTGTCTGCCCTGATGAAACTCATCCGGAGCTACATCATTTTCCCAGAGGAGGGTGACTTGCCTACAGTGAAGGGTGATTTCTATGCCCTTGGACATATCCCCAACATCATTGGTGCCATTGATGGGACCCATGTGGCTTTGGTACCCCCAAAAGACGATGAGCAGGTGTACCGAAACAGAAAAAATTATCATTCGATGAATGTCCAGGTGGTCTGTTTGGCTGACCAGTACATCTCCCATGGAAATGCCAAGTTCCCAGGGTCAGTGCATGACGCGTATGTGATGCGAAATAG
Organism: Pleurodeles waltl; assembly: GCF_031143425.1. NCBI lineage: Eukaryota > Metazoa > Chordata > Amphibia > Caudata > Salamandridae > Pleurodeles > Pleurodeles waltl. The sequence continues at coordinate 955,149,694 of NC_090440.1, read as the reverse complement.
CAGCATCCCCTATGTGATGGAGCAGCTACAGAGACAACGTGTGTGGCTAATAGGTGACTCTGGTTACCCCAACCTGCCGTGGCTACTGACCCCAGTGAGGAATCCCCGGACAAGGGCAGAGGAACTCTACAATGAGGCCCATGGGCGTACTAGGAGGGTGATTGAGCGAACCTTTGGCCTCCTGAAGGCCAGGTTTAGGTGCCTGCATATGACAGGTGGATCCCTAATGTACTCACCAAAGAAGGTGTGCCATATCATCGTGGCGTGCTGTATGCTTCACAACCTGGCTTTGCGACGCCAGGTGCCTTTCCTGCAGGAGGATGGTCCAGATGGTGGTGTTGTAGAAGCCGTGGAGCCTGTGGAGAGTGAAGAGGAGGAAGACTCAGAGGACGACACAGACAATAGGGACAGAGTGATACAACAGTATTTCCAGTAACACCCAGGTAAGAATCACCCATGCCATTTCACAATTGCTTCTAGCCTCCTGCATCTGTACTTTCTGTAGTTCCCACCAGATCTTTTTGGGTAATTTTTGATTTTCCCTTCCCTTCTCAGTGCTGTATGACGCAGTGCCTGACTTCTGCTTGGTTTGCCCATGAACTACAGCGTATTGACATTGGTATGTTGTCATCACTAATTGACAGAACAGATATTGAACAGTAATATGTAATACATTTGCTAATAATACAGCATGACTCCAAACTGATTTGTGTGCAATATGTGATTTATTTACAGGGCTAGATATTGGTACATGTGATTATAAGGGTGATGGGTGGGGGTGGAGTAATGTCCATGGCAGAGTCCAGTTCTCAGTCTCACAGGTGCATTGTCCTTTTGCCTGTGGAAGGATGGAGCAAAGGCAGTTCATGGTTGGACAGGGTGGCAATGTGGGACAGTGGGAAGAGTTCAGGGGGTATGTCCTGCTGGCGGGGGTCTTGACATCCTACTCTGTCTTTTTTTTGGATCTCAGGCTCCTCTTACGGGGTGGTTGTTCTTCAGCAGGAGGTGGGGTTCTGGTGGCCTGCCGTGGTGTTGGGGCCTCCTGTCCACTAGCGCCGGCGGAGGTGGTAGGCTGTTTCTGGTCCGGGCTAGTGACAGGGGCCCTGTGTGGTGCCACATGGTCCCGCAACGCGTCTTCTATCCTGTTGAGGGCCAGGACGATGGTCCCCATTGCGGTCCCGATGATTCTCAGCTCCTCCCTGAACCCCATGTAGCGTTCCTCCTGCTGTGCCTGGATCTCCGTGAACCTGGCCAGTACCGTCGCCATCGTCTCTTGGGAGTGGTGGTAGGCCCCCATGATGGTGGTGAGGGCCTCTTGGAGAGTGGGTTCCCTGGGCCTCTCCTCCCCCCCCTGTCGCACAGCAGCCCTTCGAGCTGGCCGGTTTCCCCCGGCCTCTGTCTCCTGGACGGTGTGCCTGCTCCCACTGCCCCAGGTCCCTGTTGTTGTTGGGGTGTTGGGTTAGCCTGGGTGCCCTGTAGTGGCAGACACACCGCTGATTGACGTGTCCTAGAGACAGAGGCATGGGCCCGCTGGGTGGGAGCTGTGCTGGTGTTGGCAGAGGGGGTCGGGTCTGGTGTGGCCTGTGTCTGGGTGAGGGGAACCGACTGCCCAGAGGTCCCCGATGGTCCGGGCTGGTCATCAGGTTCAGTGTCGACAGAGCTGCTGTCCTCACTCTGGGCCTGTTCCGGGGGTGGGATGGACATTTCTGGACCCTCCTGGCTGGTGTTTTGGCGTTCGGGTCCTGCATGGGGTAAGAGAGTTTGGTTATTGTTTCTGTGTGTGCAATAGCGTGCGTGTTATGGGTGCCCTCGTCCCCCAGTGCAGGCATTCCCTTGAGGGAGGTGTTGTGAGGGTAGTTAGTGGGGGGGGGGGGTAAGTGCGGTGGTCATGCTTGGGTGATGGGTGTCCATGGATTGTGTTGGCATGCAGGAGTTGGTGTTGGGATGGGTGGGTTGTGCTGGTGAGACATTGTCAGGGAGGATGTGTGCTGGGGGGTTGGGGGTGAGGGTGGGGGTGTGGGTTGGCATGCTGGTGGGGTGGGGGGGATCTAGTAGTTGAGATTGGACTTACCAGAGTCCATTCCTCCGGCTACTCCTGCGAGGCCCTGAGGATGCAGGATGTTGAAGACCTCTTGCTCCCATGATGTAAATTCGGGAGGGGTGGGTGGGGGTCCGCCGCCAGTCTTCTGGACCGCGATGTTGTGCCTGGAGACCATCGATCGGACCTTCCCCCGTAGGTCGTTCCATCGTTTGCGGATGTCCTCCCTATTCCTGGGATGCTGTCCCACTGCGTTGACCCTGTCCACGATCCGCTGCCATAGCTCCGCCTTCCTAGCTATACTGGTGTGCTGCACCTGTGAGCCGAAGAGCTGGGGTTCCACTCTTAGGATTTCCTCCACCATGACCCGGAGTTCTTGGTCCGAAAAGCGTGGGTGCCTTTGGGGTGCCATGGGGTGGTGTGGGTGAGGTGTGGGGTGGTGTATGTGATGATGAGTATGTTGGTGTGTGGTGCTTTGTGCTACTATGTGGTGTGTGTGATGGTGTAGTGTGCCTCAGTGTGTATTGCTATGGATTGTCTGCTGTGTCTCTCTCTCCTTCTCTCAGTAATTGTGGTCGTAGGGGTTTGTGGGTGATGTGGGGGTGTGTTTTATAGTTGATTGATTGTGTGGGAGTGGGTTGTGTATGTGTATCAGGTGTGTGTATTTGTAATTGTCCAATGTGCCTGTGTTTTGGTGCTGTGTGTGTATTTTGACCGCGGCGGTGTGTACCGCCAATGGAATACCGCGTTGGAAAGCCCGCCGCGTTGATTCGTGGGTCGTAATGGCATGGGCGTTTTTCTGTTGGAGTGACGGTGGAGGTTTGGTCATCTCCAGTTTATCGCTGCCCACTGATGTGGCGGCCTGCAGTGGAGGTCGGATTTTTGGAGGTTTGGCCGTTGTGGGTCAGAATGACCGTGACGGCTTTCCGCGGCCGCGGCGGTGTTATGGCGGTCTTCTGACCGGCGGTAAGTGCCTTTTACCGCCGAGGTCAAAATGACCCCCATAGTCACTCACACACCCACTCACAACCTCACACAGCCACTCAGCCATTCATGCACCCAAACAGCCGCTCACACAGCCTCTGTCAGACCCTCAAAATCACTCCCCCAAACGTGCGATTGAATTATAGAAAATGCAATAGCATGTTTGTATTAAGTGTGGTGTTTTAGTATTGAATGTGTGCTTTAGGTTGAGAACAGATATGCAGCAGATCATCCCTCAATAGATCCCTTATTTGTCTGAGAATTTGCAGTGGATCTGCTGATTCATCAAATGAATAAAAAATTCAAGACTTGGTGCATTGCATTTATGGAAAGACTACATAAGCTACCTTACCTTATTTTTTTATTTTTTAGTTAAAAAATATATAATAAGAAACAATCTGTTAATAAAATGTATTTATAAACTTGTGAAAATGTAAATTAGTAAACTGAACGTATGGGTCAAATTGTAGTACAATCTTTATTCAAAAACAGTGAAATTCATGAAAAAACAAAGATTACAGGGACGTTGTACTTAGGAAACAGCATTAAAAAAAACACTGACATTTACTGAAAAACACAAAGGTTAAAGTTATGTTATAGTCAGGAAAGAGAATTAAAAAAACTTTGAAATTCACTGAAAAAAAGAAAGGGTTACAGGGATGTTATAGTTAGGTTCAGATTTTACACACATAAAACCATGGAAATACAGCAGTTCTATTTCCTGAGCTAACTATAGCTTACACACCCCACAAGGCACTGCTTATGACCTCACATATTACATCACGCATGGCATGGTCAGTGACATCACTGATAACATCTCAAATTACATCACTGAAGACATCATCCAGTGAGTGTAAGTGTTTCGTAAGTTTCTACACTGAAAGACTGAATGGCAAGATGGCACAGACTGGGAAAGCGCCGGTTCTGTAAGGCAAATGTTTGATTATTCCCAGAGTCCCTTAACAAAAGATTGTTGAGGGTAGCACATGAAAGACAAATCCGGGTCAGAGGCTCCCTGGACTATCAAACGTTACTGGACCTCAAGTGTGACCAGAAATATCTTTTGTTTCATGTGTCCTGGGGCTCCTCTATGGGGTACTATCAAACTGGGGACCAAGTACTCCTATGAGCACTTGACTGTCATGGTAGTGAGGAACAACAGTCAAACGCTTACTGAGGATGGTGCTGTAGGTTATTAACTCAGCAACACAGCTATTAACACTGAGCAAATTAATGTCCAGTAGTGCTTTTTCTTTTAAAAAGTGAAAGTACTTTAATTCAGGCAAAACGAAATAATCTATACAAAATTACAGATTTGCACAAAATGGGAAGTGAAAAAACACGAAGGTAACACCCTAAGAAGGGCCTTGCGAACTAGAAGGGCACTCAAGAAAGGCCACAGTGGTAAACACCATAAATGTAGACAAGACCTGGATGGTTTTAGGCACCTTTAACAATTTGCGCACCATCAGATCCTCATGGAGTACACAGACACAAAAAGTCAAACCTACTGGCTTTGTCAGAGGGTGTTTAGAATGCATACAGCTATAAAAAAAGGCCTTCAAATATGTCTAATAAAAGAAACATTTCAGTATTGTTGTCACAAATATGAACATATTTCACCTTTCACTATTACAAAATCATACCTATTGTCTTTGAGATATTTACAACAATAATGCCTTCACTTCCTGTGGCAAGCTACAGCAGACCAAACTCTGGGAGCAGGGCTAGTTGTGGGCATTTTAACACACAGTGAGAATTACAGCATAATTAAGTGGCAAATGACTACCAATACAGCTGGTCGAGCGGCCAGCTTTGCACCAACAAACTTCAGTGGATATTTTATTCCTCTCCTTGTTTTGTGACAATAAAGAGTCTTTAGGATAGGACACATACAGACTGTAAGATGGGGCAGGAATCAGCCCGGACGAATACCCCTGACCATCCCTATTGCTTCAAGATAGGCAGAAACATGTTCATTACACTAAAGGCTTGGATTGCCCGCTCCTTTTACGGCACTAGTTTTATCCACATGAAAAAGGTGCAAACAGTAAAGAAATTATCCTGGGCCTCTTAAGCACATTTTAACCCTAAAGGTTCGTACGCAAAAATAACCCATTCAAAATAGGAGGGCACTCTTTCAAGCAGCAGCAGGGTGAATTATTATCTCTGTGCCTGTGCATTCTTCACCATGATAAGAACTCCCACATGAGACTGCTACATGACAAATTGATGGTCACAGAGAGGAGGTACCTGGTAAGGAAGCATGACACTAGGAGTTGGTGAAGGTAACCATCTTTTTTACAGAAATCTCTTGCAAGTTGTCATGGCTAATTTGGAAGGACTCACGATTCTCATCTCCCTAGTTAGGAGATCTCTTTGCTGAACCATATGTCCAACACTTTATATCTGTGTCGTTAAATTATTGTTCTTCGGAGGATGTATCAGGGTTTCCAAAACACAAGGCATAAAAAGGCACCTCTTATTCCCCCTTTTTAGCATATACACTTTCAATAATATCCACCACAATACAGTAACGTTTTTAGTGCATGACCGAATTTCTATGTCTTCTTTTTTCTATTTTTATCAATCGTTCGGGACATGGAAGTCAATGGGTTGCACACACTCTAAAGAAGTGGTTCCCATCTTTTTGACTTCTGTGGACCCCCACTTTATTATTATTGTATTCCAGGGACCCCCACTGAATCATTATTGGAATCCTGGGACCTCCCACCAAGTCAGTACTTAAAGCTGGGGACTTAGGCCCTCATTACAACCCTGGCGGTAAATGCCGCCTACTGCTGTGCTGACGGCTGCCAAAATACCATGCCCGCGGCGGTATTCCGCCACGGGTATCATGACCCACATTGAGAAGTCTGCCACTATACAGACACACACACAAGTCCCCCACACCAAAGGTCAGTGAAAAACTGGCGATATCCAAACCCACACCGTTACGCCAACAGGAATACGCCCACAGTATCACAACCCACAAATCCCCGCGGCGGTCTTTCAACCGAGGTAAACCATTGGCGGTACACACCGCTGCGCTCAAAATACACACACACTTACAAAACACCAACACATTGGACAATTCAAACTACACACACCTGACACACATACACACACCACACCCACACACCCACACCAATATAAAACACACACCCACATTACCCACAACCCTTTCAATGAAAAAAAAAATATTGCTAACTGAGGGAGACACAAGACAGGAGCACCTACTCAATCAGAGGCAGAGAACACGATCACCCATACACCATCCACACACCTCACCCCACACACCCTCACACATATACTCACACCACAACCATGGCACCCCAAAGACACCCCAGGTTTTCAGAGGAGAAGCTAAGGGTCATGGTGGAGGAAATTATCCGAGTAGAGCCACAGCTATTCGGATCACAGGTGCAGCAGTCAATTGCGAGGAAGATGGAGCTATGGCAGAGAATCGTGGATAGGGTCAACGCCATGGGACATCACCCAAGAACAAGGGATGGCATCAGGAAGAGATGGAATGACCTACGGGGGAAGATGCGTTCCGTGGTAGCAAGACACCAGATAGCAGTACAGAGGACTGGCGGTGGACCCCCACCTCCTCCCCCACAACTAACAACATGGGAGGAGCAAGTCTTGGCAATACTGCATCCTGAGGGCCTCGCAGGAGTAGCAGGAGGACTGGACTCTGGTAAGTCAAATCTCTATTACTATCAACCCCCTTCCTGCATGCCATCACATACCCCCACCTCTACCCTCACCCCCATCACCCCACCACCTCACATATACCCCACTATCACAACCCACCCATCACAAAACCAAGCCCTGCATGTCACACCAATGCATGGAGACCCATCACAGACCTGCATGGACACCCATCACCACAGCATGCCCATCACAGAGACTCACCCAGCTCACAAAACCACCACAAACACAAGGCCAAGCTTACAGGGAAATCACAACCATACAGGGAAACACACCCATGCACAAGATGCACACGTAGATACATTAACACTGCATTTGTATCCCCACAGGACCCCTACTCAAAGTTACTGGAGAGGAGGTGCCAGCTACATACAGCCCCCCCCTGAAGAGGCCCACAGTGACGACAGCAGCTCTGCACACCTGGATCAGGATGACCAACCTGGCCCATCAGGGACCTCTGGACAGTTGGTTACCCTGCCACAGTCCCAAACCACCACAGAGCCTCACCCCTCAGGAAACACCAGCACAGCACCCACCCACCGGGCCCACGCCACTGTCCCCAGGACACGTCAATCAGCAGTGTGTCTATCACTACAGGGACCCCAGGCAACTCCACAAACACAGGACAATCAGGGACCTGGGGTCAGTGGCAGTGGGCACACGGTTCAGGGGACAGAGGCACAGGACAACAGGGAAGCTGGGAGGACTGCTGTGCGACAGGGGGAGGACAGGCCCAGGGAACTTACTCTCCTCAAGGCACTCTCCAACATCCTGGGAGCATACCACCATTCCCAGGAGACCATGGGCCAGATACTGGCCAAGCTGCAGGAGACCCAGCGGCTTCAGGAGGGACAGTACCTGGGGATCAGGGATGACCTAACAAACATCTACACCATCCTGGTCACAATTGCAGGGGTGCTGGCTGACATGTCCAAGACCATGAGGGAGGCAGTGGCACAACAACGGACCCCTGACACTAGCCAAACCAATGACCAGCCTTCCACCTCCGCCGGTGCTAATGGACAGGAGGCACCACCACAGGAACAACAGGCCACCAGCACCCCACTCCCTGCAGAAGGAGACCACCCCGCAAACGGTCCCTGCGATCCAGGCAAAAGCCAGAGAACATTGCCAAGACCCCTGCCAGGAAATAAGACTCTCCTGATTGTCACCCTTCTGTCCCACTCTGTCACCCTGTCCACCTTGAGCTGCCATTGCTCCACTTCCAATGCCCCCTTGGACAATGCACCTGTGATCAATGTTCCCTTTAAGGTGTGCGCGTGTGCGTGCGCACAGGATGTCTTTTCCCACCGCGCACACACCTTTACAAAGCGCCCAGGTCACGGAGTTTTATTAGCTTTGTCACCGGGCTGCATTCAGGGCAATAAATCATGCTTATCAGCAGGCTGGCTGGCTGAGGTGATCCCTCGCTAGATAAAATGTTTATTTTGTCACTGAGGGCATTGTGTTCTCTCCAGTGCGTAATTTGTTAAATAAAAAAAACTTGCCAGTGCCTAAAGCCCTCTTCTTAAACATGCGGCTGCTTCAATTAAAAGTGCAAACACGGAATACTAAGGCAGCATAATCCTGAAGCCATCTCGGGCCTCTTCAATCCATTTAAAGCCAGTCCCTGGCCCTTCAGCTCACTCGTGCAGCTTTCTGTTTTCTCCCATTGTGACTATTTTTTGTTTTTCTTTTCCACCTGTCTTTCTCATATGTGTCTTTTACTCGCCGTAAATGCTTGAGTAAGAAAAATAAGCATCGGCCCTCAAAAATAGGAAACAACAAGTAAAACGTTTATCTTAAATAAAAAAAGGTGCCAGTGCCCAAAGAGCTGCTGCAATTAAAAGTGCTGCTTATAGGTACATTTCAAAGTACATTTCACCGGCTTTATGACTGGAATTTCGTTAAACGTTTTGCGCAAAGGCAAGAGGATGTGCTGTTTCAACTTTGAGGCTGGGACAGTGTTTAAGTCTCGGAGGCTCAACATCCTGTGATTTTGGGAAAGGTGCTTAGTTTCTCCATGACTAAAAATAAATGTCTCTAACTATAAAGCTACTGGTGCTCGTGTAAACCACATTATCTATATGCAGTTACAAATTTGAATGTGCAGGAGCATCCTTTGACAAACCGTACCTGTGTTTCCAATATCACACTATAAGGGTAAAAAACACTTTTAATCACACTCTGGGAGAGAAAAAAGAATTATTAACAGTGAAGAAAATACTAAAAGCTGAACACTCAAAAGGTCTTTCTTTAGGTAAAGCATTTCACATATTTCTTTTTGCATTTTCTGTGGAGAATTGCTTGTCTCTTTGGAGCCCCTCGCTCCCAGAGGAATACCTGGAATGCAGAGCAGGCCTCGGAAGTGCAGTCTGTGTTTGCTTACAAAAACAAGATTGGCAGTTCTTGTTTACCAGCACCCTCATTGCACAAAATTGAAGTACTGGAGATATTTACATGAGCACCAGTTACCTTACATAAGGACACATTAATTTATAGGCAAGTACAGGGAGATGAAGTGATCTGCCCAGAATCACAGGATATTCAGATGATGCCAAGATTGAACTGGCTTCCTCAGCTCCAAAGTCAGCAGCTCTGGCCATTACGCCACACTCTCTTGGGTTCATATCTGTAATGCAAATAGATTGTTTCTGGGATGTTCCACTAAGCACATATATACTTTTCATTAATTCAAGGGGCAGGCTTTGACTTTTACACTAGGAAATAAGCTTTCCCTTTGTTGATGGGGCACATTAAAGTCCACATTTTATGGGTGAGTACTCCAAAGAAGCCATTCACAATGCATGTTGTGTTTTTCATGCACCCTGGACCCCAGATCTTCCTTGTGAACAACAAGCTGTTTTAGTGTGCCAAAGAAGATCTGTACATAATTTTACATGTAAAGAAAGCAAACCTTACCATCGTGTTTCAAATGTGGTTCTTTTAATGTTCATTTGAACCATGTGACCTATATTTAACAAGTTTATTTGTACCTGGCATTTCCATTGCTTGGTCCTATAATAATCCATAAGTAAATCTTTTTTTTTTTTTTAAATAAGTTAGATAAAAGTACCTCCCCATCATTGGAAAACTTGTTCCAGCCCGGAAGATCAGTCACTATTCTTTGCCATTTCAAAACTGGCTTTTTGTGAACCCAGGCTGACTATTAATTAAATGTTTTTTTCTCATTCTCTGATTTGGTGTACACCAGCTATCTGATCAGAATCTGTTCTTTTTCAAGTAATTGCCCCTTTTTTGGGTGAACACTTTTTCGCCAGTCCTTTTACTCATCATTCACCAGCCCTCCCATTCACCACCCGCATCTAACCTCCTGTTCATCACTCCCACCCACCCTCCCATTAAACACCCAACCCGCCCTCCCATTCACTGCCCCACTCACCCTCCCATTCATTGCCCCACCGACTGCCTGTTCACTGCCCTCACCCGATTGCCAAAGCCAATAGCTCGCCCATAGGCAGTGCCGCCAGCAAAGGTGTGAGTATTTAAATGTGTTCCTAGTTTTTTTTTGTTACTGCAGGAAGAGCATGCCAAAACTTCAATCCCGTTCCCCATTCTTGTTCAAACCTGCAGGTGACAGAGCCAAGCCCTTGTGCACAGACTAGTGCTCAGTGGGACTGACATCTGTCTTCTCAGCGCTTTGGGAAAGTGCAGTGATTTGTCTGCTTGCTCACTTGTATAGTGCATCATAAAAAAAAGGAAGGAAACAAATTAAATCTGCCTTTGTACATTTTGTGGTGTTTTAACAGCAGACACAGTGCTCTACAATATAGATTCAAGACACTGGCAAAGCCAATAGCTCTGGCTAAACACTTATAAGGTCCCAAAGCCAAGACCTAAAGGCAATGCCAGTGCTTCATGCACTACTGCTGTGCTGTATCTGCGCTGTGTATGAGGGAAGCTTGCACTGCAGCCTGAACTGTATGTGTGCTGTGTGTGACGGAAGCTTGCACTGCTACCTGCGCTATATCCGCACTGTGTATGAGGGAAGCTTGCACTGCTGCTGCCTGTGCTGTATATGCTCAGTGTGAGAGAAACTTGCACTGCTGCAGTGCTGTAACTGTGCTGTGTGTGGGGAATATTGTTCTGCTGCTGTACTGTATCTGCTGTGAGTAAAGGAAGCTTGCACTGCTGTTGTGCTGTACCTGTGCTGTGTGTGATGGAAGCTTGCACTGCTGTTGTGCTGTACCTGTGCTGTGTGTGATGGAAGCTTGCACTGCTGTTGTGCTGTACCTGTGCTGTGTGTGAAGGAAGCTTGCACTGGTGCTGTATATGTGCTGTGTGTGAGGGAAGGTTGCACTACTGCTGCCTGTGCTGTAGCTGCTATGTGTGAGGGAAGCTTACACTGCTGCTGTATCAGTGCTGTGTGTGAGGGAAGCTTCTACTGCTGCTGTGCTGTATTTGCTGTGTGTGAGGGACGCTTGCCCTGCTGCTGTATCTGCACTGTGTGTGAGGGAAGCTTGCACTGCTGCTGCCTATGAAGATCTGGTGTGTGTAAAGGAAGCTTGCATTGCTGTTGTGCTGTATCTGCTGTGTGTGAGGGAACCATGCACAGCTGCTGCCTGTACTGTATCTGCTTTGTGTGAGGGAAGCTTAGACTTCTGCCTGTGCAGTATCTGCTGTGTGTGAGGGAAGCTCGTATGGTAAATTCTGTTAGGGAAGCTTGCATAGTACCTTCTATGTGAGGGAAGCTTGCATTGTATCTTCTCAGTTAAGATATAAACTACCTATCCCTCTCTATCTTCCTTTCTATGTATTCTATGCAGCTCTCACCCATATATTTTCACCATGCCACATAATTGCACTACACAAATACACTCAGTACCACACAATTTCACACCGCACAATTCCACAAGTAACAATTCAAATACAAACCACAAATTCCGACTCCACACCACATACATCCTCTACACTCCAAATCAAAACACATAAATAAAAGACATTGGGGGTTATTCCAACTTTGGAGGAGGTGTTAATCCGTCCCAAAAGTGACGGTAAAGTGATGGATATACCACCAGCCGTATTACGAGTCCATTATATCCTATGGAACTCGTAATACGACTGGTGGTATATCCGTCACTTTACCGTCACTTTTGGGACGGATTAACACCTCCTCCAAAGTTGGAATAACCCCCATTGTCATTTACAACACCAATAGCTTGCACTCTTGCCAATACAAGACCTATTGTATTGCAAATACTTGTTATATACTGTCCTTCTAATTGACTGATTTAGATCATCAGAATGCCTAGCTTTAATAACATGCTTCAAAACCGGAGAACACAAGAAGGATAAGTGCCAAATGCTGTACTCTGTACTGCAAGTCACAGATTAGGTAGCTGGTTATTGTGAGGAATACCAAGGGTTATGGATGGGCTAAAGTCACTGTCCGCATTAACAATCCTGGGACTAAGCAAACTATGCCTTAATGTTGTCTGTTTGTTGAGCCCCCGCCATGACTTCAGTTTGTAAGATGCACTATGTTCAGGGCCACTAAAATTATGCAATTGTGTGGCCGCAGCATTTTTGTATAATTATAGATTTTCCACATAAACAAAAATCTGCAACCAAAATACATTGTTTATAGCTCAAACGGTTCGAATATTACTAAAACCCACCGCCACATGAAGATTTGGAGTGGAAGGCCGTTCTGGTCACCATTCTGTTGCTTGCTGTGAGTGCATGTGCTAGCGCCTGCGTCTTGATTGGGAGACTCTGTTGTGTACAGTAAAGGGCTTGGAGCCTGCCTGTCACTTACTTTTTGTTGGCTTGCGTGGCACTCTTCTCTACAGTCTTGTAATTCGTCACTGGAAGCCAAGCATCATTTGCTTTCCTCTGTGTGGAGCAGGTACCAAGCACTGATTGATTCAACTTAATCTGTGCCCCTTTGCTGCTCCTGATGTGAACAAGATACTATTTTCTTCTTTTTAACTTCTAATGCCCTGCCTTTTTTGCTTTAGTGGTAAAACAAAGCTATGGAGTGGCAAATGCCAATGATCTTGGTAGTTATGCGCTGCGCTCGCGTGAATGGTTAATTTCTTGGCGCACGTATCCTTAGCTGCAGCGTACAGAGAACTTATGCTGCCGCACACAGTGGAAAAAAATTAGAGGGAACAGTGCCTGTGATACCAACAGACTGGACTCTAACTGGACCTTCCTCCACCCTCACCCCAGCCCATTGCACATCCCCCTCTACTTATGAGCACTTCAATAAACACCCTTTGAACATTTACAAATTTGAAGTCTGTCAAATGATTCACAAATGTATTAGTAAAACATAATCAAAGCATTGCAACTCAAATGTACAGTGAAATATACTTGTTAATGATGGGCAGCAGTACACATAGCTGGAGCCAGAGTGGGGCACAGGGATCTGAAAATAGAGATGGCAAAGGGTACAGTCAGTGGCCAGAGACATAGGGTAAGAGGCTGCCTTGTACAATGTCCAACAGATAACTGAAATGTAAATGGAACGTACACATCTTCTTCCTCTGCCTCCTCTTCCTCACTGTCCACAGGCTCCAGCGCTGCCACAAGACCATCTCCAGGCTCATCCTCCTGCACAAAAGGCACCTTGAGTCTCAAGGCCAGGTTGTGCAACATGCAACATGCAACGATGATCTGGCATACCTTCTTGGGTGAGTAGTACAGGGATCCACCTGTCAGATGGAGGCACCGGAACCTGGCCTTCAGGAGGCCGAAGAACCTCTCAATAATCTTCCTTGTACGCCCATGTGCCTCACTGTAACGTTCCTCTGACCTTGTCCTGGCATTCCTCACTGGGTTCAGTAGCCATGAGAGGCTGGGGTAACCAGAGTCACCTGCAAATATCGAGGGATACCTGTTAGCCAGACCCTTAGGGATAACCCCACACCCATATACCTACATCAACTGGGTGGGGACCATGGGCTCACCTATTAGCCACACCCGGTGCCTCTGGAGTTGGCCCATCACATATGGGATGCTGCTATTCCTCAAGATAAAGGCGTCATGCACAGATCCAGGGTATTTGGCATTCACATGGGAGAAGTACTGGTCCGCCAAACACACCATCTGCACAGTCAGAGAGTGATAGCTTTTTCTATTTCTGAAAACTTGCTCTAATTCTCCGGGGAGGGGGGGACAAATGCCACATGTGTACCATCAATGGCACCTATGATGTTGGGGATTTGTCCCAGGGCATAAGAGTCATCTTTCACTGTGGCCAAATCCTCATCCTGGGGGAAAACAATGTAGCTGCGCATGTGTTTCAGCAGGGCTGACAACACTCTGGTCAACAAGTTAGAGAACATTGGCTGAGACATCCCTGATGCCATGGCCACTGTTGTTTGGAAGGAACTACTTGCCAGGAAATGGAGCACTGACAGGACTTGCACTAGAGGGTGGATACCTCTGTGCTGCTGGATAGCTGACATCAGGTCTGGCTCCAGTTGGGCACGCAGTTCCTGGATTGTGGCACGATCAAGTCTGTAGGTAAGGATAATGTGTCTGTCCTCCATTGTGGCAAGGTCCACCATGGGAATGAACACTGGAGGATGCTGCCATCTCATATTCTGCCTCAGCAGTTGAAGCCTATGGAAGAGAACGGTGAGCAGAGAGTCTCATTTCCACATCTATTGCAGTAATGCTGATATATTTACTTTACAGAAACAAAATGTGAATCCGAAAATCACTTTCTGTGCCAATGTCTGCTGTGACGCAGTTAGGTGCCAGGCCCTGTGGCCCCCTGAAATAGTGGATGCCTAACCTGTGAGGAGTGACAAGTAATTGCACTGGCTTTGTGCGCCGTTGGGGTAGGCAGTCGATGACCGTCGCGCAACTCCGCATTGGTTATCATTGGGTCCTATGGGTTCCAGGAGCTAATGGCGATGTACGCTGGCGGTGACAGAACGCACCGCCGCGGACGTCACTGCCATTTTCTATCTATCCACTCACTTGCTACCTGGCCATCAACAGGAGAGGACCTACACTGTAAGTGCTTCTGTGACCTGTGTCTGGAAGCGACAATGGCTCATGTGTCTGGGGAAAGGGCCCTTGCTTTCACTGCAGAGGAGTTGTAGAAACTGGTGGATGGGGTCCTACCCCAGTCCACGTTACTCTGTGTGTGTAAGCCACATGTAGGAGGGGCTGAGGAATCCTGGCCAGAGTGCTGCATGTATGTGGTCAATGTATGTGCGTCAGGGGATGGGAGGGATCTTGTGGGCCATGAGTGTGACGGTCCAGACGAGTGACTAATTCCCTTTTCTGATGTCTTTTCTCCGCAGGTCAGCGCCCACCAGAAAAAGGGTATTTGGCGTGCCATCGCCAAGGAGGTGCAGATCCTGGGGGTATTTGACAGGCGGAGCACCCACTGCCGCAAGAGGTGGGAGGACCCGCGCCGCTGGGCAAAGAAGACGGCAGAGGCCCAGCTGGGGCTGGCCTCCCAACGAGGAAGGGGTGCCCGTTGCATCATGACCCCCCTGATTTTCCGCATCCTGGCGGTGGCCTATCCGGAGTTGGATGGGCGCTTGAAGGCATCACAGCAGCCACAAGGGGGTGAGTACTGAATCTGACTCCTGCTGTGCGCGTGTTAAGGGTCAGGGCGAAGATGGCAGGGTAGGTCCCTTGTTGGGCAGGCTCTGCAGCACACCTACCCCAATAGTGTTAGTGGGCATCTACTACTGGGCAGGGTCCTTTGGGTTTCTGGGGTGCAGCTGATGGCGTTAGGCATTGTACCCCATGGGCTGGTGACTATCTTAGTAACTGGTTGGGTATGGCCTAGTGCATAGGGCTGCTCCCTGTGTGTTGTGTACGCCAACTGTAGTGGTGTTGCTGGCATTGACCAAGTGTATCCTCTGTCTCTCCCCCCCATTTTTGTTTTGTCACCCTGTCCTTATGTGCATTAGCATCATCTAGGAGAGGAGCAGAGGCACCGGTGACAGAGGGAGCTGCATCCCATATGCAGCTGGAGGCCGAATCCACTGAGAGTGAGGGCACCAGTGGGACGGAGGGCGAGGGGAGCACCATGATGGGGATAGGAGGGGAGACCACAGACAGCAACTCCTCCTCCGATGGAAGCTCCCTGGCGGTGGTGGACACCTCTGTGCCCACCCCATCAACAGGTACAGCCACCAACCCCCCTACCAGCACCACCCTCCCAGCAGCCCCTCAGTGTGTTTCCCGTGCCCGCTCACCCAGGAGGGTGGGCATCTCCTTCGCCCCAAGCACCTCAGGCCCTGGCCCTGTCAGCCCTGCTGCCCTCAGTGAGGAGGCTATTGACCTCCTGAGATCCCTCACTGTTGGGCAGTCAACCATTCTGAATGCCATCCAGGGTGTCGAGAGGCATTTGCAACAAACAAATGCATACCTGGAGGGCATTCACTCTAGTGTGGCAGCCCAACAGAGAGCATTTCAGGCTCTGGCCTCAGAACTGATGGCAGCCATTTTCCCTGTGTCTAGCCTCCCCCACCAACTTCCTCTACCCAGTCCCAATCGCCTCAACCCCAGCCTATCCCAAGCACACCTGCAGACCAGCAATCACCCAAATCAACACACAGACGTGGCTCAGGCAAACACAAGCACCACACATCATCCCACAAGCACTCACACAAGCACCATCACCATGCAGACACACCAACATCCACTTCCTCCACTGTGTCCCCCTCCTCCTCATCGTCCACGTCCCTCCCAGTCGCGCCTCCACTCACACCTGCATGCACTACATCCTCATGCACTACTAACATCACCAGCACGCCCATCACAACACACCCCTCATGAGCAGTCACTACCCCCACAACCATACACACGTCCCCTGTGTCCTCTCCCAGTGTGTCTGTGACCCCTCCTCCCAAAGTACACAAACGCAAGCACCCACCCATCCAACAGCCATCCACCTCACAACAGCATCCAGCCCATGCACCTTCACCCAAACTCATTAGACAGAAACCTCCTACAACCACTCCCTCTTCCTCCACTCCCAAACCCTCTACCTCTTCCCGTCCCAGTGTGTCTAAAATACTTTTCCTGGCAAACTTTGACCTGTTCCCTACCCCCCCGTCCTTCCCCTCGGGCCAGGGTGTCCAGAACCCACCCCAGCACCTCAGCCACCAAGTCGCCGTCCAATCTGGAACCTGCAACTCCCAGACACTCCAAAGGGGCCCCCGTCAGGAAAGCCAGGGTACCACCAACCACTGCAAAGGATCACACCATTCCACCACCTGCCAAGGCGAAGAAGGGGCCAGCATGCAGCAAGGGTAAGGAGCACGACCCACCAAGCAAGGCCTTCTCCAAACCTCCACCTGACAGAGCCAAGGGCACAACAGCATCTGCCAAGGTGAGGAAGGGGAAGAAAATCAAAGGCAAGACACTTCAGCCGACAGAGGATGCAGGTGAAGCCCTGGTGCCCACCCGCAGAACAGCCATCCCTGCCACCTGCACCGCGTGCAGCACCGCCAGCAGCCCCGCCCCGCAAGCACCACCACATGCACTGCAGCGGGCACCACTACTGTCAGCAGCAGCATCCCCAGTGGGCAGCCGTCCGAGGCTGCAGGAGAAGGCCTGGAGCCTCCCTCCACCACTGGTAGCACCGGCACATGCACCACGGCCAGCACCTCCAGCAGCCCCGCCGCAGGCACCACTGCAAGCACCGCCGCAAGCACCACCACCTGCACCGCTGACAGTAGGACCACTACCAGCAGCAGCAGCCCGAGTGGGCAGCCGTCCGAGGCTGCAGGAGACGAGCTGGAGCCTACCACCACCACTGGCAGCACCCCCACCAGCCCCGGCACTACCACCAATGAGCAGCCTTAGCTGCCGCAGGATGAAGTCTAGCCCTGCCTCCATGAACTCTCATGCTACCTGTTCCCTGCAAATCTCGTGCCTCAGACACTGAGGTGAGGGAATGTGTACTGGTACACTCCAAATAATGCATCACTGAGCACCAAGCCCCCTCAAGAACCAGTGGAGATCGGCGTCCACTCACCCTATCCTTAGCAGGATGAAGCACTCTGGGCACCAAGTCCCCTCCAGAACCAGTGGAGATAGGCATCCACTCACCCTATCCTTGGCAGGATGAAGCACTCTGGGCATCAGGCCCCCTCCAGAACCAGTGGACATCTGCATCCACTCACCCTATCCTTGGCAGGATGAAGCACTCTGGGCACCAAGCCCCCTCCAGAACCAGTGGAGATCTGCATCCACTCACCCTATCCTTGGCAGGATGAGGCACTCTGGGCACCAAGCCCCCTCCAGAACCAGTGGAGACAGGCATCCACTCACCCTATCCTTGGCAGTATGAAGCACTCTGGGCACCAGGCCCCCTCTAGAACCAGTGGAAATCTAATTCCACTCACCCTATCCTTGGCAGGATGAAGCACTCTGGGCACCAAGCCCCCACCTGAACCAGTGGAGATCTGCATCCACTCACCCTTTCCTTGGCAGGATGAAGCAGTCTGGGCACCAAGCCCCCTTCAGAACCAGTGGAGACAGGCATCCACTCACCCTATCCTTGGCAGGATGAAGCATTCTGGGCACCAAGCCCCCTCCAGAACCAGTGGAGGCAGGCATCCACTCACCCTATCTTTGGCAGGATGAAGCACTCTGGGCACCAGGCCCCCTCCAGAACTAGTGGAAATCTGCATCCACTCACCCTATCCTTGGCAGGATAAAGCACTCTGGGCACCAAGCCCCATCCAGAACCAGTGGAGACAGGCATCCACTCACTCTATCCTTGGCAGGAGGAAGCACTCTGGGCACCAAGCCCCCTCCAGAACCAGTGGAGATCTGCATCCACTCACCCTATACTTGGCAGGATGAAGTACTCTGGGCACCAAGCCCCCTCCAGAACCAGTGGTGACAGGCATCCACTTGAGTGACTGTGGCTTTGCACTCCCCAGGACCAAGCAGTGGGCACACCACCCACTTGGGAGACTTGAGAGACTGTGGCTTTGCACTCCCAAGGACCAAGCAGTGGGCAAATTACCCACTTGGGAGACTTGAGAGACTGTGGCTTTGCACTCCCCAGGACCAAGCAGTGGGCAAACCACCCACTTGGGAGACTTGAGAGACTGTGGCTTTGCACTCCCCAGGACCAGGCAGTGGGCAAACCACCCACTTGAGAGACTTGAGAGACTGTGGCTTTGCACTCCCCAGGACCAAGCAGTGGGCAAACCACCCACTTGGGAGACTTGAGAGACTGTGGCTTTGCACTCCCCAGGACCAAGCAGTGGGCAAACCACCCACTTGGGAGACTTGAGAGACTGTGGCTTTGCACTCCCCAGGACCAAGCAGTGGGCAAACCACCCACTTGGGAGACTTGAGAGACTGTGGCTTTGCACTCCCCAGGACCAAGCAGTGGGCAAACCACCCACTTGGGAAACTTGAGAGACTGTGGCTTTGCACTCCCCAGAACCAGGCAGTGGGCAAACCACCCACTTGAGAGACTGTGGCTTTGCACTCCCCAGGACATCGCTGTGGGCATGGAGCCCCCTCGAGGAGCAGTGGCGTTGTACCATCTTCTGGCTGAGGTGCCCCCCCTTCCCCATCCCCCTGAGGTGCCTGTGTGTTTTCGACCTGATGCCCCAGCAGTGTTCTCTCCGTATTGAGGCAGGAGTCAAGTGTGGGCTTGGCCCATGATTTTTGGCCCAGTGGCCCACGAACATTTGTGAAGGACAATGTACGGACTTCTGTACATATTGTATATTTGTCTAAATACTGTTGTTCAAAATCTATAGTATATCTGCATATTTCTAAAATAACACTGGTTTGACAAAATTCCTTTTGTCCTTGCGTTCTTCCAGGGGGTTACGGGATGTATCTGTAATGTTGTTGGATCTGTTAGTGTGTATGGTGTTGTGGGTTAGGGTTGGGGTGGGGGTGTTGCATGTTGCGTGTGTGTGTGTCACTCTCTTTTTCCTCCCACCCTCCCCTGTGTACTAGGTGCAGTACTCACCGTCGTCGTCGCCTGCCGTCTTTGGTGTTCCTGGTAGATGAGGAGGTAGATCTGCAGCTCGGGCTCCATGGTGTCCTGGTTCTTCGTTGAGTGTTGAGCGGTGAGCGGTGAGCGGTGAGCGGTGAGCGGTGAGTGGTTTCCCTTCCAAACACTGTTTCTGCCGTGCTTTTGATGGCATTGGTACCACCCCGGAAAAGCTGGCGGATAGGCGGGTTGTAATGTGGTGGGCGGTACATTGTCCTCCGACTGTCTGTTAGCGGTGACCGCTGCGGTGTTTTTTTTTGCTACCGCCGTGGCGGTCGGAATGTTAAAGTGGCTGTCTGTGTTGGCAGTTTCCGCCGTGGACGTGATTCCATTTTTTTTTACCGTCAGCCTGTTGGCGGTGTTACCGCCGCTTTAACACCAACCACCAAGGTTGTAATGAGGGCCTTATCTGTTAATATTATTTAATTTTATAAGCAGATGCGGATCCCCCAAGGAGGCTTTTCAGACCCCCAGGAGTCCCCGGACCAGAGGTTGGGAACCACTGCTCTAAGGGTTCAGGAATAGTTGAAATCAGCTTACAACTAAACCCAGGTTCGCTAGCGCTTTGAGCCAAGAGACTTAGGGCTAGATGTACGAAGCATTTTTGTGGTCACAAACGACCCTATTTGCAGAGTCCGGTGGTTTGCGACCGTATAAATAGGTTGCATTTTTCTGATGACATACCCAAATTGTGATTCAAAAACTTGATACCGAATCCAAATTTGGATTTTGCGATTCAGTATTTGGAAGGGGCGTGTTTAGGACATTCCTTCCTAATACCGATTCTTGTTCAAATGCTTTGCGACCAAAAATTTTTCACAAAACCTTTGCAATTTACTGACAACTCAAAGTTGATGATTACCCATTCGTAAATGGGAAGTGGTTTCTTGGGAACCCCTTCCCCTTTTATTATGGTTCAATAAATATTTTTTCAGAGCAGGCAGATTGTTATCATGGACGACTGCCTAATCTTAAAAAATTCAACGTCAAAGTTTCATTTTTTTCTTTTTGAATGCATCTTGTTTTCCTTTAAGGAAAGCAGGCTGTGTTTAAAAAATGCTTTATTTAAAAGCAAACACAGACATGGTGGTCAGATGACTCCAGCAGGCTACCATCCCTGTGATAGAAGTGAATCCCGTGTTGAATCCAGTGATGAAGTATCTTGCCACCGACTCTCTGGGTTCCCATTGTAGGTTTTTATTGCTTCACACAGGAGGCTGTTTGCAGGCTAACTCTAGCCCTGATGTGCCAATTGTCATGAGTTTTCTTCTGTCATGACCCTGGTTGCATGTTTCAGCCACTACAAGGGTTTTAGTAGGCCATCCTGACCTCCAAAACTTTGGTGGTTAATTACCCGGTGAGGTCTTGATTTTATCTATTTTGTTTTTAGGAAAACCTACTTTGCCATTTTGTTTTTCCAGTAAATTTATGACTACAGCACAGCTCGTTACATCTGAAGAGAAGCATTTCAACAGATGCTTTTAGATCAACATATCATATCAGCTATTTTAATAATAAGGACTGCTGAAATGTCTGTGCAAGTGGAGCAGTGTTTGAAATTGTAGAAGAAGCAGGGGCTGCATCAGGATTGCAGGATTGATCTGGTCGTGACAAAGGAGACTGTATCCACAATATAGTTCCAGAAGGTCGAAGGCGTAAGCAGGGCCCAAGCAGACAGGACTCAAGCATGTGTGTGAAGTCAGCTGACTGCAAAGCAATGGGGGCAAGTAGATAATGGCTGAGTAAATTATTTGTTAAGAGCTGCCAGAGAAAGATAGGCCCCTTTGCAGTATGCAGTAGTGTATTATTTAAACTTCGCACTACAAAATATTGTATTTGGGAGTTCTAGGGCATGTCCCCACTCTTTGACATGCAGGGGGTTAGTGTTGGGGAAGCGGGAGGCAAGAGGGCCTTTGTAGAACCATGAGATGTACATGCAGGCCTGTCTCATGGTGCATAATGCTTGGATAAGTGGGTGCTTCTCCAAGGGTGGTTGCAGAGTGGCGCAGAGCTCTCAGATTATCTGGGGGATGGTATTACAGGGAAGGAATTAGACCCTTTTCAAGTTATATTTGTTGATAAGCTCCGCAAAAGAGAGCCATTGCTCCTCATCATTGAGATCCCCGATTGAGACATGCCTCAGACCAGTCGTGCATACATCTGGGAGTTATTGGTCTAGTAGGAGGCAACAGGTCCAGCAGGGAGACTTTCAGGCCGTACGAGGGGTATCCACTTTGATGGCGTGTGAATAGCAACACAGTGCCACCTGAAGAAATCTACAGTGCAATTACTGATGTTAGGTATGTATATGAAGGAGATAGTTTAAGTCCTGCGGTAAAAGAGAGGGTGTCATAGATTCCATCTCTTCCGGGGAGACGCCAGAAACCCATTTGCTCAGCCATTGAAGCTGGGCCACTGGGTAATATAATTCAAAATGGTGGGCTCCCAGACCGCCTGCCTATATTGGAAGTCTGTGTTTAGGATCAGCCACCCTTCTTCTTCTGATATGCCAAATAAGTTTGCCTAGTAATGTGTCAAGACCATGAAAAAAGGCCAAGGATAGGTTTAAGGACAAGTTTGAGAAATATTGTAACAGTCATGGGAGGACTATCATCTTGGAGTGAGCAATGTCCCCAACCGGGCCCAGGGGAAGAGACTTCCAAAAAGAAATTCTGGTTGAGATGAACGTCACAGCTTTAGTGAGGTTCCATTTCCTCATTCCTAAAGATTGAAACAGCAGACTTATTTTTAAAAGGCAGGCACTTACAGCTTAAGCTCAAATCCACTTTTAACAGATGCTTACAGTGTGTGAAACTCCATTGGGAAGACTCCCTCACCGTAGAGGTCCAAAAAAACAGTGTTTTAACAGAAAACACATGGGAGGTTCTCGGGTCGGAATCTGCTTTCCTACAGACATCATGGCCACCAGAAGAATGTTGCAACAGAAAGTGGAGTTTCCTCTCGTGGACTAACTAGCTGAAAAGATAGTTGAGACAGTTAGGCTAGGGAGGGATCCTGAAATACTTCAGATGTCTCCTGTGGCAGACTGTGTGGAACGAAGTGGCTGTTATTTCTACAGAATAATTTTATTAGGGCAGCATCTTCTGGGTATAAACTATCAGAATGTCATGATACTAAAATACTGACACTCAGATATCCAGTACCAAAATATTAAGAAGGTAAGTACTGATAGATATGTACGGATTACCCAACTGTGGCGGGGTGAAAGCATCCGGGCTAGACTGGCAGTACCCCGGGGGTACTGATCAGCGTGCCGGCATAGAGGTCAAACCTCTATGGCGCACTGGCTCCGCGGCGCAGCGGGCGGGGCCACAAAAAGGAGGAAGACACCGAGAGGGAAGAACTGGACATGGGGACGGAGACGCGTAGGAGAGGTCGGAGACGCGGAGGAGGTTGGACACGCGGAGGAGGTTGGAGATGTGGAGGGGAATGGAGACGCAGGAGTAGATCAGAGACGCGGAGGAGGTCGGAAACGAGGAGGAGGTCGGAAACATGGAGGAGGTCGGGAACGAGGAGGACAAAGACAGCGGGAGAGAGAGAGAGCGAGAATGGAGGAAATTGCGGACGGACAGCAGGGAGCATCAAAGTGGACCGTGCATTCAGAAGGCTGAGAGGGAGACCACACGAAGGAGCCGGCCACGTTCCAGGAGGAACTGCCCCACCAGGCATGTGTCATGAGCTGGGGAAGGACAACAAGAGGCACAAAAGAGGGGAGCACTAATTTTTGTATTTAGTGAAAGACTTATAAGAAAGCACTGAAAGGATAACAAAAAGCACAAAGAGGGGAGCACTAATTCTTGTATTTATTAAAAGACCTATGAGAAACCACTGAAAGAACACAACTAAGAAAAAGCACTGGGTGAAAGCAAAAGGGGTACTAATATAAAAGAAAGATAGAATAATAAACAAAAACAAGGTATTTAAGAAGATCAGAAAGATAGAGTGATAGAGCCTCAGACAAAGGAAATAGTGGAGAGGCACCTAGAAACTAACAGAATCACTGAAGAAAAGGGACACAGTAAAAACCAAGAAAGAAGACTGAAAGAGAGAAAGAATAGCCAGAGAGGAAAGAGCAATACCTACCACAGAGATAAACATACCTTTCAAAACGGGCTTCTTATTTTCTCTCGCTCCCAGGATAGACGGTCTTATGGATCCCTGAGGCGCCAACCTGCAACCGGAAAAACAAAAAGAAAATAAGAAACAAGGAAGAACAAAAGGAAGAATACAGTCAAGACATACAGACAAGTAGAAATAGAAACCATAAAAAGGAAGAGACATTTATTGGAGAAGAAAATAAACAGTGAAAACCGTAAATCTAATTTGTGTACTCACGTGTCCGTTTGTACTTACCTGTCACAAGTGGTGTCAGAAGTGGGATTAAAAACTTTCTACAAGACAGGATAAGTAAAATGGAGGAGAAGCCCACCTTGGCGGACATGATCGCCCAATTAGCAGAGGGACAAAGACATTTACAACTTGTGTGGGAGGAACAGATTAAAGAGGCTAAGGAAGAGCACAAGGCTTTACAAACTGCTTTGAAAAGCCAAGCAACGATTATCGCCAATAATAAACTAGTACACGAAACCGCAATAGGGACACTCACAGAGACAATAGCTACAACCAGAGTACACCCGAACGTCCCTAGCACCGTCTTACAGAAGTATCCAGAAAATGATGACCCAGATGCATTTTTCACAAACTTTGAAAGAGTAGCAAGTTCTGCTAACTGGCCCCCAGAGAGATGGGGTCAATATATTGCTCCTTTACTGATGGGGCCCCAACAGGCTGCCTATCGAGCAGTAAACCCGGGAGGCATAACCCCATATGTGGACACCAAAAAGGCTATCCTGGAGCATGTGGGATTAGACCAGGAAAGTTATTGTATACGTTTTTGTCATACTAACTTGATAAGTCCAGAGAATCCCCGTACTCTTTATTATAGGGTTCACCATGAAGCTAGCAAATGGTTGTCCCCTACAGACACGACCAAAGAAGAAATGTTTCAAGCCATTGTATTGGAACAATATCTAGAAGCACTACCAACATCCACGAGGAATTGGATCCAACAACATCCGGGCTTGGAAAACTCCTCTGCAGTTGAACTAGCTTGCGCTTATCATAGGGCTCCAGACTTTCTGGGCACAAGTGCAAGACTTAACTCTCCCCTCCATATACCCTCTCCCCAATCTTTCCCTATAAAGCCGCAAACCAGGACAAATATAGAGAAGCCCTATCCTTATCGAGCTCCCTTAAAAGAACCCATGACGAACCACAGTGTTATACGAAGGTTTTATTGGCTGGGGGTGTATGGTGATATAAGAAAACATTGCCAACAATGTCCCAAATGTCAATTAATGAATCCCTCCAGGGATCCCAAGGCTCCCCTCCTTCCGTTACCTGTCATAGAGACCCCATTCACCCGGGTGGGTATGGACCTGGTGGGCCCCTTTGTACCGCCATCTAAAGGTCACCAATATATCTTGGTTCTTGTGGACTACGCAACTAGATATCCAGAGGCCATACCTTTGTCAAGTATGACTACGAAAAGCATAGCTCAAGCCATGATCAAATACTTTTCCTGAGCTGGATTCCCTAAACAACTCCTAACCAACCAGGGAACACCTTTCATGTCCCGGTTAATGTCCGAAATATGTCAGACTCTGGGCGTCCAACAAATACGGACGTCGGTTTACCATCCGCAAACAGATGGCCTCGTGGAACGGTATAATAAAACCATCAAGAATCTCCTACGGAAAACCATAAACGATTCCGGTAGGAACTGAGATAAAAAACTACCCTTGGTATTATATACCATACGTACACATATACAGTCTTCCACTGGACATAGTCCGTTTGAACTTCTGTTTGGAAGACAACCTCGGACGATATTAGAGATGATGGCTGAACAGTAGGAGGAAACAGAGGAGGAGATAAAAGACCTACTCACCTATACTAGCGACTTAAAAGAAAGCTTACATACAGTATGGGAGGACGTACATACCTAACTAAAAGAGACCCAGATGAGACAGAAGGCTCAGTTTGACACTAGAAGTAAGCCCCGGGATCTAACTATAGGGCAAAAAGTATTAATACTCCTACCTACAACTGAGAATAAATTGTTGGCCGGTTGGCAGCGACCATATACTGTCCTTGAAAAAGTAACCCCGGTAACATACAGGGTCGAAATACCTGTAGGATCAGATAAAAGTCAAATATATCACATTAACTTATTGAAGACATGGTATGAGAAAGAAAACCATAATGTAGATCTGTATATTACTACCTGTCCAGAGTCAGAGATACCAGTATTCCCTATCCCTCCTGAGTCCGAACAAGAAACCAAACCACACTTTGGTACTAACCTCACTCCATCCCAACGCTATCAACTAGAAGAGATAGTCCATAACCACAATAGGGTATTTTCAACCACACCTGGTAGGACCCACCTCATTAAGCACCGTATACGTACCCTAGAAGGAAGAGCCTCTCAACAAAGACCCTACCACATACCGGAAGCTAGAAAGCATGTGGTAGAAAAAGAAGTCATGGAAATGATAAAATCAGGTGTTATTTAACCATCTTCCAGCCCCTGGTGTTCTCCTATAGTAATGGTTCCCAAACCCAATGGTTCTATTCGGTCCTGCATAGACTTCCGGCAATTTAATTCCCTATCACTCTTCGATACCTATCCCATGCCATGCATAGATGATCTTATAGAAAGATTAGGACATGCAAAATACCTTACTACATTGGATTTAATGAAATGCTATTGGTAGATTCCCCTAGAGGCATCAGATAAGGAAAAAACACCCTTTGCAACCACCTCTGGGTTAAATCAGTTCTTAGAATTACCATTTGAGTTACATGGAGCTCCAGCAAGCTTTCAGGGATTAATCAATATTGTGCTGCGGCCTTATCAAGACTATGCAGCGGCATATCTAGATGATATTGTAATATACAGTAAAACCAGGGAGGAACATTTAAATCACCGGTCAGACATACTAAAAGCCCTCCAACAGGCCGGATTAACGGCTAACCTGGACAAATGCAAAATAGCTCAGAATACCATCAACTATTTGGGTTATGTAATAGAAATGGAACAATCAAACCACAGATAGAGAAAGTGGAAGCCATCACGCAAATGCCAGTCCCGAAGAACAAGAAAGATATAAGGGCCTTTCTGGGTATGGTTGGTTATTATAGGCGATTGATTCCACACTTTTCTTACATAGCCGCTCCTCTTACGGCTCTATTGGAGAAAAGACGACCACATCAAATAACCCATTTGACCGAACTAGAAGAGCAACGGTTCCTCTATCTAAAGTCCTTACTAATCTCCGAGCCGATCTTACATTGCCCGGATTTTCACAAATTGTTTCAATTACAAACTGATGTTCTGACCAGGGATTAGGAGCAGTACTATCCTGGGAAGGAGAAGACGGCCAATACCATCCAATTGTATATATCTGTCAACATCAGGGCAGTGCGCGCTCTACGGGCGACTGGAATGCAAAAACCCAGCACTTATGAGATAACGTAATTCATGCATTATGTTGATATGCTGTTGTTTAACCTTTTGCATTGCAGAGTTTAATCCTGAAGACTTATATTCAAGGTGCTTGTAAATACTGTTCATTTGCAATGCATTGCTGCAGGCTTTCAGAGTGTTTCAGGGTGTGGTCCCTTTCCAGGGCCTTCTAGAAGCTTTCTCTGCAGCATGACTGGGTGTGGTTTGTGGGCTGGGCCAGACTCTATATAAGGGAGCCAGCCCAGCTCCATGTGCTCACTATTCAGAGGTCCCGGTGCACAGCAGCAGCAATCTCCTGAGCTCCTGTTCCGGAGGCCTACCTTGATCTTCCAGGCCTTTGCCCTTCATTGTATTGGTGATCCTTGATCAGGGCGGTAAGACGGAGGTCGGGCTGGGCCCCGATCCCGTTTTCGAAGGCATTCGAGTTTTTGGGCCTAGTTTTCATGTTGGAAGATTTTTCCTTGTGCGTGTGAATGTGCTCTGGGTTTCTGGCATTTACATGTTGATATTTGAATCGGCAAGACACGTGATTCATTCTTGGCATTTGACTTTTGAGATTCGGGTCGGCAACAGTGTGCGCGACCATTTCTAGACATTTGCATATTGACATTCGAATCGGCAAGACGTGCGATTCATTCCTTGCATTTAACTCTTGATACTCATTGTGCGCTACCATTTCTTGGCATTTACATGGTGGCATTCGACTTGGCAAGACGCACAGTTCATTCCGTGCATTTTAACTCTTGATAATCATTGTGCGCAACCATTTCTTGGCATTTACATGGAGGCATTCGAATCGGCAATGTATTGCTGCAGGCTTTCAGAGTGTGTCAGGGTGTGGTCCCTTGCCAGGGCCTTCTAGAAGCTTTCTTTGCAGCATGACTGGGTGTGGTTTGTGGGCTGGGCCAGACTCTATATAAGGGAGCCAGCCCAGCTCCACGTGCTCACTATTCAGAGGTCCCGGTGCACAGCAGCAGCGATTCATTCTTGGCATTTGACTTTTGAGATTCGGGTCGGCAACAGTGTGCGCGACCATTTCTAGACATTTGCATATTGACATTCGAATCGGCAAGACGCGCAATTCATTCCTTGCATTTAACTCTTGATACTCATTGTGCGCTACCATTTCTTGGCATTTACATGATGGCCTTCGAATCGGCAAGACGCGCGATTCATTCCTTGCATTTAACTCTTTTTACTCATTGTGCGCTACCATTTCTTGGCATTTACATGGTGGCATTCGACTTGGCAAGACGCGCAGTTCATTCCGTGCATTTTAACTCTTGATAATCATTGTGCGCAACCATTTCTTGGCATTTACATGTAGGCATTTGAATCAGCAAGATGCGCGATTCATTCCTTGCATTAAAACTTTGATAATCATTGTGCGCGACCATTTCTTGGCATTTACATGGTGGTATTCGGATCGGCAAGACGCGCAATTCATTCCTTGCATTTAACTCTTGATACTCATTGTGCGCTACCATTTCTTGGCATTTACATGGCGGCATTCGAATCGGCAAGTCGCACGATTCATTTCTTGCATTTAACTCTTGATACTCATCGTGCGCTACCATTTCTTGGCATTTACATGGTGGCATTCGAATCGGCAAGATGCACGATTCATTCCGTGCATTTTAACTCTTGATAATCATTGTGCGCAACCATTTCTTGGCATTTACATGGTGGCATTCGAATCGGCAAGACGCGTGATTCATTTCTTGCATTAAAACTTTGATAATTATTGTGCGCATCCATTTCTTGGCATTTACATGGTGGTATTCGGATCGGCAAGACGCGCAATTCATTCCTTGCATTTAACTCTTGATATTCATTGTGCGCGACCATTCCTTGACATTTACATGGTGGCATTCGAATCAGCAATGTATTGCTGAAGGCTTTCAGAGTGTGTCAGGGTGTGGTCCCTTTCCAGGGCCTTCTAGAAGCTTTCTTTGCAGCCTGACTGGGTGTGGTTTGTGGGCTGGGCCAGACTCTATATAAGGGAGCCAGCCCAGCTCCACGTGCTCACTATTCAGAGGTCCCGGTGCACAGCAGCAGCGATTCATTGTTGGCATTTGACTTTTGAGATTCGGGTCGGCAACAGTGTGCGCGACCATTTCTAGACATTTGCATATTGACATTCGAATCGGCAAGACGCGCAATTCATTCCTTGCATTTAACTCTTGATACTCATTGTGCGCTACCATTTCTTGGCATTTACATGATGGCCTTCGAATCGGCAAGACGCGCGATTCATTCCTTGCATTTAACTCTTTTTACTCATTGTGCGCCACCATTTCTTGGCATTTACATGGTGGCATTTGACTTGGCAAGACGCGCAGTTCATTCCGTGCATTTTAACTCTTGATAATCATTGTGCGCAACCATTTCTTGGCATTTACATGGAGGCATTCGAATCGGCAAGATGCGCGATTCATTCCTTGCATTAAAACTTTGATAATCATTGTGCGCGACCATTTCTTGGCATTTACATGGTGGTATTCAAATCGTCAAGGTGCGCAATTCATTCCTTGCATTTAACTCTTGATACTCATTGTGCGCTACCATTTCTTCGCATTTACATGGTGGCATTTGAATCGGCAAGTCACACGATTCATTTCTTGCATTTAACTCTTGATACTCATTGTGCCCTACCATTTCTTGGCATTTACATGGTGGCATTCGAATCGGCAAGATGCGCGGTTCATTCCGTGCATTTTAACCCTTGTTAATCATTGTGCGCAACCATTTCTTGGCATTTACATGGTGGCATTCGAATTGGCAAGACGCGCGATTCATTTCTTGCATTAAAACTTTGATAATCATTGTGCGCATCCATTTCTTGGCATTTACATGGTGGTATTCGGATCGTCAAGAAGCGCAATTCATTCCTTGCATTTAACTCTTGATAATCATTGTGCGCTACCATTTCTTGATACTCATTGAAAACCGTAGATCTAATTTGCGAACTCACGTGTCCGTTTGTAGTTTCCTGTCACAACCAACATTATCAAGTCTAACAATGGGTATGCTTTCGTTTTTCAATTATTTTGCGATATACGGATTTCAACCTCACAAAATCATACCCATCTAGCTTCAGGTGAATGGAATAGCATAGAAAGTTGCCAGGTTCACCAGGGAACCAGGGAACCAGATTCCCACACTGTTCAACGTACACATGGCCCCTCTTGCTGCCATTGTTAGAAGCCACGGTATGAACATCGTGTCATATGCAGATGACACACAACTCACCATTTCCCTCACGAAGACCTCGACATAGCCAAAAGGAACTCTGACACAGTAATAGAAGCCATCGCCACCTGGATGGGAGAAAGCTGCCTCAAGCTGAACTCCGACAAGACGGAGTTCATCATCTTCGGAAATGCCACTTCAGCTTGGGACGCCTCATGGTGGCTTACATCCCTCAGCGCCCCCCCCCCCCCTGCGCCAACAGAGCACGCCCGCCACTTAGGAATCATCCTCAACTCCTCCCTATCCATGACCCGCCAGGTATCTCTGTCACCTCCTCCTGCTGGCACACACTCTGCAAACTCCAGAAGATCTTCAGATGGATCCCAGCAGACTGTCAACGGACAGTCACCCACACCGTAGTCATGAGCAAGCTCGACTACGGCAACACCCTCTAAGCCGGCACCTCAACTAGCAACAATCAAAAAACTGAAACTCATCCGGAACGCCACCACCAGACTCATTCTGGACCTCCCTTGCTGAGAACACATTTTCCAACACCTGAAGACCCTCCACTGGCTACCGGTCAAGAAGTGTATCATCTTCAAGCTTGTCCCCCACACGTACAAGGCCATACACAACCCATAGGGAATAATGCATGCAGCTGTCCATTTTAGCCATTAGCTAATAGGCAAAATTATCAGTACACTGTTGTGCATACTGGAACTTTGGCCCAGGTCTACAACGTTTGGCTTCCATCGCAATGAGTACCTGGACAGTGTTCTGTTCACAGTCGCTTGAGCAGGGGAGTCCAGATTATTGTAGCCCCTCTGAGCATACCTGTTGGTGTGGTATCCATGCTTTCTGGATTACTAACAGTCCCGTAAGCGGTTCAGCGATGCAGTGGTAATTCAAACCTATTTTTATTCTTTACATCAGCACACTCAAGCACTGTACAAAGAAAAGTCACTATGTATGTTTAGAAGTGTTTTATAGCAACAGCATCATGCTGTTGCTTAATACAAAGTACTAACCACACAGAATAAAATCGAAGCAGTACTTATGAGAGCATGGAGTACCTAACTTGCCTCTAGAGTTTCTTGGGGCTCAGTGCACTGGATATCTGTTCACAGTGGATCAGCTATGGTTATAAGACTTCAGCCGAAAGAAAATGTTCCATTGGAAGGAAAACACACGATCAGTTGAGCTCAGTTCCTCTCATTTTGGCATTGGCTCTTTACATAAGAGTGTATATAAGGTAGACCACTGACTTCCAGCCTACACTGGGAGACTTCACTGATCCGAGACATAACGGGTGTAGGCCAGCATGATGAAAATATGTCAACTCTTACTACATGTTTATTTTACACGTCCCCTTCAAACTATGAAATGTAGATATCACGCAGCTTGTAGCAAACTTGTGTCATCTTGTATGTTAGCAAAGTAATTGTTTAGGTGAACTGACCCTTTCACCAGGTCTGCAAAAGATAATGACATGTTAAAAGTGGACGAAAAACATACAGGCTACCTTAACATGCTCAAAATAGAGTCTGGATTTGGGAGCTTTACAACAGTAGTTCAATCCTCCTGAGTTGATCCTGGTTTCCAAAGTTCACTTGCTCAACGAGCTGGCTCGTACCAACATGGCAAAGCAGCTGTCAAGTGCTAAGAGAGGATGGTAGGTGATGGGGGGGGGGAGCAGTTTACAATCTGCTGTAATTGGGTTCCAAAGGCTGTGCAGAATGGAGATCTTTTCACTGGTGCCCTACTTATGAGCACATGTGGGCTAGCTCTTAAATCTTTTTGGTAAGGCTCTTTTCTGTTATACCATGATCTGGTCAGATCGTAGGGGTTGTTCTTGTATCACACATGCAGTGAGACTTATTGTGCAATGGGGTAGTTTGATCCAAGAACATTTACTCTATTGTTGATGCATAAAAGTTTCTCTTTATATTGTGTGGCACATTCAGTCAGTCCTGGCTTATTATTCAACAGCACTTTACATTCTTGCATTTTTTAGAGGGTTAAAAGCAGAACTACAAGCCTCACAATGATATGACCTGTGTGCTAAAAAGCCGTGACTCGCTGAATGTGTCACGCATGGTAGGTGTATTTTATAGCACCGCTGAGTCCAAAGAGATAAATAATTTGTTGAAAAATACCCTCTTCCTGCTACATCCTTCTAAAATACTAACAAAGACATGCATATTAGGCAGGGCTAGTATTTTAAAGTGAAAGACTCTTGTTATGATTCTTTATGCATTACATCTATTGCATACACGATTCAAACAAGATGAATGTTTCTACTCTACAAACACGAATCCACAGATTTCCCTCAAAAGGCTGTGCTCCCCAGTCGAAAGAAAACATTTAGTTATTTTCGTTTTACAAGCTTTATTAATAATAATTCAAAATGTCCTATCTTTCGCGTCCGAAAATGTTAACTCTATTAGGAAAACAGAGGCGAGTTTTATGCTTTATCTTTCCTTAGTTCCAACATAACAGCTTCATAGACCCTAAACCTCAAATCCCACAGTCCCACAAAACAAACTGCAACATGTGACATGAATAAACCTATCACGTTAATCTTTAGTTCCCAACAGCACTGCCATCTTAATCTCTTTCTTTGAACGAATGCTATGCTTGCTGATCGAACTTCTGTCATTGTTTTTGTTTGTTATCCGTCCTTCTTACTAAACTTGTAACGCAAACTTTTCATCTAAAATAATCAAATCACTATAGAACCAAGGCACAAGGCGTGAAGGCCCAGGGTTA
Organism: Pleurodeles waltl; assembly: GCF_031143425.1. NCBI lineage: Eukaryota > Metazoa > Chordata > Amphibia > Caudata > Salamandridae > Pleurodeles > Pleurodeles waltl. Next base: position 955,116,466 of record NC_090440.1, on the reverse strand, counting down.
CTCTCTGCTAGCATTCGCTGCCGAGTTGCCGAATCCTTCACCTTCCTGCTGCTTACCTGCAGGAGGGAGTAGCTCCATGTGATATATGCAGGGCAGTGCCTGGGGTCCTCCCTAAGCCAGCTCAATTACCAACAGAGTGTGCCACAAATAGGCCTAATTCGAAAGCACAAAGGTCACAATTTTAGCTAAAGTGATGGCGAGTCGATTCGTTAAAGTAAATTAGTTGCTTTATGTAATGGGACCAAAATGGAATCGTGCCAGGCAGGGGAATCAGGAACTGTAAGGTGTGGCTGCAGGTGGCCTTAGCCCTTCTGACAGCATCAATCCTTGGATTTAGAAGAAGATTTAAATTCTTTGGACTAGGCCTTTCTACACCAAGTTCGGAGCAGTTAGCAACTCCCACTTGCTAGAAGCAGAGTTAGTGTTTGCTCTCGCTTGGCTGGAGCTGTTGGTTCCTGCCAAGCAGAAGTAAACAGCTGTCTTCCGAAGGTGGGCACCTCAGGAGATAGCAGGAGCTGGTGTTGGGGGCTGGTGGTCCCAAGGGCTGTTAATGGCTCTAGGAGGGGGCTGCGCGGCCCCCCTTCTTTGTTGTATGTGGCAATATGGGCATGAGTACGAGTAAACTGGGTGCTGTCTGAACAATTTCAAATAGAAAGGGGGAAAGGCAGGGGTGCCCCCTTTCCCACCTCCTCTTAGCGCTGCTCAAGGAGACACTGGCAGAATCGGTGTGAGAAGATGCACAAGTATGAGACATTAAACAGAATGGGGAAACAGCGATCACATTGTGCTATAACCAGATAACGCTCTGCTGTATGTTGAACAACCAGGGCAATATACTCCATGCCTGATGCACATGATTAAAATGTATGGAGAGGCCTCACACCTTAAAGTAACTGGCTAAATTTATCCTGAATACTTGGATATCTATATCACCAGGGATGCATAACTGTGTTGGTACGTAAATATTGTCCCGCTACTAAAGAGTTAAACCAAATATTGAGATGTGGAACAAATTACCCATGTCAAAATTTTGAAGAGGGGCCTTTTTTTAAATGTTCGCTCTACCTCAGTTACTGCATATACTGCAACCCTAGCCCAATACAGTCCCTATTCATTTCTTTGTATGAATTGAAGGCCAAGAATTTAACCAGTAACGCTAAGGTTGCCTCAAGTGAAAGTTAAAATAGAGAGATTTACGCACACTCATAATAAGGTGATTATATATATATATATATATATATATATTCACTTAAAAAAACATTATAGATAGGCTCACATTTCAAACATACACAACCATAGAAATTCAGAAGTTATAGTTAGAGTTATTTCAAGTAACTATAACACGTGCCCTAAGTTAACTATAACTTGCGCCCCCACCATGCACAATTTTCTCATCAATAATTTTATTGCAAATGTTGCAGTGAAAATTTCAATGATGCCATGGAAGATGTCATAACTGATGTAATACATGGGTTAATTATCAGTGTATGGTGAGGGTGCACGTTATAGTTACCTTAGGGCAGAGGTCCTATTTAATTGAAATTACTATAACTGCTGAATTTCTATGGCTCTGTACGTTGGAAATGTGAGTCTAACTATAATGTCCCTGTAACCTTTGTTTTTTTAAAGTGAATGTCTATGTTTTTTTAATTCTATTTCCTAGCTATAACGTCCCTGTAACCTTTGTTTTTTTCAGTGAATTTCTATTTTTTTTAACGTTAAGTCATTTTAATTACTTTATGTTAAACCAACCACCGCCATGCGGGGCAGGGGTTGGCCGCAGGACCTGGCCTGCGGCCAACCCCCTATAAGCACCAAACCCCACGCCTTGCGCGTCCTTTGACCGTGCCTGGAAAGGGATGGCCACAGAGCTGGACTGCAGCCAGGCCCTGCAGCCTACCCCCTTTAACCACCCAACTCTAGGCCACATATGGCTTTTGGCTGTGTGCAGGGGGGCTGGCTGCTTGGCCTGGATGCGGCCAGCCCCTGAGATCTACCTCCTGCCCGCACCAAGCACGGCCTTTGGCTGTACGTGGTGAGGGTTGCCCGCAGTGCTGGGCCTATGGCAAGCTCTGCGACCTACCCCTCTAAGTACCCAACTCCATGCCACAGATACCTTTTCAAGGTGGAACTGCAGAGAAAACACACTTGCTTTGCCTTGGCCATGCGCAAAAATATGATCACATTGTGTGTAGAGGTTCAAGGGTTGGGGGCATTTTAGTAAGCTGTCCATCACCCTGGAAAAAGGCTAAAAGACCTTGCGTACATTAATGAATATTGGGCGGGCCAAACGGGCAGGGCTTCTAGGTCATTTTACATGCTCGTAATATCAATACATAGGATATTGCACTCGAAAGAGCAAGGATGCAAACTCCTCCACTAAGGATTACAGATAACTTTTCAAGGTGGACTGCAGAGAAAACACACTTGCTTTGCCTTGGCCATGTGCAAGATATTAAGATAATTTGTACTTTACAGAAGTAAGAGCTCCTTTGTTTGGTGGAGATGTGATCATATTCCTGTGCAACAAGAACGTGATTCCAAAATTGTCAGAAAACGCGCTCTGGGAGGGGGGCCTTTTAGTAAGCTGTCCATCACGATGAGAAAAGGGCAGGAAGATGCTGCAAACCACTAATGTATATGGAACGGAACGTCTAGGCCATTTACATGCTCATAGCATCACTACATAAGAAATTGCACTCGAAAAAGCAGGGGTGCAAACACCTCCATCAAGGATTACAGATAACTATTCAAGGTGGAACTGCAGAGAAAACACACTTGCTTTGCCTTGGGCATACCCAAGATGTTAGGATGATTTGCACTTTACAGAAATAAGTGCTTCTTTGGTGGAGTTGTGATTATATACCTGTGTGTCAAAAATGCATCTCTGAAATCGGCGAGAACGCACTTGGGGACCTTTTAGTAAGCTGTATTTTACCCTGGGAAAAGGGCAGGAAGAAGTTGCATACCACTAATGTATATGGGCAGGATTTCTAGGCCATTTTACATGGTTGTAGTATTACTACATAAGATACTGTGCTCAAAAGAGCAAGGATACAAACATCTCCATTGAGGATTACAGATAACTGCATAGAAATTTGTATTTTCCAAAAGTAAGTGCTTCTTTGTAGGATGATTTATACTTTACAGAAGTAAGAGCTTCTTTGGGGAGGGGGGTTGTGCTGCCTCCCCTTCCTGGGACGATTTAGGCCCCGGGCACCCCATCACTCAGGGACTGGTAACTAGGGCCTGGGTGCCCTGACCCACCCAGGGCACCCAGTGTGCTTCATTGGGGACCGTGGGGGAAGCCTTTAAGGCCCTGTGGTCCCAGCTGGTTCCCTGCCTCGTGCAGAAGCCGGCATTGCTTCTGCATGCAGGGAGCTGCTAGAAATGCAGTTCTCTGCATGCAGGAGCAATCGTTTCCTCTGTTTCCCTGCCTGTATGTAGTGGGCAGGGAAACAGATTAAAACTCTGCTTCCAGCAAGCTGGAGCAGTTAGCAACTCCCACTTGCTAGAAGCAGAGTTAGTGTTTGCTCTCGCTTGGCGGGAGCTGTTGGTTCCCTCCAAGCGGAAGCAAACAGCTGTCTCCCAAAGGTGGGCACCTCAGGAGATAGCAGGAGCTGGCCTTGGGAGGTGGTGGTCCCAAGGTCTGTTAAGGGCTCCAGTAGGGGGCCATGCGGCCCCCTGCTTTCTTGTGCATGGTGATGCTCCGGGTGGGTGGTGGTCCCCGGGACTGTATGTGGTCTGGTTAGGGCTTCTCCCTCCCACTTTAAATAATGCATATTGCCCTGGGGAGGTGGTACCCCCCCCGCATCAATATTTAGTTAGCCTTGAGGAGGTGGTAGTCCCTTGGGCATATTTAAGCCCCAGCAGGAGGGGGAGATTAACTATATATATATATATATATATATATATATATATATATATATATATATATATATATATATATATATATATATATATATATATATATATATATATTTATAGTTTGGACCTAGTTTCCATTGGAAAAGCGTTTCTTGTTTTGCTAATTATTTTGGTGTCGTACCAACAAACAGTGTATTACCTGGAAAAAGTTTTCATCCTAAGCCATTGATAAAACGTATACCATATGGTGAACTTATAAGAATGGAGAGAAATTGTTTCAATGAAGAGGAAGTACAAATTAAATTTAAGGAAACAATTCAAAGATTCAAAAGGAGAGGTTATGAACAAAGAATTTTAAGTAAGAATTTGGAGAGGATGAAAACTGTAACTCGTAATGATGTCTTCTTTTTAAAGAATACAAAAAAGTGGAGACACAAGAAAAGAATCATTTCAGAATGATAATGAACTATAGCAAAGAAAGTGGCTTAATAAAAAACATTCTACGCAAACACTGGAATGTGATCTGTAAGGACCATATTTAGGTCCAAAAGGGGGTTCTACACCCTTAATAACATATCGTAAGTCACCATTGATTAAGGACTTTGTGGTGAGGAGTCATTTTTCACAGAAATCTGAACAAAATTGGTTAGTTGAGCAACAAAAATGATTCACAAGATGCAATAATTGTAAAGCTTGTAAAATTGGTAAATCTACAAAAACGATCTTAATGTATAACAATACTGAAATTCAAATTAGGCATAAGATTACCTGCAATACAAAATACACGGTATATGTAATTGAATGCCATTGTGGTTTAAGATATGTTAGGAGCACCATTTGCATGCTTAAGAAAATAATTTTGGAACATGTTAGAGAGATTGTACATAATGACTTTACCTATGGAGTTGCAAAACATTTAAAAATACATGAAATGAACAACTGGAAAACATGGAGATACTATGGAATAGATCACATTCCAGAACAAGAGAGAGGTCGAGACAGGACAAGGAAATTGAGACAATTAGAGTCTAAATATATTATCCAGTTAAAAACTAAGACACCTTGGGGACTGAATAATGATGAGGAGCTTTTTGTACAGTTATAAATATTTTGAGATTCTAAAATTAAATGGAAATATAGCTTAGGTGGAAATTGTCACACAATATTAATTAAAGATCTTATCATGTTGATTTATTGATATTAAGGGTACTATACCGATATTGAGGAATTATTATTGGATCACAGAAACTAACTTTAAAATTAAAAAAATATATGTTTAATGAAATATTGTGAAATAGCAAAGTGAGGCTATTACAGAATAGTCATTATAAACAAATAATTGGGAACAATTACAATTGATCTTGAATTAATTTTGGTAATAATGACTAGCAAGCTGACCATTCTTGAGAATTATTGTATATTTAAAACTTTTTATTCACACACAGAAATATTTTTTTCTTTATTCATAATTAATTGTTTTGTTTGCATTCTTTTTTTGAGGGGATAAAATAATAATTAAATTTATATTTTTTTGTAAAAAATTGAGGTATGGAATAATGGAATGCGCTACAAATCCCAGAATACCTTTCATTAGTGATTGTGATTTGTGAGTATAAAAGGCAACAGAGTGAAAAGACTCACAGACTTTGACAAAGACCGTTTTGGTCGAAACGCGTTTGCTGTTGCAAGAACATTGAATAAACATTGAAGTATTAGCCTTTACGGAGTACGAAGCAGTTTTTCTTTGTTGGATGCATATATAAATATTTATATATATATATATATATATATATATATATATATATACATACATATAGTTTGGACCTAGTTTCCATTAGAAAGCGTTTCTTGTTTTGCTAATTGTTTTGGAGTCGTATGACAAATTTTCACAACATTTTCAAAACCAATATATCAGTCAATTCAGCTGCCGTCTGGAATGTTTCGGGGTGATTCGTCAAGCAGGGGCCGAGAAAAAGGGGGATCCCAAAACACATTTCCTCATGCAATTTCCCTTAGGGATTTTAGACACGACTACAGCCTGAACCGCTGTATGAAATTACACCAAATGTGGCAGAAAGCTAGATCTTGGTCCAGAAAGATCTCTTTTGCTAATTTGGTGGAAATCTATTTAGTAGTTTTGGAGTTATTAAGGAAAAACGATTTATGTATATCTAGAGATGTGGTGAGACATGCCTTGATACTACTAGCAGGAAAAATGGGCTAAATGGGGTAGTGTAGAGTGAGGCTTTGAGACTAGGCAAGGAAAAATAGACAGATTTTGCATTTAAGTTTCAGGGGCAGCAGGTTTATTGTATAACTTGCATCTAATGTTCATCCCTGTATGTGTTTTTCTTAGTATTGCAGTGATTGTTCTGATGGAGACTGATTTTAAATCTTTTTTTTTTTTTTTGCTGGAGGGAGATTTGGGCTGATTGCATTTGGTTTCAGATTTAATTTTAAGACATCCATTTATTATAAGGCAACTCAATAGTTTGAAAGACAGGTGCCAAGACCTGCCCATAATTTGGAGGTAAGGAGTTAAATTCCTGGCGGGCCTACACTGCCTTTCAACAATCTGACTTCAAGAAAATTATTGGTACTGTGTCGTAATGTTCATATAGCACTTCATGCTATTAATAATGAGTTGCATGCTCATGTCATTACGAAATGGATATCACAGTCATAAGCATTCATTTAAATTATTATACAGTCTGGAAATTGTAGTTTTTATGTATTTCATTAGGTCTAATAATGTTATCAGATTCAAATAGTTTTTCTGATAAGCAAATGTTTGCAGATCACACTTTTCCAAAAACAAACTAAAAATAACAATATTATATTTATTAATATTAGTATTTTAAAAGGTGTTGTATATGTCTCTTTTTCTCTCTCTCTACACATACATATAAGTATGTATATATACTCTCTATATACTGTATATACCTCCATCAACGTCTCCCGTTCACCAAGGAAGAAACATCCACAACCCACACACTTATTGCTGTATATCCATTTTATTCCTCAAAGCCAATCGGTGAAAACATGATGCGTTTCGACCTAAAAAGGTCTTGATCACAAGTTTCTGCATAGCATGATTCTGCAATATAAAATATATATAAAGTGTGTGTGAGTGAGAAGTGGTGAAGGGGAGCAAAGCCCTTGACATAGCTGGGAAGTTGTTCTGATGGTTCTGACACCCAGATAAGCTCACTTTTTTTTAGCCAAGATCAAGTTGCATTCTGCACTGTTTCAACGCCATTTCTATATTCTTATATTGAAAAATAAATAATTTCTGATATTGAATTACTTTGTGGTTATAGATGCTTAGTTCTGTAAGCAATGAAGTGCAGCTTAAAATATCACAAAAAAGGTATTAATATATCACACATAAAGCAACAACAAATGGAAATGTCACACACAGGTAAACTCAATACTCAATAGCTAAGCAGGATCAGTTCTATAGGAGCAATCCCAAAGCTCAGAGGTTGTTCCCTAACCTGTACCAGAAGATCAGTGTAGGCAAGACACAGACACGCTCTCAGGCCTAATCCCACTCCACCTCCGAGATACCAAGATTTTTTTGTATGACCAAAGATTAACCTTCCGGATGTAAGATAACTGTTGTTTGCTATTGTATTGTTTTGATTTTTACTCTGTGTTCTGGGAGGAAAGTTATGTTCAAGGGACAGAAAGAAAACAAGGAGGGTGGGGTTGTAGGAAAGTACCCTCTTCTTGGCATGGTAACCCCCACTTCTTGCTTGCTGTCAGTGTGTTTTGACTGTATTTACTGGGATCCAGCTAACCAGAAGCCCAGTGACTGTGCTATCTCCCTCTGAATTTGGTTGCTTAGGACTTAGCACACCCCACAATTGGCATACTGGTGCCCCCATATAAGTCCCAAGTATATAGTACCCAGGAACCCAGGACATTGGGGCACCAGGGGTTCCCCTTGGGCTGCAGCATGTATTGTGCCACCAATGGGAGCCCATGCAAAATGTGTCTCAAGGCCTGCCATTGCAGCCTGCGTGAAAAAAGGTGCATGCACCCTTTCACTACAGGTCACTGGACCAGGTCACTGTAAGTCACCCCTATGGTAGGCCCTTCTAGCCCAGAGGGCAGGGTGCAGGTACCTGTATGTGAGGGCACCCCTGCATGAGCAGAGGTGCCCCTATGAACTCCAGCTCCATTACACTGGACTTCGTAAGTGCGGGAAGCCATTTTACCCATTTTACCCGTAAGTGCGGGAAGCCATTTTACCCATTGGTCCCTGTGTCCAGCTACATAATGGTAACTCTGAACCTGAGCAGGTTTGGTATCAAGCATGTCGGAATCATACCCCAATACTGTTGCCAGTACTAGTTGTATGATTCCATGCACTCTGGAGGCTCCTTAGAGGACCCCAGCATTGCTCCTACCAGTCTTTCAGGGTTTTCCAGGCAGCCTGAGCTGCTGCCACCCTCTAGACAGGTTTCTGATCTCCTGCTGCTTGACCAGCTCAAGCAGAGGAAGACAGAACAAAAGATTTCCTTTGGGAGAGGGAGGCAACAGCCTCTCCCAATGGAAATAGGTGTTATATGGCTTGGGAGGAGTAGCATCCCCAAGCCACTGGTATGCTTTGAAGTATACATTTGGTGCCCTCCTTGCATAAACCGGTTTGCACCAGTCCAGGGACCCCCAGTCTCTGCTCTGGCACAAAGCTGGACAATGAAAAGAGGAGTGACCACTCCCTTGTCCATCACCACCCCAGGGGTGGTGCCCCGAGCTTCTCCAGGAGCCACTTGATTCTGCCATCCTGAATCCAAGGTTGGCAGAGGTCACTGGGAGCATCTGAGTGGCTAGGTCAGGCAGGTGATGTCACAGCCCCCTCCTGATATGTGGTCACCCTGCTAGGTGACCAATCCCTCTTCCTGGTCTATTTAGGGGCTCCATCTTGGGTGGGCCCTCAGATTCGATGTGTAAGATTCCAGCAGGACTCGTCTGCATTGTTTACTTTATCTTCTGGCTACCAAGACTGCAACTGGACCCTCCAGAAACAGACAATCTGCAACTCCAGCGACAACTACACTCTGCAACATTGTTTCTCCGGATCCTTCCAGCAACTGGAACATTTCCCTGGCTGTGCATCCTCGGAGGGAGGCGAGTCTTTAGCCTGCACAAGAAGCAAGAAGGAATCTCCCTTGGAGTGAAGGAGTCACTTCCCTGCATCTGCAGGCACCAACTGCAACGACAACCAGCTGCGTGGATCCTCTCTCTTCCGGAACTGTGTGGGTCCTACATCACAGGTGGTGGTCTGGAGTGGTCCCCTTGGTCCTCTCTACCAGCTGTACAACTTGGGAGACGATAACCCCTTGCCTTTCCTTGCAGGACAGTACCCCTGTGCACAGCGACTCTTGCAGCTACCAAGGCTTGTTTGTTCCTCCTCAAAGTGAGCATCAGGCTTCGTGTAGCCCTGGCCCCCAGCACTTATTCCTGTAACACACAGTCTCCTGTCTGCTGCTCCAGCGACGTGGGACACTTCTCCAGGCATGCTGAGTGGGCCTCACTTTGACTCCTCTGACTGCTGCCCGTGGGTTGCCTGTTGGGGCAGCCTCCTCTTCTTGTGACTCTCCACGCTGCTGAGGGTCACCTCGGACTCCCCTCCTTGTGTCAAGTCCCCTGGGCCTTTGTGGTTCTCTTCAGCCTTGGAAAACTTTCTTCTCTGACTCTTGCATTTGCCAAGGCGTGTTGGTGGTTTTCCAGCACCACTGACTGACTGAATCACGATCGCCGACATGGGGCATCACTTGCATCACTTCTGGAACTCCTCTTCTGCTCCTGTGCTGTACTGCTTTCTTCATCCACCATCGACCTGGACCTGCATCCACAGAAGGGTGGGTAGTGGCTCCTCACTCAACCGGACATTCCAATGCGAACTGGACTTGGACTCCTTCCTTTGCAGGTCCTCTTCTGTCAGGATCCACCTTTGGTTTCTTCCAGTCTTGTCTGGGTCTTGCACAGTCTTTTTCTACATCCTCCTCTTGGTTTTGGGGAAAACCAGGTACTTACCTCTTCTCTCCTGGTCGCAGGGGGTCACCCTGGTACTTACATTTTAGGGTTCCTAGTTCCTCCAGCTCCCCTCTACCGATTCCACTTCCTTGGGTGCGGGACTTCTTTCACAGTCCACTTACTTAGTGTATGGTTTGGTCTCCTCCTGGGGCCGTCACTATTTGCTATTGTTTTTATTATTTGCTATTGTTTTTACTATTTGTTATTGCTTTCTATGATAATCACTGACTTCAAATGTGTAAATAATAGAGTGCTTACATACATCCTGTTGAAGTATTGCCTATTCAGTAATATAGTATTTGTGTTACTATAATAAAGTACCTTTATTTTTCTATCATTGTGTGGTTCTTTCATGTATGTAAGTGCTGTGTGACTATAGTGGTATTGCATAAGCTTTGCATGTCTCCTAGAGAAGTCTTGGCTGCTCATCCACAGCTTGCTCTAGAGAGCCCTTGCTTCCTAGGCACTGTCTACACCTCACTAATAGGGGACACCTGGACTTGGTATAAGGTGATAACACCATAGGTGCTCATCACACACCAGGCCAGCTTCCTACAGGGTTGCTCAGTGGAAACATCTCTTCAAGTACAGTATTGAGTTGTATTGTCTTGCCCGATGTAGGTGGAGTTCTAAATACAGGTACTACCAGGGTTTTATGTGGGGCAGGCCCTTGTGGGTCTCAGACTCAACAATGATTAAAAACTGTCTTGAAACTGTTTCGTACCAGACCTATTGATGCCCTGCACAAGGAAAAACACTGATTGAGCTTGGGACAACAATATCTCAACAGTGACCGTAAAAAACATTAAGGTAGTCCATGTCAGTGAAGTAGGTCCTGTTTACCTTTCACATGCTTTGCTTAATCTACTTCCCTAAGAGCATTTGCTTTTCCAGGATGCTGTTTTTCAGTGTTTTTTGTTTTTTTTATGCAGCAAGTTAATCTTGTATTTTGCGTACTGAGAACTGGGTAGTCTGTAGATGCCTGTGCGAGCTCAAATTGAAGAGCTATGAAGAGCATTAACATAACGTGTATTTGTAAAGTGCATGCTTATACAGAAGGGTATCATTGCGCTGAATAACAAATGTTTATTGTTACCCAACTCAATGGTATTCATTTTATTGACCTCAGAAGAATGAAAGGCTCAGTGGACCCTCTGGGATTCGAACCTGAAAGCACTGCTTGGTTCTCCCAGTGCCATGTCAGTGGGTCATAAACATGTTCAGAATACATACTCATCCAATCCACGGCCCCTCAGCAAAGCACAAAGAGGAATGCTGACAGTTCCAACTTTATAATTGTGAGTATCTGCAAAAGTGTGTGAATGAGGTACAAAGCTGTTCAAATATTTACAGAGAGAAAGGAAAACAAGCATTTGCAATGCAACGGGTCTCGCATTTCTCAGAGTTAGAGCTATTAGACTTTTCTTGAAAATTAAATTGAAAAAAAGAGCACTATCCTGCTGCTACAGTTCACTTGTAGTGAAACCTATTGTCAAAAGTGCAATTATCTACGTAACAGGCAAAAGTGCAATTAACTATGTAACAGGGTCGATGTCATGGAAAGCGCTCGACTTCTGCCAAGTGAGATCGCGCTGCGAAAAAAGATAAAAAGTAGTCCATAAACAGGACGGAAAACAGCGAGCCTCTGATTTTTTCAGTACTTGGTCGCTGCGCTCGAGGAGGGCTAACCACTGGAAAAGGCATGATGTATGCATGCCTTCCACTAATGAAAGCAAGCAGATTTTAACAAGAAAGCCCACAAACCAATAAAAAAGACACTGACATGACATGGACGGGGCTCCGAGCCCTTTTCTAACTAAAGCGTCTTGCAAGTGAAACGCATGCCAAGCCCATGAGACGCAGGCTCGACCCTAACAAGCGAAACGCATGCGCAAGTGCATGCGACGGAGACTCGGCCCTAAAAATGAAGGGCTTACAGGTGAATGAGTGGGGATGGTGCAGTGAAGGAGATGCAAGGATGTAAATGCAGAAGGAGAGAGTGAAAAGAAGGTGTGGAAGGGGAAAGAGGTGACGTGTGAAATATGCCGATAGAGAAAGTCAGACGCTGCGAGAGGAAAAGGGTGCAAGTGTCTCAGAGAGGTGCTGCAGAGGAAAGTGGTGCCTATGGGAAAACAAGAGCGACTGAAGCACCTTAAAGACCAATTTGCACAGACCTAAGTAATGTTTAAATCAGTCTCTTATTTGCAGGACTGGAACATTTTTATACTGATTTTTCACAGCAATATTTTTGTTTTCTCATGTATAGTTACAGCTGACAAGCATTGGCGAAGCCAATAGCCCGGCTTGTTAAAGCATATATCTGGTAATGAGTGATGTGAATGTATGCACTAACAGAAAGGTCAAAGAGGCGCTATAATATTAGGTGGCAGGCTATCGCTATTCCCCCAACACCACCCCCAGCTTCTCTTTTATTTCCTACACACACAACTTTTGCAACCCGCTTAAATCCCTGGGCGTCACGCATGAGCACCCTCACTGTGGCAGCTAGCAACTCACTAACTGTGTCTGTGCGACCCGTGTTGGCACCACTGCGACCTATTTGCAACAACTGATGTATTTGTGTTCGGTAATTAAGCTGTTTAGTTGAATTAAAGCAACAGAAGGAATCGTTCTTCTTCTGGGTATCCTAGAAACCGAGATCATTTTGGGTGTAACTAAAACAAGACGTTCCACTCCATTTTCGAATGGAATGAGTAGAAAAATGCTAGGTTCGTCTACGCCCAATATGGCGCAGCCGGAAACGACCGTTTCATTTTTGCTTGTGCGGCATAGTTGTTACAAACTTTATTCAGATCGAGGCTTGGAACGCGCATCGTCAGTAGGCACCGGGATTTGCAAAGGTCCATGCTTCTTCGAACTAAATACGGAGAGTGCAAGTCTTATTCTTGGTAATACATTTCCTTTTGTGCTTCGCGTGTTGCAGCAGAATGTCGTCCTTCAGAAAAGCGCTCAAGTCCAAACAGAAGAACCACCGGGAGCGGTCTCAGGTAGGTCATGGAGCAACAAGAAGATTCTTGAGTGTGAGGTCAGGGCAGTGAGGGGCATTTGTTTTACAAGTGAGTTAACAAGTAATTGGACGAAAGCACAACGAAACAAGTGACTAGAGCGAGAGGCCTCGCTTGTGGTTCTGTGATTGTAGAGGCAGAGTTTCAAGTGAGTGGAGCGAGGGTTCACCCGCAGACTCCCTGAGGAGCAGAATAGTTGAAGTCTTGACAGAGACAGTACAGGTTCAGACATAGGAACTGAAGGTCCCATGTTGGAGGGATACATGTAAATATATATGTCAGAACGGACACTTTCCCGTCTAGCGCGTCATGTGACAACCTAAATGCATTCTGGATGTTGTAGCCTTTAAAATAATGCACCCGATAGGGCCAAACGTTCGAGAGTGGAAAACGTATTCCTGGTGACATGGAGTCAGGTGTCCATCTGTTATATCTCGCACCATTCCAAGCCGCCTGAGGAACCGACCATAAAAGTCTTGTAACAAGATCAGAGAGCAGGAGCCCCGATGACAAGAATCGGGCTTAAGGGTGCAGGGGGTCACTAGTGAGGCGAAGCGGTTGAAGGGTATGGAGGGACGTAGTTAAAGGGCAAAAGATTCCTGGGGGAACGGAATCAGAGTAGGAGGCAGAGGGTTCTGGGGAGATGTGCTCTCAGGTGTGGAAGCAAAAACGCCTAAGTTTGTAAGGTCACAGACGGTAATGTACAGCGGTTTCTGGGACGGTAACAGAGTACTTTGGAGCAGTATATCAGCCAGTGGGCTGAGACTTTCTGGGCAGGATCGTTGTGGCCGCGGCATTTGAGAGCAACAGTTACTACTGAAGTAGTGGTGCATTCGCTTGAGAGAGAGCAGGATGGTCACAACGTACAACGAAGGAGGTAAGGGTGAAGTGACTGTGACTTGATGAACGCACAGGAACAGGTAGGTAAATTAACCTCTTCTTTACTTAATAACAGAAGTACAAGGAAACATGTCCGTCTAGGAACACACCGAGGCTCAACTGACATGGGAAGACTCCGCATGTCATAAGCGCACTAGAATCTCCTGTGTCACCAGCCTCAACACTCTACCCCAAGCATAAGCACCCCCCCCCCTTTATTCTAAATAAAAAATAAAACAGCTAATATTGATGGAAAACCACACACACAACATGTGCGATAATATTAATGGAAAACACACACACAACCCATGTACGACCAACCACCCACTAGGTATCCTGAGTATCTTCTATATAGCCCAACACAAAATCTTTCAACCAACAAGGAGGTATCACCTTCCTCTTTCCTTCACGCAACACACCCTCTGAAGGTCCCATCTTATGATCTGATACTTGCCTCTCACCTCTTTCCCACTCATTAACACCAACCTCACGATCATCAACAACATTACCCCAATCAAGATTAGGAAAACAATCCTCCCCTGACACTCGATGTCCATCCACCTCATCCTCTAACCAATCAGCAGTTTCTCTCCCATCCACCGTTCCGTCCATATCCTCATAACTACACATAAGATTCTGCCCATTGTTAAGCAAAGCAACACATTTAAGATTCCAAACTCTACCATCACTCAATCTGACAGCATTATGTAACACTTCCATCACCTGCTCGGGTCTAAAATACTGACTCTCACCCTTCCTAACCCTATAAGGCTTCTTAACACAAACCCAGTCACCCACATTAATCTTGACCGGCTTCACATTATGAAGTTTATCATAATAGAATCTAGTTTTTGCTTGTGACCTGTATAAACAATCCTTCACCAACTCCATAGACCAGTGTCTAATTCCAGTATCCACTAACCAAGCAGGGTTATGTTTACTCCTAGGATTTCTTCCTCTCATTATAAAAAAAGGACTTAATCCTGTCGCACCGTTCTCAGTGATTCTATATGCCCATATCGCCTTGAAAACAGCAGTATGCCAATCCACACACTTTTCCATAGCTCCCTGAATAACACCCTTGATGACTCTATTGAATCTTTCTACAGCGCCATTACCACTGGGATTATACAGAGATGTTGTTTTATACTTGATCCCCACTCTCTCAAAATACTTCCTTCCAGCATCAGAAACAAATTGCACACCATTGTCACTCAACAATTTTGCTGGGATACCTTCGGACAAAAACGCTCTGTCCAAGAATTCCAAAACTGTAGTAGTGTCAGCCCTTTCTACTATTCCAATTTCCGGCTGTAGGAAGTTGGCTCTGTATGTGCTATTTCAAAGTAAGGAATAGCATGCACAGAGTCCAAGGGTTCCCCTTAGAGGTAAAATAGTGGTAAAAATAGATAATACTAATGCTCTATTTTGTGGTAGTGTGGTCGAGCAGAAGGCTTATCCAAGGAGTAGTGTTAAGCATTTGTTGTACATACACATAGACAATAAATGAGGTACACACACTCAGAGACAAATCCAGCCAATAGGTTTTTATATAGAAAAATATCTTTTCTTAGTTTATTTTAAGAACCACAGGTTCAAATTCTACATGTAATAGCTCATTCGAAAGGTATTGCAGGTAAGTACTTTAGGAACTTCAAATCATAAAAATTGCATGTATACTTTTCAAGTTATTCACAAATAGCTGTTTTAAAAGTGGACACTTAGTGCAATTTTCACAGTTCCTAGGGGAGGTAAGTATTTGTTAGTTTTACCAGGTAAGTAAGACACTTACAGGGTTCAGTTCTTGGTCCAAGGTAGCCCACCGTTGGGGGTTCAGAGCAACCCCAAAGTCACCACACCAGCAGCTCAGGGCCGGTCAGGTGCAGAGTTCAAAGTGGTGCCCAAAACACATAGGCTAGAATGGAGAGAAGGGGGTGCCCCGGTTCCGGTCTGCTTGCAGGTAAGTACCCGCGTCTTCGGAGGGCAGACCAGGGGGGTTTTGTAGGGCACCGGGGGGGACACAAGCCCACAGAGGAATTTCACCCTCAGCAGCGCGGGGGCGGCCGGGTGCAGTGTAGAAACAAGCGTCGGGTTTGTAATGGAAGTCAATGGGAGATCTAGGGATCTCTTCAGCGCTGCAGGCAGGCAAGGGGGGGGTTCCTCGGGGAAACCTCCACTTGGTCAAGGGAGAGGGACTCCTGGGGGTCACTCCTCCAGTGAAAGTCCGGTCCTTCGGGTCCTGGGGGCTGCGGGTGCAGGGTCTCTCCCAGGTGTCGGGACTTAGGATTCAAAGAGTCGCGGTCAGGGGAAGCCTCGGGATTCCCTCTGCAGGCGGCGCTGTGGGGGCTCAGGGGGGACAGGTTTTTGTACTCACAGTCTTAGAGTAGTCCTGGGGTCCCTCCTGAGGTGTTGGATCGCCACCAGCCGAGTCGGGGTCGCCGGGTGCAGTGTTGCAAGTCTCACGCCTTTTGCGGGGAGCTTGCAGGGTTCTTTAAAGCTGCTGGAAACAAAGTTGCAGCCTTTCTTGGAGCAGGTCCGCTGTCCTCGGGAGTTTCTTGTCTTTTCGAAGCAGGGGCAGTCCTCAGAGGATGTCGAGGTCGCTGGTCCCTTTGGAAGGCGTCGCTGGAGCAGGATCTTTGGAAGGCAGGAGACAGGCCGGTGAGTTTCTGGAGCCAAGGCAGTAGTCGTCTTCTGGTCTTCCTCTGCAGGGGTTTTCAGCTAGGCAGTCCTTCTTCTTGTAGTTGCAGGAATCTAATTTTCTAGGGTTCAGGGTAGCCCTTAAATACTAAATTTAAGGGCGTGTTTAGGTCTGGGGGGTTAGTAGCCAATGGCTACTAGCCCTGAGGGTGGGTACACCCTCTTTGTGCCTCCTCCCAAGGGGAGGGGGTCACAATCCTAACCCTATTGGGGGAATCCTCCATCTGCAAGATGGAGGATTTCTAAAAGTTAGAGTCACTTCAGCTCAGGACACCTTAGGGGCTGTCCTGACTGGCCAGTGACTCCTCCTTGTTTTTCTCATTATTTTCTCCGGCCTTGCCGCCAAAAGTGGGGCCTGGCCGGAGGGGGCGGGCAACTCCACTAGCTGGAGTGTCCTGCTGGGTTGGCACAAAGGAGGTGAGCCTTTGAGGCTCACCGCCAGGTGTGACAATTCCTGCCTGGGAGAGGTGTTAGCATCTCCACCCAGTGCAGGCTTTGTTACTGGCCTCAGAGTGACAAAGGCACTCTCCCCATGGGGCCAGCAACATGTCTCGGTTTGTGGCAGGCTGCTAAAACTAGTCAGCCTACACAGATAGTCGGTTAAGTTTCAGGGGGCACCTCTAAGGTGCCCTCTGTGGTGTATTTTTCAATAACATGTACACTGGCATCAGTGTGCATTTATTGTGCTGAGAAGTTTGATACCAAACTTCCCAGTTTTCAGTGTAGCCATTATGGTGCTGTGGAGTTCGTGTTTGACAGACTCCCAGACCATATACTCTTATGGCTACCCTGCACTTACAATGTCTAAGGTTTTGTTTAGACACTGTAGGGGTACCATGCTCATGCACTGGTACCCTCACCCATGGTATAGTGCACCCTGCCTTAGGGCTGTAAGGCCTGCTAGAGGGGTGTCTTACCTATACTGCATAGGCAGTGAGAGGCTGGCATGGCACCCTGAGGGGAGTGCCATGTCGACTTACTCGTTTTGTCCTCACTAGCACACACAAGCTGGCAAGCAGGGTGTCGGTGCTGAGTGAGAGGTCTCCAGGGTGGCATAAGACATGCTGCAGCCCTTAGAGACCTTCCTTGGCATCAGGGCCCTTGGTACTAGAAGTACCAGTTACAAGGGACTTATCTGGATGCCAGGGTCTGCCAATTGTGGATACAAAAGTACAGGTTAGGGAAAGAACACTGGTGCTGGGGCCTGGTTAGCAGGCCTCAGCACACTTTCAATTGTAAACATAGCATCAGCAAAGGCAAAAAGTCAGGGGGCAACCATGCCAAGGAGGCATTTCCTTACACAACCCCCCCCCCAAACGAAAGAGGATGAGACTAACCTTTCCCAAGAGAGTCTTCATTTTCTAAGTGGAAGAACCTGGAAAGGCCATCTGCATTGGCATGGGCAGTCCCAGGTCTGTGTTCCACTATAAAGTCCATTCCCTGTAGGGAGATGGACCACCTCAACAGTTTAGGATTTTCACCTTTCATTTGCATCAGCCATTTGAGAGGTCTGTGGTCAGTTTGAACTAGGAAGTGAGTCCCAAAGAGGTATGGTCTCAGCTTCTTCAGGGACCAAACCACAGCAAAGGCCTCCCTCTCAATGGCACTCCAACGCTGCTCCCTGGGGAGTAACCTCCTGCTAATGAAAGCAACAGGCTGGTCAAGGCCATCATCATTTGTTTGGGACAAAACTGCCCCTATCCCATGTTCAGAGGCATCAGTCTGCACAATGAACTGCTTAGAATAATCTGGAGCTTTGAGAACTGGTGCTGAGCACATTGCCTGTTTCAGGGTGTCAAAGGCCTGTTGGCATTCCACAGTCCAGTTCACTTTCTTGGGCATTTTCTTGGAGGTGAGTTCAGTGAGGGCTGTCACAATGGATCCATATCCCTTCACAAACCTCCTGTAATACCCAGTCAAGCCAAGGAATGCCCTGACTTGAGTCTGGGTTTTTGGAGCTACCCAGTCCAGAATAGTCTGGATCTTGGGTTGAAGTGGCTGAACTTGGCCTCCACCTACAAGGTGGCCCAAGTAAACCACAGTTCCCTGCCCTATCTGGCATTTGGATGCCTTGATAGAGAGGCCTGCAGATTGCAGAGCCTTCAAAACCTTCCTCAGGTGGACCAGGTGATCCTGCCAGGTGGAGCTAAAGACAGCAATATCATCAAGATAAGCTGTGCTAAAGGACTCCAAGCCAGCAAGGACTTGATTCACCAACCTTTGGAAGGTGGCAGGGGCATTCTTTAAACCAAAGGGCATAACAGTAAACTGATAATGCCCATCAGGTGTGGAGAATGCTGTCTTTTCTTTTGCTCCAGGTGCCATTTTTATTTGCCAGTACCCTGCTGTCAAGTCAAAGGTACTTAGAAATTTGGCAGCACCTAACTTATCAATGAGCTCATCAGCTCTTGGAATTGGATGGGCATCTGTCTTGGTGACAGAGTTGAGCCCTCTGTAGTCCACACAAAACCTCATCTCTTTCTTTCCATCTTTGGTGTGGGGTTTGGGGACTAAGACCACTGGGCTAGCCCAGGGGCTGTCAGAGCGCTCAATCACTCCCAATTCCAGCATCTTGTGGACTTCCACCTTGATGCTTTCCTTAACATGGTCAGACTGTCTGAAGATTTTGTTCTTGACAGGCATGCTGTCTCCTGTGTCCACATCATGGGTACACAGGTGTGTCTGACCAGGGGTTAGGGAGAACAGCTCAGGAAACTGTTGTAGGACTCTCCTACAATCAGCTTGCTGTTGGCCAGAGAGGGTGTCTGAGTAGATCACTCCATCTACTGTGCCATCTTTTGGGTCGGATGACAGAAGATCAGGGAGAGGTTCACTCTCTGCCTCCTGATCCTCATCTGTTACCATTAACAGATTCACATCAGCCCTGTCATGGAAGAGCTTAAGGCGGTTCACATGGATCACCCTCTTGGGGCTCCTGCTTGTGCCCAGGTCCACCAGGTAGGTGACCTGACTCTTCCTCTCTAGCACTGGGTAAGGGCCACTCCATTTGTCCTGGAGTGCCCTGGGAGCCACAGGCTCCAGAACCCAGACTTTCTGCCCTGGTTGGAACTCAACCAGTGCAGCCTTTTGGTCATACCAAAACTTCTGGAGCTGTTGGCTGGCCTCAAGGTTTTTGGTTGCCTTTTCCATGTACTCTGCCATTCTAGAGCGAAGGCCAAGTACATAGTCCACTATGTCTTGTTTTGGCTCATGGAGAGGTCTCTCCCAGCCTTCTTTAACAAGAGCAAGTGGTCCCCTTACAGGATGACCAAACAGAAGTTCAAAGGGTGAGAACCCTACTCCCTTCTGTGGTACCTCCCTGTAAGCGAAAAGCAGACATGGCAGGAGGACATCCCATCTCCTTTTGAGTTTTTCTGGGAGCCCCATGATCATGCCCTTTAATGTCTTGTTGAATCTCTCAACTAAGCCATTAGTTTGTGGATGGTAAGGTGTAGTGAATTTATAAGTCACTCCACACTCATTCCACATGTGCTTTAGGTATGCTGACATGAAGTTGGTACCTCTGTCAGACACCACCTCCTTAGGGAAACCCACTCTGGTAAAGATACCAATGAGGGCCTTGGCTACTGCAGGGGCAGTAGTCGACCTAAGGGGAATAGCTTCAGGATACCTGGTAGCATGATCCACTACTACCAGGATATACATATTCCCTGAGGCTGTGGGAGGTTCCAGTGGACCAACTATGTCCACACCCACTCTTTCAAAGGGCACCCCCACCACTGGAAGTGGAATGAGGGGGGCCTTTGGATGCCCACCTGTCTTACCACTGGCTTGACAGGTGGGGCAGGAGAGGCAAAACTCCTTAACCATGTTGGACATATTGGGCCAGTAGAAGTGGTTGACTAACCTCTCCCACGTCTTGGTTTGTCCCAAATGTCCAGCAAGGGGAATGTCATGGGCCAATGTTAGGATGAACTCTCTGAACAGCTGAGGCACTACCACTCTCCTAGTGGCACCAGGTTTGGGGTCTCTGGCCTCAGTGTACAGGAGCCCATCTTCCCAATAGACCCTATGTGTTCCATTTTTCTTGCCTTTGGACTCTTCAGCAGCTTGCTGCCTAAGGCCTTCAAGAGAGGGACAGGTTTCTTGTCCCTTACACAGCTCTTCCCTGGAGGGTCCCCCTGGGCCTAAGAGCTCAACCTGATAAGGTTCAAGCTCCAAAGGCTCAGTTCCCTCAGAGGGCAGAACTTCTTCCTGAGAAGAGAGGTTCCCTTTCTTTTGCTGTGTTGCAGTTGGCTTCCCAACTGACTTTCCTGTTCTCTTGGTAGGCTGGGCCATTTTTCCAGACTCCAGCTCTACTTTTTCACCCTGTGCCTTGCATTGTGCTCTTGTTTTCACACACACCAGTTCAGGGATACCCAGCATTGCTGCATGGGTTTTTAGCTCTACCTCAGCCCATGCTGAGGACTCCAGGTCATTTCCAAGCAGACAGTCCACTGGGATATTTGAGGAGACCACCACCTGTTTCAGGCCATTGACCCCTCCCCATTCTAAAGTAACCATTGCCATGGGATGTACTTTTCTCTGATTGTCAGCGTTGGTGACTGTGTAAGTTTTTCCAGTCAGGTATTGGCCAGGGGAAACCAGTTTCTCTGTCACCATGGTGACACTGGCACCTGTATCCCTCAGGCCCTCTATTCTAGTCCCATTAATTAAGAGTTGCTGTCTGTATTTTTGCATGTTAGGCGGCCAGACAGCTAGTGTGGCTAAATCCACCCCACCCTCAGAAACTAGAGTAGCTTCAGTGTGAACCCTGATTTGCTCTGGGCACACTGTTGATCCCACTTGGAGACTAGCCATACCAGTGTTACCTGGATGGGAGTTTGGAGTGGAACCCTTCTTGGGACAGGCCTTGTCTCCAGTTTGGTGTCCATGCTGTTTACAGCTATGACACCAGGCCTTTTTGGGATCAAAGTTTTTACCCTTGTACCCATTGTTTTGTGAAGAGGCTCTGGGCCCACCCTCCTGTGCAGGTTTTTGGGGGCCTGTAGAAGACTCTTTACTATTTTTAGTTTTGGTTGTCTCATCACCCTTCTGCTGGGGAGTCTTTGTGACCCCTTTCTTTTGGTCACCCCCTGTTGAAGTCTTGGACACCCTTGTCTTGACCCAATGGTCCGCCTTCTTTCCCAATTCTTGGGGAGAAATTGGTCCTAGGTCTACCAGATGCTGATGCAGTTTATCATTGAAACAATTACTTAACAGGTGTTCTTTCACAAATAAATTGTACAGCCCATCATAATTACTTACACCACTGCCTTGAATCCAACCATCTAGTGTTTTCACTGAGTAGTCAACAAAGTCAACCCAGGTCTGGCTCGAGGATTTTTGAGCCCCCCTGAACCTAATCCTGTACTCCTCAGTGGAGAATCCAAAGCCCTCAATCAGGGTACCCTTCATGAGGTCATAAGATTCTGCATCTTGTCCAGAGAGTGTGAGGAGTCTATCCCTACACTTTCCTGTGAACATTTCCCAAAGGAGAGCACCCCAGTGAGATCTGTTCACTTTTCTGGTTACACAAGCCCTCTCAAAAGCTGTGAACCATTTGGTGATGTCATCACCATCTTCATATTTAGTTACAATCCCTTTGGGGATTTTCAACATGTCAGGAGAATCTCTGACCCTATTTATGTTGCTGCCACCATTGATGGGTCCTAGGCCCATCTCTTGTCTTTCCCTCTCTATGGCTAGGATCTGTCTTTCCAAAGCCAATCTTTTGGCCATCCTGGCTAACTGGATGTCCTCTTCACTGGAGTTATCCTCAGTGATTTCAGAGTTGTTGGTCCCTCCTGTGAGGGAACCAGCATCTCTGACTATTATTTGTGGAGTCAGGGCTTGAGAAGCCCTGCTCTCCCTAAGTAGGACTGGAGGGGGGGAATTTCCCTCCAAGTCACTATCTTCATCCTCTGAGTTGCCATCCTCAGAGGGGTTGGCCTTTTCAAACTCTGCCAAAAGCTCCTGGAGCTGTACTTTGGTAGGTTTGGGGCCCATTGCTATTTTCTTTAGTTTACAGAGTGACCTTAGCTCTCTCATCTGTAGATGGAGGTAAGGTGTGGTGTCGAGTTCCACCACATTCACATCTGTGCTAGACATTATGCTTCTAAAAGTCGGAATACTTTTTAAGAAACTAAAACTGGTTCTAGAATCTAATTCAAACTTTTAACAAACTTTTAAACTCTAAAAGAAATGCTAAACAGGATCTAACACAAGGCCCTAGCAGGTCTTTTAAGAATTTAGAAAACTTTTCAAATTGCAAAAATCAATTTCTAATGACAATTTTGGAATTTGTCGTGTGATCAGGTATTGGCTGAGTAGTCCAGCAAATGCAAAGTCTTGTACCCCACCGCTGATCCACCAATGTAGGAAGTTGGCTCTGTATGTGCTATTTCAAAGTAAGGAATAGCATGCACAGAGTCCAAGGGTTCCCCTTAGAGGTAAAATAGTGGTAAAAATAGATAATACTAATGCTCTATTTTGTGGTAGTGTGGTCGAGCAGAAGGCTTATCCAAGGAGTAGTGTTAAGCATTTGTTGTACATACACATAGACAATAAATGAGGTACACACACTCAGAGACAAATCCAGCCAATAGGTTTTTATATAGAAAAATATCTTTTCTTAGTTTATTTTAAGAACCACAGGTTCAAATTCTACATGTAATAGCTCATTCGAAAGGTATTGCAGGTAAGTACTTTAGGAACTTCAAATCATAAAAATTGCATGTATACTTTTCAAGTTATTCACAAATAGCTGTTTTAAAAGTGGACACTTAGTGCAATTTTCACAGTTCCTAGGGGAGGTAAGTATTTGTTAGTTTTACCAGGTAAGTAAGACACTTACAGGGTTCAGTTCTTGGTCCAAGGTAGCCCACCGTTGGGGGTTCAGAGCAACCCCAAAGTCACCACACCAGCAGCTCAGGGCCGGTCAGGTGCAGAGTTCAAAGTGGTGCCCAAAACACATAGGCTAGAATGGAGAGAAGGGGGTGCCCCGGTTCCGGTCTGCTTGCAGGTAAGTACCCGCGTCTTCGGAGGGCAGACCAGGGGGGTTTTGTAGGGCACCGGGGGGGACACAAGCCCACAGAGGAATTTCACCCTCAGCAGCGCGGGGGCGGCCGGGTGCAGTGTAGAAACAAGCGTCGGGTTTGTAATGGAAGTCAATGGGAGATCTAGGGATCTCTTCAGCGCTGCAGGCAGGCAAGGGGGGGGTTCCTCGGGGAAACCTCCACTTGGTCAAGGGAGAGGGACTCCTGGGGGTCACTCCTCCAGTGAAAGTCCGGTCCTTCGGGTCCTGGGGGCTGCGGGTGCAGGGTCTCTCCCAGGTGTCGGGACTTAGGATTCAAAGAGTCGCGGTCAGGGGAAGCCTCGGGATTCCCTCTGCAGGCGGCGCTGTGGGGGCTCAGGGGGGACAGGTTTTTGTACTCACAGTCTTAGAGTAGTCCTGGGGTCCCTCCTGAGGTGTTGGATCGCCACCAGCCGAGTCGGGGTCGCCGGGTGCAGTGTTGCAAGTCTCACGCCTTTTGCGGGGAGCTTGCAGGGTTCTTTAAAGCTGCTGGAAACAAAGTTGCAGCCTTTCTTGGAGCAGGTCCGCTGTCCTCGGGAGTTTCTTGTCTTTTCGAAGCAGGGGCAGTCCTCAGAGGATGTCGAGGTCGCTGGTCCCTTTGGAAGGCGTCGCTGGAGCAGGATCTTTGGAAGGCAGGAGACAGGCCGGTGAGTTTCTGGAGCCAAGGCAGTAGTCGTCTTCTGGTCTTCCTCTGCAGGGGTTTTCAGCTAGGCAGTCCTTCTTCTTGTAGTTGCAGGAATCTAATTTTCTAGGGTTCAGGGTAGCCCTTAAATACTAAATTTAAGGGCGTGTTTAGGTCTGGGGGGTTAGTAGCCAATGGCTACTAGCCCTGAGGGTGGGTACACCCTCTTTGTGCCTCCTCCCAAGGGGAGGGGGTCACAATCCTAACCCTATTGGGGGAATCCTCCATCTGCAAGATGGAGGATTTCTAAAAGTTAGAGTCACTTCAGCTCAGGACACCTTAGGGGCTGTCCTGACTGGCCAGTGACTCCTCCTTGTTTTTCTCATTATTTTCTCCGGCCTTGCCGCCAAAAGTGGGGCCTGGCCGGAGGGGGCGGGCAACTCCACTAGCTGGAGTGTCCTGCTGGGTTGGCACAAAGGAGGTGAGCCTTTGAGGCTCACCGCCAGGTGTGACAATTCCTGCCTGGGAGAGGTGTTAGCATCTCCACCCAGTGCAGGCTTTGTTACTGGCCTCAGAGTGACAAAGGCACTCTCCCCATGGGGCCAGCAACATGTCTCGGTTTGTGGCAGGCTGCTAAAACTAGTCAGCCTACACAGATAGTCGGTTAAGTTTCAGGGGGCACCTCTAAGGTGCCCTCTGTGGTGTATTTTTCAATAACATGTACACTGGCATCAGTGTGCATTTATTGTGCTGAGAAGTTTGATACCAAACTTCCCAGTTTTCAGTGTAGCCATTATGGTGCTGTGGAGTTCGTGTTTGACAGACTCCCAGACCATATACTCTTATGGCTACCCTGCACTTACAATGTCTAAGGTTTTGTTTAGACACTGTAGGGGTACCATGCTCATGCACTGGTACCCTCACCCATGGTATAGTGCACCCTGCCTTAGGGCTGTAAGGCCTGCTAGAGGGGTGTCTTACCTATACTGCATAGGCAGTGAGAGGCTGGCATGGCACCCTGAGGGGAGTGCCATGTCGACTTACTCGTTTTGTCCTCACTAGCACACACAAGCTGGCAAGCAGGGTGTCGGTGCTGAGTGAGAGGTCTCCAGGGTGGCATAAGACATGCTGCAGCCCTTAGAGACCTTCCTTGGCATCAGGGCCCTTGGTACTAGAAGTACCAGTTACAAGGGACTTATCTGGATGCCAGGGTCTGCCAATTGTGGATACAAAAGTACAGGTTAGGGAAAGAACACTGGTGCTGGGGCCTGGTTAGCAGGCCTCAGCACACTTTCAATTGTAAACATAGCATCAGCAAAGGCAAAAAGTCAGGGGGCAACCATGCCAAGGAGGCATTTCCTTACACCGGCCATGTAGAATACAAGTCAATTAGTACAATCACATACTCATGTGCATTGCCAACTGGTCCAAACAAATCCACAGCAACACACTCCCATGGTTGCTTGGGTAAAAGCATTTGCTCTGTAGATGGTCTCCGTGTACACAAACTCTTATCAGCTGAGGAACACACTTTACAAGATCTAATGAATCTTTCCACTGCCTTGTCCACACCCGGCCACCAAAATAAATCCTTAACTACAGATTTGGCCCTGACAATGCCAAAATGGCCTTCGTGACACAATTCAAAAATCGCTTCCCTCACACCACACAGAGGAACGATTTTATCTCCCCTCAGAATAACATCCTCAAATACAGAAAGCTCAGATCTAACTTCCCAAAAGTACTTACAAGACTCTGTCAGCTGGTCCTTCTTAGGCCACCCTTCTAAAACATACTTCGCAACAGTTTGCAATACAGCATCCCCATCCATTTCTTTTCCCCAAAAATCTTTATTCAGACCAGGTTTACCAGACTCATGTATAAGAGCAATACCGAATTCACTCCACGGATCATCCACACACCTTTCTAACGGACTTGGCAATCTAGACAAACAATCAGCCATTACATTGTTCTACCTTCACAAGTGAGTAACTTGATCAAAGGTTTATGATCACATTGAATCATTATATTCTTACCCCACACAAATGCACGGAAATGTTCCAATGCCCAAGCACAAGCTAAGGCCTCTTTTTCAATGACAGAATACCTCTCATCAGATGGTGACAAAGATCTGGAAGCAAACAAAATGATCCTATCCCTTCCATTCCTGTCTCCCTGAGATAAAACTGCACCAAGTCCTTTGTTACTAGCATCTGTAGTTCTAAAAGTGTCTAATTCCGGGTCAAAGCTCTCTAAATTGGCTACTTAGCTGAAATCCGTTTTAATTTTTACAAACTCTTGTTCACACACATCATTCCACACAAACCGTGTATTTCTCTTAAGTAGAAGTCTTAAGTTATAAACCTTTTCTGTGAAATTCAAGATAAATGTCGCGCAAAATCCTGCCATTCCCAAGAATGACCTTACATCATCCTTGGTTGTAGGAGTTGGTGCGTTAACAATAGCACCAACCAATGACGCCTTAGGTTTTACCCCCCTCTCCACTGATCTCATGTCCCAAATACTCCACACTTTTCTCAGCAAATTTGCACTTGCTTAATTCTACAGTTAAACCTTTGTTTTCCAACACCTCCAATACATGTCGCAACCTTCCATCATGTACATTCCTATCTTCCCCAAACACCAAAATGTCATCCTGAAAACACATCACCCCCTTGGACTTTCCAAACAACTTATACATTAAACGTTGAAAAACAGCAGCAGCTGACGCTAGTCCAAACGGCATCCTCTTATGGACTTTCTATCGGTTCAATGACATCCATCAACATCAATTTCCCCAACTCCTTTGAAACCTCATCGCTTATCATTATAGGTACAGATATCACCTTGTGGACTTTTGGTACAGCACTTTTTTTTAGTACGATCTCGTGTTCAAAACCTATTAGTTTTCCCAGTTGTTTATCAAAAACTTTAGGAAATTTTCTTTCTATTTCCATGGCCAAGGAATGCCCTTCACCCACCACTATCACTTTTTTTCCTTGCCGTTCGGATCCAAAATCATTTGTAACTGTCCTTGATCTTTCCAACCAAGTACTGATGGTCCTCTTTTCGACACATACAGCTTCCCTCTGGTACATCTGTTTTTGAATGAAAATAAAAGCTACCTGAAACCTAATAAGTTACATTTTTTCCCCACTATAACTTTCAGGTTGAATATCTGGTTGCAATAAATGTGTGCCGATTTTATCCACAAATGTTTTGTTCCACACCTTCTCATTGATTATGGTGAATGGTGAACCAGAGTCCGCATACATTGTAATAGGAATACCACCAATTTCCATTTCACACATTGGTTTCCCTTTGGTATTCTCTTCAGGTATATTCAAAACAAAATTTCCATCCTCCACAATTCCTCTGGACTCAACATTCTTTTCTTCGATATCACTTCCTGTTTGGTCACTGCCTTCGTATATGCATTTAACCATCTTCCTTTCATTCCTGCACACCCTCACAAAGTGGCCCACAATATCACATTTACTACATTTAAGTTTTAAAGCTGGGCATGTTTTAGCGTACGCCAGATGTTCCTTGCTATCACATCTGTAACACCTTCGCTCACCATCCCCACTTTGCGTAGTTTTCTGCTCCTTCACAAATTTTCGATTCACCACCTTATAAACGTGATCAGCACTTTTCTCTGTTGACTTCAACTCAGAAGCATACCTTTCAGAAATTTCTGCCTTTCGTACTATAACTAAGATATCCTCAAGTGGGGAATCGCCATTTATCCATAATCTTTCTTGAATGGATTGATTGTTACAATGCATAACTAATTGATCCCATACTAGGTCATCATGGATTGCGCCGAACTTGCAGTCAAGAGCTAATTTCTTTAAGTCCGCAACATAGTCATCCACGGGCTCTCCTTTCTCTTGTTTCCTTTGAAAAAACTTATATCTAACAATTCCAACGCAAACTTTAGGTGCAAAGTATTTATCAAGGTCTTGCATTGCTGCACTAAAAACACATATATCCCCACTCACAGGACATTTTGGCATTTTATTGTATGTCTTCAATCCAATAGGTCCCAACGAAAGTTGGTTGTGCCATACTGCACCACACCCCAGTGCACAGTTCCAGCGAAAATATACAACTTCTGTGTAGCTTACCAGTGATTACCTTAATATTCAATTTACTCCGGACCTGTTTCCAATTGATAGTAATTGCCAGGTAATAGGCGTTGTCAAATACAGACGAAAGCGTCCCAGTCGTCAAGGTGACGCGATGCTCGTCACAGTGAAGAGAAGAAAAGAAAAAAACAGAATAAAGCGTCCCCGTTGTTAAGGTGACTCATGCATGTCGATGAATGCTGGAAGCTCCTTCCGTAATTCAGCGTCCCTGATGTCAAGGTGACGCGTGTGCGTCCGTGAGTGCAGGGAGCTTAACTGTTTCCGCTCGCACGTTTCCGCCTGAACAGCGCGTGCGCGTATAACCACTCCACAAGGAACCAAGTTCAAGATATCTCCTAAACGCCAGGAGTCCACAGTTTTTTTTTTTTTTTTTATATATATATATATAAAAAAAAAAAGGTAATCACCTCGGTAGCAGGATACCGCTGGCAACGTAGATTGTCTCCGCTGGTGTGCGCCGGCCGCAGTCCACGAAATACCGCTCATACGGTAGACTGCTACACCATTAAGCTCCTCGTCGCCAAATTGAAGTGACTGCGACTCGATGAACGCACAGGAGCAGGTAGGTAAATTAACCTTTTCTTTATTTAAGAACAGAAGTACAAGGGAACAGGTCCGTCTAGGAACACAACGAGGCTCAACTGACACACGAAAACTCCGCATGTCATAGACTCACTAGAATCTCCTCGTGTCACCAGCCTCAACATTCTACCCCACGCATAAGCACACACAACAAAGGGTTATCAATGTATTGAGATTGGCAGGGGTCATGGTCATTTATTTATTTGAGGTTTTATGTAACGTGGACTACATCATGTCGACATTGGAATGCTTTACACTTTTCCGAAATCATAGTATGTGAAGTAAGATAGCACACAACTACTCTGCAAAATGTGGTATTTTACAATTCCAGATGAGTGCACAGAGGTTTCTAAACCTTATGTATACGCTCACGTCTTAAAAAAAAAAAAAAAATGGGGAGCCAGTTTTTAAAATCCTCTTATGTTAAATGAAGCAGGGGTTCCCGTGGATGAGAACTACACAACAAAATGTGCTGCATTAAACGGTTGAGTGTTCAACAGAAAACGCCTAGAGGTGCATAAATGAAGTGTGTAATCTCGCAGGCTGTAACGTGCAGCGGTTTCTGGGAGAGTGACAGAGTACTGTGGAGTAGTATGATGACAGCCGATGGGTTGGGCCTTTCTGGGCAGGGTCACTGTAGCCCTTGGGCTCTCGAGGCAATAGTTACTATTGAAGTAGTGGCTACTAGACAAACAATTTATGGAAACAAAAGGTTCTTGATTTCCACGAATGGTGAAAGGGATTCATTATGTGGTGAGGTATTCAAGTGAATGAGGGCAAAGGATCCGTCACTCACTTGAAACCAGAGGCAAATAATGAGGGTAGAGCGGACCGTGAAAGGAGTGTTACCAAGGTCATAAGTGACGTGAGCTGCAGACATTGTGACAACATAACTTTTACAATTGGAAATGGTGCAGAATATAAACTCCCAGAGTGAGTGGAACAAGGATCTGTAAACGTGTGATATTCGGATAGTGCCGCCAGTTCCAAAACATTAGCTTCAAAGAGTCCAGGCGAGTTCTCGAAATGTATTGGTAGAACACTATTTTAGTGAAAGAAAAGAATGTAAAATATCTTTATTTTAAACAAATGCTATTTCTTGTTTTTGTTAACTGCTACATTCAGAATGTTAGAATTACATTTCTATTAGACAGATAAGATCTTTATTGTGCAATTATTCAAAATCATTACAATTAAGGTCCCCGATGCATGGGAAACGGTACACAATTGGATAAGAAACTAAAGGATAAGTATGATCCACAACTTAATCCCAGGGCCGGACCATGTGATCGTGGGCTGCCCCTTCGGTGTTAGCGCTAAAGTGCTTTCATGTTCAAATTTAATCTCAAAGGAAGCTGCCACGGTTAAGGAAATTTATGGGGAGCCAAAAAGTGCTTGCAGTGCACTCTTAATCTCGAATGGGGCTGTCGCGTGTATGGGTTTTTGAGGAGAGCCATATGTTCTCAATCTTCGTTCACAACAGAGGCCCACAGCAGCAAGAGCAATTATCTGCATTCCTGTACACCATTCAGGGGGCTAGGAGAATATGCTGGGCAAAGGGATTGAGCATCACGTTTTAGCAGCATGGAAAAGGTTTGAGGGCCTGGGAGGTGGCGAATAGTGCAACTACAGATTTCATAAATTGGTCTGCTACCTGCGCTGAGTCGCCTCTCAGACAGGCTTCTACGGTGCCTCAACAGGTCCTGACATCTAAAGTGTGCCATATCAGCCAAAGCCAACATTTCCTTAACCGGAGTAACAACAAATGCAACAAAAATGTATCTATGATTCCTCTTCTTTTGTACAGAGGCAACATTGCCTGTCAGAATCTTCCAGGTTCCTTCGTCTGAACCATTAGGATTTTAAAGGGATTAATCCAAAACGCAGGCCCATTAGTTGCTGCTTCATGCTCGTGCTAAGGGGCAGAGAGAGATAAGATGGAAGGACCCCTGACTCGTACAGTGTTGAGGCCCAACCTCCATGTGCTGATTTTTTTCACAGCATGTGCGTCATGTTCCTCTGATATACGCGTCGCTTGCTTGGTCAGCAATTTGGTGGCTAAGGGCGCCGGCATGCCACTTGCCCAAATTTCAGTTGCCTCCAGATGGTGGATTGGGTACTTGAGCCAAAATGTCTCTGGATTGTTTAACACTTCCCAGGTTACATTTTTTGATGTATTTTCCTTTGCCTGTTTGGCTTTAAGGTTGTAGGCTACAAACATCGCCTTTAATGTCCAGTGCAGTGAGGACAACCCAAACTCTTGTCGAATCTGGGAATGCAGTGTGCAATTAGGGGACAAGAATAATCTCTGATAACAGGAGAACTGCAAGAATCCATCAGGATTTATATGTAATTATATCTAAGTGTCAATATTCTTCTAGCGAGCATAATAAATTACCAACAAACCAAATTCTTCACTCTCATATGCTTTTATACCTTTTCTTGTACGGTGTGTGAGATTTTCAAGCTCGTCCAGTATCAGTTATTTATTTCAGTTAATTTACAGCAGTTTTTTCCATATGTGGCACCCTCGACTTCCGCACTTTGGGGGTCATTACAACCCTGGCGGACGGTGTTAAAGCGGCAGTAATACCGCAAACAGGCCGGCGGAAAAAAAAGGGAATTATGACCGTGGCAGAAACCGCCAACATAGACAGCCACTTTAACACACGGCCCGCCACGGCGGTACAGACAAGCAGCTCGGGGGTTACCGCCAACAGACAGGCAGAAGACAATGTACCGCCCATAGTATCACAACCCGCCAATCCGCCACCTTTTCCGGGGCGGATTCTCCGTGGATAAAAACACGGCGGAAACAGTTTCTGCTAAGGGAAACCGCTCACCTGAACACATCTCACGAGGAAGGAGGACTCCATGGAGCCGGAACTCCAAATCCTACCGGCCCTTGTATTCCTACTCATCTACGAAGACCAACGCCTGCGCCGGCGACGACAACGGTGAGTACTGCACCTACGACATAGTGGAGGGGGGAGGCAAAAGTTAGGGAGACACACACGCAACACCCCCACCCCACCCTCGCATATTACAACACACACACCAATGCATTCACAAAAATCACATCAACAACCCACAACCCCCCCGGAAGAAAGCAAAGACAAAACGAAATCTGTCCAAACATTGTAATGTATCAATATACATGTCTCAAAAATATACAGATATATTAGCAAACCATACAAAAGTATATACATTCCGAGAAGTAGTGCAGATATGCACATATAAATGTCCGTGCACCACTGGTCCAAAAATGCATCGGCGAGGCCCACAAAAGATACCTGTCCACACACGGAGAGAACACTGCCGGGGCATCAGATAGAAATACTACAGGCACCTCAGGGGGAAGAGAAGGGGGGGCACCTCAGCCGGAGGAGTGCAAAGCCAGATCCACGACGGGGCTCCATGCCCACTGTTCCATCCTGGGGAGTGCAAAGCCACAGTCTCTCAAGTCTCTACAGTGGGTGGGTTGCCCACTATTCCATCCTGGGGAGTGCAAAGCCACAGTCTCTCAAGTCTCTACAGTGGGTGGGTTGCCCACTATTCCATCCTGGGGAGTGCAAAGCCACAGTTTCCAAAGTAGATAACAGCCTCCACTGGTTCTGGAGGGGGACTGGTGCCCAGACTGGATTAGTCTCCCCGTGGAAGTTCCTGTACCGTCCCTGTCCCACCTGCACATGGGATAACGATGCTTGATGTGGCAGACATTTCATTCTTCCCCATGCATGCCCTGTTCAGCGGTGCTTTGCCATGGCGGTCTCTGGACTGTTCAGCGGTGCTTTGCCATGGCGGTCTCTGGACTG
This sequence comes from Pleurodeles waltl, assembly GCF_031143425.1. Taxonomy (NCBI): domain Eukaryota; kingdom Metazoa; phylum Chordata; class Amphibia; order Caudata; family Salamandridae; genus Pleurodeles; species Pleurodeles waltl. The sequence goes on along the minus strand of NC_090440.1, from coordinate 955,083,707 downwards.
TTCAGCGGTGCTTTGCCATGGCGGTCTCTGGACTGTTCAGCAGTGCATTGCCGTGGCGGTTCTGGATTGTTCAGCGGTACTTTGCCATGGCGGTCTCTGAACTGTTCAGCGGTGCATTGCCATGGCGGTCTCTGGACTGTTCAGCGGTGCATTGCCATGGCGGTCTCTGGACTGTTCAGCGGTGCATTGCCATGGCGGTCTCTGGACTGTTCAGCGGTGCTTTGCCATGGCGGTCTCTGGACTGTTCAGCGGTGCTTTGCCATGGCGGTCTCTGGACTGTTCAGCGGTGCTTTGCCATGGCGGTGTCTGGACTGTTCAGTGGTTCTTTAACATGCCGGTTCTGGACTGGGCATTGTTGTGTGGCATGACGTTTCCTCATTGTCCAGCGGGGCTGTGGCAGCCGGGGCCCTCCTGGGCACTGACTCTGGCGGTGGTCTCCTGACCAGTGACGATACTTGGGCCCTCCTGGGCACTGACTCCGGCGGTGGCCTCCTGACCAGTGACAATACTTGGGCCCTCCTGGGCACTGACTCCGGCGGTGGTCTCCTGACCAGTGACAATACTTGGGCCCTCCTGGGCACTGACTCTGGCCTCCTGACCAGTGACGATACTTGGGCCCTCCTGGGCACTGACTCCGGCGGTGGTCTCCTGACCAGTGACGACGGTGCTGGCGGTGGCGTCCCGACCGCCGGGAAGGATGCCGCCCTTCTCCCCGCCGTGCTGCTCACACTAGGCTGTGCAGACTTCCTCTGGCCCTTCCCCCACCTTTGGAGGAGTCACAGCTGACTCTGCAATCCCCCTGGAGCCCCTGTGAGTTGTTTTGCCTCCAGGAGTCTTCACAGGGTCCCGTCGGCCACTTTCCAATTTTAGAGCCTTTACAGGGGGTGGGCTGCCAGTGCCTTGGCTCCAGGTCACACTGCCAGTCCTGGTGGTCGGTGCACTCCACACACCTTGAACAGGCACCATTGGTATTGGAGGCTTTTTGGCTGAGGCGCTACAACGGGACTGATGAATTGGAGGGGGGGGGCAAAAAGGTAAACTTTACACAGGGACAGTTTCTGACGAACACTGGGATGGGGTAGTTGGAGGGGGTCTGGGAGTGGAGGAAGAGGAGGTGGTTGTAGGAGGTGTCACTTTAGGTGTTTTGGGTGCAGGTACTGGAGGCTGTCGTGAGGTGGATGGATGTTGGGTGTGTGGGTGCCCGCGTTTGTGTACTTTGGGAGGGGGCGTCACAGACACACTGGGAGAGGACACAGGGGACGTGTAAATGGGAGTGGAGGTGGTGAGTGCAGGTGAGCGGGGTGTGGTGCTGGGTGTTCTGGTGCGAGTCCTGGTGCCTGTAGATGTAGTGCATGCAGGTGTGAGTGTAGACGAGACTGGGAGGGAGGAGGGAGACGACGAGGAGGGGTACACAGTGGAGGCAGTGGATGTTGCTGTGTCTGCACGTGGGTGATGCTTGCGTGTGTGCCTGTGGGTTGTGTAGTGCCTATGTTTGCCTGAGCTACTTTTGTGTGTTGAGGTGTGTGCATGCTGGTCTGATGGTGTGCTTGGGATAGGCTGGGGTACAGGGGATTGGGTCTGGGTGGAGGAGGTTGGAGGGGGGAGGCTAGACACAGGGACAATGGCTGCCATCAGTGCGGAGGCCAGAGATTGCAGGGTTCGCTGAAGGGCAGCCTGACCAGAATGAATGCCCTCCAGGAATGCATTACCGTGTTGCAACTCCCTTTCTACACCCTGGATGGCATTCACAATGGTAGACTGCCCAACAGTGAGTAACCTGAGGAGGTCAATGGCCTCCTCACTGAGGGCAGCAGGGGTGACTGGGGTAGGGCCTGAGGTGCCTGGGGCGAAGGTGATGCCCACCCTCCTGGGTGAGCGGGCACGGGGCGAACGCTGAGGGGCTGCTGGGAGGGCGGTGTTGGTAGGGGAGGTGACGGCTGCACCTGTAGAAGTGGGGGCACAGATGGTGCTGCCACCACAAGGGAGCTCCCATGGTTGGACGAGTCCGTGTCGCTGGTTGGTGATCCGGTGGCTGACGTGAAGCTCTCCTCGCCCTCTGTCCCACTGGTGCATTCAGAGTCCGTGGTGTGGCCCTCCAAGGCCATGTGGGATGCAGCTCCTTCGTGCTCCGGTGCCATTGTACCTCCGCCTGATGATGCTGATGCACAAAAGAACATGGAGAGCACAAAAAAAGGGGGGGGGGTAACAGAAGAAAGACAGGTTGAGTGCATGGCATACCGCGACCGTTGGCGGACACTACAGACACAGCAGCCCCCTGCACTACGCCGTGCTCCTGGCCTCTACAGATGCAATTCCTGGGATCTGGCCTACATGGCTATGGTGGACCTCTGCACACATGGATGCCACAGGGGCATCTATACCTGTACTTGGCACTCTACTGCGGCGGGGTAGGGAGCCACATGGCCTGCATTACGGAGGGGCCTAGTCTACCTATGTCTGCCTGGCCTAGGTACACCCACAGGACTCATCCCCCACCCAGACCCCTCCACTGTGCGCAAAGTCCGCAGAATGATGTTGTACTCACCCCCTTGTGTCTGCTGTGATGCCCTCAAGCGCCCATCCAACTCACGGTAGGCCACCGCCAGGATCCTGAACATCAGGGCGGTCATGGGGCGACGGGCACCCCTCCCACGTTGGGAGGCCATCCCCAGCTGAGCCTCCGCTGTCTTCTTACTCCAGCGGCGAATGTCCTCCCATTGTTTACGGTAGTGGGTGCCCCGTCTCTGGTGGACCCCCAGGGTCTGGACATCCTTGGCAAAGGCACGCTAAATGTCCTTCTTCTGGTGGGCGCTGACCTACATGACATGCACAAGGGAAGAAGAGGAGTCATTAACAACCGCACCGTCAATGTGCGGGGCCCCCCTCCCTACCCTAGCCATGTGGCACATTCATTCCCATGCATTAATGTTCCCTGAACTCTGCCCCCTTCCGTCTTCCAACCAGCCCTCTCCACCCAGGCCTAGCCCATACAACGTGCTCCCAGTGTACTTACCTGTTGGTCTGGAGGACCGTAGAGTAGCGTGTACTGGGGGAGGACCCCGTCTACCAGTTTCTCCAACTCCTGAGCAGTGAAGGCAGGGGCCCTTTCCCCAGACGCAGCAGCCATCGTCGCTTCCAGACCGAGCAGCAGCACTTGCAGTGTAGGTCCTCTCCTGTCGAAGATCAGGTATCTAGTGATTGAACAGATAGAAAATGGCAGTGACGTCCGCGGCGGTGCGTATCATCACCTCCGGCACACTTCCTCATTGGCTCCTGGGACCCATAGGGTCCAAGGTTAACCAATGCAGCATTGCGCCGCGGTCTACGACCGCCTACCGCGACGGTGTGCAACGCCAACGCAGTTACCCCGCAATCCCATTGTCCCAGTTTAGAGGTCAGGCCGCCGCCATTTCAGGGGCCCACATGGCTTCATTTACTTCTGCGTCACACATAGCTAGACCTACACTCAACACACATACAGGAAGGGTCTTGTGTTAGGTGTTGTGTTCTGTGTAACTGTGGGTACATACCTGGAATAAAGTTGACTCGATCCTCGCTGTTGTCCTTCCTAGGCACCGTCATTTGGAACAATTGAGAAGATGGCGGAATCCTCCGGTGTACCGACCGCTGGTGGACCTGTTTACAATGGAGGAGCGACATTTAATCGTCACCTACAGGTTTGACCGTGCCACTATCCAGGAACTATGTAACCAGTTGGAGCCAGACCTGATGTCACCAATCCGCCATCCCACAGGAATCACCCCTGACGTGCAGGTGCTGTCAGTGCTCCATTTCCTTGCAAGTGGGTCTTTTCAGACAACAGTGGCCATGGCATCAGGGATGTCCCAGCCTATAGTTTCCAACGTGCAGTCCAGAGTGTTGTCTGCCCTGTTGAAACACGTAAGGAGATACATCATTTTCCCTGAGGTGGAAGATTTGGCTACAGTGAAAGGTGACTTCTATGCCCTTGGACATATCCCCAACGTCATAGGTGCTATTGATGGGACCCATGTAGCTCTGGTCCCCCCCCCCCCCCCCAGGAGTGAACAGGTGTACAGGAACTGGAAGAGTTTTCATTCGATGAATGTACAGATGGTCTGTTTGGCAGACCAGTACATCTCCCAGGTAAATGCTATGTTCCCTGGCTCAGTGCATGACGCCTACATCCTGCGGAATAGCAGCATCCCTGATATGATGGGTCAACTCCAGAGGCACCGTGTGTGGCTATTAGGGGACTCTGGTTACCCAAACCTTTCCTGGCTATTGACCCCAGTGAGGAATCCCAGGACCAGGGCAGAGGAACGCTACAATGAGGCCCATGGACGGACTAGGAGGGTGATCAAACGCACATTCGGCCTCCTGAAGGCCAGGTTCAGGTGCCTCCATATGACAGGTGGTTCCCTATTCTACTCACCAAGGAAGGTGTGCCATATCATCATTGCCTGCTCGATGCTTCACAATCTTGCTTTGCGACGCCAGGTGCCTTTTCTGCAGGAGGATGGTCCAGATGACGGTGTTGTGGCAGCTGTGGAGCCTGTGGACAGTGATGAGGAGGAAGCTGAGGAAGAAGACAACGACAACAGGGAGTCAGTCATACAGCAATATTTCCAGTGACACACAGGTGAGAACATTTAATTTTTAACATTACATTCACTGTCACACGTCTTACTCTATCCTGTGTGTAATTTAATGGGATTATTTGGTAACTGAGTTGTTCCTTTCCATTACGGTTTCACAGGTGTGGTTACCAACGTGTGTCATCTGCATGCATCCTTCAAGGACTTGTGATGTGTGACATTGGTATGTTGTCTTAACAACCAAAAAAGCATTTTGACACTGTCATTGATAATACATTTTACAAAATCATAGACTGACTCCATAATGTTTTGTGGTTCAAGGGTGTTTATTTAAGTGCTCAAAAATGGAGGGGGGTTGTAAAATGGTGATGGATGATGGTGGAGCAATGTCCATGGCAGAGTCAAGTCTATTAGTCTCACAGGTGCACTGCCTATCTGGGAATAGGAAGTGGAGCTGGGGCAGTTAAAGTATGGACAGGGTAACAAAGTGGAACGGTGGGGGGACATTCAGGGTGCTCTCATTTGCTGGCGGGGGTCTTGCCATCTTGCTCTGTCCTGTTCCTGGATCTCAGGGACCGCTTGCGTGGTGGTTGTCCATCTGCAGGGGGTGGGGTGCTGGTGTGGTGGTCCTGTGGCGGGCGTCCTGTCGACTAGCACCGGCGGAGGTGGTGGGCAGTTCATCGTCCTGGCTAGTGTCAGGGGCCCCTTGGAGTGCCACGGTGTCCCTCAAGGTCTGCTGTATGTCCTTCAGCACCCCTACGATGGTGCCCAGGGCAGAGCTGATGGTCCTGAGCTCCTCCCTGAACCCCAAATACTGTTCCTCCTGCAGGCGCTGGGTCTCCTGAAACTTGACCAGGACCGTCGCCATCGTCTCCTGGGAGTGGTGGTATGCTCCCATGATGGAGGATAGGGCCTCGTGGAGAGTGGGTTCCCTTGGCCTGTACCCCCCCCCCCCGTCGCACAGCAGCCCTCCCAGTTCCCCTGTGTTCCTGTGCCTCCGTCCCCTGGACCGTGTGCCCACTACCACTGCCCCCAGGTCCCTGTTGTTGGGGTGGTGGGTTATCCTGGGTTCCCTGTAGTGGTGGACACATAGCTGATTGACCTGTCCTGGGTACAGAGGTTTGGGCCAGCTGGGTGGGTGCTGTGCTGGTGTTACCAGAGGGTGGAAGGTCAGTGTTGGGCTGTGCCTGTGCAAGGGAAACCGACTGTCCCGAGGCCCACGATGGTCCGGGCTGGTCATCAGGCTCCAGTAGGGCAGAGCTTCACTGTGGGCCTCTTCTGTGGGTGGAGTGGAGATGTCTAGACCCTCCGGTGTGGTGACGGTCCTTCGTGATCCTGCAGGGGCATAAGAGCATGATTATTGCATGTGTGTGTGTCATGGTGTGCAATGGGTGGGTGAGCATGTACCCCAGTGCTAGCATTCCTGTGTGAGGGCTTGTGTGATGATGGTTAGGGGGTTGTTCTGGGTATGTGCAGTGAGCATGCTTTGGTGAGGGGTGACCATGCTTAGTTGTGTCATGCAGGGCTTGTTGTTGGGATGTGTGGTTTGTGTTCTTAGTACATTAGTGGGGAGTTTGAGTGATAGGGGAGGGGGTGAGGGTGGGGGTGTGTGATAGCATGCAGGTAGGGTGGGGGATATGATAGTTGAGATTTGACTTATAAGTGTCCATTCCTCCACCGACTCCTCCGAGGCCCTGTGGATGCATGATGGTCAAGACTTGCTCCTCCCATGTTGTTAGTTGTGGGGGAGGAGGTGGGGGTCCGCCGCCAGTCCGCTGTACCGCGATGTTGTGCCTGGAGACCGCTGAACGTACCTTCCCCCGTAGGTCGTTCCACCTCTTCCTGATGTCCTCCCGATTTCTTGGGTGTTGTCCAACAGCGTTGACCCTGTCGACGATTCTGCGCCATAGCTCCATCTTCCTGGCGATGGAGGTGTGCTGCACCTGTGATCCAAATATCTGTGGCTCTACCTGTACGATTTCCTCCACCATGACCCTGAGCTCCTCTTCGGAAAAGCGGGGGTGTCTTTGGCGTGCCATGGGGTGGTGTGTGTGATGTGTGAGGTGGTGTATGTGGTGATGAGTGTAGTGATGTGTAGTGGTGTGTGGTGTTTTGTGCGTGGATGTTATGTGGGTGATGGTGTTGTGTACCTCTGTGTGGTGGTATTGTCTATTCTGTGCTCTCTCTCTGGCCTTCGTCAATAATTTTTGGTCGTAGGGGTTTGTGGGTGATGTGAGTGTGTGTTTTATATTGTGTTGGGTGTGTGGGAGTGGTGTTTGTATGTGTATCAGGTGTGTGTATTTGGAATTGTCCAATGTGGCGGTGTTTTGGAGATGTGTGTGTATTTTGAGCGCGGCGGTGTGTACCGCCAATGGAATACTGCGGTTGAAAGACCGCCGCGTGGATTCGTGTGTCGTAATAGCATGGGCGTGTTTCTGTTGGCGTGGAGGTGGAGGTTTTGTTTTCGCCAGTTTAACACTGACCTTTGGTGTGGCGGACTTGTGTCGGTGTCTGAATTTCGGCAGATTCCGAGATGTGTGTCCTAATAGCTGTGGCGGAATTCCGCGGCCGCGGCGGTGTTTTGGCGGTCTTCTGCACGGCGGTAAGTGCCTTTTACCGCCAATGTTGTAATGACCCCCTTTGTGTTATTTATATTTCACTGCAAGGCTTTTGTGACCCAAGGGAAGCTGGAGGGCACAGGTGACCCACTGGTTTTGACCCCTGTCCCTTTGATGACGGTCATTCGTCTGCTTTCAACGTTACAGCTATAATGATTGTGTCCCAGTCACTGAATAATATTTACCCCACCCCGTTGCTTCTGTCGTGTTGCGATCACAGTTGTTTTTACTGTCCCTCATTTCGTTACATCTGGCTCCAATGTTGGGTGCTCTATTTGCTTTCCATTTCATAGCTTTATTTTGCTTATCCAGTACCAGGACAGGGTCTGAACATTTGCGGTGACTTTTCCTTTCTTCAGTCAGTGCATTTGGACAAGTAGGCATACCAAAGGGGCATACCAAAGGGGTGACCTCCAAGTGTTTACTTCTTGTTATTTCTATAACTGGGGCTAGTATGTCCACTCTGTATTGTCTGATCCGTGCACAGTCCCACACTTTACGAGAAAAGACCTCTTTGGCTTCACTACATCAAGTAGATTGGTCAGATGCACCTCCTTCATCCTTCTGTTACTCCTCCATTTTAATTATCTTAAACTATAACTGATCGCCTGACCTTCTCTTGTTCCTTTGAATTTACTTAGTTACGTTTTTGCTAAGTGAATACCTGGGATTTTGACAACCTGTCGGATTAGGAGAGATTGGAATTTAAAACAGAGTGTGTTCTGGTCTGCATTCCTACCTCTCCCAATCCAAGGTATATATTAGCAGCACCTTTCTCTGTGGTGCTGCCAAATTGGAGAGGAATCCCCAATTAGCCAGGGCTGTGTACTGACCCGCAACAGCCAAGGGAGATGGCAGTTGGAAGAGCTAGAGCAGCACCCGCAATCCGCTGCCTCCTTAAACTCTCAGGAAACCAGGGAGGGAGTGGGAGCACCATGCACCTACGTGCAATCACTGTAGCACCCATCTTTTCACTATTTTTGTGTAAGAGAAGTGATAGCTACCAGTGGAAGCCAAACACCACACAATTTTTACGCTTTTTTAGGAACCTTGTTAAAGTTTGGAGCTTATTTGTAGGTCTTGCCCAGAACATCGTATGCTCTTTTGCTTGCAAGACATTTTTTGTACATACCAGAGGCATAGAGCCCACACATTAGTTAACATTGGCAGGCTTAATAGTAATTAATTTCCTTGCTTCTCAGTGTTTAGTGCATGCCAGTTTCTCTTTCTCTTTGTATGTTTCTCCCTTACATGGAGCATGGACTAAGTATGGCTTCAGCGTCCAGTGTCCTTCCACTGATAGCGCAGTACCACAGGTAATTAAAAGAAAATGTAAATTGTATCACTCCATAAGAGTGCACGTTTGCAGGCCATCTCTGCTCCTTCCCTGACTCCGCATTAATGCTTGCCTTTTCCTATCCTGCGTTATAACCCTTTTGTTGTTGCTTTCCACGTCACCCTCCCGGGTTGTTGCTTGACCTATTCCCCCTGCCACGTCATTGTTTGCCAAGTACTGGCAGATTGATTCTTTCTTTGTGTGCCTTGTTCTTGTTGCTTCTCTTTTTGTTAACGTTGAATCACATCCCCCCCCCATCACCACCGATTGAGAGGTCACTGCCATACAGTACTTCATTACGAGGAATGAAGTCTGGCAAAAAAAGAGAGAGAAAGCACCTTTATTCAATGCCTGGAACGAAGAGAGATCTCCTTGTCTGCAAAAACCAGCACTCCACAGTAACTATGGCAATGGGGGGCATACGAGGAGCCCGTTCTGGACGTGAAAATAGTGAGCATCAAATACCCTAACATGAGGTCTTTGACAAAAGCAAAAACTACAATTTTGAGGTCAGTGGGAGGACAAGAGCAAATAAACTGGGCACTGAAAGTCGCAGGAGACCGGAGAAGCATGTGTGTTGCTGGGTACAATGTGCACCACTCGTGAGGTTTATTATACAGCACTGCAAGTTGATTGGTTTTCTTTTCCACAGGATGGTCATTGACAACCAAAAATATTTTATTATAACACTCCTCCGAAATGGACTGAGCTCTATGCACTTCTGTCGTAGAGTTTGTGAAAGGTGGCACCCGCAGTGTGCAGAGTAATAATCAGCCCAAGTTCCTCACGCTATCTGCACACAGACACCTATTTTGTGCCTATCCATTTGTCCAAAGCACTTCAAAGAATCCGTGTACCGCAACATCTGTGCACCCCACGTTCCTCAAGGTATCCGTGTATCCCAACACGATGTTGCCCTGCCATAGTTGCTTGACCCCACATGCATTGTTGCTCGACGTGTTACACTCACCCCTTGTCATTACTTGTTTGGTCTGCTGCCCTCTACAGTGTTGTTTCCCTGTTGTCGTTGCTTTCCAGTCACCCTCCTCCTGTGTTGTTGCTTAGGCCATTCTCTCCAACCCCGTCCTTCTGTCATTGCTCCCCCACTCCTTGCTTGCATCCCTCTCTCCCTCCTGTGTTACTGCCCCCTTGCTCCTGCCATTGCTTGCTCTCTGCTCCAAACACCCCTCCCCAACCGCCTCCTCTTATTGTTGCTTGCCTCTTCCTTTTTCCACTACAAAAAAAGCTATGACATAACCAATGCTGTCTGTGCCGTGTTGCTTGTTTTTTTTTCTAAGCATTGACGAAGCCAATAGGCCTTGGCCTTGTCAATGTTTTTCTGCCATTTGTTTTGCACTGGCAAAGCCAATAGATTTCGCCTATTGTCTGTGTAATGGCATTTGTTTCTTTAAGTTATATTGCACAGCAGCTCAACTGTTCTGCAATATGTGGAAAAAAACATTGACAAAGTCAATAGAATTCGCATAGGCGAAATCTATTGGCTTTGCCAATGCTTTTAAAGAGCAAGGTTCTGCTTTAGAGAGCCATAAACATAGATGTTAATTGTGAACCCAGTAAGTGAGATGGCTCAGTGAATAGAGTGAAAAACAATGGGGTATACTGTTCCTAAAAGATAAGAAAAGTAGGAGCACAGGTACTCAAGGCACTTCTAAAGTTAGAAGCAAGAGCTCTAACACATCCAGTGGATGTCATGCTTCATCACAGGGCTAGCTCCTCGTCAGACCGGCGCTGCAATGTGTGACGGGCCCTATTAAAAGGGCTCTTTGCCGGAGATCTTGAAACAGTGTGTGAGCCGTGGTAAATCCAGTAGGAGTAAGGTAAACCTACTGTTTTAGAAAAAGTAGGGGAAAAGAAAAGGCTTAAAATTGGCTCAAGGCCCTCAACAGAAATTATTTAATTTAGGTTATGAGGATCTTGGTCAATAATAAAAAACATATGGAGTGGGTAAGGAATAATGCTCCACCACTCAATTTGTCCAAAAGAAAGGGCTAGTGGGGAAACTTCTAAACCTAAATAGACGAGAACCCTCCTACACCGAGGACCGGGTTCCTTGGGAACATGCAGGCCACAGGACAAACATCGCTTTGTTTTGCGCGGTCTACTGCAGGCAAACCTACCCGATGGCCGCAATCCCGGAAGTAGTGAATAGATTGCCTGCCAGTGTGAGCAGCCCATGAATGAAACAAGTAGCTCCAGCACAACTCCTAAAGCTCATTGTACATTTTCTACAGATTGCTAGATAGCTGTAGTTTGAAATTTTAATTAAGATGTTTGTTAGTTATTAAGACTCACAACATCGAGTAAAATAACTGGTGTCCATATAAAGAGCTCGAAAGTCTTTGAGCCGTGTTCACGCTTTAAATTTTTTATTATAGTGCACTCCTTTTTCAGATACCTATTAAATGATGTTTTTATTGTGTGAAAAAGTAAATCGCATTCCTGTTAAACGTTTCATACTAATAATACATGTATAGAGGATCTGAAATTTATAATCGAACAAGGGGCTGTTTTTTAACATCCACGATCTTAAAGCAAAGGTGTGCTTTACCAAGTTATGCATACATGTACATTGCACCACCACTGAGTGATATAGCTCAGTAGTTGAAGTGCCTGTTGCTCTGAGCAGGCAATGACTGAAAGAAATAAACACCAAGGCTCCCTGTAAATGATCTATAGGTAGCTAGCTACCTGTAGTTGTAAATATTATTTAAAAAGATTGTAAGTTAAGTCTAACGCTATTGAGTAAAGTAAATATTAACCATGTAAAGCACTCCAAAGACCTCGCACCGGATTTGAAATTTAAATTTTTTTGTTTTTTAATGACCACATTATTGAAGGAAAACTATGCTTTCTAAAAACACTGCGCCACCACTGAATGAGATAATAAAATGAGAGTTTATCGCCAACGATCTAAAAGGAAAGGTGTGTTTTAGAAAATAAGCATACATATGCACTGCACTACTAGTGAGTCGGGTAGCTCAGTGTGTTGTGTACCTACTGCTGAGTGTGTCTCATGAATGGAAGAAATATCCCACGCGCAGCACGGAACACAACATAATTGTTGCACAGATAAATAATAATTTAAATGTTTGTAAGTTATGAAGTCTCACTCAGTGGGACATGCCGTGAGATCAATGCTCTAGGATTTTCCTGTTCGAACGTGCTCCTCACTACAAAAAGGTTTCACAAGGTTTTCCTCTTATACAAAATCCCCAAGCACTTGTTGTTCACTAGGGCTTGAAAAATGGTTCTTTGGTGTGTGGTTGTATTGGGGAAAGATGGGTCGTATGTGGTATAAATTGATATGTGTCTGGGCCTGGTGTGACGCATGCTCTGCTTTTTATTCATATTTATTTGCCTTGTTAAAACTGCTTTGTAGAATTGATTATAAATCACATTGTGCAAGTCATTAAAAAAAAAAATCATGTTATGTGTGAAGTAAAGTAAGATGTGCGCTTTCAGGGAAGAGGTATAGTGGCTAGAGCTGTGGCCATTGGAACCGGGAAAGCAGGTGCGAGTCTTGGCGTTGGCTCAACTTCCCGTGATTCTTGGCAAATCACATAAACCTTATGCCTTAAAAAGTTGTAACCTCTGGCTTTCATGGAAAACACATTTATGTGCCTTAATGCTACTTTGCCAAGTTTGCATTATATAACTCTACTAAAAAAGAAGTCCGGTATGGATCTAAAGATCCTCTGGCTAAACATAATTTGAAAGTCTGTAGCACTACATGTACTAATTACCACAATATTTGCTTTAACACATTTCTCTCAGTACTTAGAGCACAAAGGCCGTATTATGTTGCCAAGCAGCAGTGGATTAAAGGTCCTGTTTTAGGCTGCAGCACAGACCCTGGCGGTATTGAAACCACGAAAACAATTATGTATTAAAAAAAAAAAAAAAACAAGCAAGAAAATTCATACTGAGTGAGGGAGGGGTGGGCAAACACAGGGGTTTAATAATTAAGTCCGAAAAGCAGATACAGCGCACTAGAGCAGACATACTGCAGATGTGCATTCCTAGAGAGTACATTTGTAAAAGTTTAAAAAAAAAAAAAAAAAAAATGTACCTTGGGAGGCATGTAGTAGGTCGAAAGTAGAACACTGGCCAGTCACCGGAAAGAGTACTTGGTCCCAGCTCCACACAACTGCATGCATGGCAAAACAGAGAGCAGGAAGTGAAAGTAGACAACGCCTGACAACGTGCTGGCCAATCAGAAGCACTTGAATTAGAGCGACGTTGGACTAAGCCAATAATAAGTCCAGGTAAGTAAGGGGTGAGCTCTAAGCCCCTTTGAAGATATATATATTTTTTTTGTTTACCCAAAAAAAGATTTTGCAAGCACAGCATGCAAGTGTGCGTCCAGGTGAAACCTAAAAAAAAACGCTCTATGACACGACCAGCGTTGACTGCATCATATCACTTCTCGCTTCTTACTTTCAGCCGCACTGCTGTACAACATGGCAAAATAAAGAAACACTGACAAAGCCAGTAGATATCTCCTAGGTGAGACATATTGGCTTTGCCAGTGTTTGATCAATTTAACCTTCAGCCAATATTTGATTCACAGGTTGTCAAGAAAATGATTGTAATTTTTCTTTCTCTGACAATTGCTTTTCAAAGACCATGAATTGGTGTAGTGTTTCCAAACCAAAACGTTCAACTTAAATTCAAAATGTTCAAGCACAACTTTGCTGTTGATTTCAAATCTAGCTGCGACCCTCACGGTTCCTTTGGTACATGTACAAACAAAACAAACATTACAAGTTTCATACTTTAAAACGGGTGGGCTTCTGCAGTATTTTTAAAAGTTCTTCCATGTAAAGAATGTTGCCTCAGAAGAATTTGCTGCTTGTGCAAAAATAGTTTACTGCCCTTCAACATTTCCATTATTATTCGTAATTGTTCATTTCTGTGTATAGGCTGCTGCAGTTTTCTTCGCTAACTTAATCTACCTTCATGTTTCAGCCTGCCTTTCGGAAAAATGTTGGTCTATTGGAGAAAAAGAAGGATTACAAACTTCGTGCAGAGTAAGTTAAAAATGTGGCATCTAACTGCTTATGTAGAAATGTAGATCTAAGTTTTATTCTATCTTACCCTCTTCCCACATTGTCGAATAAAATTCTGTTCTGAGAAGAGCAGATTATTATGCTCGGTTGGATTTCTTTGTTTCTTGTTTTAATTTAAGCCATTTGCCACAGTAATCAACTGATTTCTATAAATTGCACTGGATGCATTACGTATTGCCAAACGTTTCGAAGATTGCAGAATCAACCTTACATTTCAAGCATATCCTGTATTATTATAAGTGTCTTGCTTCCAAACACTACTATTTGTGCCTTTAAGGAGTGGGGACATTGATAGGTAATGAAAGGGGGTTGTCTGGTATCCCTGCTATGACTGGGTGCCTGTCGCCATTGCTCAGACCAAACCTTACATTAGTGACGTACTGAGGCTTGCTTGAATCTGGTTTGGCTACATATGCGAATGATAGTGCCTAAGTAGGGTTGGAACATCAGTAGCAGTTTGCAGAGGACCCCCTTAGTGTCCACCGCTATGATTGGCTGTATGTTTCTGTATCTCAAGTCATGCTCTGTACTAATGCAGTGGTGTCAATTAGCAGATCTGTGTGCAAAGCATAAAAACAGTAGGCCAAGTGCTGGGCACTCTGCCAGTTTCTGTGGTAGTACTGAAACCTTGTGAGTAAATGTCTTAAAACATTTCTAAAATCAAAGTAATTGTTTGAAGAAGTATGCAGGCACATGCAACAACTTTGTGTTTTATTCGAATGGGATAAGTGAGTCTCTATAATGTGAAAGAAAACAAAATTCCAAACCATTAAATGAAAAATTGTGTGACAATGAGCCTGACCGGAGAGCCCTCCTTAGGCAAAATGTATTTAGACTCTTTGCTGCATCAATGAGATTCTTTGTAGCAAAACAATTTAAAGGAAAATTACTTCGTATTACAGGTCGAAATCTCAGAATTCTTAATTCCTTCTCAGTTACCAAGGTTTTTGGTTTCGATTAATGAATTTTAAAGTGACTCTGAACCAAATACAAAGTGTCCTGCAATAATTTATCAGGTACTGAAATTATTACAATGTACTGACTTTCAGCTGTGCGCCTTTTGTGTGGCTGTGCCTTCTTTTGATTCAATGCATCTAATATTAATCCCAAACTGGCAGAAGTTATATTTTACCGTGATCATATAAATTGTGATTTGCTTGATAGTAGAAATCTCTGATTGAGGTGCAACCTCCCTCCATATCAGGCAAGTGCTAAACCTTGTATATGTTAAAAATACGTCTTGCCCTAAATATTGATTATAGAGGCAGAGATGTTATTGGAAAACAGCCTTCAATAATATAGGAAACACTTCTTGCAGTTTCCAACAATTAAAATGCCCCTTCCTTTTTGTACAGTAAAATTAATGTGTAGCATGAAAAAAGATTATAAGCGAAGGAAACCGCAATGAAATTACCACCCCTACTTAATATCATATTCATCAAAGTAATGGAACATTTGCTCTCTATGCCTCCAGTGTGGATAGTATATATGATTAAACATAAAAATGTAAGTCATATCCTCCTGCTAGGGTAGTTAGGCTTGTTTTGGATGGGAGACTACAGTTTGGCTTGAACACCCTGCAGAATTTCACTGTATAAAGAGGAAAATGAAAAAGGTGCCAAACAAGGAGAAGCCAAGTCAGTGGGTTGCGTGGGTGTGAATTGTACAAACTGAATAACTGTTGACTTAGCAAGAAGTTTAATTTTCTTAGTAACACATTAAGTAAACCACTGAATAAGCATCAATCCCGGATATGGGGTAAAAGGGGCGGTGACCGTTACATTACAGTAGTTAAGTCATTTATTTTGATTTTACAAAAGAGATGAGGGGGCAAATAAAACCATGCTACTTAATGAAAGTTGACTGTTGAAAGCCCTGGATCCAGTTACTGACCTGGTATTTATAGTTATGAGGATTTGGTAAGAAAAATCAATGTGGGATACTCTGTATTTTACTTGGCTTTTTTAAGCGTAAGATGTATTTAGCCAAACATACTTTTCTAGGCTCTGGCATTACAATTATCATGAGTCAAGCTGCAAAAACAGGTCAGAGCTTTGACTGCATTCCAACTTCAGTACGAGGGCCACATGGTATATTTTACAAATATTTGCGTGCCAAAAACATCTGTTTTATAATTGAATAAAATTTTTAAGAATAATTAAATAACAAAAGAGAAAGGTGACCATTATAAAGAAACAATGCTGTGCTTGAACTGAGAAATTATATATAATGAGTAAAAATGTCAAACACTAGGAAATGCTCTGGCAAAATAATCAGTTACTTCACTGTAGAAAAGAAAAGCAGAACATTTCTAATTAATTTAAAATACTGAAAATGTACATGAAATGAGAATGTGTCCAATTTTGTAGTGCATAATAGATAAAATATACACACTCCAAGAAAGAACTTCAGTAAAGCAAAGAAATTCAAAATAAACTTGTTAAACTTGAGCCATTAATAAATGTTGAACAAAAATAAATTCATTCTGCACCTTTCTGGCAACTGGAGTTTTGTGCAGCGTTGGTTATCTGCACTAGGAATTTGTGTTTTTCAAAGATTTGGCATACATGACATTGCTGGTCCACAATTTACAATAGAAAAGATTCAAGAGGGTCTGCTGCCACCTACAGGCTGCCAAAGGAATTGACTATAATCTATTTACCTTTTGATCATAGGAATCAGAGGCTGGATAAAATCTTGTAGAGGGCGGATGTGGCCTGCAGGCTTTAGTCTGGAGACCCCTGGTTTAGGCTTACAGGCTATCACTAAATTGTAGGTTCAAGGATCCAGCTTCTCTCCGATGATAGGGGCCCCTGAATTCTTAGCTAACTTAGAAAGATCTTTAATTGTTTACTCCAAAAGGCTTTTCTCCTTCTTAGACCAACCTCTAAACATTTGCAATTTCTTAATATCATGCACCTAAAGTGAAGAAATTACACCCCCTCCCCACTTTTGAGGTTGCCTTACATTGCTTTCAACTTAAATTAATTGTTAGACTTAACCCCTTCGCTGCCAGGCCTTTTCCCCCTCAGGTGGCAGGCCTTTTTTTGGCTTTTTGGGGCAGTTCGCGCTTAGGCCCTTATAACATTTTGTCCACATAGGCTACCCACGCCAAATTTACTTCCCTTTTTTCCAACATCCTAGGGATTCTAGAGGTACCCAAAGTTTGTGAGTTCCCCTGGAGGAGACCAAGAAATTAGCCAAAATACAGCGAACATTTTGTCTTTTTACAAAAAATGGGGGAAAAGGGGCTGCAGAAGAAAGCTGGTGTTTTTTCCCCCCTGAAAATGACATCAACAAAGCGTTTGTAGTGCTAAAATCACCATCTTCCTAGCTTTCAGGAACAGTCAGACTTGATCAGAAAACCAAATTTTTAACACAATTTTGGCACTTTACTGGGACATACCCCATTTTTACTATTTTTTTTTGTGTGCTTTTAGCCTCCTTCCAGTTAGTGACATAAATGGGTGTGAAACCAATGCTGGATCCCGGACAGCTAAACATTTCTAAAAAGTAGACTCATTTCTGAATTCAGCAAGGGGTAATTTGTGTAGATCCTACAAGGTTTTCCTAAAGAAAATAACAGCTGAAATAAGATATTGGAATTGAGCTGCATTTTTGGTCCGCAGTGCGGCGATCATCTAGGGAAACCTACAAAACCCCGACATTTTTTAAAACTAGACACCCGGTGGAGTCCAGGGAGGTGTGGCTTGTGTGGATCCCCCAACATTTTCTTACCCAGACTCCTCTGCAAACCTCAAATATAGCTAAACAAAAAAAAACACATTTTCCACACTTATTTGTAGGAACTCTGTGCCTGTACAAATTTCCTACCACCCAATGTTCCCCTCGGTCTGTAGATAAAAATTATACCTCACTTGTGTAGGTGGCCCAGGTGCCTACAACAGGAAAAGGCCAAAAACTTGTAGAGATTGAGGGGCTAGCACAATTTTTTCTTTTATACATTTTTAGGCTGACTCTGCTTTGGGGACCCACACAAGTGAGGTATCATTTTACTTGGGAGACTGAGGGGAATGCTGGGTGGTAGGAAATTTGTTCCGGTGCGGTGATCCTATAGATAAAAGTGAGGAAAAAATGATTTTTTTAAGCAAATTTTGAGGTTTGCAGAGGAGTCTGGGTAAGAAAACTTTGGAGGATCCACTCAAGCCACACCTCCCTATATTCCACTGGGTGTCTAGTTTTTAAAAATGTCTGGGTTGGTAGGTTTTTCCTAGATGACTGCCGCACCGTGGACCAAAAACGCAGGTCCCCCCAATACAAAAACAGGTAGTTTTGTAATAGAGCATTTTGATGTATCCACATCCTTCTGTGATGTTCCAAACACTAAAATTGTGAAAAGAAACACACTTAGGTTCTGTTAAAAAGACTCCTCACCCACCAACCAAGTTGGTGGCATGCTTCATCATCGGAGTCCCACCCAAGACACCTAGCATGTCACAGGTGTGCTGCGACACCTGATTACAGCAGAGCCGGTTTTGTCATTTTTACCACACATACTGGTTGGATTTGGCACAAGGGTGAGTGATGGTTCAGTAGATCAAAATTTATTAACAAGAGATTTCTCAAAAATGAAATGCACTGTTAATAACTGAAAGGCCAAAAAATTGACCCAATGACTCGCAGCTCGTGAGATGCAAAGTTGCGTCAAGGCACCAACTGCTTTACAGTCCATTCACACATCTTTCATTCATGACATGCACAAGACCATTCACGCCACCAGCCGAGGGCCCAGGACATTACAACACTGACATAAACAGACAGCGTCATTCAAGGGCCCATCCCTTTCATACGTCCACATGCCTGATACAGCAATCACTCCAGCTGATGGGAGTGTGTGGACTGGCGTTTGGCTGGCAGTGTGTTGCAGTGACCAACAGCGAGTCACTATTTACACCACCAGCCAAGCGCCACTCCATTAACCCTGCAATCAATTTTTTTTTTAAACAACAAAGAAACCACTAACTAATTAGAAATAAGTAGAAAACTACAAACACAAAAGCTCTAACTAAATACATGACAGGAATGCCAACCGTGAAACTGAACATATGAAAATATAAAACAGGCAGTTTACGCTCACAGTAGTTCCCAATAATGTTTTTGAGTGTGGTAACACCTGAAACACCCACCCACACACAGCCTAGGCTTTGAAGGACTATAGGGGGGGAGTACATCCTAGTCTCCTTCCGGATACCTCTTTGAGCACAGACTCTAAGGGCCTCATTCTGACCCTGGCGGACTGCGGAGGCCGTCCGCCAGGGTACCGCCGCTGAATGACCGCACCGCGGTCAAAAGACCGCAGCGGCCATTCAGACATTTCCTCTGGGCCTGCGGGCGCTCTCCAAAAGAGCGCCCGCCGGCCCAGAGGAAATGCCCCTGCAACGAGGACGCCGGCTCAGAATTGAGCCGGCGTAGTTGCAGGGGTGCGACGGGTGCAGTTGCACCCGTCGCGTATTTCAGTGTCTGCTTAGCAGACACTGAAATACTTTTCGGGGCCCTCTTACGGGGGCCCCTGCCGTGCCCATGCCATTGGCATGGGCACGGCAGGGGTCCCCAGGGGCCCCGCGGCACCCCCTACCGCCATCCTGTTCCTGGCGGGCGAACCGTCAGGAACAGGATGGCGGTAGGGGGTGTCAGAATCCCCCATGGCGGCGCAGCAAGCTGCGCCGCCATGGGGGATTCTAAGGGCAGCGGTAAACCGGCGGGAGACCGCCGGTTTGCCTCTTCTGACCGCGGCCGAACCGCCGCGGTCAGAATGCCCTGCGGGGCACCGCCGGCCTGTCGGCGGTGCTCCCGCCGACCCAGACCGCCGGGGTCAGAATGACCCCCTAAATCTCTTAGCAGGAAAGTCTTTTTTGGCCGTGGGAGGAATGTGCTCAGCAAAGTGGCGATCTTTCAATCTAGCCACATCCCCACCACGGCTTCTCTAGGAAATGTTGCCTACTCCAGCGCAACAAGGCTCGCTATGAAAGACTTCTGAAATTTCACAAATGTCATCCTTGACTCTGGAGAACTATTCTTGATCACAACAAAAGCATTAAAGGTTGCCAAGTGGAACAGGTGAACCACTAATTTCTTATACCAAACATAAGCCTTACGAGCAGCAGTGTAAGGTTCCAACCTCTGATCTACTCTGTCATCACCACCCATGTGCTTATTGTAGTCTAAAATGCACACAGGTTTGCGCACTTCAGCAACTTGACCCCAAATAGCCACAGGTGAAGCACGCCATCATGGATGGTAGTTAGCATGTAGACATCCCTCCTGTCTGCAAATTTCAGAGCGAGCAGCTCATCATTCTGCAAGGCACTGCACTTTCCCTTCTCAAGTTTTTTTTACAGGCAAGCTCTCTTGGATAGCCTTTCCGTTTAGAGCGGATTGTGCCACAAGCAACAGTGTCCACGCTGAACAATTCCTTGAACAACTGCACTCCAGTGTATAAATTATCTATGTACAAATAGTGACCTTTGTTAAACAGTCGTCTACAAAGTTCCCACACAATTTTCTTGCTACCGCCAAAAGTGGGCGGACAACCAGAAGGATCAATACTGGAATCCCTACCAGTGTAGACCCATAAATTATAAACGTGTCCTGTACTACTTTCAGACAGCAAATCTTAAAAAGACTGTCCGAATCGGGGTGATCTTGTGGCAAGGCTAAAGCATTATCAACAAAATGCAGCATCCGAAGAAGAAGCTCATACCGGTTACAACTCATGGTTGCAGGAAATACAGCAGTTGCCATCAAGGGACTAATAGACCAAAATTCCCTATCAGCCCCACCAAAAAAGTTAAACCCAAGAGCTTTTTCAACTCTTCCAGATTTGTGGGAATTCACTGGCTAGCTCTAGAGTGTGGCCTAAGAGTGGCAGCGTTGTCCCTCAAATACTGCTCTGCATACAAATTAGTCTGCTCAACACTCTCTTCCAAAAATACATTGTCCATAAACAACTGAAAGAAATTGACATACAAAAAGTTTTTTCCATAATTTCTCTACACTCTGGGAGACCAGTAAAGGCAGGCACCTGTGGCTGCTCCATGTTTGGGGCAACCCAGAGTTCAGGTCTTCCAATGGGAAGCCTTTCAGCTGCTGGCTGCTGCACTATTGGCACATCAGTGTCCTCCTCTAAAACAGGCCCTTCATCAGCAATGAGAGTGGCTTCATCCTCTCTGACAGAAAATTCACTTCTAGAATCTTGCACTTCCTCCCCTTCCTCAGATGCAGAGTCATTCTCATAATCTTTGTCAGAAGACGACTCAAAAAGCACACCAACAACCTGCTGAGCGGTCATCCTACGGCTAGCCATGGTCCTTCCTATGAAAAGTAACTGGACAGATGCACCACCAACAACCAGCACTGTGTAAGATAAGTAATAAACAAAGTGTAGCTTTATCAGTAAGAGTTATAAACTCCAAAACTATACCACTCACTTGCCGGAAAAAGCTAGACTTACCAGCAACTGCTCTGCACAGCCACGGCAATCACCAATCATATCCCACTAAAAAGAAAATTACACATAAGACAACACAAATATCATTGTGCACTAATCTAATGACACTTTCACACACAATCCTGCATTTAGTACACCATTTACAAAATGTCATTCATGCATGGCAACAATAGTCATTTGGAGTAAATTGTTTTTACTTACCTAAAACATGCAACTATGCAAACCGCAGGTCAATAACTGCCAAAACCACAATGAGCCACAGCAAAGGAAGCAAAAGCTTTGAACTAGAACAAAAAGGAGAAATAAACTGTTATAATCACAAATGCAAATACAAACACCCCGCCACCAAACATTTAGACATTTTCCCTGGTGTCTAGTGGTCTCTGCCCCCCTCGGGCAGATGGGCCTAAGAAAACTAGGCTGATCTGCCCCCAAGGGGGACAGAAATGGCCACCAGTACTGTGCTGAATCCCTTGCCCACGGGGCCCCCACACACAAAAAAAACTTTCAAAAAATCCCTGGCGCCTTAGGGGCTTCTGCCCCTATTGGAGGCAGATGGGCCTAAAAATAATAGGCCAATCTGCCCCCAAGAAGGGCAGAAGTGGTGTAAATAATATTGCCCCCCCCCCTCCCCTGGAGGAGCGACCCTTGCCCAAGGGGCCGCCCCCAACACAAAAAACAAACACCCTGGCTCAAAGTGGCTTCTGCTCCCCATGGGGGCAGATGGGCCTAAAAAAATAGGCCGGTCTACCCCCAAGGAGGGCAGAACTGCCAAATAGTGCTTTGTCCCCTTTGGAGGGTGACCCTTGCCCAAGGGACTGCTCCCCCCCTCCCCCCCTTCCCCCAAAAACACAAAAAAACTTTCTGGTTTCTAGTGGCTTCTGACCCCCTTGGGGGCAGATCGGCCAAAAAATATTATGCCCCCTTAGGTGAGCGACCCTTGCCCAAGGGGCTGCTCCCCTACACATAAACAATAGAAATAAACATAAACAATATATATATATATATATATATACATACATACATACATACATACATACATACTCACATACTCCAACAGGTCCAAAAAGGCGCGCTCACTTCATGTCGGTGCTTGCACCAGGGAAGGACCTATTCCCCATATTAATCTTCAGACCAGTTTGACAATTAAGTCAAGGATGCGTCACTCACAGGATTTCATCAACCTCCTTTTATTTCATGAAAAGACTTCAAACAAACTGACACCAACGCGTTTCAACCTTCCCGGTCTTGATCACGGTAATTATTCAATCCATTACATGCACTATTTATACTTCTTCTCTAAGCCATGCCGTTATGTGGCATTCTGGGATATGTAGTCTTTGCAGCATATGCTATTAAACAACCCACACCAATAACCTTCTTAACCCCAGTGTAAACTTCTAACACAAACAAAAGAAGAAAAGAAAGCAAAAAAATAGGAACACCTTGTGCATACAAATACTAATAAAACAAAATATCACGAGCATACCAGCAGCTACTCTACTCAATATTAAATTCACTATCAAATACCTCTGTCTTCATTATTCGCATTCCCACCTACAAAATTTCATTTAAATTTTTCAAATTCTCATAACAGTATTTCAACTTATATTTCATCATTTTGTCTGTAGGGATACATATCCCAATTGTTCTTAATAACAACTGTTCCATTAACTTCAATGAATATACTATATTGGTTTTTGCATTGACAGAGAAATGTAATCCATTTTATACAAACCAGCTTAAAGATGACAGTATAACTCTTCGTCATAGTTAATCCCAAATGGCATCTTGGTCTTCAGTCTAATGATATATCTAGACTCCAAACGTCTTAATCTCTGAACCCTATCACCTCCACGTTCATTTTTTTGGTATTGTTGCAATACCATAATATTTAATTGACAACCAATCCAATTCTGAATAAGTTTTCAAATGTTTGGTCATAGCATACGTAGTGTCCTCATTTTGCACTGCCCTTATGTGTTCTAAAATACGCTTTTTTTTTAAGGGGCATATGGTACTACCTACGTATCTAAGACCACATTGACACTCCAACACATATACTACAAAAGAGGTTTCGCATGTAATTCTTTCTCTGATCACAATTTCTCTTCCTCTGAAGTCTGTTATAGCCTTTTTGTTACATCCAAATTTGCACGCTTTACACTTTCTATAGCAAAATAAACCCTTGTTGCCCACTGATAACCAGTTAGGGGTATTCGGCATCTCTAAGTGACTTTTGACTAACATATCTTTCGAGGATGGTACTTTTTGATATGTAATTGAGGGGCGAATACCCACTCTTTGTTCAATATCACTATCTTTTTTAAGCAGGTGCCAATATTTATTCAATATTTTCACAATTTGTTGATTCTCTTTACTATAATCCAAGATTAATCTAATCTCATTCTTTTCCATCATTGACTGCTCTAGTATATTTCTATTATTCACCAACACCTGCTCTCGGGTCTTATTCCTTGCCCTCATCTCTCCATGTTTTATTGATTTCAATGTGTATCCCCTATTCATGAATTTCTGACTGGTCTCGTCAAATTTCTCATTCATATCTTGTTCACTTGAACAATTTCTTTTAATCCGAATAAACTCCCAATAAGGAATACTCTTAATCAGTGACCTGGGGTGAAAACTAGTTCCGTGTAGGATACTATTGGTTGCTGTTGGTTTCCTCTGTAGTGTAGTCTGTAATTCTCCTGCTGCAATATACACTAATACATCTAAAAATTCATTGAAACTTTTACTTGTCCTATAAGTAAATTGTAATCCAACATCATTTTCACTCTATATGTCAAAAAATTCCTTAAATTCTTCCACAGTTCCATGCCAAATTAAGAACAAATCATCTATGTATCGTAACCACATAATCACTTTGTCCATATATTTATCATTGTCTTGACTCCAAGCTATGCGTCTCTCCCACCACCCCATCGTGAGATTCGCATAGCTTGGAGAAAAGCTGTACCACAAATTTGTAAATCTTATGGTTGAACCGAAAAATATTATTATTGAGACACAGTTCTATCATCTCCAATAGCATCTCAGAATGTTTTAAGAAATGAATGCTTTTTTGCCACAAAAAGAATTTCACTGCGTTCATCCCCACTTGGTGTGAAATTGAGGTGTATAGTGAGACCACATCTGTCGTTACCAACAAGTAATCAGACTGCCACACTACACCATCTAATGCCCTTAGAAAATCTCCTGCATCTTGTATATATGAGCGAATGGTGAAGACAGAGCCTGGAACTTAATTGTTGTGAGTTATGATTGTGTAATCTAAGTGTGTGGAAACCACAGCTGTGGGACTTGAAATATGACTAATTTTCCATTTCTTGCTGACACCAACTGCCAGTGTAACCTCTAAGCCTGTGACATGTAAATAAAAGAGCAAAATGTACACTAATAAAAGCACCCATGTCGTGGGATAATGGATATACGTTTATTTTTATGGCTGGAAAAAAAAAAAATATAGAAAACGTATAACATTTCATCTTGTCCAAGGGATAGAACATTGCATAAATCACCTTTCACTGTATAAAAATCCACTTGTCCCATTTGATGCCATGCTGAGGGATAAGTAAGCCAACATTCTCATATCACAGCTCTGATAATTTCCTCTTTGAATATGCCAGGATTCGTCCTAATTCAGGGTTTGGATTGTAGCATGGCCCTCATTATGCCACATATCAGATAATGCCTAATACTAACCCTACCAGTGAATATTTCAGTATTTACCAGCTCAGCCTGAATGGCCTCCATTAAAGGCAGCTTTTTATTTACAACAGGGTTCTGAAGTTGATGGGATTTTTGATATGCCAAAGTTCTTGTTATACCAGAGTTCTTGATATACCATTGTTCTAACTGTACCATTGCTCTCTTTAGTTTCTAGGGAAGCGTCTTATGAAATGCTATGGCGAATTAGTTTTAAGCATTTACTCGATTTTTCTGAAATTTTACTGTAAATTACTTAGAATGTATTTGCAGTCCAGTGCCAATTGAGAAACACCGAGAATACTCGCAGTCTGACCTTCCCCACTTGAACACAGTGTGTAATTCTTGGGCAAATCACTTAATCTCACTGTGCCTCATTACTCTTGTTTATCGTAACTGTGTGCCAATTCCTAGGCCAATGACTGGTTTACATTTTACAACTAGTTGAACACTGCAAGGTATTATCAGAGTCAAAATGATATGGGCTCTATTCTGGAAGTTGTTTAAGCATGTAAACTTTGCTTACACATGCAGGGTTGGTTTTGAACTCGAAAAAGGATTTACTCTTGAAGATTTTTGTGCAAACAAATCTATTCACAGTGGCCAAAAGGAAGTGGTAATTCCAAGACTGCAGTGCCCTGGGAGTTTGTGAACATACAGACTTGCATGATTAAGGCATTCATCAAATTCTCTCCAATCTACTTCCTCCATCAAAAAAGTGTAGCAAGTAAAACATTTCCAGGGTGCTAAGGGACCACTCTCACCAAAAATGAAGGAGGGAAAGGATTTGCTCCATAGGGGAAAATATTTTTTAACTGGAGAAATAAATAGTTTAACGAACATATGTCTACTTACTTTGCAGGTTTTCATGTGGGCAGATGCACATGCATCTGATGTAAAATTCACAACGCTTGCTAGTACTATGTTTTCTAGATCTACTTCTATATTCTTGTGAATTCCTGAAGTCATAACTAATGCAAGGTCATGGAAATTTATTGTTGCTCATATTGTTACCATTAATTATTTTATATTGATTCTCCTTTATTAATTATTTTCAAAATTCTGAAACGCATCAAACATTTTTTTCGTTGATTCCTCAGAGACTTTATTTTTGAAGTTGTCCTTTTAAGTTACAGAATAGATTAACAGAACTGCCTGTGAGTTTAGTCTTTTTTTTATTTTTTATTGCTAAATATTATTTGTACGCTTTCTATATTGCAAACAGTCACCAATCTTGTGTTGTGGGTGGGGGGCATGGCCAGTAACCATCAATAATTATTCGGCATGCGCTGCCCCTGTGAATGTTGGTAGGTCGTACTGCTTGCCTCCCAAACCAAGCGGCGTGATGGGGGCCCCTGTCCACAGCTGCTGCGGCACAGAACACAACCGGAGAACACTGTGCAGCCGGGCCTGGTGGGAGGCATTAAGATGGTGGCCAACAGTAAGTGAGGGGAGAAAGATGTTGAACTACTGCGGGATCCCTGATTAGACTCTGGCTGCAGATGCGGGGGGAAAGTAGATGGGGCTTGGTTAGCCTTGTGGCAGGTGTGGCCACAGACTGTGAAGCTGGCCGATAAGGGGCGCCCCAGGGTGGGAGTGGAGGTGTCCGTCATCCACAAAGACCTGTGTATAGTAATGGAACATATGACTGAGTTGGAGACTAGGGTTTCATCTGCAGAGGACAGCCTCAGGAGCCCTGAAACCTGACTTTGTTGAACTCAGAGAGTTAGCTCTCTGGCTCTAACAACACACTGAAGATACAGAAGTGGTGAAACAACCTACACCTGGGGGAATCCATGAGGGCTTGGAGGGTAACCATTCAAATTAATTCTTCAAATGGTTTCAGACAAGGGTTCCGGAAGGCAGCCAGACCCCAGTGTTTGGTCATTGAGCTGGTCCACAGATTTTGTGCTTATTGACTACCGTCGGGCGCCTTGCATATACTCCTCAACGATGCAGACAGAGATACCATCTTAGCGGCATCTTGTCCACTAGATTAAATAGACAGAATCCTCTCTGTCAGAGGGGGACCACCTAGGGGAATGACCGGGGACACCAAGGTACCCCTGAGAAATATCAATGTGGAGGTAGATGTTCTTCATCCCCTCTCCCCCTCCCCCTCCAGGGCCCTACTCCCCGATAGCTGGTTTACTGTGTGGACTGGCTGGCAGTAGGAGAAAGGAGGGGGACTGGATGACATGATGGAATACATTTAGCCTTGAAGCACTAACTGAGACGATCCAAGTATGAATCACAATTGGGGGGAGGGGAGCATGAAAATAGATGTCCTTGTTAAAGTAAGGGGTAGGTTGATTGATTTGTTGGCCCACTCCTGCATTGTTGTGGTGTTTTTAAATGTTGTTGTGGAGCTTTGAGTTATTGGACGACCAATACTTCCATTCTAGAAGTGTGGGAGGGGGAGCTGCTTGTGTGGGGGGGGGGGCAGTTTAAGGTCCCTTGGTTGTGGAAGTTTGATGTTCTGTCTTGTTAACTCCACCGGAAACACAGTTGTAGTAACAGGGGAAGGAGACCCAAACAGCCGCAATGGGACATTAGGGCCAGGAGCATTGCCCAGATCAGGGGTCATGGAGGGTGGGGGTGAGGGGTTGGTAGCGGTGAAAAGCCTGTCACGTCTCAGTCCCCACTCTTCTCCCCGGCAGCCTCGGGAGGCCCCAATCAGAAGGGACAAATGGTGCAATGTACAGTAGGTGATACGGACCTCCTCACACTGCTATTGTGAAATGTCAACGGCCTGTCAAACAAGATTGAAGAGTGGTGGTCACACAGTATATTAAAAGATATGTGCCGGACCTGACATTTGACCTCTGTCTTTGACCCCTAGCAAATATGACCAGATAAATACAGTATTTAAAGACATCCGTATTTATTGCTTGAACTTTCATGACCCACAAAAATCAGCTCGCCACCCACTAGTGAGTCACGGCCCACAGTTTGGGAAACACTGCTCTAAACAGCTTAAATTTCATTCCTAAAATGGCTTGGCTACCAAGTGATTTATTTTTTTCCAAAGAAGTCTTAAGTTAAACCATCTCTTTGTAATGATCTTTGACTTTTCCAAAATGTCAGACAGAAAACCAGCCATTAATTCAAGTATGTCTGGAGTGCTGAAATCCTATGACCCAACACCCAGGATGTAATGTTTTCCGTCAACTACCGAAAGTTTTCATGTGTATTTTGTCCACGGTACCAAAAGACCCAAACCCCCGCAGCAAGAACGCTGTGGCTGACAATTTACAGTATGTAATGTGATTGTAGGAAAGAGGGTTGTCTGCTGCTAAAGGTATGTGTGCAGCTACACGCCTAATAGGATCACAGTTTATAGATGTTTTGCCAGTGCAAAACCTTTACAGTTTGGGTGGGCGTGCTGAGGAAAACCGGTGAGCTGTATGATCAACTTGCTTTACTGACAGATGTCTGTACAAAAACGTATACACATGTTTGCAAAATTTTACAACTTGAGGCTATGTGAAATAATCCCAGAATGTTTTTTTTTTTAATGACAAATGTTTTTATAGTTTTTAAAAACACGAAATTTGGGCAATGCTGTCATGTAAAAAAGAGCTGCATTGCCCATGACGGAGAGAGGTAATCGATCCACGTCACCGCAAATCCTCCTGTAAATAATGTCCAGATTCCGCTAAATAAACTACAGCAAGAACGCACCTGGTATGCCACCACTTCCCGTCTGTCAAAGACGTGGCAAGACTGGAGGGGGCAGATTTGTGGGAGAATTGGGCTCCAGAGACAGAAAGACACTTCTCATAATAAGTGTGTATGCCCCGCCTCCTCTAACTAGTCCTTGATGCGCTGGGTGGTACTGTAGTGGAGACAGCAGCTGATCATTATAGAAAAATGTAATATCTCCTATTTGCACAGTGGGATCTCTGGGTCACGTGAGGCTCAGTGTGAAGGAATAGAGGAGGTGGGTGGAAGTTGACCATCTGGGATTTGAATAATGCTGAGGTAGTTTCAGAACTCTGTAGAGCCCACACCGTTTTTTGAAGACCATATCAGCACAGTGGACCACCCAGAATGGTATGGGAAGCCTTCAAAACAGTGCTGGGAGACCAGACCCAAAACTTCATCTTGCGCAGCAAAAGGCACAGGTGGGAGCGCCTCATAAAGCTTGAACAGAAAATTCAGGCAATGGCAGAGACATACCAAACTACCAAAGACCAGGTAACATGGGTCTGCCTGGAGGCCCTTTGTACAGAATACCATGCCCTCATGCATGACCTTACGAAACCGCAATTCCTGCCGATGCACCGGAAACTGTATGGGGTGGGAGACGAGGAAGGTCACTTTCTGGCGTGGCTCAGCAGAACAGAGAATACAAGCAGATGGGTGAGTGAGCTAAAGATGTCGGACGCCTTTCTGCATAGTCACTAATGGTGAGAATTTGGAGGAATTTGCTATACTATCGGAGCCCGTACGGCATACAGGTGGTGTTTTATAAGCTGTCGGTGGTGGGGCTTCACCTACTGGCAGTGTTTGGTGGAGGTGCAGCTTGTGGGTAAGCTCCTGCCAGCCCACCGTAAATGTTCTGCCCAAACCAGGGAAACCTCGTGCCTTGTTTGCTTTGTACAGACCAATTTCCCTCCTAAACATGGAGGCTAAGATCCTAGCTAAAATACAGGTGCGCTGGCTAGTGAGGGTCATTCCCGATCTAGTGCCCATGTGTCAGGGGGGCTCTATGCCAGGAAGAGCTACCTGACAGAACCTATGTAGGCTTCACAGTTGGCTGGACTACATCAGTCATACACAAGAGCCCCTGGCCTCGTTTGCACTCAATCTGGAGAAAGCCTTTGGCTCCATCAGCTTGCACTACATCTTCCTGGTCCTGCGAAGACTGAGTTTTGGCCTGAAATATTGCAGCTGGGTTAGATTGCTGTTAGCCGCCCAGTGACAAGGATGAGAGTGAATGGGGTTCGCTCATGGGCATTCCAACTGGAGCAGGGGACGCAGCAGGGCTGCTCCCTGTCGCTGCTCCTGTTTGCACTGACTGGAGCTGCTGATGAGCTTTCCATGACTCACGGCAGACGTAGTGAGCTTCTCAGAGGTGATGGGTGAGCCAGAGAAGGTGTCACTCTATACTGACAACGTACTGCTCTATCTGGCAAAGATGGTGACCTCCCAGCCGGTAGTTCCTTTGTGCCCCTACGCAAAGATACCTCCCTCACCCAGCCCCCCAAAACCTTGCAATGTCCTACAAGCTAGCATCACTTAGTCACCTCTTCTTGCCCTTCATACCTGCTTAGCAGCTTAATTCTTTAAGTTCTGAAATTCCTTACCCATATTGTTGGTCCTATTCTCTAATGAGACATTACAGTAGTCCACATTCAACGACTTCAGGATCTGGACGATGAGCGTCTCTTCTGCCTTTGAAAGAAAGACGATGTTAGACTGTAGTTGCTTGGTGAGATCACTTTAACTAATGTCATCCAGTGTTAAGTCAGAGTCCAACACACCACAAAGGTAATTGCTTACCTTGTAATCTGAGGCATCAGGACCCAGACTCGTTTGTCCATATAGATGACAAGATTCAATTATATTGATGTTTTGTGGATGGTTCGAGTCCTTGCCTACCAACTTCCAGGTTGCACAGGGCAGGGCCTCCGCCTCTCCAGCTGAGATACCCTGTGCAGTGACACAGGGTTTGTTGGGGGAGCAGTTTAACATCTACGTGAAACCCTTGTGGGAGATGATAGATGCTCAGTATTCCTGTCCCACCCTAGCTGAGAAGAGATGTAGCCGCACCCTAGGCTCTTAACAGAGGGTACTGTTGAGATAGTACACGTGACACTTGCTCTAAAGAACATACAAAGATTTTGAGTCTGTTTCCATCGCATCACTACTTAATTTGATGGATTTGAACTGCAAAATATTGTGCATGGAAATGTTTAAATTAATCAGAACCATAGCTAGTTTTGCTAGCGCATTCCTTTCCAATGGACAAATCAACATTGGTCATAGCTCTGAAGCAGGAGCAGGCAAGCATACAGTGCCATGCCACATACGCTCTAACCATTTACACAAGCAGTTCCCTTTTTTTTTTTTTGCTATGTGTGTCATCCTATGGCACCCAAGGCATTTTGCTTAGTAGATAGATGGTGGCGGGCAAGAATTAAATTGATCTGAACAACTGGCAATTACTCTAGGGTCATTCCATTTTATCGCAGTTGTGTCGTCACAGAAGAAATCAACTACGTGCAAATCAGCCGTACGGTGGGTGACCCTGTATAATTACTGCACACCATTTGAATTCTGTATTTTCCAAGAGGCTCATTTGGAGGATGATGAGTGGTTATCGTATCGAAACTGGGCAATGAGGACGTTAGGTGGGTATCCAGTGGAAGATGGTAGCAGTTTGTAAATGTTCAACAGCTGACTACGCATAGTATCAATGTATGGTGTGTGTACTATCATTAATGGTATTTGTTGTGCTAGGAGCTACTTTAAAAATATACATTTATAATTTCAGAGATTACCATAAGAAGAGAAACACTCTCAGTGCTCTCCGGAAGAAAACACTTGAGAAAAATCCTGATGAGTTTTACTTTAAGATGACCAGTGCAAAGCTCCAGGTAGGTATCCGCTTTGACATTTTTAGGCAGATGTGCCCGTTTCTGCAAACGGTTTAGGGACACTTAAAGTGTAACGTAGACTGGTTTGTTTCAGGGTTTTCAGTATAGACTTGCTAGTTCATCATCAAAAGCTAGTTTGGGTCTCAGTAAGTTAATTAGCCTTGCAGAGAGCTGGGAATGCTTGTTCCTAAATGTGGTATAGGTAATGTGGAACATCACCCATAAAATACTTCTACATTTTATTTTACTTTTTAACCTGTGCTACGCCAGCTGTTCGACTTTTAGAAGCCGTGAGTAGTCTCTGTTATGCCTTGTGGCTGATTTATTTCACACCACAAAGCAAACATTTCCAAAATCCGAGCAGGAGGGGTTGAGTCAGTCCTTACACTGACTTGCAGCAGTGACCTCTAGAACTGCGATGGACCCTTTTGACATTTCTCTTTCTCCTATTCCTTGGTCTTTTGGATTGGGCGACGCCTTCAGCTTACTCCAGCATGTAGAAAGCGTGGCGAAAACGCTGTCTTGTGCGCTTTGAGCAGCTATGCTTTATTTTTATTTTTTAACTTTCACATAAAAAAAACTTACAAAATGCTAAATAGCTGATATTTCTTGTTTTTTAACTATGCTTTACTAAATCAAAAATAGAAAAATGTATTTTTGAAATGATTGGTTAAAAAACAGTTTCGTCCTGCACTACCAGTTCGTGTATTTATTGATTGCTTATATAATGAAACCGAAAGGAAATCTCTCCCCACCCTCACTATTGTTTTCTTATTTTTTTTTATTTGTACGGATATAACAAGTGGTCACAAGGTTTTGAGAGTGGGAATTGTCTTAAATATATTCAAGCTGTCGTCCTTCTGGGCACTTTTAATGTTGAGAAATGACCTATTTGACTCGCAATAGCCCTCTTTAATTGAAACTTTCTTTCTTTAGGATGGAGTTCATGTGATTAAGCAACCGGTGGAGGAAACTACAGAAGAACAGCTGAAAGTGATGAGGACACAGGATATTAAGTATGTGGAAATGAAGAGGGTTGCCGAGGCTAAGGTGAGAACTTTTAGGACATAATGTTTACTATGTATTTGTGACCACATAGTACTTAAACAATATTTAACAGGCCATTTGGGAAAATCCTTCTATCTATAAGGTTGTATTGTTAGCAGTAGTCACTATGCATGTTTTCAGTGAGTGAGATCTAGGTTTGCCACTTGTCCTGTGGGGCTGTCTCTGTAAGGGTGTGGCTAGTTATGGCCCTGGGTATTCGGCTTAGCATGTATGCAGCGAGCCATCGGGCACAACATGTAAACATCCAGTCCTTCCTGTGTGCGTTCCCCAAGGTGAGAATGTGGCTAAAGAGCATCTGTAAAGATATAGGTCACAGACTAAACTATCTTAAAGCGCTGGGCGTGGATGACCTGTCTTCAGTAAACACTTAGTATGGGGGTGTAGGGCATTTGTCCCTCAGTATGTGCTTGGCTCCAGAATATGAATTCCTAGTTCTCTGCTAGTAGGTCAATTGCCCAGTTCGTATGCTTGGCCTATTCTGTGGATCATCCTGTCTCAAATTGGCTTGACCCAGTGAATGGATTTCCCATCCATCGAGATTTACTCTTGTCAATGTATGTTTTACCAGTTCTCTACATCTGTGCACCTAATGTCTGCATGGTCTGTCTTGGGGATTTACTCAGTCCAAGGGAATAACTAGCTAGACTTTTTAATTTGTGCTTGGTTCACGTTATGGTGGAATACCGCCTAATTTGTTCTTGATCCAGAGTATATACTTCCAAGATTCTGGTTATGTAGGTGACCCAGGGTATGGTGTACCCTGTGTTAGTTATGTATAGGGTAAATGTTTTGGACTGCCCAGTGTTTGGTATGCTGTCTAGCTATGGTATGGACTACTCCAATTTTGGTTACATATCTGGCAAAGGGCATGAACTGCCTTTTTCCGTTAGGTTTGTGGCCCAGGGTACGGACTGCCATGTTTGTGGTTATTTGTGTTGCCCACAGTGTGTCTAGCCGAGTGTTTGGTATGCAGTTGACCCAATGAGTTGAGAATATATAGAGACATAATGGACCTTAAGTGTAGGTGTTCAGTCCCAGCAGATATTAAGCCTCCTGCCACGAAAATGTACTCAAAAGAGATCTAAGTAAGTACGTCTTGAAATGTGCTTGGCCCATGGCATGAGTCACCAGACCCCAGTAAATGTCTAGCCTGTCGTATGATTGAGCCATTCCCTGTTCATACTTGCCCCATGCCCGAGTTGGCAAGCCTTGCCTAGGGTGTAGGCTACATCTGTGTAGGTTACCCTCTGTGAGTGAGCAGTCTGATTACTGGCTCTCCTTGCAGACACCGTTCCCATTCTTTGGGGAAAGTAGACATTCTGGGTACTTCCTCTGTACATACAACACCAAACTCC
The DNA here is from genome assembly GCF_031143425.1 of Pleurodeles waltl. Lineage (NCBI taxonomy): Eukaryota > Metazoa > Chordata > Amphibia > Caudata > Salamandridae > Pleurodeles > Pleurodeles waltl. The sequence continues at coordinate 955,049,861 of NC_090440.1, read as the reverse complement.
AAGGACGTCCTTGTGGTGATAGAATTTGTGTGCAGGGGATAGAGAGATGCAAAGCACTGTCTCCACTTTTTCAAGCCTGTACCTCATTTCTTAGGAGGTTCTGGGCGATGGGTGAAGTGGGCTCAATATTTACAGTGCTTCAGGTGTGTGTGGTGTTGCGGTTTCAAAAATACACAGGTGATAAGGAGCGATCTTCTGCCAATGTTGGTGGTTTAGAGATAGTTTGATTTAAAGTGAACCACTATTCCTGCTTAAGATTGCATCGTAATATATATAGATATTTTATACAAGGCATAAGTTAGTGTTCGTCAAGAACAAATTTACGAGGCAAAAGTGACTTGTGAAGTTCGATCAAGTGCTGGAAATCCATTGCCTATTACTTCCAGAGAAGGGTGTTCCATTCGCTACATGCCGGACTCCAACACCCTTATTTACATTTCAGCGTCAAACATTTGCAGGGACTCAGGTATCCGCTTCTCTGAGGACTTAACGTAAGTAGGCACAAGTGATAGCGGGGGCTTGACTGGTTTATGCTCCAGCATGATCAGTCTGAACTGGGGGAGGAATATACTGTGAGTGCAGACTACAGTTTGCATCCTTACAGCCAAGTACTGCACTAACTGAACTAGCCACTGAACTAGCCCACATTCTGCCTGCAGGGCCGTGCTACAATCAAAATGCAAAGATTTTGACATTGCATCAAGAGTCTGATCGTAAGACAGGCCTTGACTGGAGAAAGGTCACAATCCTTGTATAGTTCGGATTTGAGCCTAAACCTGCTTCAATTGAGGTTCAGCCCCCTCTTACTTATGTTGCACTCAAAAATATCAGGTTACAAATGTATGCCACCGTAAGCAGCAGCGAACTATGAGGTACATAACGCCAACTGAGTAAACTGGATTATCTGTGTATCCCTAATAAAGCGTTTGTATTGCAAAATGCTGGTGGGGGTGTTTCGTGTCACGCAGTTCTGTTAACGTGTTGTTTTGTTTTTTTCTTTTATGGCGTAAATTGTTCTTTCTGAAAGTAATACCGCAATTTCCAAGGCGTCATCTCTGGTAATGCGTGAACACTGAGTTTGTATTGATACGTTGCTGCCATCTACTGGCAAACTGCTGTTATGGTACCAGTTTGATAGGGAATCTAGAAGGATCAACGAGAGCCAACTATTTTGTTGCTTTTTTTGGCAACCTTTGTTTATTGAGGTTACACATTTTCAGATGCAGGCACGCTGTATTATAAGGAGGATCTGCATATCTACAGTCATGATTGTATGCAGGGTACAATGATGCAAGTGATGTTTTCCAAGGTTACAAAATAAAAATAAGAATCACAAAAGAGTAAGATAAATTTACACTGAGCATGGGATGGAAGATTAGGGCACTTCAGGAGGCGATTATTGCGACTAGTCTACCCATGGAAGTGTTACTGACCGATTCCTGTATTTGAGTACTTGAATATTTACTATATATATTTTCTCATAAGATAGGTTTCCATGACTTCTCAGACATGGGCACACACATGGTCAAATGAGGAGCGCATCCCTTCATTTGAGGGCCTCTCTAGTCTTGAGTGAGAGGGAGTTTTATGCAGGGCACAACATTTCTCGTAAATTACAAGGAATCTGGTATGGTAGCAGCTGCCCACACGCTCCTCTTCCTTCTTTGAGCCAGTTGCGGGCTAGCTGTGTCCCCATTATGTGTCTGCTCACTGTGGCATGGGTCTTAATCTAGTGGTCCGTGGTCTGGTCTAGTGAGCCGTGGGTGCAGCATCAAGCTTCTCGCACCCACAGGAGTGTTAATGCAGTGGCAGGGCTTTCAATGTTTCATGAAACAGGTTGTGTCTGTGGGAGTTTATAATGATACCCTTATGGGTTCACACCTTCCAGCTCTGGGGGTGCAGGATAAACCACTCATGGCTGCTATTGTGGCAATTCCTCAGTTCTATACCCATTGAAACCCACAGATGTGGTGCTGCCTGTGGTGCTGATATATAGGTCTTCTGTTTATCTCGATTTGCGTACACGCAGGGGATGGTAGTCTAGTGCATTCTAGCCCTGCTGTTGGGTGGGGTTTTTAGCAATGCTTGGTCTCTGACTCATTGGAAGACTCTCAATGGGGACATGTGGTCTAGTTCATTTGCAGACTGTGGATCTGATGGAGCTTGTTCTAATGCATACTTCCCCTTGCGTGACTGCGGGCAAAATATTGAATCCCCCTGTGGCTACAGTCCCATATATGCCATCATTTAGCAGCACTCAAAAATGAGGAAATGGCAATCTGATGCCTGGAAATGTGACAGAGGTGATCACAAGTTTTAACTGGACCTATAAGGTCAGTGTTTACGTTTTGCTCGCAGACGTGTATAGCCTGAGATAAAATACAGCAAATTGTTTGGGCAGATCTCCATTTAAAGTGTCAACCTATCAGTGAGTTTGCTGCAGATCACTAGTGACACTTTGTTACTTGGTTGTGCTTCCCTGGAAATTACAAGCAAAGAAGGAGGTGTTCTTTTATTTATTTATGTTTTACTTTCTGTTTATTGAGGTATAGACATCTTTTCTTCCTATTGTGAGATCTAAATGAGCTTCTGTCATCAGTGAGAACGCCGACAGATTTAGTGCACAGTTCAAGTGTTGCTGCCTTGCTACACTTTAGTTGGGTGTTTGTACACGAAGGCTGTGGCCGTCATCCTATTGGTCACTTTACTGAAAAGCCCTTTTGGAAGATTTTCTCTTATGACCTGCTAGTGTAGGGTACATTCTGGCTAAAGGACTGTTTGCTGCTGTCAGAGCTCATTTTCGGTGAACATATCACACAGAGCGTGTATGTACAGTGCCTGCAGTATGGACGTTTTGAATCGTTCAGGTATGTGAGCTCAGTAGAATATTACAGGATAGAAAGACCGTTGGCACAAGTTGGTGCTAAGGGTTCTGTATTCATAGTGTAGGAGCACTGCTGACAAGAGAGTGACATATGGTACAGGCCGAATGTAACATTTGTTTGTCTAGGCTTGACTGAAGCCACGTGCTTGAAACAAGAAGTTCTTTTGAAGATGTACCCTCTTGTTGAGTCAGACTGGGAATGGGTTTCTGGAATATTTTGTTGTAGTAGCCTGAGTTCATACAGTGGACATTTCAAGACGTAAAGGTGGCATGATAGTTAATTTTCACAAGGACGTTTGGTCATTCCTCACATGAGAAGTCTACTGAGAATTGATTGTTTTTGTGCACATTGTATCCAGTGGAGCTGTTGATTTCGCTAGTGTGTCCTCTGTCCAGGTACACTGCCTGATGGAGTAAGTGAAATGTCCATGCCTGCAACCCTGCACCTGAAAGAGCTACATCAGATCGTATATGTCCCCATGCAACTATCAGATTCTCGCACAATAAGGAATAGAAGTGGTGATAAATCTGTTGAACATATGAGGAAACATGATGACTGATTAATTTAACACCTCATCTCGCGCCCAAACACCAGAGATGGTCACAGTGATTACTCCTGCTACACTTAAACATGGAGTTTCCTCCTTGAATAAAGGTATGGTGGGGACTTCAGGCAGCATTCATGGGAAATCCCCAAAGTGGGTATCCCACCTCACATGTAACCAAACACTCACATGCAGCAAATATACGTGGGAACGAGTGGGTCAATTTATAGCTGCCGAGGATCTACCGGTGAGAGCCAGTGGTCTCCCATTGGGAATCCAGTGAAAACGACTGGTGTCCCCTCCTCCCCACTAGAATCAGCTGCCACCAACTGTTGGTAGTGGTATAGAATGGGTATGAGGATGGTAGTAATACTTTAGGTGTATCCCTAAAGTAAAACCCTAACAGAGTGGAGCATCCAGTTAGCGTTACATGCCTTAATCATGTAATGCACTTGTACTAGAAGATAAACCAGGTCTGTCAGTCTGTAAGAATGTGGAACATGTTGTCACATGGATGTGTGCTAGGGACCGTCAACGCTGCATAAACCCTGAATGTGTGGGATATGTTAAGGACATCTTGGATTGGAGTGAGGTGAACAGTCAGGATGACTTGAGAAGATTTTAAGCTAAAGTTGAATGTCGCTCGTGTAAAATATGAATAGCTGGTTTCTGTAGCACACAATACAGCAGTTGTGCCATTCTAAAGCACTGTAAATAACAAGTGTTACTATTAATTGAAAGGCGGAGTTTACTCTGTTGGTTATAGAGACCATGGCCTACAGTTCATTTATAGATGTAAACTGTGGGTGCTTACCTCAGAGCTCCCTTTTGGAGTAGATGTCATAGGGACTCAATCTGCAGAGTGAAAATAATTGGTGATACTACAGCGCACTGGATGTATAGGGATACAGGGAACTGAAACCTTCTGCAAAAGATGTTTCTATTTGCAAGGCCTGAGGAAACCTATTCATGGTTGTAATCTTGAAACCCACCGGAAGTAAGGGTAGACAGGAGAAAGAATGGTGCAGTATTAAATATTCTGGAGATGTTTACGTGGACGAATTCACACGGGTGATTGTGAGGCAGTAAATGGTGGACAATAACTGCTTGTAATGTGGTGGCTTCAGGACCATAGTGAGATCAGATTATTAGTCCTGGAGTAGGTTGTGTGGGTCCAGAGTGGCTCGAATGGTGACCTGAATCTCAGTTTGCAGAAGATGGTAACTGTGAGGCATGCTATAAGTGAATAGCTGGTCAGCACAGGGAGTGTAAGATGTGACCTGTTGAAAGTGGGAAGATCTGACTTTTAAGAGAAGGGGAGTGGTTTTAGTTGTGTGGTGTGGAGTATTAGAGACTGGACTTTTGATGGAAGATTTTTGATTGTGGATATGGAGAGGATGTACTCACAATGGAAGTGACTTTTAAGGATAAGATGATAGTTGCATGATCCTGTGAATGAAGGAATAGTTGGGAAAGACTCCTAGAGATCAAAATGATGGAACAAGAGTGGAGTGGGTATGAGTCTTATATAGGATAGGTTGACTTTCGATCTTCCCAGAGATGTTTTTTTAAAATTGCAATTGGCCTTCTTAGCCTGCATTTATTGGTTTGATCTGCTATAAAGAGTTTTGTGCTATCACTGCTGCCTTAGAAGAAAGTATAGAAGCCGTGCTATGTCTTTTTGTGTTGAATTCACACTTTTACAGAAGCAATAAGGACAGGAAATGGCATTCACTTCACTGATTTTTTTCAGCTTGTTTGGTTGCTGTCATTCTAGAAGCACCAAGAGGTAGATTGCTTGGATTGGGGCAAGTTTACTTTCAGACATGGTTTTGTTGAAGAATATTGCTATTCACAAAACACTTAATTAACTAAATGGTGATGGTTTTCCGTTGACTACTAAGTAAGTTGCAGTTTTTTCCCATGACAGGCACACAGTCAGTATATGGCTTTACATAGTGTGTGCTACAGCCAACTTGCTCGAATGGCAGACAGGACACTACAATAATGTGATTGTAAGGTGGCTTATGGGCGCCACGATAAAAGCTGTCAAAAGGTAAGGGAGAATGGTAAAATTAAGACCAATCAAATCAAAAACATTTATAAAGCGCGCTACTCACCCGTGAGGGTCTCAAGGCGCTAGGGGGAAGGGGTTACTGCTGCTCGAAGAGCCAGGTCTTGAGTTGCCTCCAGAATGCGAGGTGGTCCTGGGTGGTCGTGAGGTTGGTGGGGAGGGATTTCCATGTCTTGGCCGCCAGGTAGGAGAAGGATTTCCCACCTGCCGTGGTGCGGCGGATGCGAGGGACGGCGGCGAGTGCGAGGTTGGCAGAGTGAAGCTGACGGGTGGGCGTGTAGAAACTGAGGCGACGGTTGAGGTATTCGGGTCCCTTGTTGTGGAGGGCTTTGTGTGCGTGGGTGAGGAGCCGGAAGGTGATCCTTTTGTTGACGGGAAGCCAGTGCAGGTGTCTCAGGTGGGCGGAGATGTGGCTGTTGCGGGGTATGTCGAGGACGAGGCGGGCGGAGGTGTTTTGAATTTGCTGCAGGCGTTTCTGGAGTTTAGACGTGGTTCCTGCGTATAGGGTGTTGCCGTAGTCCAGGCGGCTCGTGACGAGGGTGTGGGTCACGGTCTTTCTGGTGTCGGCGGGGATCCAACGGAAGATCTTTCGGAGCATGCGGAGGGTGAGGAAGCAGGAGGATGATACGGCGTTGACTTGTTTGGTCATGGTGAGAAGAGGGTCCAGGATGAATCTGAGGTTGCGTGCGTGGTCTGAGGGGGTTGGTGCAGTGCCAAGGGCCGTGGGCCACCAGGAGTCGTCCCAGGCGGACGGGGTGTTTGCGAGGATGAGGACTTCCGTTTTGTCTGAGTTCAGTTTCAGATGGCTGAGTTTCATCCATTCTGCGACGTCTCTCATTCCATCTTGCAGGTTGGTCTTGGCGCTGGTGGGGTCCTTGGTGAGGGAAAGTATCAGCTGAGTGTCGTCGGCGTAGGAGGTGATGTTGATGTTGTGTTTGCGTACGATGTCGGCGAGGGGGCTCATGTAGACATTGAAGATAGTCGGGCTGAGCGAGGAGCCTTGTGGGACGCCGCAGATGATCTCCGTGGGGTCTGAGCGGAAAGGTGGGAGGTAGACTCTTTGGGAGCAGTTGGAGAGGAAGGAGGTGATCCAGTCCAGGGCCTGTCCTTGGATCCCGGTGGAGCGGAGGCGGGATATTAGGGTTCGTTGGCAGACGGTGTCGAAGGCAGCCGAGAGGTCGATGAGGGCGACTGTTTCTCAGTTGTCCATCAGAGTTCTGATGTCGTCTGTGACTGAGATGAGGGTGGTTTCTGTGCTGTGATTGGCTCGGAATCCGGACTGAGAGGGGTCGAGTAGGTTGTTGTCTTCCAGGAAGTTGGTAAGTTGCTTGTTGACGGTCTTCTCTATGACTTTGGCGGGGAAGGGGAGGAGCGAGATGGGACGGAAGTTCTTCAGGTCGCTGGGGTCCGCCGCAGGTTTCTTCAGTAGGGCGTTGACTTCTGCGTGTTTCCAGCTCTCGGGGAAGGTGGCAGAAGCAAACGAGCTGTTGATGATGGTCTGGAGATGCGGGGCGATGATGTCGTCGGCTTTGTTGAAGATAAAGTGTGGGCAGGGGTCCGAGGGGGCACCGGAGTGGATGGAGTTCATGGTGGCTTTGCTCTCTTCCGCGTTGATGTGAGTCCAGGTGTTGAGGGTGATGGTTGGGGTTGTAGGTTCTGTGGTGGTTGGCTGGGTCTGGTGTCCGAAGCTGTTGTGTAGGTCGGTGATCTTACGATGGAAGAAGGTGGCGAGGGAGTTGCAGAGGTCTTGTGAGGGCGTGATGGCGTTGGCGTTAGGGTTGGAGAGCTCTTTGACAATGTTGAAGAGTTCTTTGCTGTTGCGAGTGTTCTTGTCCAGTCTGTCTGTGAAGGAATTTCTTTTGGTGGTGTTCGCGGGTGGCGTTCTTGAGGGCAGACATGTTATCTGCGGTGTGGTTCTTGCGCCAGGCTTTCTCGAGGGTGCAGCAGTTTTTTTTAGATTCCTTGAGGGTGTCTGTGAACCAGAGAGGTTTCTTGGTGTTGGTCTGTCTTGGGAGGCGTCTGAGGGGAGCGAGGTTGTCTGCGCAGTTGGTGATCTAGTGCGTGAGGCTGAGGGCTGCGTCGTTTGGGTTGGTGGAGAAGGTGGGTTGGTTGTCGCTGAGAGTGGAGCGAAGCTGTTCCGCAGGGATTTTGTTCCACTGTCGGCGCGGGATGGATTGTGTGCGGAGGTGGCGAGTCTCACGTCGGAAGGTGAAGTGGACACATCTGTGGTCGGTCCAGTGTATAACGGAGGAGTGGCTGAAGGTTACGTGGTTGCTGGCGGAGAAGATGGGTTCGAGCGTGTGTCCGGCGATGTGGGTGGGGGTGTTCACCAGTTGCTTGAGACCGAGGTTGGCGAGGTTGTCGAGCAGGGCGGTGGTGTTGGGGTCGTTGTTCTGTTCCAGGTGGAAGTTGAGGTCACCGAGGAGGATGTAGTCCGGCGAGGCAACGGCGTGCGGGGAGATGAAGTCAGTGATAGAGTCGCTGAAGAGGGCGCGAGGACCAGGGGGTCTGTAGATGAGAGTTCCTCTGAGGGTGGTCTTGGGGTCTGTGTGGATCTGGAAGTGTAGGTGTTCGGCGGCAAGGGGGGTGTCTTCTGTGGAGGTGGTGACGTTGATGGAGTCCTTGAAGACGATGGCGATTCCTCCACCGTCTTGGTTGGTGCGGTCTCTCCTGGAGATCTTGTAGCCGTCTGGGATGGCTATGGCGATGTCGGGGGCCGAAGAGGCGTTCATCCAGGTCTGAGTGATTAAGGCGACGTCCGGTGCGGTGGAGTCCAGGAGGTCCCATAGTTCAATGGTGTGCTTGTGGACGGAGCGTGCGTTGATCAGGATGCATTTGAGGTGGTTGTTGTCGCGTGGGCTGGCGGGCGGGGTGGTTTCGCGGTGGAAGGTGAGTTTGCAGGTGTGGCATGCGAAGGGTCCGTGGGTACGTTTCGGGTTGTCTAGGAAGACATGGACAAAGTGGGCTCTGGTTCAGGGCCCCCACCTTTCAATGGAGCTCCTTGTTAGGCTTACGGGACAATCAAGTTTGTCTAGAGTTTTTAAATAACTATGTTGTTTACATACCTTCCTTTTACTTTTATCCAGCCGAGTTCCGTCCCTTACCTGAGAGTCGGTGATGGCCAAAGAAAAATCCCTATTAGATTAGGATTTGGTTAAACATTTTAAAGTGCTTAGGTCCAGCTCAACTTCTCAAGCCTTTGTTTTTATACAGTATGTGCCTCTTACTGTTCAGTAATGATTGGCACTGTGTGCTCCCAGTGCAGTCACAGCTTAGTGTCATAAAACTCTGAATACCAGTCCAACGCAGCAGTGGCCGCGCAGTAAACAAAAGCACCCACTCTATTCCTGAATGGTGCTGACAGGCCAGCTATAGCACACATTGTTGGTAGAAGGCTTGGTCAGACCACTAGTCTTTCTACGTCCCAGTCCAGCGCGAGACTGCTTGCGCCAAGGTAGGACCCACGCGTAGGTCACCTGTCATTGTGCCGTGCAAATCAGCGTTCATTGTACCCTTCATGGCTGCACTGTCCATGTGCAGCCGTTGCTTGGGCAGTGCAGTCAAAGCCCAGGGCTAACGTAGATTCCACTGTAATTTCCAATGGTGTGAATGAGCAGAAGACGCAAAATACATTCAAAATTGTTCCGAACAGGCCCCCAAATTATGTTTGGCCCGAGGGCTCAAAAATACTTAGTGTCCTTGTGGCATTGTGCCCTGGGCTCCGAATAACCTAGCATCAGAGTTTATGGCTGAGGGGCTCGTCGCACACCTGTTGTGACTGCACACCGTGACTGCATAAGTAAGCGCTTCACAACGAGAGCATCTTTAAAAAAAAAAAAAACATCTTGGAACTTGGGATCTCTCTATAAATATATATATATTGGGGTGCCTAGGAAGAGAACTAGGGGCGATGGCCTGCTGTCTCGCCATCTAGAGTGGGGTTAACCCTGTTTTCATGAGTTATGTAAGTTCACACGAAACGGCGTACACCCACAAAAATCCCAGAAGCCACTGTGGCTATTCGTAATATAGTGCAGTGTACCGTATTCCGTGCATATACCCCACGATTAACCCTCTGTATATATTTATTAACACTTTGTAGATTAAAACCTGATACATTGGCCGGGCAGCTCTTATAATTTTCAAGAAATACGACTTTTTCTATAGTTTGTATATTATTTTGTTTTTTGGGACTCGTCACCGTGGCTTGCTCATTGTTATTTGTCTCGCTTGTTCCTGACCGTGACTTCAATTGTTTCTTTTTCTTCTACGATAGAAAATAGAAAGATTGAAGTCGGAGCTCCATCTGCTGGATGCCGAAGGGAAGCAACCCAACAAACACATTTTTTTCTTGGATACAAAGAATGAAGGTATGTTAAACACCGGTTTCTTAAATCCACTCAGTAACTAGCCACTGGCTGGAAGGGAGACCCTCAAGTGGCGTCATGGTGCTGTCGGGGCTGGGCTGTTGATAGATCAGCTGCTCTGGAATGCCAGGAGACCCGATCACAGTTGAATACAGAACGGCGGTAGAAGTCTGTGAGACAGGATCACCCCCTCTTAAACATGTCGGAAGAAGCTACGCTGACATTTCAGCTGCTTTGCTGCTTTCTTATGTAAAAGACATATTTTGCCTCTTGCATAATAATAAAGTGTCACAAAAGAATGATGGACGGAGTGCTGACAATGCAAACACTCACCCCCAGTCACAGATCTGGGTTTAATCCATCGTTCTTTTGCTCACCATGCCACCCCAGTTTGGACCCAGCCATATGCAAATCAGTCTTGACCCTGTTCCCCATGGGAACAGTCCAGCCCGAGCTGCCAGGCCAGGTCTTCCCTGGACTGGAAACAATAGTGGACTCACAACTGCTCCCTGCTGACCCTTGCTTTAGTACTTGCCCCCCAGGGCTAGACCATGGACTACGAGATCTCACAATGACCCCCAGGGGCAACATCTTGCCAACTTCAACCTTGATGCGTCCTTGAACTTGTTCAGATATAACTGTACTTTCTGCCATTCATTGGCAGACTCACCTGTGTTGTGGACACAGATAGGTGTAAACCCTGAAGTTGGAGAGAAGAGACTGGAAAACCACCCCAACACCTCTCTACAGTATAGCTGCTGCGCAGGGCCTAACTGAACCCCTTCCGCAGTACTTTTCTTCATGTCACCACTCTGCTGGTCAGGAAGAGAGTGAATGTCATGGCTATGGCAGAGGAGGTTGAAGAGGACAGTGACAGTGCAGTCTCCGTAGGTAGGGCTTCAGACGGTTCACATAGAACACCCTGTGTCCACAAGTAGCTAACCACAGAAATGTTTTGACTACCTTGTATGGTCCACTCCATTTCTTCTCCAAAGCCCTGCGACAAATAGGCTTCAGCACCAACACCTCCTGACCTTCCTGATAACCCAGGGTGCGTAGCTTTCTGGTCATGCCAGCCCTTCATAAGCTCTTGGGTTGGCCAAAGGCTTCCTTCGCCTAACTCATGTATTGCACCATCAGTTTTATGAAGGCAGTCACATAAACCACCCCATCCTTTTTGTTGAGACTGAGATTCCTTCCCACTTCTTACTAAAGTTGGTGCACCTCGCTGCCGGTGACCATACAGAAATTCAGAAGACTGAATCTGTGGATTCTATCTGTGGGCAAACAAGAGACCTGGCAGGAGAAGATCCCACTTCTTCCTGAGGTTCTCTGATAGAGTTCCTATCATGCTTTTGAGTGTCTTGTTGAACTGCTCCACCAAACTATTGGTTTGTGGGTGGTATACCATGTGGCGGATTGTCTGGTCACACCAGCCTGCTCCCACATCTCTCTTTTGAGGAGAAAAAGTTGGTTCCCCAATCAGAGATCATGGTTACTGGAAATTCAACCCTAGAAAAGATTCTCAGGGAAGCAGTTGCTACCTCCTTTGCTGTTGTGCTTCTCAGAGATATTGCCTTGGGATTCCTGGTGGCATGATCCACCACAATCAAGATATACTTGCTATCTTACAATAGGGGGGGGGGGGGGAGTCAACTGAATCAACAATGCCTATTCCCTCATGCTCAAATGATACATCCACAACTAGTAGGGGGTCCTAATGATGCTTTAGTCCTCTGTCATGACTTTCAGCTCACTTGGCAATCAAGACATGTTCAGTAGAGTCTCCGCGTATCCGTGGCCATTTTAACAGAGGGTCTGACCTATCTTGGGTTTTCTAATGCCCACATGTCCTGCCCAGGGCACTTCATGGGCCAGTGACAACTGGACGTTCCAGGGCACCAATGGAACCACTAGGCTCTTGCTAGACCCTGGCTTAGAATTCACTGGCTCACTGTAAAGTAGGCCATCCTCCAAGCCAACATAGTCCCGGGCACTCCTTTGCTGACTTGTTCCTGGGCTTCCTTGCACAGTCCCACAAGTATGGGGCACTACTGTTCTGCCTTGAGGAAATCATCCCTGGTAAGCCACCCAGCAGCCAGCAGGTCCTGCAGCTCTGCAAGTGACCCAGATTCAAACACGTCTGCTTCGGGAGTCTCATTCTCCTCTCCTTCAGGAACAGCATTAATGAGCTCCATAGTGTGAGCCTTCTTGGAGCCTGCCCTTTCCTGCAGACTACCTTGCCTGGTCCCTTCTAACCAAGAATGTTCTCAGTCTCCTTCTGAGACTGCAGCACATCCTGTGCTCTGGTCGGCACAGCTGACTGTCCAAGCCGTAAAGGCTTCTGGTCCTGGTACTAAGCCAGAGCCAATCAAATACCTTGAGGCAACCAGCACCTTGTTTCGCTCTCACTCCTACATTTACCCTGGTCATATTGCCATTGATTTCTACCTGAACTTGGGTAAGCGAGTATCCCATGTTCTTGTTCACCAGTGGCTACCACATTTGCATCCTTAGCACTAGGGAGAATATCCCTGGGCTTGAGATACTTCCTGTCAACTATAGACATGTAAACTTCAGTATCCATCAGGGCAGGCACCTTCCATTGATACTGACTTCCTGCGCAAACCTTATTTTACAGAAGGATAAATGTTCTTCAGAGCATCTGGTTCCCTCTTTCAGATGATCATTACCAGTAGTTCACTGCAGAGGGCCCGCTTAGGTCCCTTTCCCCATGTGTAGCATGCTAACTGTCCTGGGTTTAGCTTGTATAAGGTCTTTCAACTGGCAGTCTCTTCTAAAGTATCCCACCTGGTGGCACTTATAACAAGTCACCATTGAACTTAGAAGACCACCCTGTCCTTTCTTCCTTATGATGGCCCATACCAGACACACTATTATCTCCTAGTCACTCCTATGTCCCTTTGGGAGTTGTCCTGGCCTCTCTCCCTTCGTTTGGGAAATAGTGCGTGGAGAGTTCCACTACCCCTTTGGTTTAGAACAATGCAGCTCTAATCCCTGTTGAACCTTTTTACCTAACCACTTGTTAGATCTGACAGACAGTGCTTGCAATGTCGACTAACAGGTGTTGTCTAAGTAAGGTAGAGAAATCCTCCTTGATTCGCTCTGTTAGCATCAGGTAGTTAGGGGAATTAAAATCCTTGGCCTCAGTATCTCTTAACCATTCATTCCGGTCCCACAGTGCACTGTGCACCCAGGTTTCAAATGGAAGTCCATCATCTCTCTTGCATTCAATCAACCCCTGAAGGTACTGAGCTATCTTTTGTCTAAACTGTGTAGTCTGAGCTTCCTTTATTTGCTCGTAGACCATCTGGTCCGCCACAGGGATCCTCCCAATAAAGGTTATCCCTTCCAAAGGCAAGCAACTCATTAAAGCAGCTGCCTTGGACACCTCATTCAAGGCCTGCACCTCCCAATCGACCACAGGCCATTCCAAGACATCCTGCCCTTCCGCATACATGTGCACAAGCTGTCTTGGAATCTTGGCTGCTACTTTTTGCTGCTTCTTTATTAATGTACTATATGAAACACAAGAAAGAGTTCAGCAATTACAAACATCACATCCCTGACTGGGACGCTGCAGTATGAGGCAGTTACATATTCAAATCACAAGCTCAATAGTAATACAATAATTGTTCATCAAGAGTCAGCCGCCTGTATATACACCCTTGCTGTCCCACCCATAAACAATCAGTGAAGAAACAGTCATACGGTGTCCTGCCAAAAGAATATGTAGTCCAGGAGATATGGTACCACTTCACACTTCCTATAACGATATTAGGAAGGGGAGAAAACTCCACTCACTCTATTTAATAAACAGCAGAAGCACCTGCAACACGTCAGTCAGGGTGGTACCAATACATGTCAGGATATGGGAAAGGAATCAAAGAGAAAGATATTTATGTCTACAGTGGGTAGGTGGTAACCCTCTGGGTAACAGGTGTGGAGTCATCAGGGCTTTGACCTCAGACGAGCATCCAAGTGCCCACTAAGATGGCCTTTCTAATAGGCCTGTGGTGGTGGTGGTGGTTGTGGGGGGGTTGGGGGGGGGGGCAGCAGAGGGGGGCAGAGGCAACCCATCCAAGCGGCATTGACCTAGTCCAAAGGAAGGCAGGAGTGGGGACCCGCCAGATCCATAGGTCTCGTATGGTGATCACGGGAGGGAAGGCATGGAGGTTCCACCCTCCTGGTGTTGGGGGCACCCCCGCACCTTACCTCCCACTCCCCATCCGAGCGCCCAGTAAACTGGTCTGTCTGATAGGCCTGTGGGAGGGGGCAGAGGGAGCCAATCCAAGCGGCATTGACCTAGTCCAAAGGAAGGCAGGTGTGGGGACTCTCCAGATCCATGGGCCTCGCATGGTGATCCTGGAAGGAAAGGCATGGAGGTTTCACCCTCCTGAAGAAGGGGACTCTATCCTCCTTTCCCCCCCCCCGTACCAATTTGGCAATCACCAGTGGAAAAGCATAATTTCCCACTGAGGGAGGGGGCTTTTGTTCATCAGTCTTGTCCAGTAATTCAGTCACATACCCCTCTCAGTCATCCAAGGGCAGCAGCGTTCCCCGCACAGTGGGAAGAGTCCTCCACTGTGCAACCTTGGCTGTGGCCTATTTGATGAGATCACACTGCAACAGAAACAATGGTGCTGCAGCATCCAATTTCCATGTCATTGCTATCCAGTGCTTCATTAGTATGAAAGCGAAATTAAGAAAGCGTACAACGTACTTATTCTTAGGTGTCTGCAGGAGCAAGCCCAGTAGTCAAGGGAGTGGTTCTCACTGTATAGTGCACTACATGATTTCTGTCAGCTCCTGGGTGGCCCCCTCCCAGAACCTTGCAGCTTCCGGGCATTCCCAGACCATATGGTAAAATACTGCCTCATCACAGAGGCAGCTTGCGTACCTTGAGGGGACACCTGGAAGTATGCGGAGCAAGTGGCATGGGGGTCAGGTACGTTTGGTAAACATAGTTGAATTGCCTGTATTTCAGACAGGAGTTCCTAGACACTACGTACCTGTGCCAGTGCATTATCCCATTGTTTCTTTTAGCTTACACTCAGTGGACAGCTCCCATTTATAGCGCAACCCCTGGAGGTCAGGCAGTCGCAAGGAGAACAAATCATCGTAGAGCAGTGTGACTTCATGTCTGCCAGAGCTGTGAGTCAGCAGCATCTGCTGTACTAGAGACATGGGCTGCTCAGCTCGATCTGCACCCTCAGGTTGCCCGAACAGCTGCCACCAGCACATTAAATGCTAGGAAATGGCGTTCAGGGAATTCGAAATCAGTCTCAGATCCAGAATGGTCAACAGTAGCTGATGGTTGTAGAGATCTTCAAGTGTGGTGGCATCAGCCTCGGTCCACGCCCTAGATCCGTGATTGTCGGCTACAGTGCGGAATACCGGTAATTCCCAAAATGCTAGGTTAGGAGCATATGAGGCCGGAGCACCAGGTGTTGTTACGTAACAATCCCAACAGTGTTTGACCGTTCGAAGTAGGTGGCTCAGTTATCGAGACATCACCTCCTCATATCATCAGCCAGCTCAACACTTCCCTATCGCCTTATTCACATTGGACACTCATCTGTTCACAACTGGGGTAGCCTCTGAGCCATTGCATGGGCCACTGCAGCTGAGCAGCCACATAATAAAGTTTGTAGTCAGGCACACCCAGACCCTCTCTCTCTCCATGTGATCAATCAGTCTCCGCAGTGCAACCCGTTTCCTTCCAGTACCCCAGAGTAGGGAAGTAAGGAGCGAGTTTAGGTCTCCAAAAAATCCCTGGGGTAGAGAGACTGGTAGAGTCGAGAAGTGATACAGTAGCAGGGGCAATATCAATATCTTTGCTATAGAGACCCTGCCCATTGAGGTCCAAAACGTCAGCGAGTGACATGCTCCAGTAAATGCTTTACCAAGGTTGCTGTCTACTAGGTCACGTTCTCTATGGTAGAGGTTGATTCCTAGGTAGTGGAAGGTATCAAACTGCCACAAGAGCCAGAAGTGGCAGGGTCCCCATGTCTGTCCTTGGGAATACTCTGCAGAGGTAAGAGGCAGGACTTGGTCCAATTAAGGTGCAAGCCTGCGGCTGCCCCAAAACCATCTAAGGTCTCCATCACTGCGGGTAAGACCCATACAAGGTCTCTGAGGCATATCAGTGCATCATCTGCATACAGCTAAATATTCCGCCACGCAATGCTGCTGCGTTCGTCCCATTATGGGCCTGCTCCCTAAAAAGGCCAGCTAGAGTTTATAGGGCCAAAGCGAATAAGATGGGGGGGGGGGGGTGGGGGAGCAGGCAGCCCTATTGGTTCCTCAACGTACCTCAAAGGGTGATGAAATATCTGCCTGTCCGCACTCTAGTGATCGGATCCTTGTACAGCAAGTTTATCTAACGTAGAAGTTCCAGCCCCATGCACCCTAAGGCACTCCAAAGGTATCACCAACTCTGGGAGTCAAAAGCCTTCTCAGTATCCAGTGAGAGTGCCACCCCAGCCGAAAATGCAAGACCTAGTTCTCCATAATGCGGAACAGTAGTTGTGTTCCTCCCTGGATTAAAGACATTCTGATCTGGGTGGGCCACAATGGACACGTGGAGAAGTAGGCGATTGGCAATAATCTTCCCCAATATCTTGCAATCTGTATTAAGCAATGAAAGGGGCCTGTAAGAGCGGGCCTCTAATTGATCCTTGTTGGGTTTTGGTAGTACCACTATGAGAACCTCTCTCATTGAAGGACGAAGGGGACCCACTGTCTTGGGTGCCTGAAACAGGGTCAACAACCATGGGGCAAGTTTGACTCGGTATGTCATATAAAACTCATCAGGAGGGCAATCTGTTCCTGGGGTCTTGTGCGCCATCTGGTCTAAAACCACCTGGACTTCCTCAACCGCCAGAGGGGCATTCAGTGCCTGACAGGGGAGGATCCAGGCTGGGAATTGGAAGGGCATCAAAATATGCTGCACGCTCACGCCCAGCAAACCCATCCTCCTCCCAGTAGAGGGCCCTGTAGTAATCAAAGATATCTGCATTGATGGCCAGCTGCAATGCGAGTATTTTGCCCATCGCCGACCGGATAGCTGCCAACCCAGGCCTTTCATTTTCAGAGTGCAACTACCATGCCAGCACTCGCACCACCTTATCGCCCTTCGCTTGCTGCTTTAGGGTGTGCTACGCATAGTCCAACCTACCCAGTGTATCTTGTAGAGTCCTATAGTCAGTCCAGAGGCCAGCAAGTTCCTATGATCACCCCTTCACCCCACACAATTCTCTGCTGTGCAGATTGTCGCCTCTAAAGCCATCAGCTCCTGACAGAATGACAGTCTGACACCATAATTAGCTTTTAGACAAATATGTCTCATGGCTGTCATAAAGATGCCCCACTGTGGGGGCGTGGCCATGCAGGTGACCAAGATGGCCACACGGTGCAGAAGCTGCGGAGTTGATCACCCTTAACAGTTGCCTAACTGGCAACATCTGCAAGCCACTGACAAACTAAGAGACTCTGGCCATCTTTAACACACTGCCTGAGCCACTGGGAGCCTGATGGACACTTGCTGATGGGTTGAGTGGTGGGCGGTGGGCCGCGCTCTCCTGAGAGGCCCCGCAGCAACAGGGGCCTCAGTTGAGCCTGAGAATTCGGGACTATTGAGACACGCAGGCCTGCTCTCTACCCCGCCAGTCCTGGCTCCTCTCCCTCCCACCAACAATTGTGGCACTGCGGAAGTAGCTTACCTATGCAGGACCTGGAGACGGTGCGAGGCACCTCAACAGCCCCCCGATCCCATGACCAGCTGCCAGCCTGATCCCCCCCCCCTGCCCATGAGTAAACGCAGCAGCTCTCGCAGAAAAAGGGAGGCGCCTTAATCTTCTCCTGCTATTGATGCTGAACGATCAGCAGGAGGGCCTACACATTCTGCTAACAAATAGATCCCCCCCCCCCCAATCAAACGGCATCACTTTGGCCTCATACCAGCCTCATCTCATTTATCACAGCGCCTATCCCCCTAAACCTGGCCCCCATCCGGAACGAACACCTCACCAAAAGGCAATGGATGAGTGAGGATTCATGTGACCTACCTCCGTCCCACATTTGCCGACCAGCCAGGAAGGTAGACATACCACAACTGCTACATACTATTGTGGTGCAGAATCCACAGGAGGCCACGTTCCTGACTGCGGACCTCCTAGGCATCCCCAGAGCCTCCCCTACTGGTCAGCTCCCACCTACCAACATGGGGAGGAAGGTGACCCCAAGCAAAAGAAACTATTGTTCGACCAAAGCCAGACCCCTGGTCACAAGCAACGGCTCTTCAGCAGAGGAGACGATCAGGCCTGGGGAGATGAGATGGTGTCACTCAATGGTGCGGCGCCATCATGGTAGACCTGATAGCTGGCCTCCATAGATGCCCGCTTGTAGGAAGCTTACTCTTTATATAATATATCAAAATGAGATATATCGTGCAAAGAGTCCAGGGGTTCCCTTATTATTGGACGGGGTTTGCTCTAGCAATCCCAAGGTGCTCTTTTAGGGAGTAGTGTGGTCAAGCAGCCTTAGGCTTAACGCAGAGGAGTGCAGGACATCTGCAAATACACACAATAGTCAATAAATGAGACACGCAAATCAAGAAAGAGATCCACAACATTTAATAAAAATAGCAAGTATCTTTATAAATGTTTAGGCATCAGAGAAAAATTGTTTGACTAACTACATTGTTTAAATAGGAATTCTTTTCACTTTGAAAAAAATGGACACTGCAATTTCTGAGTTCTGCAATGTTTCCCTCTGGGAGGAAAAACAAGTTCTGCAATCAGGTACTGTATGCTGACTTAAGGGGCTAACCTCCAATACTTGGTTAGTATTGGCCAAGGCTCAGGACCACACCAACAGGTCACACCGAGCGGTACTAGATACCCAGTATATTTCAATGGAGATCGATCTCCATGGGGCAAAATAATGCAGGCTCTGGCCTGGAGGCCAGTCGAGGTCAGCAGGTAGGTTACAAATGTTGGCTGCTTAGGGACGTAGGTGCACCTTTGGTCCTGTTCTCCACAGAGCGGGGCGACAGGTGCAGAGGTGTTCTTTGGTGTTGGGTTTCTGTGTCCAGGAGCACTTGCAGTTGAGGGTTCCTGTGATCTGAGGGTGCAGGCGTTGTTGGGGAGTCCAGGAGGGGTGAAACCACGATGGACTTGAAACTCTGGGGAGCTGGGGAACCTTGTTGGCACTGGTGGTCCACTTCACCTCAGGTCGGGGATGGCGGGTGCAGTGGTGTCTTCAGGTGTCGGCTTTTGGAGTTTCTAGAGGCTTCTGAGTCCCTTCTTAGGAGGTTTTTGGAGAACAGCGCCGCTGTACACTGGAGCTCTTGAGTCTCTATTGAAGGCAGGCAGTCCTCCTGAGTTTCTGGAGTCACAACTGCAGGATGAGTCTACTTTTGTTTCAGATTTCAATGAGGGATGCAGACAGGCTGACGGGGTTGGTACCAGGTCATCTGTTCCTTTTCTCCTCTTCTGTCTCTGCTCTTTGGTGTCCTTTGTCTTCTTAGGTCATCAGGATCTGCTTCTCTGGTGCAAGGGGCTTCCCTAAATACTTAATTAAGGGGCTTTAGGGGTGTGTAGGGTAGTAGCCAATGGGCTACTGACCCTTTGTGCCACTATGCCCACTATATGATCACTCCCTGTGGTAAGTGGGCACAACCCTGTCCCAGAATTCGTAAGTATGCCATCACCAGGATGGCTACTTCTGAAAAATGGTGTCCACCTCACAGTAGCCCACCTTAGGGTTGGTTCTAGCCTGGGGTGACACGCCTACCTAACTAGCTCATTTTCCCACCTGATCAGGTGCCAAATGGGCTCTGGACAAGGGGTGGGTGGCTTCCTCTCCTGTGAAGAGAGCCAGATTGGCATTTTAAAGGCAGCAGCCCTTTGAGGCTTGCCGCTTTAAGAAGGCTAATCAGCAGGTCATCCTGTGGGAGGGGGTGGTACACCCTCTTCCCAGACAGGCTTTCATTCTGGGTCTCCTGAGAGCAGAAGGCTCTCATCCTAGGTGTCCAGAATAGTGTCCTGGGTGGCAGGCTGGCAGAAACTGTTGAGCGAGCACACCAGAGGCTGGTAGGGTTTCAGGGGGCACCTCTGAGGTGCCCTCTGGTTGCATGTATTAATAAATCCAACACTGGCATCAGTGTGGGTTCACCAATACAAGATGTTAGATACCAAACATCCCTATCTTCAGTGAAGCCATGATGTAGCAGGGGAACTCGTACTGACCAGTGTCCATCACATGCATTTAAAATGGCTTCCCTGGTCACTTACTATGTCTGAGAATCGACAAAGACATAGCAGGGGCATATCTGCTCGTGCAGACATGCCCCCACATGTAATATAATACACCAAGCCTTGGGGCTGCAAGGCCTGCTAGAGGGGCGACTTAAATATATTGCATGCAGTGTGTGCATAGACACAGTCTGCAATGGCAGCCTGTCATGTGCTTGGTGAGGGGTCCCTTAGGGTGGCACAATTCGTGCTGCAGACATTAGGGCCTCTCTTCAGTACCCTAGGTACCAGGGATACCATTTACTAGGAACATTCAGAAGGTGCTTAAGGTGTTGCCATTTGGGGAAACAACTGTGCAGTTTTGGGAAAGTGATCTGGCCTTGGGGGCATGGTTAGCAGGAATCCAGTGCACTTTCGTACGAAATTACGTCAAATACCAGGCAAAAAGTGGGGTGTAACCATGTCAAAAAGAGGCAGTGTCCTACAGTATATAATGGGATACCCCCTTACAATCCCTTGGTGTGGGCATAAGCCTGTCCCAGAGTTCGGAAATCTGCCAACACCAAGATGGCAGTTTTCTAAATGAAGTGTCCACATCAGGCAGCCCACCTTAGGGGTGGGATTGATATGAGGGGTGGACACATCTCTCTGTGTACTAGATTTCCTGCCTGTCCTGGCACCATATGGGCCCTGGGGCAGTAGGGTAAGCATCTCTCCTATGAATAAAGTCAGATCTGCATACCAAGGGCGGTGGGCTTCTTTGGTGGTATTGGGGGTCAGACTCATGTCTAGTGGTTGCAGGCTGGATAAAATTGGTGAGTCCCCACACGGGTAGATGGTAGGTTTTCAGGGAGCACCTGTAAGGTGCTTCCTGGGTGCATGCATTAATACATCCATCACAGGTATCGGTGATGGTTTATTAATACAAGATGTTTGATACCAAACATCCCTATTTTCTGTGAAGCAGTCACATAGCTGGTGGAACTCGTATTGACCAGTGTCTAGCACATGTACTTAAAAATGGCTTCCCTGTTTACTCACTATGTTTAATAATCAACAAAGACATAGCAGGGGCATATATACTTGTGCAGATATGTCCTTACATGGAGAAGTGTGGCACAATGGTTAGAGCCGCTGACCCTGAAGCAGAGATCTGGCTCAAGACCAGGGTTCAAGTCCCGCTTCGGCAGGTCTTGGGCTCAATTCCCTTGGACCAGATAATTCTCGCCTCGGTGCCTAATCTAATTAATGGGTCCCACTCTGCAACTCTGGGCAATAGCTTGCTTAATCTCCACAACGGCCCCAACAGCGCTTTGATGCCTGGCTTCACCCTGGGGGTCCCCAGGAGTGGGCACCTCACAGGGAAAAGGCAGGAGGGGTTCCATAGCGGTATGAGTACAGCGCCTTGAGACCCTAACGGGTGAGTAGTGTGCTATACAAGTGCAAAGTTTACAGTTTTACAGTTTATATGTCCTTACATGCCTTAGGACTGTAAGGCCTGCCGTAACGGTGATTTACATATATTGCATGCAGTTTAGGGGACATGGCACACAGGCTGTGTCATCTTTTTTTTTTTTTTCGTTTTTAGCTGCACGAAGACAGTCCGCCTGTAATAGCAGCCTACATGTGCCTGGTGAGGCGACCTTGAGGGTGGCACACTATACATGCTGCAGCCCTTGAGGACTCTTTGGTACTCATGGCGTAGGTACCAGGGGTACCCATTACTAGGGACTTACAGGGGGGCAAAAGTATTGCCAATTGGGGAACAATTGCACAATTTTAGTGAAATAGATTTGGCACTGGGTATCTGGTAAGCAGGGACCCAGTGCGCTTTCAGTCAAAATTGCATTGAATATGAGGCAAAAAGTAGGGGTGACCGCGTCACAAAGGGGCACTTTCCTTCACCGCTTCAATGTGGTTAACAGCAGAATGGATCAGGTGAGTGAAAGACTCGATTGACATACGGCCAGACTCGGTGTCACATAATCCAGGATCTTGGAAATAAAAGACAACACCAGGATAGTAAAGCGCTCGGAGAAGGTGAAGAGAGGCTGCTTAAACTCACAGTAGCCAAAAATGAAGATCTTGAGGGAGATATCAAAGGCAGAACCTCCGAATAGTTTAAGTTGCAGAATCTATGAACATGGGTCGGCCGGACATATTTGGGTAATGTCTACTCACAGAACTTTTCAACAGTTAAGACTTCACTGATACCTTTGTGGTACAAAGAGCCCACAGATCACTTGGTCCCTGACTTCCACCTGGGGTGCCACCAGGCCCAATAATAGATGGTCTATTAAATTATAGGCACAGACACAGGATTGCGCTTTGCTCAGGAGCGGGGTCCATTATTTTGCTGTGCCCGACTTCACCATCGCAGTCCAAGTGGTGTGGCTGAAATTTGCATATGTCAAAAATACCCTAAGAAAACGGGGTCTGAAATTCAGCATGGAAATCAACGGCCGGCCCCTCATTTTCACCAGTCCAGCTGACGTCACCACGTTTTGCAAACAGCGAGACTCAGTGGGCTCAACTCCCTGCCAAACCACTCCTACTCATTCACCAACTGCTGAGACTGCTGGTGCAACTGACAGTCCTTTGGACTAAGTTATGCTTCATGGAATTAACTGGACTTGCTGCAGCCCATTCGCCCATTCAAATTGCATGTCATCTCATTCTATTATAGCCACATTTCTCTCCAACATGATATTGAGACATGGTTTGTATGTTACTCAACAATTTTTTTAATTATCAGAACTATCCTCCGTGAGGGCACTGGATAATGCTGAGTTGTCACATCCCCACTCTGTACACCACTTAAATAAAGTTGTTATGGATCATTATGCATTTGGGATTTACCAGCTGTCTTCCTTGCTGGTGTGGGTGGGAGGTTGGGTTTTGTGTATGTTATTTACTTTTATATTGTTATTTATTTATTTAGTTATTACACAACATCACACTGTCACATTGGCAACTATCGTACACGCACTCCTGTTCTTCACGATACCTCAATGGGTTCTCAGTTTAGGAGGTCTGGAACACTAGACCTTATTTATCTCTCCTAGAACATTCGGGGTCTTAATAAACCCAGGAAGGTCAAGCAAGTCCTCTCATACCAGGTCCACCATGATATTAAACTCCCATTCTTTCAACAGTCACACCTCTCCCCCATGGACCGATTGCACATCTGCATCCACATGGGGGTGTAGGGACAATAGATTTGTCGCATACTACAGCTCATATTTCCGTGAGGGTTGCACCCTGATTCATAAAAACATCCCCTTTACATTCCATAACAGCATCTCACACAGAAAGGGTAGATATATCCTAGTCTCCGGTACCCTAACAGATGAATCCGATCTTCTTGCTAACATTTACGCCCCCAACACGGTTTCCCCTACCTTATTTCATGAGCTCTCTGCTCATTTGCAGTTCTCAGATGCAGAACTGATAGTACTGGGGGGGGACTGATTTCGATATGACCTATGACCCGATAAACTCTACTTGCTCCAATGTTGGTGGGAAACCTTGCGCATCTCACATAACATTATACAAATGCTCCAACTTACCGATGTGTGGCGATCGCGCACAGCCTCGGACTACACATTCTACTCTGCACTGCATGCAGTATGGATCCGTATTGATTACTGGTTCGTATAAAAAAAATGGCAACCCCTGGATATCAGACATAGATCCTCTTTCCCACACAGACAATGCACTGGTATGGATGGCCTTGCAGATCCCACATGGAGTGAATATATCACACCGATGACAGTTTCCTGAAAGCGCTCTGCACAACGTGATCTGGCAACTAATACTCGCTAAACAATGAGTCATACTCCCCCACGGCCACACGCCCCCAACCCCCACGCACAGCCCACCCACAATTGACTGCAGACAGATGAGAAAGAAAGGGAGAACCTGTAACAAGAACATAAACCTTGACCCCCAACTCCCCGCCTCAGGTCAAGAAAAAACAAGCCCCTGACCAAAAGCAACACACCAAACAATACATAACAAGCTAAGTCCACCAAGGTTGTGGGTGGAGGGGGGGTAAGCTAAGACGGAGTAAGGACAGAGGTGATGTGGCCCACATGCATCACACAGTGGGGGAGACCCCCTCAATGGCATAGCACATCGAGAGGTGCCCCCGGAAGTGCACAATAAGAGGGAACGCAGAGTCCTCAATCTGATCACCAATTCATCAGGGTCAAGGCCGAGCCTGCTCACAGTTCAGGAGGAATGCCCATCCAGACCCTTTCTTGGCCACCTTCCAGGGAGCATATGGACCAGGCAGGGGAACTGGTGGTATGACACTGGCGAGTTTCTAGTTCAGCCACTGCCAGAGCTTGATCTTTTGTGGCGTACTCTGCTGTCGCACGACGTCGGGTGGGGAGGGATGCTGCGGCACTGTCCGCAGGGAGCCCTCCTTCTCCCCACTTTGCCGGCACCAGTCGTGTCCTGTGATTGCAGCAAGTCCACTTTTGTCTCCAGCCATTTCCAGGACCGAGCCAGGGTTGTGAAGAAGCTGGTTGTGCCAGAGTAATGGGCTTGTAGTTTAGCCAGGAACATCGGTGAGTAACGCAGGTCAGTTTGTCTAAGTTGGCATTTAACAGGCAGAAAGGAAACGTGTTGGGACTGCCCCTCCGCTCTATAGTCCGGGTATATGTTCACTTGCCTGTTCTCTACTTACCAGACTAGCAGGCTTTGGTCTCCAATCCTGATTGCAGCAGCTCGAGTCTTGGTGATTTTTCTTTCCACGCTGATGAACAGCTTGTGGAACTTATGGTCCTACTTTTATGGCCCATTTCCAGACAAATGTGATTTAGTGTCTGGTCCTTTGAAATTAGTGTTGTGGGTGTTGGCACCTCTGAAGTTCCCTATCCTCGATTCTATCCTTTGTCAAAGAGACAGTCTGCCACAGCCAGAGCATCTAGAATTCTGACTCACCCACTACAAAGGAAGAAGGGAGCACACCTTCCTTTCAGCCTCCACTGAAATATGAGTCACAAAGGTTCAGGGGCCTAAGCTTTCCCCTTTACTATGATTCCCTGGTCTTACAGTGCTAATCTGACCCACCATCTTGCCCGACAGTGAGCCCAGGCCCACCAACCAGCATCTCTTTCATGAGATGTTTAATGTGCACAAAGGAAGCTCTTTTTTTTTTTTTTTCGCCCTCCAGTTTGGTGTTCCCAGCCCTCAGGAATGTCAGCAATCCACATCTCCTGTCTGGGGGGTTGTGGTCCTCACCTCCCACAAGCTCTTAAGGGCCCCGGGCTGCCAGCATGTTCTGTACCATGTACAGGCACAAATACAACACAGCCCGCAAACACAAGCATCACACGTTGCCTGGTACTACATACAGTCATCACATAAGCCAAAGGTGAATTGCGTACAATGCAACTGAGCTTTACATGAGTGGGCAAGTAGGCGCCACTCTAGTGACATGGGTAAAAAAAGATCTATTCACACTGACTCCTATGAAGCACAAAAAATGTATGCTGCTGCCGCCACCACACTAGCATCGCTTAACTCCTACCAAGGGCAGCAGTCCTCTACCACTATGAGAACTTGATGCTTCTCTCAAGGTCTGACAAGGCTGCATTAACATTAGACTGGCTTCGGTTGTGGCTCACACGCATCATCCATGTTTTCCCATGACCAAAAATCAGTACCAGGGATTCTGATATCCATACAGCTGGGCACTCAGAGTAGCTATACACTTCCTTCACCATGCTTTTCTGTCACAACACTGACTACCACTCTGCACCTCCAGAATTTTTTAATTTTTTTAATGAGACCACATGATGCATTTTTCAACACAATGTCTACAGACATTTTAACTAAAAGCCATTGATTTTTCAAGCATTAGAATGATTAAGTACCCACTGTAGATGAAAATAACGCTCACAAAAGAAATGATATATTAAAAATTGTCCACACATAAATATGAATTAGCACTGAAGAAATGGCATGTAATATTTTGATAATATCCTCATTTTGTCTCAAGCGATCAGCTTGTCCTTTTTTTTTTTTTTTTAAGTGCTATTTTAGTTCCTGCCTACTAGCTTTTCATTTATTATCTTTGTCTTGTCGCACCAGCTTACCATATTCTGTAAATTTTGTTTTTGTCTCTGTATCTCAAAATGTCTTTTTTTTTCTTCAAATACAAGATTTTATCCCCAACTATCAGCATGTCCTATTCTTCATATACTTTAACGTATTATTATTATTATTATCCCCCTTGCACAGTACAGAGGTACGATCTGGTTCAGTCCTTGAATGGCTTTGTGCAGCTTCCTTCAGTCCATATGGTATGGTGCTGTAGTGTGCTTGGTCTTCAGTGCCCCAAAATGGAAATATTAAAGTGCTGATACTAACTGTCCACCAGTGCTGGTTTCCTACTGTAAAGTGCTGGTACTTTTCCCATCAGAAGTATTGAAGCTTTGCTGAGAAGTGCTGGTACATTCAAACTAGAGTAGTACAGGTACTCTGTACCTAGGACTACTTGCCCATTTGAAGCACTGAAGGCAGGACCTGCTTCCTGAGCCTAAAGAGGTGTAAGGTGGCAAATGGGACAAAAGGAGCTGTGCTGGCAAGTACAATAATGTCAGGTGCACGCTGAATGCCATCTTCTAATTATTATGTGGCTCAGGCCAATTCGGCCTCCACAACCATCAATATATCCTGACTTACTCTGGTTTAGCCAGTGCTGAGAGAGGGCAAGGTGTTCACTGGTGCTGAAGTTTATGAAATTAGTCACCCAAGCTCTGGCAAAGGTTCAACTTTTTGCAGTCATTCTTGACTGGGGCCTAACAGATGGAGACAAGTCCCGAACGCTTGCCCCCACCCCACACGTAGTAGTGCACTTGTAACTAAATAAGAGGAGTAAAATTGGATAAGGTAACAAGCTTTGCTCCTGCAGTGAGGGCTGATGTACAGTTCTATTGGTCACTACTGTAATTGATCACCTACTACTCGAGTTCAGTGGTACTTTGATTTACTGTGAGTTTGAGGGCATTTAAATGAGAACATTAACTAAATATTTTATTTCAGTTGAACAGTTTGACCTTGCAACTCATCTGAAGACAGCACCGGAGTTAGTGGACAGAGTTTATAACAGACCCACCATTGAAACCCTACAGAAAGAATCCATCAAAGGGGTCACTGAGCCACACCTGTTGAAGGTACAGTTCTTGTCAAAGACTAGCCCTGTTTATACTTCAATCACCTGGCACACCCTGGAAGCATTCACATTGATGCTGCTAAAGTCACATGTTGGAAAAGTGTGATCTCGTGGTCATTTATGCGCATAATTTAAGTTTGTGATATCTGCTTTTTTCCTAATTTGTGGGCCTGCCAAAAACAATATGGCTGTACTCTTTTCACATGACCAAACTGTTCCAATGAGCCAGATTGCTTTTCCTCCACTTCTGTTTAGTTCCACTTCTGCCAAACCAAAACTTGTGATAGAGACTTAAGTGCAAGAGTAGAGTGCTAATGTAAAAAAATGCTTTGTACAGTGCAAACATATCAACATTTTGTCAACATCCTGCAGATACAAACATCACTATGAATGCAGTCATATTTAATTCTCTGTAGTAGGGAACACATGATCTGCTTCAATTGGCACAGTCATGTGCGGCAGAGGTACAGGGTGTTGTCCCGCAGGGGCGCACTGGGCAATGGACAGCACTGGGCATTGTCCAGTTGGGCTGCTTATACTATGTTGTCACATGGTGAACTACAATAGTTGATATGCACAGATGCGAGGGCACAAGTTATAGTTACTTGAATTAACTATAACAGGTGAAAATGTCAGTTAAAACACAGCTTTTTAAAATAAAAACAAAAACATTGAAATTCACCAATGTCACTTTAACCTTTGTTTTTTCAGTGAATTTATGTTTTTTTTTAACGTAGAGTAGGATTTTATTACCATAGCTATCTATTCCAACCTCTACGCCCTCCCAGCACACAGGAGGCCAACATCGCCCCCACCCCTGCACGGCCAGACTATGAGCGCACTTATCACATTATAAAGGTTTATCATTTTAAATAATGCAAATCTATTGCGTTTCTCAAGGGGACACCACATCAATATATAAATGGCAAACATATAGGCTTTATCAAAAGGTGGCCGTATTAATATACATGGTGAACTGATTGACCTTGTGAAGAGGTAAACACAGTCAGTCTTCCTCTTATCCTCTTCAGGCTACATAGTGCACCCATAAGGACAACCCCAAGAGGTCCCTGCCATTTTCATTAGAAGAACAAATGTCCTACCCACCTTGAGGTAAACATTAACTTAACTATATTCTATAGCCTTCAGGAACCGGAGTACATTTTTAAAAAGTTTGTTTTCTGCTGGGGGGGGGGGGAGTTGTACTACCTGCAGCCCTCACTAAAGTTTTATTACATGTTGGTGGTGCCCCTGGCCTTAGTGGGGCACCACAAGGTATGAGAAAAATATGCTGATAGCCCCATGAAGGGCATTATGGAGGGCACCGGGCTGGGAGCCAGGGTGGGGCGGCCAATAGAGAGACTACTTGGTCTTTCTCTGCTCCTTGTGATTGTAATTAAAATACTAAATAATCTCTCTTGTGGACTGCTGTGCACCTTGTGTGTGGAAAGAAAGGGAAAAAATATATGTATAGATATATAGATAAGATATACAGATATATCGAGAGATAGAGATACAGAGATATATAGATATACAGATATATATATATATATATATATATATATATATATATACATGCATATATTCATACATATATTCATTCATACATAAATATATCTACAGGTATGACATCTTATTTGTTTTTTTTGTGGTTGGTATTAGGCTGTTGCTGATCTGTTAATTCTGTACTTAACACCTAAACAGAAAAGCTTGGCTTACTTATCATTTTTACTTATTTTTATTTACTATCCTTTTCTCAAGCATTTCTATGGCCAGTATTCTGCCAAACGATATGACCTCTTTTCTAGCCCATTTTGTTCTAGCTTGCAATGGAATTGTCTCCTGTGAACTCCTACAATTTTGCAAGTCCACTGAAGGTATTTCATTTTTTTAGTTTACTTTTTGTCATCAGTGCCGTGCTATCATGACTGAGACAGCTATATCGCAACCTCTTTCTAAAAGGGAGTTGTTTTGGGTTCCCTCAATTCATGCTCTGAAGTTACTGGCACTCAGGAAGCAAATTAGTACTCTGAGGCACAGACCTTCTCACGTGTATCCCTGTGGAGAGACTGTCCTGGCATTGCCCCTGTAAAAGGTTATTGTATTCTGTAACTTCGTCTTATGTGGGACGTACGTGCAGATTACAGAGTAAGTGGAGTCTGTTTGGACTCTGTATGCAAACTGCTTAAGATGGTGGCCACAATTCATAGAGTTCGCTTTGTGAATGGATTGTAGAAATGTCAGCCAAATCTGTTCGACCTGGTGGGTAGGAGATACTGCCAGCTCTGTCTTTTTAGAATAGGTCCCCCGAATATGAAAGATACCGATTCCATTTTCCTTTGTTACTGTAGGCCAGTGCTTAAGCAGGAAAAAGCTGCGGATCTCTGATACAGAATGCAGAAAATCTTGTTGTCTGGTACACACTGGTCAGGTGTATAGCTCTTGGCACCACACCCTGATAAAAAGGATCCACCGGTCCAGGATTTGGTGGGGGGGGGGAGGGTGGGAGGGGTGGGGGGGCTGATTTGAAAAAATAAGACTTATGATTGGATTTGGGTTCCTACCTAGGGGCAAGTAGGAGGCAAAATACAGGGCTCCTTATATCAGTAATCTGCAGATCACCTGGACTCTAAAAGGGCCATGCACACCAGCGTTGGGGAGCTGCATCACCAAGAGCTGAATTCATTATGGTTCCTAAGAGATCAACATTGGAATTTGCAGTGGAAACTGGGTAAGCAGTTGGATTTAGTAGGTTTTTCAAATCCCTTAGTTGCCTGGCCAACCCAAAATTTTGACTGTGACCAGCTTATTCTGAAACACAGACCACTATTGTTTAGGTCTCTCGAAATATTACATAGTGGACAGTGGTCCACTACTAGGTTTGCCCCCACTAAGCTGATAAAAACACCTGGGATTCCAGTGCTTGAACTGAATCAAACTGGGACTTCTTTGAACGGACCCATGTCACCATTGACATTGGTCACTGTAACTCGGGAAGATTTATTTTTTAGGGTTATTAGTTTTGAAAATGTTCAGGTTTGACTTTCTTTCTAATGCTGTAAGAATGACACATTGGGCTTCAGCCCACCAAGAGAACCAATCTTATACTCAGTGTTGGACCGGTACATGGATGTAGTCCACAATTACCACATCTCTAGCCATTGCACAGATCTAAATCCCTTGTGCGGTAAAGCTCTTAGGAAAAATGGAAACTTGACGAGTTCTAAAACTTTCCAGGTTGACCTAAGCCAGCTTTATAAGCTGACATTGGCCATAGCGCCAGTATTTCAGGAAATCCATTGCAAAGCATGTTTGGACATTATCTTGGACCGAGAGATGTTAGCTCAACCTGGTGTTCATCGTGTAATACTAGTTTAAATGGCATGTTTTATCTACCTGTAAAAAGCTGTTGAGGTCTTCCTTAAAGTTACAACACTGACTGGGCATTACAGTTAAGTGTTATTTAAAGTGTTTCTACTGTTCTAAAATTCTAATCCCTACTACCATGTAGAATAAGCCTTGGCAGCTTGCCTTTACTACTTTGAGACATGTACGCAGAGGGCGTAAGTTTGATATCCAGTTGGGGTGTAAGAGTATTGGTTCTCTGGGATACCATTCGTAAAGTACTATCCTATAAGATACTGCCCTCCACCTTCTGACTGTTTCAGGATCCCACTCAAAAGTGGGGGTTGTGGCTACCGCCTGAGAAGATGGCTGCCTAGTCCCTGAGCTCTGCTACGCCACCCAAAAGCATTGCTACCTGTTTTCAAGGCCCGATCCTGTGCTCGTATAATGTTCTGCTCCACATACGCCACTTGCAACTTTATTTTTCAGTCTCCTGGTGGAGATCTTCGTGCACCACATGGCCCACTGGTGGAGGGAAGAAGCATCACCTGACTCCAAAATGGCTGCTGTCGAGATAATCACCCATACTATGACTTTTCAAGCTTGTACTTCTTGCTGGCACCTTCCCTGCTCAGCCAAACCCATTCAGCCAACATCTGTGCATGCTACTTACATGCTGTGCGCTTAAACCTGGGTGCAAGTGGGAATTTCAGCAGCTCCTTCTTACATGCTCTACATGACCTAAATATGGAGTCAGCTGATTAAGCACTGCTCCAGGCTCGCTGTTTACAGTACAGCTCAAGGGCCACCAATTCAGTGCCCTCCTCAGTAGATTTCCTCACTACAAATACCTTCTCCAGTGTGCCTCCATGCATATGGTGTTTTAAACCGTACGTACCAGACGCTATTATTACAAAAGGGCGAGTCTTGCAATTGCTCTAACAAAGTACGAGTCCTCCTCCTACTGCCAGACACAAGCTTTCCTACCTACTAAGGCTGTTAAGACAAGCACTGATAATGTATATTCTATAGACTCTGCTACAACTCTTGGCTCTCATCCGTTACCTGACTATCAGACCCTTTTGAGGCCGGACTTACCAGGATGGCTGACTCCAGGGTACACATCTCCAAAGATGCCAAAGAGGGTCGGAAAGACATGAAACCTGGCCAATAGAGATCCAAACAGAAACCCCCGGTTTTGGACTCCCCAATCAAACAAAGTCTGGACTCTTGTCCTACTCTGGATCTCTTCACACAGAATTGTGAAACCCTACATGTCCTAGAAAGACCAGCACAGACATAATTCAAAATGAGCTCACTTGCATCACACAAGATATCCAGTTATTAGAAGGAAGAGTGACAGTAGCTGAGTCACAAATAAGCTTCCTAGGGGACCATAAGCTCAGTTCATCCAAAACTCTAACTGCCATTTTGATGAGGATGGTACAACTAGAAAGTAATCTCTTAGACCTGGAAGATCTCCACAGAAGGGATGACCTTCATATCTGTGCTTTTACTTGGACTCGCCCTAACAGAGTTCATCCAACCCCCTTCACCTAATGTCACAAAACCACTTAATTATACAGTGATCCGGTGCACGAAATACCAATGGTTTACTCATGTAACACTCCTACTTACTCTGTTCTTATTAACCTTAGATGTATCAGCTAAATGCTTAACCTACCCACCTGGGCAATAGCTTTGGATGCCAAAAAGGCATTCGATAAGATCTCTTGGTCTTTTTTTTCATGCAACCCTCACTACCTTTTAATCTCTGCCCAAACCTCTCAAGAATGATTCACGCATTATACAAAGAACCTAAAGCCAGAATTCATACTATTGGCCCTTTGTCAAACAGTTTCAGGTTACAATAAGATAATGGACAGGGATGCCCCCTCTACTCTTCCTTCTAGCTTTGGAACCGCTAATTATCAGCATTAGAGAGTACTCTACTGTAGGAAGTTGGCTCTGTATGCACTATTTCAAAGTAAGGAATAGTATGCACAGAGTCCAAGGGTTCCCCTTAGAGGTAAGATAGTGGCAAAAATAGATAATTCTAATGCTCTATTTTGTGGTAGTGTGGTCGAGCAGTAGGCTTATCAGAGGAGTAGTGTTAAGCATTTGTTGTACACACACAGGCAATAAATGAGGAACACACACTCTGAGACAATTCCAGGCCAATAGGTTTTTGTATAGAAAAATATATTTTCTTAGTTTATTTTAGGAACCACAGGTTCAAGATTTACAAGTAATACTTCAAATGAAAGGTATTTCAAGTAGGTACTTTAGGAACTTTGAATTAGCAAAATAGCATATACAGTTGTCACATAAATGACATATAGCTATTTTAAAACTAGACAGTGCAATTTTCAACAGTTCCTGGGGGAGGTAAGTGTTTGTTAGTTTTTGCAGGTAAGTAAACCACCTACGGGGTTCAAGTGTGGGTCCAAGGTAGCCCACCTTTGGGGGTTCAGAGCAACCCCAAAGTTACCACACCAGCAGCTCAGGGCCGGTCAGGTGCAGAGGTCAAAGTGGTGCCCAAAACGCATAGGCTTCAATGGAGAAGGGGGTTCCCCGGTTCAAGTCTGCCAGCAGGTAAGTACCGCGTCTTCGGAGGGCAGACCAGGGCGGTTTTGTAGGGCACCGTGGGGGACACAAGTCAGCACAGAAAGTACACCCTCAGCGGCACGGGGGCGGCCGGGTGCAGTGTGCAAACAAGCGTCGGGTTCGCAATAGAAATCAATGGGAGACCAAGGGGTCTCTTCAGCGATGCAGGCAAGGGGGGGCTCCTCGGGGTAGCCACCTCCTGGGCAAGGGAGAGGGCCACCTGGGGGTCGCTCCTGCACTGGAGGTCGGATCCTTCAGGTCCTGGGGGCTGCGGATGCAGTGCCTTTACCAGGTGTTGGGTCTTTGAAGCAGGCAGTTGCGGTCAGGGGGAGCCTCGGGATTCCCTCTGCAGGTGTCACTGTGGGGGCTCAGGGGAGTGAACTCTGGCTACTCACAGTCTTGCAGTCGCCGGGGAGTCCTCCCAGAAGTGATTGTTCTCCACAAGTCGAGCCGGGGGCGTCGGGTGCAGAGTGCCAAGTCTCACGCTTCCGGCGGGAAACGCGTGTTGTTTCAAAGTTGCTCCTTTGTTGCAAAGTTGCAGTCTTTGGTGAACAGAGCCGCTGTCCTCGGGAGTTCTTGGTCCTTCTAGATGCAGGGCAGTCCTCTGAGGATTCAGAGGTTGCTGGTCCCTGGGGAAAGCGTCGCTGGAGCAGTGTCTTTAGAAGTGGGGAGACAGGCCGGTAGAGCTGGGGCCAAAGCAGTTGGTGTCTCCGTCTTCTCTGCAGGGTTTTTCAGCTCAGCAGTCCTCTTCTTCTTAGGTTGCGGGAATCTATCTTGCTGTGTTCTGGGAGCCCCAAAATACTCAATTTAGGGGTGTGTTAAGGTCTGGGAGGGCAGTAGCCAATGGCTACTGTCCTTGAGGGTGGCTACACCCTCTTTGTGCCGCCTCCCTGAGGGGAGGGGGCACATTCCTATCCCTATTGGGGGAATCCTCCATCTGCAAGAGGGAGGATTTTTAAAAGTCAGAGTCACCTCAGCTCAGGACACCTTAGGGGCTGTCCTGACTGGCCAGTGACGACTCCTTGTTTTTCTCATTATCTCCTCCGGCCATGCCACCAAAAGTGGGGCCGTGGCCGGAGGGGGCGGGCAACTCCACTAGCTGGAGTGCCCTGGGGTGCTGTAACAAAGGGGGCGAGCCTTTGAGGCTCACTGCCAGGTGTTACAGTTCCTGCAGGGGGAGGTGATAAGCATCTCCACCCAGTACAGGCTTTGTTACTAGCCACAGAGTGACAAAGGCACTCTCCCCATGTGGCCAGCAACATGTCTGGTGTGTGGCAGGCTGCTAAAACCAGTCAGCCTACACGGGTAGTCGGTTAAGGTTTCAGGGGGCACCTCTAAGGTGCCCTCTGGGGTGTATGTTAGAATAAAATGTACACTGCCATCAGTGTGCATTTATTGTGCTGAGAAGTTTGATACCAAACTTCACAGTCTTCAGTGTAGCCATTATGGTGCTGTGGAGTTCGTGCATGACAGACTCCCAGACCATATACTCTTATGGCTACCCTGCACTTACAATGTCTAAGGTCTTGCTTAGACACTGTAGGGGCATAGTGCTCATGCACTTATGCCCTCACCTATGGTATAGTGCACCCTGCCTTAGGGCTGTAAGGCCTGCTAGAGGGGTGACTTATCTATACCTGTAGGCAGTGTGAGGTTGGCATGGCACCCTGAGGGGAGTGTCATGTCGACTTAGTCTTTTTATCCCCACTAGCACACACAAGCTGGCAAGCAGTGTGTCTGTGCTGAGTGAGGGGTCCCCAGGGTGGCATAAGATATGCTGCAGCCCTTAGAGACCTTCCCTGGCATCAGGGCCCTTGGTACCAGGGGTACCAGTTACAAGGGACTTACCTGGATGCCAGGGTGTGCCAATTGTGGAAACAAAAGTACTGTTTAGGGAAAGAACAGTGGTGCTGGGGCCTGATTAGCAGGCCTCCGCACACTTTCAAATCAAAACTTAGCATCAGCAAAGGCAAAAAGTCAGGGGGTAACCATGCCAAGGAGGCATTTCCTTACATCTACTATCCGAGGTATCCCATTCTCCACTGGCCAACAAAAAGTCGCAGCATACACAGATAACATTTTAAACTCTACAACATACGCAGATTCTGCAATAGCTAATATTATATCTACTGTAACTGATTATGCTCTAGTCTTTGGATATACCCTTAATAAGGATAAAAAAGAAATTGTCCAGCTAAATATCCCTTCTAACAGATCTGTTGTTGAAACTATGGCCTCAAATAGGTACATAACAGAATAAAATACTTAGGAATATGGCTCAGCCAGGTCCTTAAGGAATCCTTTGATCACAAAAAAAAAAGTTATTTTCTCTAAGATTAAAGATCTGTTAGATAAGTGGGCTACCACGTATATCACTTGGTGGGGGTAAATCAAAACTATCAAAATGATGACCTCTCCTCATTAATTTTCGAATAAGTACGTCACTGATCACTTGTCAGACAGCTTTTTCACTAAGATAGACCTTCTCAACAAATTTATTTGGCAATATAAAAAGCCAAGAATTGCGCAAAAAAATGTCACACTCCCAAACCAACTCAGAGGTTTGAACCTTCAATATTACCATAGATCCCAAATGGCATGCCTAGCGAGACACGGCCTCTCCTGGTTTAACTCGCTCAGTACCTCGTTGCTGTAAGTGGCTCAGTCAGGTTGGCCAAAGCGTGTGCTCAGCCAGGCGGATAGTGCCACTCCTGTCTGGGGTGGTCACTGTACACCTCCTAGATAGCCTGCACTCACCCTTGGGTAGCTTGGCACAGAGCAGTCAGGCTTATCTCCGAGGCAATAGGTAAAGCAACAGCACAGCACATTTCCACAACACTCCAGCTGAACGACCCTAAAAGAGACTTAAAACGAGTTGTATGTATAGAAAAATTGTATTCAACACACACATGATTAACGTAGTTTGATTACAATGTGATCTCAGCATAAATGTCAATATGCACACAACATTATGCAATGTAAGCTTGGTCGTGATCTCCATGAATAAAGCAACATGCGATAATAGGCCCAACCTTGTTAAACATTGTTTACTTTATATACATTTGAGAAAACCATATATTCCCTCCCCACACTCACATAAGGTGCCCACGTGCTGTCAGCACTAGGCCCACCCTCGCGTTAACCACAATCAGTGTAACACGTGCAATCCAGGGTGCGCCCCAGGGCTGACAGTAGCTGCACAATGTATATCATGGTATAACCACACTACCACCTAGACCCACGGCCTCAGCCACACTAGTAAAATGTGATGCCAACCTTATGATCTCCTTGGTAGAACCCGAGTACCCAGCAACACCACAGTGCTGCCCCAGCACTCACTCATTCTCGCTCGGACCCACTCCCTCACATCCACCCCATGCCTAAGCATGGTGCATGGGTGTCAGTTGGTGCTGGTATGCATGCACACACTCTGGTATGCACTCACTTCTGGTACCCTAATGCGATGCTCTGATAACTGGCAGTTGGATGCCCATATGCTTGTAAACCCTCTGGGCCCCAACCTGCCTTCCACCTGCCAACCAGCCTCCAGTTAACCTCACCCCACAGCAACCAAAAAGATTCTAGTTACTTTCCCCGGGGCACCCAGCCACTCACGGCGAAGTCACAACTCCCGAGGTGTAGGGGTCAAGGAGGGGGACCAGAAAGACAACAGCCAGTAAACAATTAAGGAGGAGACATTCAGGCTCCCAATAGGAGGTTCACTCAGGTCTGCAAAACTCAGGAGGATGGTCACCAGGGCCAACCGTTAGACTCCGAGGCACCCAGCCCCACCAGACAATCCAGTATTACCAAAGATCAGCACCTCCAGAATAAATAGGTGCTGTCGGGCGTGTTGATTCAACCAGCCCTCGACATTTCAGATTGCACACAAGTTACCAGGTCTTTGTCTCCAGATTGGAGACACCCTGTTTGGTGCCTGTGAACTTCCAGTGGCCACAGACAGTCTCGATCCAACGTAGAAAGTGCTCAGTGCCGTACCCTGCAAAAAGAGAATACTGTCAGGATTCGATGACTGGGGGTTCCCGGACGGCACCAGGTTTCTTCAACCAACTCCTAGCGTCGTACCCCCTTCGACAGGCGGCACTAGTCTGGTATGTGATTACTTGAACCACACCAGACCTTCCGGTTCCACTCAGGACTTGGTTTCTGTACCCCTCTGGGTTGCGGTACTCTGCCCAGTATGCTATGACCTTAGCCAGACGAACACACTAGACACAAGTTCCGTCATGCAATACTAGGCCAAGAAAAGCAGTCCTCTGGTTGTGCCAACACCTAGGCAGGTTCCACATATGAATAGGTACAGTACACAGTGTGTATGCAGCCGAGGGTCACATGAGAGAAATGCTTCTCACTCGACCTCAACGAGCCCCCAGGAGGGTCCTGTAACAATGATCTGTTCACTTCACAAGCCGTCTCACGGTGCAGTGGTCCCCACAATGAAGGGCCACACACCAGTAGCGCAAGCAGTACTTTGCTACCCTGCACCTGGTGCACCCGGCCTCCATACTTAGTTCTTGGTCCACACGCAAACCACTGCTGCCAGGTGGAGTCTGCCACAATGTATGCTCCAACAGAGGGCTTTGCTCTCCAGATATTACCGATCATGATGTAGGTCCCTCTCTGGAGGTCTTTGATGTCCCTTAGACCTCCGCAGAGAACAGGGGGCAGCCAACCTGCCCTTGGAGAGCCACTTCAGGATGCCACACAGCAGCAGGCAATCAGCCTCAGGCCAGTCTCTAATCGGGAAGGAGGCGTGGATCCCCCTCCTTGGACAGTTATCCACCTAGGCACCCAGATTCCACTGACAGTGCACCAATGCTGTCCAGCCTCACTGGTCCCAAGTATCCGTCAGTGGTACTCGAAGTTGCAGACTTTGAATACCCCTACTTATACTAGGTAAAACGTTTGAAGTGGGGGGTGGTTTGAAGGGTATTCCTTTGAACAACAGATGTTTCCCCTAAATTTCCTCCCTGTCTGCCCTGGGGTCCTAGAATGCAGTTCTTTATCTCCGGTGGGCCAAGTGTCACAACCTCTCCACCCTTCTATCTAACCAGGTCCCAAATGGCAGTGATCAGCTGTTCTGGATGCCCCTGTTTTATACCGTTCATATGGAGAATGTGCAGATGTGTTCTTCCACTGGGACCTTTGTAGTGAAGCCTCATTTACGGTTCACCAGAACCACTCCAAATGCCTAGAAATGCCTACTTTCTAAAAGTGGCACTTCCTGGGCAGTGATGACAAAACTACTGTTACGAAGGCTCGGGTTTGTCATCCTGAGTCCAACGATATCAAACAGTATAAGGCTTCTGCCCTACAATTCCTTATTGTAACCGGACTGAAGAAGCCTCAGCGTCCCACATCGCTGTATGGGTAGAGCAGCTCTCATGGGCAGTGCAAACACGCATCTGTGTTTGGCACTTCCTGGGTACTTATGCCTTAGCGCACAAACCAACCTGTCAAGGTAGGTGACACTTTGGCTGCAGCTACTACCACGGTGCTAGTGTGCTTTGGCCGGCCTGAGCCCTCAGGCTCTGTTCCCATCATGAATACTTCTGCGTAAATACATGCACCGTAGTCAATTCGCCCATGTGCGCATTCACATAGGAACCACCCTACTGTGTCGTAGACATGGACGCCTACGTCTGAGAGGCCAACCCCCATCCATACCTGGCCCAGCCAGGGTACTCAAACTCACGCACAGGTAGGGGTGCCAGTTTCTATATTGTATGGATGACGTGGGCACCTTCAATTGGCAGAAATGCTCCAAGCTCCTCGGCTCTTGGGTCGTATGGCCCCAGCTGTGGTTAGACACCTTCCGGGCTACTGCACCAGTGCACCACACAGGGTGTCTCCAGCACATGGGTATGCGGGTACTGTTGTGGGTTAATTTTAGTACGTAGTTCAGGCACATATATTTCAGCTTAGCTAACCCCTGCAGCCTGTGCCCTTTTACCTAGAAAATATGCTCTATTCACTTTGAAACCAGGCAACTGTGGTAGAATTACAGTTCTGGTACCATGTATTCCCAGGACTGGAACCAGTCTCTACAGGGTGGGCCAAACGACTTTTTGACAGCAATCTTTTCTTAAACCTGATCCCCAATCTTAGGAATTCAGCCAGTTGATGTTGTCGACAAATCCCTCATTCCCAAGGTGGCGGCATAGTCAGATGAGTTTTTATCACTGAATTGCTGTATTTCCTGTAAAACAGCGACACGCCTATTTATGTCAAACAGTGTTTCTGCCACCACCGTGCCAGGGCCATAAATATCTGGGACATACATGGGTATCCCATACAGGACCTCATAAGGGGTGCATCCTCCCAAGGACCTTCTGGGCAGATTATTTAATGCTCCCTGGACCCCATAAAGGTGATGAAGCCTGCACCTAATACCTTTGCTGTTAATGATTGCTTAAGTCTTGGTTCTTTCTCTCCACGATCCTCTGGATGGTAGGTGGAGGAGTAATGGAGTTGGTGTCCCCGAAAGCAGGGCCCTGGTCTTAGTAGAATGATACAACCACATATGTCCCAATGAAAACTTGCAAATCTTTAATAACAGTTAGGGCACCAGCTGACCATTGTGGCCATACCCACAGGAATCGAGAACACAAATAACACGTATCTACAATATATTTGTATTGCACCATTAGGTTGTAAGGGACAGCAATGATCCAGTTAAACACTTTGTAGTGGTTTGTTGGACACGAGGAGTGGTGTCTGCAGTGAGCCGCTAATGGCGGACCTTTTAATTTGTTGGCAAATGTTACAGCAAAGGACATACTATTTGGTCTGCTTGTATAGACCTTGCCACCAATAGTATTTTTGTAGCAGGGAAATAGTAGCAGCCACACCTGCAAGAGAAGATGCAACATCCTCCTGCTCTGCTCTAATGAGATGTAATCTCTTAGATTGGTTGGGGATCACTTGATCTCCCACCCCTGGAATAGTTGCAAATACAATGTTTTGGGCACTGAGATAGTATGAATATTTCGCAGGGTATGCTTTTGGTAAAGGCTTGCCGTCAGCCATCACTTTCACAGCAGCCAGCATCTCATCATTCAGTCTCATATGAGAACGAATAATTGCAGCATCTGAGGCCCTAGGTACTGCAGATTTTGCAGCTTTATCAGCCAAAGTGTTTCCTACAATGTGTACTCCTACACGTTTATGGCTCAATGTATGTACTACAAGAACTTTTGGTAGCTTGTCCTTAAGATCCGCTACTCTCCCCCACAGGTTTTTGTGTTTGATGGTGTGCCCTTTGGAATCCCCAAGCCCTTGCAGGCTCCAATGATGTAAGTAATAATTCTGGGACTTGTCACAGTAATATGAATCACACACAATCAGTGTTGGATGTTCAGGATCCATTTGTTCTAGTTCCAGGACCAGAGCTTAAAATACGGCAAGCTGAGCTGTGCAGTCCCTTAGGGTCTGTTAGTAGGTATTTTGAGGGTGGGCTGTACTATCTCTTATTACCCCGTTAACAGCTGCACAAGCAGCAGAGTATTGGTGTTTGGTACCTACAGCTGGCTGTGCGGAACCATCAGTATAAGTGATGACAGTATTGGTCAAGAGGTAAGATGTTAGTGGGTGCAGATTATTCAAGCTCATATGGGAGGAAATCTCGAGTCTGTAGTTTTGGGTTGAAAACATAAACAACATCAGTGGCAGTAAGGGAGATTGCCCATTGAATCCAACATGGATGTAATGCTTAAGGCTTTGGAACGCTAGCTTTGGTAAACGCCTCAAGAGCAGGCACCGCGTTAATGACAATAATGCGTTTCTTTTGGGCAAGTGGCCTCTCCTTAATAACAGCTATCTGAACAGTAGTCAGTATTTTTGCTGTGGGTGCAAAGCGTTGTTCTGCATTGGAGTACAAATGTGATTTGTATGCTATGGGTACGGTGTCACCCTCCTTGAATGTGACATAGATAATTCCAATCGCACCAGCAATTATTGTGATGACCAGATGTGTTTTATTATCGCGTGTGTGTAAGTGTTGTGCTTCTAGCATGTCCTGTTGCAATTCTCTGAGAAGGCGCATGTGTTCTGGTGTCCAATGCTTATTTGAAAAGTCAGGATGAATTTTATCATAAATAGGTTTCTCGCATTGTGCATAATCTGGAATGTATGTTCTGCCAAAGTTGAAGAAACCCAGGAATGACTGCAGTTTCTTGATGGTATTTGGAGGTTGTAATTGAGCAAATTTTTCTAGAAAGTGTGGGGTCAGGACCTTGCCTTCGTTTTATAATTTGTATCCTAGAAATAGGACACTGAAAAAAGCAATTTTTGTTTTCTTAAAATTACATATGTAGCCTTGAGCTGCGAATCCTAAGACAGAGGGATCCACCCTGGCTAAATGTATATTGAGGTCGTCATCTGTAAGATGGATATCATCCACATAGAACAACGCCTCACTGTCCATATCATGTAATATTGATGTTACTCAGGCAGAGAACAACCCAGGGCTATTCTTATACCCCTGAGGCAAACGGCAAAAGTGTAGCTGAGAGCCAAGTGCGCTGAAGGCACCAAGATTCAGACTTTAAGGTGCTAGATATTGGCAGAAAAAAACATTGGAATTATCCAAGGTTGGTTTGTATTTTGAATGCACTATATTGTTTATTAGTGCTTTAGGCTTTTTGTATTGCAGATGTGCATGTGTGACTGTTTAAATGTCTGTAATCTAAGACTGTTCTATAGGAATGGTCTGTTTTTGCTATGGGTAGTAACTGGTTATTCACTGCAGACACATAGGGTCTCATTACGCCCTGATACTCTAGTTATGTGAAAATTTCTCTCACAGGTGTTTTAGCTTCATTTTAAATGGTATATTGAGGCAGGATTTGAGGTGTAGATCTAATTGGAATTACATGGTAGGGGGAATCTTTATCCCACCCTATGTGGTTGCGGTACAGTGCGGGAGCCTGTGCCAAAGCCCAATCAGCAGAATAGGCTTCC
Organism: Pleurodeles waltl; assembly: GCF_031143425.1. Lineage (NCBI taxonomy): Eukaryota > Metazoa > Chordata > Amphibia > Caudata > Salamandridae > Pleurodeles > Pleurodeles waltl. Next base: position 955,007,591 of record NC_090440.1, on the reverse strand, counting down.
TTTACAACATCTGGAACTAGGACTGAGAAAGAAGGCAAAATGACAATCTCCTTTTGGGAGCTTGCAAACAAATTCAGGTGGCCAATCTTTTTCTGTCCAGAGTATGTCATAATTTAGTGTTAATGTCTTCCAAAAGATTACTTTAATAGTGTGCTCTGTCTCCCTCAATTTTAATGTTTATTTTATCGACGCGGTCAGGTGGCAAGACGCGCCTATGCACTGTTTCGATTTCAAGAAAGTCATTTGTTGCTGTCCCATCCAGAAGATCTATAAGATTCTGGCGACATATCATGACCTCAGCCATACGGTCTAGCAGAGTCACTGCCAGCGTCCTGTTCTTCAACAACGTTCTCAATGTGTATGGCATTCTTAATTGACATCGCTGCCACCTTCTTCTTTGTCAATTGGGGCTTATGTTAAAAAGGAGCGAAAAGCTCCTCAACAAAAGTTTCTGAAGAACGTTGTGAGTCCTTTTTTGGCTTCTTGAGTTGCTTCGGTGTTCTGACCATCCCACTCTGTCACTCGGTTTATCTGGTGTACCATGGAAGGAGCGAGATGGGCTATTGCCAATATCCTGGCATCTATCAGGGGTTTTTATAGCGTCTCTATTTCTGAGATTATAATCTTTTTTCTGAGGTCTCCGGTTGCAGATTCTCCTCTTGAAATTCTTCTTTGTTTTGTTTTTGTTTATCTCAGAGTTTGTTTTTTTTAGAGCCCCCTGGTGCTTGCTTAGTACTTTCCTTAGAGAACGTACTCTGTATTTGATGTTTAGTTGGTCTGTCCACCAGATTATCCCGGCCTATACTGGTATAGGTTTCGGAAATAATCTTTGGCATCTCGCTCTCCTGGTTCCGAGAGCGAAAGTGTCCAAAGTCTAAGGTCCAGCATGGGGAACCAGCATAGACTGGGAGGAAAAAGCGAAAACTTTCAGAATTTTTCCTTAAAAAGAGCCATGTCCAATATGACTCCCTCCCAGTCAAAAGTGAGGGTGGTCAGGATCACCCCTGAGAGCTACTACCCGGCATAGGGCGATAAGGTTTGGACAACTGCCCACTGCTGCGGCTGTACCCCTTCCGCCTCAACAGCCACAGATCCCAATAAGATCCTCTCTGCACTGCTGCCCTTGCCCCGCCTTCAGATAGGGTCCTTGCCGTCCCCAGGGGGGGTGGCCATTTCACCTGGACTTGTCCTTGTTTACTGGGTCAGTACCCAGCCGAGGGAGCCCGCTGTCGCCAGCGCCTATAACCCGGTACCCAGCCACCAAGAGCTGTGACCACCAAAACAAGAGGCCAATGGTCCCCAGTGCTGAGCACTAGTCTCTCCCTTCTGGTTTCCCCACGTCAGGGATGGCCTCCTGCACCTGGTTTCCCACCCCAGGACTTCATCCTTGGGGTGGGTCCGGGGTGCAGGGTAATCTCTCCTTACCCCAGCCTGCAATGTAGAAGGCGGTCAGCCTGGTCCATGACATCTTAGTCCTGCGACTCCTGGTGACTTACCCTTCCCCTCTGCTCCCCCATCAGATCTACCACCAGCAATGGCCTGATACCCCCCCCACCCCCGGCACCCTTTCTGGGGCAGCGCTAGTCCCTGCGGTTGGGTAATGGGTGTTCTCTGCATTGCCCACCTCCTGAGTTCCGCTCTACCTTAGAGAGAGCTTGAGGCCTTCTGGGCTTTGACCCTGCTCCGGTGCCCTCCCCTCGCCAGAAGGGAGAGTATGAAACTCCTTAGGCATTGGCCCATCTCCTGTGTTCTCCCCATACTGTGAGGGAGCATGAGACTTCCTTGGCATTGCCCAATCTACGTCTCTCTCCTTTCTGTACGAGAAGGGACATGAGACCCATTCCCTACCCAACTCCAAGGGGAATTGCCCATGCTAATACGTGTTTCCCCCACCCATGGTGGGGGAATCACCAGCTCAAACTCCTGAGGGTTGACTTCTGCCAACGTCTATACCACATACAATAGGGGGTCCCTCCCGTGCAGAACAGACTGTCTGGGTTCTTCTCCAAGCACTCAAACTAGTAAGGCTTTAGTAGCCCAGTAACCTGCTGTGCTGTCACCTTCTACAAGGAGAAGCCCCCCCCCCTCCTTCCAGACTTAGGGAAGTACCGCCCCAGTTTACCCCCCGGACTTCCTCTGGTACCCAGAGTGCTTACTTGGCCAGCCATTTCCTGATGCATCCTCCCCACGCACATCAGGAGTTTCCTTATTGATTTTTATTTTTTTGGACCGTGACCACCTCATACCCTGACAGACCCAGCAGGTAAGCTGCCACCATTATGCTTTAGAGGCCCCTATTCGTAGGACCAGTAATTCAATTTCTCTGAGCCTCAGCTCATGGGCCATTTTTTTCTCCTCCATGACCATTCTCCTTTTAGCTAGGACCTGATCACCAGCCAATTTAGTCAGGACCTGTTCCCTTTCCAGTTGGGCAGTGCCAGCCTCAGAGTCCTTTCTTTCCCTGTCCTCAAGTTCTGCTGCAAACAGGTCCCCAGAGGACAAATTGCCACCGGCAGTGGAGGATACCCACCTCCCAACCATTGGTCCCTCCGAGAACCCTAGTGCTAGCTCTGTTCCCTCCCCCACACTCAGGATCTCTCTCACTGGTCACTTACCCTCCTGGGTGAGCTTCTGCCCATGTTTTCAGGGTATGCTGAAGGTCTGCTTACCTGGCCCTTTCCCCCTTAAGCATCCCCTCTTCAGGCAGTACTCCTTAAGCTGCGTCACTGTATACCGGTCTAGATCAGCCAACTCCAAGGAGCCCCTATTATGTAGGTGGCCAGTAATGGTGGCAAACAGCAGGAGTCGAAATAGAGATCAATGAGGAACAACCTTCCCTACCACCACTGTCAATCCGTCCTCCCATTACCTTTAGAAATAAAGGAACACTTTCAACACTTGAAGAGGTGGCATTCAGCCGGACATTGTGTAGTGCTGTGCAATTGTAAGTCCTATCCCACCGCTTGACTGCCAAATGTTGGAGGCAGCTCAGTCCAGTTGGCTAAAGTGTATGCTCAGTCATGCAGAACGTGCCACTCCTGTCTGGGGTGGTCAAGTACACCTGCTGGATAACCTGCGCTCATCCTTGGGTAGCTTGGCACAGATCATTCAGGCTTATCTTGGAGGCAACGTGTAAAGCAACAGCACGTTCCCACAACACCCCCACTGAACGACCCTAAAAGAGACTTCCCACAGGTAGTATGTATAGAAATATTTTATTCAACACACACACACACACACACGATTAATGCAGTTTGTTTACAACGTGATCTCAGCGTAAATGTCAGCAAGAACACAACAAACAACAATATGCAATGTATGCTTCCGCTTGAATCTCAGTGAACAATGCAACACATGATAATAGGCCCAGCCGTGTTAAAAACTGAAGACTGTATATACATTTGAGGAACACGTACATTCCCTCCCTGCACTCACATCAGGTGCCCACCCACTGTCAGCACTAGGCCCACCCTCAGGTTACCCAAGATCCGTGTAACATGTGCATCCAGGGTGTGGACTGGGGCTGACAGTAGCTGTTCAATGTATATCACTGTACAACCACACTCCCACCTATACCCAGGGCCTCAGCTGCGCTAATGAAATATGTTGTCAACCGTATGAACTCCCTGGCAAAATCTCAATACCCAGCAACACCAGAGTGCTGCCCCAGCAGTCACTCGTTCTCACTCAGACTCACTCCCTCACATCCACCCCGCGCCTAGGCAAGGGGCCCGAGTATCAGTTGGTGCTGGCACGCACGCACACACTCTTGTATGCACTCCCTTCCGACAACCTAATGCACTGCCCTGATAACTGGCAGGTGGAGGCCCATACGCTTGCAAACCCTCCGGGTCCCAAGCTGCCCTCCATCTGCCAACCAGCTTACGTTTAACCTCGCCCCACAGCAATCCCAAATATTATAATAACTTCCCCTGGACACCTTGCTGCTCACAGCTATGTCACAACTCCCGAGGTGTCTGCATCAAGGTGGGGGACAAGAATGACAACAGCCAGCAAAGAATTAAGGAGGGATGTTCAGGCTCCCAATAGGAGGTTCATTCAGAGGGCTGCAAAACACGGGGGTGGTCACCAGGGCCAACCGTGAGACTTGGAGGTGCCCAGCTCCGCCAGAAAATCCATTGTTGCCAAATAGTAATCAAATTCAGCACCTCTGGAATAGAGAGGCGCCGTCGGGGCGTGTTGACTCAACCCACCCTCGACACTGCGGGTTGCTCCCAACAAGTTACCAGGTCTGTGTCTTCGTAGTGGAGATACCCTGTCTGGTGGCTGTGAACTTCCAGTGGATATAGACAGGTTGGATCCAATGTAGAAAGGGCTCAGTGCTATATCCCTGCAAAAAGAGGGTACTGTCGAGGATCCAATGAGTGGGGGTTCCTGGACAGCACCAGGTTTTTTTCAACCAACTCTTAGCATCATATCCCCCACTCCGTCCTCAACAGAAGGAACTAGTCTGCTGTGTGATTACTTGAACTGCACCAGACCTTCTGGTTCCACTCAGGACTTAGTTTCCATACCCCTCTGGGTTGAGGTACTTCACCCAGTACGCTATGACCTTAGCAATACTGCACTCTCCAGACAAACACAATAGACGCAAGTTCTGTTGTGCAATACTAGGCTAAATAAAGCACTCTTCTGGTTGTACCCACACCTCTGCAGGTTCCAACGTATGAACGGGCACAGCACACAATGAGCATGCAGCCGAGGGTCACACGAGAAATGCTTCCTACTCGACCTCAACGAGGCCCCAGCAGGGTCCTGCAACAGTGATCCATTCACTTCACAAGTCGTCTCGGGGTGCAGTGGTCTCCACAATGAAGGGCCACACACCAGTAAAGTGAGCAGCAGGTTGCTACCCTGCACCTGGTGCGACCAGTCTCCAGACTTAGTTCTTAATCCACAAACAGACCACTTCTGCAAGGTGGAGACTGGCAGGATGTACGCGCAAACAGAGCACCGTTCTCCAGATATTACAAATCACAATGTAGGTCCCTCTACGGAGGTCTTTGATGTCCCTGAGACCTCTGCAGAGAACAGGTGGCAGCCAACCTGCCTTTGGAGAGACAATTCAGGATGCCACACAGCAGCAGGCAATCAGCCTCAGGCCAGTCTGTAATCGGGAAGGGTGCGTGGATCCCCCTCCTTGGACAGTTATCATTCTGGACACCCAGATTCCTCTGACAGTCCACTTATGCGGTCCAGTCGCACTGGCCCCACCTATCAGTTGGTGGTATTCTAAGTTGCAAACTTTGAGTACCCCTACATATATTAGGTAAAACCTTTGAAGTGGGGGTGGTGTGAAGAGTATTCCTTTGAACCACATGTCTCCCCTAAATTTCCTCCATGTCTGCTCTTGGGTCCTGAAATGCAGATCTTTATTTTTATGGGTGTCAGGCTCTGGCTTTAGGAGGCCAAGTGTCACATCCTCTCCCCCCATCTATCTCACTAGGCCCCATATGGTAGAGATCTTTCGTTCTGGATGCCCTAGTTTTATACCGGTAATCCAGGGAATGTGCAGATATGCTTTTCCACAGGGACCTATGGAATGAAGCGTTATTTACTGAGCACCAGACCCAATGCCTCGAAATGCCCACTTCCTTTAAGTGGCACTTCCTGGGCAGTGTTGACAGAACTACTGTTACCAACAGCTCAGGTTTGTCATTCTAAGTCCATCGATATCAAACAGTATGAGGCTGCTCCCCTGCAATCCCTTATTGCACCCAGACTCAGTAAGCCTCCACGTCCAGTATCACTGTATGGGTAGAGCAGCTCTCATGGGCAGTGCGAACATGCATGGGTGTTCTGCACTTTCTGGGCACTTATGTCCTAGCGTACGCACCAACCTGCTAAAGCAGGTGACACTTTGGCTACAGCCACCAGCACGGTGCTCATGCGCCTCGGTTGGCCTGAACCCTCAGACTCTGTTCTTATCACAAATGCTCATGCGTAAATATGTGCACCATGGTCACTTTGGCCATGTGGGCATTGACATAAGAACCACCCTACCTTGTTGTAGACATGGATGCCCGGGTCAGAGTGGCCAACTCCCATCCATACTTGGCCCAGCCCAGCTAATCAAACCAGCACACGGGTAGTGGTGCCAGTTTTTAAATCGTATGGAAGACATGGGCACCTTCACTTTGCATTGGCAGAGGGAAAGTTATTCAAGCGCCTCAGCTTTTGGGTCGTTTGGTGCCCAGCTGCAGTGAGGCACCTTATGGGCTACTGCACCAGCGCACCAAACGCGGGGGGTTTGTCTCCAGCACATGGGTATGCTGATAAGGGCGGCTGTGCCAGGCCCGTACTTTATCTGGCCCTCCCGGCCTAAGGCACACCCCGGGTCCAATCATGGCTGGTCCTGCATACGCTGGCCAGCGTGGTCTCCAGACTTGGGGAGCACCCGTGCTTGTATCTCCATCCTGTCCACACAGGGGGAGCCGATGCTTGTGACCCACAGCCACGTATCGAGGAACCAGCTCCTCACCTTGGGATCCATCCGGCTCCCTTTCAATAGGGGTTCCCTCGCTGGCCAGTCCACCCCTACCTGGGCATGTCCTTTGCGATATACTTCCCCCCCACCCCCATCTTCTCCCCCCCCTCCCTTCTGCCCCCCCCCCCACCTCTACCACTCTGGGAGCACCCATGCTTGCATCTCCATCTTGTCCACACAGGGGGAGCTGATGGTCATGGCCCAAAGCCACATATCAGGGAACCAACTCCCCCTCCCCACCTTGGGATCCAGCCAGCTCCCTTTCAATAGGGGTCCCCCCCCGGCAGTCCACCCCTACCTGGGCGGTACACCCCTACCTGGGTATGTCTTTCTTGATATTCTCCCACCCTCCCCCCTCTCTGCTGCTCCACGCAAACCACTGACCTCTCTACTTCCGCCCTCCGGGGATGGCGTAGAGCCCACTTATGTCTAGTCCCCTTCAACAGATGCCTTTCCTGAGTGGAGGTGCCCGCAGGCGTACCCAATTAGGCCTCAAACACGGCAAACAGGGTTGCCAACGACGGCAGCACATGCACCAGAATTCCCCTTTGCAACCAGGGCTACACCGCTTTTACTCCCAAACCCCCCAGGCCCCCCAATGTCTAGTACACCTTTGTACGGGCCAGCTCTGGTGCGGCACACCAACCATATCCTTCCACCATCTCCCTCCTACCACCACCCTATCTTCTGTAGGATGGGGTGCTCGCATTCATCCTGCCAGACAGTGGGGAAGTGTCCAGTGTCCTAAGGTCCGGCACGGGGAGACCGCATAGGCTGGGAGGAAAAAGCAAGTTTTTTTTTTTCTTAGAGAGCAGCCTTCCTCAACGCAAGTCCTTGTTTTCCAACACTTTTCATCAATGATCTTGAGTAACTGCATGCCAAACCTTCACTACTCTTGGTTAATTGTTTGTGTTTGATTTACATCTAAAAGTCTTAATTGGTCTTTCCACTTAGATATGTATTATTCATTTTAGTTAAATAACTCCAACACTATCTGTGTACTGCATAAGTGGTTAAGTGAAGGAACATGCAAACCAGACCTCACTAATTATCTGTGTACATGTAAGGGAATATTCATCCTCCAGCCTTTGTTTATAGAGCTGATCAGACATTTGTTTTGCCAAAGAACTTAATGGCACAGATATTTTCCCTATGCATTTGTTGAATTCTTATTGGGTCTTGGACTAGTACTGAATCACCTTTTCATATGATTATTAAACCACCATTATTATTCAAAGTAAGTATGCATTCATCCTATGACTTGGTCTATTATTTTTGTCACCCTGTGCCAGTGATCCATGGAGCTATTGTAGTTCAGTACCATCTACAGCCCACACTGTTTATAAGCATTTTATCTGTTAGCTTGTTTTTCAGCACCTGGGAATTAAAGGATGATGCCGCTGCCTGCCTGCTTCAAATCCTTAGACAAATGGTACTGATAGCATAACTGACAGCTTAATTTTAAGTTTTTGAGAAATTGGAAGCAATCTGCACTTCAGTCCATTGTTTATCACTGTGTAATCAAAGTGTGTCCAACCACATGCAATATGGCCTGGTCCTGTTCCTATAGGAACAGTCCTGACTAAAGTTGTAGGCCGCATCCCAAATTGTTTTCTGGCACATTTTGCGGCATCAATGTGGAGCAGTTTGAGTAGTGATCTTCTGGACCAATGACTGTGCATCCACCGAGGAAAAACAATTTGTAGGATAGAATGATTCTGTTTAAATCAGCCGTTAGTAATTACTTTGGGCCACATGTTATTAGATAGTCTACCACTACATATAGAGACCAACATTAGGGAACTCAGCCATGGCCCGGCTTCAGTAGTAACAGCTAGTCCACATTTCATCCAAACGGGGGAACACAAGAAACCTTAGACCGGTATCCACTTCAGAGGTAGTGTGACTTTGCAATCTGAACTGGACAGTTCCTACTGAAGCAGGACCATGGCAGATTTCCATGTGGATGTCCTTGTCTCCAGTGGAATAGTGAGCAAAAAAGAAACAATGGAATTCAGTCCTGCATGATTACCAGTTTTATCTCTCAGTAGTACCATGACTCTTCCCTGGTTTTCTACAGAGTTTGACTTCCCTTAATTCCAAGGACTAATGGGAAGCTGAGGCCCTGGCCACTTCCCTGCAGAACTTAAATGATCCAGGCTGAGGGGAGTGACTGAGTTTTAATTACCATTTTGCTTCTCTGTATCTGCTTCCCCTTCAAATAATATAAAACTTACACCCTGACCATCCTACACGCCCCCAAAAAAAGCAAAGCAGTGTTGGGTGATGCCCCAACTCTCTGCCAGTGATTAGAAAATGTATCCTGAAACGTGTTTCACGGTCCAAAGTTTTCATTTATTCGGTATTTGAGGAAAAGGAAAAACCTCAATGTGGACCTTGGTGGCACAAGCTAGGTGTGGTGATTTCAGAGCTCGCTCAATCAATCAATCGTTTTTTGTAAAGTGCGGCTGCTCACCCGTGAGGTTCTCAAGGCTCACTCCACTGCCCCATAAGTTGTGGTTGGGAAGCAATATACCAGGAATGTTTTGGGACCTGCAGTTTCGATGATTGTCTTGGGGCTACAATGTGGGCAGTCTCAAGCCCGCAGTTGTTGGGTGTTGTTAAATGTTATGTCTGATTGATATGTCCTCTATCGTACCACATAGGATTTGTAATACGCAAGTCTGGAATCCTTATCACTTTTGTATGCGTCTTTATTGTGTTAACTATTAGGTGGTTTACAGAAATTGGTACCACTTTTTAAGGCGTGTTTCTGTCAGAAATGTTTTTAGAACAAAGAAGCAAAACATGCAACAAAGGCAATATGCTTGGTATTTATTTTGCAAATTTGTGTTCTTGGCATTAACACTTCCCGCCGCATTCCGTTTTGCCTCGTCCTATAAGCCCTAATCAACTTTACCCCGGGCTGATCCACTGATTGTGCTCTGCTCCTGTCTTTAATTGAACGGATTATGGTGTCGGAATATATTGCATTACACTATCTTTTCCACAGGTGTTTGTGCACGCGGGCTAAAAATACAGAGGTGTGTCCAAATGCAGGTCTGAGAATGCCGTCTTCAAACCTGTTTTGATCAGATAAGCTCAAACTCTAGAAGTTCCAGCACTGATCTTTTTTTCTCCCCTGTAAACAGGTTCTTTTATCTGCCTTTGGCAAGGGTTGGCATTGGTGAGGCAAAGTAGGACACTTAATGATAAGGGCCAAGTGCTGACTGATTAGGTTATCTACGTCTGTAACAATTTCATAAAGATAATTTGATATGATTAAGCAACTGCACCTTCAGGGGAGGGGTGTGGCGTTTCTTGTGAGCGATCACCACACCTCTTGGTTTCGCTGCTTCCTTAAATCATCCTAGGTGTGGTGCTATCAAGCTGCACCACACCTGCAAGTGTCGTATTGCAATTAAAAACTGTTTACAAGACAGCCAAAAAAAATGTCTCTGTGGTACTCTGTAAAGGAGAAATGTAGATTCCATAGTGAAACACTTAGCTTTGTTGGGTATGTTTTAACTGGGATGCTATTTAATCTGCAAACCTTCTCTCTATAGAATAGTAGACTGTTATTTTGGTGTAAAGAAATAACACTGGGTGGACAGTCTCTCATATGCTTAGAGGCAATAATCAAAAAGCTATAATTTACAATCTTGAAACTTAATTGCACCCCTGATTGTTTTACCCACTTCAGCTCCTCAGTGCGTTCACTTAGAGATGGCGGATTTATGATCCATTGTGGACGAAGAGGTGGCAAAGACTGAAGTAAGAGTTAAAGCATCCAATCTTCTCTGCTTGCCTGCCCAAAAGAATTCCTTCCCATGCTTCACTCCAGTTCATAACGCTGAAGAACGTGACCTTCCAGAAGTCTGTGTTTTGTTTTTAACCTTAGATATGCAAATATTATCCTTAAACACAGTAGACTTTAAGATCCTCACCAACCAGTGCCCTGCATTCTACAACTCCGGGATATGTAGACAAACACAATTGGCACCATGACTGCCTATTCTAAGATAAAAACATCTTATTAGCTTCGATGCTTCTGAGATTCTCGGCAGTCTACAATATCATAGATCACCAAGTTCCGATTAGAAGGTTTGAAGAGTGGATGATAAAATTGGAAACTACTTTCAAATCGGTCAATCATTTATTCAGATCAGCAGCCAATAAATAAAAAGCGAGTTTGTTGAATCATTTAAGTACAAGCAGCACAGCTTTTAGACCGCAGCTATTTTCGATTTCAGATGTACACTGGTGACACTCGGATATTTGTTTGTACAAAGAATTTAACAATCTTACAGCCTGTTAAGGAAGCTTGTCCCGTCCTGCATGGTCCTAGAACTGAAATATTAAAGCTAGAATATTATTATAGAAAGGGCTTCCCATTTGAGTGGGCCAGCGGACTGGGAACATGGTTATCCTTGATTTAAAACCTCAAAGCATCTGAGTACAATTTTTGACTCTGCATCATGTTAATGAACTGGTCAAGGGCACTAACTTAAGTACTCTGTGCTGCACTAAACCATGCTGCCCTTTGAAGTTTATAGAGGTGACATTTTTGTGTGAAGCATGCAGCACAGTTTTGTGTTGCAAGGAGTCCTCGTAATGGCACACTTGAACTTGTGAAAAATCATGTGCACAGGTCTTCCCAAAACGACTCATTGAGAGCAGGGAATGTAAAAGCAAATGCCATGAACTGTAAAATGTGCACTCACACTAAACAGGGTCTGCTTCACTCATAAACTGAGTATTGTACACCTTGTGTAAATCTTACTGGAGGCGAGGCAAAACTACCACAGAGGCTGACACTGGAATGTCGATTCTTTTCAGCTGTCCCAGAATTTGCCAACTGATCTTGGCTAACAAAACGCATTCATCATAAGGCTCAAAGCAATGGAATGCTCTAAAGCCGACTTTTTAAGCAAAACTTAAATTTATGCTCTTCCAACATTTTTGATAAAGTGAACCATTCAGCTAAGCCTTGGACTAATGTGGACCTGCTCACTGGAAGAATGACATCTCTTCCACACATTAACCTGTTTCCAAATGCCAAACTTCCAGCCATAAGTCAGAGCCCACTGCTGATATTAGAATTCTACGTCTTGCCCATACTAGAGTTGTGTTCCAGCTGCATTAAGTAGACAAGCAGCAGAGGCAGAATAGATGCAGTAGTTCCATAAGACTCTTTCGAGACTTTGAGATGTATTACTGAATGGTCACGTCAGAAGCTTCTTCTAATATCGCGTCATGGATACATGTAGATAGACTGGAAGAGGGACATTTATTTGTTATGAATTGTTGATACAAGTTGACATTTTGTAATGGATGAGATAGTCATTTGTGTGAAGAAAAAAAAACTATACTGGTCGTGTCTTTTTTAATTCACAGTATATAATTATCAATGCCATTTTTCATGATTGGATCAAATGTAAGCCACTGTGCTAGTTTTATGGAGCTGGTATTTTGCTATGTTGGGATTTGGTTGTACGTAATAAAGTAATGGATGTAGTGTGTGTGTTAATTAGGTAATTAACTTAATATGAATATTATGTGTATATAGGTTACAAAAATGTTTTTTCAGGAGTTGCATATATATATTTTTTTTTAATGAAAAAGTTAAACATGTATGTGCACACATGTGAATGAGTATATTTGTGTGTGTGTGTGTGTGTGTGTGTGTATATATATATATAGTTTCAAAAATATATTTTGTATAAAAGAAAATAAACTACACATGGTAAACATAATGCATTGTAATGGGTTGCATTATAAATGTAAATTACATTGTGGTCCAGCACAAAGCATTAGAAACCTATTAATTGTAATGAGCCCCATTAATGTACTGCTTTAGAACTGTAATTGTTTTAAATCCCTACGAGATAATCTAAGTGGATTTACTGTAAGTGAGTTATAAGCATATAGCTTAACCAACATGTGTACTTACACATTTGTTTGCAAGCAACGGTTTATACACTGAAAGCATTATTTTTCTACAGAAGTTGGCCAAACAAAGGAAACACCAGTATACCATTCTGAAGCAGCGCATTGAGAGGGAGAAAAAGATGTTCATCATTAGCCAGAAAATTCAAACAAAAAAAGATTTATTGGTGAGTCTTTTTTCATTGATTGGTGTAGCTATCCATGTGACATCCTAAGGATATATATATATTTTTTTTTTTTTTTTTTTTTTTAACGATCCTGGGGAGAAGCAGCATATTTAGAAAGGCAGTGGCAACTGGGCTAATGGTCCCTGTCCTGTCGCTGCAGGTGACTCCTTCAACTTACCTGGTGTGTCCTTGGTCCCCTGACAGATGCCTAAGAACACTGCATTTTTTGCTAGAACAAATAGTATAATATAGGCAAGTGCCCATATGTTTTGACCAGATCTTTAAACAGTATCGCAGCATGAATACTTTAATTTGTGGTGTTGTGATCTAGTTGTTACCGCCTTGAATGTACAACAAGAGGTTTCATCTTCTGTGCTGTAGGAGGGGGCTTGGATTCTCTGCTGCTATACTGCAGGCCACTAGAGCATACCAAATTTAAATCTGGTTTAAGGATGTATGTGTAACATGAACATGAAACTTTATGAAGGTGTCTTTGCACCAAATGTAACCATATGCTGAAGAGGCAACCTCATCTGCCTGGTAGGTTTAGTGAAAAAAAAGATGCTGCATGAAATTTAAAAAAAAAAAAAAAATGTAGAGTTTTTTTTTTTTTTCTGTCGCTGTTGTTGAGTATCCCCATCGCCTTCAAATTTTGTTTTCTCTCAACCAACTTCACACCATTTTTGCCATGTAAAACAGAACTAGACACTGTTTTCTTGCAAAGTTCTTTTCGATGCAATTCATGTTTTGGGAAGGGTGATTTAAATGTGTATGTTCTGTCATTTAGAAGTCTGTTTCTATCAGTTCACATAAAATCAAGCTTAGAATGTATAGTTTGCTAATACTTGTTAATGCTAGTTGTAGACTGATATGCTGACTACATTATAGTTAGTTGGACTCGCCAACAAAGATTACTGGTAACACCAGTATGCAGCCATTTCTGACAGCAAATATTTTGTGTCGTTGTCTGTGTTGTATAAGGGGAAGAAGTGTAGTAGCATGTTATGCATGTTTCAGGCCTTGAAAAATCTGCTCGCCCCACTCACTTTGGCTAGTCATATTTTATCAGGTCGATCTGTTGTTAGCGCTTAATCGCCCCTTCTGGCAAGTTCACAAAGAACATGTGTTCTCTTCAGTAAGAAAGTGAAGGAGCAATAAAGATGCCTTTAAATTGTGTTATTATCTTGCTCTGTGTTAAGAGACGGAGGTCACAAATCAGTTTATCTTCCTACAATTACTTTTCCTTCTGACTGCAGAGTTACAGGATTTTGTAAGTTGAACTGTCTGACCTACTGTACAAAGAGTGTGAAACAAGAGGCTGTAAGGTGTCAGATTTTTCCTAACACACATTTAAATAACGAAGGCAACTGTACAAACATTTCAAAATATATTTCAGTAGTTGTGAAAGCCCAGTTTTTGTACTTCTGTGTGATGAAAAAATATTTTCTTAGGATGAAAATAAATCGGAACACTTGGTGATGCGCAAATGATAAATACGTTTTCTGGAACACAATTTTCAGTTTGTTAGTACACTGAATAGTTTTATCAGTAAAGCTGCAAGTTAGTGGGAGGCTTTTTGGACACTTCTTTGAAACTTACTGTCTGTAAATGACAGTGCTCTACCACATCATGCTCTAGTAATATATTTGTGAAAAGTGAGTGTTTAAACGTAAACTGAGAAAAACTCCTTCCCTGATGGCAATGCTATTAGTAAACTAAGAGGCAAGTCAAGGATCTATATGTGGGCTGGATTCTTATTATACATGGAGCAAATGTTTATTTTATTTATTCAAACAAAAGATATTTTGTTGTACAGCAGTAATGCTGAACTCACATAGGGGGAGGAGCCAAGATGGCGACCGGGATGGACGCCTAGTGCGAGCGCTCCATCCCGGATCTGCTACAAACATCCTGCAGGACGCCCCCGGGGTGACGGGGGCGCGGTGGCGGCCTCGATTCAACTGTCGCACCCTGACGGAGCCTGGAATTGACTGGGGAGAGCTTCCAACCCGAGCTCTCCCGGACTGGGAGCCGGAGCGCAGAGCGCCCACCATTTTGAGTCGGTGTTTGGCTCGCGACCTAGAGAGCTGCTGCGGGACCTCCCGCACCCGTGCAGCACAGGAGAACGCGGCGCTTTGGGGTCGGGGAGCGCCTCCCGCCTGGAGCAGCCGCTAGCGAATGAGTTGCGGCCCGCCCCCTCCCTCTGCATCGGGGACGGGGGCATCAGCTCGGCGCCGATAAGCTTACAGGCGGTGCCCGGAGTCCAGGGGCGCTAGTGGCCAGCCTACGAGAGGAGGGATCGCCGCGGGGGTTCCCGCATCTGCTCGGAGACCGGGGAGAAATAAAAAAAAAAGAAAACAACAAACAACATAAAAAAAACTAAAGTAAGTGCCGCTCTGGACTCAGGGGGTGCTCCCCTCGCCGCCTAGACCCGTGGGGGACGCGGCCACTGCGAGGCGCTGTATCTGTATGGGCAGAATTGCCTGTTTGAGGTGGGTGCAGACGCCTAAAGACCTGCTCCCCTCCAGGCTGACGGACTGTCCTGCATAACGGGGTACGACAACAGGAGGGGGCTTGGTGAAAAATTTGCCGTGGCCTACCAACCACGGGTGGGGCAGAGAGGCCGGGCCCGCGCCTCCACTCTCCCTTCCCCTGCCCCCCCCGCTCCTGCACCCCTCCCAGTGGGGCGCCCCACCTGGCGCCGGACCCGCCTTGGATGGGCGCTGGTGCAGGGGGACCGGCGGGAACGGACTAGGGCACTATAGGAACAAAGGCTGGCATAATTAGCCTCCAGCCAGTCTGGACCAGACTCTTCCCCCCTGTACCGGGGGCAACTGAGACCGGACGGCGCCCCGAAAGTCAACAGGGGAAGGCCATGAACATCAGGCTCGCAAACTAGGTCCAACTAAAGCCTGCCCCCTGGCGCGAGACCTGGCGACAAGGAACCATAATCTGAGCCGGCGAAGAGGGACAAAAGGGGGGGGAAGCCTGCCACAATTCAACACCGAGGAGTGCCTTGTTGTGACCCGCGGCGCCCCCTGCCTGGCGTACACGATGGTGGGCAGGCTGAAATCAGCCAAGAATCAAGATCGAACCACGCAAAGCCCAGCGGTCACCGACCAACAGCCAAGTCCGACTCTACAAACGTTGGAGAGCACACTTGCGTCACAATCCGTGCAATTGGAGAGGGTACTACAAGCGATAATAGACACTAAAACCTCCCTGGAAGGTAGAATAGATGCGGTATCGCAAGACCTGAACCTACTTCGAGTGAATCACCGCAAGCTATCGGAAAGAGTCAAATCAGTGGAGGAGGGACTGACCGAGCTATCTCCCACGACCCAGGATAACCAAAAACAGATTCAACGCATGAATGCGGAATTGAAGGCGCTATGGAAACGAGCGGAAGAAGCTGAGAGTAGAACGCGCCGGAATAACATTCGCTTTCTGGGGTTTCCCGAAAATATGCAACAACAAAGCATGGAAATATCCCTAGAACAATGGCTAATCAAAGAGGTGCTAGGCTGGGCCCCATATAAGTTATTCACTGTGGAAAGGGTACACAGAATCCCGGGCAGGCCCCCGCTCCCTGGGCAACCACCCAGACCATTGATCACCAGATTCTTAAACTTCCGGGACCGTGATGCAATTCTACAACAATTCCGCAACAAAGGCCCATTCAACTATGAGGAAGCAACCATCAATGCATACCCAGATTTCACCCAAGAGGTGCAAAGAAAACGCAACTCATATATCAAGGTCAAACAACGCCTGCGTGAAATCAACATTAAATATGCATTACTCTTTCCTGCCAAGCTGAGAGTGATAGCAGATGATCGCACCCACATATTTAACTCCCCGGAAGACGCTTGGATGTGGTTACATGCCAAAGGCCTGGCGCGCATGACCGACGAAGCGGAGGGGGGAGAAGAATGGTTGACCTCGACATCAAGGAAACGATCCAAAAGGCGTACTAGGGTTCAGCCGTCTGCCCAACAGGTAGCGGAAGAAAGAGCAAAAGTCTTGAAAGAAACCCCCCAGCTGACACGAAACAACTTTGAAGTAATCAGGGAACTACCTGAGATCAACTCGGACTCGGACACGACCAGCTCTGCTTCTACCATAATAGATGACTCAAAAGGGCCGAGGGTCACCCCCAGAGCGGCGGATGATCTCTGACCACTCCCAAAGACACCATCTTTGTTCTGTTACTCTGGGGAGATGTGGCCGGACGTTCCGGAGGTCCTAGGCGCGATGCGGATCCCCGGAGAAGCAGCATCCTATTCAACAAATGTGTATCTTTTGCATAAACTCATCCTTGCTTGGCGGGGCTGCGGGCTGGGTGGTGGTTGGGCGTGGGGGGGGGGACACACACTCCAGGGGCACCCACCAGTATTAGCAGACAAAGTCTACGGTCCGATGTGAGCCCCACAAATGAGCCACATTAGACCGTCATGAAAACACCACCATGGTTATCCAGCAGGATACAGGTTTTTTTTATATATATATACGAGTTAAGTAGTTTCATATCAGTAGATAAGAGTGTGAGGGGATTAGTTGGGGGGGGAGGGTAGTAGTAAATTAATAGAAACACCCACCATAGATCCAACACAAATATGCAAGCACTGCTGTCATAGGCAAACATACTCAATGGCACAATCGGAGGGGCAACCCAGCGGAAGACCAACGAGCAAGACTGAGGCACAGAAGCAGACCCACCCACGCTCTCTCATGACACCACAAAATAACTGCAACAGTAATCAATACGACATAATGACATGGAATGTGAGGGGTATGGGCACAAGAAATAAGAGCTTGCATCCACGCACGCCTCAAGCGACTGGGAACACACATTGCTATCCTCCAAGAGACACACTTACTGGAACCAGATTTGCAGGAGCTCCGTGCAAAATGGGGCAGACAACTGGTAGGCACAACATACTCCGCGTTCGCACGGGGGTATTGATATGGATTGCAGGTAGAGTCCCATTTCACCAAACAGCACATAGAGTAGACTCGGGAGGTAGATTTGTGGTAATGGAGGGCCAGCTAGACGGTAGTCAACTTTCAATAATAGGTATATACGCCCCAAATGGTGGCACAGCGGGATTGTTGGGCACCCTCACAACGGCATTACTAACAAACCCATCAGCTCCGGCAGTTTGGGGCGGGGATTTCAATAGTATACTAGACGCCACTATGGACAGATCCAGCGCTCAAGCGAGCGCAGTAGCAAGGAGAAAAATCATAACCCCACTGTAACACTGGGCGGGCGACCTGAGGCTTTATGACATATGGCGCACAAGACACCCCCTCCAAAGGGAATATTCATTCTACTCAGCCCCTCATAGAACACACACTAGAATAGATATGATGTGGGGCACCCAGGACATAGTCACCTTAGTAACTGGAACGGAATACCTAGCGAAAACACTTTCAGACCACTCACCGTTGAGAATATCACTAGGCTGGGGCAGGAGTCGACGGGAGATCCCAAACTGGCGATTACAAGTAGATGCGCTTCAAGACTCGGCCTTTGTGGACACATTAAACAACACACTACGACAGTACTGGGAAACAAACGATCTAACTGCAAACTCACGCGCCGTGGAATGGGACGCATATAAAGCAGTGATCAAAGGGCAGTGCATCAATACAAGCTGGGGAGTAAGGCGCACACTTCACACAGAAATTAATAAAATTGAAAAGGATCTAAGATCGGTGGAAATAGCAACTGCACGGGGGGAAACCCCCTACACAACATTAAAAGCAATCCGCATAAAATATAACGAAGCAGACAGCAGACTTCGGTGTCACGACTATAACTATCACTTAATGCGCTTGCAAACGGAGGGCAACAGGTCGGGCAGAATGCTGGCTTGGTTACTCCGTGAGGATAGACAGCATTCTCCCATTGGAGCCATCCGTGTGGATGCCCACACCATGGCCACCACACAGGTAGAGATAAAAGAAAAATTCAGAGACTACTACAAGAATTTATACACCAAGTGCACCTCGTGCACAGCCATACAATTTGAGTCCTTCTTAGTGGGCTCCCCTCTACCACAATTATCCCAAGTAGACAGGGACACACTAGAAGCCCCCCTCACAGCGGGGGAAATAGACCTAGCTCTATCACAGATGCACAGGAATAAATCGCCCGGAATAGACGGCCTCCCAATAGAGTATTACTCCACATTCTCGCCCCGCTTGAAACCCCAACTACTGAAGGTGTTCGAGGTATCCTGGACCACTGAATTGCTGCCCCCTTCCCAGACGGAGGCCATGATAGTGGTACTCTCTAAGCCGGGCGCGGCCCCACGGACGTCAAATCCTATAGGCCACTCTCACTTCTGAACTTAGACTGTAAGATATTGGGTAAAATACTGGCCAATAGACTCGCTCCCATCATTCATACCCTAATCCATGAAGACCAGAACGGCTTCATCCCGAAGAGAAACACTTTTTTAAATATCCGAAGACTCTTGAGTGTAATAGGGGATACTCCCCCTGAAGCATATAACGAAATGGTGATGTCATTAGATATCGAAAAGGCGTTCGATAAGCTGGAGTGGGATTTCCTCTTGACTACAATGAGATAGATGGGAATAGGTCCTAACTATGTGCGCTGTGTCCGTACACTATACTCCAACCCACAAGCCAGAGTGAAAACTGGTGCAGTGATCTCTGACAGTTTTCCCGTATCAAGAGACACGAGACAGGGCTGCCCTCTCTCCCCGCTATTATTTGCGATCGCAATGGAGCCACTAGCAGCCAAAGTGCGCTCCATGGCAGATAAATGGGGAATAATCTGGAACGGAACATACCACACAATCTCGCTATATGCAGACGATGCTCTTATACCCGGTCGTTATCCTCTATAATGGCACTCCTAGCGGAGTTCGGTTGGATATCTGGCCTAGCAGTAAACTGGGACAAATCGTGTGTGTTCCCACTGTCAAGATGGCCACTAGTAAGGCAGGACGTGGCACCATGTGGGCGCCTGAAATGGTGCTTTGAAACATTTAAATATCTTGGGGTTCACATATACCACAGCATGGAAGACCTCAGAGATGGCAACCTGGGGAGAGCACTAGCCTCCATGAAAGGATCCTTACGCTTCTGGAACAAACTACCGCTCTCCCCACCGGGCAGGGTAGCGACCGCAAACATGCTGATTCTGCCTAGGTTACTATAGAAACTTTGCGGCACTGCCAATCATCCTTCCACGCAGCTTTTTTAGTAACCTAAATACAACGCTGCTGCAGCTCATATGGGGGGGTAGCAGAGCACGGGTGGCACTATCTACATTGCAGCTACCGGTGGACATGGGCGGACTGGGGGCCCCCAACTTCGAGCTTTATGACGCAGCGGCGCAACTACAGTGGATGCAGTTATGGCTCCACAGACCGTCGGCTGCTGAGTCTGTATGGATGCAGAATCAGATAAAAGGAGCTCACCCGTTAACATGGCTGGCAAATAAATACCCCAAAAATAAATCCACCAACCCACTACTGGCTGTGGCACATACATGCTGGGTGAGGTATGTCCAGAAAGGGCACGGGCGGTCCCATACACCCCGTATGTCCCACTGGAGTATCTCCTAGACCAACAGACACCAACGTTGCACTCGTTTCAAGTGTGGTCAGAGGCGGGAATACGGCTTGTGGGTGACTGTTTTGAAGATGGCAAACTAATGCCATATGAGGCCATCCAAGCCCTTACGGATGTGAATCCTGGTCAATTTTTATCGTATCGCACTATATGCCACGTAATTAAAAAAAACTTGGGGAACAGGAGCCCTAGAACCAGAGACGTCCCCCACAATACACCACATACTACAGGATGACGCCCAAACATAAGCAATCTCTAGCCTATACAAAATACTAAGCAAATCTTCAGAACCCTACCTAGAAAGAGCCAGGGAGAGGTGGAATACTGTTCTTCCCGTCCCGATACCTCAAGAAGACTGCCGAAAGTACTGAGTCACGCCCGAGGGATATCGAGGAACCCCAGATTCCGGTATACCCAGTTCCACTACATACACCAAACGTATCTGTCACCGGCCAGACTGAAACGCATGTTCCCCGACACAGCACCAACATGCCCTAGATGCACGGAATCAGCTGCCCACTTTTACCACATGGTCTGGGAATGCCCCCGGGTGCAAAAAGAATGGAACAGGGTGGTGGAGCTACTATCAGACTGGACAGGACTAGTGCTGGAAGCGGACCCCAGATCTTGCTTACTGGGAATGAGGACAAGGGCAAAAAAACATACACCTACACAAATTTGTAGACCTAGCCTATGTGATGTATAAAAGGCTGATAGCAATGCACTGGAAAGCACCTCACGCCCCGGACCATAAATCCTGGTATACCCTCGCATTGAAGTGGGCCCGCACAGAACACCAGGTGCTCATGAAACTGACACGAGAAGGTCAGACACACACGGGGTGCGACACCTGGGAAACACTGGTATCCAAACTCGAAGCGAAAAACGACGACAAACCTCCATGATGGGGCCCCTACACCACTTAAACCACACTCACCGGAACATAACCAGTCGTAACAGTAAGGTTATGACTAAGACAAGCACACCGTGATGAAGAGCTTACCCCCACACTCCTAAAAAGGGGTCAACCCTTATGTGCACACCGACATAGGAGAAATAATAAAAACACAGGGCACACCAGGTACTCCCACTGCCTACTGATAACGAGCGCAAGAATGTACACCTCAAGTCCCCACTGGGGAGCGATCATAAACAGTAGATGTCCCATAGCAACCATAGGGGGAGCCTCTCCGATAACCAGCTCAAGCCCAACATTTTGTGCAACGCAGCAGAAAACAATAATATTGTACGTGATATATGGTTAGTTAAGTGTGTAAATGGGGGGGTTTGGCTGTTTAAACGAAAAATTAATTCAGATAAATGTGATCCTGTAGTATCTCTGACCAACGCTTGTACTGTTATCTGCTATTTAAAACCAATAAAAATGTATAAAAAAAAAAAATGCTCAACTCACATATTTGAAGATACACTGAAGAAAAAGGCGACTAAGTAAAATAAAATATTTGCCTAGGATCACACAATATAAGACCTGTTTATGGGTCACATACATTACAGTTAGGTCAAGTAGGTAATTTGTTATTCGACATGCAGGTATAATACATTTTATGATTTTCGAGCCCTGACGTTGCATGTATGTAGGTCAATGTGTGAATGGGTGAGTTAAAAGGAGCATACTTGTAGTGTGGAATCTGTGATTGTGAATGGAATGAAGGGTGCGAGGATGGAGAGAATAGTTGATGGATTAGAAGATGTTGTTGATGGATTGCTCCCAGTGTTGTCCCTTTCTACACTGTAAATTGTTATCAGTTAGATAACGGTAAACGTACCTGGTACTGCATTGTTAATTGGCACTTCAGTAGTGCATTATTGTTTTACATTATTGTTTAGTCTACAACTCTATATGCTTTCTTACTGATATCAAGTTAGGTGTAAATATACATTACTCAGTGTAGTCATCTGAGCAACATCTAGTGCTCAGGTTTAAGGAATTACCAAAAGATATATGTTCCTCCTGGATGGTTGTCAGGGTCTTAACAATCTCTCCAAAGCAATGAAATAAATGTCCTATGAAGAAATCAAAGGCCTACAAGCCTTTCTTTGGGATTTTTTTGGGAGTTTACTCTCTTTAGCCATCTGGCTTCAGAGAAACGAAATGTGCCAAGACACATTAAGTTTTCGACTTGTACCATATACATTTTGGTTGCTTGGATTTTTTTTGTGGAGAGAAAAGTCATAAATTTGTGGACATTACCTGCTGCAAAGCCTCATTCAATGTGACAAAAATAGATCTGTAATGCATTGTAGACCTTACTGTTTTTTAATCTGTTATTCTGCATGCAAAGGTTTCATCCCGTCCTCCATCAAATTTGACTACTTCCACTTCTGCCTCTTGCACCATTTTATAACCGTGAACAACGCTCTTGTGGTTAAGGCTAGGACTGAGCTCAGCAATATTAAATGTATATATATATATGTGTGTATATGTGTGTATGTATGTATGTATGTATATATATATATGTATATATATATATATATATATATATATATATATAATTTATATGTATATATATATATATATATATATATATATATAATTTATGTGTATATGAATTATTAAATGATCTACCAACTAAGTCTAGAGTGTTCTCATTGTCCATCACCCTAATAATGCATGTGCTCTCGGTGAGATCAGAAAAGTCATTATTTGGGATCATGCTGTCGTCTGCGCCTTTCATTTCTTCACGTAGGTAGAGGTAAAAAAACGTATTCTCCCAGATTAACATATTAGTTATGTGAAACTTCTCTGGCAGTTTTATGAAAGTTCACACTATTCTTTCCTGTGGTGGTGAAATTGTTGACTTTTTAGCAGAAGAAAGAGGCTTCAATCTGGGGTTATATGCTGAACAGAACTAAGGTTCTTTTTCAAGAAGACTTACTAAAACAAATCAAAACCTGACGAAAATCTTAAGAAAAAAAAACAAATACAGAGTTGTGATATAAAGTTTTTTTTCCCCTCTTCTCAGCATGCGTTCTTTACAGAATATAACTCTTTCACACTCCTGCCATGGCGTGATTGGATCCATGTTATTTTTCTTCATACACGCACTAAATCATCCTGCTTTTATCTGTAGTCAAATAGTTAGGACATCCTTGGAAAACCCCGGGCTCTTCCTTTTGCTTTTCTTACCTAACCATTTTTACTAGCTAATCAGTGTGTCATTTTTTTCTACATGTATTCAGAAACCTGGACATCTTTCCTGATATGTTCTTGTTAAAGGTTGCTTAATCCTTTCAGTCGTTTGGACTAAGGGACATATATTGTAGTTAGTTATTTGCCTTGTTTTCTTGTGGGTGTCGGTTCATTTTGTTGGTCACGTTTGGGGGAAAACGGATGGAAATGTCTACAGCTTTTCCTTCAATGGAACTCCACCTGGGGCAGCACTTGTAATAAGTAGGAAGCCCTTTAGTCGAGGTTGATTACTGCTTAATGATCCAGGGAAAGGAATATGTTCATCAATATCACAACGCTTATTTTTCTAGTTACTAACTGATCTATACCTGTCTAGATGTAGTTATTGCATTATTGTAAATAAAGGTCTAAGCTGAATGCTTAGCTGTTGGAAACACACACCACAACTCTGCAAAGGAAAGCCAAGTACTTACCTTGCTGATTGGTTAGCGAAAGGGCCTTTTCCAGGCCCTTGTCTTTAAGCTGTGGACTGTATGGTTGCACTTCAGCGTCCTCTATTTGGTGGTTTAACTAGAGGCCATCAAGATCACAGTGCATAAAAGAACATTAACTTTCAGGAAGATAATTCCCTTATTTTAGACATTAACATGTCAGCCATCGAAGGATGTTCAAGACCGAGTTCTGGACGATGGTCTTCTGTGTTGCCTCTGCTTGGCAACCAAGAGCATAGGGTGATGTCACAATCAGCTGTTTCCGAGGTAGCCACAGAGGTTTGAGGCCTGGGCTGTTACACAACCTACGGGTGTATATCTTGCACCTCTTACACATCTTACAGGTGTATGTCTTGCACGACAGAGAGCAGAGATGAAAAGGGGAAAGCTCCGGATTAAGCAGGTGAAATCTTGCTGGGAGCCTAGCTCTTAAATTGCCCGACCCCCTAGCCATCATCAACACTGTTCTTGTCACGAAACACATCATGATGCTACAGAACGTAAATTCAATGTTAGGTGTACTCACTGACAGGAATAATTCACCGTTTTTAAATATAGCCAGTGACTGAAATTATACCTGCAAGCATTGAGTAATTGCTTCATAGATCAGAAATAATGAACAACCACATGTTCTCTCATGCCTCTGGTCCTTACAGCTGAGGTGCGGTATGCAGTGGTTTTAAGAGCCACTGCTGGTGTTAATGCTGCCAGCATCGGATTTGCTCTCAAGAAGAATGAACGGAGACCATAGTCATTAGAATCCGATGGATCTGAATTTCGCAGCATGACCTGCGAGCCCTTTGGGGGCCTTGAATTTACACCTACATTCGGTAGAAAGTCTGAAAGGGACTAGCAGGCTTTCTACTAAAACTGTTATGTTTTCTAGATTGAAGTATTTGTGGTGTTGCCCTAGATTCTCACGTGGTGCCCAATAGTGCTTGGATATTATGCCAGCTGAGTTCTTCTAGGGACCGTAGAGAACAGTAACTGGATACCTGCTCTCCATTATTCAGGTAAACGGTTGTAGCTACTTTTAGTCAGCTCGAAAATAAAATCCTAACATTCTTCAAATGTGCTCCAATTTTAAGCGTCAAAACATGTTTGTCATAGAAACCCCACGCATAACTTGCATTAGAGCCATCAATTTGCATTGCAAATGATGTGCCGTTCTGACATTACCTGCTGGCAAACTTTTTAGTGCTTCATATCTGTTTAGTACTTATGATACCACGTTTCCTTACTGCCTGAACTTTTCTCTAATTACCTCATCTTTCAAGTCCTCGAACTGCCGGTTTTCTTCTGCCCACTTTCCATGGGAGCATTCTCTGTGCATTTGATCCTGGGAGAGTGCTGAGATATTCTTTGTGTTGATAAAATTACACAACTATTTGTAGCTAAATTGTGCATAGCAAGGTCGGTCTGCGGAGCTTACAGCATGCATCTCAAGTGCTGTTGGCCAACAGACTTTTTAACTACAGACTCAACAGCACGCGTAATTGTTTCGAAACATTCCCTTTACTGAAATTTGCAGAGGCCTCTGTACATATTTTCAATTCAGACGATTCCCTCTGGTGGAAGAGCTACATCGAAAAAAGGGCCAGTCTCTGAACTAACCAACCAGGCAAAATATTCTGCTGGTGGCTCTGAATCTAGAATGGGCCCAGTGCTCCTGCCCTCTACAAAAGTCAAAGAAACATATTCCCAGAAGTTGTTTTCCAACATTTTTGAAGTCCATTCCTAATTCAAATACAATACTTCATCAGTGTGAATGCGAAAACAAAATGTGACTCCTTACAGTTCCCTCTACATGAAAGTACATCCGGTACGACACTTGTCCACTAGCAAACTCTGTAGGTATCAACTTGGTGCATCCTCCCTATTCTGGTGCGGAGCTTTCGTGGCCTCAAGTGTGGGATTTTTGAAGATCTTCTGCCGGTTTTCCTGTGAGACCACATTAAATGAACTAGAACAATATTCCTTACACTGTCAAACGTGGCTGTGGAACTATAGATGCCAAGCTCTGGTTCATCTATCGCCCAGACGCTTGGCTTTCAGCTGCCCCCAGCCAGCTGTGTACTTCCGATTAACTAGACTAGAGCTGGTCACATTGTTCCTGGTTTAAGGCAAGCCCACTTTGGAAGTTCCTTTGCAGATTTTATGTAAGACTCTTAAGTTAAATCTTTAGCTGGCAGATAGTCCCTAATACTCCAAAGAGTGTTTGGGATTATTGTCAGGTATTTCAAAAGTAAACTTGAATGTGACTGAATCTGTTGGAGGTTTTAAAAATGAGTCAGCTACATGTCTCCCTAAAATAGACCACTTCCTCTAGGATACTGGGAGGCTGAGCACGTCTTCTTTTGTACATGGTGTCATGTTCTCAATTCTCTTTTGTGGTAAAGAAAAAACGTCATCTGGCCTTTTACACAAAAACTGACTTCATGTATGTGAAAAAGCGCTTGGGCCTAGCCATGATGGATCACATGCTTCAAGAATTAAGGGCTTTTAAGAGAGTACAAGGGCCAGTCACAGGAAGTGCCTTCCTTATATTCCAAAGCTGCAAACGAAAAGGCAGAGTTTGAGAAAACATTAGAATGACCCTTACCCAGTCAAGCGTAGCTTGGACCACTACACTTGAAATTACATTAATACAAAATTAATACATCTCCGGATTAAAGCGGTCTCCGGTTACCTTACCAACTCATTATTTATTGTCCTAGATATTTTAACTGGTGTCAGGCGCGCGCTCTGAAGACCAGGGGGTGAAAAGGTAATTCATGTTCTAAAACACAACATGTAGGCTTCCAGCTGCCTAACACGGGCCCAGAAGTAAAAACAAACTAGTCCCCAAAATCTGTACCCTCTATATTCGGCCATTTCACAATGTTCAGTCCAATACTAAATGGTGAAGCTAAATCACCACTTACGTACGTCCTCCTGTGAAACTAATTGGACACCCAGGTCAGTAATTATATTCTTCACAGCCTATTTACAAAATCTTCCTTCATAAAATCGGCAACTGCTTAAGTGATGACCAGGCCAATCATCCTGGCTGCACTCCATGAGCACAAAATATAACTTTCCATAAATAATAGACGAGGACATGCTGTGTACAGTCTTAGTTCCATCCAGATCTTCCACTGGACCTCGCCCACTAATGATTGTGGTTTCATCATTTACTTCAGCGTGTCCCTTGCTGCGCACTGCAGACAGTTTTTAATCACTTCATGCACCTTGGCAGACGTTTCGGATAGGCTACACGTCTGATAGGATTCTGTTTCAAATGGGTATTGGATGCACCTGGCACTTTTTTTGGGGGGAGGCGGGTGGGAAACATTTTTATTGCTTTTAACCACAAATCTCTCATGATTGGTACAAAGCAGATAGACTAAATATACTTGCAACACTATATAATAAAGAAGAGATCAGTTGCCCACAACATGGCCCAGCAGCCTGGTCCCCAGGACACCTTACTCCCCTTCCCCCCGCCCCTCCCCTTTCAAATCAGCCATCGCACTAACGTGTGTCTCCATGCATGGATCATGATGCAGCTGGGCAAGATTCTAGCAGCATCCCCCTGTGAATGACCTAATCTCGCCATATTTTGTGATGTTTCTGGGGGCAGCCACTTGCCAAATATGAGGTGCTCCATACACATGTAGTAATCCATCGCTTTGGCCCATTTACTAACAGGTGGAGCCTCCATTTCTTTCCAAGTCTGTGCGATGTCTCGCTTAGCAATCATCAGGCCCATCTAGAGCAACCCCCTCTGATACCTATTCTCGTCCATGTTTTCTGTAATATGTAAAAGAATTATTTTCGGGTTCTTCAGGGATTTTTCAACCCAGTATTCCCTCTAGAGTGCCTAGCACCCCGTTCCGTAAGACAGAACAGTGCCAAAGGTGTGTGTTAAATGACCATTGGGGTCATCACATCATAGGCAGTTTCCTGTCGCAATCAGCTCCATGTTGAATAGGCGTGCCCTGGTGAAGTAATTATGGTGTAATTAAAATTAAAATGGATTAGATGAAATTGTAAGACAATCACCCCCTCCCTGGGGGCAGCATCTGCCTCAATCCAGCCCTCCTCCTTCAGGGATCCCAGGTCTCACTAACACAGTTCTCTCACCCAGTCATCAAATCGGCTGATTTCAAAGTAGTGGCTGTATCTGGGAGACAGTTTGCCTTTTGATATTAGTAAGACCTTAGCATCCAAAGGAGCTGTAAATAGGGCGCAAGCGCATGTCAGAGCTGAAGGTACCGGAAGAACGGAGTGTGGTGTAGTTGGTATTCCGCTTGTAAGTCCTGAAAGACTTCATAGACCCATGGTAGAGGGCATAGCTAGCAAGAAAATGCCTATGTTGTCCCAGGTGGAAAAACCTCAGAGGTCGACAGCCTGTGAGAGCTGAGTCCCCATCCACAACGGGATTTCCAAGGTAAGTCTGCCCACCCGGCCTATTGATTTTGCCACGTACTTCCAGATCATCAGCACAACTCTTGTAGCGGTGGGCAGGAATGGTGGTATTCGCCCCTCCCCCTTTTTTAATAGAGCATAATAGGGTAGGTTGCTGCGACCCATGAGCCATCCCTCCATCGCATAAGACAGATCATCACACGCCTCAAACCACCAATCAGTCACGATTAGAAGAGTTGCCGCCCTATAATGAAGGAGAATGTTAGATGTAGCTATACCACCGTCAAATGTATGTCGGCAACGTTTGTTGATGGAACTCCTGTGTTCCACAGCAAGCCTTGAATCAGGGAGTTAACTTTAACAAAGAAGGTCCTCTGCACCGGGTACAGGTAGTTCAAGAACTTATAAAGAAGTTTGGACAGGGAGACCATCTTAAAGATGGCTCAATGACCCAATACGGAAAGACAACTGGAGTTTGGACCAAAACTTCCTGTCTTTGGAAAGGCCTTCAAGATGGGGTTGAATGTCGTACGCCCGACGCCCATCATCGGTGATGAAGATGCCTAGATATTTAAAACCAAGCGGGAACCCTCAACTTGCACATCAACAGCATGGTCAACGAACACAGGGCGACGAGGTATATGGAGGATTTGACTTATTCATGAGGAGTCCAGAGTAAGACCTGGAGGATCTACATACCCAGAGGGGCCATCTCCTGAGGATTATCTAAAAACATTAGGACGTCTTCGGCATAAAGGGAGATCCTGTCGCTCACCCCTGGAGACCACTGGAACCCCTGGAATAAGCATCCACCTGCATCCATTCTGCCAAAGGCTTAATGGTTTAGGCGAATAGCAGAGGGGAAAGGGGGCACCCCTGCCAAGTACCCCTTTCTATAGGGATCCAGTTTGACACGGCATGGCTGACCACCCCTCATCCCCCGCACACACACTCTTGCTATGAGGTTAGTATAGAGAAGGCCCA
This sequence comes from Pleurodeles waltl, assembly GCF_031143425.1. NCBI lineage: Eukaryota > Metazoa > Chordata > Amphibia > Caudata > Salamandridae > Pleurodeles > Pleurodeles waltl. The sequence continues at coordinate 954,978,317 of NC_090440.1, read as the reverse complement.
AAAAACATAATACGTTTGGGTCCGAAGCAAAAGCGGTCCAGAAGGGCAAATAAGTAGTCCCAATCAACAGTCTCAAATACCTTTGTAAAATCTACCATGAGTAGGGCCTGGTGCCCAGGCAGTTAACTACTCAGCTCTATAGCGTTGTGAACTCTGCGTATGTTGTGCCTTGTAGCCCGACGAGGCATAAATCCAGATTGGTATAGGTGCACAAGATGGAGAATCACTCCCCTGAGCCAGTTAGCCAGCATCTTACCCCGTATTTTAACCTCCAAGTTTAATAAAGAGATCGGTTGATATTCCTCACATCTTGTACCATTGAGGCTCAGCTTCAGTATTCCCACTTTTTCGGCCGATCTGCGGTCCGAGGCAGTTCACTGTTTTTCAGAGCCTCATGAAAAGTAATTAACAAGGGTCCTACCTGAAGCCAAAGTAGGTACCAAAATTCGTCCAGAAACCTGTTAAGTCCCGCGCTTTGCCCACCTGGAGTTGTGCAAGGGCAGTACCAAGCTCCTCACAGGTGACCTCTGTCTCCAAGGAGTCCCGCTCCACTGGGGAGAGCCTGCGTGAGTTCCTGCCTGAGCAGAGTTTGTGTATGAAGCGTTGAGTAGGAGGGCTTTCTCCTTTGTGGCAATATATCATCGCTCGAGGTCCTCCACCTTCCGCGCCTCCAGGTCCTCCACCTTCCGCGCCTCCAGGTCCTCCACCTTCCGCGCCTCCAGGTCCGCCACCTTCCGCGCCTCCAGGTCCGCCACCTTCCGCGCCTCCAGGTCCGCCACCTTCCGCGCCTCCAGGTCCGCCACCTTCCGCGCCTCCAGGTCCGCCACCTTCCGCGCCTCCAGGTCCGCCACCTTCCGCTGTGCACACACCCCCTTGCCACTGACCATAGCTGAGGAGGTCACTTCCAAGATTGGCTTTAAGGGCCTCCCAGAAGATTCTCAGTGAAAATACTGACTCCTGATTCTCGTGCAGATATCATGATGTGTCACCTCAAACTCTTCGTCTGGGAAGCACCAGCGGCTCAGACGCCACTCCGACCTGGATCATTTCTGGCCCCTAGCCAGGTAGGGCACCAGTGGCAAGTGATCTGAAAAACCCCTCGCCAGAATGCTTACTTTAAGTACTCAGTGGCCATCCCGCTGGGGTACAAGAAAATGATTTGTGTGGGAAAAGATTTGTGGGCTCCGAAATAAAAGGTATATCTGCGAACGGTCAGGTAGTGTGTGCACACCACACACCAACCAAGGACTTGTTGTCAAGAAAAGTAGAAAGTAAAGTTGGGCTGCGACCAGCAGCTTCCGAGGGCGAAGAGTGGTCAAGGTCACACACCCCATTGAGGTCACTTCCCAGAATCCACGGCTCTTCGGGCATCTCCTGGAGAAGGTCACCCAGGTTCGTCAAGAGCTCAGAAGTAAGGGGAGGAGGCGTAGACTCAGATCAAGGAGAATGGAGAGCCCCGTAAGATGCCCGTGACCGCCACATAGTGGCTGAGATGATCATGCCAAACCCTGGACACCACCACTGGGGCATGTCTGTGGATCAGTTTGGCTGGACCTTGTGAGGCCCAATGGCAACCAGGGTGATGCTCCTGGGAATACCTCTTGTAGGCCATGAAGGGTCAATTATTGCCCATGAGAGGAGTCTCCTGTAGCATAAGAATATCTAGGTTGGATAGAGGTGGAGGCTTCCGTCGCACACACCCAGCTCTTTAACCAACTATAGCTGAAAGAGGTGGGCGTAGACTCCTCTGCCCCCTCAGGGATGCCCATGATGCGCAAACTGTTGGGCCTTGACCCTTGTTTCGCATCCTCCATACGAGCCTCTAGTGCACTCACCAGATGTTGTAGGGTTGTGATTTGACTGTGCCTTCAGCCCCAGAGACACTACTGTCCTCCTTAGTGACCCTGTGCACGGTATTATGTAGGTCTTGACGAATTGGGGCCAGATCCAATTTTAGTTCCCCGATTTTCCCTTTCATTGGGTCTTAAACTCTTGCATCGCCTGCAAGGTGTAAGAGGTTTGGAGGTCCTCCTCCAGTAGGACAATGCCCCCTGCCCCACCAGCATTATCTGAGGGGATTGCCTGTTTGGTGTATTGGTCTATTTTTTTTTTTTGCATCAATGCAGCCCCCTAGGTTTTGTCTTGTGCCATGTCCAGGTAAGTGGCCCTGGGCGAGGGCAGGCATAGGCGGGAAACTTGGGGGGGGGGGCGGAGTGGGAGGATTTTTGTCAGCCCAACAGTAGCACAAAGTCAATCACACACATGGGAATCACGCACAGCCCCTACCACACCAAATGAAGCGTAAACCATGGGTGACCCAGAGCACCACCGTCATCGGGAGCAGTACCTTAGCAAGCTTAGGCTCAGTGCCTACACACTTCCCTGCGTAGCAGTGTCAATTATGGTCCTTTTGCAGCAGGATTTAACAGAAGGGCCCAAGATTACATTCTGCCAGCCCCCTCCCTCCACCTAAGGCCAGGAATACACCGCTGAGTGTAGGCCGTCCCCAAGCAACCCACATTCCTGGCTCATTGTTAATACCATCTTCTTTCAGCATGGATTAATCACACATGACCACGTTCAACCTCACGTTTGGGGAAAATATAAATGACAGTGCTACAAAGCTAAGACAGTGTGTATATACTTGCTAGTCCATCTATATTCCAGAATATAGGATCCCATGGATGATGCACCATGATAAAAACACGAGCTGAAGTACGTAAAGTTGTGTGGCAAAGGCATGATTTTACACTGCGGTGGTATACTCTTACACAGAATTGTTCATGAAGGTATATACCCTAACTCGATGCAGCAATAAGGTATTGCATGTAGCACCAGACTCCTTCTGTAATAACACACCTAAAGATGCTTTGCATTTTGTGAGGGTTTTCCCACAGCTGTTTGACTTGCTCTTGGTGTATACTCCTGCTACAAAGACTCATTTCATGAGTGCTTAGTCTGTGTGCTACTTCTTTGCTCATTTTGTGTGCATTTTGTTTATCTGTGTCTGATTTATGCACAAGTAAGTGCAGTTAAGTGCCTTCTGCAGTACTGAAGTGAGCAGTCACCTCTGGAACTGAGAAGAATGGCTTCTCCTCCACTCAGGGCCGCTTTCTTAATTGTGGTCAGATCTTGCAAGCCCACCTTACAATTTCCAGTTCCATACCCTGCCCGGGTGAGTATATTGTCTGCTACAGAGGTTGTTCAGGAGTATTTGGTATGTTGCAGAGGTGACATACCACACACTGAAAGCATGTCCCTAACACTTGAGAAAGAAGGCTTGCGGACTGCCTTTCTAGAGTTACCCTGAAGCCTGCCGTGGTCCTACCTTGACCCATAAAATCTCTTTGCTATCAGGTTACTACAGTGAAAGAAATGCCAATATTATGTGGGGTGGGTGATTACCCTCTTTAAAGTACAGTCAAAACACTTGTTAGAGTGAACCCTTAAGGGCATTAAATTAACCTGAGCTATACCCCAGTAGGAATTCCAGAGCAGCCAAACTTACTTATAGGCAATGTGTAAAGTATTTATGTAGTACCAAAACAGTAATAAAGTCAAAATGCAAAACAATAAAAATCTAGATTAAAGGTCAATAAAGAAAAGACACCAAAAATTACAAAACATTATTAGGGGAACCAGAAATGTGAAATGGCACCAAAAAGCACAGAGCGCCAATGATGATAAATTGTCACTGTAGACTAGGGAGAACTTTGAGGCTGAGCGTGATGGAGCGCAGGTCAGATACACCAACCATGTTCATCCTGGTGAAAGATGTTACCTTCTGACATAGCCCTTAAATTTCCAATTCACCACTTCTAAAGCCCAACAAGACCACATGGCTGGCACTTAGAGACTCATAGGGTGTTGAAACGGAGCCAACAGCGGGGTCAGCCCAGGTCTAGTTGCCACTCGTCTGCTGGGTACTTCAAACAAAGTCCTCTTGTGGCTTGTAGTATCCCTGCAGCTTGAGGTCCACTTCTTTGTCCTAGGTACTAGAGGAAACAGGTCCCTATGGAGAGGACTCCCAGTGTGAGGAGACAACTATGCACTGATCGGGTCGTTGCCCTGTGCAGGAGTGATTGTGAGAGGATAGTTCCGCCATGCACTGCACTGAGACATCCATCGAAGGCCATGCAGGGAGCATCAAACCAGTACCGCCCCATTGCAGTAACCCTGTATGCCAGAGAGGGCCACCGTAGAAGTGATCTTGCTGACCAAGCACAAACTTGTGTGAGCCTTAGCGGCTACCTTATATGTGAGAAGAGGCTGCTGTGGTATTGGTGACTGCGCAGGAGAAGTCAGCAAGTATCACAGCAAGCCCAGGAGGAGATGTCAGTACTGAGTTTTGCAAAGTTCAGGCCGTCACCTGGACAAGTTGAAGATATTTGACCTGTGCACTGAAAGGTCTTCCCTCCATTCCTCTTGAGGCTGGCAGCACCACTCTTGAGAAAACCTGTGCCTGCTGGGTGCTGCTGTGTGTACGGCGAGCAGCCCGACTCCTCTAAACAGAACCAGAGCTTGCAAGTGCCCACAGTCTGGTCACTTGCTAAAACCTTGAATGCTTCCAAGCTGCTAGAGCTAGTAAGACTAGAAACAGGTCTGTCAGGTGGGACTCGCTTCTGAAGGTGCTGCAGCACCATAGGCTATTTCCTAAAAAGTCAAATGGAACTTTTGAGTAAAGCCTATTAGTGAACATTCCCTGGATGCAGCCACCAGTGAACGCTGAATAACCCCAACCACACTGCAAGGTAGAGGGTGGGTCAGGAATTGACCAGATCTAAACTAGAGTCCCTGACCTCAATGGGATGTGTTGTTGTTTGAATTTTTAGAGTTAGAAATAAAATACTCCCTTGGCCAAGTTGCTCAGAATCCGTAGTAGGTCGGGCCCCGAGACATCAGGAGTAAAAGGCCTCAACCACCACGGTTGGGCCCAGTCGAAGCTACGTGTTCTGGGGGCCTCTGAAAGGGGTTGTGACACCCAGGATTGAACACTCAAGTGCAATTTGACACTGTAGTGTTAAAAACGATGCCAAAAGCACACACCCTGCATATTTTGCGGGGTTCAAATGATTCAGCTCAAATTTTACACCTGTTCAATGCTAGCTACTGTCTGGGAGAACCTAGAGAGACGATGCAGATCAGCCATCAGGAACTTCAGGCAGAGAAAGGGTAACTTAGAAAGTTATGTTTAAAATTAATTTTATTAATTCATTTTATATTAATCAGTTTTATTTTAATTTTATTTAAAAAAGCAACTCATTTCAATAAAAATCAGACTTAATAGAATCGGATTTTTTAACAACTATTAAAAATGCTTATTTAATTCTTTTATAGTTGATCCCATTCCCCAGATAAAGTATTGAGCTGTCAAAATGATTTATTTTGACAGGTCGACTTGCAGTTTTTACACTGTTATGGTTAAGCTTTGACCAAGTATAAAATACTATAAAGGTCAAATACTTTTGCCTTTCAGTATCCTACTTTTCATTTTATTCAGTGTATCTGGTTTCTCCCACCACTACCTCTGCTGATGATTTAGTCCAGCATTGTATCTATAGGTCTGTGTGGAGCTCTAACCTAGTTAGATCGCATATATGAAGCTGATCTAGGGTCAGAGGCCAGAGTTATGATTCAGGATCGTTTAGTTAAGGAAGATATTTGTGGTTGATGAATTGCATCATGTAGCGATGTATTGTTCTCTGAAGAAGTGAGTCTAGAGCGCCTTTGTGAACTTGACAAGGGATTGGGTAGTTCTGATGCTGATGTCGGTCAGGATTCCGGGAGCACAGAACCAGAAGGTTTACCTTCTGGTTTCCCCTTTTTTGTTTGAATTTTCCCAGTCTTAGTGTCCTTACTTCTAGTGTGGTGGTGTCTACCTCACGTAGTTTGTGTCTCAGCCTAGTATGTAGTGGTATCTGGTCTCCTGGCCATGTATATGATGCAGCTTATCATGAAGACGTTGCAGGTTTGGAAGTGCAGCCAGGGTAAGTTCCATCGTGGTTGGCGTAATTGACCCAGACTTCTCCAGGTCTTTGAGACATGCGATCAGCTGTAGGATGATTTTCAGTGACATTGCAGAGCAGTGCGGTGCCTCTATTTGCAACATTGCCCCGCTACCATCCTGGACATGAATTTAGAGCCAAATGTTTAAGCTTGTTTCATTGAACTCTGTCCTGCTCTGTTATGTCATTCTTCTTTCTTACATTCCCACTACTAGTGCTTATTGGTGTCACAGCTGGAAATGAGCAGTAATACATGAGATTGGTGTACTGTATCTAAAAAAAAAGTGCAGTCAGAATACTGCTCACATTGAGAGTGTGGAGTACTAATAACCCTGTGTACGTTTGTTGAATCGGATCAGCTCATCTGTAAGAAGTTTGGCACTCTGTTGATTCCCTCTGCTCCACAGGGCAGTTCTGACATTTTTTTTCCAGGGTGATGGGTCCATGTGTTCTGTGTGTCATTGACTATCTCATGACAAGACTTAAACTTCCTTCTTTAACTCTTTCTTCTGGTATCACTAATGGGCAACTTCTGAGAATGGAGCATTAAGAAGATGAGAACATGGATCAAACCTATTGTATTTATAGATTTTAACTTAATTTGTGCTACATTTTAAACATGCTGTAGTTTGTCATTTGCTTTACCTACACACGGATTCCACACTGCATTGCAAGTCGGGCAGCAGCAGGGCATGCTTTCCCTAGAGATTGCAGTAAATGCCTCGTGAAGCAGTGCATGATCACACCAAGCTACCCTGAGATCCATACAAAACATTTGCAGCAACAGTTGCACCAGTTTGTTACATGCATCAGGCCTGGCAGCAGCAGTGCATGGTTCTGACTAACAAGGAACAGACGCTGTAGCATCATTTTCAGCAGCACAGCAAATTGCTCACACCCTTGTCGAGTAGAGCGGGGACAGCAGCAGTAGAGGATTCCCTCAAAGATACACAACAGGTAAAGCACAGATATCAGAATTACACAAGTCCTCTGTTCACACTTGCTCCTCGTATAGAACTTGGCCAAGAAATAGCATTACAGACTCTTCGCTGCTGGGTTTAGTTGGACTTGTGCTGTCTAACTTGAGCATGGTGATACCTCTGAGGAGAACTGTATAAAGGTCATCACTCCTGCTACCTTCATGTGTCCGAGCCAAAGATTTATTAACACTCTTCTCCTGCTTTTTGGAGGCATGTGTGTAATCATCTCTTGCCAGAGTAACCTGTCTTTATAATTTAAAAATCAGCTATTTTTCCTGCGAATTGGTTCAATTGTATCTGAGCCCTTGTGTGTTGATTGTTCTAGAGTTATATGATTCTCCTAAAACGGCTGCTGTCCTCACCTCTGGGATTTAGGGGAAAAAAACTCTTCACAGCATGGCTCGGGTGGGAAATTGTAGATATTTACTCTACTGAGAGCGTGCAGTGAATAGTCATTTTTCCTCAGTCTTCTGAAGGTGAAAGAGGTGAGGTATAAATATACCTTACCTTGGCAGCACAAAATGTACCACTTGTGTTTGTAGAAAGAGCAGCGGCTTTGCACCGAGAGGGAAAGGGTGGAATGAATATGTATGCCTTAGAAGGTTTAACTTCTCCCTCTTTTTTGTGGCTTCTTTGAGATGGCAGGATTAGGTCTGCAAAGGTCACAGCCCCTCACAAGTGTGGTTCACAGCCATTTAAAGGAGATGAGTTACGGTGAGGTCAAAGTAGTTGCTTATGCAGTAGGCACAGATACTGCATATGTATTTATGCGCTATCTTTATAGCGCAAACCTAACCAAAAGGCAGCAGAGCACTGCACATTGTCAAAGACCAGCATAAAGTCAGCAAGTGATAGGAGCGGCAGCTGCGTTGGGGTCGGTTAATGCATTGTGATGTAGAGTTTTTTAAAGAGATGAGTCTGATTTGATATGAGGTGAGTCTAAGGTCTGATTTTGAATTTAAGTGCTACTTCTCGCACCTGATAAATAATGATAGCAGAGGTGTGTTACTTATTGGGTGCATCGCCTATTATTAGTTAATGGAGAATAACATGAGGATTTTGGTGTTCAACGCGCCAAAAGCTGCATGATACGATGAATACCGTATGCTTTTAACCCATTCAATTGTGGCAGGTTTTACCGGTCGAAACTTAACGAAGGTTGATGTATTTAACTCATCTGAAAATGATGGGATGTGCTTAATACCTACCAACTCGTAATTCCGACCTGTGCATAAGCAGAGGTTTACGCACGGGTTGTAACACACCGCCCAACTCTTAATCAGGCCCAAATCTGGTGTCGGGCATGTGTCCTCGTAACCATTTGTACACTGGAATAACCTGCAAATCAACATGCATGTTTTAAACTGTGATGACATTGTTGCTTTTAAAATGTAGAGCCGACCCTTAAAGTGCACAAACCCCAGAATGTTTCTGTAAAATTGTGCATAGCGATTTCCCAATGTACCCAGACAGATTGCGTGCTCTCACTTGACATCCCAGCAGGCGTACACTCACTGGTCAGTTGGTAAAAAGGCTGTCATGTTTGCAGTCACTTAAATGACCTGTTGATAGGGGGCCCGATATGACACCTTCTTCTGCTAACGGAAGTTCTACTTGTGTATACTGGAAAATCTATGGTGGAAACTGTTTGATCCTAATTTGGTGAATCCAGTTTTCTCTATAAGACCGGATCTACTCCTGCAGATCCTTTGTCGGTTTTGCATTTTGTTTGATGAAGTGAAACTACAGAGCCAAGGTGCAAAAGGGGGTGGATGTTCTAGGCAGCGTTGTAGCCATATGTCTGCTACACCCACAAAGTTGTAAGTTTGTGGGTATTTACAAGTATTGTTAAATTCTTTTCACGGGTGGGCAGATTGGTACAAAACGTTTCTCCTCTAGGAGAGCAAGAGGTGAACAGTGATGCTCACTGTCTGCTGTGCATACTCCAGCAGACTGCTCTGCGGACAATACACAGGAGTACCCATGTGGGCCCCGGGTATGTCTGGCCGTCTATAATTTGTGTAGGTGACCTCATGTTTTGTCACGCCATTCTGTGAAATCGCAAAAATGCACAAATCTGCTCAGGCTGTAGGGGTTACGTCTGTGATGCGTAGGCTTGTACATTATTTTTTTCTCACTGGCCTTATGTTAGCAGGTGTGCATAGCAAAAAGAAACCAAATACATGGACATATTTATTCTGTGCTGACTTGTCCAGTGTTGATTAAAGGGCATTTTTATTTATAGCGACCGCAAGGCAATACCTGGCACGATATATATGTTATATATATATATATATATATATATATATATATATATATATATATATATATATATATATATATATTTGCAAGTATTAATATAGTGTTACCTTTTCTTCCATTTACAGGACAAGACGCAAAAGGTGAAGGTGAAGACAGAAACAGTCGACTCTCCCGCCATCTATAAGTTTAAATATCAACGAAAACGCTAAAGACTGCCCCAGGAAATGTGATGTGAATGTTCAATTGTTTTTCATTAAAGTGATCGTGTTTAAAAAGCGAGGTCTATTTCGTATTTCTTTTGGCACAACTATAATTAATATATTGCAAATTGCTGTGTCTGTGCGTGGTTGATGCATAAACCTCTCAGTACTATGGACCAGAGTAAAATCTGTTTGTCCCGTTCCGCATTCCAGTCAGTAAAAAGGGTGCAAATGGAACCGACCTATTTTGCATCATTGAATATTTTCCCTTACATGCCCTCGGGTATCTTCTTTAGCAAGCACTTAAGTGTGCTTATGTTTTTGACGAGGATATCAAAAGGACTTTACTTAGGGAAAGTAAAGGACGCGAGTTCCGTTTCTGATGACGCGTCCTCTGTGAGCTACTTCATTTCTGAAGTCGGGTCGTTGCAGGTTAGTACAGACTTCGCTTCCAGTTCAGCCAGGCTCTTTATCTCTCTTTAATCAGTCACTCCTGATTATCTAACACCTTGAAACTACCCCTGTCCAACTTGATGGATGGTTTTCATTGCACTATCATTGTTTACCAATCTGTGTAATTAAGTAACGAGTCGCAAACACCCATCGACGCCTGTTAAGCGACCTGGATCCGAGGACATCCCTTCGAACTGGGTTATTTCGCTTACAGCTCATTCCGCCCGAGGCCCGCTGTTCAAGGGGATTATCTGCCCTTATTATGAGTCCATCTTCCAGCAGATGGCAGTAGTGTGCCTCTGAACGCGCTCCGTTTTATTGGTTTAAATCCTTGCTGACAATTACAATAAAAAACCTGTCCAGTGACACATTGTTAATATTGAAGCTACATGGTACACCCAGGTCTGGTTGGTAGAACTATGGGATTTTGATTTAGGGCTACTGATAGGAACACCTGGATAGGCAGTCTTACTACCCTTTTCCCCACCACAGTCTAAGGTGGAAAAAAATAGTACTTTGCATTTTATTTCAAGGGAGGGATGCCGTTATTTTCAGAGCCCAATACAGATTTAGCGAGACCAAAAGAAGGGCCACAAATAACTTAGTTTGGTTTTATACTTCTGCAGTTTCAAGTCTCTCTGACAGATGTTGCTGTCCGCTTATTCAGCGGCTCTCAGTTTGTGGGGCGGACGGCAGAGCTGGTCCCACTTAATATTAAAGACAAACTATTAGAGTAGCCCGGCATAACTCTTGAAAAGATTCGTGTGGTTACTCCTACTTTATTGTTTTAACAAGTCTGCATTTATTTCCAAGATCAGTCGCTCTGAACATATCGCTGATAGTCGAGGCACTTGGAGTATGAGAAGCAAGGGAAAGCGATATTATAGTGGAAGAAGTAAAAACGGAATGCACTATATTTTCCCTTGGAAAGTCACCATTCTAATGTTCCAACAAAACTATCAATGAAATTGGCATCATATCGTTAGTAATTATTCATAGGCAAACTGAATAAACGAGCAAAAAGCTTTGAAAGTGAAATACCCTGGAACAATTCACCTGCTATACAATCCAGATAAAGATAATATTCATGCCGTGGCTACTAGTTCGGCATTTGAAGTTTCAGGCCTATGATAATCCTGAGGCTGTACGGAGGGGTTCAGGCATACATTCCCCATGAGAACGTGCTTTGTCACCTCCAGTGTCTGGCAGCCTCAAATAAAGCGGCCTTAAATAAGGCGGCCTTCCGTTTTTGCCAAAGCCAGGTCAAACCTTCAGTGTCCGAAAAACCAATTAGGCTAGAAAATCTAGCCAAGGGATGAAAAACAGTCACTGGCTGGCAACAAAGTTCTCCTTCGGGTCTTGAAGTATGGCGGTATGGGAAGACTGGACCAAAGGATGGTGATCACAGTTCAGTGCGCATGACTGCCCTGCTTTTTTGCCACTTAGACAGAAACCTTTGCCATTTATGAGAATTGTAATACAAGTGTCAGCGTGTTTGGCCTTTTTGATCTCTGGTAATTTATTTGTAAGGCGAGTGATTCCACCATGTATACAATCTTTACTCGTAATCTAACCAGCAGCAGTATAAAATGTTCAATAAATCATTTATCAGAAACTTTGAGTCAGTAATCTTTACACACCATGACGCATGTGGCCATGAATAACGACACCTTTTAGTAAAATTAGAAAGTTTATTTCCCTAGGTTAACAATGCTAATATCAAGTAAATTAACCTCAAGGCCAAATGATATACATATACAAACAACACAGGCTCACCAAAGCGGTGGAAAAATCTAAATTTAACCAATGCATTTATTATTAAAAATTCAAGGGTTACCATACAAATTAATAGCAACAATAACTGAACAATGGAGATAGCATACATTTAGATTCGACAGGTAAACAAAATCAATTCATAGTTAATCACATTTATTCACACATGGCATACTAACTAACCCTCCAATTAGAATGGCATGTTTAGGCTTCATGCAAAAGTAATTTAGTCAAAAGTTAATTTGGAAAACATCTGAGTAGGACTCTAACAAAATAGCAGTTAGTACCTAAAAGAAAATAACAAAAAATCTATAGTAAAAAGAATAGCATTTTGTTCTACCTCTCCTGAATGGATCAGCAAGCTGTGATTTCTTCGTCAGTTGGACATCGGTCTGGTCAGCTTCAGCAAAGGACAGTGAAAGGGAATGGCTCAACCACGGTTGGGCTTTAAGTTAACTGAACCAACTTAGAAAGGGCATCAAGCTAAGAAACAGCATCATTAGCATTTAAAAATAATGTATAACGCTAAAGTAAGGAAAGGGACATCAGGAATTGCTGTGCTCCTCGCACTGGACTGGAACAAGACAGGATAGAAAATAGACTAACTCGTTTCTGCCAAGTGTAGTCATGATAAACTAAAATCCATAAAGTACATTCTCACGTCACCATTGGTAAGAATATCATGTGTTCACAATAGAACCAATAAATATTAATTTCTAAATCTGTGATATTACTAGACAGTCTTTCACACGTTGATGATTGGCTCCTCTTCTCCTGTTCCCATCGCCAGTTTCGTCAAGTAACTTTTTAGTTGCAATCATAGCTCCATTCAGTGAAGTCTTTGTTAGAGCCTGGAAACATTAGCTTCTCACGCATCAAGGTAATAATTGTATCCATATGCAGTATTCTGCATTTCAACAGACAGTTCTCAAAAGAAAGTTTAAGACATCAACTTGTTTAACATTGCAAGGTTACACATCTATATGGTCAGCTCTCCATGAAGAAATGTTAATTCTCTGCTTTCACAAAAAAAATTGCTATCATTTATTTTCTGCCAGGAAGCTTAGCGTATGAGGCTCTGTCGAGTAGGCCCAAAATCTCATTATTTTTCAATGCCTAATATGTAATCAAATACATAGCATTATTATGATCCACTAATACATTTTCTTGTGCATGTGCATATTTATTTAAACTATTAATGTAAATTTGTTATTAATGTCGTACACATCATGGTGGCCACTGTAGTGGGCACATTTTCCAAGGCACACAATTTCCACTATGTTAACATAATTCATGTCAATTCTTAACTATTAATCAATGCAAATTATTAGTGGCGAATTCAGCTTTCACACAAGTGACTTTAAGACGTGGCTTTTCTATGTCTTTTTTGTGTGTTTGCAATATCAAGGTCAGAAAAGGCCTGCAATCAAGACTTTATACAAACCATATAAATGCTCCTTTGTCTTAACCCCATTTTTGAACATATAGGAGTATTGGAAAAATGTGTGTGGGTGGAGAAGGGGCTGTGCCGTGTCTGCTACTGATAGTGTGTGAGAATTGAAGGTATTACCATGACAAGAAGGGAGACCCAATTCGGAGCAAAGATCAGCAAAGACGTCATCGGTCTGTTCTTAAAATTGTCGTCCAATATGCATATGCCCATGGTTGACCATTTCATCCAATTAACAATTCCACCCACAGTTTGAATGCCTGAATTATGCCATTTCAGTGTGTCAGTGTTTGTAAATCTACACACCACCAATTTCTTAAGAGCTGACACTCTAGCGGCAATCATGGCATAGTATAATGTATGGTCTGTTGCCAGGGGTGATCCCTTTTTGCGACAGGCAAGAGTGGGGAATTTGTGCAGTCAGTGGTCACATTTGGGAGTTGTGATAGCTTGTGTGCAAAGCAGTATATTTCATATTGGGCAGACTAAAGCCCCCAGAAGTAGATGCTGAGTGTAACTTCGCCATCTCAAGAGTGGGTTTCCTCCCAGTCCAGAAGACAGCTTTACTAGATTTGTCCACAGCCCTGTGTACTCATTTGAGCAGTAACCTGCAAAATAAATAGTTCGAATAATGTGCCACCACCATTTTTTTAATACTATTTTCGCTCTGCCTGAAAGGCGTACTCCTACATTTATCAAATCCTCCCTTCACCCGGATGAAGTTTTAGCTCTCACCTTACACTCTATAATAAGCTGGCCACGTTGTCTTATTCCTTTGCACTGTGTTTAAATCAAATTGTCATTTTGCTCTCAGAAATGACAGGTAAAAAGGTAAAGTGGTGATCATGATACGTAACAAGGACTTCAGAATACCCTGTGAAATATTAAGTAGCTGATAATCTTTTTTCCGGATTATATGTTTTATGAGGCGCCGCTCACCTCATGTTGGTAAGTTTCTACTCCGAAGTCAGAGGTTTTAGATAGTCTCATCAATTATTGAACTGATGTAAACCTTGCATGTCTATTTTGTAAAGCGCATGTTTACCACCAAAGTAGATTCTTGTGCAGAATACCCAATGTTGAGTGCTGAAAAATGAATTGCTGTTTGTTCAGTGACCTATATGAATGAAAGGCTGACCTATTCTGCCATTCAACATCCAGTTTAGGGCATTTTCACTTCTTATTCCTAATACCTAATTTTTCATCCACCTCTCTATGTCCTCTCATTCTCACCCCCTCCCTTTTCCTCCACCGTTCATCATTCTGCAGCCTCATACCTCACTCCTCATTGAACAGTCTCTCATCTTGCCTTTATTCTCCTACTTCACTCGACCCTCTCCATTACTCACCCCTCTCTTCTCAAACATGACTAATCATCCCTCACTCCATAGTCCTCATTCCTTCTCGCTCCTCAATGCCATACCTCATTCCACTCTCCTCCCTCTGTGATCAGCCCTCTTCTTCAATTCAAGAGAGATCAATAAAGTGGGAAAATGCTGATTTCCTTAAATGTGCACTTTGTTGTCCAGTTAAGGACCTACTCGAACTGCATGCTTCATTTCTCTTCCCTCACACCTCGGCCTCATTCTTCCTTCCTACAGTAAAAGGGTTAAGTGCCGAAATTAGTAGTTGTGCCCAGAACAAACATTCAGTGTGCAAATTACTTGCGTACTTATCAAAGTGATGACTCTTATTTATGTTATCTGTTAGGTTCAAATTACTTCATGACGTCCTTTTTTTAAATAGAGATACAGTGGTTCTAAAACATTGACTAGCTTTCTGAAAATAACAGCTGATTTGAAAACGGTCTGTTGGACAGCTTTCCCTGTCCCATTTCTTTACTTTGTTTCCAAAGTAGCAAATATTTCCCTTTTTAATGTAATCAAATAATTAAAATTCTCCCTACATTATCAACATTCAATTAAATTCAGATGTGTAGAGCGCATTGCTATCCCACCGGGGTTCCCAGCGTTAACAGAGTAAGAACAGAACAGGAAAGTAAACATCTAGAAGAGCCAGGTCTTATGAATCTTCCTGAACAGTGCATAGGAGTTGCACAGGTGACAAGCAAGAGGCAAGGAGTTCCAAGGCTTAGGCACCAAAAAGGAAAAGGCCCACCTTCCGTGTCTTGCCAAACTTACTCTAGGAATGATGGCCGAGTTGCCATCACCCGACCAAAGCTCTGTCTTGGGGTTGTAAGGATGAATCAAGGGTTGAATATACAGAGGACCATCCTTATGCATGGCTTTAAACACCTAGCAGAACTACTTTTACTTAACATGTTTTGCTATATGGCACCACTGCAGTAGGCGGGGGTGTTGAGAGACCAAGGCTTTATAAGGGATATTGCAAAGTAGGAGGGCAGTGGCATTCTGAACAATGTGCAGCTGCTTTATCCGGAAATCAGTAGTGCCCAAGTATAAAACATTGCTATCGTCCAATCTAGAAATTATGTAGGCATAAACAGTGGTTTTGGGTGTCTGATGGTAGAAGCCAAAGAATCTTTCTTAAGCATCTGAGCAGGCTGTAGCAGTATGCAGTAACCTTGGTAATTTTCTGCTATGTAGTCAATTTGACTCCAGCTAAAAACAGAGATCCTTAATTGCCTGCCTAGAGGTCGGACTGTGTTACCTAGCTCCTTTGGCCAAGAATTAGGAACCTACAAGTAGGGCTGGTTACCTAGTAGTAGCTCTTCCGTTTTACCTCCATTTAATTTGAGACAATTATGGCACTATTTTCTTAAGACAGTGGACAAGGTTGGATGAAGTACTATTGTCAGGTGTGGAAAATGATATGACAATTGAAGCGTCATCCGCACTGGAGTAGAGAGACAGACCATGATTTTCCAGGATGTTTGTTGATGAGCGGCCATAACTGTTAAATGGAATCTGGCTCAATGATGTCCCTTGAGGGACTCCATGGGATAACCTATGTACTGATAACTCAGATTTTAGTAAAAAACTGAAAAGAGTGCTCTTCCAAGAAAGAATGAAGCCATGAAAGAGCGATTCTTTGGGCACCAGCAACTGCTAGGTGTTGAGAACCACCTGATGGGATACAGTGTCAAAGGCGGCACTTGGATCCAAAAGTGCAAGGGCTGCAAAACCTCTTGTGTCCAGTTCCTGCCTGAGATTTTCAGTAATCGCTAACAATGCAGCTTCGTTGCTACGTTCTGGACAAAATCCAAATCGGGAAGAGTGTCGCTTATTGTCAGATTCCAAAAAAATGAAGACAGCTGGACATTAATATGCTGCTCTGGGATCTTCACATAAAGAGGCAGCAGGGAAAGGGAGCAATAGCTAGCCCAATTTGATGCCTCTACATTAGGTTTAAGTAGTGGTAATACCATGACATGTTTCCATGCCCTGGGAACCACACCGCAAGGTAAAGATGTGCTCATCAGATAAGTGAGAATGATTAAGAGAGTGGTACTTAGTAGATTAAGCTTGTCCAGTGGCAACATATCAGTAACACAACCTGACATAACGGCTTTTAATAAAACCATAAATGTGATAGCCTCCAAAGGCTGGAAAGAGGTCATACTCTCTTTATATTCAACCATTCCAGTAGCTGTGTTGATGAGAATGGCAGGGTTATCAAAGAAGAAATAAATAGAAGCAACCTTACTGCAGAAAAATTCTGCCAATTTGTTGCAATCGTTTTGAGAGAGATTTGAGGGGTGAAGTGATACATTTACAGGATAAGGACTTTACAATCTGAAAGATTTCTTTGGGGGTATTGCTAGCTGTGGATATTTTTGCCGAATAGTAGGCAGCATGTTCTGACCTACAAGCCCTTTGATAGATTCTAGTGGCCGCCTTCAGCCCCACTTTATCATCTGCTGTGTAATACTTACACCAAACACATGCCAGTCACTTGTGTTTTTTCTTGAGATCCACTATCACATCCATAAACCAAGGGGCAGGAGGGCATAAACTGACTTACCTTCAAAGTTGAAACCAAAGTACTTTGTCCAAAATTGGATTGAATCCAGTGATTCTCCATACTAGTGAGAGAATCCATGGATCCCTCTAAGATGGCCATTGAGTTTAGAAGATATAAACATAAGTCTGTAGAATTAAACTTGCCACAAATTCTAGAAAGGATCCCTGGGACTGTGTGCCTATCGTGCAGCTCAGGACCCTTGAATAAAAGAGGTCCTCAGAGTGGCCAGACCAGCTCAATGGAAGCAAAAACTGCACAAAAATGCCAGATAAGCTAAAAAATTATGAGCCTAATAGATGTCCTGCATTATGAGTGGGTACATTAACTAAGAGTTGAAGGCCCAGAGCTTTGAAATCTCCACAAATGGGGGTAGCAATGGTCTGCTTTGGGTTATCAAATTGAATATTAAAATCACCTAGAATGGTGAAGTTGGTGCACTTACGAATGTTAGGAGATATTGCCTCTGTCAACCTTAAACTCCAGCTACCAGCCGGTCCTGGAGGACGATAAATTAAGGAGTCAGAAAAAGTGAAATGTTTAGTAATGCCTAGGGAAAAGAAAACACCTTCACAATCTGAAGTGGCCAGTCCATAATCTGAAAAGAAAATTTTTACTTAAAAATAATGGCTAGCCCACCACCACTTTTCTTGATGCAATCTTGCCTTATGAAGGGCTAATGCAATGTGAGGCATAGAATGCTCATGAAGGCAGGTTTCTCTAAAAAAAAAAAAAAAAAAATACTGTGTCAGTCTTATAATCTGATAAGAAATCGTAACATATCCAATTGGTTTTGTACCAAAGAATGGTAATCAAGTCTGAAGAGATCATTGGTACATAGCTAACCACAGGTCCACTTGAAGGGGACAAGCAGGCTCCGCTGGCCCCATGGAGGAAATGACTACACTGCCGGCAGAATAAGAGTGAGTGGGTGTACATTTGCCTTGCAGTTGAATGCTGCTGTTAATGCTGAATTCACTAATGATTATTCATGTATATTGAGTATATATAAAATATAAAATAATCTTATGTTTTAATAATATTGTGATATGTCATATTAAGGGTTATATATTAGCTTTATTAATTATAGGCCTTAACTTAGCAAGGTCTTAGTAAGGTCTTGGCCTAGTTGCATGGCCTCATGTCAAGCTGCATTTCTTAATCGACTTATGAAATGTCTGCTTAGAGAATTAAATTGTGATTTTCCATTGTGCTGACCAAATGCTCGTAGCTGAACGTCTTTCTCATGAGAACTGCTTGTTAGAAGATGATGTACTAGGTAGGATTCAGTGTTTAATGTAGTATGTGTAAGACTGACCTTCCCAGGAGAAGACAATGGATGTACTGACTGGAGTATAAGCTGCAACAATATTGATACCTGACGAGCTAAGCGATGCGATCAGGAGACGAGGAGCCAATCACAGACATGTGAACCATGTACTAATAAGACTTTTCATTTGACTAAATGCAAACATGCGATTCTTTGACCAATAGGGTCATGGGAAATAGTTCTAGGAAATCTAACTCAGCCGAACTGCACTGAGAGGAGACCACCATTTTTGTCCAATATTTCCGGAGAAGAGACTTGCTTAACATTATTGCTTAAAGAGACTTTGCTTTTTTTCTGAAATTTGATGCTGAACCTGATGCCTTTCTGACCGAACTGATGTCCTATTGACAAAGACTGTCGCCACTTGCTGAACCATATTGAGGATAGGTATATGACGATATCAATGATGGTTATGTCTATCTGCTTTTGTTTCTAGGTACCAACCGCTACTTTTGATAGAGCCATAGTTAGATGTTTTCCAAATTTATGTTTACTAAATTGTTTTGCATGAAGTCCAAACATGCTATTCTAATCTGATGTTAGGGTTCTCACTGATTATGATTGCTGCATAATAACAGTTGATGTCTTTTCTTTGCTGAATTTTAAATGTATGTTATTTCGTTTGCACAGGTATTCTTGCTATTAGTTTGTACTGTAACCCTAGAATGTGTAGTGGCTCAAGCTTTTATTAGATTGCGATTCTTTCGCCACTTTGGCCAGCCAGTATTGTTTCAGTATGTTTAACATTTGATTTTGAGACTGTCACATGACATTAGTATTGTTAATATAGGGAAATAAACATTTTAACTTTTACATCAAGGTGTGGTTATTCATGGCTGCAAGGTCATGGTGTGTGGAAATTACTGACTCCCATTGATTATTGATGTCATTGATTGTTATGGTTATTGATTTGTATTGGTACGGGGTTCATGGTGGAAAAAATTTGAAGCGCAGTCAAAAAGTCCATCGGCCTATTCGCATCTCCTTGTAAGTTTACTTATTAAGGTCTGACATTCTAACACTACTGATGAACACAAATGTCACAAATCACCAAAATAAGTGAGCCTACCTGAAGAGAATTGACAATAGGTCCTGGGCCCAGCCGGGTGCAGATGGGCTTGCCTTTGGCACACCCATTGCAAGCGTCTGCCCTCCATTTAGTGGGAGATCTAAGAGGGATTAGACCACTCTGCTCAAAAGGTGGCACCAGGACGGCACTAAGAAGATGTCTGACTGCACCAAAACCAACAAATGCAATGAGCCGTAAAAAAGTCAGAACAATCAATGAAATTGTAGTTAAAAGTACGTTCTGAACATTATAGAACATAAATGACAACTGTAATGCTGCAGATGTATATAGTAACACAGAAAATAGATTTATATTTTTGATACTAATTATTAAAGTGACTTGTAGTAAAAAAACTAAAAAAACGTAAGGTTTGCAAATATTTTGTTCACTCATGCAGCGTGTATGTCATGTCATTGTAGAAGATCTGAAAAATAATCTACATTTGATTATTGAATGCCTTTGCTGAAATCATTGAATCCAAAGGAAGAACACAAAGCAAGTTTTTGCATTTGTCACTTGCATCATTGAATGCTTGTCTATTCTGTGGATAACTACTAACTTCTACATTTTCATGCATCACTGGAGGAGGGAGGAATGAGTAGGAAGCTGTTGGGTATAAGGTGAGAGAAGGTGCGTTTTGAGGAAGAGCGATGAGGATGTATTAAAATGAATAGCGTAGTGCGCATTTTAGGACATCATCATTTGTCAATTGTACTTGTCCCTCGAAGTGGGGCAGAGTGCTGAAGAGCGAGGGATGAGAAGCGATCATTGATTAGTGAAGTAATATGAATGATAGACGAGAAGTGAGGAATCGGATGAGAAATGAATAAGGGCTTAAGAGTGGGGCTGTTGGATGAGTTGTGAGGGATGAGGAGTGACAAGTGAGAAATGAGTAATGAGGAGTGAAGCATGAGGATATCCTGAAATTAATGCTGAGACCCAAACCAGTGACCATGGTTTGAAACGCAGGCCCCTATAGGGAATGCATTAGTCTACAGAGCCTCCTGATCTGGCTTCCTCAGTTGTCCCTTCACCACTGCACAAGAAATAGGTTTGTATTCTGTATGCAAGGATTTATTGATTCAATGTCCTTTTTTTTTATATATCACACTTCATTATACAGTGAGGATATAAATTGCTTTTGGAGCTTTTTCAAGAAATCATAATTTGGATGTAAAGACCTATTGTTGACGTTTTCAGGCTCAGGAAGAGCCAAGCCACAACTCTGAATCCATTGTCACCCTTTATCACTGAAAGGGTTAAACTGCGGTATGCGTCTTAACCTAGAGTTGTGGGAGAGAATGGTGGTCCATTATCGTCCGCGCTTAAGCCAATCACTCCATCACAAAGAAAGTTCAAAGCTTGTTCCAATTGACCCATCTATCACACTTGCTTTCCAGGAGGGTTCCGTTCTCAGTTCTGAGCTATGTAAATGTCCGTTCATCCATCCGTTCATTTACTTGACGTTAACTATGAGCAGTATTTCTTGAAGAACACCAGCTACAGAATGCTAGCTGGATGAGACTAAGGCCTAGTTCACGCACTGATACTGCTCCTGTGCTTGTATTGAATGATGTCAGACAAGATTACAATCCTGGGATTTCTACCTTCCTAATCCCACTGTTGCGGTTGTGTTTTCTGGCTACCTCTATATGAGGATCTTAAAGGAAAACCTTTCTATTATGAGACACTTTAAAGCTTATGTTAATGCCACAATAATTTCTAGGTTTAACTATGCAAATGCTTGCTATGTTGGCCTTCCTGATTCAGCTATTTACAAGCTTTTAGGTGTTTAGAATATGATTTCTTCAGGGGTCCATTATAAGGTGCTCTCCTTTGCCCACAGAGCTTATTATGAGACCGGCCCCATGCTTCATATGTCTTTGTTTCCATGTATAATCGATCCCTTCATAAAGTCCTTCCATCAGTACCAGGATTAAGAAAAGTTTAGCAGCGGTTAGTCGGGCCTGTGAAGGGCATATTCCCTATCTTTTGTTTGTTCTTTAATGACTCGGTCTTGGCCTGCACAAAATAGAGGAAGGCTCTTAAAAGTCATCTGTTTCATTGATTCTCTTCCTATGTTTTCTGATGTGGTTAGTTCAGTGCGAAGATGCCTTAGGATATTCGTTGCACTTTAAAAGTACCAACTCCACTCATATACTGCATGTGCAAGTTTTCATTATATTTAGTCGGTGACCTCAGGCACTAGCTGCCAGGCCTGTGGCAATTTTAGAAGAAATCAAGCAGAAAGGATGTATGTGCTTCTTATTCTTTGGTGATGGAGCACTGTCATCTGAGAAACAGCTCAGGTGTATGATTTCTGACCTATTGGAAGACTGAAACATAGCTCAGCTATGAGAAGCCTCAACGTATACTTTGTCTAACTAGAGGCAAACCTCTACTGCCTAAATTAAACACCTATATGATCAGTTACTTAAAGTGCATTGTAAAACAGATGTAGAATGTGCTTTAACATATTCCTTGTGTGTTTTGTTTCTCAGGAATGGTTTCTCTGCAGAGGCAGTACACCTGCACTCCCCTTATATAAGCATTGCATCGCTAAACCCTGCCTATTCATACTAGTGATGTTTGGCCGCAAAATAATTGTGGAAGCTTATTCTGCTGCCAATCTAATCCTAGGTCTGTCAAAAGCAGCGTAAGTCAGATATTTTGTGTAGTAGTTTACCAATGTTAAAGGAGTTGTACAATGAATACAATACTTGTGGTGTTACCAAACTGGTAACCATGTTGTTTGTCTGGTGTCTCTCTTATGTCCCATTCAAGGGTGTCCTTTACTCCACACATGTCAAGTTGATTGCTATAATTAGTACAAACATTTAGGAGCAACCATTATAGAGAATATGTTCATTCCTCATAAATGAATTGTGGAGAATTGTATAATGCATATTTCCCTTGCAGTACTTGAAAACAACAATGCTATTTTAGTGGATCAAGCACTATGCGCTGGGCGCTTCAGAACAAAATTGAAAGCATAGTATGTATTATAGCATGAATTAAGAGGCACTCTTTCTGTTTCTGTTGAAGTGACCTCTTTCCAGGACATTGCAGCTTTCCCCCACCCTACCTCATCCATGTTGCTGCTTGCCTCCCCCACCCCCCATAAGTAAAAAATAAAAGTGCTATGATGGATGTGGACACTACTTGCCACGTAATAGCTCCATCCCCCTCACCCCCCGTCCTCTGTTGTCAGTGTTGCATCTCCCGTTCGCCACTTTACCTTCCACTCTCCCTTCCACCAGAAAGAAAAATGAAATTGAAATGAAGCGGCCATCACTGGCTGTGTGCTAGCACTTTCCCGACACACAGCCGCGCTACTGTACAATACTGTTAAACATTGGCAAAGCCAAAACAACTTTTGTCTCGTAGGTGAAACATATCAGCTTTGCCAATACTGGTTTAAAAAACCTTGTTGGTAAATCCCACAATACTATTCTGCGATGCACATAAGGGAGAGACGTAAGTGCCGTATTCATGCTGTGCAATGTCTGGACAGAAATCTAATCTCCACTACATTTAAAGCTCTTCTGCTTATGCTACAGATCAGGTGCTTTGCTTTGGTGCATCTGTGATCTGTGTCTAGCCTCTGTATTGGGAGCGTGAATCACAGCGGGATCTGTGGGTGAGTACAGTTTCTAGGGTTGTTGCTTTATTAGTGCCCGGAAGTGTGGTACTCTTGTTTTCTTTTCTTTTTTTTTTCTCCCCTCCCATGGATCTGGTGGAAAAGGGAGATAGACAGAATCATCGTTGTGGATGTCAGTCTTCTGGCTATTTTCGTAAATGCTTGGCCACTGAAGGTTTTAGGTGTATAAAATAATGGCATGTTTCAGTGGCAATGACAACTACAATTTTGTACAGTACTAAAGAAAAATAATCATGATCAATATCACAAACAAAATCCCTTCCCACAGCCACAGAGTTTGACTTCAGAATCAAGGCACAAGTAAAAGTAGAGGTTGCAAAAATTGTGACAGATAAACACCCACTTTAACCATATTGCTCCTGGTGAAAATATGCAAACCCACATCTAATTGTGCATTTGGGTGTTTAGAAATAACTGATGACAGGCTAAAAGGGAAGAAAGCAAAATGTTCCAAGGTCTCTAATGTTCCAAGGTCTCTTGCCTCACTTTATGGCCGACCCTAAGTTCCTATAGTCCTGTTCCCTCTGTAAATGTCCACTTCCTCATCCCACTCCTATCCCTTCTCTCAGCTGCCTCTAATTTAAGCTCCCCTCCTCGCATTCTGCGTAGACCCAGAAGCACTCCCTTCTCATGAGCAAAGGTTCCTTCTTGAAATTAAGCTATTAAGATTTATTTAATAATGATTTTTGCTAAGCACAGACTATGCTAGCACAGGTGATGGAGCATTACAATAGCCATTTAAGCAGGGGCGTAACTTGGTCAGTATGAATGAAGGGGGTTAGGGGCGTGAGCTTCAGATTTCCAAACAATCATCCTGGGACAGCTTGTTAAAACACATTGTATGAGTAGCAGAGCATGAAGGGGGTTCAGGGGAAGTGGAAAGAAATAAACCTGCGGATTGTTAGGATAATATAAAACACAATAATTTTAAACCTGATCAACATTGTTAAAAGCTTTCAACACAGACATGGGAGGGGGTTCCGCCTTGATGCTGGTTTGTTACTGCCTTGGTGACTGACCCTATTACATGGATTATTGCACGATCAGTGAGATGCCATTGTGTGGAGCATGCTTTGTAGCTATATGTTGTTTCTTCCTCTTCCTGGTTTTCGGGTATATTGCTATTTCTTTGCAATGTCTGCGGGCTCTTTTTTTTTTTGTGCAGTTTTATGTAGTGCAAACTCAACACAAAGGTATTGGAGTGCTTCATTTTGCAGTTTTATATAATGCGAACTCTATACAAAGGTATTACAGTGCTTTTCATGAGCGGTTACATTACACAAGAACGCATTCATTTTTGGTAGCGAGGGGAGATTAAGGCCCTCATTACAACCCTGGCGGTCGGTGTTAAAGCGGCGGTAAAAAAAATGGGATTACACCACGGCGGAAACCGCCAACATAGACAGCCACTTTAACACTCCGACCGCCAGGGCTGTAGCAACAAACATCGCGGCGGTCACCGCCAACAGACAGGCGGAAGACAATGTACCGCCCACCCTATTATGAGAGGCCAATCCGCCAGCTTTTCAGGGTCGGTACCAACGACATCAAAAGTATGGCAGAAACAGTACACTGAAGGGGAACCACCCACCTTCTGACACTCCACGAAGAACCAGGACACCATGGTGCCCGAACTTCAGGTCCTCCCCATGTTGGTGTATCTACTAATACACCAGGAAATAGAAAGAAGGCGACAACGACAGTGAGTACTGCACCTAGCACACAGGGGAGGGGTGGAGGTAAAAGAGAGTTACACACACATGCAGCACGCACCACCCCCACCCTCACCCACAACACCATACACACTAACACATCCAACAACATGACAGATACACCCCGCCACCCCCTGGAAGAGCGCAAGGACAAAAGGAAATGAGTTTAACCAGTGATATTTTGGAACATTCAGATATAGCAATCGAATAAAAATAAATAAGTATATACAAATATTTACATTATGTACAGAAGGCCGTACACTATCCCTTGTAAATGTCCGTGGACCTGTGGTCCCAAAATCATGGGCGAAGCCCACCCATGACACCTGCCTCAAAACGGAGAGAACACTGCAGGGGCATCAGGTCGAAAAAACACAGGCACCTCAGGGGAAAGGGGAGGGAGGGCACCTCAGCCGGAAGATGGTACTACGCCATTGCTCCTCGAGGGGGCTCCATGCCCACTGCTTGGTCCTGGAGAGTGCAAGGCCATGGTCTCTCAAGTGGGTGGTTTGCCCACTGCTTGGTCCTGGGGAGTGCAAAGCCACAGTCTCTCTAGTGGGTGGTTTGCCCACTGCTTGGTCCTGGGGAGTGCAAAGCCACAGTCTCCCAAGTGGATGTTCTCTTCCACTGGTTCTGGAGGGGGCTTTGTGCCCAGTGTTCTTCATCCTGCCAAGGATTGGGTGAGTGGATGCATCTCTCCACTGGTTCTGGAGGGGGCATTGTGCCCGGTGTGCTTCATCCTGCCAAGGATTGGGGGAGTGGATGCATCTCTCCACTGGTTCTGGAGGGGGCATTGTGCCCAGTGTGCTACATCCTGCCAAGGATAGGGTGAGTGGATGCATCTCTCCACTGGTTCTGGCGGGGGCATTTTGCCCAGTGTGCTTCATCCTGCCAAAGATTGGGGGAGTGGATGCATCTCTCCACTGGTTCTGGAGGGGACATTGTGCCCAGTGATGCTGCACCTGGGGTGTGGCAGTTCCCATTCCCTCACCTGGTTGTCTGAGCTACGAGATGTGCAGGGAACCGGTAGCATGATACTCCACTGCGGCGACTTAGGCTGCAAACTGCTGGTAGTGCCAGTGCTGGTGCCTCATGTGGTGTGTGCAGGGTCCAGGACGTCACCTGCAGCCTCGGACGGCTGCCCATTGGGGATGCTGCTGATGTCTGATGTAGTGGCACCGGCTGGTCACGTGGCAGTGCAGATGACGGTGCAGGTGGCGTGGCTGCGGCGGAGATGCTGCCGGTGCTGACTGTGGTGCAGTTGTCTGTAGTAGTGGAGGGAGACACCAGACCGTCTCCGGCAGCCTCGGACGGCTGATCACTGTGGAGAATGCTGGTGACTGACGTTGTGGCAGCGGCGGTGCAGGGGGTGGTGCAGATGGCAGGCCAGGTGGTGGGCGGGGGTGACCGTGGTACAGGTTGCTGGCCTGCCTGGGGAAATGGTGGTCACCAGCCCCTCACCAGGAGGCTTTGTGGCCTGAGGTGACTTGCCTTTGCTTTTGTGTCCCTTCCCCACCTTGGTAGTCGCTGCTGGGACCTTGGCACTGTCCTCTTTGTGTTTGGATGAGGCCTTGCTCGGTGGGTGGTGCGACTTTTCCCTGCTGCATGCCGGACCCTTCCTAACCTTGGCAGGTGTCGAAATCGGGTGGTCCTTACCATCTGTAGGTGGCACACTGGCAGCCCTGACGGGTGCCCCTTCGATCCTCCAGGACTTGCAGGGACCACAGCTGACGCCAATTTGGCGGCTGAGGTGCTGGCATGGGATCCAGACATCCTGGCCCTAGGGGGAGGATGGGTGGGAGGTGTAGGGAAGAGGTCAACGTTAGCTAGGAAAAGTTTTTTTTGACACACTGGGATGGGAAGATGGAGGGGGTGTGGGAGTGGAGGAAGAGGTAGTGGTTGTAGGAGGTGTACGTCTGCTGAGTTTGGGTGAAGGGGCATGGGCTGGAGGCTGTTGTGAGGTGGATGGCTGTTGAGTGGGTGTGTGCCTGCGTTTGTGTACTTTGGGAGGAGGGCTCACAGACACACTGGAGAAGACACAGGGGATGTGTGAATAGTTGTGGCGGTGGTGATTGCTCGTGAGCGGTGTGTTGTGATGGGTGTGCTGGTGATGGAGGCAGTGGCTGATGATGTAGTGCATGCAGGTGTGAGTGGAGACGATACTGGGAGGGAGGTGGAGGAAGAGGAGGAGGGGGACACAGTGGAGGCAGTGGATGTTGGTATGCGTGCATGGGGATGGTGCTTGTGTGAGTGCCTGTGTGATGATGTGTGGTGCTTATGTTTTCCTGAGCCACTTTTGTGTGTTGATGTGGATGCAAGCTGGTCTGGGTCGGGGTAGTGGAAGTTGGAGGGGGAGGCTGGACACAGGGACAATGGCTGCCATCAGTGCTGAGGCCAGAGCCTGAAATGCTCTCTGTTGGGCCGCCACGCCAGAATGAATGCCCTCCAGGTATTCATTTGTTTGTTGCAAGTGCCTCTCGACACCCTGGATGGCATTCAGAATGGTTGACTCCCCAACAGTGAGGGATCTCAAGAGGTCAATAGCCTTCTCACTGAGGGCAGCAGGGCTGACTAGGGCAGGGCCTGAGGCGCCTGGGGCGAAGGAGATGCCCACCCTCCTTGGTGAGCAGGCACGGGAAACACGCTGAGGGGCTGCTGGGAGGGCGGTGCTGGTACGGGGGGTGGCGGGGTGTACCTGGTATTGGGGTGGGCATAGAGGTGTCCGCCACTGCCAGGGAACTTAAATCAGAGGAGGTGTCGCTGTCACTGGTCTCCCCTTCTGTCCCCGTCGTGGAGCTCCCCTCACCCTATATCCCACTGGTGGCTTCACCCTCCATGGATTCACCCTCATGGGCCATGTGGGATGCAGCTCTCTCCATCACCGGTGCCTCTGCTCCTCCGCCAGATGATGCTAATGCACTCAAGGACAGAATGACAAAACAAGAAGGGGGGGATAGACAGAGGACACTCATGGTCAATGCCAGCAACACAACTACCGTTGGCGTACACAACACCAACTGAGCTGCCCTATGCACTAGGCCATGCCCAACCACTCACTAAGGTAGTCTCCAGCCCATGGGGTACAATGCCTAACGCCAGCACCTGCACACCTGACACCCACAGGACCCTGCCCAGTAGTAGATGACCACTTGTACCATTGGGGTAGGGGTGCTTCAGAGCCTGCAAACATGGGACCTACCCTGGCATGATCGCCCTGGCCTAGGGGCACCCACATCCCACATCCCCCACCCAGCTACCTCATAACACACGCAAAGTCAGCTTTCTGAAACTGTACTCACCCCCTTGTGGCTGCTGTGAAGCCCTCAAGCGCCCATCCAACTCTGGATAGGCCACTGCCAGGATGCGGAACATCAGGGGGGTCATGGTGTGACGGGCACCCCTTCCACGTTGGGAGGCCAGCCCCAGCTGGACCTCCGCCATATTCTTGGTCCAGCAACGCAGGTCCTCCCATCTCTTGCGACAGAGGGTGCTCTGCCTGTGATAGACCCCCAGGGTCCGCACCTCCTTGGGGATAGCACGCCAAATACCCTTCTTCTGGTGGGCGCTGACCTAGAGGGTAAAGACAGCGGAAAATGTAATTAGTCACCCGTCCGGACCGTCATACTCATTGCCCACCAGTTCCACCCATGCCCTGAGGCACATACAGTGACCACGTCTCATGCAGCAGTCAAGTCAGGACGCCTTAGCACCCCCAACATGCGGCTTACATCCACACCACTCCAAACAGGCATTGCCCATGCACCATGCTCACAGTGTACTCACCTGTTTGTCTGGAGGACTGTAGAGTAGCGTGTTCTGGGGGAGGGCCCCATCCACCAGTTTTTCCAACTCCTCCGCAGTGAAGGCAGGGGCCCTTTCCCCAGACACATGAGCCATTGTCGCTTCCAGACTCAGGTCACAGCAGCACTTGCAGTGTAGGTCCTCTCCTGTTGATGGTCAGGTATCAAGTGAGTGAATAGGTAGAAATTGGCAGTGACGTCCGTGGTGGTGCGTACCGTCACCGCCGGCGTACATCGCCATTGGCTCCTGGAACCCATAGGGCCCAATGATAATGATAACCAATGAGGAGTTGCGCGGCGGTCTTCGACCGCCTACTGCGACGCTGCACAACACCAGCGCAATTACCTCATTGCCCCTTGTCCCTCCTCACAGGTCAGGCAGCCATCGTTTCAGGGGGGCACGTGGCATGGCACCTAACTGCGTCACAGCACATATTAGCACATATACGGACTCTCAATTTCACACACTGCTTCTGTAACGTTAATTCAGACACAGTTGTGCTATCTATGTGGTAAATGACCTTCTGCTCACCGTTCTCCTCCATAGGCTACAACCGCTGAGGCAGATGATGAGATGGTGGCATCCTCCGATGTACAGACCCCAATTGATGTGGAAATATGACCCTCTGCTCACTGTTCTATTCCATAGGCTTCAACCACTGAGGCAGAATTTGAGATGGCGGCATCATCCGATATACAGACCCCTGGTGGACCTTGTGACAATGGAGGAGAGACACATTATCATCACATACAGACTTGATCGTGCCACAATCCAAGAACTGTGTGCCCAATTGGAGCCAGACCTGATGTCAGTTGTCCGCCAGCCCACAGGAATACCCCCTCTAGCGCAGGTCCTGTCAGTGCTCCATTTCCTGGCAAGTGGTTCCTTCCAAACAACAGTGGCCATGGCATCAGGGATGTCTCAGCCAATGTTCTCCAACGTGTTGACCAGAGTGTTGTCTGCCCTGCTGAAGCACAGGCACAGCTACTTCGAGTTCCCCCAGGTGGAGGATTTGGCCACAGTGAATGCTGACTTTTATGCCCTGGGAAATATCCCCAACATCATTGGTGTCATTGATGGTACACATGTGGCATTTGTCCCCCCTGCAGAAATGAACAGGTGTACAGGAATAGAAAAAGCTATCATTCGATGAATGTGCAAATGGTGTGATTGTCGGACCAGTCCATCTCCCATGTGAATGCCAAATATCCTGGCTCTGTGCATGACGCCTATATCTTATGAAATAGCAGCATCCCTTATGTGACGGGCCAACTCCAGAGGCACCGGGTGTGGCTAATAGGTGAGCCCACACCTACAGTATGAGTAGGTGTCTGGGTATGGGGTTGTCCCTAAGGGTTAGTGTGTGTCTCATAACAGTCCCTCGATATTTGCAGGTGACTCTGGTTATTCCAACCAGTCATGGCTACTGACCCCAGTGAGGAATCCCAGGACAAAGGCAGAGGAACGTTGCAATGAAGCACATGGGCGAACTAGGATTATTGAGAGAACATTCGGCCTCCTGAAAGCCAGATTCCGGTGCCTCCATCTGACAGGTGGCTCCCTGTACTACTCACCCAAGAAGGTGTGCAAGGTCATCGTGGCATGCTGTATGTTGCACAACCTAGCATTGAGACGCCAGGTGCCTTTTCTGCTGGAGGATGAGCCTGGTGATGGTCTTGTGGCAGCGGTGGAGCCTGTGGACAGTGAGGAAGAGGAGGCAGAGGAAGAAGATGTTGACAACAGAACAAACATTATCCTGCAGTACTTCCAGTGACACACAGGTAAGAGACCGTAACTCCTCTTCACATTTCAGTATACTTTAGGACATTGTACATGGCAGCCTCTTACCCACTGTCAATGGACACTGACTGTTCCCTTTGGATTTCCTTTTTTTCAGATCTGTGTACCCCATTCTGGCTTCTGCTATGTGTACTGCTGCCCAACAACTGTCATACATTGGCATGAGTAAATGAACATATACCTTGCAATGCTTTGCTAATGTTGTAGTAATACATTTGTGAATCATCAGACTGACTCTAGATTGGTATTTGTTTCAAGGGTGTTTATTTAGGTGCTAATAAGTATAGGAGTATGTGCAAGGGGCTGGGCTGATGGTGGAAGAAGGTCCATGGTAGAGTCCGGTCTCATGGCATCACAGGTGCATTGTCCAAGGGGGCATAGGAAGGGGAGCAATGACAGTTCAAGGTGGGCAGGGTAACACAGTGGGACAGAATGGTGACAATCAGGAGGGTCCTATTTCCTGGCAGGGGTCTTGGCAATGTTCTCTGTCTTCTGCCTGGATCGCAGGGACCGTTTGCGGGGTGGTTCTCCTGCAGGGGTGGAGTGCTGGTGGCCTGTTGGTCCTGTGGCGGGGGCCTTCTGTCCACTAGCGCAGGTGGAGGTGGAGGGCTGTTAATCAGTGTGGCTAGTGTCAGGGGCCCTTTGTTGTGCCACTGCCTCCCTCATGGTCTTTCCCATATCAGTCAGCACCCCTGCTATGGTGACCAAGATGGTGTAGATTTTTGTGAGGTCATCCCTGATCCCCATGTACTGTCCCTCCTACAGCCGCTGGGTCTCCTGAAACTTGGCCAGTACCGTGCCCATGGTTTCCTGGGAATGGTGGTATGCTCCCATGATATTTGAGAGTGCCTCCTGGAGGGTCGGTTCCCTGGGCCTGTCCTCCCCCGTCGCACAGCAGTCCTCCCAGCTTCCCTGTTGCCCTGTGCCTCTGTCCCCTGAACCGTGTGCCCACTGCCACTGACCCCAGGTCCCTGATCGTCCTGGGTTAGTGTGGTTGCCTGGGGTCCCTGTAGTGGTGGACACACTGCTGATTGACGTGTCCTGGGGACAGTGGCATGGGCCCGCTTGGTGGGTGCTGTGGTGGTGTTTCCTGAGGGGGTCGGGGCTCTGTGGTGGTTTGGGACTGTGGCAGGGTAACCGACTGTCCAGAGGTCCCAGATGGGCCAGGTTGGTCATCCTGATCCAGGCGTGCTTAGCTGCTGTTGTCACTGTGGACCTCTTCTTGGGGGGTGCTGGATGTAGCTGGCACCTCCTGCCCATTGACTTGGGTAGGGGTCCTTTTGGGATGCAAATGCATTGTTATTGTATCTGTGTGTGCCATCTTGTGCAATGGGTGTGTTTCCCTTTTAGAATTGTGCTTTCCCTGTCGCCTTGGCCTTGTGTGAGTGGTGATTTTGTGGGCTGGGTGAGCCTCTCTACTGGGCATGCTGTGGTGATGGGTGTCGATGCAGGGCTGTGATGGGTGTCATGCATTGTTGTTGCATGCAGGGCTTGGTATTGGGATGTGTGGGTTGTGATGGTGGGGTGGATGTGAGGTGATGGAGTGATGGGAGTGAGGGTACGGGTGAGGGTATGTGATAGCATGCAGGTAGGGTGGGGGGGATAAAGTAGTAAAGATTTACAAGAGTCCAGTCCTCCTGCTATTCCTGCGAGGCCCTCATGATGCATGATCGCCAAGACTTGCTCCTCCCATGTTGTTGGTTGTGGGGGAGGAGGTGGGGGTCCACTGCCAGTTCTCTGTACTGCTATCTGGTGTCTTGATACCACTGAATGCACCTTCCCCCGTAGATCATTCCACCTCTTCCTGATGTCATCCCTTGTTCTTGGATGCAGTCCCATAGCATTGACCCTGTCCACGGCTCTCCGCCATAGCTCCATCTTCCTTGCAATGGACGTCTGCTGCACCTGTGATCCAAATAGCTGTGGCTCTTCCCGGATGATTTTCTCCACCATGACCCTTAGCTCCTCCTCAGAAAACCTGGTGTGTCTTTGAGGTGACATGATGTGGTGTGAGTGATATATGTGAGGTGATGTGTGGGGTGATGTGTTGGGATGTATAATGTGATGTGCGTGGATGGTGTATGAGTGATGGTGTTCTATGCCTCTGAGTGATTGTGTGCTCTTTGCTTGTCTCTCTGTGTTTGGTCTCTTTTGTTTTTGGTTGTAAGGGAAAGTGGGTAATGTAGGTGTGTGTTTTATAGTGTTGTGAGTGTGTGGGTGTGGTGTGTGTATTTTGAATTGTCCAATGTGGTGGTGTTTTGTAAATGTGTGTGTGTATTTTTTGCGCAGCGCTGTGTACCGCCAATGATTTACTGCGGTTGAAAGACCGCCGTGTTGATTCGTGGGTTGTGATACTGTGGGCGTATTCCTGTTGGCATGATGGTGTGGGTTTTGCTATCGCCAGTTTATCACTGACCTTTGGTGTGGCGGACTTGTGTGGGTGTCTGCATTGTGGCGGTATTCTCTGTGTGGGTCATAATACCCGTGGCGGATTACTGCCGCGGTCACTGTATGTTGGCGGCCGTCAGCACAGCGGTAGGCGCCATTTACCGCCAGGGTTGTAATGAGGGCCTAAGTGATTTGCCCAGAATCACAGGATGCTGAGCTGGTGCTGAGACTCTAACTGTGTTCCCCAGCTCCAAAGTCAGCAACTCTGGCCCTTAGGCCACATTTCCTTCCCCAGGGTTCTTTGTCTGGTGCGTGTGGGGGGCAGTTGGGAAATAACTTTTTTTTTCTTTCTCATTTCATAGCTCTTGGTAATACAGGTTCTGCCATTTCATAGCACTGCAAAGCAGGTGCCATTCTTAACAAAATTGCTATACTTCATATGCATTGACCTTGCAGAGATGAAGTGGTGAAAAAGCTATGTAAGGGTTGTAATCTGTGACATTCTCGTTCAATCAAGACCTCTGCAGTGGTTGCATTAACCAACTGACTTGAATACAGCTTAACACTAGGCGATAGCACGTACTCTTGATAATCTCTGTAGGGTCTCCAACCAAGCACATAGGTTAGTTCTAGGCAAGAAGATTGCAAAAGGTGTTGTCTCCAAAATGGTGGAAATGGAGTTGACTCCAGACCCCAAGTACTTCACGGCCTTGAGCTTGATAGCAAAAAACAACTAGCCTTTGGATGTAAATTGGGCCTCTTCAAATAGAATTCAGGTAGTAGAGGCAGCCATTTTCCTAACCCTGTAGTGCAAAGAAGCTCACAGAAGGGTGCCACAGTGAGAGAAGCAGCATATCATAGGGCACAAAAGTGGAGCAAACGCCGTCATTTCCTCCTCTCTGATTTCAGTGGTGTCATTGCTTTGACAGTCCCCTCACAGTTACTGCACTCTTGCAGATGCCACTTCCGGAAGTGCTGTCTAAAACTGTGCTCAAATAGCACTGCTTCCTGTTTGAAGAGGCCCCTCCCCGAATACACCCCACAGTCACTGTCACAGGCACAGATCGCTTCCCCAGCACCCTCTGGACTCTTGTGTGTATCACAGCCAGTCTGTGGGAACGAGGCAGACACGCTCCTAAGATGGTGACAAAGTTGTGTCCTCTCTCCTGCAGTGACAGGCCTGGGAGGATTGCTGTGGCACCTGGCATACATCCACTACACTCCAAACCAAAACACATAGGTAAAAGAAATTGCCGTTTACAACGCCAATAGCTCCAACTCTCACAAATGCAAGACCTATTACATTGCAAATGCTTGTTTTGTCAGTGTGGGCATGTAAAAATCCCAGGTGAAATCAGAAAGACACTACACATTACCCGACTGAAAGCACGTGTACCCAACTATTTACTACAGAATATGTTCTTTAGGGGGGTGCAACACCCCAAACAACTCCCCTTGGGCTACGCCCCTGCATTTAAGTAAAATGTGGCTATTTCTTAGCATATGAGCTCCATTAAGTTGATAAGAGCAAATTTAGCATGCGGACATAAGCAGGGTCCCTCTAATTTTGCTATTCTACGGTCCCTGCGTTTTCTGCCTAGTTATGAATATAAGGCATTTACACATAATCCATGACTGCTGCATAATTTGGAGAGTACAAAAAGAAACATTTTGTTTCCAACTCAAACGTTTATAAAACAATATATAGTAAACAAAGGTGCCACGAGTAGTATCCTGCAGTGGTAGGCCTTTTTGAAAGGGTAACTGGTCACATTTCAGATCCTGACTGCTCTACTTGGGCACTAAAATGGTGCTAATGAGGTAAATAGCTTGTCCAGACAGTGGTAATGTGTGTTAAAACTACAAAATGGTGAATTAATACTTTCACAGAATAAGCAGTTTTTTGATGCATCATTTTCTTTTTCATGTCGCCTAATTTGGCTCTCAACTGCCACAAAGTCCACAGATTAGGAGTACAACAATTACCATAAAATGATATACAAATATAATTATAATCTGACTGCTGGAACCTATATCTGAACCGCAAGTTAAGAGATCGAATCCCGGCAGGGCCTGCTCAGTCGATTAACCATCCATGGCTGATATAATAAAGTACCTATTGAATTGAGAAACAATAACGTGTTATAAACTTTAGCATTAAAAAAAACTGCAAATCGTCGGTAGCAAACGATACATAAACTGGAAGTTGTTGGGGAGGGAGGCATGATGCTAACCTGCAGAAGAGACGGGAAAAAGAATGTGGTGCCCTATTATTACTCAGGAGGATCCAATGACGTGTTGTTTTGAACGTGCCCTGTAAACAGCATACACCAGTGAACAGTGACACATCAGGTTTGTGTAGCACATTGGCATGAACATTTTGTGACACTCGCCATCACACTGAATTGTTAACGCATAAAGCCCAGATTCACCTTAATTGCCCTGAATTCTATCGTCATTTTGAACGCTTCTTTTTCCACCAAGTTCTTCTACATTAACTATTAAGGAGCGGTTGCAGGAGCGAGGACTCTTTTATGGCGTTTCTAAGCAGTGTGGGATCTTTTCTCCTCAGCCATCCTTCTTTGTTCCTCGTGTGCAGGTCTTGAGTCCCCTGCTCGTCTCCAGGAAGCTCCCGTGCCTCCCTTTGTTCCTTGCAGTGGGTGATTAGCATCTCTTTCACACTTCAGAGTGGGTGTTAGCTGCTGGCTTCTGCAGGAGCAGATGAGGTGAAGGGAGTGTGGCGGAGAGGCAGCATGGGAAATTAGGTCAGGTTTCTAATCCTAGAAGGAGAAGGGTTGCAATTTGTGCAGTGGCTGCAATACCACCATCGACTCCGTACTGACACAAAACCCATGTTAGTCCACTAACAGTAGCAGGGATTCGGGATTTCATATCCCTTTATCCATTAAAGATGCGCTATTAAATGGTATGAGAAGAGGGAGAGTTTGCCTGTTCAATTAAGCGTGTCAGCTGTATAATCTGGGCATCTGGCAGCCTCAACTGAGATATGTTCTCTGCTAAATTACACCATCAACAAAGATGTAAATCTTTCTCCATCATATGTGTTGGCTAATCTAGTGTCCTCCTGGATCCCCAACAGAGCACAAGTGCCAAAGAGTTGTACCTGGAATCAGGAATCTGGTTCAGACTTGCTGCATTTTGACCATTGTAAACTGAGGTAGGTGTGCTGTTTGCGCTTAAAGTATTAACAATGGGGCATGGTCAGAGAACGAAAGATGCCGAACACATCGTGCTAATGATCTGGTGCCATTACCTCTGTAATCCTTCACAATCCTGGACTTTGACCATAACTTTGAACTTCATCTCTCCTCCCGGGTCCCCTGGATGCTTCTTGGCTGGTGGCCTCCCTGGACCTGTTGAGAGGAGTATTGTTTGCAGTGATCCATGGGGCAAGCCAGGCCCTGTGCTTTGGGTCCTTGGGATGACCAAGTCAGAGCCCTGAGGTTTGCAACGTTTGAGTGTTGAGGCCTGGTGGTGTGTGGTGTGCGGTGTGCTGGGCCTTTCAGATGGTCAAACCTCAACACCTGGAAAGCTAATCTGGTGACCCTGTCTCTCTTCTGCTTTGGTCATACAGGTGTGGTTGGAGACGATCATGGACAAGGCAATAGAAGGGGGCCCACAGGCCAAGCAGGAGAGCCCAAGAGCCACCTTGGAAGAAGGGGAAGGTGTGGTGGAGCCAGTTCCAGAGGTCTCAGCAGGGCCTGGTGATTTTGAGGATCCCAGACGGGCCTGCACATTCTTAGAATCAGGCTGATTGATCCCTAAACGTGGGATGGATCTCACCTGGGCCAGGGAGGTTGCCACGCACAAGAGAATCGGCCCTGCCAACATTGCCTTTGTATAGGGCAGTGAGACCATGGGATGGTGATGGGGGGGGGGGGGGGGGAGAGACTTTGAGCCACCCCGATAGTTGGCCTGTGTTGGGGAAGCATTGTGGGCCTTCCCACTGAGGTTTTAGAGGTGTGGGGCCACAGGCTGTCCCATGACAGGGCTCGGTGGCAGGCTAGTGCATTACCTAAAGTGGCACAGCACCAATGGTGGTCCTCACTGGATCCTGTGATTGACACTGCTACGATCTCCTACTTTTGCAGAACTGTGGGGCTGTTCATGCTACCCAGGTTGCCAGGGCTGGTAGGTCTTTAAAGAAGGAGGTGACTGCAGGCACTGGGGGACCTTGACAGGCTTTGATGGTTGCCCCTGCTTCCTCGTTTGTCTCTGGGGGCAGGGACATGGGCAGCCACGCTCCTTCTTTGGCTGAAGCATTTCACACAGTGGCTGTCACACTGTACTGCAGGGATGACAAGGAACAGGGACTTCGAGGCAAGTCAAACTGGATACATTTACAAAGAATATGTCCTTTGGTCCTGGCCGCGGGGGCTTGCTGCAGACAAATGCTGAACTGCAGCACTGACCGGTTACCACCCCTAAGGCAAGGGGACTCCACTCCTCAAAGCAATCACAACCACTAGACAGACCATGGAGACAAAAAATGGGTGTGTAGGGAGCAATGTGACTTTTCTCCGGCAGGATCTGTGAGAAGCAATTGACCACATTAGAGAGGTGGATGGGCAAATCTCAACCCTGGAATAAGAGTTGAAAGGTCTTTGCTCCACTGCCCAAAATTTGAAAGCCGCCAATTTAGAGCTTTGTGGTTGTATGGGAGATGCTGAAAGGTGATCCTGGTAAAACAATTTAAGGTTTGTGGGCTTTCCAGAAGGGCTGGAAAGAGAATATTTCATCATATTCATATTCCTTTAGAGCTGGCTGAAGTTTAAATTCTCCCCTTCCTCACTGAGAGGGCTGACCAGGATTATGGCCTGAGGCCCTGCTGCACCCCATGATTGAATGCTTTCTTAACTATAGAGATCGTGACCAGGTGTTTGACTGAACCATACACAGACATGAGAAAGCTATTTCTCAGACACAATCTGCCCTAGGACTGGGTAGTACTTGCCACCTGGGGTCCCCCCGAGTTCCAATCAATGCCTACTTAATGTTGAAGTCCACTAACTCTTAAAATGGGGAAGTCTGGTATTTCCAGACTACTACAGAAAACAGAAGTTCCTGTTCAGACCCTGACTCCTTTAGGGTCTTTGTTTTATCTCTTGGCTAATATTCTTACTTTCTCGCCTTCTCTCTGCTACCCTATACTCCTCTCTCAAGTTGTTTGCTCTGATTTTCTTTGCAACTACACATGCACATACAGCATCAGTGGGATAACACCAACACTAATCACTAACAAGGTTCTGGCAGATAGACCAGAGGGGGGATGGATGCATACCACATAATGTCTTGGAAAGTTAACGGCTTAAACCACAAAATGAAAACTGGGGTGGTTATGTTGTTTGCTAAACATCTCATCACAGACATCCTATTGCAACAGGAGACTCATCTACTGGGCACAAGAGAGGGGTTCCTGGGAAGGCACGGCTGCACCACAGTTTACCACTTAGGGTTTTCTTGTGGGTCGGGTTAGGAACACTATTCTCTTCCAAAGAGCATTCCTGCTATCAGTGTAGGCAGTTCACGTAAATGACTTCTGCAGATATGTCATGGTCTCGGAGATAATGGAGGGATCCCTGTGGACTAGAATAAATGTTCCTCCTACCCTAGTCAAGGCCACACTGTATGGAGTGACAGTCTCTAACCGGTACTGCCATAGTGGGAGGGGAAATCAATTCAGTCATGGACTCAGCCCTGGATACAAGCAGACCTGCTGTTTTAACCCACTCCTCCCATTTTACCCAGTGAATTTGTTCACTGGGGCTAATAGACACCTGGCACATCCACCATGGTTTTTCTAAGCAATTCACCCACTAATCACCCTCCCGTTCCACACACTCTTGGATACTCTATCTGTTGATGCCACCTATGGAATTCAGTGGGGTTACCTTTAAGCATATTCTCCCTAGAGGCCTGTTTGATTAATAGCTAATCCAGCTGACTATCTGACATCAGAAGCAGAGAAACAGCGGAGTCTGGCATATGAACACCTGGTGGCTTTTGGATGATAAACCTTCAGACCCCCATAGAGACAGAATAACAGACTACTTTAGGTTTAACACTGGCTCAGTCCCCTCTTCGGTGATGGTATGGGAGGCCTTCAAAACAGTGAATAGAGGATAAGCCACTGGTCACATTAGGGACATGCTCAGAGACAGGGTAGAGAATTCTTGGATCTGGAGGGTCAATCTGCTGAATTTGAGGAGAGAGAGGTGGACTCACAATACTGACATTGCCCTGCACAGTCAACCGCCAAGAACAACACTCAAACAAAAACTCCATGGTACTGCGTGTGTTGGTCGGCTTCACTCCCAGAATAGGGCATATGAAATGGGTGATAAAGCTGAGAAACTATTCTAGTGGCTTGTAGGCAGAAAGGACATTTCTAGAACTGTCCCCTCGATTCTTAGCACAACTGGTCAACTAAATATGGCATCTACAGATATTACAGAAGTCTTTGTCTCGTAAAATATTGTATTCCTGTATACCTTCCCCCATGCAGAAACTGAAACCACCATCCTCAGAGATCTCTCGGTGGGAACACTGTCCAGGCATCCTGATGGAGACTATTTGGACCTCCCTATTACTTGGGAAGAAATTAAACATGCAATTTTTCTGATCCCATCTGGGTAAACCGCAGACCTTAATAGTTTACCTGTTGAATTTTTAAATATGCCTCTGTGGTCATCCCCCATTTGAAGGCTATGTTTCAAGAAACCTATTAGAGTCGCATGTTCATTCGGGATCTGCAAGGGGTGAACATCTCGGTTATTCTGAAAATTCAAAAGCTCCTGGAGGTGTGCACTTAATACTGCCCCATCTCCATAAGTAAATTTGAAGCCAAAGTCCTTGCCAAAATTTTAGCCACTAGCTGCACAATGTATTGCACACAAAAGGGCATGAAGACCAAAATGGTTTTATGTAAAACAGAAGCTCACTTCACTGTTTACAGTGCCTTCATGTCATACTGTCCGTGGTGCACAAACTCAGTGGCCCTACAGCAGGGCCAGTCCTAGGATTTTTGGGGCTCCGGGTGAAAGGGAAGATGTGAGGCCCCTCTAAATTGCATGTGACATCACAGAAAGTGACATCACGAGGTATTTAATGTTCTTTGGTATTGCCTAGTCACCTAGTATAGATATAAGTACCATGGATAATTGGTTAAGTACCAAAATGAAATATGTTTGTTTATTTTAAATATGCAGTAAGTGGATTACATTAGCCACATTGAACAGAAAAGCTAGGCACATGTCTCATAAATATGGATTTACTTACTCAATGTTAACAATTGTTTCCAGATGAGTGCATGAATAATGGTCCAAAACACTGCTGAATAATAATTGAGTGACACCCCTGTAGTAAAAATTATGCAATCAGGTAAAGCGAAAAAAAGGTCACACCCTGCACTGAAAAGGCTGTTTAAAATGTACGTTTTTATAGTTCCGAAACTTATATGTCAATTGATTTATTCCTTTCATTTGGATCTTGTGTTGCTGCATATATGATGGGAAAAAGAAAAGTCTTCTCCATTCATTCTTTCACATATTTAGCTATCCTTTTGCTCATCCATTCATCCACCCCTTTTACACCATCCATCTATCTATTCACCCTATCCATCCACCTTACATCGACCCTATTATTCAGCTATCCATCCACTCATCCATCCATCCACCCATCCACTCATCCATTATTTCACTTCTCCATCGAGCCGTTCACTCCATCCATCTATCCACTCTTACACTCCATCCGTTTCACTCTTCTGTCCACTTACCCTTTCACTCAGCCACCCTTCCTACCACTAATCTGTCCATCCTCCCTCCCACCCATCCTTTTATCCACTTACCCTTTCATTCGGCCTTTTGCTCACTCATCCATTCATCCTCTTATCTAGCCACTTTCTCACTCATCCATCCATTCACCCTTTCACTCATCTGTCCATCTATTTACTCATCTATCCATCCATTCACTCATCCGTCCATCCATTCACTCCTCCATCTACACCCCTTCCATCCAGCCACCATTCCACCCATCGGATCAGCAGGGGGATCACAAGTCATGCATGATGCAAAACACCAGAACATGAGGTGACTGTGACATGGGGTTGAGGTTCCTTTTTAGTTGCACTTTTATGTAGTACAAACTTGGCCCACGGTCTTTAGAGGCCTTTACAATACTACCAATCCCAATATAAAAGGTCAGGGTTTTTTTAGGCATGGGGAGACTTAAATGCTTTGCCCAGAATCCTCGGATTTAGAACCAACACCAGGACATGTACCTGGCTCCCCACTGCCAATAGACTACTTCATGTGCTGGGAGGCTCAGGAGAGGGAATTTCACCTCCTGGACTTCACAGCGAAGAGGCTAAGGAGAGGGCGCCCTGCTGCCCTGGTCCACGCAACACTGGATAATGGCGACAAGGCCCAGGGAAGGGGCCCTGTACCTGGACCTTGCAGCCTGGTGCAGCGCTTCAAGTCCCAGGGGACTGAACATTGCTAAACCTTGGAAATTTAGATTTTCCTAGCCTTGGTGTCTGAAAGGCTAGATTTTATTAAAGACACGGAGGCGAGTATTATGCATTCTTTTCTTGCTTTAATTTCAATAGCAGCCAAGAAAGAAAAACTACATTGGAAAAGGGAAAAGAAAACTACAAAGTGGCATCACAATGCAGGGAACAGCCAATGGGACGTCGAGTACAGCTATTAGTATATTGACTGCGAACAACAAGACCTCTTTTCTTGATGCAAAACTAAAGAGGAGGATAAGTAACAAATAAAACAGCATAAAATATAGCCATACCACTGAAAATGTCCATAAAACAATC
Organism: Pleurodeles waltl; assembly: GCF_031143425.1. Lineage (NCBI taxonomy): Eukaryota > Metazoa > Chordata > Amphibia > Caudata > Salamandridae > Pleurodeles > Pleurodeles waltl. The sequence continues at coordinate 954,936,646 of NC_090440.1, read as the reverse complement.
CTGAAGCTGGTGAACGAAGAGACGAGCCCAAGAAGGAGAACTGTAGAAGAAGCCATCTTGTTCTGAAGGGAGAACATCATGTGGATTAGGCGGAACCAACGCTGGAAGAAGGAGTTGGAACTAAAATAAAGAGACAGGAAAGGGTTAATAAAGTGGAGGGATAATTCTCGCCTCCTTGTCTTTACTAAAATCTAGCCTTTCAGACACCAAGGCTAGGAAAATCTCAATTTTATTACAAGACCAGAGCCTTATATTATGCATATTCAAAGCATAGCAATAACAGAATCTGAAACATGAGAAATTGGTTTACAATAAAAAATTCTAAACGTATTTTCATTGGACCAGTCTGCAGACCTGAGAGTATCCTGCAATGAGGCTCCAGCCCAAAATGCTCGACAGGCCATAGCACCCCTAGCAGAATGGGCCCCAAAGGAATCAACATTAATCCCAGCTAAGGACATGATCCTTCTGACCCAACGGGCTAAAGTAGGGGAAGAAACCGGTTTATGAGGCTTTTGAAAAGAAATGAGTAACTGGGAGGCGAAGGAGGGTCTCAGGTCTGCAGTACGATTCACATAATTCTTTAAACAGTTTGCAACACATAATTTGGGTTGAGAGGGAAAAAACGGATAATGAACAGAGGCAAGGTTAGTTTTAGTACTCCTTCGGACCTGAAAAGAAAAACACATAGAGGAGAAAAGAAAAATAAGGACACATCCAAAGCTTTAACTTCTGAAACACTTTTAAGGGAAATCAAACATAAAAGAATAGTCAACTTTGCAGACAATTGCTTAAGGGACAGGAAAGCATTATCTGGCCAATCAATAAGGAATCTTAATACCAAATTAACATTCCACATTATATTGTACTTAGGAGTTGGAGGAAAAACATATCTTACTCCCTTCAAAAGCTGACAAAAGAGAGGATGCTCACCAATTGGTCTGCATTGACTCTATAGTGCTCAGCAGAAATGGCTGATCTGTAAGTATTAATAGTACGATAAGCTTTACCCTGGGAAGCTAGAGAAGCAAGGAAATTCACAACTAATACTACATCAGCTGAAAGGGATCTGAATCCCTGTCCATACACCAGCTGCACCAAACGGCCCATGCAGATTTATAGGCTTTGGTGGTAGCAGGGGCTCTACATTGTTGGATGAGTATGAGAGCCTCTTCCGAAATTCCTGGGGTTCTCCAAGACGACCCGAAATCTTCCAAGCTATGAGAAAAAGGGAGCCGTTGAGGACCATGTTGTGGTAATGACCCTGGAGATCCAGCAATAATTCGGGGAAATGAGGAAGCCAGACCGGACGGTCGGCCGCTAGTTCTAAGAGAGTTGGATACCAAGACTGAGCTTGCCAGAAGGGGGTGATAAGAACCACAGTGGACTGATGTCTGCGTGCCTGTGCAAGGACTCAAGGAATCAAAAGAAAAGGATGAAAAGTGTAAAGAAGAGAGGAAGGCCAGATCTGAAGGAAAGCATCCATGGCGAGAGCCTGCGGATCTGGTCTCCAGCTGAAGAAGGAAGGAAGATGGGAATTGAGGCATGAAGCAAAGAGATCTATGGAAAGGTCGCCAAAGATGTAAATAAGACGGTTGAACACTGAAGGGTGCAGCTGCCAATTGCTGGAATCCTGAAGATGACTGGAGCACCAGTCTGCAACTGTATTCAGTTTCCCTGGCAGGTAAACAGCTCTGACTGAGTTGTTTCGAGGCAGACAATATTTCCACAGATGTTTTGCTAGGGTTGATAAAATCCTGGACCTGGTACCTCCTAAATGGATGATGTCCCTGACGGCAGTAAGGTTGTCCATTCGAGAAGAATGGTGCAACTTATCTTGTCTTTTGTAAAGGAGCGGATGGCAAAGGATCCTGCAAGCATCTCTAAACTGTTGATGTGCAAGAAGGACTCCTTCTGAGACCATGCGCCTCCAGTCGAGAACTGACCACATCTTGCGCCCCAACCAATCTTACTTGCATCGGATTCTAATACAAGATCTGGGACGGCAGAGAAGATAGTTCTCCCGTTCCAAGCATCTAGATGCGTCAGCCATCAAAGTAGTTCCTCTCTGGACTCGGGGTCTAGAACAAGTGGATCAGAATAAGCAAGGCCCTTGTGAAGGTGGCGGATCTTCAAACGTTGAAGGGTGCGGTAATGCAGGGAACCTGGGAAGATAGCCTGAATTGAGGAAGCAAGAAGCCCTACCAGGTGAGCCAGAGTTTTGACAGAAATATGAGGAAGAGATAAAGATTGACGAATTTCCTTTTTGATTATTGAAACCTTGTGTTGGGGAAGTTGAAGAATAGAAAGAGTAGTGTCTATAAGAAAACCGAGGAGTTCCAGTTTTTGAGAGGGAACAATGGCAGATTTTTGAAGATTGATGAGAAAACCCAACTTGAGGAGAAGATTTTAACAAAGATGTAAGTGGGAAAGAAGCAAATCTCTTTCCTGAGCCACAAGGACAAAATCGTCTAAATAGAGGATGAGGCGGACACCTTGAGATCTGAGAAAAACTGCTACGGGCTTGAGAATCTTGGTGAAACACCAAGGGGCCGAAGAGAGGCCAAAAGGCAAAACTTTGAATTGGTAAAAGGAGTCTCGCCATTGAAATTGGAGATATTTCCTGTGAGAGGGATGAATTGGAACTGAAAGGTAAGTGTCTTGAAGATCCAATCTGACCAACCAATCGTTTTGTAGAAGAATGTCCCTGAGGTGAATGATAGTCTCCATTTTGAAATGGCGATAGATTACGAAATTGTTGACATTTTTGAGATTTAGAACTAGTCGAAACTTCTGGTTTTTCTTTTGGACCAAGAAAATGGTGCAGAGAAAACCAGAAGAGTCAAGCTGAACTGGTTCTATGGCCTGTTTGGAGAGGAGAGATTGAATCTCGTTGTGGAGGAGTTGGTGTTGTTCTTGAGAAAAGACCAAGGGAAGAGGGAAAGAAGATTGGAATGGGGGGTGATAAAATTCTAAGAGGTAACCTTGAATGGACTGAATCACCCAAGGATCTGACGTGAGAAGCAACCATGAATCTACGAACAAAGCTAATCTGCCTCCTACTGGAGGTAGGCCAGAATTGAAAACATTTACCGGCCAATTGTTCTCCTTTATTGGAGTATCCTCTGCTCCGGTAACCTCTTGAATGGCGGGGATAGAAGTGTGGCTTATATCCTGAGTAGGAATCAGGCTGGTACTGCTGAGAGTAGGAGTCTCGGTTGGGGTATTGACCGCTGAGGGAGCGGCCGGCAAAGCGACTCCTGCCTTTGCCGGCCCTGGAGAAAACCTGTGAGGAAAAAATCTTCTTCAGAGAAAGTAGAGCCTTATCGAGAGTGGCAAAGGTGGAGACATACTTGCCAAGTTCCTTTATAAAGGAATCTCCAAATAAAAGGCCATTAGCTGACGGACCCTCTTCCTTGGAAGCAAGCAATGCCAATTTGGGATCAATCTTGAGAAGTAGACTCTTTCTTCTTTCGATGGATAACTGGGTGTTTGCATTGCCCACCATACAAATAGCACATTGTGCCCAATTAGAAAGAACTACAGGGTCTATAGGGGACTGTTCCATTTTTGCCTCTTCTGCCAAATCGAGAATCCTGGTTAGAGGACCCACTAAGTCCAACAGCTTATCCTGGCAACCAGACCAGGCTCTATCCACACCCTTTTTGGGATCTTTGCCATACTTGGTAAAAAACATAAGCATATTCGGGTCAATGACAGGGGTAGCAGTAACATTGGTGGATAATGAAGGACGGGGACACTCAGATTTTAGTTTATTCCTGGTTACCTTGTCTAGGGAGTGAAGTAGATAAAAAGAAACATACTCTTGGACATGGTCAGTGGGAAACCATTCCTTAGAGTTGGGATGAACCATGAAGGAAGGGTCAAACATGGGTTCGCCAGAATGGTCTGCTAAAATTTGAGACACAGGGTGTGCGGCACCACCGTCTGAAGGATAAATTTTCCGCCTTTTCTCCGGAGGCCCATAAGCATATTGATCAACAGATCTATGCACATATAACTGAGGGAGTTAGTGTCATCATCATCATCTGTGTCTCTCAAATGGGTAATGTGGATGGGGGATGAAGGGAGTCCCGATTTATTTACCTCTCGGGTGGAAGGACCAGTAGAAACGCCTTTAGAAGGTCCCAGAAGGGAGGCTGCACATTTCTTGCCTTTGATAGAAGGCACTTCAGTAGAAGAAATAATCTTAGAAAAAGAGGCTTCCAAAGTCTTTGACAAATCCAGTATTGAGACAGACACAGCTTGTTGAACAGAATCTTTTATACATTTTTTTAAAGATTCTTGGAAAAATTGAGTGTCTTCCTCTTCAGACATAACGAAATAACACCAAAATATATAAAAAACTGAATAGAAAATACTGGTAAACAAAGTTATCCAGCAAAACAGGGTTAAAATCCAACTCAGGAGAGGGGGGAGTGGCCTGTGGATAGAGGCGTGTTGAAAAATCGGAGCTTAATCCTACCGCAACAAGAAGAGGCAGTAACCTTAAACTCAAACCCCTCCCAGGGGAGAAAGAACCAGGAAATTAGCGAAAATGGCAGAGCAATTATCGCAGGGAAGCGACGGGAGCAAGCAGTGAGGCTGAGGGAATGAACGCTACGAAGCGTTTCCAACGACCGAAGACGACCGTTGGAAGACACGAGGTTAAAGAATAACACGCATGCATAAGCACCAGCGCGAGCAATACACGGAGAAAAACAAGAAGGTATTCAACAGAATATCAGTTGAAAAACTATGAATAAAACTATTAACAAATACATGTAACACTGTAATGAAGAAATAAGAGGAATGAGTACTTATCTTGACTGCGAGCAGCAAGAAAAGTGGTCTTGTTCGCAGTCAATATACTAGTAGCTGTACTCGATGTCCCATTGGCTGTTCCCTCCATTGTGATGTCACTTTGTAGTTTTCTTTTCCCTTTTCTTGGGAAATGTAGTTTTTCTTTCTTGGCTGCTATTGAAATTAAAGCAAGAAAAGACTGCATAATATGAGCCTCCGGTCTTGTAATAAAAACTTGGAAAGCTGCCGACCCTAATGTGAGCAATGTTCATTGTGATGCAATGTGTTTCTGTCTTTTATTGTGAGCCCTGCAGAAAATCCTGCTTTTCATTCATGCAGGGACAGGGTTCACTTCACATCTACGGCCACTTCAAATACCCATCTGTTCTTATGTAGATGCAGTATTAGATTACTGAAGCCTTCTAGGGTGATGGCTGCGAGCCCCAGGGGAGGGATCCCCCTCCCTTGGGCCTCACAGCACTGCACCACCATCCTAATGGAATCTTTAATAAGCACTGCTACAAGGCCCCTCTAACTGGTGCAGGGCCATGGGCAGCTGCCCACACTGCACAAGCCTAGCGCCGGCCCTGCCCTACAGCCCTAATAATGCTAGACATAGAGAAGACCTTTGATACAGTACTTTGGCCTTTCATGCTCTGCCACTCTCCAAAAGTAATTCTGGACCACGTTTTCTATGCTTCGTTGAGACCCCCCTACGCCTGTCTGTGGGCACAAGTGAGAGTCAACGGCATACTCTCAGCCCCATTCCCAATGGCGAGGGCGTCCAGCAGGGACGTCTGCTGACACCCTTATTATTTGCTGTTATAATGGAGCCACTTGCAGAGTGGATGCAGAGGGATGGCGGAGTGATGGGACTTGATAGGGGGTGTACAACAGTTTATGAAGACAGAATTTTGCTATACGTCCATCACATGGTCCTTTACATCTAAAGCCTTGATACCTCTATTCCAAGACTTTCAGAGATCCTTTAGTTCTAGGTGGATGCTTCCAATGCACTAGTGATCAAAGCCCCAATCCCATAACCCAACTGTGATGTGGGCTGGAACTGAACCTAGGTGAGCTGGATGACAACGAGTGGGCCATGGTTAAGATGTTCCCATGTTTCCTAGCTATATCTTCCTGCCTCTGCCTTACCCGATTCAAATATCTCCATAGAAACTACAATACACAGGTGTGACTCTGGTGTACGGGCAGTGTCCAGCACCCTTACTGCACTTCATGTAATTTCTGTAAGGGTGACTTCCTTAATATGATTTGGACATGCCCTGTAGTGGGTAAATACTGGCATGAAATATCCTTACTCCTCAGTAACATAACTAGTTCAATGGTAAAGCCAGATAAAGAATGGGGGCGGGGGGTCATGTCATGCAAGCTCCATTGTTGCGATCGGCTTACTGGTGACCATTGGAGCTACACAGACCCCACCCCCATTGGAGGAATGGACAAATGGCATGGATTTCCGTGCCAGGGCTGAGGAGTTCTTGTACAAAGCTTTGCAGCGCTACAAAAACAAATAAGGAGACTGTAGTAGGATTATTTCTGAACTGAAACCTCGAACGCCTGCTCTGTGTTTTCCCTATGATTTAATTCATTCTTTGCCTGTAAACGGGACTGTATTATAAAAGGACATTTTGTGATTTGCACCTATCGTCTGCCTCATCAGCTGTGTGGTGTTTTTGCCTGCTTGTTGCTTCTGTATTATGAAAAATATTTAAACAAAAAATCAAAGTATTACCAATTACTCAGATATACGAGCCCTAGGAAACACATTCTGCACTGGTTGGCCAATTCCAAGTTTAAAGCTGCCTCACTGAGGCCAGACGACAAACTTGGGGCTGAGATGTGAACACCTCAGAAAAACAGAGTGCCAATAGCACTCCTCGATTCGGGTAAATCAAGAAAGGCAATTTCACTAGTCTCACTCCTGTACTGGCCCATGCCAGAGATGACTAAAGTGTTGGAAGAGCAATTGATGGAGGTGTAGTGTTAGAAGATCTAGAAAGGGAACTAACAAACCTAGACTGGGTTTCAACCCTCAGTTTCTATCCAAAGTCTCTAGGAACTCCAGGCTAAGTCAATGCACCACAACATTCCACACCAAACACCACACACTATAAAGTATATACCCACGTTTGCAAGACATCTGCCCCAAATGTAACACAGAGAAAGCATATTTTTATTGCATGCAGTGGGTATGCCCATCAATTACAAAATATTGGATGCCAATCACATAGGAAATTACAACACACACAAGCAGGACCCATTACTGTATCCCTAGCCCTGTCTGCTCAGTTGGATGACCAGCTGTTAACACACACCTATGTCATGGAGATCCCCAAATGCCCACACAATCACATATAGGGAAGGAAACTCCTGAATATACTGAGGCTGAGAATACCGCTGTCTTAATTCAGCAGCGACTCCACAGGGGTGCCCTACATATCAATGTCAAAGACCCAATCTTAAACGCTGAAGCACAGAAAAACGAAGAAAATTCTCCCTAGATCAGTGCTAGGACAGAACAGGCCATACCAGAACTACAGGCTAAAACAGTGGGATACGAAGAAATCAAGAGTTAAAACCCAAAACGGAGCAGGACACTGTGCGGGAGTTGAACAGGAAAAATTGTAGTGGATGAAGGAGGTGGCCACTGCCAGCCAGAGAGAATCCAGCAATTGACTGTTTCAAACATTAAGGCCACCACCCTGGACACAATGGTCTGAGGAGGTATGGAAGAAACCTGCATCACAAAAGAAAATAAGCAGTAGGTTTCTCAGGCGCCTGGCAGCAGGCAGACAGGGATATTAAAGCTCATCCGTTGGTGGATGATGACAAAGACAGCCCACTCTACACATCAATCCTCTCATCTCAATCTATGCATTTCACAGGTCCCTGATCTTGACTCAGAGCAGTGATCGCACAGCAGAACACTAGCAGCGAGCCCTTTATTCTTAAACCAGGTAAGACCGGTTCTTGGCTTGCAGGACAGTCTAGCGCCTCTTTCCAAGTTTTCCGCAAAGTAAACTTTTTGGACAGTTTCTTTGAGTCTCGTCACAACTGGCAGGAGCAAGTAGGTAATCTTCCTGTCTCTGGCGCAAAACATTGCTGGCTGGGCAAACCGCTACTGTGAAAATCAGGGTGAAGACGTTTTTAAAGCTCACCTAGCCAGCTTATAACGTCCTAGAGTCACATATGGCATTTAATCAGACGCAAAAAAGTCATTCTGCATTGATGCAGCACTTTTTCTTAAAGGTACAAAATGTATTTATGCTTAGTTAATTTAAACCATTGCATGTAAAACAATTTTCAACATCCAATCTAAATGTATAATAGAAGATCAAAATCATAGTTCTGTAAAAAAGCAAAGAGTGGCTCCCTCAAATAATTTACTCCTATAGATCTCAAATTCTTTTCTGCAACAGGACCATAAATATTGTTTGTTTCTTGAATGGACGCTCTTACTACATGAACGGATGCCCTTTGAGCTGAACATCTATCTGCTATGGACAACGGGCAGGTTCAGACAATATGTTTTATGGATTCATTGGTGTATTCACATAATCTATACTTCTTCCCAGGATTGATATTGACCCATTTTGGTTTTAAATCAGAGGGGCAACCCATCAAAGTGGAACAACATGAGTTGATTTTTTATTGCGTCTGAAAAACAGGAGCCCAAGTATGGTTGAGTAGTGAAGACGGGATAACTACTGTTGACTGTCAAGACATGGGCACAATTTGCTATTTTTTTTTTATCTTCCAGGAGCGACACAGTTCTCAATTTTTTTCGTGAGCAGCCTCTTGAAAATTCTGAGAGTAACTGGAGTATCCCATAGACTTCCTATTTGGAAGTCGGACAAAGATTTTTTCTAAAAATTGACAAGACTGAACTTTTTCACTCGAGTTTTTAATTTCTAAGAAAAGTAGGTGGTCAAGTGTTTCATTTTGAGCTTGTCCAAGTTTGAAGCATGTCTTCAAGAAAGCCTACTGTCGGGGAATAGTTTGCTTGATTAATCTAAAATGTAGCCTGGTTTGGGCTGTGAAGGAGTGGCACGGGAGGTAGAAAATATTCCTATAGGTGTTAGAAATAATATTATCCATATCACCTCTCTTCCCCACATTGCTTCTGAGCCATATGCAATAGTTGAAAGTAATTTTGCTTGGATAACTTTTAAGATTGAGACTGAGGACGGGCCCTAAAGCTGTTTTGACAGGGCACAAAATGTGCGTGGGAATGCAGTGGCTCTGTTTTTAATATGTTACTAATGCGGAAAAAAAATTCCTGAGTTATCTGTAAGGGTACCTCAATATGTATATTAATTTTGCTTCCTTATTTGTTGAACGTTGAACTAGCAAGGGCAGCATTTGATTTTGATAGAGTTGGGGTGCAATTGGGTTCAGGAGCATTTTGAGTAAATTTGAGTTTAGTCAGCAAATTAAAATCCCATGGTGACTCAAAGCCCTGGATTCCACTTAGTCATTCAGATAATCAGGTACATGCTGTTGGGCCGTGTACCTCTTCTGCCAAATCTACTGCCAGGGAGTGAAGATGGGTATTCAACATGTCTCCTTTGTTCAGGTACTGCAGTGAGTGACCTTGCCCTGGGGTACACATTTGATAAGGTAATGCTTCCTTGGAGGCATCCGGCTGGGCTGCCCAAACTTGCTTGAAGTGTTGTTTAGGGCACAAAGGAGCAATATCTGTTCCATTGAGACTTTTGTGAATTGGAATCAGAAGCACAAGAACTTGGTTAAAATTGCATGGGCAGGGATGGTTCGAGGGGTGGATAGCACATGTGTACAGGTGAGACAGCTATGTCTGTAACTGTACGGTCTACCACCCACCTTTTTGATGTTACACACACAGTAAAGGACCCCCCCAGCCACTTCCCTCCACACACCTCAAGGGAGGGCCTGTAGGTATCCTCCCAAATTTGGAGTGTAGGTAGAAAGGCTCATACTTCATTTTCTGTATCATCAGCTGCCACCATCCCAGTCATGTCCGGGCCTAGACATGGGGACAGTGGTGAAAGGACTGCCACTTAGTGTGGCCTCCATCTCCAGCAGAGTTACTTTGCTGAAGATTAGCTCACTAACAAAACAATGTACAGCACGTGTCAACGGACTCGGGTGAAGGCCTCCTGTGCAGGAAAAGCACACTGGTTGCACCAGACAATGATGAAACCAGGAGGAGGGTGGTGTAGCTCTTGTGCCAGAGACTCTCAACTCTAAACGAAGTAGCATACAAAGGGGTCATTCTGACCCCGGCCGGCGGCAGAAGCCGCCGGCCTGGCGGGGACCGCCAGAATACCGCTGCGCGGTCAAAAGACCGCCGCGGGTATTCTGGGTTTCCCGCTGGGCTGGCGGGCGACCACCAGAAGGCCACCCGCCAGCCCAGCGGGAAACACCCTTCCATGAGGATGCCGGCTCCGAATGGAGCCGGCGGAGTGGAAGGGGTGCGACGGGTGCAGTTGCACCCATCGCGATTTTCAGTGTCTGCATGGCAGACACTGAAAATCTTTGTGGGGCCCTGTTACGAGGGCCCCTGCAGTGCCCATGCCATTGGCATGGGCACTGCAGGGGCCCCCAGGGGCCCCACGACACCCCATACCGCCATTCTGTTCCCGGTGGCCAAAACCGCCAGGAACAGGATGGCAGTATGGGGGTCGGAATCCCCATGGCGGCGCAGCAAGCTGCGCCGCCATGGAGGATTCCCCAGGGCAGCGGGAAACCGGTGGTACACCGCCGGTTTTCCGTTTCTGACCGCGGCTGTACCGCCGCGGTCAGAATGCCCATGGGAGCACCGCCAGCCTTTTGGCGGTGCTCCCGCGGTCGTTGGCCCTGGCAGATTTTACCGCCAGGGTCAGAATGACCCCCAAAGTTCACTATGTCACAAAAATCAATGCAAATACAACATAGGTGAGATAGGATAAAGGTCTGGTGGGTTCTTTTAAGAGCCTACAAATCAACATATTCATGTGCACCTCTTGAGTTGGTTGACTAATGGCTGTTGGCCTGGCAAGGGGCCTTTTCAGACATCTAAGGCCAAGTGGAATAAGATGTTTGGCTTATACACTGCTTGTCCCTCAATCCCTTACTCTCCCTACTTGCTCCAGTCAAAACTACCACTGTTTTGGTTAAGGGGTACTGCAGTCCTCTACTAAGGCCATACAAAAAACCTGAGATAATAAAAAACAAACTTTTTTGAAGAAACATTATTGTTGTAACAGGAAACCTCTAAACACCATTAACTGGGTCCCAGGGCTTAAAATTGCTGAAGGAGCGAAAACCTTCAGCTCCTTATAGCCAATCAGACAATCAGCTCTTTTTCAAATTTGAATGTCCACAAACCTTTGTTGATCCAGTTTCCAAATGGATTTAAAAAAATAAAATATTAGTTTTTTATGCAGACACAGAGCATAAATTATTGACAGTTCTCCCACAGTCATTAGCAATAACGGCCTTTTTATGACATAGACATTACCGTTACAACATTCAACCTGTAACTCAAGAGCAATGACTTTCCGGACATTACATTCTCTAGCCTTGATGTTCCAATGAGGTTCCATTGCTTGAACCCCTGCAATGCAGCCATCTGTTGAAGCCTACGCCCATCCTAGAGTGGCATCCCCTTAGTTAACTTATGCCTCCAGTGCAAAGCCCCATCTCCAAATTCTAAAGACCAACCGAGTAGCCAGTCTCAATGGAAGCTGCGTCATATCACCAGAAGCTAAATGTAACATTTAGCCCATCACAAATTTGGTCGCACAGTTCATCAACCTACCACTAGATGTGCAGCACTGTAGAAAGACTCAATATCAGTTGCTCCAACCCCACCCTCAGACCTGTACTTAAAGCACTTTATCAATGCAATTCTCTGTAACCCCTGACTCCCTTCAGCATGCAGTCAATCCACATATAAAAGGTATGAGGTACATCAAATGGGAAATATTGCAATTGGTAAAACATGTGGCATCACTACCATTTAAAAACAAATTGCTGATCTACCCAATAAAGATAAGAGAAGTGTTGCACACAATTTAAGGTAATTTAACAGTTTGTCAATCTGCAGCTGTGTACTTCTCTCCCAAATCATCTTCTCATCTTGCCTCATATACACTCCTGAATATTTAAACCTCTCTCTTGCCCCTTACGTTCTCTGACCCAAACCAGTTCAAAGGTGTACAGACCAATGGGAAATACATGCAGCTCGGAGATAAAAATGTGAGGGATCTGTACATTCTAGCTGCGTGGGACTCAAAAACATTTACCTCCTTAGGATTTTCTTCCCAGTTTAAGCACTCCCAAGGCTGGAGCCTTTGCTCTACAGCTGGGAGTACTGGGCCATCTAGGGGCTATATGTATAATAGCATTCAGTGTGACCTGAAAGGCCTAAAGGCGGTTAAAGACAATACATATATTGAAATGCCCTCTAGGGGCGAAACGTATGGTTACAGTGTGATGCCTTCTAGGGACTGTTTTTATAAGCGTAATTTGATGGTATAAAATGTGTAAAAAGCACACCAACACAGGTTTTAATTATCCCAAATGCTTTATTGCATCACCATAATGATTTCAATGATTTCTGCTCACCGTATATGTGTTTCATCAGTATTAACAAGTGAATTCATGCTAGAGCATTATTTTTAATAATTGCATTTAAGTACACAGTGATGATTTTAACATGTGGTTTGTTGCTCTTGAACCTTGCTAACATTATGATTGAGTGGCCCCTTTAGAGGGTCAAAGGGGATTATACAATGTCATATATGTATTTGCCATCTGCCAATGTACATATTTGTAAATTATAGCATAATATTTAAGAGTGTATGTGAAATGAATGTACATCTCCTTTTTCAAAAGAAAAAGAACTGACTGCACAACTATTTATTGAGTGTTATTGTGTATCAGTGAATGGTGATTACTAGCCCACACCACCTCCCCTGAGTAGGCCTTGGATGGCTCTTCCTTACAAACTGAGAGAATCAGGTGCTACAATGGAGTGCGTGGTTCCAAGTAAGGACAATTGTGGACCCGTTACTTGTGCAGGACACACATCCAATAGTCCAATTCCCTACACCTTGCATGTCTTTAAATTGGTCCTGAGGCGATAGTCAATCTGGAAAAATTATCTGTGGGTCCCAGAGTAAAATGTAAAACCTTGTTCTCTGGAATGAAAAGAATGCCATTTGTCAGTGAGTCCCAAGGTCTCAAAGAATTTAGCAAGTAGGGATGGGTTCTGCTGTAGAATTCTTGCTCTCCCACATCTATAACAGCACGAATCCAGGACCCAAATTTAGATCCCCAGCCAGGGCCCTAGTGTAAATTGTGCCAGCTGTCGTCCAATCGCCTCTAAAAAATGCTGTTAGATGGGGAGGCATATACATACAAAAAACGCGGCCTCGCACTCCAGCAGCCCCAAATGAATATGCATCTTAATTGCCACACCTCATTATGCATTTGTTCCTTACAAGGTGAGTTTCTTATAATAGTAAAATATTCAACCCATTTATGCTCCAAGTTGTAATATGCACCTGAACACTCCCCATCACCTCTAGATCTTGTTCTGTCACAAGAAGAGAGAAGAAGCAAATGCATTAGGCAACATGAACCTCTAACTATCATACTCCGAAACAGCAAGAATCGCCAAAATATTGTAAACAAAAGAAACAACTCTCCCCAACTCCAGTAGGAACAGTTACAGTCTGGACACCAAACTGGTGAATCAACTAACCAAGTAAGTAGCGAAACGGACTTATGCACTCAGTTGCCCCCTACCTGCCCCACATCCCAAACCCCATGTACAAAATTCAGTCTTCATCACGACCCAAAAGAAGCTAAACATAGTAGAAGCATCCACACAATCTGCGCTTAGTTTGGGTTCAACTCGGGTGGTCCAGGCCAAGGCGGGACATACACACGCGCTAATCATTTTCTACTGTGAACATCATAGTGAGTGTTCTTTTTCAGTGGGCATTCTGAGATCAAGGTAGAATTGTTAGCCGAAGCAGAACGCTGGAGTGGAAAGATGTTTTGGCGCTTGTCCACCCACCCCTTAAACACCTTGGGGGTGTCAAAGAAGAAAATGTGAGACTAAAACAAAACCTTTGCTTTGACAGGAAAGAGGAGCATTTAATGGATGTTCATAGCATAGTTTTCTTTTGGCTTCTTCAAAGGATTTCCGCTGCTTCTGGACCATCCGTGTATAATTCACGAAAATTATAATCTGGGTCGAATCAAACTTCAGGCTCTCTGGCCCAGTGTAGGCTCTTGTCAGTCTTTAAAATAAAAAAAATGGCATTCACAGTGTGAGAAGGTGCTCTAGGTGGCAGGCTGTGCGATAGCGCTCAATGTGCATGTTCAATAATGAAGCAGAAGGAAAAAGGTCCCGCAGGAATACCAATCCGCAGGAGCCTATCTAAATATTTTTCAAGGATTATGTCCCCATAAAGCGAAGATTACTCCTTGGGCACAGCCTGCAGAATCCTCCATCCTCACCTCCAAGCTTCTAGACCACTCCAAGAGCTAGGATACCACTTGGTGAAAGAATTTAACTTTATCTTCTAACTTCAACACTCGCTCCTCAGCCTTAGTAATTCTATCTCTTGCCAGCCACAGATTCTGTCTCAGCAGAATAATGCTGGTACCCACCTCCCCAATCTTGATCTCCAGGGACTCCTTACAGGAAGTAATAGCCTACAAGATAGTGGCTGTCTCAGTTAAGTGGTGTCATCTGATCCTGCAATGATGCAACACGTCAGGCCCCTGGAAGCAAGTATGATTAACCAGCATCGTCTGTAGGACCCTGTTTAGCCACCGCCAGCTGTTTATCCTTAGCCATAGTGTCTGCGAGGGAAGGGCCACACTCAAACTCTCCTCCCAGAAAACTCAGCAATACATTTCTCCACTATCCCACAAGGAGTCAGTGAGGGTCTCCAATCTTAACAGACTGGCTCCCATGAGGCAGAACAAGCATTTGGATTATGCTGGAAATCAGCACAAACGGCTCAGCCCAGTTTGGGAGCTAGAAGAGGTCCAGGCAGAAAATTCCAGCAGCCTCGACTTCCAATCCATCTACACATGGGCAGGTTGAGGCATCCACAATTGTTCACAGCCCCATTGCCCCAGCTACGGTGTCGAGGGATTATCACTGCAGAGGGTGAATTGTTCCCTAAAGGTCCTCCATAAGGACCATCGATCTGCCTCCCCCAAATATGCAGCTGGGCAACAGAGCTAATCCTCACAGGCCAATCCTTCCTTGCTCACTCCAATATGCCACACACTTTGAGGGAGGGGGTTATCGGTTATGGTCTCGGTACTCCTTGGCACAAGCACAGCCAAGGAGTACCGAGACCAGCTACACAAAGGGTATGTTTCAGATATTTCAGTGTGTTAGACCTGGCATCTTTTGGTGTGTTTCCCCTCTCTTTTTGCCTTCTGATCACTTGTTTTTATGGTATGCCGGACTTTGCTAGTTTATTGTCTCTCTGCTAAAGTGCAAGTGCTCCCTAAGTAAATTGTATTGGTGATTGGTTTATCCATGATTGGCATATTTGATTTACTAATAAGTCCCTAATAAAGTGCACTATGTGTGTCCAGGGCCTGTAAATCAAATGCTACTAGTGGGTCTATAGCACTGATTGTGCCACCATCATTAGTAGCCCTGTAAACATGTCTCAGACCTGCCACTGCAGTGTCTGTGTGGGCAGTCTTGCACTGCCAATTCGACCTTGCAAGTGTACCTACTTGCCAGGCCCAAACCTTCCCCTTTACTACATGTAAGGCACCCCTCTGGTAGGCTCTAGATACCCCCGTGGTCCAGGTGAAGTTTATCTTAAAGGTAGGACACGTACTGATGTGTTTTACATGTCCTGACAGTGAAATGCTACCAAATTTGTTTTTCACCGTTGCAAAGCCTATCTCTCTCATAGGATAACATGGGGACTGCCTTTAAATATCTTTTAAGTTCAATTTCTCATTGGGTGCAGATAGAAATATGTAGTTTGGGGCCTCTGAACTCACAATTTAAAAATACATATTTTGGTAAAGTTGGTTTTTAGATTGTCAGTTTGAAAATGCCACTTTTAGAAAGTGGGCATTTTCTTGCTTAAACCATTCTGTGCCTCTGCCTGCTTGTGTTTTCCACGTGTGGGTCAGACTGACAGTTGGGCTGTTGTGAATTCCCTCTAGACAGTGACACAAAGGGAGCTGGGGTATAGCCAGCATATCCTGGTGAGTCTCCTGGGCTAGGGTGGGGAGGGAGGAGCTGACACTTACACCTTAAAGGGCGATGCCTGTCCTCACACAGTGCAGTCTCCAACCCCCTGGTGTGTGTCTGGGGCCAGACCTGGGCAAGGCAGGATCTTGTGAACAACAGAGTCTTTCCTTTGAGGTTTGCCTACTTCAAAGGCAGGCAGGGGTGTAAGTAGTGGACCTAAAACCCTAGACTTTTAGAACACTTCTGGATCAAGAGGAACCTCAGCCAAGGAGAAGAGATGAAGAGCTGGAGGCAGAGTGCTGCTCCTTTGCTCTCTATGCTTTGCTAGGTTAACCGTCAGTTGCTGCTTCTGTCTTAAAGAGGACAAAGAATGGACTTTGCTGTGTATCCTGCTTGTGAGGTTTCTCCAAGGGCTTGAAGTAGGGCTTGCCTCCTGTTGGAAGTCTCAGGGATATCAAAGACTTCAGCTTCATCTGCCTTTAGCACTAGGAACTGTGTTTTTTTTTGCTGCAACAGAAGAAAAACCACTGCAACGCCATCAATGACGTTAATGCCTGAACTGTGACCGGACTATGCCACACAGAGCTGTGCCCCACCTCACACTGCAACCCTGGTCTCACTGACGCCACAACATGACGCCGTTACTGAGCCGCAGTGGGCCCCATACTCTGCATCACCTTGCTCACACTGCAGCATTGGCATCCCCGACAATGGCGCTTCACGCTGACACTGATGCTGCTGCCTGCACCGTGACCTCTGACACCACTCATAAGGTACACAAAGCACCGTCCCGTCCTGCACCGCAGCCTGGTCCACCGACGCCAGAGCCATCAACTCCAGTGTCGACAACAGACGCCTCGGTGCGCACCGCAACCTGTGGGCAACGCACAGAGCCAACCCCACGCCGCACCACCACCTTGGGCCTACTGACGACAGCGATTCAGCAACGACGACTCCGCTGCCTGTACGGTGACCTGGAAACACCGCACATTGCACCACCCTGCTTCACACTGCAGCACCAACGCCATCAACACCAGCCTGGAGCTTGATTTGCAACGTGTGTGACTTCAAGGGCCCGGCGACCTCTGCACTGACCTTTGGACCCGACACCAGCAACGCTGCACTCCGGATCTTATTGCGAGAATCACAACGCCTTGCGTTTCCAAGGTACTGTTTGTGGGTCATCCCGACACTGTAGCTGTCCCGTGACAGCATGGCCGGCCTGAACTGTTGGCTTTGTTGTTCATGACACCGTGATAGGCCCAGACGGAGCTATCGCCTTCAAGGAACTGTTTTTTAAATTAATTCTTGCAAAATTCATATCTTTATAAGTGTATGTTGGATTTTTCTCATTTTGGTCTTGTTTTCCAGAGATAAATATTGGCTACTTTTCTAAAATGGGTGTGGTGTCCTTTTGTAGTGTTTTCACTTTATAAGTGTGGGGTATGTGCAAATGCTTAACACATTGCTTCTCAGATAAGCCTGACTGCTCGTGCCAAGCTACCAAGGGGGTGAGCAGGGGTTATCTGAGCTGGGTATCTCCCTTATTCTGACTAGAGTGAGTGTCCCTACTTGGACAGGGTGTATTCTGACTGCCAACTAGAGACCCCATTTCTAACACAGTGGCTTTATTGACAGTTGTCAGAACACACATAGTGGACAGTCCAATATGTGCCCCCAGAGGCTACCACGGAAACAGTGCTACTAATCAAGATGGAGTGCAACCCCAATCAAAATGTCCCTTCATAAGCCTCTGGCACAGCAATCTGATCGGGAGCTCCAGAGGTCTTATGGTGGAGACAAGAAATACAATTTCAAGCTGAGCGAATTTACACAAAGCAGTCATTTTGTGCTTGCCATCTTAATTCAGATTTTACTCAGAATTAAAGAGCGGTTTTTTATTCATAGGTGTAAGTGTATCTTTGCTGCCTCTATGTCTACAAAGCATAATTGTGGTTTATTTAGATGCATACTGTAAAGAAATGGCTCCCTGTTGCAGTTACCCCCCACTTTTTGCCTGATACTGATGCTGACTTGACTGAGAAGTGTGCTGGGACCCTGCTAACCAGGCCCCAGCACCAGTGTTCCTTCACCTAAAATGTACCATTGTATCCACAATTGGCACACCCTGGCATTCAGATAAGTCCCTTGTAACTGGTACTTCTAGTACCAAGGGCCCTGATGCCAAGGAAGGTCTCTAAGGGCTGCAGCATGTCTTATGCCACCCTAGAGACCCCTCACTCAGCACAGACACACTGCTTACAAGCCTGTGTGTGCTAGTGAGAACAAAATGAGTAAGTCGACATGGCACTCCCCTCAGGGTGCCATGCCAGCCTCTCACTGCCTATGCAGTATAGGTAAGACACCCCTCTAGCAGGCCTTACAGCCCTAAGGCAGGGTGCACTATACCATAGGTGAGGGTACCAGTGCATGAGCACTGTGCCCCTACAGTGTCTAAACAAAACCTTAGACATTGTAAGTGCAGGGTAGCCATAAGAGTATATGGTCTGGGAGTCTGTCAAACACGAACTCCACAGCACCATAATGGCTACACTGAAAACTGGGAAGTTTGGTATCAAACTTCTCAGCACAATAAATGCACACTGATGCCAGTGTACATTTTATTGTAAAATACACCACAGAGGGCACCTTAGAGGTGCCCCCTGAAACTTAACCGACTATCAGTGTAGGCTGACTAGTTTTAGCAGCCTGCCACAAACCGAGACATGTTGCTGGCCCCATGGGGAGAGTGCCTTTGTCACTCTGAGGCCAGTAACAAAGCCTGCACTGGGTGGAGATGCTAACACCTCTCCCAGGCAGGAATTGTCACACCTGGCGGTGAGCCTCAAAGGCTCACCTCCTTTGTGCCAACCCAGCAGGACACTCCAGCTAGTGGAGTTGCCCGCCCCCTCCGGCCAGGCCCCACTTTTGGCGGCAAGGCCGGAGAAAATAATGAGAAAAACAAGGAGGAGTCACTGGCCAGTCAGGACAGCCCCTAAGGTGTCCTGAGCTGAAGTGACTCTAACTTTTAGAAATCCTCCATCTTGCAGATGGGGGATTCCCCCAATAGGGTTAGGATTGTGTCCCCCTCCCCTTGGGAGGAGGCACAAAGAGGGTGTACCCACCCTCAGGGCTAGTAGCCATTGGCTACTAACCCCCCAGACCTAAACACGCCCTTAAATTTAGTATTTAAGGGCTACCCTGAACCCTAGAAAATTAGATTCCTGCAACTACAAGAAGAAGGACTGCCCAGCTGAAAACCCCTGCAGCGGAAGACCAGAAGACGACAACTGCCTTGGCTCCAGAAACTCACCGGCCTGTCTCCTGCCTTCCAAAGATCCTGCTCCAGCGACGCCTTCCAAAGGGACCAGCGACCTCGACATCCTCTGAGGACTGCCCCTGCTTCGAAAAGACAAGAAACTCCCGAGGACAGCGGACCTGCTCCAAGAAAAGCTGCAACTTTGTTTCCAGCAACTTTAAAGAACCCTGCAAGCTCCCCGCAAGAAGCGTGAGACTTGCAACACTGCACCCGGCGACCCCGACTCGGCTGGTGGAGATCCGACACCTCAGGAGGGACCCCAGGACTACTCTGATACTGTGAGTACCAAAACCTGTCCCCCCTGAGCCCCCACAGCGCCGCCTGCAGAGGGAATCCCGAGGCTTCCCCTGACCGCGACTCTTTGAACCTAAAGTCCCGACGCCTGGGAGAGACCCTGCACCCGCAGCCCCCAGGACCTGAAGGACCGGACTTTCACTGGAGGAGTGACCCCCAGGAGTCCCTCTCCCTCGCCCAAGTGGAGGTTTCCCCGAGGAATCCCCCCCTTGCCTGCCTGCAGCGCTGAAGAGATCCCGAGATCTCTCATAGACTAACATTGCGAACCCGACGCTTGTTTCTACACTGCACCCGGCCGCCCCCGCGCCGCTGAGGGTGAAATTTCTGTGTGGACTTGTGTCCCCCCCGGTGCCCTACAAAACCCCCCTGGTCTACCCTCCGAAGACGCGGGTACTTACCTGCAAGCAGACCGGAACCGGGGCACCCCCTTCTCTCCATTCTAGCCTATGTGTTTTGGGCACCGCTTTGAACTCTGCACCTGACCGGCCCTGAGCTGCTGGTGTGGTGACTTTGGGGTTGCTCTGAACCCCCAACGGTGGGCTACCTTGGACCAAGAACTGAACCCTGTAAGTGTCTTACTTACCTGGTAAAACTAATCAAAACTTACCTCCCCTAGGAACTGTGAAAATTGCACTAAGTGTCCACTTTTAAAACAGCTATTTGTCAATAACTTGAAAAGTATACATGCAATTTTGATGATTTGAAGTTCCTAAAGTACTTACCTGCAATACCTTTCGAATGAGATATTACATGTAGAATTTGAACCTGTGGTTCTTAAAATAAACTAAGAAAATATATTTTTCTATATAAAAACCTATTGGCTGGATTTGTCTCTGAGTGTGTGTACCTCATTTATTGTCTATGTGTATGTACAACAAATGCTTAACACTACTCCTTGGATAAGCCTACTGCTCGACCACACTACCACAAAATAGAGCATTAGTATTATCTATTTTTACCACTATTTTACCTCTAAGGGGAACCCTTGGACTCTGTGCATGCTATTCCTTACTTTGAAATAGCACATACAGAGCCAACTTCCTACACATACTATCTCTCTTATTAGAGCAAAACACACATGGCATGTGCAGGGCACAAAGACTATCTTGCTTAGCACACCCAGAAGTTATTGCAATATTTTTATTGTAATTGCATTGAAATTGTATGTAATTGGCACTTACTACCAGGGTGAGTCATTAGAGCTATTTATGTCGAGCCATACACTGCTTCAGAACCCATGTTTAGTGGTAATCTACTGGTTATTGGGAATACTCTTGTGCTCTCTAGAAAAACAGTCTGTGTATTTGTTCCAGTTTATTTGTGGCAGATAGATTAAATTGATAGGTTTATTTGTGATATATTAGTGCAGGCTATGTGAGTTAATGCAAATGATTGGTGGGATTAACCAATAGGTGAAAGGAGATGACATATTCTAGGATTGCATGGGTATAGTTTTTGAGAAGGAGAAGTTGTGATTTATCAAATATGGATTGGGCATTTTAGAGGAATACAATGATAGAGATAAAGGCAAAGATGCATGCGACAGGAAAAGCCTATAAAAAACTGGCATTGACAGGTAGTAGGAGACTGTTTCGAAGACGGCAAATTAATGACGTTCGAGGCCCTCCAGGCCCTCACGGAGATAAACCCGGGTCAATTCCTGACATACCATGCCGTATGTCACGAAATCAGGAAAATTTGGGGAATGGGCGCTTCGGAACCAGAGATCTCCCCAGTAATTCATCAGCTTTTACAACACAGCGATCAAACAAAAATAATATCCAATCTATATAGAACCCTTAACAAAACCCCGGAGGCGCAGGCAGGGAAAGCATGGGGTAGGTGGAACGCAGTACTCCCCAACCCGATCCCACTGGTAGACTGGCCTAAGGCCCTGTCTCACATTAGAGGCGTGTCAAGGAATCCAAGATTTAGATACACCCAATTCAATTACACGCATCAAACATATCTTTCTCCAGCCAGAATAAAGCGCATGTTTCCTGATTCAGCACCAACATGCCCTAGATGCAGGGCACCCTCAGCACCCTTCTACCACATGGTATGGGACTGTCCTAATATACAAACGGCCTGGGCGGAGGTGGTAGGGGAGGTATCCGGACTAACGGGACTCCTGCTGTTGGCAGATCCTGGGTCCTACCTGCTGGGTTTGAGGAAGAGACCGAAGAAACAAAGACACCTGCACAAATTTACAGATCTGGCCTTCTTAATGTATAAAAGATGAATAGCAATGCACTGGAAGGCCCCTAAGGCTCCCAACCTGAAATCCTGGTACTCATTAATTATCCGCTGGGCTCGCACCGAATACCAGGTACTAAAAAGAATGGTGCGCGAGGGGCGGCAGCACACAGGATGCTCCACATGGGAAGATTTGGTAACAAAAATGGAGGCCAAAAACGATGAGAAGCCTCCCTGAATTGGGGCACACATAAACGGGACAAGCGAGGCACAAATTCCCCAGCATTCCCCAACTCGGAAACAGGCCCACAGGGCACCCAGGCACCACAGCGCACACATACAATTTCTTCCCATCATTCAGGAAACAGTTGCCCTTCAAATATTCTTCATCACAGGCCCAGCGCCACGCGAGGAGCGGAGAATCAGGCTAGTTGTCTGCATATACCAATTGAGACGATGCCCTCCTTAAGTGCCCAGGGAACCCAAGCATGCAGTGTTAGGCCCACACTGGCCTCGAGCGTATGCCTATACAGAATAAACAATAAAGGATAAACCCACGCAGGGTGCAGCCAGAAATGATACTGTGAAACTAGAAGCGTTCCGTGAAGTGCATATTGGGGGGGGTGTGATTGCTATATGATTTAGGTATTAGTTATTGTATTGATTTATCCTGAGCTTACAAATTGGACAATTTGTATTACATGTTGAAACATAAAATCAATAAAAATATTTTTTTTAAAAAAAACTGGCATTGCACGTAATGTTTTTCCATGCATTCATTACCGTGCAATGCCTTTACCATGCATTGCCTTTACAATACAAGCCTTTACCATGAATATAGGCCTTTACAACTCATGCCTTTACGTCCTAAGGTAAGTAAATGTTAGGTAAGTGTGTATATATATAATATATATATATATAATATATATATATATATATATTTATATATATATATATATATATATATATTTTAGGGGGGTTAGGGATGGGTGAGAGTATTGGGCCATAAGGGCGTTTTTAGGGTTTAGGGTGGGCAGGGGTATTGGGTGATAAGGGTGCTTTTTAGGCTTTAGAAGTGTATAAAAGTATTGGGTGGTAATGATGTTTTTGGGGTGGGTGGGGTATTAGGTAGTAAGGTTGCTTTTAGGGGTGGGTAATAATATTGGGTGGTAGGCATGTTTTAGGGTTTAAGGGTGGTTTAAGGATATTGGGTGGTAAGGGTGTTTCTAGGGTTTAGGTGTGGGAAGGGGTGTTGTGTGATAAGGGTGTTTTAGGATTTAGGTGTGGTTGGTGATATAGAGTGGTAGGGGTATTTTTAGGGTTGGGGAGCGGTATTGGGTGGTAAGGGTGTTTTAAGGGTTATAGAGTGGGTAGAGGTATTGTGTAGAAAGGGTGTTTTTAGGGTGGGTAAGGGTATTGGGTGGTAAGGGTGCTTTTAGGTTTAGGGTGGGTAAGCATATATATATATATATATATATATATGAATTTTGCTTAACATATGTACACTTACCTTGCATTGTAAAGACAATGGCCCTCATTCTGACCTTGGCGGGCGGCGGAGGCCGCCCGCCAAAGTCCCGCCGTCAGATTACCGTTCCGCGGTCGAAAGACCGCGGCGGTAATTCTGACTTTCCCGCTGGGCTGGCGGGCGGTCGCCTTCAGACCGCCCGCCAGCCCAGCGGGAAAGAGGCTTCCACGATGAAGCCGGCTCGGAATCGAGCCGGCGGAGTGGAAGCTGTGCGACGGGTGCAGTTGCACCCGTCGCGTATTTCACTGTCTGCGCAGCAGACAGTGAAATACATGTAGGGGCCCTCTTACGGGGGCCCCTGCAATGCCCATGCCAGTGGCATGGGCACTGCAGGGGCCCCCAGGGGCCCTGCGACCCCCCCTACCGCCATCCGGATCTGGATGGCGGTAGGGGGGGTCGGAATCCCCGCGGCGGTGCAGCAAGCTGCGCCGCCGCGGAGGATTCAATGGGGCGGCGGTACACTGGCGGGACCCCGCCAGTGGTGCCGGTCCGACCGCGGCTTTACCGCCGCGGTCGGAATCCCCATTGGAGCACCGCCGGCCTGTCGGCGGTGCTCCCGCGGTCCTCCGCCCTGGCGGTCAAAGACCGCCAGGGTCAGAATGACCACCTATGTGTGCTAATGGATGCGTGGTAAAAGCATGCACTGTAGAGACATATAACCCATGCACCTTAAGGTAGACTGTACTCCAAAGTATGAGGCATGCATTGGATAGAGAGTAAAGAGAGGTTCATTCAGAAGAGACAAGAGAGAGGCAGCAAACAGATGTTTTAAGTCAGGTTCAATTGTTCATGCAGTGATTTAGCAACATAGATAAGGCTTTTACAGGTAGCATGCAATCAGAGGATGCAAAACTGCAGGAAGAAAATGCATTGTTAACCTCTGAGATATTTTTATATTAGATACTTCAGACAAGCGCTATAAGCTAGCAAACGGTCTTTCTGCTGCTAGGGTATCCTAGACCATTGGTATTAAGTTACACGTGTCAGAGAGAGGGTAAGGTCTCCTAATCCTTCTTGTGTAAAATTCCATTATTATGTGAGACCCAGAACCTGACACTGACAGACCATGTGACTGTCAAGTGTGTGTGTGTCTATGTGTCTGTGTGCGTGTGTGTGTGTGAGCATGTGACACATACAGTAGTTGGACTCCCTGTGGGTATGAGTCTGAATAGTGAAGCCAGTGAGATCCATTTTGGATGCCATTCGCTTAGCATGGGAAGAAATGGAGGGTGAAGATAGCTTGCCAGACAATGAAAGTGTATTGCCCGTATTCTTGTGGTGGACAAGTGGCAACCAAGATATAAAAGTGAGGGGGGTGGAGGCAGGGCCACCTTTAAAAATGTCATGAATACTTTGTTAGCAATGGTTACTAATTAGTTCTTCCTGAGTGCTGTCAGTTGATAGAATGTAGACGTGAAGAGGGGGACTGCAGATTGTATTGTTAGGGGGGAGGTAGTTTTTAGGACAGGCCCGCCCTTTTGTATGATATTTATTAATATCTGCTCTAGGAAGGCTGGTGACAGCCAGGTGCTGAGATGTCACATTTCATCTTGCCCATGTTGTGGGTGCTTCTTCATGAAGCCAGCCCACTGCTTCTTGCTGTGAAAAGCATCACCTTTGACAAAGTCTGTCTGGAGAACAGCCTGGGAAGGACTGTTGAAAGGGGAACTAACTTATGACCATTTCCCTGGTAGTGCCACAAAGGTGCACGTAAGTGCTATCCTAGAACCCTACCAGTAAATACATACAACTTTCTGATAAAACACTGGAAGCAGGGCACTTCAGGCAACGAACACAATGAGTGTGCAGTAACGTTCGACATGAAAGAGCCTCTGCAATATGGGAAATGAAGAAGTTTCTTTAAGAATGAAGAAAGCAAACCTCTGTGTAAAGAGGAAAGGTAAGACAAAACTGTGACACTGCCGCCAGAAAGGGAGCATATCATTCTTTCCGATGAGAAACTAAGAACTGCAGGCAGAGTAACAAAGAGCAAAAAACTACCAATTATGTGTCTGACAATAGAAACTTGAATTAGTAAATCAAATATGCCAATCATGGATAAACCAATCACCAATACAATTTACATAGGGAGCACTTGCACTTTAGCACTGATCCGCAGTGGTGAAGGGCACAGAGACAATAAACTAGCAAAAGCAAAGTCCTGCATACCACAAAAACAAGTGGTCAGAAGGCAAAAAGAGAGGGGAAACACACCAAAAGATGTCGGGTCTAACACACTGAAATATCTGAAGCATACCCTTTGTGTAGCTGGTCACGGTACTCCTTGGCTGTGCTTGTGCCAAAGAGTACCGAGACCATAACCGATAACTGCCTCCCCCAAAGTGTGTGGCATATTGGAATGAGCAAGGAAGGATTGACCTGTGAGGATTAGCTCTGTTGCCCAGCTGCAAATTTGAGGGAGGCAGATCGATTGTCCTTATGGAGGACCTTTAGGGAACAATTTCCCCTCTGCAGTGATAATCCCTCAACATCATCTGGGGCAATGGGGCTGTGAACAATTGTGGATGCCTCAACCTGCCCATGTGTAGATGGATTGGGAGTCGAGGCTGCTGGAATTTTCTGCCTGAACCTCTTCTAGCTCCCTAACTGGGCAGAGCCGTTTGTGCTGAGCTCCGGCATAATCCACATGCTTGTTCCGCCTCATGGGAGCCAGTCTGTTAAGATTGGAGACCCTCACTGACTCCTTGTGGGATAGTGGAGAAATGTATTGCTGAGTTTTCTGGGAGGAGACTTCGAGTGTGGCCCTTCCCTCGCAGACACTGTGGCTAAGGATAAACAGCTGGTGGTGCCCAAACAGGGTCCTACAGGCGATGCTGGATAATCATACTTGCTTCCAGAGGCCTGAGGTGTTGCGTCATTGCAGGATCAGATGACTCCACTTAATTGAGACAGCCACTATCTTGCAGGCTATTACTTCCTGTAAAGAGTCTCAGGAGACCAATATTGGGGAGGTGGATACCAGCATTACTCTGCTGAGACAGAATCTGTGACTGGCAGTAGATAGAATTACTAAGGCTAAGGAGCGAGTGTTGGAGTTAGAAAATAAAGTTAAATTCTTTCACTAAGTGGTATCCAAGCTCTTGGAGTGGTCTAGAAGCTTGGAGGTGAGGTTGCAGGATTCTGCAGCCCTAGTCTCACTGACGCCGCAACCTGACGCCGTTACTGAGCCGCAGTGGGCCCCATACTCCGCATCACCTTGCTCACACTGCAGCATTGGCATCCCCGACAACGGCGCTTCACGCTGACACTGATGCCGCTGCCTGCACTGTGACCTGTGACCCCACTTGTGAGGTACACGAAGC
Source organism: Pleurodeles waltl (assembly GCF_031143425.1). Classification (NCBI taxonomy): domain Eukaryota; kingdom Metazoa; phylum Chordata; class Amphibia; order Caudata; family Salamandridae; genus Pleurodeles; species Pleurodeles waltl. The sequence goes on along the minus strand of NC_090440.1, from coordinate 954,909,944 downwards.
ACCGTCCCGTCCTGCACCGCAGCCTGGTCCACCGACGCCAGACCCATCAACTCAGGTGTCGACAACAGACGCCTCGGTGCGCACCACAACCTGTGGGCAACGCACAGAGCCAACCCCACGCCGCACCACCACCTTGGGCCTACTGACGACAGCGATTCAGCAACGACGACTCCGCTGCCTGTACTGTGACCTGGAAACACCGCACATTGCACCACCCTGCTTCACACTGCAGCACCAACGCCATCAACACCAGCCTGGAGCTTGATCTGCAACGTGTGTGACTTCAAGGGCCCGGCGACCTCTGCACTGACCTTTGGAACCAACACCAGCAACGCTGCACTCCGGATCTTATTGCGAGAATCACAACGCCTTGCGTTTCCAAGGTACTGTTTGTGGGTCATCCCGACACTGTAGCTGTCCCGTGACAGCTTGGCCGGCCTGAACTGTTGGCTTTGTTGTTCATGACACCGTGATAGGCTCATACGGAGCTATCGCCTTCAAGCAACTGTTTTTTAAATAAATTTTTGCAAAATTCATATCTTTATAAGTGTATGTTGGATTTTTCTCGTTTTGGTCTTGTTTTCCAGAGATAAATATTGGCTACTTTTCTAAAATGGGTGTGGTGTCCTTTTGTAGTGTTTTCACTTTATAAGTGTGGGTTATGTGCAAATACTTAACACATTGCTTCTCAGATAAGCCTGACTGCTCGTGCCAAGCTACCAAGGGGGTGAGCAGGGGTTATCTGAGCTGGGTATCTCCCTTATCCTGACTAGAGTGAGTGTCCCTACTTGGACAGGGTGTATTCTGACTGCCAACTAGAGACCCCATTTCTAACACAGTGGCTTTATTGATAGTTGTCAGAACACACATAGTGGACAGTCCAATATGTGCCCCCAGAGGCTACCAAGTAAACAGTGCTACTAATCAAGATGGAGTGCAACCCCAATCAAAATGTCCCTTCATAAGCCTCTGGCACAGCAATCTGATCGGGAGCTCCAGAGGTCTTATGGTGGAGACAAGAAATAAAATTTCAAGCTGAGCGAATTTACTCAAAACAGTCATTTTGTGCTCGCCATCTTAATTCAGATTTTACTCAGAATTAAAGAGCGGTTTTATATTCATAGGTGTAAGTGTATCTTTGCTGCCTCTATGTCTACAAAGCATAATTGTGGTTTATTTAGATGCATACTATCTCTCTTATTAGAGCAAAACACACATGGCATGTGCAGGGCACAAAGACTATCTTGCTTAGCACACCCAGAAGTTATTGCAATATTTTTATTGTAATTGCATTGAAATTGTATGTAATTGGCACTTACTACCAGGGTGAGTCATCAGAGCTATTTATGTCGAGCCATACACTGCTTCAGAACCCATGTTTAGTGGTAATCTACTGGTTATTGGGAATACTCTTGTGCTCTCTAGAAAAACAGTCTGTGTATTTGTTCCAGTTTATTTGTGGCAGATAGATTAAATTCATAGGTTTATTTGTGATATATTAGTGCAGGCTGTGTGAGTTAATGCAAATGATTGGTGGGATTAACAATAGGTGAAAGGAGATGACATATTCTAGGATTGCATGGGTATAGTTTTTGAGAAGGAGAAGTTGTGATTTATCAAATATGGATTGGGCATTTTAGAGGAATACAATGATAGAGATAAAGGCAAAGATGCATGCGACAGGGAAAAGCCTATAAAAAACTGGCATTGCACGTAATGTTTTTCCATGCATCCATTACCGTGCAATGCCTTTACCATGCATTGCCTTTACAATACAAGCCTTTACCATGAATATAGGCCTTTACAACTCATGCCTTTACGTCCTAAGGTCCTAAGGTAAGTAAATGTTAGGTAAGTGTGTATATATATATTATATATATATATATATATATATATTTTAGGGGGGTTAGGGATGGGTGAGAGTATTGGGCCATAAGGGCGTTTTTAGGGTTTAGGGTGGGCAGGGGTATTGGGTGATAAGGGTGCTTTTTAGGCTTTAGAAGTGTATAAAAGTATTGGGTGGTAATGATGTTTTTGGGGTGGGTGGGGTATTAGGTAGTAAGGTTGCTTTTAGGGTTTAGGGGTGGGTAATAATATTGGGTGGTAGGCATGTTTTAGGGTTTAAGGGTGGTTTAAGGATATTGGGTGGTAAGGGTGTTTCTAGGGTTTAGGTGTGGGAAGGGGTGTTGTGTGATAAGGGTGTTTTAGGATTTAGGTGTGGGTGGTGATATAGAGTGGTAGGGGTATTTTTAAGGTTGGGGAGAGGTATTGGGTGGTAAGGGTGTTTTAAGGGTTATAGAGTGGGTAGAGGTATTGTGTAGAAAGGGTGTTTTTAGGGTGGGTAAGGGTATTGGGTGGTAAGGGTGCTTTTAGGTTTAGGGTGGGTAAGCATATATATATATGTATGAATTTTGCTTACCATATGTACACTTACCTTGCATTGTAAAGACAATGTGTGCTAATGGATGCGTGGTAAAAGCATGCACTGTAGAGACATATAACCCATGCAACTTAAGGTAGACTGTACTCCAAAGTATGAGGCATGCATAGGATAAAGAGTAAAGGGAGGTTCATTCAGAAGAGACAAGAGAGAGGCAGCAAACAGATGTTTTAAGTCAGGTTCAATTTTTCATGCAGTGATTTAGCAACATAGATAAGGCTTTTACAGGTAGCATGCAATCAGAGGATGCAAAACTGCAGAAAGAAAATGCATTGTTAACCTCTGAGATATTTTTATATTAGATACTTCAGACAAGCGCTATAAGCTAGCAAACGGTCTTTCTGCTGCTAGGGTATCCTAGACCATTGGTATTAAATTACACGTGTCAGAGAGAGGGTAAGGTCTCCTAATCCTTCTTGTGTAAAATTCCATTATTATGTGAGACCCAGAACCTGACACTGACAGACCATGTGACTGTCAAGTGTGTGTGTGTCTATGTGTCTATGTGTCTGTGTGTGTGTGTGACCATGTGACACATACAGTAGTTGGACTCCCTGTGTGTATGAGTCTGAATAGTGAAGCCAATGAGATCCATTTTGGATGCCATTCGCTTAGCATGGGAAAAAATGGAGGGTGAAGATAGCTTGCCAGACAATGAAAGTGTATTGCCCGTATTCTTGTGGTGGACAAGTGGCAACCAAGATATAAAAGTGAGGGGGGTGGAGGCAGGGCCACCTTTAAAAATGTCATGAATACTTTGTTAGCAATGGTTACTAATTAGTTCTTCCTGAGTGCTGTCAGTTGATAGAATGTAGACGTGAAGAGGGGGACTGCAGATTGTATTGTTATGGGGAGGTAGTTTTTAGGACAGGCCCGCCCTTTTGTATGATATTTATTAATATCTGCTCTAGGAAGGCTGGTGACAGCCAGGTGCTGAGATGTCACATTTCATCTTGCCCATGTTGTGGGTGCTTCTTCATGAAGCCAGCCCACTGCTTCTTGCTGTGAAAAGCATCACCTTTGACAAAGTCTGTCTGGAGAACAGCCTGGGAAGGACTGTTGAAAGAGGAACTAACTTATGACCATTTTCCTGGTAGTGCCACAAAGGTGCACGTAAGTGCTATCCTAGAACCCTACCAGTAAATACATACAACTTTCTGATAAAACACTGGAAGCAGGGCACTTCAGGCAACGAACACAATGAGTGTGCAGTAACGTTCGACATGAAAGACCCTCTGTAATATGGGAAATGAAGAAGTACCTTTAAGAATGAAGAAAGTAAAACCTCTGTGGGAAGAGGAACTGGAAGACAAAACTGTGACCCCCACCGCCAGAAAGGGAGCATATCATTCTTTCCGATGAGAAACTAAGAACTGCAGACAGAGTAAAAAAGAGCTAGAAACGACTAATTATGTCTGACAATAGAAACGTATAGACATATAGCCTGTCACAGATTCGTACGATACTGACCAAGAGAAAAGCAGAATACAAACTAATGGAAGAGTAACTGACAGAAAGGGACAGAGAGAGACTAATACTTAGGGCCAGATGTAGCAAACGATTGCGACTCGCAAACGGGCCGAATCGCAATTTGCGACAGTGCAAAATCAGAAATGGGATGCAAAAAGCCCATTTCCGACTCGCAAAAAGCGATGGGACCCGTTTGCGAGTCGCATCCGGTGCGACCCCATTTTGCGACCCTCAAATTGCAAGTCGCAATTTGCGAGTCGCAACCCATATGCAATTGCAACTCGCAAATTGCGACTAGTCGCAAAAAGCCCAGTTTGCATGTCCCATTTACCACTAACTCAGAGCAGGTGGTAACCATTACCAAAGTATAAAAGGGGACCCAGAAGGCATCTGGGTTACTCAAGATGGCGGAGATATACCTGATAGCAGTGAGGAGGAGAGTCTACGCAGCCCAGCAGAGGAGGAGGAGGGGCCACAGACAGGAGAAGATATATAGAACCAGGCAGACTCTTTTTCAGCAAACTGAAGAGGAGATCTATGACAAATACCGCCTTAGCAGCGCAGCCATTCTAGAATTAATAGATTTACTGAAACCACAGCTAGAACACAAGACTCTGCGTGGCTGCACCATCCCTACGCATGTGCAAGTACTATGCGCACTGCACCTCTTGGCCTCAGGGAGCTATCAGGGGGTCATTGCCGTGGCAGGTGGGGTATCCCAAAGTGCAGTGTCAAGGTTCCTCAGGGCATTCCTAGATGCCTTAGTCACGCACATGTCTCACTTCATATACTTACCAAGGAATGAGGCAGAAATTAACAGCACCAAGCTGGACTTTTACCGCATTGCCCACTTTCCTCATGTCATAGGGTGTGTAGATGGGACACACATTCAAATATGCCCCCCTGCTAATCTGGAACACATTTTCCGCAACAGGAAGTGTACCCACTCACTCAACATACAGGTTGTTTGTGATGCCCATTATGTCATCACGGACATCGTAGCTAAGTTTCCTGGCAGTACCCATGACTCATACATTTTTAGGCATAGTGGGATACATCAACGCCTGGAACGTGGGGAATTTGGAGACGGTTACCTCCTAGGTAGAGCCACAGACACTTGCAGACATACACACAGGTCACTGTGCACGACAATCTGGACTTCCTAACAGTGTACTTTTGTGCCCAACAGGTGACAGTGCATATGCTCTCAGGCCTTGGATCATGACTCAGTTTTTAACACCCAGAACTGAATCAGAGAGGCAATACAACAGTGCGCATAAGAGGACCAGGAACCTGATCGAGCGCACCTTCGGACTGCTGAAGGCAAGATTCAGATGCCTCCACCGCAGTGGAGGCGCCCTCCAATACACCCCCATTACCGCTTTCAAAATTGTGGTCGCATGCGCCATCCTCCACAACATAGCCACCCGACGTGGGCTACCTCTCACCCCTGCAGACCCAGATCCTGATGATGAAGAGCAAGAACAACCACATCGCCATCATGGGGATAGGAGTCTAGCTAATCAAGGCAGACTGAGACGGGACCACATTGCAACGCAATATTTTGGACGGTACGTGTCAACTCCCACCATACTCACCTATTAACCATTTGTTAAGTGGAACAAAAATAACTGTTTTATTAATGTCATGAAGAAACTATATACAAGTTGAAATTGTCCATGGGCAGGAAAATGCCAACCAGTCATGTGGCACATTAACGCCATGTGCCACATTAATCTGTCCTGGCTGTTATCTATGATCTCCTGCCCCTCCTGCCAGCCTGGCTGGTCCCTGCTGCGTCCATGGTGCTGTGCCTACCACTCCTCAGCACCCTACTGTCAGTGGCAGAGACACTGCTCACTGTTGAGCCCTCCTCCCAGGTGTATTTGTTAACTTCCTGGCTGTGATATCATCATCATGTGCCAGGAAGTGTTTCCAGAGTGTTCTGGTATGCTTTCTGGAGTGTTCTGCTGCACCTGCAAGCAATTTTGAAGGTAATCTCAATTTGCGACACCCACTCGCTAATTGCGAGTTCGTTTTTTGCACACTCGCAAACAGCGACCTCGCAAACTGCGGACTCGCACACAGCGTTGCGAGTCCGGCTGCGAGTCGCAAAATCAGACGCTTTTTTTTCTGACATTCCAATTTGCGACTCGCATTTTGCGAGTCGCATCAACTCGCAAAATGCGAGTCGCAATTTTTATTTTTGCTACATCTGGCCCATAGTCACATAAAACTAAGTAGCAGATTTATTAACATTTTGCATCAGGTTTGAGTCACAGAAATGTTTATTTTGAATTTACTTTCCAGTACGAAATCTGTTTTGTGCTGGGAAGTTGCCTGACAGTAATGGAACGCATCACTGAGCTACTTTGGATTGCTTTAAGTCAGGGAGTGTTCCGTGGGTGGAGCATGAGCATTCCCATACAATCACTAATGGGCTTTGATGCAAAGCCCTACTTTCTAACACTAGTAGACAGACTTTTGCACCAAACAATAATGCCTTTTTGTGTGTGATATTATCTTGAAGAAATGTTTTTATTGCTCCAAAGTTTACACTGTGCACTACGCATCCAAAATGGCAGAAGTTTTAAGGCTTGTCCTGCCATTTTATTTTGTACTGGAAGGATACCCTTCCAGTACAAAACCTATGCTAGACATCACACACTTGCATAATGGTGGAGTAGTGTGTGTGGAGCTAGGCAGCCTAATTGGGCACTACTACTAGAGAGTGTAGGACAGTGCCATATTTAGATATGGCGGTTTCCTGCTATCTCCCTAACACGTCACACATCACAGCAACTTTGTTGCCGAACTGCGTTCCATGACATCTTTACATGTCTGCCCCAAACTGGTGGCAGAGATGCTGAGTGTGTATGTTAGATATGTTGCACACAGAGGGGAGAAAAAGGAATGGCATATTTGTGGGAACAGCCCTTGGAGGCTGATGTGCTTACCAGACAAAACTCCCAAGCTGCTTCATTATTTTAGGAGTAATAGTAATGTTAATCATTTTTTAATTATTTCTAGCTGTAGGAGAAGCTTCAACTGTAGGAGTTTTGGTATTAGTAGAAATACTTTTAGTACCAGCTTGAGAAGAACGGGTACAAGGAGTAATCTTAGAATGAACAGCAGTATCATTTTTAATAGCACTTGTGCTTGTAGGAATACCTCTAGTATTAGTGCTAGTAATAACAACAGGAGTAATACTGATGGTACTAGTATTGGCACAGCAAACATAATTAGCACTACTTGAAGTAGCATTAGTGCAATTAATGGTAAACAGAGTAGTGATATTAAACCTATGAGTAATAGGGTGTTAGGACTAGTAGCAGGACTAATAGTAGATGTTAAGGAGGGCTTTACACATGATTTACTGTGGGAGTAGACAGGGTCAAAGGGACTTTGCACTTGGTGCAAGTTACAGAAGACTGAGACGGGACATGTTTGTGAGTCTTCCTTTGATTCCTTAACAAAACGGTTTAATTGAACAAAGATAGAAAAAAATGTTTAACCGACAGCTAAATATTGGTGAAATATATAAATGTATTGTTGTTCGGCTACGTGTAGTACCATTACGTGATATCGGGATTATTGGGTATTAATAGGTGGTTCCCTCTATATGTTGCATGATTACCGTGTCTTATTTCATGATCGGCAGTGATTTGAAAACCGAAAATTAGCAGTGATCTGTCTTCTCTAAAACTACAAAGTTTGAAACACAAATCAAGATGAAACTACATAATATAATCTCACAGGATGTAAATATTGTTTGGGGGAAAACTTTTACTTTCGTTTCTGCGCACTGGTGTATTATACAAACTGCTTGAACTTAAGTCACCAGAAACCCGAGAATATAGTGCCATAACACAAATACCCATGATGGACATGAACTCTTTACTTATATATAGGAGGAGAGATTTCTGCCAACGCAAGGTAAACTTTTACTGACATATTTATAAGCCCCTAGCACCACCTTTGCGATCAGTAGCGTCATTTATTTTGACGCTAATGTGACTCAACAAGGCCAAAATCTTTGTGCCATATTTACAAAGTGGTGCAATGCCTGCATTGCGCCACTTTGTAACCCTTTGGGATACATTTTGCCTGCACCACGCATAATGTATGCAAAGGGGGCATTCCCATGTTATGGGGGCTGAAAAAATTAGGCAAGGAAATCTAAGAGATTTCCTTGCATCATTTTTTACGGCCCTTTTAACGCCAGCTTAGAGCAGGCGTTAAAAGGGGGCTTCCATGATTTATAATGGGCCCCTATGTACTCTGCAGGAGTAGCGACAATATTTTGATGCCACTTCTGCAGAGTACATCAATAGAAAAATGAAAAATGGCGCTATTGCCCCCTGCCCTGTGCCATGGTGCACCGTATTTGAATACGGCGAACACAAGGTGGCATTTTAGGGGTAGTAAAGGGCGCAAGAAAAGTGGTGCGCACTTTTCTTAAATATGCCCCTTAGACTGCAAGTAAAACCTTAAACACATAGGCCCATATTTAAGGATTTTGACGCAAAACTGCCCTAACGCAGTCCTGCGTCAAAATCCATAGCTCCTGCTAGCACCATTCCATAGCGCCAGCCGAGTGCCATATTTATGGAATGGCGTAAGGTGGCGCAAAGGCCAGGCTAGCGTCTAAAGAAAAGGCACTAGCCAGGGGGGATGTCGGAAGGGGAAATGCGCTAGGGCGCCAAAATGACGCTAGGCTTGTTAGCTGCAATAAATATGCTGCTAACCAGCCTAGCATCATTTTCTGATGCACTACCACCCAAACATGACTCCTGTCTTAGTAAAGACAGGAGTCATGCTCACCACCCCGAAGGCCAGCCCAGGGGACCAGTGTCCCCTGGGCAAGGCCATAATACCCAGTGCCAGGCTGGGGGCCCCATGTAAGGGGCCCCCAATGGCACAGAAAAAAATAGAAATACTTAACCAGGATGGGGTCCCCCGTCCTGGGGGTATTCCTGGGGCTTGTGGAGGGCATCTGTGGGCCCATTCCATGGTGTTTAGCCATGGAAATGGGTCCACAGGTCACCTAAAGCCTGGTCAGACCCAGGCGTTAAATAATGACGCTAATCAGGCTTAGCGCCATTATTTTGGTCTGCCTACTCCATGCGCGTTGTTTTTGCACCAGAGTATAAATAAGGCTGTAGGGGGTTAGCGTGATATTGTGGACGGGAATGCCTACCTTGCATCTAATTAGCGCAAGATAGTTTGCTGCATCCACAATATGACTCTAACCCCTATATTTTGACGCTAGACAAGTCTAGCATCAAAATATAAATATGGAGTGAGCTATGCGCCATTTTAGCATCAACAGTTTTTACGCTAAAACGGCGCAAGCCAAGTATAAATATGCACCATAGTCTGGCGATTGACAGCTAATGGGTTCTCCTCTTTTGTGGCATAAACCTGAATTCAGTAAGATGTTCCAACCAACACAAATAGTTACCTTTAATCAGGTTCCGACGTAAGTCGATTCTGTTCTCTGCGCAGTCGGAGCGGACATGGCCAACTGTTTGCAGCCACACCAGCGGCAGCCCAGGGCGAGCCAGTTAGCCGGGTTCATCAAAGGTGCGCATTCCCCATGGAGATCTCGCTGGCCTGCTTTAGGAATGAACATCAACCACCCGCTGAGCGGGCACGTGGAACTATAACCGGATCCACCCCGCACGACTCTCATAAATACCTTAGCAACTAGCTGGGAGATGATTTCCATGTGATTCAAATGACGGTGCAAGGAGGCTTATAGTTTGTCTGAAGATGGCACCCTGTGAACCGAGACCAGTAATGCGTGCAGATAGGTAGTTAGGAAATCATTTCACAAAGGTGAGGGGACGGTGCCGGACCATTCTTGTTTGTCTCCCTGACTGTCTAAAATGATTGCGTCATAAAACAATCTCTATTTTATACGTCAGCATGGCCGACATGTTACTTCTTTATTCTCATACTGTTACAAGCACTTCTATATGGCGCTGCTACCAATCGTGAGCACATATAATACGTTTAAATAGACGAACAGATAACTTCAGTTTAGAAGGGAAAGTATATTGTCTAGTTGTAAATATTAAAGCCCCCAACCACGAATCTCCAAATCGTTTTTTCCACAGCTCTTTGCGGGCCTGCAGAGAGGGCGCAGGAGGAGATGAAAGTGTGAATGAGGAGCGCAACAGCAGAGGACGAGGATGAAGGTGGGGGAAAGGCGTACTTCAGGGAGTTGGGAGGTCGGGAGAGCGCAGGAGACTCAGGAGGATCGGAGGAGAATGAGGTCGGTGGGCACATGGGAACACCTGAAATGTTACTGAGGCTTCAAAGCAGAGCTACGAGAGTGGAATAAAAAACTGCGACTAAGAGTGAAGGATTTATACATTTTGGCAGATTTATATAGCACGGATCACGATACTGTCGACGTCAGAGCGCTTTACATAAAGACCTATACACAATGTAAAATATCAAACAACTACGATGGTAGATTCACCAGCTTCCTTGAAATGTATCTTAACATGAGGCTCAATTTATGGCTATAGTAGAAAAAAATTGTCAATTCATCTTAGCCTCTGCTATGCGTTTTCATGCCAAAGCGCGGTCATACGTCTGAAAGTGTATCCTCTGGGAATCTAGCAGACGGTTTATTGAGAAGTCTGTGATCCCTTTCTTGAACCAGTGTATGAGGTTGTTTTAGCTACTGAGGGAATGTTGTTACAAATAGTGGAAGCTGTACTGGTGCAGTAGCATTTGTATTAGGACAAGTGGGGAAACGCCGGGTGGTAGGAATTTTGTGGATCCCTGCATTTTCCAGTAGTTTGCATGACAGAAATAGAGTTTTATTCAACGTTTCATGTTTCACTTTTGTAGGGTATTTTGGGTAACAAAACTTTGGGGAATCCACACAAGCCACACCTCGTTGGACTCCCCTGGGTATCTAGTTTTCAGAAATATCTGGGTTTGGTAGGTTTCCCTATATGGCCGTCGAGCCCAGGACCCAAAACGCAGTTGCCCCCCTTACAAAACCAGGTTGTTATGTGATAGATAATTTTGATGTCTCCACAGTATGATTTGGGCCCTATTCTGTCACAGCCCTGTGCGAAGATGAATGTTACCCAAACCGTGCAAGTTGTCCAGCAGGACTGCAAGGTGGGTTTCTGCACTACCCCGTTCTGAGCGTAAGGCCGAAAACTATCTCCAGCTCCACCAGCAAAGTCTACTGACGTGCCCTAAAACAGGGCCCTAGAGTGCGTCCATGCTCCCTCAGAAATTGTTCGGAACGCAAATTTGTTTGCTGCACAATTTGCTGAAGGAAGTCAACATCCAAAAAGAGATGGACATAGTCAATTGTCAAAAAGTTTACTGTATCTACTTTACATCCAACGTCAACAGTAAAAGGTGGAATTTGGGGCTGAACTAAATTGGGGGTCTGCAAAGAGAGCGCTCAGCCTGTGCTTGCCGCCGCACGCACCTGCTCTCTGGTTTGGGCTAATTCGCTGCTGTCCCGCTGCACAGACTGTGCTTGCAAAGGGACAGCACGACTGTCCTTATTGTCTGACTCAGAATAACTGGAAAAGGTGTCATCAGATGGGACTCTGTTTACTGAAAAATCACTACCAGATTCTGCTCCATTGTCCTCTCCCTCAGATGCTGTCTCAGTATCTGCTGTCTCAGTCTCCGATCCTGCCGCAGAGCTGTACGCCATAACCCGAGTTATGGCTTCAGCAGCAGTCATCCAACGAGATGCCATCTGTGCTACTGGCTAAACTGTCCCTCTAAAACACTAGCCTATGTAAGTGGCAGATATGGTAACAAAATTGCTAGTGAGTGTGTGTGTGATGTGTGCAACAGTAAATGTCAGTCACCTTACCTTCACTTCTTTCCTCAATCAGCAGGTTCTCTGAAGACATTGACAAAAACAAAAAAGACACACTATCACTTCACCTTGCCACATACCCATCATCACAGCCTTTAGTGCTGGTGGTGCCCAGTGCGACAAGCTTTTTTGCCGGTCCCCCTCCCATGACTTCCTCCTGGGATTCCCTCACTACCACTCAGCAGATTGCCCTTCATCTCTCCATAGCCCCACTCGCACATACATTTAATTTGTTTTAAAGTGCAGGTAACGGCTGGCTTTACTAATCCACTCTGCAAGTCACATAAAATACAGATCTGTTCTTTGCAGCAGGCATATAAACTTTCTGCGCTACTTTATGGTGTCAAAACTGACACTAGACAAAAGTCCGATCTCTTTTTGTAGCAGGAACATAATCAGAAGAATTATTTTTTTTGCTAACCAAAAAAAAAAATACACACACACATTGATATGTATATGTGAAGAGATCACTTGTATGTGTGTGTGTGGTTTCCCTGGGGGGCGATCGCAGCCCCAAGGAAACAACAAATGCAATGACAAAAGTGATCTCTCTCTCTCTCTCTCTATATATATATATATATATATATATATATATATATATATATATATATATATATATATATATATATATATACATATATATTTGTGAGAGAGATTTCTAGCCCTCTATAGGGAGTCTCTCTCTGTCTCTCTCTCTCTCTCTCTCTCTCTCTCTATATATATATATATATATATACAACAAGACGGTCCTCATTGTGGCACGCATCTCATGCTGGTGCAAGCGTGACCGTGACGAATGGACCTTTCCTCCTAATTACTTTTGAAACAGCAACTGAAACCAGTTATAGTGCTGCACTCCAGGAAAGTTTCTTTGCTTTTTAATCAATCGTGTACATCACCAATCATCACCACCGACGCGTTTCAACCTCCCGGTCTTGCTCACAGTGTGTGAGTATTTTTTCAATGTTTGTTACTTATAGTCTATCACCTCTATCATATATATATATATATTTTTTTATAGCTGTGTGGTTTCCTTGGGTGCTGATCGTGGCCCCCAGGGGAACCACACATCTAAAAAAAAAATTACCCCCCCCATGGGGTCTGCCCTGCTCACGGGCCTGTCAATTTCATTTCTTTAAATGCAATTTTTATTTTTTAACCCCTGGGGGGTGATAGCCATTTTCAAAAGGGCCGACCCCCCAGTCAATATCCATTTTTCTTTTATTATATATTGTAACCCCTGGGGGAGGGAGGGCGGTCGCGCCCCCCGGGGGTAAACTAACTTCTTTTTTTATAAATTGCCTGTGGGGGGGCAGCTTATTCCTACGAGGGCTGACCCCCCCAAATGACATTCCTGGTGTCTAGTGGGGTTTCCTGGGTATGGATCACAGCATGGCCACAATCCATGCCCAGGAAACTCTTTCAGGAAGGCCTTGTTTGAGGCCTTGTTTGAAAGTGGAGAATCTCCACTTTCAAACGAGGCCTTCCTGAAAGGTGGGGAGGCCCTTTTGGCCCTGTTTTCCCCCACCGGAGCAGAAAGCGGTCTTACCTCTGCTTCCTGCTCTGGTGGGGAAAACAAACTGTGATTTTAGCATCACAGATGGGCGGGTGGGGGTCAGAGGGACACATAGAAGCTCTTCTGTGTCCCCTGAAGGGTTTTTAAATAAAAAAGAATCCTCCGGGGCAAAGCACCGGAGGATTTTCAAAACCCCTCCCTGGTATCAGCTAATGGTCGTGGCCTCCACCAGAGAGGGTGTGCGTGTGTCGGCCATTGATAGGGTTAAACCACCTTTAACCTACCTCAATATTATTCCACAGTTATTTGCTTCCGCACAAATATATATCGATTCCCATGCTATTTATAAATAATGCTTCACATTACATACAACGTTCCTTTAACTGGCATTGCCAATGTTTCTTTGAATTGAGGGTGAGTCGCGCCTCTGAATTTCAAACAGCTTTATATGGTGAAAAGCTAAATTTGAAATGCCCAAGAGAAGAGTAATTTTGAGCTAGTGACTGATCTAATGTTTGAAGGTCTTGAGAATAGACCAACTATTTGATCATGTATCTTATGTGACCATGAAATAAGAGTGTATCATCCAGATCAAACATAGAGATTTTGCTCTGTTTACAATCAGATGTGTTGCTCGCAGGGTTTGACTCAATGATCCTCTTAAATTTAAAGCAGATGTTGTTGTTGTTGCATGTGAAGAAAAGGATCCCTGTCTTGTCTGGATATAGGCCCTCATTACAACCCTGGCGGTCGGTGTTAAAGCGGTGGTAATACCGCTAACAGGCCGGCGGAAAAAAAAATTGGAATCACGACCATGTCGGAAACTGCCAACATAGACAGCCACTTTAACACTCCGACCGCCACGGTGGTAGAAACAAACACAGCGGGGGTCACCGCCAACAGATAGGCGGAAGACAAAGTACCGCCCATTGTATTTCAAGACGCCTATCTGCCACCTTTTTCGGGGCAATACCAACGCGATCAAAAGCACGGCAGAAACAGTACACAGAAGGCAAAACACTCACCTCTCGACACCCAACGAGGAGCCAGGACGCCATGGAGCCCAAGTTACACGTACTGCCCTTGCTGGTGTATCTTCTCATCTACCAGGAGTACGAACGGCGGCGGCGATGACCACGGTGAGTACTGCACCTACAACACAGGGGGGGAAGAGACTGACACACACACATGCAACATGCAATACCCCCACCCACAACAACATACACATAAATACATGCAGCAACATTACATATACACCCCCCCACCCCCTGGAAGAACGCAAGGACAAAAGGAAATTATTGTAACCAGTGTAATCATGAAAAATCAGATAGTCAAAATTCAAAAATAAGTATAAACAAATATGTACACCAACTACACAAGTCCGGATAGTGTACCAATCATTGTCCGTGGACCACTGGGCCCAAAATGCATGGGCGAAGCCCACACATGATACCTGACTCGAAACAGAGAGAACACAGCTGGGGCATCACACTGAAAATATACAGGTACCTCAGGGGGAGGGGGGCACCTCAGCCAGCTTAAATCACGACGCCACTGCTGCACGAGGGGGCTCCATGCCCATTGCTGTATCCTGGGGAGTGCAAAGCCACAGTCTCTCAAGTCTCTCAAGTGGGAGGTTAGCCCACTGCTTTATCCTGGGGAGTGCAAAGCCACAGTCTCTCAAGTCTCTCAAGTGGGAGGTTAGCCCACTGCTTTATCCTGGGGAGTGCAAAGCCACAGTCTCTCAAGTCTCTCAAGTGGGTGGTTTGTCCACTGCTTTATCCTGGGGAGTGCAAAGCCACAGTCTCTCAAGTCTCTCAAGTGGGTGGTTTGCCCACTGCTTTATCCTGGAGAGTGCAAAGCCACAGACTCTCAAGTCTTTCCAGTGGGTGGTTTGCCCACTGCTTTATCCGGGGGAGTGCAAAGCTACAGTCTCTCAAGTCTCTCAAGTGGGTGGTTTGCCCACTGCTTTATCCTGGGGAGTGCAAAGCCACAGTCTCTCAAGTCTTTCCAGTGGGTGGTTTGCCCACTGCTTTATCTTGGGGAGTGCAAAGCCACAGTCTTTCAAGTGGATAACAGTCTCCAATGGTTCTGGAGGGAACTTTGTGCCCAGAGTGCTTCATCCTGCCAAGGACTGAGGTAGTGGATGTATCTCTCCACTGGTTCTGATGGGGCTTTGTGCCCAGAGTGCTCGATGTGCAGTGTGGCCGGTACAATTCCCTCACCTGGGTGTGTGTGCAACGAGATTGCCAAGGTACAGGTAGCATGATACGCCATGGAGGCAGAGACATACCCCACACTGCTGTGGCTTCGCCTTCCACTTGCAGGTGCAAACAGTGATGGAAGTCGTGCCTCATGGAAGCTGCCCATGGTCCAGGAACTCTACTCCAGCCTCGGACGACTGACCACTGGGGATGGTAGCCATGTCAACGGTGGTGCCACTGTCCGAGCACATCACGGGGCTGGTGGCGGTGCTTGCGGCGGTGTCTGTGGCGGCGGTGCTTGCGGTGGTGTTTCTGTGGCGGCGGTTCTGGCGGCGGTGCATGGGTCAGCACCTGCAGAGGGACACAGCAGGACGTCTCCTGCAGCCTCGGACGGCTGCCCACTGGGGAAGAGGTGGGAACTGTCGCTGAGGCTGTAGATGTGCCGGTGGCAGTGCAGGTGGCGGTGCAGGTGGCGGTTGTGGTGGAGGGGCAGCTAGCGGTGTTCGCCGCCGTACAGGTTGGTGTGGTCGTAGACAGAAGTTGTGACACTGGTCCCTCAGTCGATGCCACCATGCCTTCTCTTGACCTGCTCTTCTGCTTTTGACCCTTCCCCACCTTTGCTGGTGCCGCAGTTGTCTTGCCACTATCCCCTTTTATTTTTGCTGATGCCTTGGTGGCTGGTTGTTTCGGCTTCTCCCTCTGGGATGTGGGCACCTTTTTCACCTTGGCAAGTGGTGGAATTTCCTTGCCCTCACTACGTGGCACACTGGCAGCCCTGATGGGTGGCACATTCGATGACCCAGAGTTCCTGGCACCACTGTGCCTGCGGATTTGGTGGCTGAGGGGCTGGGCTGGGACCTGGAAATCCTGGCCCTAGGGGAAGGACGGGGGGGAGGTGAAGGGAAGAGGTCAAAGTTTGGAAGGAAACGTTTTTTATACACACTGGGACGGGAAGATGGAGGGGGTTTGGGAGTGGAGGAAGAGGTAGTGGTTGTAGGAGGTGTACATCTGCTGAATTTGGGTGAAGGTGCATGGGCTGGAGGCTGTTGTGAGGTGGATGGCTGTTGGGTGGGTGTGTGCCTGCGTTTGTGTACCTTGGGTGGAGGGCTCACAGACACACTGGGAGAGGACACTGGGGATGTGTGAATGGGAGAGGGGGTGGTGATTGCACGTGAGCGGTGTGTGGTGATGGGCGTGCTGGTGATGGAGGTAGTGGCTGAGGATTTAGTGCATGCATGTGTGAGTGGAGACGAGACAGGGAGGGAGGAGGAGGACGTGGAGGGGGGACACAGTGGGGACAGTGGATGCTGGTGTGTCTGCATGGGGATGGTGCTTGTGTGAGTGCCTGTGGGATGTGTGGTGCTTATGTTTGCCTGAGGCACTCTTGCGTGTTGATGTGTGTGCATGCTGATCTGATGGTGTGCTTGGGATAGGCTGAGGTATAGGGGATTGGGTCTGGGTGGAGGAAGTTGGATGGGGGAGGTTGAACACAGGGACAATGGCTGCCATCAGTGCTGAGGCCAGAGCCTGAAATGCTCTCTGTTGGGCCGCCTGGCCAGAATGAATGCCCTCCAGGTATGCATTTGTTTGTTGCAAATGCCTCTCAACACCCTGGATGGCATTCAAAATGGTAGATTGCCCAACATTGAGGGATCTCAGGAGGTCAATAGCCTCCTCACTGAGGGCAGCAGGGCTGACTGGGACAGGGCCTGAGGTGCCTGGGGCAAAGGAGATGCCCACCCTCCTGGGTGAGCGGGCACGGGACACACGCTGAGGGGCTGCTGGGAGGGCGGTGCTGGTAGGGGGGTGGCGGCTGTACCTGTTGATGCGGTGGGCACAGAGGTGGCTGCCACCGCAAGTGAGCTCCCATCAGAGGA
The DNA here is from genome assembly GCF_031143425.1 of Pleurodeles waltl. Lineage (NCBI taxonomy): Eukaryota > Metazoa > Chordata > Amphibia > Caudata > Salamandridae > Pleurodeles > Pleurodeles waltl. The sequence goes on along the minus strand of NC_090440.1, from coordinate 954,892,564 downwards.
GGAGTCGCTGTCACTGGTGTATGCTCCTGTCCCGCCGTGGAGCTCCCCTCGCCTTCCATCCCACTGGTGGCTTCAGACTCCACTGCTTCACCCTCCAGGGCCAAGTGGGTTGCCGCTCTTTCCAGCTCCGGTGCCACTGCTCCTCTGCCTGATTTTGCTATTGCACACAAGAACAAGGAGACCACAAAAAGGAGGGGGGGGGAAGACAGAAGAAAAACATGTTGAGTGCATGCAACACCACTACCGTTGGTGGACACAACACACAGGGAGCAGCCCTCTGCACTACGCCATGCACTGACAGTTCATAGAAATTTCACATGCCCATGGGGTACGAGGCCCAAGCCCAATTGCTGCACACCTGGAAGTCACAGGAGCCTGACTAGGTGTAGATGGCTCTTACCACTAGTGGGGTTGGGGTGCCACATAGCCTGCCTCACAAGGGACCTTGCCTACCAAGTTTGCCCTGGCCTAGGGGAACCCACTGCCCACCTCCCCCACCCAGACACCTCGTAATGCGTGCAGAGTCAGCTCAAAGATAGTGTACTCACCCCCTTGTGGCTGCTGTGATGCCCTCAAGTGCCCATCCAACTCCAGATACGCCACCGCAAGCATCCGGGACATCAGGGGGGTCATGGTGCGACAGGCACCCCTTCCATGTTGAGAGGCCATCCCCGGCTGGGCCTCCGCTGTCTTCTTGCTCCAGCGGCGCAGGTCCTTCCATCTTTTACGGCAGTGGGTGCTCCATCTGTGGTAGACCCCGAGGGTCCGGACGTCCTTGGCGATGGCACGCCAAATACCCTTCTTCTGGTGGGCGCTGACCTAGAGGAATGGTACAGGGGAAAGGAAATTACTCAGCCGTCCAGACCGTCATAGTTATTGCCCACCAGTTCCCACCCATGCCCTGACGCACATACACTCATCATCCGCACATGCAGGCCTCAGCCCCCCATTTTTCTTACATCCACACCACTCAAAGCAGGCATTGCCCATGCAGCATGCTCACAGTGTACTCACCTGTTTGTCTGGAGGACCGTACTGTTGCGTGTACTGGGGGAGGACCTCATCCACTAGTTTCTCCAACTCCTCCGAAGTGAAGGCAGGGGCCCTTTCCCCAGACACTGTAGCCATCGTCGCTTCCAGACACAGGTCACAGCAGCACTTGCAGTGTAGGTCCCCTCCTGTTGAAGGTCAGGTATCAAGTGAGTGAACAGACAGAAAATGGAGGTCACGTCCGCGGCTGTGCGTACCGTCACCGCCAGCGTACATCGTCATTGGCTCCTGAAACCCATAGGGCCCAATGTTAACCAATGCAGAATTGCGCTGTGGTCTTCGACTGCCCACCGCGACGGTGTACAACGCCAGCGCAGTTACCTCATATCCCCTTGTCCCACCTTACAGGTCAGGCAGCCGCCATTTCGGGGGGTCACATGGCATGGAAATAAACTGCATCACACCTATCTAGGCCGGTAATACAGACAGATACCGGCACATAGCGAATTACTAAAGTTTCTGCAAAGAACACATTGTGATACCTCAGTGTTGGATGACTCTATGCTCGCTGTTCTCCTCCATAGGGCACGTCTGCTGGGGCAGGTGATGAGATGGCGGCATCCTCTGGTGTACAGACCCCTGGTGGACCCGTCGACAATGGAAGAGAGAAACATAATTATCACATACAGACTTCATCGTGCAACAATCCAGGAACTGTGTGCCCAGTTGGAGCCAGACCTGATGTCAGCTATCCGCCATCCCACAGGGATACCCCCTCTAGTGCAGGTCCTGTCTGTACTCCATTTCCTGGCCAGTGGGTCTTTTCAAACAACAGTGGCCATGGCATCAGGGATGTTCCAGCCAATGTTCTCTAACATGTTGTCCAGAGTGTTGTCTGCCCTGCTGAAACACATGCGCAGCTACATCGTTTTCCCTCAGGTGGAGAATTTGCCCACAGTGAAAAGTGACTTCTCTGCCCTGGGACACATCCCCAACATCATTGGTGCCATTGATGGTATACATGTGGCATTTGTTCCCCCCGCAGGAATGAACAGGTGTACAGAAACCGGAAGAGCTACCATTCGATGAATGTGCAGATGGTGTGTTTGGCAGACCAGTACATCTCCCATGTGAATGCCAAGTATCCTGGCTCTGTGCATAACACTTACATTTTGAGGAATAGCAGCATCCCTTATGTGATGGGGCAACTCCAGAGGCACTGGGTGTGGCTAATAGGTGAGGCCAATGTCCCAATACAGTTGACATAGGTGTCTGGGGTTGTCCCTAAGGGTTAGTGTGTGTCTAACAGTTGTCCCTCGGCATTTGCAGGTGACTCTGGTTACCCCAACCTGTCATGGCTACTGACCCCAGTGAGGAATCCCAGGGAAAGGGCAGAGAAATGCCACAGTGAGGCACATGGGCGAACTAGGAGGATAATCAAACGCACCTTCGGCCTCCTGAAGGCCAGATTCCGGTGTCTCCATCTGACAGGTGGTTCCCTATACTACTCACTGAAGATGGTTTGCCAGATAATCGTGGCCTGCTGTATGCTGCACAACCTGGCTTTGTGACGCCAGGTGCCTTTTCTGCAGGAGGATGGGCCAGATGGGGGTCTTGTGGCAGCTGTGGAGCCTGTGGACAGTGAAGAAGAGGAGGCAGAAGAAGAGGATATCGACAACCGAAACAACATCATCATGCAATATTTCCAGTGAGACACAGGTAAGAAGATGTTACTGCTTCCCACATCTCATACTATTGTTGGAGCTAGCATAAGTCTGTCATTTTCACTCAGTGTATGGACACTGACTTGTCACTTTGACTTTCCATTTCACAGATCTGGGTCCCACTTTGTGCCCTCTGCTATGTTTATTCCTGGCCTACAGCTGTGTTACATTGGTATGTGAACAAGTAAATTGAAATTGCTATATTCCATTGATATTGCAATTACACATTTGTGAAAGCACAGACTGACTCCAGATTGTTTTGTGATTGAAGTGTGTTTATTCCTGTGCAAATAAGTGGAGGGGGGTTGTAAAATGGGCTGGGGTGATGGTGGAGGTATGTCCATGGCAGAGTCCAGTCTATTTCTTTCACAGGTGCAGTGTCCAAAGGGGCATAGGAAGTGGAGCAATGGCAGTTTAAGGATGGACAGGGTGACATAGTGTGACCGAAGGGCGACATTCAGGAGAATCTTATTTCCTGGCGGGGGTCTTGGCAATGTTCTCTGACTTGTTCCTGGATCTCAGGGACCGTTTGCAGGGTGGTTCAACATCTTCAGGGGGTGGGGTGCTGGTGTCCTGTTGTTCCTGTGGCGGTGCCTCCTGTCCAATAGCGCCGACAGAGCTGGAGGGCTGTTCATCATCCAGGCTAGTGTTAGGGGCCCGTTGGTGTGCAACTGTGTCCCTCATGGTGTTGACAAGGTCTGCCACCACCCCTGCAATGGTGACCAGGGTGGTGTTGATGGACTTCAAGTCCTCCCTGATCCCCAGGTAGTGTTCCTCCTGCAGCCGCTAGGTCTCCTGAAACTTGGCCAGTACTGTGCCCATGGTCTCCTGGGAATGGTGGTAAGCTCCCATGATGTTGGAGAGTGCCTTGTGGAGAGTGGGTTCCCTGGGCCTGTCCTCCCCCTGTCGCACAGCAGGCCTCCCAGCTTCCCTGTTAACCTTTGCCTCTGTCCCCTGAACCGTGTGCCCACTGCCACTGCCCCCAGGTCCCTGATCGTCCTGTGTTATTGGGGTTGCCTGGGTTCCCTGTAGTGGTGAACACACTGCTGATTGACGTGTCCTGGGGACAGAGGGACAGAGGGATGGGCCCGCTGGGTGGGTGCTGTGCTGGTGTTTCCTGAGGGGGGAGGCTCTCTGGTGGTTTGTGACTGTGCCAGGGGAACCGAATGTCCCGAGGTCCCTGATGGGCCGGGGTGGTCAATTTGATCCAGGCGTGCAGAACTGCTGTCATCACTGTGGGACTCTTCTGTGGGGGGACTGGATGTTGCTGGCACCTCCTGTCCGTTGACGTTGGGTATGGGTCCTGTTGGGGTGTAAATGCATAGTTATTGTATCTGTGTGTGCCATCTTGTGCAATGGGTGAGTGACCCTCTACTCCTCTGCTTGCTTTATTGGCTTGGTCCTTGTGTGATTGGTGATTCTGGGGCATGATTGAGTCTCTGTAGTGGACATGCTTTGGTGATGGGTGTCCATGCATAGGGGTTACATGCAGGGCTTGGTATTGGGATGTGTGGGTTGTGTTAGTGGGGTATCTGTGGGTTGTTGGGGTGATGGGTGTGAGGGTAAGGGTGGGGGTATGGGATGGGATGGCATGCAGGTGGGGTGTGGGGAATAAGTAGTAAAGATATGCCTTACCAGAGTCCAGTCCTATTGCTACTCCTGCGAGGCCCTCAGGATGCAGTATTGCCAAGACTTGCTCCTCCCATGTTGTTAGTTGTGGGGGAGGAGGTGGGGGTCCACCGCCAGTCCTCTGTACAGCAGTCTGGTGTCTGGATACCACGGAACGTACCTTCCCCCGTAGATCGTTCCACCTCTTCCTGATGTCATCCCGTTTCTTGGATGCTGTCCCACTACATTCACCCTGTTGATGATTCTCCGCCATAGCTCCATCTTCCTAGTAATGGATGTCTGCTGCACCTGTGATCCGAATAGCTGTGGCTCTACCCGGAAGACGATTTCCTCCACCATGACCCTGAGCTCCTCCTCAGAAAACCTGGGGTGTCGTTGAGGTGCCATGATGTGGTGTGGGTGATGTGTGAGGTGGTGTCAGTTGTGATGTGAGAGGGGATGTGTTGGTGTGTGTTGTTTGAGGTGCGTGGATGTTGTATAAGTGATGGTGTTGTGTGTCTGTGGGTGCTGGTGTTGTTTTAGGTAGTGTCTCTCTCTGGTCTTCTTTCTAAAATTTGGTAGTAAGGGTTTGTGTGTGATGTGGGTGTGTGTTTTATATTGGATTGTGTGTATGGGAGTGGTGTGTGTGTGTATCAGGTGTGTGTGTTTCGAATTGTCCAATGTGGTTGTGTTTTGTAAATGTGTATGTATTTTGAGTGTGGCGGTGTGTACTGCCAATGGAATACCGCGGTTGAAAGACTGCCACGTTGATTCGTGGGTCGTGATACTGTGGGTATATTCCTGTTGGCATGACGGGGTCAGTTTTGTTATCACCAGTTTATCACTGATCTTTGGTGTGGCGGACTTGTGTGGGTGTCTGTAATGTTGCGGATTACGGGATGTGGGTCGTAATTCCTGTAGCGGAATTCCGCGGCCGCTGCGGTATGTTAGCGGTCTTCTGCACAGTGGAAAGTGGGATTTACCGCCAGGGTTGTAATGAGGGCCATAGTTTTAGTAAGTGGCTGTCTGGAGAGCCTTCACTAGGTCTTCACAAGCCTTTTTTAAGTGCTTTGGTCTCTTGTTCAGAAGTTGTTTTTTTAGAAAAGGTTGGTTGTCCTCTGCATGTTGGTGCACATTCAGCTGTAGATCTGTCTGTTCTTTATTTAGTGGTTCCAAGAGAGCTTGTGGGACCTCATGGGGGGAAACAAGCGGGGGAAGGGGCGCAACGTGAGGGAGAGGAGAAATAGTCAAACTTTATTAGACCAGCCCCTCAGGTGGGAGTTAAACCTGTTTAACACATTGGTTTCAATTCCTGTACAATTTTGTAGAGTGTTGTGGGCTTCTCCTTTGTCCACAATCCTGAGGGTATATATGATTGCCATTATTGTTGCATAAAATATAGCAACCATCCATGAAGCAAGACTGGTTCAAACTCATGGGTCTTCATTTGCTAAAATGCTCTTTCAGTTGTATTTTTATAATGAATTCTAATGTTTTGCCAAATAGAGTGTCTGAGGTGTTTCGGCTATTTTATTGATTAAGTGCAAAACTGTCCTTGGCCTCTTTTCAGCTTCATTCAGTTCATTATGAAAAAATAAACTTTGGCCATGAGGGTGTTCTTTTTTATTAATTTCCTAGCTGTTCTGAAAGTATGTAGAGGTGAGATTAATGTTTTTTGCCATAGCATTTCAAGAAGTGTTTTCACCATTTCCTTTCAAGCATTTACAATGATTTCTTGGTTTTTACAATTGGAGCTACTTTGTCGAAGGAAGATGTTGCTGCAATACTGCAATTAGATGAGTCTTTATGTGGACCTCTTGGTCCTGGGGAGGGAGGAAGGTGTAAGAAACACAGTAGCTCCAGGTCTGCGAATAGCCAGCAATAAGCGCAGGGTGATATGGACCACTCAGCTAGACTCGCCAAAAGCACTTGGTTTCTGATAGCATAGACTTACTCATTGGGGAGAGGGGACATTATATCAGAGAGTCTGCGAAGAGTAGAATCAGTTCTATTCATAATAGTCTGTTAGTGAGTTAAAGGACATTTTTTATGTGGATGCATGTAGATCTTCGGCCAGGAGGGATCCATAAACATGGTTCAATAGAGCATGTAGACATGAAAGGTCTGACTTGATTACTGCAATTAAACCACAAAACAGTGGAGAAATCAAAGCACAGAGGGCCCTGTGCAAAAAAAATCTATCTCAACAGCTAAAAAAAGATTGAGATACAGAAATATGGGAGAAGTTGTTAACTGCTAGGTATGGGGGCCAGCATGGGATCTGGAATATGGTCTCAAAAGGGTGCAAGGAAGGTGCCAATGAAATAGGGGCAAATGATTTGGTAACCAACTAGGTGGCTCATTTCTCCACACTATATGCAGGTAGGAGGGATAGTTCACCCACACAGCAGATACTCCTGCTGGATGATGATTCAGTGGTTGGCGGGTTTACCATAATTACTGAGGATGAGGTAAAGGCAGCTATTGCTAAAATAGCCTGTAACAGAGCGCCCGGGTTGGACAAAGATACGGGGGACCTTATTCAAGTGAACCAGATGTCTGGGCCCCCTCCATTATGGGCAGGGGCCGAGATTACCCCTATTTACAAAAATGGCTCTCCAACTGATCCATGGAATTAGAGACCAATTAGTTTAATTCACTGTTCTCAAAAACTGTTTAGCTCGAGCTTACTAAATTGGTTGCAGTAGTGGATAGAAAGTAATGGTATTCTGACTGATCTCCAGGCAGGGTTTAGGGAAGCATTATTATGATTGACGAGGTCTTTAGATTTCAGTTAAGTATCTGGAAAACAGTTGTTTTGGGGGCTGGCCGCTTATACATGGCCTTTGTTGACCTACAGTCTGTGTTTGATTTAGTCCCTCGTTTTGAGCTATGCAGACTCTGGCCCAAATGGGTTCCCCGTCAATCTGTTGGCCACTACTATAAGGCTACATAGTAACAACTTCGCCCAAGTGAGGTATGGCGCTTGTGGAGAGATGACAGACCCATTTCCAGTGAACCGTGGGTCAGGCAGGGCTGTGTCCTGGCACCACCCTCTTTTCCCTATATGTGAATGGGCAGGTTGCACACTTAAATCTCTGTGATGGGGATGCTTCCTGGTTGGCAAGCTATAAGGTCCCCGCGTTATTGTTTGCGGACGATACCCTTTTGATTTCTAAATTGTCTGTGGGGTTATAAAGAATTTTGGATCACTTTGAGAATTTTTGCTCGCAGAGGGGACTTGAAATTAATGTGGAGAAGACAACATTTATGATAATAAACCCTGGTCATATCACCAGACCAAACCTTAAGTTTCTAGGGATTTCCCTAGATTGGGTTTGGGCTTTTGGGTACCTGAGTTTGACATTGACGGAAAATATAGATTGGAATGCCCATATTGAAAAGCGAAGGGTGAAACTGGTTCAATGCACAGGGCGATTTTAAGAGTGCATCACACCTCTACTTTCCGACCAATAGTTCCAGTCAGACCAGGCTCTGGGACCTGCCCTCTATGGGGTTGAGCACTTGGGGCACAAGTGTCGTAGTTTGACTCTTGCTCTGGGCAAGACTGCTGGTTTAAGGAGGATAGTACTTATGTTTGTAGGTGACTATGCCAGTCCTACAAGTCGCAACTGTCATCCCAACCCTCCCGTCTCACAAGCAGCAATTCACCAAAAACCCAAACAGTAAAAGGTGATTTATGGCAGCCTTTACGCATGGACTCAAGAGTGCGACATCTCAGGAAGTGTCGTGGTTAAACAGAGATTACCCCTTTCTCACATGAACAACATGTCTCAGTCAAACACACAGGCAATGAAAGAGATGCAGTAAATAGGTTTTATTAACAATACTGCAATCTACGATAAGTTGCATGGGCTGCAATGCTTAGGATAATGAATAATGCAGGAAACAGAATGGTAAAAACGAGAGTCATGAACTCAAAGACACCCACCATCTTGCAATAACATAAAATGACATGAGATATGAAATATGTCCTTATACACTAATATGATGAACCTACCCTGTAGCCTAAAGAGAGCTAGGTGTGTTGAACCTAATCTGCCAGTACCATGTCCATGAGACGAGCCTACAGCCCTCGTTACCTTGGAATGAGGTCTCTAGATCAGACTCCACGAGGACACGAAGACTAGGTTAGGCATCAAGGTGACGTGTAGCATAGATAGCGTCAATGGCGTCTGGTAGGAATCCCTCTGACTATCTGTCTGTATGAGATGTATTTATACAGATCTGATTGAACCCCTGATGTAGGCCCGTTCCCAAACAGTAGATAAGAAGACATACTTGGGGTGGCAATCACATAAACAATTGCCTGGAAAACACAAGAGTGGGAAAGTACCTAATGTGAATACCTACATCTTCTTTATATTTTGACGCTGATGTTGACGCCTTTGCAAGGTGCCACTTATAAAGTAAAACAAAACATCTTCTTAACTAGAAGCACAGCAGCCATCTTGGGAAGATATCATTAAATAAAAGTGCTAAAATAGAGCAAGCTAAGTAGGTTAAAAGTCACTAGGTGACGGGCACAAGTCTACAAGCCAGAAAGCTAAACTAACTCCTGCTTCCCATTAAAATAAGATAGGATTCACTACACCCTGAATGATGCCACGTAATGATGCCAGAGAAAGTGAATGAATCCGAGCTAAGATGCTGTGGACTAAAAACAAGATAAGATCATATTATCTGATTAAAAACTTTTTAAAAATAATAGCTAAAACATACAAGGAGACATAGGCCCTCATTACAACCCTGGCGGTCGGTGGTATATTGCTGCGGTAATACCGCCAACAGGCCGGCAGTAATAAATATGAAATTATGACCACGGCGGAAAACTGCTCAGATAGATAGCCACTTTAACACACCGACCGCCAAGGTGGATACAACATGCACCACGGCGGTAACCGCCAACAGCCATGCGGAAGACAATGTTCCGCACACTGTATTATGAAAGGCCAATCCGCCACCTTTTCCGGGGCGGAACCAACGATAGCAAAAGCCTGGCGGAAACACTGCACAGAAGGGAAATGACTCACCTCTGGAGACTCAAGGAAGAACCACGTTGCCATGGAGCCCGAGTTGCATGTGTTCCCCATGCTCTTCTACGTACTGCTCCACTACGAATACCAACACCGGCGAAGATGACCACGGTGAGTACAACTGCCTGGCACACAGGGGAAGGAGGGAGGAAAAAGAGAGTGACACACGCAACAAACAACACCCCCGCCCCAACACCATACATACAACCAGATGCAGTAACATTACACATTCACCCCGTACCCCTCAGGAATAATGCAAGGACAAAATGAATTGAATAAAGTGAGTGTAATAAGATAAAATATTATAAATACGTGCATCCAAAACAACAAGTATATACATATTTACAAATGTAGGGTCACTGCCCAGTCCTCAATGTCCATGGGCCACAGGGCCCCATCACATACTCCAAGGCCCCACCTCACTCCTGCAACAACACGGAGAGAACACTGCAGGGGTATCAGGCCGAAAATAGGCACCTCAGGGGGTTGGGGAACGGGGGCACCTCAGCCGGAAGATGGTACAACGCCACTGGTCCTGATAGGGGTAACATGCTCATTACTCTGTCCTGGGGAGTGCAAGGTCACAGTCTCTCAAGTGGGTGACCATCCCACTGACTCTGGAGGGGGCAACATGCCCTGTGCTTGGTCCTGGGGAGTGCATGGCCACAGTCTCTCAAGTGGATGTCTTCTCCACTGGTTCTGGAGGGGGCATTGTACCCAGTGAGCTTCATCCTGGGGAGGATGGGGTGAGTGGATGGCATCTTCCACTGGTTCTGGAGGGGGCATTGTGCCCAGTGAGCTTCATCCTGGGAAGGATGGGTTGAGTGGATTGCTTCTTCCACTGGTTCTGGAGGGGGCATTGTGCCCAGTGATGCTGATCTTGGGGAGTGCAAGCTCACAGTCTCTCAGCTGGGTGTCATACTCACAGGATTTGCATGCGCCAGGCCGCACAATAGCCAATGGAGGCAGGACTACACACTGTCGGCCGGATGGGACAGCTGTTCTGTGGTGGCAATGGTGGTGCTGTTGCTGGCAGTGATGGGGGGAGGTTCCAGCCCTTCCCCTGCAGCCTCGGATGGCTGCCCACTGGGGCTGCTGCTGCTGGTGGCGGTGCTGGTGGCAGTGCTGACAGTGGTGGGGTGAGGCTCCAGCCCTTCCCCAGCATCCTCATACGGCTGCCCACTGGGGCTGCTGCTGCTGGTGGCGGTGCTGGTGGCAGTGCGGGCAGTGGTGGGGGGAGGCTTCAGCCCTTCCCCTGCAGCCTTCAGACGGCTGCCCCCTGGGGCTACTGCTGCTGGTGGCGGTGCTGGCAGTGGTGGGGGGTTGCTCCTGCCCTTCCCCTGCAGCCTCGGACGGCTGTCCACTGGGGCTGCTGCTGCTGGTGGCGGTGCTGGCAGTGGTGGGGGGAGGCTCCAGCCCATCCCCTGCAGCCTCGGACGGCTGCACCACCATGGTTGGTGGTGGGGGCTCCGCATGAGTCCCTGCACCAGGGCCTTTGTCTCTCCTGCCTGCTTTTGCAGGCCTCTAGCCCTTCCTTCCTGCAGCTGGGGCTGCCTCCTTGCCCTTCTTTCCTGCAGCTGGGGCTGCCTCCTTGCCCTTCTTTCCTGCAGCTGGGGCTGCCTCCTTGCCATTCCTTCCTGCAGCTGGGGCTGCCTCCTTGCACTTCTTTCCTGCAGCTGGGGCTGCCTCCTTGCCCTTCCCTGACGCACTTGGGGCTGACACATTGCCCTTCCTTGACGCACTTGGGGCTGGCACCCTGTCCGTCTGGCTGGCTGGTGGCTGGGATCCTTTCACACCTGGAGTGGTTGGGGACACTACTGTGCCCGTGGACTGGGTGGCTGAGGTGCTTGCCTGGGTTTTGACCGCCCTGGCCTGACGTGAGGGACGGGGGTAGAGGGCTAGGGAAGAGGTCAGTGGTGGCAAGGAAAAGCTTCTTAGGGACATTGGGGCGGGAAGAGGGATATGGTTTGGGAGTGGAGGTAGAGGGAGTGGTTGTAGGAGGTGTTTGTCTGCTGTGTTTGGGTGCAGGTGCAAGGGCTGGATGCTGTTGTGAGGTGGATGGCTGTTGGGTGTCTGAGTGCTTGCATTTGTGTACTTTGGGAGGAGGGGGCACAGACACAGTGGGAGAAGACACGTGCATGGAGGTGGGGGTGGTGACTGTCAGTGAGGGGTGTGTACTGATTGGTGTGCTGGTGATGGAGGTAGTGGATGAGGATGTAGTGGATGCAGGTGTAAGTGGAGACACAACGGGGAGGGAGGTAGAGGACGAGGAGGAGGGGGCCACAGTGATGCAGTGGATGTTGGTATGTCTGCTTCTGGATGGTATTTGTGTGAGTGCCTGTGGGATGAAGTGTGGTTGTAGTGATGTGATGTAGAATCTGTTGGTGTCACCTGGAATCTCATGACATCGTCTTTCGTGATGTCAGGACATTCCGTGGTGTCAACTGGCAGGAGCGGCGCTCTATGCTTTCTTTCTGTGCCCCTTTCATCTTCTACAGATATTTAACTGAAATGCCGTTAAACTTATATTAAAAAAAACCTTTATTTAACTTAAGGACCCGACGTGTGCTTGCTTCAAAGTGGCGACGAGGGAAAGGAATTTCGGAGGAGATGCCGTTTTTCGTTTTTCCAGTGTATGAAACAGCCGCTTTGGACTGGTACCTGTAACTGCTGTGAGTGTTTTTGTTTGTTTGGGGGCACAGAGTTTCTATTTCTGGCAGCAATTATTAATTTTTCATGTACATTTTAGGTGCCTGTTCAGCACCTAGCACGCGTGCAGTAACTTCTCTGCAGCGCGTGTCAAGCTGTTTCCGCTTGGGAAAAAAGAACATTAGCGTCACGGTGTATAATTGCTGATACGCGCGCATGGAGCACGTGTGTCATCCTTGACTGAGTTTCCATTTGAGTGCTCCAGGATCACCAATTACTACGGAGTCTTTGGTTTTCGTCGGAAGATTTTGTACAAACAGTCAAACTTAACTAATAAAGGGAAAAAAAAGAAACGGAAAAGACTTACTAGACCAGCAGGACTCCTGTTGTGTCTTCTGTTTTCTTTAATTGAATGTTCTTCCGGTTTGTGTCAACAAGACAGAAGAAGGACTTAGAGTTTCTGCAGTTCGGCCATTTTAACTTGGGAGGAAGAAGAAGAGAAAATACATTAAATATATATATATATATATTTTGTTTTAGTTTGGTTTTTTTTAAAGGAAAAAAAGGAGATGAAGAAAGAAAGTTTTTTTTTTGGTCTTGTTTTTTGGGAGAAAGCAGTATTTCTGAACGGTATTGGATTTTGTGGATAATTTGGATTTTTTTCTGGTTCTAATCCTTCAAAAGTTCTACAATGCAGAATGTTGTACCACCTGCCCCTTTTTTGCAAGATCCTGGGGATCCTCCTTTGGAGTGGAAATTATGGCTGCATTCTTTTAAAGCTTATTTAGGGGCTATTGATGAACACAAATTCAGACCTGAAAGAAAAAAAGGTTTGATGTATTATTATTTAGGACTTGAGGGACAAAATGTTTTTGATCATTTACCAGTCTATGAAATGGGGTAAGAGGAAGAATTTGACGAATTTGACATGGCGGTTGCACAATTAGACAAACATTTAGTCAAAACTAAGAATTTTGTAGTGCATAGGTACAAATTCTTTACTAGATCACAAAACCCTAATGAAAGCATTGACACGCAAAGACTTACTGGACCAGCAGGACTCCTGTTGTGTCTTCTATTTTCTTTAATTGAATGTTCTTCCAGTTTGTGTCAACAAGACATAAGAAGGACTTAGAGTTTCTGCAGTTCGGCCATTTTACCTTGGGAGGAAGAAGAAGAGAAAATACATTATATATATATATATATATATATATTTTTTTTTTTTTTTATTTTTTTTAAAGGAAAAAAAGGAGATGAAGAAAGAAAGTTTTTTTTTTTGGTCTTGTTTTTTGGGAGAAAGCAGTATTTCTGAACGGTTTTAGATTTTGTGGATAATTTGGATTTTTTTCTGGTTCTAATCCTTCAACAGTTCTACAATGCAGAATGTTGTACCACCTGCCCCTTTTTTGCAAGACCCTGGGGATCCTCCTTTGGAGTGGAAATTATGGCTGCATTCTTTTAAAGCTTATTTAGGGGCTATTGATGGACACAAATTCAGACCTGAAAGGAAAAAAGGTTTGACGTATTATTATTTAGGAGTTGAGGGACAAAATGTTTTTGATCATTTACCAGCCTATGAAATGGGGTAAGAGGAAGAATTTGATGAATTTGACATGGCGGTTGCACAATTGGACAAACATTTTGTCAAAACTAAGAATATTGTAGTGCATAGGTACAAATTCTTTACTAGATCACAAAACCCTAATGAAAGCATTGACACGTTTATCACAGCACTGAAAGTGTTGGCTGCAAAGTGTGAATTTGAGAATTTCACTTCTCAATTAATTAGGGATCAATTAGTAGCAAGATGCTATTCCAAGAGAATTCAGGAAAAATTACTTACATGTAAAGATCCTTCTCTAGACAAAGCTATTGATATAGCGAAAAGCATTTAGTGTTCCCTAGAGGATGCTAATCAGCTGGAGTTTTCTTTGGCCAATACAACAATTTCAGGTGCAGTGACAAGTGTACAGAGTAGTGATAATAAGAAGTATTCATGTGTGGAAAAAAACAAGATAGTTATTTGATATCTAGAAACACTTCAACATTCAAACATGGTCAGAAAATCATTTGTTATAGATGTAGTGCTTCACCTCATGTATCTTCTTTTAAGAATTGTCCTGCAATTGGTCAACAGTGTAGGAATTGCAACAAAATAGGTCATTTTTCACGAGTTTGTAGAGGTGCACGGAAGAACAATGTTCGATGTGTGCTCGGGGATGATACGGAAAAAATGCACAGCATGATGAGAATGAGTTTGTATTGGTAGTCAAAGATGCTATGTCATCAGATAACAGATTGGTTTTAGATCCTGATATTGAAGTGTCAATAGAAGGGGTTGCAGTTAAACTGCTATTAGACACAGGAGCTGGTATTACTATTGTGTCACAGGAAACATTTGAAGAGGTTTGGCAAGCAAAACCACTTTTCAGTCCTGATGTTTCTACAGTTGATTTTGAAGGAAGCAAAATTGATTTAATTGGTTATTTTTGGGCCTCATTGTCTATCAATAATGAGACTATTCAAGGAAATGTTTATGTAGCAAAAAAGGGGATTAATGTTTTAGGTTTGATCCATCAAGCTGAATTCAATTTAGTTATCAAACCAGGACAATAGAAACCTGTGTCCATTGAAACAAATAGCTCAAGTTGTGTGAAGTCTGTTGCAGATGCTACAAGTACTTGGCAACAGAGATTTAAAAAACTATTTCAAAGCAAATTGGGAAAGATAACTAATGTCACACATGCAATAAAACTGAAACAAGATGCAGTGCCATTTAAACATAAATTAAGGAATGTACCTTTCAGTATAAGAAGAGATTTGTCCAATTTCTTAAAAGACATGTGTGAGCAAGGTATAATTGAGAAAGTAGAGGCAACCGTATGGTTGTCTCCTATTATTTTGGCTAAGAAAAGTTCAGGAGACTTAAGAATGTGTGTAGACTTAAGAAGCTTGAATAAGGAAATTTGGGTGGACAATTTTCCTTTACCGAGAATTGATGATTTAATCACAAAAGTCGGTTCATCTAGTTGGTTTACTAAACTGGATTTGAGATCGGCATATCATCAAGTGGAATTGGATATCGATTCCAGACACCTGACAGCATTTGTAACGCATGATGGGACATTTCAGTTTTGTAGGTTGACCTTTGGTTTAGCCTCAGCTGTGACAGTCTTTCAGAGACTAATGTCTGACATGTTCAGCAATAATCCTAATGTAGTAGTATTTCAGGACAATATCTTGGGTTTTTTCTGACACTGAATCGGCACATGATAAAATCTTGGAGGATGTTTTAGGCACATTGGAAGATAGAGGAGTCTCATTAAGAGAAAATAAGTGTATATTCAAATCTAGAGAAATTGAGTATTTGGGACACATTTTATCAGAACAAGGCATTAAACCAAAACCAGGCCTGGTAAAAAGCATTTTAGAAGCACCTGCTCCAAAAAACAAAGAACAAATATTGTCATTTCTGGGGTTATGTGAGTTTTATGCAATTTTAAAAAAAGATTTTGCTAAAACTGTTGAGTGTTTCAGAGCTGTACTTAAGAAAAACACTTTTTATTTGGTCAGAAGAATGCAACAGAGCACTTGAAAAGGTCAAACAAGATATCATAAAGGCACCGGTCTTGCAACCTTTTTCAGACAGTAAAAAAACGGTGGTTACTATGGATGCATGTGAATACGGTTTGGGTGCGGTTCTAACACAAATTTCAAGTAGTGGTTGGGAGAGTACTATTGGGTTTGCCTCAAGAACTCTACGTTTAGTGGAGCGTAAATATTCGTTGACGCGTGATGTCAGGACATTCCGTGGTGTCGACTGGCAGGAGCGGCGCTCTACGCTCTCTCTCTATGCCCCTTTCATCTTTAACAGATATTTAGTTGAAATGCTGTTAAACTTAGATTCAAATAAAACCATTATTTAACTTAAGGACCCAACGTGTTATTGCTTCAGTGGTGCTTGTGTTTGCCATATCCACTCTTGTGTGTTGTCCTGTGTGCATGCTCCTCTGCCTGTGTGCTTGGGATAGGTTGGGATTGAGGGGAATGGGTTTGGGTAGAGGAAGTTGGAGGGGGGGTGGAAACAGGGACAATGGCTGCCTTCAGAGAGGAGGCCAGAGCCTGGATTGATCTTTGTGGGGCCGACAAGCCAGCATGAATGCCCTCCAGGAATGCATTTGTCTGTTACATTTGGGCCGCCAGCCCCTGGATGGCATTCACAATGGTTGACTGCCCAACAGAGATGGATCGCAGGAGGTCAATAGCCTTCTCACTCAGGGCAGCAGGGCTAACTGGAGCAGGGCCTGAGGTGCCTGGGGCGAAGGAGATGCACACCCTCCTGGGTGAGCGGGCACGGGAAACTCGCTGAGGGGCTGCTGGGAGGGCAGTGCTGGTACAGGGGGTGGTGGCTGTAGCTGGGGTGGTCACAGAGGTGTCCGCCACCACCAGGGAGCTTCCATCGGAGGAGGTATCCGTGTCCAACCTGTCCCCTCCTATCTCCGCCGTGGTGCTCCCCTCACCCTCTGTCCCACTGGTGCCCTCACCGTCGGTGGATTCGGCCTCCTGGGTCCTGTGGGGCGCAGCTCCCTCCGTCGCCGGTGCCTCCTCTCCTCTGTCAGATGATGCTAATGCACATAAGGATAAGGTGACAAAACAAAACGGGGGAGAAGAGACAAAGGATACACTTGGTCAATGGCGGCACCAACACCACAGTTGGCGTACACATTACACTCACACACAGGGAACAGCCCTATGCACTAGTCAATGCACTACCAGTCACAATTCTAGTCACCAGCCCATGGATAGGGACACCTTACACCAATTGCAGCATACCTGAGACCCACACACCCCTGCCCAGTACTGGATGCCTCCTAGCTTGGTTGGAGTACTTTCACATCAGAACCCTGCACAACATGGGACCTACCCTGCAATGCCAGGCCTGGCCTAGGGGCACCCATAAGGCCCACCCCCCCCACCCGGCTACCACCCCACCAATCGCATGTTGTATATTAGGGTACTGTAGTCACCCCCTTGTTGCTGCTGTGATGCCCCCAATCGCCCATCCAGCTCCGGATAGGCCACCGCCAGTATGCAGGCCATCAGGGGGGTCAGGGTTCGACGGGCACCCCTTCCTCGTTAGGAGGCCACCCCCAGCTTGGCCTCTGCCGTCTCCCGTGCCCAGCATCTCAGGTCCTCCACCTTTTCCGACAGTGGGTGCTCCGCCTGCCGTAGACCCCCAGGGTTCCCACATCCTTGGCGATGGCATGCCATATTCCCTTCTTTTGATGGGTGCTAACCTGCAGAGGAAATACACACAGGAAAGGTATAAGTCACACCGTCCTGCCAAATACACTCATGGCCCACCATACCACTTCCCATCCCCTTACGCACACACATGGCCTAGGATACATGCAGCACACTTCCAAGGGCACATTCACCCACCCCCACTACATGAAGCCTGCACACGCAACACTCCTTGCATTCACGCCCCATGCATTTTACACACAGTGTACTCACCTGTTGGTCTGGAGGCCATATAGCAGTCGGTACTGGGGTAGGACCTCATCCACTAGTCTCTCCAACTCCGCTGAGGTGAAGACAGGTGCCCTTTCCCCAGTGACACGAGCCATGGTCGGTTCCAGACACAGGTCACAGCAGCTCATGCAGTGTAGGTCCTCTCCTGTTGAAGGTCATGTAGGCAAGGGAGTGAACGAATAGAAAATGGCAGTCACGTCTGTGGCGGTGCGTACCGTCACCGCCAGCGTACATCACCATTGGCCACTGTAACCCATAGGAGTTGCACAGCGGTTCTCGACCGCCTCCCTCAACGGTACACAATGTCAGTGGATTACCTCATTTCCACCTGTCCCGCTGACAGGACAGGCAGACGCCATTTCACGGGGGCAGGCCATGGATCCTAACTGCGTCACAGTACACAAATACACATTATGGACATATCCCACCACATTAATGTAACAATCACTAAATGCATTGCTCTGTAGTGGTTATAATGTACAGATAATTATCAACTACTCACTCCTTTGCCCCATAGATTGCAACCGCTGAGGATGAAGACATTCCCCCATGTACAGACCCCTGTGGACTTGGCAACAATGGAGGACAGGCACATTATTCTCACCTATAGACTTGACAGGGCCACAATCACTGAGCTGTGTGACCAATTGGAGCCTGACCTAATCTCTGCTATCTGTCACCCCACCGGGATCCCCCTTCTTGTGCAAGTGCTATCAGTGCTCCATTTCCTAGCAACTGGCTCCTTCCAATTGACAGTGGGCTTGGCAGCAGGAATGTCACAGCCAATGTTCTCAATAGTGCTGACCAGAGTGCTGTCTGCCCTGGTAAAACACATGTGCAGCTACATCGTTTTCCCCCAGGTGGAGGATTTGGCCACAGTGAAAGCTGATTTCTATGCTATGGGACATATCCCAGCATAATTGGGGCTATTGATGGAACACATATTGCATTTGTCCCCCTTCCCTGGCGAAATGAACAGGTGTTCAGAAATCGAAAGAGCTTTCACTCCGTGAATGTGCAGATGGTGTGTTTGGCAGACCAGTACATCTCCCATGTCAATGCAAAGTATCCTGGGTCTGTGCATGATGCCTTTATCCTGAGGAATAGCAGTATCCCAAATGTGATGGCTCAACTCCAGAGGCACAGGGTGTGGCTAATAGGTGAGCCCTGGTTCCCACCCAGTGGATGTTAGTGTATGGGTATGGTGTGGGCCCTAAGGGTTAGTGTGTGGCTAACAGTTGTCCCTCGATATTTGCAGGTGACTCTGGTTACCCCAACCTCTCATGGCTACTGATCCCGGTGAGGAATCCCAGGACAAGGGCAGAGGAACATTACAATGAGGCACATGGGCGAACAAGAAGAATTATAGAGAGGACCTTTGGCCTCCTAAAGGCCAGGTTTTTTTGCCTCCATCTAACTGGTGGATCCCTGTGCTACTCACCCAAGAATGTCTGCCAGATCATTGTGGCATGCCGCATGTTGCACAACCTTGCCTTGCGTCGGCAGGTGCCTTTTCTGCAGGAGGAGGAGGCTGGAGATGGCCGTGTGGCAGCAGTGGACCCTGTGGACAGTGAAGATGAGGAGGCAGCGGATGAGGATGGGGACAGCAGAAGTGCAATTATTCGTCAATACTTCCAATGAGACACAGGTAAGACAGTGTTGATACACAGATAATTGACCGTTTGATGTGTGACATTGTCACTGACAGGCTGTGTATTTCTACTTCTATGGCCACTCACTGTACCCTTTGGCATCTCTTTTTGCAGATATTGGTGCCCCACTATTGCTCCTGGTGTGTTCAGTGCAGCCAACTACAGGTCTTTCCAATGTAAACATTACTGTACAGTTGAAATACATTCTTTGAACCTTTGTTAAACTAATACATTTTGAAACATCTGACATACGCCATACTTGTGTTATATCAAAGTGTGTTTATTGCAGTGCTCTAAAGAAGAGGGGTAGTGCAGTGGGCTGGGGTGATGATGGAGGAAAGTCCAGGAAAAAGTCCAGTCTATTTGTATCACAGATGCAATGTCCAAGGGGGCATAGGAAGTGGAGCAATGGCAATTCAAGGTGGACAGGGTGACAGGGTGGGACACAAGGGTGACAATCAGGAGAGTCTTATTTCCTGGCGGGGGGTCTTGGGAATAGTCTCTGGCTTCTGCATCGATCGCAGGGAACGTTTGCGGGGTGGTTCTCCTTCTGCAGGGGAAGGGGTGCTGGTGGCCAGTTGGTCCTGTGGCGGGGCCTCCTGTCCACTAGCGGCAGCGGAGGTGGAGGGCTGTTCGGTGGTTTGGCTAGTGTCAGTGGCCCGGTGGTGTGAGATTGTGCCTGGGTAACCGACTGTCTGGAGGTCCCTGATGGGCCAGGTTGATCATCCAAATCCAGGCGAGCTGAGGTGCTGTCATCACTGTGGGCCTCTTCTGGGGGGGGGGGGGGCTGGATGTTGCTGGTACCTCTTCACCGGTGACATTGGCTGGGTTACCTGTGGGGATGTAAATGCAGTGTTATTGTTTCTGTGTGTGACATCATGTGCATGGGTGTGTTGCCCTCTATGGCAGTCGGATCCACGGAGCAGTAGTGCATGACAGTTTCTTGTGCAGGACCTCCTGCAGGGGCGATACCACAGTGCCAAAAAGAGCCAGATCATCCACCAAGGGTAGCTCAAAAGTGAACATGAATGAGCCCTCATCGGGAACATCAACAGTTCTGGTCCACAGCAGGCACTGGCGGAACAGCAAGGCACACTGTAGGCAAATGGTCGAAGAGGCACCACACGCAGCGAAAGACTGGCTGCACACACCATAGGACTGGTCTGAATGACAATGACCAGTCATGCTCCAGCTCTTCCAGCAATGGAGCATTAAACAACTGAACCATGCATTCATGGCACAGCTGGACTGGTGGCAGTGGCTCCATCACTCCGCTTAGGTAGGAAGGCACAACCACTGCAAATCAGAAACAACAGCAGTAGTACCCCGCCGATCAATGCCAAAATCACAGGAAAGCCGCCAAACACACTGGAAAAGAGTGGATGGATGGCTGAAGGAATGACTCCGAAGACAGTCTAGAAGATAGACACAAATCCAGACCCAACAACCTTAAAGAAATGGACAATCCCCATAGTGCTCAAAGCATTGAAAATTCTGCATACCAGCTCTCCAAAATGCTTGGGGAAGTTGGTATTTAATAGGGATTGTGTCTCTGCTGATGATCTTGCTCTCTGTAGAGCATACGTTTCTCAAGCCGATGTCAACGCATCCTGTTTTTGGAACAGTAGCGTCTTTAGTCTGCTCAGCTTGACATGATTTACAATAGCAGGCCACATTTCTGCTACTCTTATCTGTCGTGTGGGGGAGAAATAAAACATGTCCGTGACACATAACGACCTTAGAGAATGAAATTGTGTAGGCAATTCCTGGTCGCATACTGCAACAACTTTTGTCACTCAGCACCACATAACTTCCATTCGAAAGTACTTGAAATGCTGGTCAAATCAAAGGGATGGGAGTACCCTTCAGAAAACAGGCCAAGTTTGCGAGCCCTGCATTGCAAAGACCATGAAGGGATATCTGTTTGCAGATCATTGAATGACTAACAGTAGTCTCACATTCGCTTTCGCTAAGAGAGACCTGTTTCGCCGATCAAACATTTATATTCAAAGGGCAACTCCAACTCTTCTTTAACCAGTCGGGTGCCTTGGACGAGGTGACCTCGTCCAAGGCACGGGAACTGGGGGGAGCGCTAGCGCTCCCCCCCCTGTGCTCCCCACCCACCCCCCCAAGGCAGGGATGGAAGGGGAAGCCCTTCCCCTTCCTCCCCCGACCCCCCCACCCCCGTGACGTCAGCGCGCGAGCGCGTGCTGATTTGTCACAGGGCCTCCCCATCGCGCTGGAAGCTCAGCTTCCAGCACGATCGAAAGAGAAATGCTCAGCATTTCTCTTTCGATCACGTGGGGGAGGCCCGGAGAGGCTTCATAGAGAAGGAAATGTATTTCCTTCCCTTTGAAGTCTCTCCGAGCATTTCAAAAGCCGGATTGCTTGCAATCCGGCTTTTGAAACGCCCACTAGACACCAGGGATTTTTTTGTTGTTGTGGAAACTGGCATAAGGGAGCGACCCCTTGGGCAAGGGTCGCTCCCAATGGGGGGCATTTTTTGGAAGGCCTTTTCTGCCCCCATTATTAGGCTGATCTGCCCCCGGGGGGGGGCAGAAACCTGTAGGCACCAGGGATCTTTTTTTTTTTTTTTTTTTAGGTGGGGAGCGACCCCTTAGGCAAGGGTCGCTCCCATAGGGGGCAAATTATATTTAGGCCATTTCTGCCTATTTTGATGAGGCCAATCTGCCCCCAAGGGGGGCAGAAACCACTAGACACCAGGGAGTTTTTTTGTTTTTGTGAATTTCACGCAAGGGGAGCGACCCCTTAGGCAAGGGTCGCTCCCCTGGGGGGGGAGGAATTATTTTAGGCCATTTCTGCCCCCCTGGGGGGTAGATCAGCCTATTTTGATTACTAGGCACCAGGGATTTTTTTGTTTTACAGATGGGGAGCGACCCCTTGGACAAGGGTCGCTCCCCTGGAGGGGAAAATTGTATGTAGGCCATTTCTGCCCCCCTTGGGGGCAGATTGGCCGATTTTAGGTCAATCTGCCCCGAAGGGGGCAGAAACCACTAGGCACCGGGGATTTTTTTTTTGGGTGCCAATGTCACGCAGGGGTAGCAACCCCGTAGGCAAGGGTCGCTCCCGCAGGGGGGATTGGAGGGCCAAATTTATTTTAGGCCATATCTGCCCCCCCTGGGGCCGGCTGAGCTAGAGGCCAAAATCCACAGGTAGGCACTTTGCAAAAAACACCTCTGTTTTCTGTGAAAAAATGTGATGTGTCCACGTTGTGTTTTGGGCCATTTCCTTTCATGGGCGCTAGGCCTCCCCACACAAGTGAGGTACCATTTTTATCGAGAGACTTGGGGGAACTCTGGGCGGAAGGAAATTTATGGCTCCTCTCAGATTCCAGAACTTTCTGTCACTGAAATGAGAGGAAAAAGTGTTTTTTGGGCCAAATTTTGATGTTTGCAAAGGATTCTGGGTAACAGAACCTGGTCAGAGCCCCACAAGGCACCCCATATTGGATTCCCCTGGGTTTCTAGTTTTCATAAATGCGCTGGTTTGCTAGGTTTCCCCAGGTGCCGGCTGAGCTAGAGGCCAAAATCCACAGGTAGGCACTGTTTTCTATGAAAAAATGCGATGTGTCCACGTTGTGTTTTGGGCCATTTCCATTCGTAGGCGCTAGGCCTACCCACACAAGTGAGGTATCATTTTTATCGGGAGACTTGGGGGAACGCTGGGTGGAAGGACATTTGTGGCTCCTCTCTGATTCCAGAACTTTCTGTCACCAAAATGTGAGGAAAATGTGTTTTTTTAGCCAAATTTTGAGGTTTGCAAAGGATTCTGGGTAACAGAACCTGGTCAGAGCCCCACAAGTCACCCCATCTTGGATTCCCCTTGGTCTCTAGTTTTCAAAAATGCACAGGTTTGGTAGGTTTTCCTAGGTGCCGGCTGAGCTAGAGGCCAAAATCTACAGGTAGGCACTTTGCAAAAAACACCTCTGTTTTCTTTAAAAAAATGTGATGTGTCCACGTTGCATTTTGGGGCATTTCCTGTCGCGGGCGCTAGGCCTACCCACACAAGTGAGGTATCATTTTTATCGGGAGACTTGGTGGAACATAGATTAGCAAAATAAGTGTTATTGCCCCTTGTCTTTCTCTACATTTTTGCCTTCCAAATATAAGAGAGTGTGTAAAAAAGACATCTATTTGAGAAATGGCCTGTAATTCACATGCTAGTATGGTCACCCCAGAATTCTGAGATGTGCAAATAACCACTGCTCCTCAACACCTTATCTTGTGCCCATTTTGGAAATACAAAGGTTTTCTTGATAGCTATTTTTCACTCTTTATATTTCAGCAAATGAATTGCTGTATACCCGGTATAGAATGAAAACGCACTGCAGGGTGCAGCTCATTTATTGGCTCTGGGTACCTAGGGTTCTTGATGAACCTACGATATATATATATCCCCCCAACCAGAGGAGTCCAGCAGACGTAATAGTATATTGCTTTCGAAAATCTGACATTGCAGGAAAAAGTTACAGAGTAAAACGTAGAGAAAAATTTATGTTTTTTTCACCTCAATTTCAATATTTTTCTTTTTCAGTTGTTATTTTCTGTAGGAAACCCTTGTAGGATCTTCACAAATGACCCCTTGTTGAATTTAGAATTTTGTCTACTTTTCAGAAATGTTTAGGTGTCTGGGATCCAACATTGGTTTCATGCCCATTTCTGTCACTGGGTATTTCCCAGTAAAATGCCAAATTTGTGTTGAAAAATTGGGTTTTCTGATTCAAGTCTGCCTGTTCCTGAAAGCTGGGAAGCTGGTGATTTTATCACCGCAAACCCTTTGTTGATGCCATTTTCAGGGAAAAAAAAACACAAGCCTTCTTCTGCAGCCACTTTTTCCCATTTTTTTAAAAAAAACTAAATTTTCACTGTATTTTGGCTAATTTCTTGGCCTCCTTCAGGGGAACCCACAAAGTCTGGGTAGCTCTACAATCCCTAGGATGTTGGAAAAAAAGGATGCAAATTTGGCTTGGCTAGCTTATGTGGACAAAACGTTATGAGGGCCTAAGCACGAACTGCCCCAAATAGCCAAAAAAAGGCCTGGCACAGGAGGGGGAAAAGGCCTGGCAGCGAAGGGGTTAAAATAGCTATCGCCGCTCGTATTTTCCCACATCAAGATGTTTCAAGCATTTCGAAAAACGAAACGTAGAAATGGGCAGATTTATAATGCCATGTAGAAGCCATGCAGTCGATGGACTTTCTGCAACTGTTAAAGGCAACTTTTCTAAATTCTCTATGTGAAGCATGATGAAACTTGCTTCTTTTTGAGCCATTGTCTGTTGTTCCTCGGATAAATGAAAACAGCAAACAAGTCACTACCGTTAATATACTTCCACGGAACGCAGCCGTTTCAGAGTCTGTAATGTCCAACCTAACTGCATGATGGAAAGCAGCTGACTTTGTCCGTTGGATAAAATGGACATGTCTATCTGAATAATATCAATCGCAGTTGACACTATGGGGCATATTTATACTTTTTGGTGCAAAACTGCAAAATGTTTAGCACCGGCTTGCGCCATTCCTGAGCACAAGCTGGGCACCATATTTATGGAATGTGAAAGCCGGTGCAGAGGGTAGCTAGTGTAAAAAAAAATGACATTAGCTGGGTGGGGCTGGCGTTATGGGAGAAGGGGTTTTTGTACCAAAAAATTACGCTAGGCTGGTTAAAGTAAAAAAAGATTACTCTAACCAGCCTAGCATCATTTTCTGATGCAAAACCATCCATACCACATGACACCTGTCTTAGAAAAGGAGTCATGCCCACCACTCCAATGGCCAGCACAGAGGGCCAGTGTCTCCTGGGCATGGCCATTGGCCCCTGTGCCATGCAGGGGGCCCCAGGTTGGGCCCCTGATGGCACTCTAATTAAAAATAAAAAAATACTTACCTGTGATGGGGTCCCCCATCCTCCGTTGTCCCTCTGGTGTGGGTGGTGGTGTTCCTGGGGCTTGAGGAGGGCACCATTCCATGGTGTTTATCCATGGAAATGGGTCCACAGGTCCTCTAACGACTGGTCTGACCCAGGCATTAAATAATGGTGCAAAGCAAGCTTTGCACCGTTGTTTAGCCTCTCCTCCCACCCATGCATCATTTTAGATCGGAGAAATTAATATGGGGCTAGCACCATTTTTCAGATCGGAACGCCTACCTTGCATCTCATTGACGCAAGGTAAGTTCACACATTTAAAAAATGGTGCAAACTCCAATATTTAGACATTAGACGGGTCTAAAGTCAAAATATGAATATGGAGTTCGTTTTGCGCCAAATTTGCATTAAAAAATGACACAAATTTGGCGCAAATGGGTATAAATATGCCCCTATGTTTGTTGGGGAATAAATCCTGTTAAACAGAGTGTTCATGCCTTTGTCAACAACAGCTAAAGCCTTTTCTAAATGTTCCTTGTCTATCTGTCTTAAACGTGCAGCAGCTTCTGTCTGAGAAAGCTTCCAGATCTCAATGGATGTGGCATAGATGAATCTTTTAGACTGTGGCTTCCTTGGACCTAACAAGAAGTCCTGTAAGTCTATATCTTCAGGAAGAGTGTTAAGATGTTCCTTTACCTGCGGCTAACGTGTTAGTCTGTAACCACTGTTGGCACAGTTTACCCACACTGTATATTGTACATATACCCGTGTGTTGACCCGAGACAAAGCGAGGGTATGGCCGGCTAATTTTTAAACCACCTGAAGAGTTCACAAAGTGTGCCAAACACCCACTTGGGTTGATTGACCATACTAACCACCCACAGGGACTGGAAAGTGAAGAGTAATCGGTACAAGCCTGAACCGTTGCATCTAGTTCTTCGTTGGTGACATTCAGGAAGTATTGCCAGTTATTAAATTTTGCTGGTGTGGGGATACTGGGTGCACTCATTTCCTTCATTTTTGCTAACCCCAGTCAGGATGTCTGTTGAATGGTGCCATTCAAAAAGATAATTTGCACAGGAATCAGGCATGCTCTAAAGAAAGCTTCCCTACCCTGTATTTGCCAATCTTGTGTTCCCCATACACTCTTTACATCTATAGTGTTTTTCCAGTATTTATAACCTTCAACTGCAAGACAGAAAACACAGAAATCTGAATAAATTAACTTTGTGTTGGTTAGCAAAATGTTCCTAATTTTTGAAGGTGGTAATTTGAAATAATATGACGCTGCATTTTTGGTGTCATGCCCAGAAAAATAAGTAAATTTATCCGCATAATATTTTGTGCTCCCCACAGCTGGAGTTGAACAGTGTTCCCACTATGTGTAATTGAATACTGATCTGTGTCTAGTTGCTGTAACACCGCGCTCTGATGCGGCGTCTCTTTCTGTCCTCGCGGGTGGAACGCGCTACCGATATTCGGAGCACCGTTCCCCGCGTTTTTTGACTATGCTTTCTGGGAAGCAGATATTTCGCTCCCGGTCGCGCTACACTTACTTGTAGCCTTTTTTCTTCTTTTGTTGTTGGTGGTGGGTTTTTTGTTGGTCCTTTTGCCTGTCTCTATCCATGTTGTGTCCATCTTGTCTTCTTCGTGTTTTTGTCCCAGCATGCTCTGTTTTTCTTTTATACTACTTTCTTTTTCCTATACTGGTCTATGGGCTTTTCCCAATCCAAGATGGTGTTACTTCCTGTTCCTGTGATGTCACTTCCCTTTTCTCAGTATATAAGTCAGTCAGTCTTGTTCCTCCTTGCGTTGCAAACACTTCCTTCTGGTTGTGCTGTTCGCTCCTGTTCTTTGTTCCTGCTTTTTGCCTTGGGAGATTTTTGCCTGTTCTTTGTTCCTGCTTTTGCCTTGGGAGATTTTTGCCTGTTCTTTGTTCCTGCTTTTGCCTTGGGATATTTTTGCCTGTTTCTTTTTTCCTGCCTTGTACCCTGGATATTGCCTATTTTTGTTTCCTGTTGTCAAGTCCTGTTTTTTCTTGTTTTCCTTCAGGAGTTCCTGTTAGAGGTTTTTTCCCCAGTGTTCGGGTTTTTTCCCTCTGGGACTCCTTCTGGAGGGTATGGTCTGCTTTGGCATAGACTGTCAAGCGGCACAGTGGCTACTAGAAGGGGTCACCCTTATCTGGGAGTATCCAAGACCTGTAGAAGACTTGGTGTATTCGCCAATCCGAAATCCAGAGGTGAGAAGTCCAGCGCAGTACGTGACAGTTGCACAGTGCAGGTAGTAATGTCCCCAATTGTTATAGCAGAACATTTCCCCATAATTCTTTGTGTTAGTAGACACATCATCACTTTCCAGTACCATGTAGTTTTTCATTTCAGTTAACATAGAACCAACTGTCTGGACATCCAAATCATCAGATTCAACACAAAGTGAAATTACATCAGTCATAGATATTTTGAAGAGATATGGAATTTGAATTACCTCAGTAGGCCCGTATATACCAAATGGAACATTATCCCACACAATCCCATCAGGATTTGGTACTGCTGAAATGTTTACAAGGGACAAGTCTCTTCGGCCTTTATGTGAGGAAAGATATGGAGATAAGACTTCATCCACAGGCTCAAAGAGGAGCGTTCAGGAAGGTAATGACCATTTATAAGCAAGAAGAAAACACACACAAAACCAATCCATAGACAAAATGCAAGAAATGTCAAGAATAACCACAGATAGTTCCATGGGTAACTGAAATCCTTATTTTTAAGCCATATATACAGCTTACGTGTCTTTGAAACAGTTTAAATTGCAGGAGTGGATGAAGTTGAAAAAAAGTCATCAATATCAATGAAGTAACCAGAAGCAGTCTCTGCAAACACAGAGGCTGGTGCATTACTGGTGGATGGATCCACTTCTCATAGAAGCTCATAGTAGACGATGTTGTCAGTTTGTGTTGTGTTGGAATAGAAGACAGCCACATCTAGGACAGGTAATGTCATTGAGGTGGTAACAGGAATCAGCAGAAGCTCATTTTCTGTCATCCCCATGCGCGAGGAGGCATTTATAGCACCATTGGACATGCTTGTGTAGTTAGAAGTATTATTGTTTCTTCTTTGAAGCGGTATGTCCTGTTGGGTGGTGAGAGGGGACCTCTGTCTCTACTGTGCAGGATCGGCCACATGATGAAGTTTGATGTCGTCAATGGAAATAAATCTGTTAGCTTTGGAGCCTGGCAGCGGTGGTAAGATGACAGCTCTGGTACCTTGTATTCCCAGGACTGGGACCGGTGCTCTGTAAGACGGGCCGAATTCCTTCTTCACAGCAATCTTTTCACGAACCAGATCCCCAACTTCAGGAATCCAGCAAGTAGATGTTGTTGGTAAGTCCCTTATTTTGAAGGTGGCAGCACTGGTAGATGATTTATCATCACAAAATTGCTGAAGCTCCTTTAAGACAGTGAGACGTTCATTTTTGCCAAAAGGTGTATCTGCTGCCACCAAACCAGGGTCATCAAGATCTAGGACATACATAGGTATCCCAAAGAGAACCTCATAAGGAGTGCATCCCCCCAAGGACCGTCTTGGAAGATTATTCAGTGCTCTCTGGACCCCATATAGGTCATAAAGCCAATTAGGGCCTGAACCTAATACTCTAGCTAACTCTCGATACCTTCTCTCCACAACCAAATTTCCCTCGGGATGACAAGGTGAGGAGTAATGTAGTTCAACACCCATCGTCCCCATGGTGTCCCTGAATGCTTTTGAGGCAAAGGCAGGGCCCTGGTCCGAGTGGAATGCTGCTACCGCATATGTACAGATAAAGATCAGCAAGTCTTTTATAACAGTTCGAGCGTCAGCCTACCACTGTGGCCACACCCACAGGAATCTAGAACAAGGATCTACAGTGACTAGGATGTATTTGTATGTACCATCAGGTTGAAGGGGACCACAATGGTGCAGTACACACATTGTAGAGGCCTAAGGGATGTCTGCGAATGGCGTTTGATGTTTGAGCCCTTTATCTGCTGGCAAATGTCACAACAAAGGAAATATTGCTTGGTCTGATTGTAGAGACCTGGCCACCAGAAGGGTTTCTGTAAGAGTGTTACTGTGGCCGCAATACCAGCATGTGCCGAGGCGACACCCTCATGCACTGCTTTGATGA
The DNA here is from genome assembly GCF_031143425.1 of Pleurodeles waltl. Classification (NCBI taxonomy): domain Eukaryota; kingdom Metazoa; phylum Chordata; class Amphibia; order Caudata; family Salamandridae; genus Pleurodeles; species Pleurodeles waltl. Next base: position 954,863,302 of record NC_090440.1, on the reverse strand, counting down.
GATCAAATCTCTGGTCTTGGTTGGGGATCACTCGATCTTAAATCCCAGGAAGTTTTGCATAGGGAACATTTTGTGCACTGATGTGGTAAGAATATTTTTTAGGGTATGCATTTGGGAGAGGCTTACCTTCAGCCGAAGCTTTCATGGCAGCCAAAATTTTATTATCTAATCTCTTCTGAGAACGAGTCACTGCAGCCACAGAAGCTGTAGCTACTGCCGATTTGGCTGCTTCATCAGCCAAATTATTGCCAATAACGTGTACTCCTACACATTGGTGGCCCAATATATGCACTACATGGACACAAGGTAGCCTATCCTTAAGATCAGCCACCCTCCCATACAGTGTTCTGTGTTTTATGGTGTTCCCTTTGGAATCTCTCAACCCGTTCACCTTCCAATGATTAAGATAATCATTATATGATTGCACACAGTAGTATTAACCACAAACAATCAATGTAAGTAGTCCTGGCTCTGTGTGTTCTAGCGCTACTATAAGGGCTTTGAGTTCAGCCAGCTGGGCTGTGCAGTCCCCTACGGTCAGCTGGTTGTGCTGAACCATCAGTGTAAAGGACAGCATGGTATCTGTCAAGTGGCAAAACATCTAGAGGTGCGGAATACTCCTGTTCGGATTGGAGAAATTCTTGTATCTGAAGTTTTGGATCAAAGAAGTAATCTACATTGGTGGCAGTAGGGAGGTTGCCCACCGAATCCAGCGTGGATGTAAAGCTTTTGTGTTAGGAATGCTTGCTTTGGCGACAGCCTCTAATGCTGTCACCGGGGAAATGACAATAATGCATTTCCCTTGGGCAAGTGGTCTCTCCTTGATGACAGCCATGTGAACTGCAGTTAGAATTGTTTCTGTGGGTGCAAAACCTTGTTCTGCATTGGAGTATAAATGTGATTTATATGCAATGGTCACTGTGTCGCCTTTGTTAAAGGTGACATAAGTGAACCCGATGGCACCAGCAATTATTCTGATGACCAAATCTTTTTGTTGTCACATGTGTGTAAGTGTTTTGCTTCTAGCATGTCCTGTTGCAGGCCTGTAAGGAAGCATGTGTGTTCTACTGTCCAGTATCTGCTAGAAAAATCAGGGCGTATTAAGTCATAGAGTGGCTTGATACGTTGTGCATAGTCAGGAATGGAAGTTCTGTCAAAGTTAAAGAAACCAAGTAGAGACTGTAGTTTATTGATTTTATTTGGTGGCTGGAGTTGGGCAAATTTTTCTAGACAGTGCGGGCCAGGCTATTGCCCTCATTTGATAGTTAGTATCCCAGGAACAATACGCTGAGAAAGGCTTTTTTAGTTTTCCTAAAATTAAATTTTTAACCAAGTGCTGCGAATCCTAAAATGATCCGATCGACCCTGGCAAGATGAATGTTGAGGGCGTGATCTGTGAGATAGATGTCATCCACGTAGGACAATACATTGGGATCAATATCATGTAATATTGATGTTACATGGGCTGAGAATAGCCTTGGGGCAAATGGCAAAAATGTTTTTGTGAGCCAAATTTCAGAGATTATATATGCTCTCTTACTATGTCTGTCTCTTGTTTGTTTTTGTCTATCCCAACTCTTTTTAGAACCCTCCTGTGCTTGTTTAGTACCTTCCTTAGGGGTGGTACTTTGTATTTCAGGCTTTTTCGGCTTGGCTCCTAAACTATCCTGCCCTATACTGGTATAGGTATCGGAAATAATTTTCGGTAGCTGTTTCTCCTGGTCCAAATGTGGAATCTCTCTGGGCTGCTGGCGTATAGCCAGCGCTACTCCTTCCCCTTTAATGGTACTGAGTATGATTGAGGAGACTGCGTCGAAGTTACACATTAATTTCATCCCAAAACTTAGCGCTGGTGCAGCCCCGTGCTCATTCTGAATTTGTTTTAACACTTCTGGTAAATTGACAAGTGTTGGGGTACCATGTGTGTTAGTATAAATTGCAGCAAAGACTGTACCCAATGTGTCACAGTCATCCACTGAGGCATATTGTGAGAATTCTATGTTTTTCCTGTGGTCTCGTATGGGGAAACACAGCTTCCAGCAGATTTGTTTCCTGGACTATCCAGAACAGGTTTTTCTCTTGTTCAGTGGGTACTTTACCCATGATAGAATGTACTGTTTGTGGATTAATCCCAGTAGTAGCCAATTGGTAGCCAGCAGGTGCTGGTGGTGCTGGACGTGCTGGTGAAGTGTTCAGAGTTCACAATACGAACTGAATAAGCGGTCTATATAGTGTTACTAGCACAATGTGAGCCCCACCCCCTTTAGAACTTTTTTACTTTTCAAAGTTTCCAAATCAAAATCAAGTGAGTCAAAACTCAAGTGAGTGAAATTCAAATGAACGCAATCTTAAATATCACGCCAGTCTATTATAAAGTCCAATCATATCCAGGATTTATTTGATCACATCTTTAAATTAACAGCATCCTTCATGAACAAACACTTCGAGCCAACAAGTGTTTCGTCACGGGAGAGTCCTTTAGTCCCCAACGACTTCTTCAGGGCTCTACATTGTAAAGAAATGATTTATATTAGAAACCAAAATGCTCAAACTACATGATACTAAAATATGATGAATAAGGGTACCCTTTATGTAACCCAGAGAGAGCAGGCATCCAGTGGTGTGAGAGGAGAAGTGACTAACCGAATTAAAAGATCATTTTCCATTAAAGTAATTTCAAAAGAAAAATACAACTATAATAGTAATCCATCACGTTAGCAAATAGAGATGGTCAATGTGCTACCAATCACCAAATCACCTACACAAACACAAGCGGTTTAAAACTAAAATTGTCACCGCAAACTCCTTATTAATTCACCATAAGGAAAACTCTATGCTAGTGTCTAAATTTGAACCATTGCATAACAACAATAGTGGACAATAGCAAACAACTGTTGTTGTGTTATATAACTAATCCTACCTCATGTACTTACAGTTTCAAATGATTATAAGTTGCTTCAATATATAAATAATGTCCTTATTTTTACACATGTGCAGCGCACCTAAACAGCATACCTATTTAAACAAAGAAGAAAACCAGGTACCACTCTATATGTATCCAGACTCCCAATTTGAAAGCACAACAAAAAGTAAAGAGTGTCAACCTTACATTATGTTCCTTGGTTCTCAATGGCTCATTAATTGATGGCCGTACAATTCAAGGCTACAACACAAATAAAGAAATCAAGGCAGTAGTCTCCATTACTCAGTGCCCTGAATTATCAAAGCCCTGATAGTCCCAAACAATATCCTAAATAACCTCACCTCCTAAAATTCCAAACTTCCAAAATCAATTTTTATTGCAGTTTAAGAAGTAGTAGATGGATTAACCTGGATTAGTCAATGTGCCTAATAAGAATTGGCGGTCTGCTAATTGTTCCATTTTTTAGATGGGGAACATATGTCATTGGTAATGGCAAGCGCCAAATATTTTGTCTCATTTGATTGTACTACATTTGTTTGCGGATATAAGTGTTTTTTCCTTTTCTGGTTTGCTATGGGTTTCAGTATGAACTGTATATTCACTATATTCCTTTACGCATGAAATTATTCCCGTATCACCGTCCTTAAAAGCACTAAATTGCAGTTCGTTGTTGGTTTGGGCTACGCGCAGTGATTTCGCGCTCTGGAAATACTTTGCATCATTGTTGATGCGAGACGCGCTGTGACGTACTCGCAACGTAGTGTTTTTCCTGATTTGGGAAACACCGTATCAGGAGCACTTGTTTTCGAGCTCCGGAAACACATTTAAACCACCATTGAGGCGGGACGCGCTGGTGCGCACTCGCAACGTAGCGTTTCCGAAGAAAGGAAACGCCGTATATGGATCGTTTGGAATTTTAGGAGGTGAGGTTATTTAGGATATTTTTTGGAACTATCAGGGCTTTGATAATTCAGGGCACTGAGTAATGGAGACTACTGACTTGATTTCTTTATTTGTGTTGTAGCCTTGAATTGTACGGCCATCAATTAATGAGCCATTGAGAACCAAGGAACATAATGTAAGGTTGACACTCTTTACTTTTTGTTGTGCTTTCAAATTGGGAGTCTGGATACATATAGAGTGGTACCTGGTTTTCTTCTTTGTTTAAATAGGTATGCTGTTTAGGTGCGCTGCACATGTGTAAAAATAAGGACATTATTTATATATTGAAGCAACTTATAATCATTTGAAACTGTAAGTACATGAGGTAGGATTAGTTATATAACACAACGACAGTTGTTTGCTATTGTCCACTATTGTTGTTAGGCAATGGTTCAAATTTAGACACTAGCATAGAGTTTTCCTTATGGTGAATTAATATGGGGTTTGCGGTGACAATTTTAGTTTTAAACCGCTTGTGTTTGTGTAGGTGATTTGGTGATTGGTAGCACATTGACCATCTCTATTTGCTAACGTGATGGATTACTATTATAGTTGTATTTTTCTTTTGAAATTACTTTAATGGAAAATTATCTTTTAATTCGGTTAGTCACTTCTCCTCTCACACCACTGGGTGCCTGCTCTCTCTGGGTTACATAAAGGGTACCCTTATTCATCATATTTTAGTATCATGTAGTTTGAGCATTTTGGTTTCTAATATAAATCATTTCTTTACAATGTAGAGCCCTGAAGAAGTCGTTGGGGACTAAAGGACTCTCCCGTGACGAAACACGTGTTGGCTCGAAGTGTTTGTTCATGAAGGATGCTGTTAATTTGAAGATGTGATCAAATAAATCCTGGATATGATTGGACTTTATAATAGACTGGCGTGATATTTAAGATTGCGTTCATTTGAATTTCACTCACTTGAGTTTTGACTCACTTGATTTTGATTTGGAAACTTTGAAAAGTAAAAAAGTTATAAAGGGGGGGCCTCACATTGTGCTAATCATTATTGGGTTCTTTTGAACCTTAAAGGGATGGGTGTTTTCCCTTGTTTGGCAACCCCTAATGCTATATTTGGCCAAATAGTCTCCTGAGCGCCATTAGTCCACTATTATCACACCCCATTTTCTTTGCATATATAGTGTTACTAGCTCAAGGTATAGATCACGCAGATCTGCTGCCTGCATGCTTTGTACACCAGGGTGTGGTGTATATGTGGCAAACATAGGCTACGTTGGTCCTTCATTACCTAAGGGACTTAGGGGGTTATTCCAACTTTTGAGGAAGTGGTAATCCGTCCCAAAAGTGACGGTAAAGTGACGGATATACCACCAGCCGTATTACGAGTCCATTATATCCTATGGAACTCGTAATACGGCTGGTGGTAAATCCGTCACATTTGGGACGGATTACCACCTCCTCCAAAGTTGGAATAACCCCCTTAATCTCATGGGTTGTATTACGTGTGTTAGGGCGCTATTAAACCGGTTCTGATGTTCTTGATAAGTAATCGGAATTTCAAGATACTGGTATGCTTGGTACTGTTGAGGTACGTTTGCAATTCTATATGTGTTGAGTGTGAATGATCTTTGGTCTTCCTCAGGAAAGGTGACCCAAGAGTAAAATGCTTCTGTTTGGTAAGCTTCTCTAGTTTCTACTATGAATGTGACATCCCCGCCCTCATCTGATAAACCATGCGCTATTAGGTGTAATGTTATTGCATGTCTAACATTCTCAGGAATGTCTATGGTGTTAGCCATATTGTGAAATGGGTAAAGAGGTGAAACACCAAGTGGGGAGAAAAAGGCCTTTCATTCGTTCAAGCTCGAACAACCTACAGCCTACTTAGATGCTCCCTGTTCAGCTGAGGAGGATCTTCCCCAAGACCACGGACGTCTCCGTATAATGGTACTTAGAGTACCTGTTGTGCGTGAGACAGTGTCAGGGTATCCGTAAATTAGTGCCCAAACACCATAGTTGGTTGTGCCATGTTGTAGTTTGACTCTTGCTCTGGGCAAGACTGCTGGTTTAAGGATGACAGTACTTATGTTTTTTAGGTGACTATGCCAGTCCTCTAACAAGTCGCAACTGTCCCTGCTCAAAAGCAGCACCTCACCAAAAACCCAAACAGAAAAAGGTCATTTGTGGCAGCCTATACGCATGGACTCAAGAGTGCGACATCTCTGGGAGCATCATGGTTAAACGGAGATTACCCCTTTCTCACATGAACAACATGTCTCAGTCAAACACACAGGCAATGAAAGAGATGCAGTAAAGTTTTCAATAGGTTTCATTAACAATACTGCAATCTACAATATGTTACATGGGCTGCAATGATTAGGATAATGAATAATGCAAGAAACAGAATGGTAAAAATGAGAGTCATGAACACAAAGACCCCCGACATCTTGCAATAACATAAAGTGACATGAGATTTGAAATATGTCCTAATACCCTAATATGATGAACCTACCCTCTAGCCTAAAGGGAGCTAGGTGTGTTGAACCTAATCTGCCAGTACCATGTCCATGAGAAGAGCTCCCAACCCTCATTACCTTGGAATGAGGTCTCTAGACACTGGGTCAGGCATCAAGGCAACGTGTAGCATAGATAACGTCAATGGCATCTGGTAGGAATCCCTCTGACTATCTGTCTGTGTGAGATGTATTTACACAAATCTGATTAGACCGCTGACGTAGGCCTGTTCCCAAACAATAGACAAGAAGACATGCTTGGGACAGCAATGACATAAACAATTCCCTGGAAACTACAAGAGTGGGAAAGTACCTAATGTGAATACCTGCATCTTATTTATCTTTTGACGCTGATGTTGATGCCTTTGCAAAGTGGTACTGATAACGTAAAACAAAACATCTTCCTAACTAGAAGCACAGCAGCTATCCTGGGAAGATATAATTAAATATATGTTTTAAAAAAGAGCACGCTAAGTAGGTTAAAAGTCACTAGGTGGCAGGGGCACAAGTCTGCAAGTTGGGAGACTAAGATAACTCCTGCTTCCCATTAAAATAATATAGGATTCACTGCACAAGGATGTCAGCAAATTATCGGCTGCTGAGAACTGATTTGTACACCAGTTAGTGGGCACCCGTATTAGCACTCCCCTGCTCCCGCTTAGACTAGATATGGGTCTTAGGCTTGTTATAAAGGATTTGGGGGTTAGGCCCATCTTTTACTGGCAAAGGCTTTGGGCCTCTCCAGAGTTAAATTCCTATTGTGATGTTCTTAAAGAGATGCTAAACCTCCCTGGCTCAAATAATATCCATTGCCTTAGATATATTAAAGAAACCCTATTTAAGGTAGGATGAGGGGATTTATGGTTGGCTCCGGAGTCAACTCCAATTATTGGGAAAGCATTGTTAAAAAATAGATATTGGCAGTATATAATGGGGCAAGCTTTTGTGCATTCCTCACGTGGTATTCTGTCCAAATCTTTTCTACAGTTTAAGGATGTGTTTTGTTTGGAACAATTTCTAGATGATATGGAAACACCCCTTGTCAGGAAACTGTATTTGCAGTTTAGATATAGCACGTTACCAATTACAGTTTTCACTGGTACCTGGACGAGTAAGAAGGAATATGCTAATCTCTCTTGTGTCTCGTGGAGGAGTGAACAAGGAAACGGAAGAGTATGTTTTCTTTGTTTGTCCAGCATATGCAAAGAGCAGGAAGTAGTAGATACTCCATGCATGCCATCTAGTAGAGGTAAAAGAAGATTAAATTGCATGTCGAGTCCTAAAAACTGATGCTAGGCATTGTCTGGCTCCCGCAGCATCGCACTATTTACTGGTGAAGTGGAGAATCCGGCAATGAGCATGTTCCGAACAGATCAGTTAGCAAGAATGTGCCTTATATCATTTTGAGCCAGTAAGGGACTTTTAGCAGTTGTACATTTTCCACTTGATTGTTGATCTTAGTACTCTTTTTAACTTTCTGAATGTTTATATTGGTTTGATGGATTATCGTATCCCCATTTTCACTTGTGTGTTTTTTGCAAATTAAATTCATGTTTTATATTTACAATTATGAGATTTTATTTATTTATTTTATTCTTATTGACCTTGTATGAATTGTTTTATTGTACTTGTATGGATAAAATTGCCGAACTAAAGAAAGAAGAAGAAGAAAGTAATTATATGTCAGTTTGTTGACCTCAATAACAGAAGAATTGGTTGATGGGGATCTTAATTTAACTGCTACATTTTCCCCAAAGAGTTCTTATCGATACTTTTCTTTTTTTTCTGCATTTGAATATTGAGTGCTTGGGTTGTCCTTGCAGCACTGTTTTGGTGATAGGAGCTCAATTGGAATCTGTTGATGGTCAGACTAGTCTACACATAATGGTTCGCTAACAATGTGTTCTCCTTTATGGATATTGTGGGGTTCGAGGTGGCTTCTACCCTCTGCCATGAGTTGGAAGGATATTGCATATTTCCAAGGAGTTTCATTACTAAATAAAGGACAACAGCCATTGGCAGAATTCCTTTATATGGTCATGCTTGAGACGTGGTGTTTTGCTTTTTCATAGTCATTGCAAACATGAAAAATAAAAACAGGCTATGTGCAGCGAAATTAAACACACCAAATAAGCAGTAATGTGTGCAAAATTATATTAGAATCAGTTTAATGTAAATTAGACAAAATGTTGTGGCTCAGATTATTTAGAAACATGTAGAGACTCTATCTTTCATTTAATAACTTACAACATGAAAAAATACACATAGGGGGTCATTCTGACCCTGGCGGTCCATGACCGCCATGGCGGAGGGCGGCGGAAGCACCGCCAACAGGCTGGCGGTGCTTCCTGGGCTATTCTGACCGCGCGGCCAGAAAAGGGGAACCGGCGGTTTCCCGCCGGTTTTCCCCTGGCCCAGGGAATCCGCCATGGCGGCGCTGTTTGCAGCACCGCCATGGGGATTCCGACCCCCTTCCCGCCAGCCTGTTTCTGGCGGTGTCCACTGCCAGAACCAGGATGGCGGGAACGGGTGCTGTGGGGCCCCTGGGGGCCCCTGCACTGCCCATGGCACTGGCATGGGCAGTGCAGGGGCCCCCTAACAGGGCCCCACAAAGATTTTCACTGTCTGCTTTGCAGACAGTGAAAATCGCGACGGGTGCCACTGCACCCGTCGCACCCCTGCAACTCCGCCGGCTCCATTCGGAGCCGGCTTCCTCATTGCAGGGGCTTTCCCGCTGGGCCGGCGGGCGGCCTTTTGGCGGTCGCCCGCCGGCCCAGCGGGAAAGTTGGAATGACCGCCGCGGTCTTTTGACCGCGGTGCGGTCATTCGGCGGTAACCGCATGGCGGGCGGCGACCGCCGCCCGCCGCGGTCAGAATGACCGCCATAGTGCTATAAATATCTCCTTTTTTTCGGATCAATTACTCTTTTTTTGAATTCACAACTTTGACCAAAGCGTATGACTCCCTAGAATACTGTTGTTTTCCTGGGCTGCGGTTTGAAAGCACTTCAGTGGCAAATGGCAAGGAAGTGTGGTACACAATGTAGGAAAACCTACATTTATAGCTAAGTCATCCCTCTGTGTCTCTTGTACATCCACTGGGCTTGGTAATTAACATATAAAAATGAGACATACCAGGTATTGGACATTGTGTAGGGAAATCTGCATTCCACAAGCAAGCCTGGATACGATTAAAGGCCTGATTTCTATAATTTTGCCTAGGAAAATACAACTTTAATTGAAAGGTATTTTCCAGTTGATATTAAAAAAATGAATAGTATAAACTGGACTTGGTGTTACCTCAGAGCAAAGTGGTTTAGAACCATATTGCCTAATGGTCTGTCCCAGAGAGTGGAATACATGTTCAAGATTGGCTGCTGACGACTGCCCTTCGGGAGGGCAATATGCTTGCCTCTGGAAGGCCGACAGTTGAATTAGTGTTAACACTTAGCGAGAATTAGTCTTTAGGGAGGGTGACAGGATGATGGCTTAGCAGTCATCATTTTGAAGTGAAGAGTTAAAATTGGGGTGTCAGGAACTAAAACCTGTCAAATGCTGAGCCACGAGCCACCATTGACTTTCTCCGTGTGTTCACAGCAGTAGGGAAAGTAAGCTCCAACACTGAGAGAGAATGATACCTCATCTAGTGACTGGGGTCGAGACATTGCTTTTGAAGGTGCAGAAAGGCAATGCACATGTTGGATCATTGACTTTGGGAAGGTTTGCACTAAAATAAGAAAGGAATTGCTGAAGAGTACCTGGACTTTGGCAGGAAAGTCGTGAGGAATGGACATAGGTAAAAATCCCATCACTAGCTAGTCCACTGAACAGAACTGGTACCTCACTACCCCTGCTCAGGACACTCCTCAGAGCTGAAAAGATACATCAAGAAGGAATAAGAAATGCCTGACTATTGGAAAAAAGAAGACTCAAGGACTTCTGACTCCTGTTGTCACTCAGGAACTCAGACTTCTCTCTGCACGTAAAGTGATTGGCCTCCTCTCACTGTTACAGGGGTACAACCAGCAGAAGGGCTGCCTAATCGGAGGAACATCTTTAGGATCAGAGGTTTTTAGCATTGACTCAGCTGTAATAAATGTGTAGGTCTTCGTCATTTGTGTGACCACCATAGGACTGGGACAAGTGCAGATGCTTCACTGGGGAGAGCACAGTCTCACAGGGCAGGATACCCTGTATTATCGTGCTCTGAGCTTTTAACTGTGAGGAAAAAGGTTTTTGTAGGTCCGAGCAGTGAAAATATTTTAAAGTTTGTCACACTGAAGGGTTACAAGGACTAAAAAGTAACTGGGACTGAAGGTAAAACCTGGAACAGTGGTACAGCGACATTGGTGGCTGAGGAATTCAACTTTGTCCCACTTGGATCTTTTGACACCAAAACTGGAAGTTGGACGACACATGTGACCCTCATCTGCTTCAGCATGTTGTCTTGCTCAGCTGTAGAGAGCGATGTGTGGTACCCCTTTGCTCTAACCCCACTCTGCCTGATGGAAATGAGTATGGAAAGATGAATGAAAACTAACTAACATTTGTGTTTGCAATGCCCACCACCAGTGCTTAGGCACTCCAAAAGCAGCAGATGTTCAGAGAAGGGGGAGGTTGGGTGGTAAATCAGTGAATGCAAATGAGATAAATCCCATGGTGGCAAAGAGGTAGATGTAGGAGGGATAGCCAGGGAGGTAGAAAGCCTCAAGGAGACTTCACAAGGAAATATTCCACATCCTGTGCTCCTTCTATCTCAAAGTGTCTGCAAATGGACACCTGTTTTGCTTATCTCTCTCAAGCAATATTTCTTCAAGCAGAGCCCATAGCTGAAGAGCCTGTGAGAGTGCGGCCGAGTGGTGTGTGTTTACTAGGTGCTCTGCCCTTTTGGAAAGAAAGACACCCAAGACACCCGGACTCTTGAGGATACTGAGAGATAGAATCTGGGCCTCTGCTAACCCTGAGAGACTGAGTTGTTAAAAAACACCTAACCACGTTTCACATTAATTTTCAATATTTTCTTTTCACCAAAGAGTGCCTTAAAAAGCCTGTTTCTGGGCTGATTTCTCATCACACTAACTTGTACGTTAAGAGCTTTACAGCTTCCTTGGGCTGCTTGAACACCTATTCCCATTGGAGTCCAACTATGCCTTACTAACATTCCCCATTACCGTCTCTACCTGATTGGATTCTGACTCTGTTCCACTGGAGACTGAATTTGCACTGCTGGAGACAAACTATGGACGAAGGGATTGCAACTTAGCCTCGCTGGATTCCATTTCTGTATTACAGCAGTTCCATCTCCCCTTTGCTATTCCCCTGCTACCCCAGCGATATGACTGTCATGGCATTCACAAATAGCATGGACATCTCTGAAAAGTGCATGAATATCGTATACCTCCTGTTTTCTGGACAACATATTGATTATTACCTTGCGATAGACCTGAAAAAAGTAGTTACTAGACCATTTGGTCAGATGTTAGGTGAAGGTTCAATTGCATAATGATCCACCAAAGGACATCTTTAAGTTCAGCGTTGCAAGGTTTAACCTACTCTTTTGGTTGCCACTAGGTAGTTAAAGTTAGGATCTAGTTTCTATAGAAAAAGTGTTTTTTTACTTCTATATTTTTGGCACCGGTTGACAAACCTTCCCAAAATGTTCCAAATAAATTTGATGCTCATGTCTGCTGCTGTCTGCAAAGGTTTGGGGTGGTCAGTCAAGCGGGGGCCGAGAAAAAAGGCGGGGTCCCAAAACATGTTTTCTCCATGTTAATTCCCATAGGGTTTTTGAACAGGAATAGTGCCTGAACCTCTGGACAGAATTACATCAAGTTTGGCAGAAAGGTTGCTCTTGGTCCAGAAAGCGCCCTTTTTGTAATTTGATGTGAATCCATTCAGTAGTTTTGAGATATTAAAGAAAAAAACAAATTTGTATATAGGGATGCAAAGGGTCTGCAAACCCTCCCGTTCTCATGCTGAGATTTGATTGGCTGCCAACACTTTATCAAGGAAGTGTTGGCAGCCATGTTAGGACTCAGCTTCAGTTGAGAACAGAAGATTTTTAAAAAAGGGGGCCCGGGCAGGGACACCTTGGCCCCTTAGCTCTGGTGTTGGGACCCCCCAGAGCAAACAATATGTTTTAATTAAATGTTTGGCAAGAGCCATGACCGATCTGCTGAAAAAAAAAAAAAAAAAAAAAGCACAGGCTCCCAAAATGCAATCCTGGGTGAGCCAGGTTCCGGGGGCACGTCAAACTTTGAATGCTGCCTGCCCTCTGCAGCCCTGGGACCACCATCTCCCTTGGGCTCGTGTCTAATTAAATGCAGGGAAGGCAACCGGGACCACCACCTTCCTAGGGCTTAATCAAATATAATGCAGGGCTGAACTACAATATTGAAGGGGGTCTGTTGCAGGCCCGGGGACCACAATTTTCCTGAGACTGTTTTACATTAGAGGGGGGCAATGAGGCCCCCCCCAAGGAGCCATGAATGGCTTTGACAGCTCCTGCCACGTCAGAGCGAACACTTCACTTTCTGCAAGTGAGAGCTGTCAAACAGCAGGCGTGCCAGAACACACACTGGTCCGGTAGTGGGGCTGGCCAGATGAGCCTCAGATGCCTGGCCTGCCCTTGGTAATCAGGACAGTGCGCCGGTCTTCATGGAAAGGAGAGGAGTGCAAGGTAAGGTAAGGACCGGTGCTCAACTTGCACGAGGTACAGGCAATGGAGGAAGTGATAAAGGAGCACTCCAGCCCAGCTCTTACTTTAGCCCTCCTTGCAGGAACACAAGAGTGCTTACCATGCACTATAATTGCACAATAAAGTAACACAATGGAGCACTCCCCAAGGAGCAGTAAAACAGTGCTCTCTCTGTGCTGGGCTCCTCGGGAGGCACTCAAAGGGCCCAAAGGGGGCAGGTAAGCTAGCACAGCTAAGTAGGTTGTGGTTGCTCCTGATGGTCCTTCTACTGCCTGGGTCCTCCAAGATCAGGGAGCAACTGGCAGCAGGGCAACAAGCAGAAAAGCAATCCAGGGAGTCTTTTATGTCACCCAGCACTTAACAGGCAACAGGGCAACAACAGAAGAGCAGTCCAGATGTGTCCTTTTGTACAGTGCAGCAGTCCTTCTGACAGAGGTTCAGTCCCAGTTCCAAAAGTTCTCTAAAACTCATGACGCCAGAGACCTTGTACTTATACTCCAAAATGTCTTTGTTCAGGGGGTGACTTCAAAGGAACCCTTTCAAATGTAAGACAAGCCCTTTAAACCCAGCCCTGGCTCTAGAAATCAGTAGGGAGTAAATCAGCCCACTGTATGAGGCAGGGACACAGCCTATACAAATGTAAGTGTGCCTCACCCCTCTCTCTCCCAGCCCAGGAAGATTCTCAGTATGCAGATGGATGCATATGCCTCTTCTGTCATACCTAGCCCTCCTCTGTTGTGGCTGCCTGGAAAGTGTGCTCCAAGTGTAGCTGTCACTCTGCCCTAGATGTGGATTGGATTCAGGCCACAAAACACTAGATCAGTGGTTCCAAACCTTTTGAGTCCTGAGGACACCAGCTGAATCACTACTGAAAGCCAGGGACCCCCAAGCAATTTGATTTAAATTTCAAACATTAAAACAGTAATTCACAAACAAATACACAAGCAAGTACACACCAAACAAATATTCAAATTACTAAAGATACAATTATTTTGTATCATAAAAACATGCAAAAATCCAAACACTTTAATGTGAAGGTTGACACTGCAGCTCGGCGACTAACTTTTTAACGTTTTTTTTTTTTTTTAGGAACGCTGAATCCTCAGGTCAGATTCTACATTTCTCAAGTGATTTCTGTTTTTATGTTTTAGGTACATAAGATCTGGGAAAGCTTTTTCACATAAATATGTTGTGGGAAAAGTAAGTAAAACCATGATGGCCTCTCATCTCTCGATAGCCTCTCTGTCACATGTAATTCATTTGTTTTGTAGCATCTCTCATAGCAGTGTAGGGTGTTGGAGCACTTTACAGGGGACTACAAGGTGTAGGATTCACATGTCATCTACACTGGTATGCATTTTCTAAGAGTGCTTGGTCTGGAGAAGCACAAACACAGATTCAGAGCATAACACCGTGGTTAGCTTTGACTTTAATAATAATAATATATTTCAACGCAAGCAAACCTTTTTTAGAAGCATGAGCAAAATGAAAGACTGGGAAAAAACATAACTTTATAATTTGTGCCATGCAGTTTGCATGCAGCTCTTTGATGGCAGTTCATAGCTCACTGCGCTAGATTATGATTCTAACACATGAATTGCACGTTAACAAAATAATCTTTGTGACAAAAGCAGTAACCCGCTGTGCTATGCACATAAAATACTGTTCTTTACATGATACACGTTCTTTGCAGGAGGCATATTAACCATCTGTGCCACCTTAGATGAGTCAATACTGCCTCTAGACAAAACTTCCATGTCTCTCCAGCATGAACATTAATTACCAGTTATCTCGACTTGCCCAAAAGCTGCTGATGTACAATGAATTTTGGAGTGCTTTTAAAACTGCTGCACAAAGGAAGTAATAAATATAAAAACATGCATATGTTTCTGTCAGAGACCCCAGCTAGAGAAGTGTCTTCGTGCAGGCCCAGGCCTGCGGGCCCCCTGGGAATGGTGTCACGAACCCTTTGGGGGGGGGGCAGCGGACCACAGGTTGAGACCTGCTGCACTAGGGATATAAACACAGATAAATGCCCAGTTTCTTAAAGTGGCATTTCTTAAATAGTAATGTAAAATCCAACTACACCAGTAAGCAGGATTTCTCCCTACCATTCCAAACATGCCAAACATGCCCACACTACTCCTTCCAGATCAGAACTTTCCACTTAAACATACAAAAAGGAATTCCCAATGTTAACATATGAGAGGAGCAGCCCTCACAGTAGTGAAAAACAAAATAGGCTGTTGTCACTACATGGACACACAAAACATTTCAGACATGCCCTACCTTTCACATACACACCACTCTGCTCATAGGGCTATCTAGGGCCTACCTTAGGGGTGCTAGGGTGTAGTAAAAAGGGAGTTTAGGGCTTTGGCGAATAGTTTGTATTGCCAAGTCATTATGGCAGTAAACTGTGCATGGCAGGCCTGAGACAAGTTTGAATTTGAAAGGCTACTTCTGTGGGTGGCACAGTCAGCGCTGCAGGCCCACTAGTAGCATTTAAGTTAGAGGCCCTGGGTATATTGTATACCATTTTACAAGGCACTTACTGGTAAATTAAGGCCCATATTTATACTTTTTTAGCACCACATTTGCGTTGTTTTTTTTACGCAAAATCAGTGCAAACTTACAAAACACAATTGTATTTCTTAAGTTTGCGTCGATTTTGCGTCAAAAAATGACACAAATGCGGTGCTAAAAAAGTATAAATATGGGCCTAAATATCAAACAGGTGTAAGCCAATCATACCATGTTTTAGGGGAGAGAGCACATTCAGTTTAGCACTGATTAGCAGTGGTAAAGTGCTCAGAGTCCTAAAGCCAACAAAAAGAGGATCAGAAAAACAGTAGAAAGGAAAAAGGTTTGGGGATAACCCTACAGAAAGGGCCTTTTCCAACAAAGTCCTTTCTTGAGCCCATGTATTCAAGTATCATTTCCTCTTATCCCACACTCCATATTAACCAAAAGACATTAACATTCGAATACACTTGATATATCGTTATTGATATTTTCTAATACAATACATTGCTACATGATGCATTTCATTCCTGTTAGTTGGGAATTTCTTCAGGCCTTTGATAAATATTATGCAGAACATAATTAGAATACGATATTACTAAAACGATTACATGGCTTAAAAAAAACAGGTCTCTCATTCAATTCAGGAATGGTAAAATACAACCTCATTGTCTGCACTGTGAAACAAACATGAAACACCATATTCTTAAATAATTCCTTTTTTTGCAAAGTTCACAAATGTAACACAGATACACCACAAAGTACCTGAAAAGTTTATTCCAAATGGAGGGACACAATCTCAATTTTAATCAGCATAAGACACTGTATAGAGACTTCTGGGTACTCTCTATAGTTTTTGGCATAAAAGTGTTTATAATTAAATAGTCAATAAATAGTTTTTCCAGAAAATAATTATATACATACTGATGTCACAGTGAGCAGGAAAATAGTAGTGAAACAGTAGGAGTAACCTAAAGAAAGCCGTCGGAACCCACTTGTATCTAGTGATCTAGTCAGGTTAACGTTAATGTACATAATTTAGACCTTATTGTGGGTGCTAAAGAAAGAGAATCATGGATCTGTTCAAGGTCTTAGTATCCTATAGAGTTAGTGTTTACTTCTGCCTCATAAAACCAGAAACTAAAACCAAATGTAATAACGTAATTCGAACATTTAAGAACATGGGGCCAGATGTAGGTAGGTTTAAAAATGAGTCCGTGCAACTCGCAAATTGCAAGTCGCAATTTGCTATGCAGAAAGGTGTCTCAGACACCTTCTGCATCTCACAATGGGGTCGCAAAGACCCACCTCATTAATATTAATGAGGTGGGTCACAGTTTGCGACCCCATTGCGAGTATGGGCACTCACGGGGATGGTGGCCTGCTGGAGACAGCAGACCACCATGTCCGTGACTGCTTTTTGATAAAGCAGTTTTTTTTTTCCATGTGCAGCCCGTTTTCTGTAAAGGAAAACGAGCTGCACTTGGAAAAAAATACCGAAACCTTTAGTTTCGGTTTTTTTCAGAGCAGGCAGTGGTCCATTGGACCACTGCCTGCTCTGAAAAAATATTTTTGTTTCCATTCACAAAGGGGAAGGGGTCCCATGGGGACCCCTTCCCGTTTGCGACTTGGTTACCATCCACTTCAAGTGGATGGTAACTGCGATTTCATTTGCGCCCGCTTTCGCGGACGCAAATTAAATTGCATAGCATTGCGAGTCGCAAATAGGAAGGGAACACCCCTTCCTATTTGTGATTCGGAAATGCATTTTGCGAGTCGGATCCGACTTGCAAAATGCATTTCTGCATAGCGGAGAGGCTTTTGCGCCTCGCAAACGGCGTTTTTAGCTGTTTGCGAGTCGCAAAACCCTTCTTACATCTGGCCCATGGTGTATTCATTTTTTTATGGAGGCAATATAAGGTGATGGCTTCCTTTCTGATTTGGGTTGGATGTACATTGTTTTAAAATCATTCACTGGTTGTAGTAATATTGCAGTCTAATTATGTTTCGCATAATATTTATGACAGCTCTAAAGATTTTCTGCCTAAAATGTATGGAACGTAGTATAGGTTTAGTAACTTAATAAAGGTATTAGACCCACCATATCTCCCATTTACTCTGTTACATTAAAGTTGGAAAAAATTATTTATGTTTGGGAAAAGTATTTTTGTCAAAATTGTTGCTTTAAGGCGGGAGTAGTGTCTACATGTAGTAATGCATCCTTTGCTGCGATCTCTGTTTGAGTCCCGGGTCACAGGTTCAAAGCCAAGCTGATCCACCCAGTCTTTAATACTTGTAAGGTTAATAAAATGACTATTACCCCAGTTTCTTGAGGGTACGCCGCTTTCTGCAGGGTTTCAAATCCCTTAAACATAATGAAACATCTTCCTTTAAAAGATTACTGAATGATAGTCTACCTTCTCAATTAAACTGAAGCCAAACTAAACATAATTCATACTTATACCCTCCGAAAGAAATATCCACCTTCTAGGACAAAAATGGCTGAAGACTTTATCATCCCTCCCCAGGAATCACAACTCTGTCCTGAGTAACAACATCTTTAGGAGTCTCAATTGACTCTTAAGTGACGGAATGGGAAATGCACTACCAACACCTTGGAAAGAAAATTAAAAGTTCCATCCCACCAGTGAATTTCAGATCCTCAGTTCAAGCTCTGGTGCTTTCACAGCTAGATAGTAGCAATGCTAACTTTTTCTGAACACTAACTCCACAATCTCACTTGTTGAAGCCCTATTACGTGCGGAACATCGCTGCCAGCAAATGTAGAAGATGGGATCACATAATGCCAATTCTGAAACAACGCCTGTCACCCCTAGAAGCTGGCATTATCTTCAAGATTGCCTGCATAAAACACAAAGATGTACACGTCTTTGGTGTATCGAAAAATGATGCCCCCCTGCAGAATTGGATGAGGGGCCGCTGAGTCTCCCACGTCTGATAGACACTCATTGATCTTGGGTTGAATGGGGCCCCCTTCAAGAGTTGTGGACCCCTGGAGGGTAGGAGCCCCACTGTGCAGCAATGGTTGCAGGCGACTGTGTTATGCCCCTCTTAAACTTAGGTCTACCTAGATACCGGCAAGAAAAACTACACACCTCTGGGGGTCAAAGATAAAAGAGAAGAGAGCCTAAATCCAGAGACTCCTACACTAAAGAAGCGAAACCACCAAACAAGCCTTTCATGCCTAGCAGCCAAACGCTGGACCAAGTTCCTGAAAACATAAGAACAATCCCTAATCTCTTTACCTTCAACAAAAAAGTAAAAACACACATTTTCAGACTATAGTATCCCATTAACTAACCAGCTATTACATCTGTAAATAGTTACTGATACTGAAAGGCTATCTGATGTTATACACTAACTATGTTTGAAATGTGGAAGTGTCCTTTTTAAATAAATAAATATTAGCAGCAAGAAACTCTTCAGTGTGGATATGCATGGTATGTGTTTATATTTTACTTGCATTTTATGATGTGATGCAGAAGTGCTGGGGTACGATCAGTCAGCTGTTTAAGGGTGCCCACGATCTGAATGATTTTGCCACAGTTCTATCACTGTTTCAAAAGCAAGACTTTTAGAGGACTGATTCAGCCCTACTGTAGCCCAGAGGTGTTTCTGAAAGTTGACAGACTGTGTTCACCTCCACTAACCATTCGGCGACACGTGACTAAGGGCCTGATTCTAACTTTGGAGGACGGTGTTAAACCGTCCCAAAAGTGGCGGATATACCACCTACCGTATTACGAGTCCATTATATCCTATGGAACTCGTAATACGGTAGGTGGTATATCCGCCACTTTTGGGACGGTTTAACACCGTCCTCCAAAGTTAGAATCAGGCCCTAAATCTGAAACAAAATTTCAGAAGCAAATCTCATCTGGCTGGTGTTTTACATTTGATGCTGGCATATGAACAACTGTTCTTCAATCCTGAAAATGGTAATGTGGACACGTGATGGAAACTTCTCCATGTCTGCTCACATTTCAAAGATGATCCTGACAGTTGATTCCAGTGCTGCCAAGTTGTTCTCTTGTTGTGTGTGACGCCATTAGCCATTACCCATTACTTTAGCCAGCAGCACACTGCTGGGACAGTTAAGACCTGATGTAGGACAAATATGACCGATATCCCATCTGCTGTATTATAATCTGATTATATCCTATGAAGATTGTAATACAACGGATGGGATTTCTGTCACGTTTGTGATGGATTATTCCATCCTTCAAGATCTAAATCAGGCCCTAAGTTTGGTTTCCTTCGTAGGTGTGATGTGAAGTCCTGTGCTGTAATAAGCCAGAACCAGCAATTGATATGGGGTCAGAAATCAGATATGTGACTGGAAGCGCCCTAGTCCTACCAACGTTTCAGAGGCTCAGCGATGCCAGATTGAAGCTGACTCAATTTTACTACTTATATAGGGCATATCTTACTTTGCAGCATCTGCATAGGGTTTATCCAACAAGCTCTGCTGGGTGCAGGAGGTGCGCATTGTCCCTGGCCCACTTTAAACATGTCACATGGACATGCCAGGTAGTGCGACCCTTTTGGGAGGGGATGCTACCGGAGGTGCAGAGAGTGACGAGTGAAAAACTGAACAAACAATACTACTAGAACTGTTGCCACTTCCTAAAAACACATCAATATGGGCATCAAATTGCCCAGGTGGTAATAGTTCTTGCCAAACACATTATGGCTATTCACAGTGCAAGCCCAGCACCACCGACAGGGAGTAAATGGAGGGCTGATTCATTGGAATGGGCAGTAGCTGAGGAGTGTTGGCTCCAGAGAGTCCGCTCAGATAATAATGCAGAGAGGGATCTAGAGATCTGGGCTGCAATGATAGACCTTCTGGAACAAGACAGTGGGGCGGCGGATGGGGGTTCTGCCAGGAACGCACCGGAAATGCAGCGGCATATTCACAAATGGTAGGTGAGAACTGGGACAAATTGCGGCTGACCCATAGCAACCCCCCATCTCTTAGTGCAGGACAGAGGTCTTCGGAGGCTAGATAGGTACGAGATGTGCACAGACTGATTGATCTGAAGATGCAGCACACCCCCCTCGCAAAATGCTCAACAGTGGTATGACAGGTTTGTTGGAGGATATGAGTGTGTGCCTGTATGTCGTTTTCCTATTTCCCCACCTCCCCCCTCTGTTCACTTGCCCCCCACTCCACTCTGGTGGTGCTCGAGTACCCACGATGAACAACCACCCCGTCTTGGGGGGCGAGATACCACTGTTATGCTGCAGATCAATTTGATTGCTCTTTTTGTTCTATATCAGGGCGGTACCCTGATGGCTCTATTTTGTACAGATATATGTACCATTTTAATTTACAAAATGTGAATAAATACATTTTAAAAAATATTCATAGGCACGTTGTCAGACCTGACATCCTTGGTGTGGTATTTCTCCAAACTTTTTGCCTTTACCCTTCCTGTTATGCTGAACTCATTTTTACTGGCTTTCGGATTTTACCACTTTATCACTGCAAATCAGTGCTAAAATACTGGTGCTCTCTCCTTCAAACAGGACAACATTGGTCTACACCTAACTGCAAATTTAATTTACGTGCAAGTCCCTAGTAAATGGTACTAAATGTATGCTTGGCCTGTAATTTAAATGCCAAAACTGGGCATGCTGCACTCACTGTGCCACCCACTAAAATAGCATTTTAAAACATGTTTTAGGCCTACCACTGTAGCCTGTAGTGCACTTTTAAAGTTTCATTTTGATCTGGCAAAATAACCTTTTGCCAGGCCTCGACTATGCTGTTTAATACTTGTAAATTACCCTTAAATTAGGCTCATAGGGCGGGTGCAGTGTTTTAAAAGTTAGGACATGTGTACTTAACTTTTAAATGTCCTCGCAGTGAAAAAGGTCTAAAGACATTCCAAATCAACTGAACTTGTGACCTTCCCCCAGTCTTGCTTGACTAGATGACTAGAGTGGAGCTTTGTGCTTTTAGGCACTATGGGGGTTATTCTAACTTTGGAGGAGTGTTAATCCGTCCCAAAAGTGACGGTAAAGTGACGGATATACCACCAGCCGTATTACGAGTTCCATAGGATATAATGGACTCGTAATACGGCTGGTGGTAAATCCGTCACTTTTCCGTCACTTTTGGGATGGATTAACACCTCCTCCAAAGTTAGAATAACCCCCTATATTCGCTTAAGAATTTTAAATTGCAAATCTCCAGTTATACAGATTGAATTTTTATTGTTCTAGTATCATTTTATTTACTAGCATTTACTCTATTTCTCTAAAATGATTTGGGATTTACCTAATGTTGTGTTTCCACTTTTTTACTGTTTGTGTGCTGCATAAGTACTTTACACACTACCTCTAAGTTGTGCCTGACTGTTTTTGTGCCATGCTGCCAGAGGGTTAAGCACAGGTTAATTTAGTGATTTGTGGTTTACCTTGACAAGAAGTGTGGTTATTGCTTGAGTGGGGCTTCAACCCCAACTCAGCTAATAACCCCTTTGCATACACAGGTTATATAAGGACAGTTATACATAAAATAGAACTGTATAGAAATCAGCCAAGTACTACCTAAATAAACACACAAATGCTAACATTATTAATACTAAAATTATACACACATGGCAAATTAGAGTAACTTGATGCCTTTTCAACATAAATAAATAAAACACAAATTGTGGAGGTCAGGACCACTGGCTCAAATGTGTCACGTCTACTAATTTAAAGAGGCACTTTGACTGTAAAATTAATTGACCTGCAATTTGGGTTGAGTTCTGAGATCGAAAAACTCAATCTCAGTAAATCTGTGCTGTTGAGAGTAATCCATGAAATATTTAGAGATATGTTTAATGATAGTGAATCACAGACAATGTTAATGATCTAAAATACAAAGCATAGGCATGAGCTATTGAGGATGCTAAGATACTGATGATATCAAGCAACTGTTATACATTATCCTAATGATTTGGAGTCAATAATGCCAGTCAGAAAATGAAAATGCTGAGTCACCGTTGTCATTGATGGTATCAAGCCACTGCTACTGATGATACTGCACCACGACAGATACTGAAAAAATAATGATGATCAGCCTCTGATAATGCTCACCAATTTATAACATTAAACCAGTGATGATACCTTTCCACTGATAAAGGAGTAGTAATAAGAAGCTAATGATGAACTCCAGGCACTAGGATATTGAGGAACTGATTATATTTAACCATTAGGAGGCATTATGCTGAGACGCTAATCCCCATATCATGTGGGACATTAGACATGTCTATGTGGAATTAACAAGAAATAATGCAAAACCCCAAAACTCTTACTTAGGAATAAGGCTAATAATCTGAAAACTAATCTGGAGTGGTAATAATATTTCTGTATTTTAATACCCCAGTAAAGCATTGCTCTCACCTGGGCAGTACATTGAGTGAAAATTTGCAACAACATTTAGTGAAGCACAAATGGTACCCTTTACTGATACCCAGTAACAACTATTACTGCGCAACATGGCAAAGATGGCAGGGCCATAGTACTGATGAGCATTGTAAGTCAACATTTCTTATGAGAATGATGACCCACAATTACAAGCAAAAGTAGTGTGTTGAATGTCCATGTGTAAAAAATGAAAGTGTCACTAATTCACCTCTGTTCATGAACAGCCTCAGCTGTGGTGTCATTTTGTTTTTTTAGATTTGAACCTGTTTACTCTTTGATTTTAGCTAAAGTATTTTCATTGGACAGTTGTACCTTGTTTAAGTGTTGGTGAACTACTTTAGATGTTCCTAATTTAGTACAATGGTTGTTACCAGGTATAGATACTATTCCATATGCTTAAATACGAAGACACAGTGATTACGAAGACACAGTGATTTTAGTGGGAATGTTTATTATGCTAAATGTTTAAATTATCATATACCCTAAACGAGGGATATGACACATTATAGCGTACGGAGCAATACCACATTTGAATAATGCTGCCCAATGTTAAAAGTGAGGATCAAGTAATTTCCGTTGACAATTCCTAGTCTGTAGATTTACCCCCACAATCTAAATGGTGGCTATGGGGTACAGGGTTATATGTGGTAATACCCCATATGGGTTTATACCATCAAACAATAAATATATAAAGCTGCTGTTTCCAGTGGAGATTTTGATTCAGTTGAATTTAAGAATCACTTCCAAATGAGGGTTTTTAGAGTAGAAATCTGAGAACTGAGATCGCGTTGCACAGACAACTCCTGAAGATTATGGCTAGGGGTTACTGTGCCTGCTGCAAACGTGTTATTTGAATATGAAGGTAAAATACAGTTATTCCCAAGTGGGCAATTCAGCAATTAATCCTTCCTAGGTGATGAAATGAGTATTATTCAGATAGAACAAATAACCTTGTATTACATATTATTATCGCTGTCAGTCTCACTTTCATGCCGGTAGTAAAGCAATCTCATGTTTGTGCCAGACCTTGTAAGAGGGTTATTTTCTCCCACTTCTTGGCCGTTTTTTGAAAGGTACTTTACCATTTTGCTCGATAAAATATTTTAGATCTAAACATTGATGTATTTGATAAATTAACTGATATTTTGTTAATTTCTATAAATAATAACCTTTCAAACTTGCACACTATTTAAATGTTGTTTTGAATCATTTGGAATATATCCTGCTTAAAGTAGTTTTTAAACCATAGCAAACTCATTTTAAAAAATACATAAAGTCCTTCTTAGCTGGAAACCTGTCATTTTTTGCTTGACTCAGAAATACAACTGGGACTCGATATTGTGATAATTAGATAAAATATGATGGCATTTGAAAAGTCAAGTATATGAAGATAGAAATCTGCTGTGACTCATAATTAGGATAGTAATTTTACAATATTTGTAGTTTTGATATTTGTATATTTGATTTTAATTGACACTTGCTACGTTGTTGTTCAAATGGTTTAGAAACATTTCAAAATGTATCCCATCACGAAGCTGCGGGATATCAGTGATAGGCCAGTTTATTAGGAGAATGAAACTATTGATATCTTCAGTTCTAATGTAGGGCCAAGCAAAAATTACAATTTGCTACTATGGTATTCCCACTCCCTCAGCAACAGATGTTTATTGCAGTCTGCTGCTCTCGTGTGGCCTTTTGTTGTACAGCCATAAGGCAACTGTCTGGTACTTCAGTGACCTTGGATATCTTTTTGAGAATGTGTGGGTTACCTGTTTCTGAGATAAGTGTGCTCTGATGTACCGGTTATCTGGAATAATTTATGAAGCATTTAACCATTGGTGGTGTGATCCCGGGAATACAGAAACAGGGGTGCGAGGGCTGGTCAGGACTGTTTTTCATACTATACCAATGAATCAGGTAAGGAGTGCTTGAAAGCACATTATTTTCTTCTGTATTTTTAAAAATAAATTTGTGAGAGAATCCTAAACTACTATATTAATTATTGTATATGTAAAAATCTAAACTGATTTGGCTACTTAGTTAGGTTCAAAGTGAATTATATTTACACCCCCCTTATGTTTTTGGAGTACACTAATTTTTTACTTCTAGTGTGTTCTCAAAAATCGAACCCGTGTTTTACAATAAATCGCCTAAAAATAGTTTAGTGGGTTTTGGAGATACTATACATGGAATAAGCATCATGATTTGGATCAGAACGTTTGTTTGCTATCATTATGAAACTGCAATATTATTAATGAAATATGCTTCCCAATGTTATTTCAATAAGGTTTGCTTTTGAACAATTGCTATTGGCAGAGCAAGCATGAATAAGTTCCTAATGCTCTCGAGCCAAAGCTTATTATTACAGAATTTGGCTGCCATACCCTGTTGCAATGATATATGCTCCATATGGCTGCAAACAATCTGGCAAAATATCAATATTCAGAATTAAGAAATGAATCTGCCTGTGTGTGTCGAAGGAACAAATATAATATATGTGAAGTTCTGTTTTGTTTTACAATGCACATTGCTATACCTATGTTTGCCCATTTGATTACTCATGCTTTATCATTGGGACAAAACAATCAAAACATATGTTCCTGAATGTACGCTACCACTGAATATAATTTCCACGATGTAGCTGTTATCAATAGTACTTCACAGGTACTCATTACATCTCTCCCCCTCCACCAATGGAGGCTTCCAAAACTATAAGGACTACTACGACCTCTTACTGAGAGCATTATCTTTGGTGGCACAAACTGTACACGTGCTACTCTCTTTAGTAATTGCATCTCAAACGAATGCGTGTGTACGAGACAGTAGTCTCCCCCAGCATGTCTCCAATGGGAGGTTCCCTTGGCCTCTCCCATGTGCTGTCCACGGGACCCATCTGGCTGTACTTGCAGGCCCTTCGGATGCTAGGCGCACAGCTTGGCTTTAAGCCACGGCCTGTGCCCAGTACCCAGACTCCTATATTTGTATAAGTTTCTTTAGTGATGCTGAAGTAAACTGAATCCAATTGAAAAGCAATGAACTACACATTGCTTTGTTCCTTCTTCACGAGTCCCAAAGATGGAGACACAGTTCTTCAATGTATCTCTGAACTACAACTTACGGAGAGTAATGCTTCGATAACCAGTACTTTCCATCACCCTGAGCCTCCATTCCATGCCTCATTCCTTTATTTAATTGAGGTGTACCTCCCCTGGCAGTTACCCCGTGGCCACTTGCTACTTTTTCAAAGAGTGAACAACACTTTCCTATCAACGACTTCTGCTCTACCACAGGGAGGGACATTAAAGCCGGCCCCACCCGCACGTCCTCCAATGTAACTATCCTAGTCCGACCAGGACCTAGTTCAAAGAAACTTTGCAATGGAACCTTCGATTTAAGGGACAGGCTGAGGGAGGAAAAATTGGAGTGATGAAGATAACCACTAACAATATGAGAGTCTGCGTCCTTTTCCTCACTCCAATCCCTTACTTCAATTAGGATAAACCAGAGGAATGTGTTGTTGTCCCATCAAACCATGAAAAACACAGCAAGATATGAGGCGTGTGCAATCCTTACCTTATGCGTTCTAGCTGTTGGCATACACAGGGGTCGGTCACTCTCCAGTCAAGGCTTCATCCTTCTGCTTCATCTGGGCAAGGTGACCATTACCCCTGTCAGTGGAAGGAAGATTGCGCCATCCCAGTGAATGTAAAATGTATTTTAGTGATTGGGAAAATATTTATTTTGGGGCCCCTTGTTTGAAAAAGCTTCGAATTTACAGCCCAAATGCTGCTGACTGATGCTCTTGTGATGCCAAAGAATATTGAATTATATGTAACATTTTCTGAAACAGAAGCCAGCAAAAACAGCCAAAAGATCTAACTGCCGGTATCTGGCAATCATATACTGTGAAAAAAAGCTTCAACAAGACTTGATAAATTGATTTCCATTTGTGCATTTATATCCAGGTTAGTTTAGACTTGGAACAGCATTTTACGTGCATTTCAGTCTATAACCATCCTGTTCCTTCAACTGTGGATGGTTAGTGGACTAACACATAATACTACAATAAGACAAATGCACATAGCACTAGAAACTGTGGGGAGATTTAAGAAAAGTGGCACTGCACCTAGTGCAGGGCCACTGTCCTTGTGCACTTTAGTGCCCCCTACAACCACCATGTGTGCGCTGTTTTTAAAATCTGGTGCACCATGCCGCAGGGTAGGGGGCAATAGCGTCATTTACGTTTACACTATTGATGTACTCTGCAGGAGTAGTACCAAAATGTTGGCCCTACACCTGTAGAGTACATAGGGGTCCATTATTATAAATATGGGAAGCCCCCTTTTAACTCCTGCTGTGAGCAGGTGTTAAAAGTGCTGAAAAAAATGGTGCAAGGAAATCTGTTGGATTTCCTTGTGCCATTTTTTCAGCCCTTGCATACATTATGTATGGCACAGGCATATTGTGGCAAAGGGTTTACAAAGCGGCGCAATGCATCGATTGCGCCAATTTGTAAACTTGGGACAGGGAAAATGCCACTTTAGCACTAACTTAGTGTAAAGGAAATTGCACTATGGCGGCGCTAAGGTGGCGCTAGGGGCTCTTAAATATGCCCCTGTAGATTTAGCTGTCAGAATGATGTAATAACAAATAATCCCTTTCGACCACCAACTGGCATTCTTGCTTCAACAGTGAAACTCAAAGCACTTCTCTGAGGAATTTTACAATTCTACTGGGTGAAATCTCATAGTGCTCTCCTTATTGCTCCTCC
Source organism: Pleurodeles waltl (assembly GCF_031143425.1). Classification (NCBI taxonomy): domain Eukaryota; kingdom Metazoa; phylum Chordata; class Amphibia; order Caudata; family Salamandridae; genus Pleurodeles; species Pleurodeles waltl. Next base: position 954,835,527 of record NC_090440.1, on the reverse strand, counting down.
CCCTTTTGCCCTTTCATTCTATGTGTACATTGGTCTGGCTTGACAGTTACCCCTATCTCTGTTGAGTAAGGGAATTGGGAGGAGCAGAAGACAGGAGAAGGAGAAAGGGAGGTACAGACAGTATCGTGAGAACATTTAAGTAAAGATACAGATGACTAGGAGAGGTAGGGTGAGATATAAGGTGAAGAGATAACGGCGAGGTATACAGAAGAAAAGATACAGACTGGTAGGAAGAGAAAGAGGTGGTAGAGAAAGAGTTTGAGAGCTAGGTAAGGGCTTAAAGTGAGTGAGAGCACCAAAGAGAGATAAAGATAGAGAGAATGCAATGTAAACCAATAAAGAGGAGTGAGGTGCACCAAGAGGTGAGAAAGATGAAGAGGAAAGACAAAGAGGTGAGTTAGAGAGAGTAAGAGCGAGGTAGAGGTTGACAAGTAGAGAGCTTGGAGGCAGTGAGAAATAAAGAGAATTAATGAGGACAATTAAGGGAGGAAAATGAGAAGCAGCATAGAAAGGCAGGTCAGGTAAAGACACTAGAGAGGCAGAGAGAAAGGTTGGGAGAGGGGTGCAGAGCAGGGTAGACCTGATATTCCACCAGACATTTCTCTGGTGGGCTGGAGCACGTGCAGACCACTTTTTAGAAAAGGGGGGCGCTCCTGGTGCCTCTGTCACTTTTCCCAGCTCCCTGAGGTTTCGAGAGAGAGAGAGAGATGGAGGGAGGAGTAGCGTAGAGAGAAAGTGATCATGGAGGGAAATAGAGGGAAGAGAAGGCGAGAGAAAGAATGATGGATGGATTGAAAGAGGGAGATTGCATGAGGTGGTGAAGGAAACAGGATGATTTGAACATTTTTGCCAAGGCTGCTTTGGTTCCCCAGACTGACCCAAGAAAGGGGCGACGGGTACAAAGACAAATGAGGTGTAGCGCAAAAAGAGGTGAAGTAGCGAGACAGGTTCAGTAGAGGGCGAGGGAAGTTGGAGGCAGAGGGAGAATGAAAGAGGAAGTAGAGAGAGAGAGTTCTGATGTAAAGATAGGGGTAGAAGAAGAGGTTAGAGAGATAGAACATTTTGAACTGAAATGGAGAAAGCACTGCAGAGGGGGCGGAGAGAGTAAGAAAGAAAGAGGAGGAGCTAATGATAGAGAAAAAGAAGTAGAGGTGGAGAATCAGAGGTAGCAAGAAAGGAATAGAGTGTGAGAAGCGCGAAGTACAGAGAGCAGACGTAGAAAAAAGAGGGGAGATAGGTGAGGTTGCAAACTAATTGTGCGGTAAAATGGAAGGGTAAAGTGGTGGGAAAGACAACAAGGGTAGTAGAGAGAGATGTTGTAGCGGGAGAGAATAGAAATTGATGTAAGTTACAGAAAGAGATGGAGAGTGACATACAGAGATGCGGATGAGAGGGTGAACAGAGATATAGAGGTGGAAAAAAAAGTACAGTACAGGGAGGTCTGAGGTAGAGACAGTTGAGGTTGAGAGGGTATCAGAGCGAGATATCCAGAGATCAGCGCAGAGGGTGAAAGAGGAGAAAGTCAAGATAGAGAGGTAAAGAGCGGCAGAGTCCAGAGATATATTGAGAGAGATGTGAGGCAGACAGGTGACACAGTTGAGATGGAATAAAAGAGTTTCGGTACATAGATATGAAGAAATAGGTAGAGGGAGGGAGGTAAAGGGAGAGGGATGAGTTAGAAGCGATGAGAAGTACGTATTATTGAGAGAGACCTGACACAGAAAGGTTGTGTATTGTCACCATATCCCTGAAGGTTAAGGCAGGCCAAGCATGCAAGCTAACTTTGTGTGAAGCATGGCCTGTTGTGAAAGGAAAATCAAAATATGTTTTTATTGTTGGAGGAATTATGGGTGCTTCATTCACTTACTGGGGGAACGCTAGAAGTTCGGGGCTCTGAGCAAATGTCCACTTTGCCAGTGCCTTCAAATGTCGCACCTTTCCACTGAACCTCTCTGAAAAAAACAGAGACAGACTTTGTTGTAATTTCATGGGCCAGTAGGAGCACTGTGCTTCCTGGTGTACTGATGCAATAAGGAGTATGAATAAAACTGATGTCCAGGCAAGGTGTAGAAAGCATTAAAAGGTATGCAGTCCTACGTCAGCGGTGTGAACCTGGAAAGCAAACAACAACCTCTAGTAGCTTAGGGTGGAAACTGTATTCAGCTGATGTGAAGGGTAGTAATGCCCCAAAGCTGCTTTTGGCCGGACCACCAACTGACTTCCAAAGCACTGCACCAAGCTGGTTTATTACATTGTAGCCCAATGATAACAAATAAAAGCAGAGAAAACTATACATATATTCTATGGTAGTGTTTTAATATTTTTTGTCTGGGACTGTTTTCCAGAGGACAACTTCCAGGTTTCTTCCAATCAACACTAATCTCCAGTTTCTACACAAGCAAAAAGAAAGGTGACAATAACCTCAAACATTTTTCAGAACAACAATGTCCATTAATGACTATACCCTAGTTGATACCTGAGAAAGAACCACCCCCACCTTGTCAGGCCTAGACCAAAGCCCTTATATAGTCCATGGGGATGATTCAAGAAGAAACTATTTACTTGATGACAGCAGCAAGCATACTGATTGCCGCTCAGGATCAGATACTGATTTCCTGGATTTAGAGGAGAACCCATCTAAGTACTTCCTAAGCAATAGCTAGGTGTGACCACTCATAAGGCAATTTCACGCCCTGTAATTCTACATATACATTTATCTAGTAGCTGATATTCTGGCTCCTGATGCCATGACTGAGTCTCATGTCCTCAAAAGCCACAACAGGCTCCTACTGTTGGATCAGACACTCTAATTCCCAAGACCAACAATAGCTGTATTGGTTGACTCATAGCTGCAAGTCCATATTCATAGCAATCTATGTTCACTTTAGTGTTGTTGACACCTGGCCAAAATGCAGGAGGAACCCCTAACCGTTGCTGCCACTTGCTAAGGGCCTCATGTAAGCCAGATTCAATCCCTGGAAAGAGCCCTAATTTCCCACAAGAGCTGGTACATCACTTCTCATTCACATGTTTACTCATGATCAGGGTAAACCACACACTTTGCACCTTTATGAGAATGCCAAGATAATGGCGATGCCAGGGGAGAAGTAGTGACTAGATAGAAAGGGACAGAAGGAATTTACCACATTTACTGAACCTTTCAGGAATGCCAAGAGAGACTGAACCATTCTGTGTCTTTTACAGTAAGGAAAAGTAAAGAATGTTGACAGCATCTACCTCTCCTCACCCTTTTATTAATCTGCTCTAAAATAGTAGTGCAGATTTTTTTGTGCAAATGGAGAAAAATCGATCTTAATTTAATGAACAAAACAAGACCACAGCAACAAAAATCCAATTAGTTGAACTCGAGATATGAATTTTTAAAGAATAAACCTAGTTGTAGTGCTTAGAAGCATAAATCACCAACTGATGCTCTCTGGTTGCTCTAGACTGTGGCAAATCTCAAAAGTCAGGACAACCACAATGGAGCATGTGTCCGATATAGGGACAAACCCAGGCCCACTGAAAATAGTACCTTAGTTCCGAGCTGCTTTAATGTAGAGAACGAGATGCGAGCGGCAAAGGAGACAATGGGTTGGAGTCGATCCTACCGATGTAGGTGATGCGCAGGCTTGGAGGTGCGCAAAGTTGGAGATGCGTTGGGAATGGGGCAATGCATTACATAGTCGGCAATACAGTGCTCCTGAACTGCCATTGGATTCAAGCTAACCTGGATGATGAAGGGTGATACCCTGAAACTGGTCCCAGGATGCTTGTTTCTGGTCCAGGGAGGACTTGGCCTGGCAGTTCGGGCTGGACTGTTCCCAGGAGGAACAGGGTCAAGACTGATTTGCATATGGCTGGGTCCAAACTGGGGTAGCATGGTGAGCAACAGAACAATGGATTAAACCCAGATCTGTGACTTGGGGTGAGTGTTTGCATTGTCCAGCACTTCGTCCATCATCCTTTTGTGTTGCTAAAGTTGCCCTAAGTGGGAAGGTATGCCCAGACGTGGGTTCAGTGCTCACTGTGCCACTGGATTCAAGCCAGCCCAGCTGTTGAGGGGTGATAACCTGAAACCAGTCCCAGGATGCTTATTTCTGGTCCAGGGAGAACTGGCCTGGCAGTTTGGGCTGGACTGTTCCCATTGGGGAACAAGGTCAAGACAGATTTGCATATAGCTAGGTCCAAACTGGAACAGCATGGATAGCAAAAAAACAATGGATTCAGGCACAAATCTCTGTTCTAGGGTGAATTTTTGACATTGTTCAGCATTCCGTCCATCACTTGTTCTTTTAACTTCCTAAAGTTGGCCTTTTCACAATTACAATTTAAAATCTACTTCACCATAAATTGTGATTTTACATTATGATTACCGAGACAACAAACATTGACGTCCCATATCTTTCCAATTGTGAGTTACACTTATAAAATGTAATAAGGTAATCCCAATGTTCTCCTATGGGAAAGATGGGCTTTGCAGTAGTGGATAACAAGTTGTTTACTACTAGGACATGTAAAACGTAAAAGTACATGTCCTACTTTTTAAATACATTGCACGTTGCCCTTGGGCTGTCCAGGGCCTGCCTTTGGGGTGATTTACATGTATTAAAAAGAAAGATTTGGGACTGGCAAGAGGGTTAACTTGCCAGGTGTGAACACTGAATTTTCACTAATAAATGTGAATGTACTTTGGATTATGAATCTGTATGGAATTTGATTAACATAGAAAATAATGTGCAACATGGAAAATGTGCCCACTTGAGTGGCCGTCATGAATCACAAAGTGTTTTTCTTAAGGGCTTATTAATATTATTGAAGTACCTGCCTTAAGAAAATGTAGTAATGTGTTACATTAATAATTTTGCATTATGTATTTGCTTTAATAATTATAGGCCTAAATTGGCGAGGTTTGGGCCTAGTGTTGCACAGCCTCATATTAAGCTGCCCTGTTTAAATAATATTGTGGGAATGTATGACTCGATAAGTCAATGCGCGTATTATTTTCACTAAGTTGACCAAACGTTAGCAGATGTCTTTAACTTTCTCATGAGAACAGCTTGCTAGAATGTTTTGTACTACTTATTGATACATTGTACAGTTTGATGCGTGAGACAGCAATGTTCCCAGGAGCTAACAATGGATGCACTGACTGGAGTACGGATGGATACAAAAATGATTATATGACGAGTCTGACAGTGGGAACAGGAGAAGAGGAGCCAATCATCGACATGTGAAAGACAGTTTAGTTATATCTTAGATTTAGAAATAAATCCTTATTGGACTATGGGTAAACATACAATTCTTTGAACAACGGCAACGTGGGAAGTTCTTTAGATGGATTTAACTTAGTCCAACTGAACAGAAAAAAGAGAGCTCATTCCTATTTCAATTTCCTCCTGAGTGGATTCTACCTTTAACTATATTACTTAAACTTCTGATGCTGAATGCTGATACTTTAGATATTGCTTTCTAATGGTTCGGATACCTCAGGGTCTCCGGTTGTGAACCATCCCCTTTCATGGCCTGTTGCTGATGCTGACTGAACTGATGTTCCACTGACGAAGAGAATCACGGCGTGCTGATCCATATGAGAGGCGGTATAATAAAATGCTATTGTTCTTGCTGTAAGTTGTCTTTTGTTTCTAGGTATCAACTGCTATTTTGATAAAGTCATAGTTAGATGTTTTCCAACTTTTTGTTGACTAAATGGTTTTACATGAAGCCCAAACATGTCATTCTGATCAGAAGGTTAGTAAAGGAGACCCTGAAATGTTAACAGGTTGCTATTTACAAATAATTGATGTTGCTCCATTGCTGAACCTAGAGTTATGCTATTTCTATTGTGCACTTATTTCTGCTGTTGATTTGTACTGTTTCTCTTGAATGCATAGTAATCGAAGCACTAGTTAAGTTAAGATTCTTTAGAAGGTTGGTCAACCAGTGTTGTTCTTATATGTATACCAGATGGTGTTGTGATTAATTGATGTGATATTAGCATTGTTAATATAGGGAAATAAACGTCCGAACTTTTACATAAAAATGTGGTTATTCATGGCCAAATGGGTCATGGTGGGCGAAGATTTCTGACTCTAAAGGTATTCAATGTTGTTTATTGATATTGTTGATGAAATTGTTGTTATATTTGGGATTTATGGTGGGAATCACTCTTAGCGCAGTCAAAAGGTCCATTAAACCTCTAACGCGTCCCCTTATAAGTTTTTAATAAATGACCAAATAAGGACAGATGCGCTAACAGAAATGGTAGCAGAGCAGGATGGTTAGTCTCCTTAAAAGCCCATCATAGGGCCCGGTGCATGGGCAGTATTCCTAAGAGCCCATCACAAGGTCCTGTTTGCTTTCTAGAAATGATAACAAAGTAAGCTGGTTCACCTCCTTGGGGTGCCTTCATAGAGTCTTTGCACAGTTTGTCTCCTTAAGAGCCTGTTATACTAGAAATGATAGCAGGATAGAAGTGGTAAAAGAGTTAGATGGGTAGTCTCCTTAAGAGATCAAAATAATTCACAGAGTTTGGGTGAGAAAGTGGTAAAGGTTAAGATTTTCAGATTCAATGATATACAGTGAGAAGAAAATGCTGCCCTAAGAACTTGCAATGACTTTCCCAGATCCTTGGAGCTTGCCAATGCTTGTTTCAGGATGTTATCAGCGTTCTAGTGAGAGTGTGAATGAAATAGGTTTTGTGCTTGCACAGCTTAAGCAAATCGCAGGTTAATTGTGATGTTTGTGAGGGTTTAGGGAGTTTGCGTCCTCCAAATGAAGTTCTTGAAGGAGTTTGCATACTCCGAAGCGTGAGAGTAGGGAAGTCATTGAGCTTCACATATGTGTGGCGCTTCGTGCTAAAAAAATTGTCCATTTGGTTGTCGGTATACAGACCCTACATGGTCTAAGACTCTAGAGTATTGAAAAATGTATGAGACACTTGGTTTATGTTGTAATTTGTCTTTTTAGTAGGTCAATCAGTCGTGGTTGACAAACTTGAGAGTGTGTGCCAAAGTGAGTGAAAGGTTTTTTCGACTGAGATTTGGCGAGTCCTATGTGCACCAGGACAGACCCAGCGATCGGTTGAGAGTGAAATTTGCAGGTTGAATTTTGCTTGTGAATCATCAAGAAAACTGAGAAAGAAAGAGTAGCTATTAGAGCAAAAGGCAGTCAGTGAAATATCAGTAAGGTTTCGGAAGCGATTGTGTTACCCTACCAGTAATAAACAGACAAATTGGGTTTTGATTTCACTTAGTGCTTGCAATATTTTGCATTAGTTTAGCGTGAAATTGAGTTGAAGAGGTCAAGCTGAAAGACTTTGTCAGCCGCTGTATGTGTGAGTGACATCATTAGACCCACGCTGGGATAGGGTGGTCAGTGAGAAGGGTCGCTAACAGATTGGTGGACAATCGTGAAGCACAATTGGTTGAGAATGTCGGCGAAAAGGATTTTGGGATTGAAAGTCACTTTCTGATTTGATTGAATGTAGCGTAAATTATCGAAGATGAAATTTTCCAAAGCTTTAAATAGTGCCCTAAGGGGAGCTACGTTCGTACCAGCTAAAAAAAAAGTTACACCACCGAAAATACACCCACCTATATTGTATTTGAAGAACAGGGTGCTGCTCCATGTCTTTGGCTGAAACAATGGCGCAAAGAGACAGAGAAAGATGAGAGGTTAGCATTTTCCACCCATGGAACATTTAATTTGAGGAGCCTAGAGAATCTGAGGAGAGTGCTATATGATTTGAAACCTCCTCCGAGACTAGCACAATTTGAAGCACTAACAATTTAGGACCTAGTGGCTAGACAGCAATAGCAATTGAAATTTGAGAGAAGAATGAAAAAAGACACTAGCAGAGGCTTGATAGGAAAGTGACCAGAAATTTTGGAGAGTGGAGACTTTACAGGGAATTAAACTGTTTCCTACAATCACACAGGAGAACGAAAATGAGGCCAGAAAGAGCACTAGAAAGATGGATTCCTAGCCTTCTGATGACAAAGAGCAGAGATCAACAGAGTCTAGAAAGTCCTTGACACACGATGAAGAGTCAGATGATGATGAGTTCATTTTACAGTTATTGAGAAATTGTTTCTCACCATATGCAGCACATGAGAGAAGTTCAAGCACCAGTATAGGGACTACAGCCCCAATACAGTTGAATTGACCCAGAGCCAGATTCATATTCTGTTAGTGTTCCCAATGCTTCAGCAATTCAAAGCCCTATGTCCCAGATGGACATTCTCAGAATTTACCCCAATGTACGTATTGGAGATACTGCAACAACCTTAGTAGTGCCGACAGGACAAGGTTACCAAAAGCCGACTCTGATTCAGATAGAGACTACTCCGAATTTGATGTCCGCGACACAGACACAGACGATCCCGAAGGTACTCCCCCATAACAGGATCCCAGACAGAGATGTCTGCATTGACAAGTCAGAATACAGGAATAATGTACCAGAGAGATCCAAATGCCCGACCAAGTCCAGATGCAGTGTCAGTACCAGTTACCATAGGTCCAGTCATACCGTTGTTCGCCTAGGGAAATAACGGGAACGGTAAGCAGAAAAACCTGAATCCAAACCTAGCAAGGGAAAGACTCGAGGAGGATGCAAGAATGACAACCTGCATGAGACCAACATTTGATGGAACAGATCCGTTAATTGACTTAAGTCCTTTTAAGACTCCTCCAAGTAATGAGGTGAGATCATACATAGGTCCTAATCCAAGCATAGTGACACCAGAGACCCCAAACCTAACAATACATTATAGCAAGTGCCAGGTGTAAATCATAACAACATTACATTATAAGGTTTGATAGCACAGAGAAACTGAGTAGCACTCCAGGAGATTCTAGCGAAGGAAGTGCCCTGAATTTGACCAGGCTTAGACTAGAGGCAGAATGTAAGGAAGTGCCTCCTCGGCATGGTTACCCCCTGACCTTTTGCCTTTGCTGATGTTAAGTTATGATTAAAAGTATGCTAGGACCCTGCTATCCAGGCCCCAGCACCAATGTTCTTTCCATAAACTGTCCCTTTGTTTGCACAATTGGCACAACCCTGGCACTCAGGTAAGTCCCTTGTAAATGGTACCCCTGGTACCAAGGGCCCTGATGCCAGGGAAGGTCTCTAAGGGCTGCAGCATGTCTTATGCCACCCTGAGGACCACTCACTCAGCACATGCACACTGCCTCACAGCTTGTGTGTGCTGGTGGGGAGAAAAAGACTAAGTCGACATGGCACTCCCTTCAGGGTGCCATGTCAACCTCACACTGCCTGTGGCATAGGTAAGTCACCCCTCTAAGGCAGGGTGCACTATACCACAGGTGAGGGCATATGTGCATGAGCACTATGCCCCTACAGTGTCGAAGCAAAACCTTAGACATTGTAAGTGCAGGGTAGCCATAAGAGTCTGGGAGTTTGTCAAACACGAACTCCACAGTTCCATAATGGCTACACTGAAATCTGGGAAATTTGGTTTTAAACTTCTCAGCACAATACATGCACACTGATGCCAGTGTGGAATGTATTGTAAAATGCACACAGAGGGCATCTTAGAGATGCTCCCTAAATACCAATCCGACTTCTAGTGTTAGGCTGACCAGTTTCTGCCAGCCTGCCACAACCAGATGAGTTGCTGGCCACATGGGGAGAGTGCCTTTGTCACTCTGTGGCCAGGAACAAATCCTGTACTGGATGGTGGTGCTTCTCACCTCCCCCTGCAGGAACTCTAATACCTGGTGGTGAGCCTCCAGCTAGTGGAGATGCCTGCCCCTCCGGCCACTGCCCCCACTTTTGGCGGCAAGGCTGGAGGAGATAATGAGAAAAACAAGGAGGAGTCACCCACCAGTCAAGACAGCCCCTGAGGTGTCCTGAGCTGAGGTGACCCCTGCCTTTAGAAATCCTCCATCTTAAGTTTGGAGGATTCCCCCAATAGGATTAGGGATATGCTCCCCTCCCCTCAGGGAGGAGGCACAAAGAGGGTGTAGCCACCCTCCAGGACAGTAGCCATTGGCTACTGCCCTCCCAGACCTAAACACACCTCTAAATTTAGTATTTAGGGGCACCCAATAACCCAAGAAATCAGATTCCTGCAACCTGAAACAAGAAGAGGGACTGCTGACCTACAAGCCCTGCAGAGACGATGGAAGATGACAATTGCTTTGGCCCCAGCCCTACCGGCCTGTCTCCTGACTCGAAAACCTGCAAACAGCGATGCATCTAACAGGGACCAGCGACCTCTGAAGCTTCAGAGGACTGCCCTGAATCCCAGGACCAAGTAACTCCCATGAGCAGGGGCTCTGCGCAACAACCAGCAACATTCTTGCAACTTTTCTACAACTCCAAAGACCTCACTCTTCCTGCCGGAAGCGTGACACTTCACACTCTGCACCCGATGCACCCGGCTCGAGATCCAGAGAACCAACACCACGGGGAGGACTCCCCGGCGACTGCTACCCTGTGAGTAGCCCGAGAGGACCCCCATACACCCCCACAGCGACGCCTGCAGAGAGAATCCAGAGGCTCCCCCTGACTGCGACTGCCTGTAACAAGGGACCCTATGCCTGGACCAAGCACTGCACCCGCAGCCCCCAGGACCATAAGGAACTGAACCTCAGTGCAGGAGTGACCCCCAGGTGACCCTCTGCCTAGCCCAGGTGGTGGCTGGCACGAGAAGACCCCCTGTGCTCTGCCTGCACCGCTAGAGTGACCCCGGGTCCCTCCATTGAAACCAATACAAAACCCGACGCCTGCTTTGTACACTGCACCCAGCCGCCGCTGTGCCGCTGAGGGTGTGTTTTGTGTGCCTGCTTGTGTCCCCCCCAGTGCTCTACAAAACCCCCCTGGTCTGCCCCCGAGGACGCGGGTACTTTCCTGCTGGCAGACTGGAACCGGAGCACCCCTGTTCTCCATGGGAGCCTATGTGTTTTGGGTACTTCTTTGACCTCTGCTCCTGACCGGCCCTGAGCTGCTGGTGTGGTAACTTTGGGGTTGCCTTGAACCCCCAACGGTGGGCTGCCTATGCCCAGGAACTGAGACGTGTAAGTGTCTTACTTACCTCACAACCTAACCAATACTTCCCTCCCCCAGGAACTGTTGATTTTTGCACTGTCTACATTTAAAATAGCTTATCGCCATTTTAACAAAAACTGTATGTTATTGCTCTAATTCAAAGTTCCTAACTTACCTGTGTGGAGTACCTTGCATTTTATGTATTTACTTCAAATCTTGAACTTGTGGTTCTAAAAATAAATTAAGAAAATATATTTTTCTATATAAAAACTATTGGCCTGGAGTAAAGTCTTAGAGTGTGTGTTCCTCATTTATTGCCTGTGTGTGTACAACAAATGCTTAACACTACCCTCTGATAAGCCTACTGCTCGACCACACTATCACAAAATAGAGCATTAGAATGATCTAATTTTGCTACTATCTTACCTCTAAGGGGAACCCTTGGACTCTCTGCACACTATCTCTTACTTTGAGATAGTATATACAGAGCCAACTTCCTACACAGAAGACCTGATTGAAGGAACTATGGGGTTAGACAGAATTGACACATTCAGAGAAAATGAGTTGCGTTACTTGTGTAAATTGGTTACTAGCAAAGCAGGGATAGTACATCAGAAATTAGCAGACTTGGCAGAAAAATATGATGTAGAAATTGAAAAATCAACGCATCTAAAGAGGAGTTACAGGTTAGATTTTGACTCAAAGGATTTTGAAAACATGAGCATACTGAGAATGAGAATTCATATTAGAGAATTAACCCTGAGCATTCAAACATGGGGAGCATTAGACAAATGGGAAGGCAGATGGATGACGAAAAGAGACAAGAGAAAAAGGGATTCTGGGACTATTACTGCAAATGTGAAGCAGTTTAAAAACCCAATGAAAATACTACCAATGAGAGAGATTCCCAGAGGAAATTTTGTACATGTCCCTTGGAGCAGAAGTGACATACTGTAATTTACAAATGATTATTCCAGTTTGAGAGAGAAGCCAGTAGAATGGTATCAGCAAACAGACATGCCTGTGAAACTCACAAAATGCTTGTGGGAGGATATGAACACCCTGTGAGAGATAGTGGTTCCAGCAGAATTATGGGTCAAGTGCAAAAGTAGTGTAGATTGGCCAACAACAGAACCACAGACAGATCCAGCAACAGATGCACTATCTCCTGATGTAATGAAATATTACTATAAGGTGACTGAATTTTTGAAAACGAGAATTTAGCCCAAGAACATTGACTCGCAGACAATACACAGGACAGCCCAGAAAGCTAAAGAGTCAATATATGCATACTATGAGAGATGTTTGAAGGCATTCAAACATTACAGTGGCACAGAGACCATTGAGCTGCAAGACATGACTCATTTTGTGTTCAGGTTTGTTGAAGGATTGAGATCTGAAATTAGCCAGATGATTAAGAGTTATTTGATATGTTGGCATGCGAAGCTGATTGATGAAGTATTGCAGAATGCAAAGTACTGTAGTAACGAGATTAAGTTGAAACAGAAATATGAAGGAGAAGACAATGGCGATGCAGATTAAAGCTGCACAAACAGGAATGCAGAGACGTTTTCCACAGCAGCAGCAAGGAAACATGCTGTTTCAGAATCAAGCAAGAGGTAGAGGTCGTGGTGGAATTGGAAATGGAAACCATAGTCCTGATTTGAATACTGTGGTTGTTCAGAATGATGTGCAAGGAATGAAGAGATTGTTGCCATGTCACGCTTGTGGAGGCCTTGGACATTGGAAACCGGAGTGTCCAATGTTAGTGCAGGAAGGCGTTGTTCAACAAACAAGCAAAATCAATTATTTTCCAAATATGAGAGGACCGAGAATGAGAGGTCACAATCCAAATTTTCAAAGTATTGTGAATCAAATGCAAGGTTTTCCGTCAATGCAACAGATGCAAATGCCAACTTTTTGTCAACACCAGAGCAGTATGCGCTCTATTGGTGACAAAAATGCAAAAACCCAGCACTCTCAAAACAACGTAATTTATGCATTGTGCTGATATGTTGTGGTTGAACCTTTTACATTGCAGAGTTCAATCCTGAAAACTTATTCTTAATATGCTTACAAATGCTGTTCCTTTGCAATGTATTGTTGCAGGTTTTCAGAGTGTGTTAGGGTGTGGCCCCTTTCCAGGGCCTTCCAGAGACTTTCCCTGCAACATGCCTGGGCGTGGTTCTGGGCTGGGCCAAGACTCTATAAAAGAGAGCCAGCCCAACTCCCGGTGCTCACTATTCAGAGGTACCGGTGCAGAGCAGCAGCTTCTTCCTGAGCTCCTGTCCCGGCGGCCTATTTGGATCTTCCAGTCTTCTGCCCTTCATCCTTCATTGGTGATCATTGTTCCAGGCGGTAAGACGGTGGTTGGACTGTTCCGACACCGTTATTGAGAATTTTCATATTCTTGGTTTAATTCTTAAATGAGTAACAGATTACTTGCGCGCTACCATTTCTTGACATTTATATGGTAGTTTACAAATAGGCAAGATGCGCGATTTGTTTCATAAAGGTTTGACTTTGTTATTCATTGCGTGCTACCATTTCTTGACATTGGCATGGTGGCTTAAGAATTGGCAAGACGCGCGATTCGTTTTATGGTGTTTAAACATTGTTGTCCATTGCGCGCTACTATTTCTTGACATTTACATGATGTTTTACGAATTGGCAAGATGTGCAACTTGTTTCATGAGGATTTTACTTTGTTGTTCATTGCGCGCTACAATTTCTTGACATTTACATGGTGGCTTAAGAATCGGCAAAAGAAGCGCGATTCATTTCATTGTACTTTGATCTTGTTATTTATTGTGAGCTGTTATTTCTTGACATTTACATTGTGTTTTACGAATCGGCAAGACACGCGATTCGATTAATGATGATTTGACTTTGATATTCATTGCGTGCTACCATTTCTTGGTATTTTACATGGTGACACTCGAATCGGCAAGACGCACGATTCTCTCCTCGAGTTTATTTCATGTTGTTTATTGTATGCCACTATTCTAAGATATTTATTATGTAATATTCGAGTTGACAAGTTATGTGATTTGTTTCCTGAATCCATATTGTGTTATTCATGGTGCACAATCCTTTTATGGTGTTTACTATATATATATATATATATATATATATATATATATCTGCAATATGCGCAATTTGTGTTGAAACATTTTAAGAGTACACAGAAGGCCACAGTTTCTAGATGCAATATTGTATGGTCCTAGTATACATTCTCAAAACAGGATTTATATGACTGGTTTAAAATGTAGTCAGAATGTTTTTTCTGATTTTCCTTTACATGAGAGTACTTGAATAAGAACGTTTTCATTTAATTCATCTTGATTCCCTTACAGGTATCCGGCCATCTTGAAACTTAGTCATTTTAAACTTAATTCTTAGATTGTTCATGTTTTCAGAGTGACTAGGCTTAGAATCATAGTCTAGTATTGATTTCAGGAGATATAATTTTCATATTGTGTCTTCTAACCTTTTTCTTACAACAGGTCTCCTTCCCAGCTGTTCCCTTCCTAATCCCCTCTTCCCCTCTTGAACTCTCTCAGTCTCTGTGATTTATCTATCAGAGTCTTAGAGCTGTTCAGTGGTGGACGTGTTGGGAACGTGCACAGACCCCGAGGATCTGGTGACTCTGACAGAATAGTGAGCCCACAAATTATTATCCTCCTGGCTTGTGTATGTTCTCAGCATGGCCAAGCTAGACGAGTTAGTCAAGGCTATCACCCAGCTCCAAGCAGAGGTGGTATCATCCAAAGAATTGACAACTAGCTTAGCAGAGAGAGTGAGTCAGTTGCAAGATAAGGTAGAGAAGAAGGAACAAAGTCCCACAGGTGTGTCTTGGCCAGGTATTTCTTCTCAGGCTTCTGGAAGTAATCCGATTTCCCTAAATGCTCCTTCTGCAATTCCTTTAGCTCCCCCAGAACGTTTCTCAGGTGACCCTTTGAAAGCGCAATCTTTCCTGGTTCAAGTGGAACTACACTTCAACTGCAGACCAAATACTTTCCCCGATGCCCAGTACAAAGTAGCTTTCTTGTTTATCATATCTGTCTGGGGATGCAGCTACTCGGGCAATTCCTCTTGTGCGTAAAAATAGTCCCTTGTTGTACAACTGGAGAAATTTTGTTCGTGAATTTGAGAGAGTTTTTGATCGTAGAACTGTAACACAGTCAGCAGATCGTGAATTATTAGATTTACGCCAAGGGAATCAAGACCTAGTGTCGTATTTAGCCAACTTTAACCGGCTGGTTGCCGAGACATCCTGGCCTGAAGAAAAACAAGCGGTCTTGTTTTACAAGGGACTCAAAGAGGAATTAAAAGATATCTTAGCGCAAATCGACCAACAACCTACAGACTGTCAAGAATTAATAAATCTTGTCTTGAGACTTGATCATCGTTTAGCAGAACGTAAAGGAAAGCGCAAAAAGATTGAAAAATATTCATGGCGCGTTCATGATAACAGAGACTCAAGAACTCCTAAAGAAAGAACGCCGGAACCGATGGAAATTGGAACCATCAGAAGACCTTTGACCAAAGATGAAAAGGACCTACGCAGAAAAAATGGACAATGTCTTTATTGTGGGAGAAAAGGTCATTTTGCCAAAGATTGTCCAATCAAACCAAAGAACAAGCAAGGTCCAGTTCAGAAGGTCGCAGCCAATGCACCAGTCGAGTTGGAAAACTAAAACACCCAAGATGCAGAGAAGGGTTGCTCTTGGGTGTCACCGTGGACCCTTCACAATCTAGACCTCTTAAACTGGAAATAAGAGTTCAGGTCAAGAAAAAGAGCTATTTCAAAAAAGCTCTAGTCGATTCTGCGGCTACTGGGAACTTTGTTGATGTCAAATTGGTTTGTGCATAGGGGATCACATGTATTGAAAAGAAGACCCCAGAAATCATCCAGGCAGTCGATGGAAAACTCTTGACTGGAGGTCCGGTAACTCTTCAGAATAACCCCTTGTCGATGATTTGTGAAAATTAGAATCAAAGAAAGAAACATAAAGAAAAAATCATCCTTGACCTGATCCATGCTCCCCAATATGGGATTATCCTCGGCTTGCCATGGTTAACTCATCACAATCCGGAGATCAATTGGGCAGAACGAAAATTCGTGTTCTCATCTGCGCTATGTAACAAACAATGTCTCCAAAAGATTAAAGTACCAAAAGTTTGCAACTCTTACATAGCTACTGCCGTGGAGAAAGAAATTCAGCTGCCCAAACAGTATTCATCTTACAAAGATGTATTTGATGAGAAAGGAGCAGAGACTTTACCTCCTCATAGATCTTATGACTGTAACATTGATCTAGCCCCAGGTGCGATACTTCCCAACTGTCGTGTATATGCCCTGTCAGAACATGAAAATCAACATTTACGGAAATACCTAGATCAATTTTTGGAGAATGGCTTCATTCGCCCCTCTAAGTCTCCTGCAGATTTGCCTTTGTTTTTTGTTTCAAAAGCTAATGGAGAACTTCGAACTTGCATCGACTATAGGGGTTCGAACAAAGTCACCATCAAGAATAAATATCCTTTACCCCTAATTCCGGTCTTATTGGGACAGGTAAAGAGAGCAAAAATCTACACGAAGCTTGACCTTCGAGGTGCTTATCATTTGGTCAGAATGAGAGAGGGTGACGATTGGAAAACAGCGTTCAAGACAAGGTATGGCCTTTTTGAATACACCGTCTTGCCTTTTGGTCTGTGTAATGCTCCAGCAGCATTTCAATTTTTCTTGAATGACGTTCTTAGAGAGTACCTCAACATATTTGCCATAGTCTACATCAATGACATTTTAATCTACTCAGACAATGAAAACGAACATGTCCAACATGTGAAGAAAATTCTTGCAGCCCTTCGAAAACACCATTTATATTGCAAACTAACCAAGTATGAGTTTCATGTTACCACAGTTGAGTTTTTAGGGGTTATTCTTACCCCTCAAGGTATGGTGATGGCAGAAAAGAAAGTAAAAGCCGTATCTGATTGGCCCACCCCAAAGACTGTTCGTGATGTACAATGTTTCCTGGGGTTTGCAAATTTTTACCGGAGGTTCATAAATCATTTCTCCCAGACAGTGGCTCCAATTACTAAGCTACTAAGAAAGAAAGAAAAGTTTGTATGGTCCCCAGAAGCTGATCAAGCCTTCTCGACTTTGAAGGAAGCTTTCTCCACTGCCCCAGTCTTGACTCATCCTGATGCGAATCAACCTTTCATAGTGGAAGCTGATGCTTCAGATGTAGCAATAGAAGCCGTCTTATCACAACGAAATAAAGACACTGGTCAACTTCATCCTGTAGCTTATATGTCTCGGAAGTTGAGCGAAGCCGAACAGAACTATGTCATTGCTGAAAAAGAGCTTCTGGCGATTCGTGACGCCTTTAAAAAATGGAGACATCATTTGTTGGGTGCCAAATACACTGTCACAGTATATACTGATCATCGTAATCTTCAATTCATGAGTTCCGCCAGACTTTTGACCCCTCTGCAATTACGCTGGATGCTTTTATTTGCCGAATTTGATTTTGTAGTAACCTTCCGGCCTAGTAAAGATAATCGCAAGGCTGACGCCTTGTCCCGTCAAGAGTCTACCACGTTGCCTGCATTTCAAGCCTCCAGAGCTATCATTGCTCCTGACAAGGTTCTATGTATCATAAAAACTGAAGATTTCTTTGAAGAAATTCGCAACTCCTTCACTGTTGAAAAATGGCAAACATGGGCCCAAGCAGATCCCAAAAGGTCAATCAAGCAAGGTTTACCCTTTCATGACGCTCGTTTGTTCGTACCCACTACCAAACTTCGCAAGATAGTGTTTCATTGGTTGCATGTTATACCTACGGCAGGTCACCCAGGTACTCCTAAAACTCTTGAACTGATCCAACGCTATTTTTGGTGGCCTACCCTAACAAAAGATATAAAAGCAATGGTAAACAACTGTGAAGTTTGTGCTCGCATTAAAACAAGTCATTCAAAACCAAAAGGGTTGTTACATCCACTTCCAACCCCAAGTCGTCCATGGGAGCACATTTCTTTAGACTTTATTACCTGTCTGCCAGTGGTTCAACAGCATTCAGTAATTCTGGTGGTAGTAGATAGTCTCACGAAATATGGACATTTCATTGCCTGTAAAAAATTGCCCACTTCTAGTGAATTGGCAACTATTTTACTGAACAGAGTGGTTCGTTATCATGGACTGCCAAAGGTTATCCTCTCCGATCGGGGGTCACAATTTTCCTCCAATTTCTGGAAGACATGGTGTAAAACACTCCAAGTGACATCTACGCTATCTACTAGTCGCCATCCTCAAACAGATGGTCAAACGGAGAGACTAAATCAGACTTTGAAACAATACCTACGTGCCTACGTTGAAAAGGCACTTCATTCTTGGACATCTATGCTCTGGTTAGCTGAGTTAGCTTACAATAACTCATTCCACACTTCTATTGGTGTTACACCCTTTTTTGGTTTATTTGGCTATCATCCTGACACCTTGCCCATCACAATTCCTCAAGAAAGTTCTCTTACTCCAGCTGTGTCAGAAACCATTCAGCATTTACATCAAACCCAGAAACTGATTCAACAGCATTTAGAAAAAGCCAAACAAAAATATAAAAGGCATTATGACAAGAAACATTGTGAGGGACCGCAATATCAACCAGGTGACAAAGTGTGGCTTTCCACAAAACATATTGGGGGCCATTTCAACTTCGGCGGGCGGCGGAGGCTGCCCGCCTAAAGTTCCCCCACCAGAAGACCGCACCGCGGTCAAATGACTGCGGCGGTCATTCTGACTTTCCCGCTGGGCGGGCGAGCGACCGCCAAAAGGCCGCCCGCCCGCCCGCCCAGCGGGAAAGACCCAGCAACGATGAAGCCGGCTCCGAATGGAGCCGGCGGAGTTGCTGGGGTGCGACGGGTGCAGTGGCACCCGTCGCGATTTTCACTGTCTGCTAAGCAGACACTGAAAATCATTATGGGGCCTGTTAGGGGGGCCCTGCACTGCCCATGCCAGTGGCATGGGCAGTGCAGGGGCCCCCAGGGGCCCCACGACACCCGTTCCCGCCATCCTGTTCCTGGCGGTAAGAACCGCCAGGAACAGGATGGCGGGAAGGGGGGTCGGAATCCCCATGGCGGCGCTGCAGGATTCCTATGGCCAGCGGAAAACCGTCGGGAAACCGCCGGTTTCCCTTTTCTGACCGCAGCATTACTGCCGCGGTCAGAATTGGCCAGGAAGCACCGCCAGCCCGTTGGCGGTGCTTCCGCGGTCGTTGGCCCTGGCGGTCCATGACCGCCAGGGTCAGAATGACCCCCATAGACTTCAAGAAGAAGCACATGTTTAACCCCAAATTCATAGGTCCTTATACTGTCCTTCAGCAAATCAATCCGGTGACCTATAAACTACAATTGCCCAGATCCTTACGGATTCATCCAGTGTTCCACATTTCCCTCTTGAAAAAGGCAGTCCAAAAGGTCCACCCTCATCCAGCTCCTGTTCGAGTACAAGGGGAAGAAGAATACGAAGTCAAGAAAGTGTTGGATTCTAAACTGAGAGGGCGTAATCTATGGTACTTAATCTCATGGAAAGGTTATGGTCCTGACAGTAACTCATGGGTTTCCGCATCTGATGTTCATGCTCCAGTACTTGTGAGACGCTTTCATCGTCTTAATCCAAGCAAACCAGGCCGTAGAGCGCGTCTGGGAGAGGGGAGTACTGTCAACACCAGAGCAGTATGCGCTCTATTGGCGACATAAATGCAAAACCCAGCACTCTCAAAACAATGTAATTTATGCATTGTGCTGATATGTTGTGGTTTAACCTTTTGCATTGCAGAGTTCAATCCTGAAAACTTATTTTTAATATGCTTACAAATACTGTTCCTTTGCAATGTATTGCTGCAGGTTTTCAGAGTGTGTTAGGGTGTTGCCCCTTTCCAGGGCCTTCCAGAGACTTTCCCTGCAACATGCCTGGGCGTGGTTCTGGGCTGGGCCAAGACTCTATAAAAGAGAGCCAGCCCAACTCCCAGTGCTCACTATTCAGAGGTCCCGGTGCAGAGCAGCAGCTTCTTCCTGAGCTCCTGTCCCGGCGGCCTATATGGATCTTCCAGTCTTCTGCCCTTCATCCTTCATTGGTGATCATTGTTCCAGGCGGTAAGACAGTGGTTGGACTGTTCCGACACCGTTATTGAGAATTTTCATATTCTTGGTTTAATTCTTAAAGTAACATATTACTTGCGCTACCATTTCTTGACATTTATATGGTAGTTTACAAATAGGCAAGATGTGCGATTTGTTTTATAAAGGTTTGACTTTGTTATTCATTGCGTGCCACCATTTCTTGACATTGGCATGGTGGTTTAAGAATCGGCAAGACGCGCGATTCGTTTTATGGTGTTTAAACATTGTTGTCCATTGCGCTCTACTATTTCTTGACATTTACATGATGTTTTATGAATTGGCAAGACGCGCAACTCGTTTCATGAGGATTTAACTTTGTTGTTCATTGCACGCTACCATTTCTTGACATTTACATGGTGGCTTAAGAATCGGCAAAAGAAGCGCGATTCATTTCATTGTACTTTGATCTTGTTATTTATTGTGAGCTGTTATTTCTTGACATTTACATTGTGTTTTACGAATCGGCAAGACGCGCAATTCGATTAATGATGATTTGACTTTGATATTCATTGCGTGCTACCATTTCTTGGTATTTTACATGGTGACACTCGAATCGGCAAGACGCACGATTCTCTCCTCAAGTTTATTTCATGTTGTTTATTGTATGCCACTATTCTAAGATATTTATTATGTAATATTCGAGTTGACAAGTTATGTGATTTGTTTCCTGAATCCATATTGTGTTATTCATGGTGCACAATCCTTTTATGGTGTTTGCTATATATATATATATATGTATATCTGCAATATGCGCAATTTGTGTTGAAACATTTTAAGAGTACACAGAAGGCCACAGTTTCTAGATGCAATATTGTATGGTCCTAGTATACATTCTCAAAACAGGATTTATATGACTGGTTTAAAATTTAGTCAGAATGTTTTTTCTGATTCTCATGTAAAGGAACGTACTTGAATAAGAAAGTTTTCATTTAATTCGTCTTGATTCCCTTACAGGTATCCGCCCATCTTGAAACTTATTCATTTTAAACTTAACTCTTAGATTGTTCATGTTTTCAGAGTGACTAGGCTTAGAATCATAGTCTAGTATTGATTTCAGGAGATATAATTTTCATATCGTGTGTTCTAGCCTTTTCCTTACTACAGGTCTCCTTCCCAGCTGTTCCCTTCCTAAGCCCCTCTTCCCCTCTTGAACTCTCTCAGTCTCTGTGATTTATCTATCAGAGTCTTGGAGCTGTTCAGTGGTGGACGTGTTGGGAACGTGCACAGACCCCGAGGATCTGATGACTCTGACACTTTTGCAGATGCCCCAGTCGGAGCAAATGCAATTGTATGTTCAAATGGTACCTAGACATCAAATTCAAATACCTGAAGCCACAGTGGAGCAGCAGCAGGTGATGCTTCCTCAGCAGGTCACAGGTCAAAGGTTTAATCAGAATAATAAAACAGTACACCAATTCCCGCTACACAGTGAGGATGGAATAAACGATGATTGGGAGCGATCACAAAGGTCCATATGGAAAGGGAAAAGTGATGGGTCACAAGGGCCCTCATTCTGACCCTGGCGGTGTCTCACCGCCAGGGCAGAGGGCAGAGGAAGCACCGCCAACAGGCTGGCGGGGCTTCCGGGGCATTCTGACCGCGGCGGTACAGCCGCGGTCAGAAACGGGAAACCAGCGGTGTCCCGGCGGTTTCCCGCTGCCCTGGGGAATCCTCCACGGAGGCACCAATGCACGGACCCCCATCACAGATCTGCATGGACACCCATCACTAAAGCATGCACAATAGAGAGAATCACCTATCCCAGAAAATAACTACTCACACAAGGCAAAGCTGACAGGGCAATAACAACCATAGAGGATTACACACCGATGCACAAGATGACACACACAGAAACAATAACACTGCATTTACATCCCCACAGGTCCCCCACCCAATGTCACAAGAGAGGAGGCACCAGCAACATCCAGTCCCCCCCAGAAGAGGCCCACAGTGATGACAGCAGATCTGGACGCCTGGATCTGGATGACCAACCTGGCCCATCAGGGATCTCCGGATAGTCGGTAACCCAGGCACAGTCCCATACCACCACAGAGCCACCCCCTCAGGAAACACAAGCACAGTACCCATCCAGCGGGCCCATACCTCTGTCCCCAGGACACGTCAATCAGCAGTATGTCCACCACTACAGGGACCCCAGGCCACCCCACAAACATAGGACGATAAGGGACCTGGGGTCAGTGGCAGTGGGCACACGGTTCAAGGGACAGTGGCACAGGACAACAGGGAAGCTGGGAGGGCTGCTGTACAACAGGGGGGGGACAGGCCCAGGGAACCGACTCACCAGGAGGCACTCACCGCAATCCTCGGAGCATACCAATATTCCCATGACATGATGGGCCAGCTAATGGACAAGTTGTAGGAGACCCAGCGGCTGCAGGAGGGACAGTACCTGGGGATCAGCGAGGCCTGAAAGACATCCACACCACCCTGGTCACCATTGTAGGGGTGCTGGCAGACATGGCCAACACCATGACGGAGGCAGTGGCACACCAGCGGGCCCCTGACACTAGCCAAACCGATGAACAGCCTTCCACATCCGCTGCCGCTAATGGACAGGAGGCCCCACCACAGGAACAACAGGCCACCAGCACCCCACCCCCTGCAGAAGGAGAACCACCCCGCAAACGGTCCCTGCGATCCAGGCAGAAGCCAGAGACTTTTGCCAAGACCCCCGCCAGGAATTAAGACTCTCCTGATTGTCACCCTTGTGTCCCACTCTGTCACCCTGTCCACCAAAGCTGCAGGGGATGGGCTGGAGCCTCCCCCCACCACTGCCACCCCCGACACCAGCACCACCACTGCCACCACTGAGCAGCCGTCACCGCCGATGGGTAGTGTGTAGTCCTGCCTTCATGGGCTGTTGTGCGTCCTGGCCCTTGCAAATCCTGTGGGTCTGACACCCAGGTGAGCGACTGCGACCTTGCACTCCCCAAGATCTGCATCACAGGGCACAATGCCCCCTCCAGAACCAGTGGAAGAAGCCGTGCACTCACCCCTTCCTTCCCAGGATGAAGCACACTGGACACAAGGCCCCCTAGAGAACCAGTGGAAGAAGCCATCCACTCACCCCATCCTTCCCAGGATGAAGCACACTGGGCACAATGCCCCCTCCGGAACCAGCGGAAGAAGCCATCTACTCACCCCATCCTTCCTAGGATGAAGCACACTTGGCACAAGGCCCCCTCCAGAACCAGCGGAAGAAGCCATCCACTCACCAATCATTCCCTGGATGAAGCACACTGGGCACAAGGCCCCCTCCAGAACCAGTGGAAGAAGCCATCCACTAGAGAGACTGTGGCCTTGCACTCCCCAGGACAGAGGAGACGCGTGCATGGCTGTTGTGGAGGTGTCTGCCAGTGAGGTGTGTGTCCTTCTTGGTGTGGTGATGCTGTTAGTGGATGTTGATGTAGTGCATGCAGTTGTGAGTGTGGACGTGACCTGGAGGGAGGTGGTAGAAGAGGAGGGGGAGACAGTGGAGGCAGTGGATGTTGTTGTGTCTGCAGCCGTATGGTGTTGCATGAGTGCTCGTGGGATGAAGTGTGGTGCTTGTGTTTGCTTGTGCCACTCTTGGGTATTGTCTTGTGTGCATGCTCATCTGTATGTGTGCCTGGGATGGGTTGTGGTTGAGGAGACTCGGACAGGGAGGTAGTAGCTGGAGGGGGGAACGGTAGAAACAGGGACAATGGCTGCCATCAGAGAGGAGGCCAGAGCCTGAATCGATCTCTGTTGGGCCACCAATCCACAGTGAATGCCCTCCAGGAATGCATTGCATTGCTGCATCTGGGATGCCAGCCCCTGGATGGCATTCACAATGGTTGACTTCCCTACAGAGATGGATCTCAGGAGGTCAATAGCCTCCTCACTCAGGGCAGCAGGGCTCACTGGGGCAGGGCTTGAGGTGCCTGGGTCGAAGGAGATGCTCACCCTCCTGGATGAGCAGGCACGGGAAACTCGCTGAGGGGCTACTGGGAGGGCGGTGTTGGTACGGGGTGGTGGCTGTACCTGCAGCTGGAGTGGTCACAGAGCTGTCCTCCACCACCAGGGAGCTCCCATGGGAGGAGGTATCAGAGTCTGTGTTGTCTCCTCCAGTCCCCGCTGTGGTGCTCCCCTCGCCCTCTATCCCACTGGTTTTCTCGGCATCGGTGGACTCTGCCTCCAGGGTCCTGTGGGATGCAGCTCCCTCTGTCGCCGGTGCCCCTGCTCTTCTGCCAGATGATGGTAATGTACACAAGGGCAGGATGACTAAACAAGAAAGGGGGGTAAGACAAAGGATACACTTAGTCAATGACTGCACCAACACCACCACTGGCATGCACATCACCGTCACACAAATGGAAAAGGCTTAAGCACTATGCATTGCACTACCAATGATATGACCAGTCACTAAGGCAAGATGAGGACCACACACTGCAAACTGCAGCACACCTGGGACTCACAATGCCCTGTCTGAAATGGACTACTAACAAGCTAGGTTACCTGTATTTGCCATGCAACCATTACCCTAGAGATGAGCCACGCTGCAATGTCTGGCCTGGCCTTAGGGGCACCCACTAACACACATCCACCACCCGGATACCACCCCACCAGCCAAAATATGTAATTAAACACACTGTATTCACCCCCTTGTGGCTGCTGTGATTCCCTCAAGTGCCCCTCCAACTCTGGGTAGGCCACCGCCAATATGTGGGCCATCAGGGTGGTCAGGGTCCGAAGGGTACCCCTTCCTCATTGGGAGGCCATCCCCAGCTGGGCCTCTGTGGTCTTCCGTGCCTAGTATCTCAGGTCCTCCCACCTTTTCCGACAGTGGGTCTCTGCCTGCCATAGACCCCAGGGTCCGCACGTCCTTGGCGATGGCACAGCATAATCCCTTCTTTTGATGAGCACTGACCTGCAGAGGCAATACAGACAGGAGAACTCCATTAAACAAACAGTCCAGCCTGTCACACACATGGCCCACTATACCCGATTCCATCACCATTGACACACACATAGGCCATCTCACAAAATGTACAATGCCAACTGACAATCTCCCCCCATCCACCCTAACAGGATGCCTTCACACATCTCCAAGCATCCATGTCAAATGCATCGTGCCCAATCAATCAATCAATCAATCAATCACAAGATTTATAGCGCACACTACGTACCCGTTAGTGTTTCAAGGCGCAGAGGGGGGGGGGGAGGCTGCTACTGGTCGAAGAGCCAGGTTTTGAGGAGTCTCCTGAAGGTGAGAAGGTCCTGGGTCTGTCGCAGGGGGGTCGGGAGGGTGTTCCAGGTCTTGGCGGCGAGGTAGGAGAAGGATCTGCCACCGGAGGTCTTGCGTTGGAAGCGGGGAACGACGGCGAGGGTGAGGTTGGCGGAGCGGAGTTGGCAGGAGGGGGTGTAGAAGTTGAGTCTGTTGTTCAAGTAGGCTGGTCCGGCTTTGTGGAGTGCCTTGTGAGCGTGGGTGAGGAGCTTGAAGGTGATCGTCTTGTCCACGGGGAGCCAGTGGAGGTCTTTCAGGTGGTGGGAGATGTGGCATTGGCGTTGTGCGTCGAGGACCAGTCGGGCGGAGGCGTTTTGGATGCGTTGGAGGCGTTGGATGTCTTTCGCTGGGATGCCTGTGTAGAGTGTGTTGCCGTAGTCTAGTCTACTGCTGACGAGGGCCTGGGTCACCGTTTTTCTGATATCCGTCGGGATCCATTTGTAGATTCTACGGAGCATGCGGAGGGTGTTGTAGCAGGAGGAGGAAACTGCGTTGACCTGCCTGGACATGGTGAGGGCGGAGTCGATGACAAAACCCAGGTTGCGTGCGTGGTTGGTTGGCGTTGGAGGGTGTCCCAGCGCGGTGGGCCACCAGGAGTCGTCCCAGGCTGAGGGGGTGCATCCGAGGATGAGGACCTCCGTCTTGTCGGAGTTCAACTTCAGGCGTCTGTTTCTCATCCACTCAGCGATGGACTTCAATCCCTCGTGGAGGTTGGCTTTGGCGGTGTGTGGGTCTTTGGTGAGGGAGAGGATGAGCTGGGTGTCGTTGGCGTAGGAGAGAGTGTTGAGGTTGTGCTGACGGGCCAGTTGTGCGAGGGGGACCATGTAGACGTTGAACAGCATCGGGCTTAGAGAGAAGCCTTGGGGTATGCCGCAGATGATGTTGGTGGCTTTGGAGCGGAAGGGTGGGAGTCGGACTCTCTGGGTTCTGCCAGAGAGAAAGGAGGAGATCCAGTTGAGGGCTCTTTCTTGTATTCCGGCTTCGTGGAGGCGTGTAAGTAGGGTGCGGTGGCAAACCGTGTCGAAGGCTGCGGAAAGGTCCAGGAGGATGAGGGCTGATATTTCGCCGTTGTCCATTTGCTGTCTGATGTCATCTGTGGCGGCGAGGAGAGCAGTCTTGGTGCTGTGGTTGCGTCTGAAACCGGACTGGGAGGGTTCTAGGATGGAGTTGTCCTCGAGGTGGTGGGTGAGCTGAGCGTTGACGATCTTCTCGATGACCTTCGCCGGGAAGGGGAGGAGGGAGATCGGGCGGAAGTTTTTGAGGTCGTTGGGGTCTGCCTTGGGTTTCTTGAGGAGGGTGTGGATTTCGGCGTGCTTCCAGCTGTCCGGGAAAGTCACGGTTTCGAAGGATAAGTTGATGACCTTTCTAAGTTGGGGGGCAATGGTAGTGTTGGCTTTGTTGTAGACATGGTGAGGGCATGGGTCTGAAGGGGATCCTGAGTGGATGGAGTTCATGATCTTGCAAGTTTCAGCGTCGTCTACGTGGGTCAAGGCTGTGTAGCGGTTGGTGCAGGTGGAGTTGTCGGGGTGGGGTCTGACGGAGGCGTGGTGTTGAGGCTGTCATGGATGTCGGTGATCTTCTGATAGAAGAAGGTGGACAGGGCGTCGCATAGTTCTTGGGATGGTGGGATGCCGTTGACGTTGGCGCTGGGGTTGGAGAGCTCTTTCACGATGCAGAAGAGTTCTTTGCTGTCTGGCGTGTGCGTTGTTGTTCAGGCGTTCTGTGAAGTGGGAACGTTTGGCGAGTCGGATTAGCTGGTGGTGCTTGCGGGTGGCCTCCTTGTGGGCTGCCAGGCTGTCGGGTGTGTGTTCGAGGAGCCATTTCTTCTTTAGTTTCTGGCAGGTGCGTTTGGAGGTGAGGAGTTCGTCAGTGAACCAGGCGGCGCTAGGGTTTTGGCGCAGTCGTTGATCCACTGTCGTAGGTTGAGAGCGGCAGTGTCTGGGTCGGTGGAGTCGGTGGGCGGATTCTGGGCGAGGGTGCTGGTCAGTTGGTCTTCGGTGACTTTGCTCCAGCGGCGGTGGGGTGGTAGTTGGGTGCGGTGGTGTTCGATGTGCTTCTTGAATGTGAAGTGGATGCAGTGGTGGTCGGTCCAGTGGAGTTCGGTGGTGTGGCTAAAGGTGACGTGGTTGCTTGCGGAGAAGATCAGATCGAGCGTGTGGGTGGGTGTGTTGACCAGCTGTCTGAGGCCTAGGTTGGAGAGTTTGTCGATCAGGGATGTGGTGTTGGCGTTGTTGTTGTTCTCCAAGTGGAAGTTGAGGTCTCCAAGGAGGATGTAGTCCGTAGAGGTGAGCGCGTGGGTGCTCGTGAGGTCGGTGATGGAGTCGCTGAAGGGTGCTCGTGGTCCTGGGGGTCGGTAGATGAGCGTTCCTCTGTGGGTGGTGTTTGGGTCAGTGTGGATCCGGAAGTGTAGGTGTTTGGCGGTCTTGAGAGTGTCGTCCGTGTGGGTGTGGATTTTGAGGGTGGATTTGTGGGCGATGGCTATTCCTCCTCCGATTCCGTTGGGGTGATCTCTTCTGGTGATCTTGTAGCTGTCCGGGATGGCTATGGTGATGTCAGGTGCTGAGGAGTCGTTCCACCAGGTTTTGGTCAGGAAGGCTACGTCTGGGGCGGTGGTGTCGAGCAGGTCCCAGAGCTCGATGCTGTGCTTGTGTGCGGAGCAGGTGTTGAGGAGTATGCAGTGGAGGTGGTTTTTTGCGGTTGTGGCATGTTTCCTTGTTCTGTCGCAGGTGAAGTTGCAGGCGAGGCAGGAGAAGGGTCCCTTGGTGTTCTTTGGAGATGACTGGAAACATGTTGTGGGGCGGCCGGGGTTGAGGACGCTGAGTTGGTTGGCCGAGTAGCGATGTCTGGTGGTGCGGGGGGCGTGCGGAACAGGGGGGGGTGGCGCTGGTCGCGGTCCAGGCGCGGACGGGCGCAGACGGGCTTGCCTCTGGCGCGCCAGCGACACGCTCACTGCGCGCAGACATGCAGAGCCAGCCATTAAGAAGGGAGGGGGGAGGGAGGTGCAGCTGGTAGGCGGGAGGGAGCGGCGAATGGGGGCGCGAGGGGGGCGGGGCTGCAGGGAGGCAGCGGCAGGGGAAAGCGGCAAGTGGGAGCGCACAAGGGGCGAAAAGCGGAGAAACAATCTAAGAAGGCACTAAGGGAAGCAAAAGCACAAATGGGAAGCAAAAAGGAGCAAAAGGCACAATAAAGCAAGGCACAGCAATACAGTCACAATACGGCGAAAAACGGCACAATGCACACGAGTCTAGCGACGCAAATGGGGCCAAAAGGCAGATTTAACCAGGGCACAGAATACAGTCACAAATACAGAAAACGGCACAAAGCTTACCAGAAGCCCACTAGACGGGCCTCGAACACGCTAGCAGCAGCGTGGGTGGGGGTAAGGGACACGGACACAGCAAGGTGGTGCTGCGGACGTGGGGGAGCGAGCTCTTGGCTGTAATCAGGTCAGAGGTCGCTCACCCTCGACGCGCAGCGCCAGCCATTAAGAAGGGAGGGGGGAGGGAGGAGCAGTTGGGAGGCGGGAGGGAGCGGCGAATGGGAGCGCGAGGGGGGCGGGCCGCAGGGAGGCAGCGGCAGGGGAAAGCGGCAAGGGGGAGCGCACAAGGGGTGAAAAGCGGAGAAACAATCTAAGAAGGCACTAAGGGAAGCAAAAGCACAAATGGGAAGCAAAAAGGAGCAAAAGGCACAATAAAGCACAATAAAGCAAGGCACAGCAATACAGTCACAATACGGCGAAAAACGGCACAATGCACACAAGTCTAGCGACGCAAATGGGGCCAAAAGGCAGATTTAACCAGGGCACAGAATACAGGCACAAATACAGAAAACGGCACAAAGCTTACCAGAAGCCCACTAGACTGGCCTCGAGCACACTAGCAGCAGGAGGTGGAGGCAAACCCCCGTGTACAGACCCCTGGTGGACTGGAGGACAGGCACATTATACTCACCTATAGACTGGACAGGGCCACAATCGCAGAGCTGTGTGCCCACTTGGAGCCAGACCTGATATCTGCTATCTGTCATCCGACTGGGATCCCTCCTCTTGTGCAAGTGCTATCAGTGCTCCATTTCCTGGCGACAGGTTCTTTCCAAGTGACAGTGGGCTTGGCAGCAGGAATGTCACAGCCAATGTTCTCAATCGTGCTGGCAAGAGTCTTGTCTGCCCTGCTAAAACACATGTGCAGCTACATATATTTCCCAGAGGTGGAAGATTTGGGACAGACACCCAATATTATTGGGGCAATTGACGGTACACATATTGCGTTTGTCCCCACTTTGCCAGAATGAACAGGTGTATAGGAATCGTAAGAGTTTCCACTCCATGAATGTGCAGATGGTGTGCCTGGCGGACCAGTACATCTCCCACATCAATGCTAACTATCCTGGGTCGGTGCATGTTGCCTTTGTCCTGAGGAATAGCAGCATCCCAAATGTGATGGGCAACTACAGAGGCACAGGGTGTGGCTAATAGGTGAGCCTTGGTCCCCACCCAGTGTATGTTAGTGTATGTCTTTGGTGTTAACCCCATAGGATTGTGTGTGGCTAAATGTTGTCCCTCAATACCTGGAGGTGACTCTGGCTACCCAAACCTATCATGGCTGCTGACCCCTGTGATGAATGTCAGGACAAGGGCTGAAGAACGTTATAATGAGGCACATGGGCGAATCAGAAGGATAATCGAGAGAACCTTCGGTCTCCTGAAGGCCAGGTTCAGGTGCCTGCATCTGAGAGGTGGATCCCTGTGCTACTCACCCAACAAGGTCTGCCAGATTGTCGTGGCATACTGCATGTTGCACAACCTGGCCCTCAAATACCATGGCCCATATTTATACTTTTTGACGCAAAAAAATTAGCGCCGGCTAACGCCATTCTGAAGCACCATGCGGGCGCCGTATTTATTGAATGACGTTAGCCGGCGTTAGCCGCCGGCGCCGTCTGGTGTGCGTTAAAAACAACGACATACACCAGGCAGCGCCGGCGTAGGGGGAAATGGGGCTTGGGCGTCAAGAAATGGGGCAAGTCAGGTTGAGGCAATTTTTTCGCCTCAACCCGATTTGCGCCATTTTTTTTTTCACTCCCAACCCCCATAGAAATGACTCCTGTCTTAGCAAAGACAGGAGTCATGCCCCCTTGCCCAATGGCCATGCCCAGGGGACTTCTGTCCCCTGGGCATGGTCATTGGGCATAGTGGCATGTAGGGGGGCACAAATCAGGCCCCCCTATGCCACAATTTTTTTTTTTTTAAAACACTTACCTGAACTTACCTTAATGTCCCTGGGATGGGTCCCTCCAGCCTTGGGTGTCCTCCTGGGGTGGGTAAGGGTGACAGGGGGGTCCCTGGGGGCATGGGAGGGCACCTCTGGGCTCCTTCAGAGCCCACAGGTCCCTTAACGCCTGCCTTTTGCAGGCGCAAAAAAACGGTGCAAAAGCGGCCGTACGTCATTTTTTTGGACCCGCCCACGCCCGGGAGTATAAATCCGACGCACATGCCTCGGAGTCGATTTTTTAGACGGGAACGCCTACCTTGCATATCATTAACGCAAAGTAGGTGTCCACGCTAAAAAATGACGCTAACTCCATGGACTTTGGCGCTAGACGCGTCTAACGCCAAAGTATAAATATGGAGTTAGTTTTGCGTCGAAATTGCGTTAAAAAAAACGACGCAATTCCGGCGCAAACGGAGTATAAATATGCCCCCATGTACCTTTTCTGCAGGAGCAGGAGACTGGAGATACCCCTGTGGCTGCAGTAGACCCTGATGACAGTGAGGATGTAGAGGGTGAAGATGAGGATCAGAACCACAGTTATCCGTCAGTACTTCCAATGACACACAGGTGAGTCAGTGCAACTTCACATTTCAATGACTATTGTTGTATTCTGTGTGGCTGTGGCATGATGGCATTACCCACTTTGTACCTCTACTTACTGTCACCTACGGATTATTATTTTAAAGATTTTTTTATTTTTTTATTTTTTATTATAATTTTAAACTTACAAGTAACATTTGTATATTGAATTCTCCAACTATACGCCCATAGCCCCCTCCCTCCCCACATGCATTTACATTTGTATGATGTGATCTTCAGTCGACAATTCTCAATAAGTCTATTTTTAAGTTATCTATGCGCAAAGCATTAGGTTTCTGGTGTGGTGTCTGGCTCCACTTCGGAGTCCGAGGTGGATGTATCCGCTTCTGCGGTAGGGATTTTGGGTGTCTTCAGCTTCTCAAGTATTGAGTCCCATTGTGTGGCATTGTCTCTGGGTCTTTGCTCCCGTAGTGCTTCTTGCAATAATACGACTCCTTCTATGTCTGCCCATTTCTCCAATGCGTTTTGCCATCTGTTTACTTGTGGTCCTGCCGGGGCCTTCCAATTTGAGGTGCTTTCTCTTCTAGCAAGGATCAGGGCTAGGTCTATGAACTTGTTGGATATTTTCAGAGCTGCGGGGCGAGGAAAGTCCCCCAACGGGGCCATTGCCGGAGACTTGTTCAGTGTTCTGTCGGTGCAGATTGAGATTTTTTCTAATATCTCTTTCCAATATGAGTTAAGCTGGGGGCAACTCCAAAGCATGTGGGCGAGGCCTGTTGAGAGTTCAGCACATCGGGGGCAGCCTATGGCGTTTGTGTTGTAGATTTTGACTATTGTTTGTGGAGTTAGGTAGGCCCTATGATAAATATATAGGTTTCTTAGTTTGAATCTGGCATTTATGGACACTGAGTAGACATGGGAGGTAATCTGGTCCCACTGAGATTCTTCAAATGTGATATCTAACTCCAATTGCCATTTGGTTTTAAGTTTTGTTAAGGGCAAGCGTATGCTATCTTGTAGGGCTTTATATATTCCTGAGACTACTCCTTTCTGATCCACTATTGAGCAGATGATATTACAGCTGTTATGGGTGGGAGGTTCAAGAGCTCCTGTTCCCCATGATTTTTGAGCGATTCTAGTAATAGCATTGTGGGTAATGAATAAACCGGGAGGGAGATCGTACTGAGTTTGTAGTTCAGTGTAGGTGTAGAGTTTCCCTCCGCTGTATAGATCTCCCAGTTTTGTGATATTGTGAGCCATCAGTTTACTGATACCGGGGAGTGTTTGGTTCCCTAATATATTTTTCAGACAGGACAGAGGGGCCTCTGGTGCGTATGGAATTTTAGTGCGAAAGCGTTTTAGGTATTGATCCCAGCAGTGTCTAGTCGATTCCCACTCTATTGATAACTGTTGTTTAGGTTTCCTGGGGTTCAGTAATATACCTATTATTCTATTCGCTGGGCAATTTAAGGGGAGACATACTTCAGCTGTGACTGGGGGGCTGCTAATTAATTTTGCAATCCATTGCAGTTGCCCTGCCCAATAATACATTTCCAAGTCTGGGGCAGCTAGGCCTCCCTCGGCCGTGGGTCTTTGAAGGGAGCGTAGTGCTATTCTGTGTCTGCCCGATCCCCATATGAAATTCGTAGACATGGACTCTATCTCTTTGAACATTATTTTCGGGATTATGAGTGGGGTGCTTGAAAAATAGTATAGCATTCTGGGCAGTACTATCATTTTAAGTAGGGCAATTCTTCCTGTAATCGTCAGGGGTAGCACCTCCCAGAAGCGCATATTAGCTTTAATCCCTCTGAGTGCTCCCTGTATATTTCCTTATAGTAAGTCATCCATTTTGTGGTATATTTTTACTCCCAAGTATTTGAACGTACTTGGAGACCAGGGCAGACCCCTTGTGTTATTAGGCTCGGGGGTGTCCTTACACATCGGAAAAATTGAGGATTTCCTCCAGTTGATCTGGAGTCCGGAGGCTGCACCGTAATTCTCCAGCATCTTCATGGCCCCCAGTAAGTCTGTCTCTAGGTTTTGTAGGAAGAGCAGCACATCGTCTGCATGTAGAGCGATGTGGTGGGTCCAATTATTGAGTGAGATACCCTTAAAGTGCTGACCGGTTCTGGCCATTTGGGCTAGGGGTTATACTGCTATTGCAAAGAGAAGGGGGGATAGGGGGCATCCTTGTCTGGTGCCTCTTCCAACCTGGAACGGGGCAGATATAGTATTGCCTGTTCTTACTCTTGCAGTGGGGTTGGCATATAGTAATTTAGTCCATCTCACAAACCCCTCCCCTAATCCCAGTTTCAGCATGGCCTGCTCTAAGTAGTCCCACCTTAGGCTGTTGAAGGCCTTCTCTATATTTACCGAGATGATCGCCGCCTGTGGCAGAGTCAGGGGAAGGAAGTGGAGGACTGATATTAGGCACCTAGGGCCATATTTATACTTTTTGACGCAAAACTGCGATAACGCAGTTTTGCGTCAAAAAAATATGCGCCGTCTAACGGCATTTTGAAGCGCCATGCGGGCGTCAAATTTATACTTTGACGTACGGCGGCGCAACCAACAGGTGGGAGTCATTATTTCGTGACGCACACAGCGTCGGTCTGTCGTAAAGGAAACCAACGTAAATGCGACGCACATCACTGTGGGTCGATTTACGACAGCGCAATTGTGAAAACGCTGGTTTTTTTCACGCTATTGTGTTACATTTTTGCGCGAAAACTGCCCTTTCAGCAGAGGAGAGCCAAAATGGATCCCAGATGCCCCAACAGACCCCAGGAGGATGAGAGCAGACCAGGAACCAGCCAGGAGGATCCATACAGGAACCAGGACATTTAAAAAAAAAAAAAGAAAGTGTTGCTTCAGTGAAGAGGAGCAGGAAATCCTGGTGAAAGAGGTGACGGAACACCAGCACCAACTTTTCATCTCCTCAAAATTGCCACTCAGTAGGAGAGAGGCCATCTGGAAACAAATAGTGGACAAGATCAACAGTGTGGCTGAAGAACGCCGCACAGTCACTGAGTGTAAGAAACGCTGGCATGACTGCAGACGTAGGACAAAAGAGAAAATGGCCAGGAACAGGAAGGCAGCAATGCAGACTGGAGGGGGGAGTCCAGCACAACAGGAGGCCCTGGACCACATGGAGGAGATGGTCGCAGCCGTCATCCCGGAGGAGATCATCACAGGGATTCAAGGACTGGACAGCGCAGACTACCACGACACAACGCACATGCAGGGTAAGTCGCATGGGGAATTAAAATGCAATAATGGGGACTGTAAGCAGGGAGGGGGGGATACCTACTACACAATGCATGTAAGTTAGCACATATATGAAGTGGCATGGGTAAAGGGGCACGGCAGGGGGGCATGCCCAGTACTGACTGAAGCTGGGGCACGACAAAATACAGCAACAACAACAGTCCCATGGGGACATCCTGTAATTACAACAAGAGAGCCAAGGGA
Organism: Pleurodeles waltl; assembly: GCF_031143425.1. NCBI lineage: Eukaryota > Metazoa > Chordata > Amphibia > Caudata > Salamandridae > Pleurodeles > Pleurodeles waltl. Next base: position 954,800,777 of record NC_090440.1, on the reverse strand, counting down.
AAGCAGTGACAGGTGGGAAGGCCACTACCTCAAATCCACATCCAGGCACTTGTAGTGCAAAATCTAATCTACATCAACTAGGTCCCTATCTGTAATGCAGCAGCAAAAACAACAACTGCAATGTAACTGCCACAATAGTTGACAATAACACCTCTCATCTCTGTGCAGCTATAGTACCAAATGGCAGGAACCCCCCCCCTGGAACATACATACCTAAATTAGGGGGTGAGGATGACATCCGCAACTACTCCTAGAAATAAGACAAAGGTACCAGTACACTCAAATGCCGAATGTCCATACCTGACACATACATAAGCCTAAGTAACCAGCAATAGGAGCCACACAGCACTAACGACACACACATGCTGCATACGTCAGGGTCCCTCACGTGCCTGGCTAACAAGGCTACATCACTAATGTCATACTGCTCAGACAACAACATTGAGGAGGGGACACAGGCAACTAGTCACTGAAACACACCTGCACAGTCTGACAAACAAATAGGACATTCATACGATAAACAGGCCAATCCAGTAAGACACACATGACCCAACATCATCTTCAAACATCAGCAATGTTTACATCTATACCACATCCTAACATTGACATGCATAGGTAATGCCACGTAACATGTACAGTTCATGCAATGTGAATAAAAAGTGTATGGGGCAGGGCCTGAGAGGCAAGTGTGCTGGCAGGGCAGTCACAACACCCACAGTCAGTCAAAGTGTATTGTGGCAAGTGAAACGTATACATTGCGCATTAGCTTCAGGCTTTAGGCCTTTGTGCATCTTACCCTGAATGTACTTATACTCATTTGCTCACATCTAAGAGCCTCAGAGCACTTTGCACTAAATGATTCTCATTGCCCTTCCTATCAGTTAACGTAGCAAATACCCAGTCTTAAGGTGTAGTCAATTAGTCAAATCACACTGTTTTGCCTACTTCTGCACTGGAGTTTGCCAGAACATATTTACTCTGTGCCCCAGTCAAGGATGTATGTTGCTGATAGATGTGGTAGGGGTTAAGGTTTGGCATTCCTGCGTAGGGAAACTTTGTCATCACCATGAAATATGACTTTTAAAATCACTTCCTTGTCCCAAGACACGCAAGAGGGAGTTTCCAAACAGAAAATCACAACTATATGCTGCCTGCCTTGCTGCTGATGCACAACCAGATCACAGCCCATTCCTCTGATATGAGGGATGATGTCTCCCCTGTGATTCAGACAGGCAAGCTCCAAACTTAACATGCTGTGCTATACATAGAACAAGCAGAGGGAGAGTAGAAACTGTTAGGCACCATGATAGCTGTGTACTAATGTATTACTCTCCTGCGGACTATTTCAATTCTAACAGTGTGTATTGTTTGGGTTATTGGGGCTCACACCTAAATTTCTACAAGTCAGTTGTACAATGAAACTTCATATTAAACAAATACTGTCATTGTCCTTTGTGTATGGGAACATACCGGAAAATACATAATTGTGTAGGATCTGAGTGACCACGACTTCCCTGAGAAGTTCCAAAGATGTCATGCGCTCGGATGTCTAAACATTCCTTTGATGTGGGAGACCAGAGGCACTGCTAGTTAGTCTGAGCAAAATGAAATATCTGGGTGACAGAGTTATTTACAAGTGGGTCAGACTTAGTCCCCCACACCATTAGCTATCCTGCTACTTAGAAAGCCAAGAATCACATGTAGGATAATGAGAGCACACCCAACAAAATGTCCCTCCATAACAATAGTTAAACACCGAGGGAGGAGTAGGACAAAAAAAAGCCTATTCCTAAATTATTACAAAGCAACACCTAGAGGCGACCTGGCAGACATGTCTGATAGCTCCATATCATACATGTGACACACAGGTGGGCCATAGGCCTACAACAATGCCCTATGACGGACAGCAGATACCAAGACAAACACAGAGTACAAAGTTAAGGCATCCAAAGGCTTGTATCTTAGTGCAAAATTGTCACAACACAGACACACTAATTGTACCCTGTTTCATTGCAGAGGAACACGGATCTCCTGCCGATCTGCCTGTCCATGAGTTCCCTGATGACATGGATGACGAGACCATCAACCTCCCACCAGAGACCATTCAAATGGTCCTTGAAAGCCTCCAAACCCCACCTTCAGTCACAAGGAGGAGCACAGAAGAAGCAGCCACCACAGGAGAACCACCCGCCACCCCAATTGTAAGACCTGCCAGCTCCAACACAGCTGAGGACTCTGACGACACTGGCACCAGCTTTGAAAGAACAGTCGTTGGGGTCCAGCGGGAGCTGGCCAAGGAGGTGCGGGTGGGGATGCAAACTATGGCAGCCAGCCTTGAGGGGGTGCGTTCGTGCATGTTGTCAACTGCAGATCAGGCAGCTGCAATGCAAACCCGAACATCGCTCTTGGAGGAACTTTTAAAAACACAGAAGGAAATCTGCACAGCTGTCATCCAGTTGACACAACAACTCCAACTGCAAGCCAGTCAACGTGTGCACGAATGCAACTTAGAACCCCTCAGGGCCGACCTGGCTGCCTACCATCGTGATGTGGCTGCCATTCTGAAAAACCAGCAGGCCCTCCTTGCTGCAGTACTGCCCTTCATTACTCGACAGGGAGCAGCCCCTGGGATGTCTGCCTCCATGTCTTCTAACACTGAGGTGTGTGTTGCCCCTTCACAACCAACAACCACAAGGACACACCAGGCAACACACACATCAGAAGAAGAAGACATGGAACAGATTACATTCACACGCAAGAGTACCCGGAAGCCCTAGTCCCTGCACCATGGCCTACTCTGACCAAGGTCCTACGTTTTGACACATGCCAGTCTCACTACAACTACACTCAATGACTGTTCGGCAATCCACTGTATGACTTGTCCCTATTGCCAGTGAATGTCTCTCTCCTACTATTTGGCAATTCCTGTTCCTCTGCACTGTCTGTGACATCACCCCAGCATGTCAGGAGCATCATCCACACCCCGTCTGTAGGATCACCATGTAAGAATGCACCAGAACGGACTCAGCTAACATTGTGAATGGACATTTTGCACTACACCACCTATAAATAAATATCACTTGCACACCTATTGTGTCTCTGTGTTATTTCACACTTCAAATGTGCAGTACATAACTCCAAAGTGGCTGTGTGGAAACCATGTAGATTCTCTATACTACTGTCCTGATTTCATGTATACTGAAACATCTGTGCATCGGCCAGGATTGCATCATAGCCTTACTATACTGAGGAAAATAACTGATGAAGGGACTAAGCAGACACAATCATGCTGTGTTGGACAGAATGATGCACCATCTATAGCTATTCTAGACAACTAATGGTGGCTGAGAAATGTAGGCACCATGCAATACTAAAATTAGAATGAATGCTGTAAAATGTAAGGAATCATAAACAAATTACACTGCATCAATCACCCTTACGGCGTATACTTCCATGAAGGAAATTCATGCTGAATCAGTACACACATGATGTAGGTCAGCAATGACAGCAACAAGACAAGAGTGTGAACAAATCCTCATCTACAAAGATCTCCCTGAACTTCACACTGCTGTCCGACCTATCTATTTACCTACAATAACAAGTCTGGAAACACTCTTTGTGAAGTAGGATACATGCCAACCCAAAACCTTGATGATCAATGCACACTACCAATGGTGGGTCTCCCACATGGTGGATACTTACCAAGTTAGCACACGGGTAGCTGGCATGTTAAACCTCAATAGCCTTGGGATAGCGAGCATAGGACACAAATGTCATACTAAAACATTCTGCTACACTGATGTCAAGGCCAGGATAATGTAGCACCTAACGCATCATGTAAAGGGTTAACAACATTTTTATTTCAAAGAAGTAATAAAAGAGGCAACTAAGGGAAAGGTAAACCTACACTAACCTAACCTGACTACTACTAACCCACAACTGTTCCTAACTAACCTAAGCTAAACTTACTCTACACATGTAACGAAACGATCTAAACATCAACCCCCCACCCACCATTATGAGACAAGACACATGCAGGACAACACTTACTAACCTACACACATACTATACTATCCTATACAAACATATATTTTTGGTTTTTTTTTTGTTTTTATTTAAACAGGAATCCCAACATTGCCCCCCACCCACCCACCCACACAAAAATAGAAGATAGAAAGAATAAGGACCCCCCACCCTCTTACCTAACACTAACTAAGCTAATTACCTACACTTATCCTATAACTAACCCCCCAAACCCAACTAACAGTATAAAATAGGAAAGAGGTGAGAGGGGAGGGGTAAAAGTTCAGGAGGGCAAACGTACTACAGATTTGCCCTCTGTAGTGTGCGCCTGATGGAGCGCACCTTCTTTTTGACCTCATTCATGTCCTCCGTCAGGTTGTCCACCTTTCTAATCAACTTGTCCAATTTCCGGGACAATGCCTGGAAGGCCGCTGGGTCGATAGGAGGGTCAGTGCTGGTTTGCGTGCCGGTGGAGGTGGATGTTGTGGCAGGAGTTGTGTGGCCACGGGACAGTCCTGCTCCCACCACACGGCTGGGTCCAGGTCTGGAGGAAGATGCTTGGTCCGTTGCTGGGTCCACTTGGGCAGACCTGGTGGATGTGGTGTCGGTGGTTGTTGGTGGCACCGTTGGGGGAGCCTGTGGTGTGGCCCACCACGCCCCGGAGGCCCGATCTGAATGGTACTTGCGGGCCATCCTCCGATACCCACACTGCACCTGCAGGATGTGCCTGTATCTCATCGCACGGCGCTCAAAATGGTTGCGATCAGCGGCACTCAGGTTTGCAGCTGTGAAGAGAAAAGGCAAATATTTAGCTTTGGATTTCCAGTGGGTGGACTACCACAATGGGTCATTTGTCCATTACTAGAAATGTATTGGTTGCAGCAATTGTTACAACATAGTTCACGGAAAGGCTCAGAGGAAGTACATGTGGAGCATGCATACATAAGGGCATATCACACCTAGCATATCCATGTCTCTACATGATGTATGACATCACCCTAAACTACTCATCCAAATCATACCTAAGGCATTTGACATTATGGCACCACATCTTCCGCATACTGACTTCACTACATATGTCATTCTATGTGATAACAATCACACTTCTCACTCAATGGCATTTGGAATTAGTTGTGTGCTAAGATTGAACCCCTGGCCCAGAATCATATGTCCACACTAGGGGCCAGATGTAGGAATTTGGAAAATGCAACTAGCAATTTGCAATGCAGAACGGTGTCTCTGACACCGTCTGCGAGTCGCTATGGGGTCCCTAAGACCCACCTCATGAACATCAATGATGTGCGTTCCAAGTTGCGCCACCTTAGCGACTATGGGCACTCACGGGGATGGAGGCCTGCTGGGAACAGCAGACCTCCATGGACGTGACTGCTTTTAAATAAAGCAGGTTATTTTTCCCCAAGTGTAGGCCGTTTACCTGAAAGGAAAATGAGCTGCAATTAGTTAAAAATCACAACAAATTCAATCTTGGATCATTTCGCGGTAATTAGTGGTCCCTTAGACCACTGGCTGTTTTGTGCAGGATTATTTTGGTCCACTCACAAAGGTGAAGGGTTACAATGGGGACCCCTTCCAGTTAGCAAGTGGGTTACCATCCACTTCAAGTGGATGATAACAGCGACTCACTTTGCAACCACATACTCGGTTGCAAATGGGATTGCCTACCACTGTGAGTTGCAAGTAGGTCTGGTAAACCCCTTAATATTTAGCAATTTGAAAAGCATTTTGCTAATATGTTCATGACCACCAATAACAATTTGGAATCGGAAACAGACGTTTGCAACTCACAAACAGAAATTTATGCCATTTGCAACGTGTAGACATTTTGCTACATGTGGCCCTAGGTACTCACTCAAGTCACAAAAGGTGTCAAGTACGTGTAACATACTGGTTGCTACAGTCCTAGGTACCCTGTTTCACAGTAACATCCCAGTCTTTGTGGGTGGTGTGGGAAGAACAACCAACAATCCCATGTTCAATGCACACCCAGGAGTGTTTAGAAAGTTCCACAAGTATGTGCCTTCACACACAACACCTATGAAGGGCTAGCAACACGTTGTAGTCAGCCAAACATTGTCACATCCCAGGTCCACACATGTCAAAATGATATGACTTAGGCCAACATGACATACTATCAATGAGGCATGTTTTACAACACACACAGAGGAGGTAGAACACCCATTCTGATGATTCCACAGAACACCTAGGCCATTGCACTCAAGTCACACACACTTCTAGTTCACCTTGTGGAAGTACATGCCCCCGGAAGATCCGACCTACAGTGTACACAGTCCATCCTCAACTAGGAAGAAGCACTTGTCATCAAAGCCATGTGCCTAAGCTATCTGGGAGACTGTCAGTCTGATATGCAGACTCAGTTCATGGCAAGTCCCTGACCAAGTCTAACATTGACCAGTGTATTCCAAATGAGTCATACCATTCCCCATTGCCGCACAACTGGAATGACCTACAGCCCCTCAAACTGAGAGATGGCTAGGTATTGCTTTACAGAAACAGAAGTCCTATTTGATATCACACTAAAACAACAATGCCAATGAACGGCGAGCGCATCAAATCATGAATTCTCTTGAACACACAGTAATCCATCATGCTTCTTTACCAAACAATGAAAATGGCACTCAGGCGACACTCACTGTAGGTATCGGGTTCGTCAAAATGTGCCACCTCTCCCACGGTGTACGGGGCTGGTCCACCTGTAAAGCATGAAAGGAAGAATATACTCAGACTGGGTGAACTGATAAATAATTTAAGTTACAATGACACTGTGTGAATATGACATGGTAATGATAGACTTTCAGACATGCTCATACTGCATGGATGACTCTGTATTCAACATTATCATTGGATGAGTCTCCTGCTACAATGACACACCCTACTACACACATGCAGTGGCCAGGACAGTCATGTGTTGGCCAAGTTAATCCTCCATTAGTATGCCCCACCAATAATGTTATCCATACATCTCAGCATGTGCATCCCAGAGAGACATTCCAAAACTGGTTCCATGAGGACTGCATGACCCCTCACAATCAAACAGGCTAGGTGGACATGTTCAACACACAGCAACCACACACACATGTGACATATGTGTGGACAACATAACTAACTTCATGTGACGTGAAGCCAACACACATGTATAGCATCATCATGGGTATCTAATTTTCTGTCTAGCTATGGCGTCTACATATGTAGGTATGTTGTTTCAACATGACTTACTCACTGGCCATTATGACCAGTAGAGTACAAATAGAGCCGTTCACGTGTTGCTTTTCTGACACAAATGCAACACTACATTACATACAGCTACAGGCATCTGGTATGTGTTGCAAAAATGAGCAATCGGACTGGTAGCATTGGTCTTCATACACATTCTGCAACAAATACACATTAGGGCACATATGTATACCTTTGTAGCGCATCATTTGCATCATTTAGTTACGCAGAGAGGGGGCTACTTAGCAAAATACAGTTAGAATTTGCAATTTTCTGCTGTTCTTGCGTGAAAATGTTTTGCAAAAATTGGGATATATGTGTATAACCATGGGCCTAGGTTTACCTAGCATTACACACAGTCTGCTACTTATTTAGCAGATTGGGTAACAATCATCACATGTTCCCACACAGATTTCTAATTTTCCCATGTAATTGATTTGTACTCACCAACATGGCCACCAATCCGGAGTCCCAGGTGGTCCAGCAGGTCCTGTTCCCTGGTGATCAGATCTGCCCAGCGGTGCTTGAGTTGATGGACATTTCGCATGCTCCCGTAGACCCGGACCAGGTGATGGCGCACCTTCTCCCACCGGATTTTCCTAGCCTCCGTGTGATACCCCTGTATCACACGGCCCCCAGCCTCCAGCATCAGTGGGAGGAAATGGCTAACTAGCCATATGAATCCCCCCAATTCATCTTCACCCATCCTGGACAGGCGAGGCCTACCTGACATATTTAGAGCTCTAAAAATGGACAAATGAAATATGAAAGTAAAAGTGGGAAATGGGGAAAGGTAGAGGTGTGAAAGAAAAAGAAAAAGTTGAAAAATAGCCCAACTAACCCCCCAAACTATGCTACCCACAACAGACTCCCACAGACAATACAAACTATCACAGGAATAGACAAAACAAGACTAAACAGACAGAGACAATGTTATACAACAAGAATAGATTGACAAAAAGACAAAATACAAGGGACACAGGACACAAAAGCAGTAAAACACAGGACAACACCTTTCACACAACCACACAGTCTAGATAAATCTGAGACTGCAAACTGAAAGTTAACTCCCAGTACAGATTTGGTAAACAGGATATCCTATTACATCACTTCCTGCATAAAATGTCCGCAGTTTTTATTTTCCCGTTATGCGTCATACTTTCACGCATACACAATTGTGCGTCATTTTTTTTGACGCATTACATTGCACATGATGCCGAGTCAAAAAATATGATATGAATATTAATATTTTTTATTTTACATGAGATGACCAACATATTGTCCATGTAGCGTCAATTTTACCACGCATACATCATGGGCGTCATTTTTTTTCCACGTACAGTAGTGCACATGATGCGGAGTCAAAAAATATGATATGAATATTAATATTTTTTATTGTACATGAGATGACCAACATATTGTCCATGTAGCGTCAATTTTACCACGCATACATCATGGGCGTCATTTTTTTTCCACGTACAGTAGTGCACATGATGCGGAGTCAAAAAATATGATATGAATATTAATATTTTTTAATGTACATGAGATGACCAACATATTGTCCATGTAGCGTCAATTTTACCACGCATACATCATGGGCGTCATTTTTTTTCCACGTACAGTAGTGCACATGATGCGGAGTCAAAAAATATGATATGAATATTAATATTTTTTAATGTACATGAGATGACCAACATATTGTCCATGTAGCGTCAATTTTACCACGCATACATCATGGGCGTCATTTTTTTTCCACGTACAGTAGTGCACATGATGCGGAGTCAAAAAATATGATATGAATATTAATATTTTTTAATGTACATGAGATGACCAACATATTGTCCATGTAGCGTCAATTTTACCACGCATACATCATGGGCGTCATTTTTTTTCCACGTACAGTAGTGCACATGATGCAGAGTCCAAAAAATTGATGATGTAAATTATACTTTGAAGGCGAAATATTAAGACACTTTTGGATACATTCGTATTTGACTCTGCATTGTGTGCACTCATGTACGTGAACAAATTATGACGCCCATGCTGTATGCGTAGAATATGGAGCAAATTTTTCCTTATGTCTTCATGTTTTTACCTTTGGAAAGGTGATTTGTCATGGTCAAACGGTGCGATGTGATACACATTTGTGTTTGGATATGACACATGTCCGTTGTTTTATGTATAGAAGGCATTCACACTGTAATGTTTTGGATACGTTAACTAATGTATTGACCATATTTGTCAACATATTTGGGTTAATTGCTGATGGCTATTTTGAAATGATGGATGGGATACCATGATGTATTCCTTCTCCAAAATGTGTCCACAATTAGGATGGTGATGCTTTTATCTGTAGTCCTAACAGGGAGTGGAAGAGTCACTTACAGTTTTTATGGGGCTAACCATGTCCCATTATGATTTTGTGTTTCAGATTTGTGTTGGACTTATGACATGTAGGCCACACATGTGCCTTATGCATGTGTTTAGTTCACAAGTACATGATTCTTGTATGTTTTGGGGGCGGTAGAGGTGGACTTAGGCCCCCAGCACCCTAGGATTTGACCATCCAGAATAGCTACTGTATCCATGGAGTATCTTTATTATATCATGGCAAACCTGCACCAGCAGGCTAATGTAAGGCCATATGGTATGAATGACTGTTGACCATTCATTCATCTCATTAGCCCATTTGACGTTTGCAGTAATGATGAATTGGGGCAAACTTGCATACCATTTTCAAATGACTATGTTTGCAAGACTCTCAGCGTTCCAGATGTGATAATGAGAATAATTTTGTTGTTGTCTGTGTCCCTTTCTGCATAAACTGGTTTAGTGGCATGTTACAATCTTCCTGCTAGGTTCAAACTGGGACACAACTGTGATGGTCTACTTTCAAATATTAGGTTGATTGTATGACATATGTGTACATGTGTGTGGGAATGTGGATCCACTATCACCTGTCTGGGTGTATGTTGTCACTGTGACTTCAAGGTCTCCTCCTGAGTTAGTGGCAGCTGATGTTGTACCAATTGGGTATTGCTCATATCACACACTTGAGAGAAGCCATTGATGACATGGTCACGTACACATGGATGGTCCCACCCTGTCTCTGAACACGTGTGATGTGACTTTCAAATGATCTCCAATTTTGGGCTGGATGAGAGACTGTTTCAGTTGTTTGGATCCGGCATGTGTAATTGCCACATTTGTACTCCTGTTGTGCTCTGTGTATGGTAATGTATCATGTCACATCCTACCCTCTGTGCATACATTTGTGATGTTTTTTTTTGGTGTGATGAATGTTATAGCATTCTTGCTCAATGAGACGACATTCATCTTCAGCAATTTCAAAATAAAGGTGGTCAGAAATGAATAGGCCAAAGCATGATGTGGTGTCTCTTATCTGTGTTTATTTACAAGTGTGGAATACAAGTGATTATAATAAATTATGAAAAAAAAATATTGACAATCTGTTGGCACCTCCGCACTCCTGCTGCCGTGTTAGGTTGTTCCCCCTCCTGTTGCAGGCCAGCATCCTCCTCTTCGTCATCCTCAGGCATGTCTGGGTCCGGTTCAAGGAGGGGAATGTTCCTTTTTACACAAATATTGTGTAATATGGCACAAGTGAGTATGATCTTACAGACCATCTCTGGGGAATAGAGTAGGCTACCGCCAGTGATGTCAAGGCAGCGGAACCTTGACTTTAGGATCCCAAAGGTCCGCTCCACAATGCTGCGTGTCCTCTTGTGGGCGTCATTGTATGCCCGCTCAGCAGCAGTATTTGGGTTCCCATATGGTGTCATTATCCAAGGCTGGGTGCCATACCCCTGATCAGCTGAAAGAGAAACACAAAATGGTATCAATTAGATGTAGGAGGCACTGTTGTACGTATCTTTGATGGCAGTAGTTGTGTTGTGTTGTCTGTGACTATTTTGTGTACTAATGTGACAACCTATGGTTGTTGGTGAAAACTTTGCCATTGTTTTTTTTCCTTGGCTGAGCAAGTGTTTGTTGGCCAACTGTTTGTCAGAAGGATGTATTAGTTTCTCCAGTACAGTGTGCCCTCCCTTGCATTGTGACTTGTGATACAGGTGTCCGTGTGTCCTCACTGGGGGTGTGATGATAGTTCCATGCAGAGTTGAAACATGAAAGTGTATTAGAAACGTTCATGTGAACATACCCAGGCCATCCCATCCCTTTAAACTTATGCATTGTATTAGTGTACAGGTTATTGTGAGCCTTCAAATTTGCAAGGTGACATTTAGGCAACCACAGTCATTAATGTCTTCACACTAAGCTGTAGAGTAAATTCCAATGTGTGAGAGGTTCAATGGTGACTTGTGAAACATGGCTAGTGATGTGAGTACCTCAGTGTGTTCCTGTCTAGGTGTTGCTATTGTGGTGTATGTGTTGTTTATCCTAGAGGGTTTCTGGGCAGTGTGTATATGAGTTTGTTTTTTGTCCTTACCAACAAGTAGTCCATTGCCATACCGTCCATCCTGGAAGTGTTGGTTGATGGTGGAGTGACGGAAGATGAATGCGTCATGTACACTCCCAGGATATTTAGCCACAATGTTGCTGATCAGTCTTTGGTGATCGACTGTGGCCTGCACGTTGATTGAATGTGTGTGCTTGCTGTTGCGGTAGAGGTGTTCACTCGCAGCAGGTGGCACAAGGCGTACGTGTGTGCAGTCGATTGCACCAAGGACGTGCGGAAAGCCACTGATGGCGTAGAACCCCTGTTTAGTTTCCTGCTGCTTCTGCACTGTGTTAGGGAAGCAGATGTGGCGGGGTGTCAGGCGAATGATGGCATCCAGTACTTTGGGTAAAACGGCGGAGAATGAGGGTTGTGATATTCCACCAACCAGGGCACCAGTTGTCTGAAAGGAGCCACTTGCCAGCAGGTGAAGTACGACAAGCAGCTTTGTTTCTGTTGGGATAGTGCGTGGAGTCACTAAAGTGGGGGCCAATTGCTGTTCAATAGTTGTCAGCAGCTGCTGAATGGCCTGCCAGTTCAACCGGTACCTCTGGATGATGTCCCGTTCCCTGAGGCCATGCAGGGTTGTTCTTGGGCGGAATATCCTCTCCTGCCTTCTGCGCTGTCTTTGGGGTCCCTGCTGTTGTTGTTGTAGCTGCTGTTGTTGCTGCAGGGCTACGTGCACGCTGAAGAAAAAGCACCTCCATGTCTCCCTGTTGCTGCTCTGCTGCTCTGCTGCTCTGCTGCTCTGTTGTTTGTTCTGTGTGTTCTGATTAAGTACAGGTGTGTTTGCCCCATTTTAACGCCTGCCCTGACCCAGGCATTAAAATTTCACGATATTCGTGCTTTGCGCCATTTTTTTGCGCCGCCTACCGCGCGGGAGTGATTTTTGCCCTGAAGCATAAATACGACGCAACGCTGTGTGCGTCGGTTTTTGGACGGGAACGCCTACCCTGCATGTCATTAACGCAGGGCGGGGTGCCGCTTCCAAAAACTGGCGCACATAGCGCCATTTTCCTTGTGCGCCGGCTCGGGCGTCAGGGTTTAAATATGGTGCAACGTTTGCGCTGAAAGTGCGTCAAAATTTTTGGCGCACATTCGGCGCAAACAGAGTATAAATATGCCCCCTAATATTTTGAGATGTGCTACATTTAGGTATGAAGCCTGATTGATCTTGGTGAATCAATGATGGCATATGGGGGGGGTAGTCTTTTATCTAGGATCCGGCTTAGTATTTTGTAGTCAGTGGGCGGTAGGAGCGAACATCTGTAGAGGGCCTGTCAGGTTTCAGTAGGGGAATCATAATAGCCACATTGGTTGTTTGGGGGAGGTTATTTCTACTCCAGGCTTCGGCGTATAATGCGCTAAGGTGGGGAGCTAGTAAGTCTTGGTATAGGTGGTAAAACTCTAATGGGAGCCCATCTGCTCCTGGGACCTTGCCCTTTGCCATGCTTTGGATCGCAATTTTAATTTCTGCGGTCGAAATTGGTGATGCTAAGGCCGAGCTCTCTTCTGATCCCAGGTTGGGGAGAGTGAGGTCCTCCAACTCTCGCGTCTGGGTAGTACTCAGTGTTTTGGCAGGAGGCGCATATAATTTTGCATAGCATTTATAGAAGACGGTATTTATCTCTTTTTGGGTGTATACACTTTTGCCCAATGTTTCTTCGATTTCAGCTATGACTGTTTGTTTTTTGGGGGGTTGAGCAAGCCAAGCTAGTAAGGCACCAGTTTTGTCACCTTCCGAGTGTTGTCTGGTTAAGTATTGCTTGTAATCAAAACGTGCTAGTCTGTTGTTTGCCTCATGTATTTTCGTCTTGGTTTCAGTTAGAATGGGGTGCAGGTCAGGTTGTGTAGGGTGTCTTCGCTCTATGAGGGTCATTACAACATTGGCGGTATAAGGCGCTTACCGCCGTGCAGAAGACCTCCAATACACCGCCGCGGCGCGGTAGACCGCCACAGCTATTGTGACACACGTCACGGAATCCGCCGACATTCAGACACCTACACAACACCGCCACACCAAAGGTCAGCGATAAACATGAGGAAACAAATCCTCCACCTCCACGCCAACAGAAACATGCCCATGCTATTACGACCCACGAATCCACGTGGCGGTCTTTCAACCGCGGTATTCCATTGGCGGTACACACCGCCGTGCTCAAAATACACACACATCTCCAAAACACCTCCACATTGGACAATTCCAAATACACATACAAACAACACTCCCACACACCCAACACAATATAAAACACACACCCACATCACCCACAAACCCCTACAACCAGAAATTCTGAGAGAAGGCCAGAGAGAGAGCACAGCTATTGACAACCCCATCACACAGAGGCACACAACACCATCACCCACACAACATCCACGCACAAAACACCACATACCACTACACTCACCACACTCATCACCACATACACCACCCCACACCTCACACACACCACCCCATGTCACGCCAAAGACACCCCCGCTTCTCCGAGAAGAAGCTCAGGGTCATGGTGGAGGAAATCGTACGGGTAGAGCCACAGCTATTTGGCTCACAGGTACAGCACACATCAATAGCCAGGAAGATGGAGTTATGGCGCAGAATAGTGGACAGGGTGAACGCCGTGGGGCAGCACCCAAGAAATAGGGACGACATCAGGAAGAGGTGGAACGACCTACGGGGGAAGGTGCGTTCCACGGTATCCAGGCACAACATCGCGGTGCAGCGGACTGGCGGTGGACCCCCACCTCCTCCCCGACAACTAACAACATGGGAGGAGCAAGTCTTGACCATCTTGCATCCTGAGGGCCTCGGAGGAGTCGGTGGAGGATGGGACACTGGTAAGTCAAATCTTAACTATCACATCCCCCACCCTACCTGCATGCTATCACACACCCCCACCCTCACACCCTCCCCTATCACCCCAAATCCTCACTAATGTACCCATAAAGCAAACCACCCATCCCAACACCAAGCCCTGCATGACACAACTAAGCATGGGAACCCCTCACTAAAGCATGCTCACTGCACATACCCAGAACACCCCCCCAACCATCATCACACAAGCCCCCACACAGGAATGCTTCCACTGGGGTACACAAACACCCACCCATTGCACACCATGAAACACACACATGCAATAATCATGTTCTCATACCCCTGCAGGAACCCGAAGGACCGTCACCACACCAGAGGGTCCAGACAACACCACTCCACCCCCAGAAGAGGCCCACAGTGACGACAGCAGCTCTGCCCCACTGGATCTTGATGACCAGCCCGGACCATCGTGGGCCTCCGGACAGTCGGTTCCCCTTGCCCAGCCACAGCCCAACACCGAGCTGCCACCCTCTGGTAACACCAGCACAGCACCCACCCAGCGGGCCCAAACCTCCCTACCCAGGACAGGTCAATCAGCGGTGTGTCCACCACTACAGGGCACCCAGGCTAACCCACCACCCCAACAACAACAGGGACCTGGGGGCAGTGGTAGTGGGCACACAGTCCAGGGGACGGAGGCACAGGAACACCGGGGAACTGGGAGGGCTGCTGTGCGACAGAGGGAGGACAGGCCAAGGGAACCAACTCTCCACGAGGCCCTCTCCTACATCATCGGAGCATACCACCACTCCCAGGAGACGATGGTGACGGTCCTGGACAAGTTGCAGGAGACCCTGCGCCTGCAGGAGGAGCAGTATTTGGGGTTCAGGGAGGAGCTCAGGACCATCGGCTCCGCCCTGGGCACCATCGTAGGGGTGCTGACGGACATTCAAAAGACCTTGAGAGACACCGTGGCACTCCAAGGGGCCCCCCCTGACACTAGCATGGACAATGAACTGCCCACCACCTCCGCCGGCGCTAGTGGACAGGACGCCCCGCCACAGGACCACCACACCAGCACCCCACCCCCTGCAGACGGACAACCACCACGCAAACGGTCCCTGAGATCCAGGAACAGGACAGAGCAAGATGGCAAGACCCCACCAGGAAATAAGACCACCCTGATTGTCCTCCCACTGTCCCACTTTGTTACCCTGTCCATATTCGAACTGTCCCAGCTCCACTTCCTATGCCAAGATGGGAAGTGCACCTGTGAGACTAATAGACTGAACTCTGCCATGGACATTCCTCCACCATCACCCATCACCATTTTACAACCCCCCTTCATTTTTTGAGCACTTAAATAAACACCCTTGAAACACCCAAAAATCTGGAGTCAGTCTATGATTTGGTACTTTGTATTATCAATCACAGTGTCATAATGGGTTACCCATTGTAAGGCTAACATACCTATGTCACACATCACAAGCCCTTGAAGGATGCAAGCAGTTGACACGTAGGTTACCACACTTGTGAAACTGAAATGGAAGGGTACAACTCAATTAACAAATAGTGAGTGAAATGTAGGTAAAGGATAGAGGTAGACGTGTGAAAGTTAATGTAATGTTAAACCAGAAAATGTTCTCACCTGTGTGTCACTGGAAATATTGCTGTATGACTGAATCCCTGTTGTCGTTTTCTTCTTCCTCAGCTTCATCCTCATCACTGTCCACAGGCTCCACAGCTGCTACAACACCGTCATCTGGATCATCCTCCTCCAGAAAAGGCACTTGGTGTTGCAATGCCAAATTATGGAGCATGGAGCAGGCGACGATGATGTCGCACACCTTCTTCGGTGAGTAGAATAGGGATCCACCTGTCATATGAAGGCACCTGAGCCTGGCCTTAAGGAGGCCGAAGGTGCGTTTGATAACCCTCCTAGTCCACCCATGGGCATCATTGTACCGTTCCTCTGCCCTGGTCCTGGGATTCCTCACTGGGGTCAATAGCCAGGAAAGGTTGGGGTAACCAGAGTCCCCCAATAGCCATACACGGTGCCTCTGGAGTTGACCCATCATATCAGGGATGCTGCTATTGTGCAGGATGTAGGCGTCATGCACTGAGCCAGGGAACATAGCATTTACCTGCAAGATGTACTGGTCTGCCAAACAGACCATCTGGACATTCATAGAATGATAACTCTTCCTGTTCCTGTACACCTGTTCACTCTTGTGGGGGGGACCAGATCTACATGGGTCCCATCAATGGCACCTATGACGTTGGGAATATGTCCAAGGGCATAGAAGTCACCTTTCACTGTAGGTAAATCCTCCACCTGAGGGAATATGATGTATCTCCTTCCTCCTTTCAGCAGGGCAGACAACACTCTGGACAAGACGTTGGAAAACATCAGCTGGGACATCCCTGATGCCATGGCCACTGTTGTTTGAAATGACCCACTTGCAAGGAAATGGAGCACTGACAGCACCTGCACGTCAGGGGGGATTCCAGTCGGATGGCGGATCGGTGACATCAGGTCTGGCTCCAACTGGGTACATAGTTCCTGGATAGTGGCACGGTCAAACCTGTAGGTGACGATGACATGTCTTTCTTCCATTGTCAACAGGTCCACCAGCGGTCGGTACACCGGAGGATTCCGCCATCTTCTCATATGTCCCAGCTGACGGTGCCTACGAAGGACAACAGTGAAGAACCAGTCATTAATCCTCCAGGTATGTACCCACTGTTACACACAAGACTACACCAGACACAAAACCCTTCCTGTATGTGTGTTGAGTGTAGGCCTAGCTATGTGTGACGCAGTAGTAAATGAAGCCATGTCAGCCCCTGAAATGGCGGCTGCCTGACCTCTAAACTGGGACAATGGGAATGTGGGGTAACTGCGCTGGCGTTGCACACCGTCGCGGTAGGCGGTCGTAGACCGCAGCGCAGTGCTGCATTGGTTAACATTGGACCCTATGGGTCCCAGGAGCCAATGAACAGGTGTGCTGGCGGTGATGATGCGCACCGCCGCGGACATCACCGCCATTTTCTATCTGTTCACTCACTAGATACCTGACCTTCGACAGGAGAGGACCTACACTGCTAGTGCTGCTGTGACCTCGGTCTGGAAGCGACGATGGCTGCTGCGTCTGGGGAAAGGGCCCCTGACTTCACTGCACAGAAGTTGGAGAAACTTGTGGATGGGGTCCTCCCCCAGTACACGCTACTCTACGGTCCTCCAGACCAACAGGTTAGTACACAGGGAGCACGTTGTATGTGCTAGGCCTGGGTGGAGAGGGCTGGGTGGAAGAGGGAAGGGGGCAGAGTACAAAGAACAGTTATGCATGGGAATGAATGGGCCACATGGCCAGAGTAGGGAGGGGGCCACTAACATTGACGGTGCAGTTGGTAATGACTGTACCTCTTCCCTTGTGCATGTCATGTAAGTCAGCGCCCACCAGAAGAGGAACATTTGCCGTGTCATCGCCAAGGAGGTCCGGACCCTGGGGGCCCACCAGAGACGGGGCACCCACTGCCGTAAGAGATGGGAGGACATTCGCCGCTGCAGCAAGAAGACGGCGAGGCTCAGCTGGGGATGGCCTCCGAATGTGGGTGGGGTGCCCGTCGCACCATGACCCCCCTGATGTTCCGGATCCTGGTGGTGGCCTACCCGGAGTTGGATGGGCGCTTGAGGACATCACAGCAGACACAAGGGGGTGAGTACAACCTCATTCTGCGGACTTTGCGTGCAGTGGAGGGGTCTGGGTGGGGGAGGTGGGCTGTGGGTGTCCCTAGGTCAGGGCGAATTCGGTAGGCAAGGCCCCTCCGTAATGTAGGCCATGTGGCACTCTACCCCACCTCACCAAAGTGTCAAGTTGAGGTATAGTTGCCCCTGTGGCATCCATGTGCGCAGATGTCTACCATTGCCATGTAGGCCATATCCCAGAAATTGCATGTGAAGAGGGCAGGAGCACGGCGTAATGCAGGGGGCTGCTGCGTTTGTCTTGTCCGCCAACGGTAGCGGAATGCCATGCACTAAAACTCTCTTTCTTCTGTCTCCCCCCCTTTTCCTGCTCTCCCTGTCCTTTTGTACATCAGCATCATCAGGCGGAGGTACAGTGGCACCGGAGCACGAGGGAGCTGCATCCCACATGGCCCTGGAGGGCCACACCACAGACTCTGAATGCACCAGGGGGACGGAGGGCGAGAGGAGCTTCACGTTGGCCACCGGATCACCAACCAGTGATACGGACTCGTTCGCCGATGGGAGCTCCCCTGTGGTGGCGGCACCATCTGTGCGCCCCACTTCTACAGGTACAGCCGCCACCTCCCCTACCAGCACCGCCCTCCCAGCAGTCCCTCAGCGTTCGCCCCGTGCCCGCTAACCCAGGAGGGTGGGCATCACCTTCGCCCCAGACACCTCAGGCCCTGCCCCAGTCACCCCTGCTGCCCTCAGTGAGGAGGCAATTGACCTCCTTAGGTCACTCACTGTTGGGCAGTCTACCATTGTGAATGCCATCCAGGGTGTAGAACGAGAGTTGCAACACAGTAATGCATTCCTGAATGGCATTCATTCTGGTCAGGCTGTCCTTCAGCGAACCCTCAATCTCTGGCCTCAGCACTGATGGCAGCCATTGTCCCTGTGTCCAGCCTCCCCCCTCCAACTTCCTCCACCCAGACCCAATCTCCTGTACCCCAGCCCATCCCAAGCACACCTACAGACCAGCATGCACACAAGTCAACACACACAAGTAGCTCCAGCAAACATAGGCACCACACACACCACAGGCACTCACGCAAGCCTCACCCACATACAGACACAGTAACATCCACTGTCTCCACTGTGTCCCCCTCCTCCTCTTCTCCCTCCTCCCTCCCAGTCTCGTCTACACACACACCTGCATGCACCACATCTACAGGCACTAGGACTCCACCAGGACACCCAGCACCACAAGCCGCTCACCTGCACTCACCACCTCCACTGCCATTTACACGTCCCCTGTGTCCTCTCCCAGTGTGCCTGTGACGCCCCCTCCCAAAGTACACAAACGCCGGCAATCACTCACCCAACATCCATCCATCTCACGACAGCCTCCAGTACCTGCACCTGCACCCAAAACACTTAAAGTGACACCTCCTACAACCACCTCCTCTTCCTCCACTCCCAGACCCCCTCCAGCTACCCATCCCAGTGTTCGTCAGAAATTGTCCCTATGTCAAATTGACCTTTTTGGCCCCACCCCCCCCCTCCAATTCATCAGTCCCGTCGTAGCGCATCAGCCAAAAAGCCTCCAATACCAGTGGTGCCTGTTCAAGGTTTGTGGAGTGCACCGGCCACCAGGGCAGGCAGTAGGACCTGGAGCCAAGGCACTGGCAGCCCACCCCCTGTAAAGGCTTTAAAATTGGAGAGTGGACAACGGGACCGTGTTAAGACTCTTGGTGGGACAACAAGTGACATGGGTTCGAAGGGGATTGGTGAGTCAGCTGTAACTCCAACAAAGGTGGGGAAGGTCCAGAGGAAGTCTGCCCAGCCTGTTGTGAGTGTCACGGCGGAGAAGTGCGCCATCATTTCCGGCGGTCCAGACACAACCGCCAGCACCATTGTCACTGGTCCAGAGCCCACCGCCAGAGTCACAGCCCAGGAGGGCCCAAGTATTGTCACTGGTCCAGAGACCACCGCCAGAGTCACAGCCCAGGAGGGCCCAAGTATCGTCACTGGTCAGGAGACAACCGCCGGAGTCTCAGCCTAGGAGGGCCCAAGTATCATCACTGGTCAGGAGACCACCGCCAGAGTCAGAGCCCAGGAGGGCCCAAGTATCGTCACTGGTCCAGAGACCACCGCCAGAGTCACAGCCCAGGAGGGCCCAAGTATCGTCACTGGTCAGGAGACCACCACCACCGCCGGAGTCACAGCCCAGGAGGGCCCAAGTATCGTCACTGGTCAGGAGACCACCACCACCGCCGGAGTCACAGCCCAGGAGGGCCCAAGTATCATCACTGGTCCAGAGACCACCGCCAGAGTCAGAGCCCAGGAGGGCCCAAGTATCGTCACTGGTCAGAAGACCACCGCCAGAGTCAGAGCCCACGACGGCCCAAGTATCGTCACTGGTCCAGAGACCACCACCAGAGTCACAGCCCAGGAGGGCCCAAGTATCGTCACTGGTCAGGAGACCACCGCCACCGCCGGAGTCACAGCACAGGAGGGCCCAAGTATTGTCACTGGTCAGGAGACCACCGCCACCGCCGGAGTCACAGCCCAGGAGGGCCCAAGTATCGTCACTGGCCCAGAGACCACCGCCAGAGTCACAGCCCAGGAGGGCCCAAGTATCGTCACTGGTCAGGAGACCACCGCCACCGCCGGAGTCACAGCCCAGGAGGGCCCAAGTATCGTCACTGGTCAGGAGACCACCGCCAGAGTCACAGCCCAGGAGGGCCCAAGTATTGTCACTGGTCAGGAGACCACAGCCACCGCCGGAGTCACAGCCCAGGAGGGCCCAAGTATCGTCACTGGTCCAGAAACCACCGCCGGAGTCACAGCCCAGGAGGGGCCCGGATGCCACAGCCCCGCTGGGCAATGATGGAACGTCATGCCACCCACCAATGCTCATTGTAGAGAACGTCATGCCACCCACCAATGCCCATTGGAGAGAACGTCATGCCATACACCAATGCCCAGTGTAGAGTTCGTCATGCCACACACCAATGTTCGTATCAGAACTGCCATGGCAAAGCACCGCTGAACAGTCCATAGACCGCCATGGCAAAGCACCGCTGAACAGTCCATAGACCGCCATGGCAAAGCACCGCTGAACAGGGCAAAGACAGCCATGGCAAAGCACCGCCGAACAGGGCAAAGACCGCCATGGCAAAGCACCGCTGAACAGTCCATAGACTGCCATGGCAAAGCACCGCTGAACAGGGCAAAGACCGCCATGGCAAAGCACCGCTGAACAGTCCAGAACCGCCATGGCAAAGCACCGCTGAAGAGGGCAAAGACCGCCATGGCAAAGCACCGCTGAACAGGGCAAAGACTGCCATGGCAAAGCACCGCTGAACAGTCCATAGACCGCCATGGCAAAGCACCGCTGAACAGTCCATAGACCCCCATGGCAAAGCACCGCTGAACAGGGCAAAGACCGCCATGGCAAAGCACCGCTGAACAGTCCAGAACCGCCATGGCAAAGCACAGCTGAACAGTCCATAGACCGCCATGGCAAAGCACCGCTGAACAGGGCAAAGACCGCCATGGCAAAGCACCGCTGAACAGTCCAGAACCGCCATGGCAAAGCACCGCTGAACAGGGCAAAGACCGCCATGGCAAAGCACCGCTGAACAGGGCATGCACCGTGTAGGAATGAAAAGGCCGCCACATCAGGTATCCTTCTCCCATGTGCAGCTGGGACAGTGACCGGACATGATCTTTCACGGGGAGACTTATCCAGTCTGGGCACCAGTCCCCCCCAGTACCAGTAGAGAACTGCATCTACTTGAGAGACTGTGGCTTTGCACTCCCCAGGATGGCACAGTGGGCAAGCCACCCACTGTAGAGACTTGAGAGACTGTGGCCTTGCACTCCCCAGGATGGCACAGTGGACAACCCACCCACTGTAGAGACTTGAGAGACTGTGGCTTTGCACTCCCCAGGATGGCACAGTGGGCAACCCACCCACTGTAGAGACTTGAGAGACTGTGGCTTTGCACTCCCCAGGATGGCACAGTGGGCAACCCACCCACTGTAGAGACTTGAGAGACTGTGGCTTTGCACTCCCCAGGATACATCAATGGGCATGGAGCCCCGTCGTGGATCTGGCTTCGCATTCATCTGGCTGAGGTGCCCCCTTTCCTTCCCCCTGAGGTGCCTGTAGTGTTTCTATCTGATGCCCCGGCAGTGTTCTCTCCGATTTTGGTCAGGTATAGTTTGTGGGCCTCGCCCATGCATTTTTGCACTGTTGGTGCACAGACATTGTTGTGTACATATCTGCACTACTTCTCGGATTGTATGTGTAAATAAGAGTGATTTTGAGATATATATATATATATCTGTATATTTTTGTATGACATGTATATTGGCACATTACAATGTTTGACCGAATTTCGCATTGTCTTTTAATTCTTCCGGGGGGATTGTGGGTTGTTACTGTGATTTTTGTGAATGCATTGGTGTGTATGTTGTAATATGCGAGGGTGGGGGTGTTTGGTGGGCGTCCCCCTAACTTTTGCCTCTCCCCTCCCCCGTGTCGTAGATGCAGTACTCACCGGTGTCTTCGGCGCCTACGTAGCGGTTGGTCGTAGAGGAGCAGAAAGACAAGGGCAGGTAGGATTTGTAATGCGGCCTCCATGGTGTCCTCCTTCCTCGTGGAGTATGTTGAGGTGAGCGTTTTCCCTTAGCAAAAGCTGTTTCCGCCGTGTTTTTATCCACGGTGAATCCGCCCCGGAAAAGGTGGCGGATTGGCAGGTTGTAATAGTGTGGGCGGTACATTGTCTCCCGCCTGTCTGTTGGCGGTGACCGCCGCGCTGATTGTCTGTACCGCCATGGCGGGCGGTGTGTTAAAGTGGCTGTCTTTGTTGGCGGTTACCGCCAGGGTCATAATTCCCTTTTTTTGTCCGCCTCCCTGTTTGCGGTATTTCCGCGGCTTTAACACCGTCCGCCAGGGTTGTAATGACCACCTATGTCTCTAAGGTAGTCTTCTAATTGTTGGAGTTCTGCTTCTATTGATTTCCGGACTCCTATATTTTCGGTAATGCATTTGCCCCGAATTACTATTTTAAAAGTTTCCCATTCAATAGATCTGGAGGAAGTTGTTCCCTTGTTTTGTTTGAAAAATTCAACTATAGCTGCTTCTAAAGTGTGTTTGAATGCTTCATCTTCGAGCATTTCAGCTCTAAGGCGCCAGGTTGGGATCGTTGGGCTCTCTCTGCCCCATGACAAGGAAGTCAACAGGGGGTTGTGATCAGATATTGTACGGCTGAGATATTCAGCTGTTATCATGTCATTTTGAATTTCGGGGGATACTAAGATGGTATCAAGCCTGAAATGTAAATCGTGCACGGGTGAGTAATACGAATAGTCTCTTGAGTATGGGTTGGTTGTTCTCCAGCTATCTATTAGTTGCCAGTGATGTTGCCATTCAGTGAACAATTTAGCGGTTTTTAAAGATTGGGATTGCGACAATGGCAGGTGTGATCTGTCTAGGTTGTTGCTTGCTATACAGTTGAAGTCTCCCCCAATTATATTGAAGCCTGCTAGAAATGGGCCTATTTCTACAGATAGTCTATCGAAGAATTCCCCTTGGTCATGGTTCGATGCGTATAGACTGCCTATGGTTACTTCTCTCTCCCCTAGTCTCCCGCTGACCACCACATATCTTTCTTCCTTGTCAATGATCTTGTGGAGTATCTGGAAAGGGACCCCAGGGCGAATCCACATCAGCACTCCCCTAGCGTAGGCTGAGTAATTAGTGGCGATTATTTGGCCTCTCCATCTTTTATTGAGGGCTTTGACTTCTTGCTCTACTAGATGGATTTCTTGTAAAAGAGCTATGTGTATCCCTCTGCGTTTGAGATAGCTGTGTACTTTATAGCGTTTGGACATATTGTTTAAGCCTTTGACATTCCAGGATATTATTTTATACTGTGTGATCATTATCTTGGTTTTTCTTATCTGTATTAGCAGGGTTAGGTGTATGCTTTGCGATATTAGAAGTCGGTTTTAAGAGCAAGGGTCCAGTTCGAGAGTTATCAACTTTAGTGACAGCATGTGCATGAATTATCCCTTTTCTTAACTTAACGAGAACTTCTCCCAACTCCCTCTCCCCAGGACCGGTTACTGAAACTTTCCCCGTCCAAACCATTATAACTTATCTTAATTCCTATTGGCGGGTGGTGTGCCAGAGACCGAGAGCCTACATTCCAGGCCATTCTGGGGACCCGGCAAAAACATATCTGCTGCCCATGGAAGTTTACTCGGGGTTAGCCGTCTTCTGCGGTTCCTATGGGATTTTCTTCCAGCAAGTGTTATGTGTCGTTTATGTTCAAGGGGTTGGTCTGATGTTCTCCGCTCTGTCCGTTGAGAGTTAAATTATTTCTTCTGCTGTTCTGGGAGTTACTTTGGGCAGGCTAGTAAAAGTGTCCTGCGATGAAATTGAAGAACTCCCACAACTCGAGTCGTGGTCCGAGGAGTCTCCCGATGTTTGTGAGAGGCGCTATTTCCAGGACCCTTTTGATGGATCTGCTACGTTTCCTGCCTGGTGTGCGAGGGGTTCTGATCCAGGAGTCCAGAGGGGCAAGGTTTAGGGTCTCCAGCCAGTCTCCCACCAGCTGTGGGGTTGAGAAAAGGTGTGGCTTGCCCTCATGTTCTACTCTGAGTTTGGCTGGGAAGAGCATTACGTATTTTATGTCTTTTTCACGTACAGTCCGTTTATGGTCATTATAAGAGGCTCTCTGGCATTGGGTTCCTTTGGTGAAGTCAGGGAAAACCATGATGAGTTGGTTGTTTAACGTGATTTCACCTCTTAGGCGAGAGGATATAGGGGGTTATTACAACTTTGGAGGAGGTGTTAATCCGTCCCAAAAGTGACGGTAAAGTGACGGATAAACCACCACCCGTATTACGAGTTCCATAGGATATAATGGACTCGTAATACGGCTGGTGGTATATCCGTCACTTTACCGTCACTTTTGGGACGGATTAACACCTCCTCCAAAGTTGTAATAACCCCCATAGTCTCTATCTTTGAAGTGTAATAGTTTTGCCACTATTGGACGCGGTCTGGATCCTGGGGGAGGAGGTCTGCCGGGAACCTTATGGGCTCTTTCTATCGTAAAAAATGCTGAGAGGCCCTCTGGTGGTACAATGTCTTTGAACCAGCTTTCCAGAAATGATTCCATGTTTGCCGCAGAAGACTCCGCTCCTTCTGGTACTCCGACTAGCCTTAGGTTGCTCCTACGAGAGCGGTTTTCTGCGTCTTTTGCCCTGGCTTCCAGTGCTTTGATTCGGGATGTGAGTTCGGCAGTTTCGGTAGACGATGTTTTCTGCGTGGATGTCACCAGATCTAGGGTTTTTTCGGTTGCCCCTACTCTATCCGTGAGCTTATGATGGTCGTCCTGCAACAGTGATAAGTCCACTGTCAAATTGTCTATTTTGTGTTCGAGTGCTTTGCGGGATTCTCTAATGGCCTGAAGGACTGTGTCTAGGGTTGTCTCTTGCTGTGTTGGGGCATTCTGGGAGGTCAAGTTTGGAGGTTGTCCGGGCATCTTGTTGGCCATCATGTCGTCTTGGTCCTGCCCATCACGTTTTTTTGGTTTGCCCATTCTTTTAAGCCCGGTACGAGTTGGATGAGGTAGGAGGCTTCAGTTGTGGTGTTCGGGGTTCTAAAATTCGGACGTTATAGCGAGGTGGGTTTCTTCGCGTTCTATGCCACCTCCCGTTGGGTGTCTGATTATGGGAAATTTTATTGTTGAGCAGGGGGGTCGGTTCCTAATTTTCCAAATAACTTAGTGGGGGTTTCTACCGGGGATTTAAATGTCACCAGCTTGCAAAGTACAGAGGTAGATTCCTGTTAGCGTACGTTACCCCGGTGTGCCAGGAGAGGTTAACCAGCGTGCGATCGGTATTAGCGTCTTTGCTCCCGTCCTTGTGGGAGTGGTACTCCTATTGGTGGGCCTCTAAGGTGAGTTTATATAGGTGATGGGAGGCCCAGTTCCCGATTCCAGGTATTCGTTTGCTTCACTTCGTCCCCCCTTTTAGTTCTTTCTGTGGTTTTTGACTAAGAATTCCCCTATAGTGCCCAGTGGGGAATTCTAAGCGAGGCCACGGCTCCCCACCTTTCAGAGTCTGCTGGCTTCGGTTTCATTCGCGTTCCGCGGTTCTGGTTTCAGTTGACCTCCCCGCTTCCTTTTAGTTGCGATGTTGCTCCTGCTCACCAGGATCCTCTGCTCGTGCCCCCGTCACCTTCCTCTCGCCAGTATTGGCGTCGAGCACTCCGGTTTCTCCTTCCCTTCCAGGAGGGACAGTAGTGCCGCGCTCTCGGGTGAGGGACTCATGCCGTTCCCCACTTTGGTTCTTGCTGTGGTTTTCACTAAGAATTCCCCTGTAATACCCAACAGGGAATTCCAAGCGTGGCCGAGGCTCCTCACCTCTCTGGGTCTGCGGGCTTCGGCGTCAGTCGCGCTCTGCTGCTCCGGTTTCTGTTTGTCGCTACACTTCCTTTTATCTGCGGCGTCTCTCTTGCTCGTCAGGATCCTCCGCTCGTGCCCCTGTAATTTTCCTCTTGCTGAGGTCGGCGGCTGGAGCACCAGCCTCCCTTTCTCCCCTCAGCGGGATAGTGGTGCCGCGCTTTCGGGCAAGGAACTCCGAGTCGGAGCGCTCTATCGTCTCACCTCAGCGGGCCGGCTTTCCGATGCGGCTGCCATTTTGGATCACGGGGGTCACGGAGAGCACTCGTTATTTTCTCCTCGATTGTCCGGCTGGTGCTGTTGATACTGCTCCCGCTTTTGCTCAGTCGTCTTCCGAGGTTGGGGCCATAGTTTTTTAGGCTGTCTGGGCTTGTTTAGTGCTGGGATCTGACCGGGTCCCGTTCCAGGCCCTGGAGCATCACGCTAGGCGTGCAGCTTCATCGGCTGCAGGCCACGCCCCCCTTTTAAAGATGTTGGTGCAATGACAACTGTGTACTGATGTGCTGACTACAGACAGCTACAGGTCATTATTTCTATACTCTCACACTGTACAGTTCATTTGCAACTGATGTAACTGTTTCCATTAATACACTGTTTTAACACATGACATACAAGTATTTGAATTGTGTTCAAGGGTGTTTATTGTAGTGCTAAGAAATTGAGGGGAAAGTGCAATGGAATGGGGTGATGATGGAGGAAAGTCCAGGGTATTGTTCCAGTCTGTTTGTAGCACCGGCACAGTGTCCAAGTAGCCATGAGAAGGGGATCAAAGGCAATTGAAGGTGGACATGGTGACAGTGTGGGACACAAGGGGGAAAATCAGGAGAGTCTAATTTCCTGGCGGTGGTCTTGGCAAGTGTCTCTGGCTTCTGTCTGGGTCGCAGGAAACATTTGCGGTGTGTTTCACCTTCTGCATGGGGAGGGATGCTGGTGGCCTGTGGGTCCTATGGCGGGGCCTCCTGGCCACTAGTGGCAGTGGAAGTGGAGGGCTGTTCAGTTGACTGGCTAGTGGTAGGGGCCCGCTGAAGTGCTGTTGCCTACCTCATGATGTTGGCCATGTCTACCGGCACCCCTGCTATGGAGATCAGGGTGATGTTGATGGCCTGCAAGTCCTCCCTGATCCCCTGATACTGTCCCTCCTGCAGCTGCCTGTTCTCCTGCACATTGTCAAGGATCTGGCTCACAGCAGTCCTCCCTGTATCCCTCCTGGCCTCTGGCCCTGTCCCCTGAACGGTGTGCCCACTGCCACTGACCTCAGGTCCCTGATTGTATTGGGGGCGAGGTGTGGACTGGGGTTCCTGTACAGGTGAGCACACTTCTGATTGAGTTGTCCGAGGGACAAAGGTGTGGATACGCTGGGTGGGTGCTGTGGTGTTGGATCCTGATGAGGTAGGCTCTGTGATGAACTGTGATTGTGCTTGGGTGACCGGCTGTCCAGTAGTCCCTGATGGTCCAGGTAGGTCATCCAGATCCTGAAGTCCAGAGTTACTGTCATCACTGGGGGCATCTTCTGTTGGGGGACTGGATAGTCATGGCACCTCCTCTCCACTGACATTGGCTAGGGGAACTGTGGGAATGTAAGTGATGTATTATGCTTCATGTGTGTGACATATTGTACATCCCTGGCTTCCCCTCTATCGTTGGTGTTGCCCTGCCACCTTTTGCTTGTGTATGGTGATGTATTGTGTGATTGTTAGTATCCCTATGCCTTGCATGCTTTAGTGATTGGTGTCCATGCAGGGCTGGGAGGGCTGTCCATGCATTGGTATAGCATGCTTGGCTTGGCATTGGGGTTAGTCATATGTGTAGGTGCAGTGTGTGGGATGGAGTGGAGTGATGGGAGTGAGGGTGAGGGATGTGATGGCATGCAGGTATGGGGCGGTGATAAGTGTTAAATGTTGACTTACCAGTGTCCAGTCCTCCGGCTACTCCAGAAAGTATCTCAGGATGCAGTCATGCCAGTACTTGTTCCTCCCATGTTGTGAGCTGTGGGGGAAGAGGTGGGGGTCCACTGCCAGTCCTCTGTATGGCGAGCTGGTGCCTTGCTGCAATGGAACATACCTTCCCTCGTAGGTCGTTCCACCTCTTCCTGATGTCGTGCCTTGTTCTTGGGTGCTGTCCCACAACGTTCACCCTGTCCACGATTCTCTGCCATAGCTCCATCTTCCTGCAATGGAAATCTGCTGTACCTGTCCTCCAAAGAGCTGTGGCTCTGTCCTGACAATTTCCTCCTCCATGACCCTTAACTCCTCCTCAGTGAAACAGGGGTGCCTTTGTGGTGCCATGGGTGTTGTGTGGTGTATGTTGGTGAGAGTATGTTGAGTAATGCGGTGGGGTGTGTGATGTGGAGTGTGTGAGGGAGGTATGGCTGAGAGTGGTGTGTGTGTCTAGTTGTCTCTGTGCTGTTCGTGTCAATCTCCTGGCAGTAATGGTTGTTGGTAAAGGGTTGTGTGTAATGTGGGTGGGTGTTTCACAGTGGCATGAGTGTGTGGGTGTGGTGTGTGTATGGGTGTCAGGTGTGTGTTTTTGGTATTGGCCGATGTAGTGTTGTTTTGTATGTGGGTGTCCATTCTGAGCACGGTGGTGTGTACCGTCAATAGTGTACTGCCGTTGAATGTCCGCCGTGGTGATTAGTGGGTCATAACGTGATGGGCGTTGTTTTGTTGACATAACGGTATGGGTTTTGGGTCCACCACTTTATCACTGACCTTTGGTCTGGTGGATTTGTGTATGTGGCTGTATTTTGTTGGATTGGTGTGTGTGTGTGTCATAATATGGAAAACGGATATCCCCCACCGCAGCAGTATGTTGGCGGCCGTCAGTGAGGCGGTAAGCAGGATTTACTCCCAATGTCATAATGAGGGCCAAAGTGTCCTCAGCTATATTGCATTACTGTCAAAAAGAAGTGAAATATTTGGGTCACCTGATTAACAACGGAATTAGGAAAATCTCCAGAGAAAGGGTCACAGCCATATTGCAGATGAATCCTCCAGCAACACAAAGAGATGTCAGGATCTTTTCGGGAATGGTGAGCTATTGTCACCAGTGGATTCCCAACTTTACTGTCATTTCAAAGCATTGCAGAAAGTGACCCACAAAGAAGTTACTAACCCCCTGGTGTTAGACCAAGCCTGTATGAAAGCCTTTTCTGAGTTGAGCTTAAGCCTATGCAAAGCCCCGTCTTTGGGAATGCCTGATTACACAAAACCCTTCATGTTGTTCTGTCATGAGCGTGATGCATGTTCTTTGTCTGTCTTGACACAAGTCCATGGTGGTTTAAACCGGGCAGAAGGATATTTTTCAGCTACTTTGGATCCAGTTGCATCAGCCTTACCAGGTTGTCTGCGCACAGTTGCTGCGGTTTGACAGAGCTTCACTCAGAGTGAGAGCTTTATTATGGGACATCCTTTAACTGTTACAGTCCCTCACTTCATTGAGGTTTTACTCACCAGAACCAAGACTCAACATCTCACAAATGCCAGGTTGATACGTTACATAACGGTCCTCCTGGGGTCCCCTAATGTATCATTCAAAAAGTGTACAGTGCTTAACCCGGCAACCTTACTTCCAAAAGAGAATATTGAAGTTGACAAATTAAAAGAAGTTGAACATGACTGTCTGGAAGTAACTTATTTGTGCACAAGACCGAGGCCTGAAATTCAAGGTACCTGATTGTAAGAACACGACCAAATTAATTTTGTTGATTGTTCCTGTTTAAGAGACAACATGGGAACACTGAGAGCAGGATATGCTGTGAGCACAATTTCTATGATACTTGAAGCATCCTGGCTTCGAGGAGTGTATTCTGCGCAAATGACGGAACTGGTAGCCCTTACTAGCGCATGCCACGTTTCCACGCAGCTTAAAGTTACCATTTATACAGACAGTCAGTATGGATTTGGAATAGTCCACGATTTTGGCCAGCTGTGGTCACAGAGAGATTTCCTGACCTCTTCAAGTTCACCAGTCAGAAATGGTGAAAGAATTCATGAGTTGTTACAAGCTATTCAAATGCCTGAAAAGATTGCTGTGGTGAAATGCAGTGCACACCTGAAATCACAAGATTTTGTGTCAAGGGAAAATGGATATGCAGATCATGTTGCAAGGTTTTATACATTGAACTGTATATTGTTCAAAAATAAATTGGAATTTTTACCTTAAGATAAAATGTGCCCAAATTATGCATTATATGTTATAGATATCTTGGAAGAATTGAAAGTGTTACAGGATAAGAGAGATAATAACAAGTTTATTAGTTAATTAAAACCATAAAACTTTTCCTTCCACATAAACAATAACAGAACAATTTTAGTTCAAAAAGACAATTACAGCTCTTTGGCTTAGGGTGAAATGGTAAGTAAAATTTCCTTCCACATAATTTTTTTTAGAAAAGACATACTAGTGCTATAAGGTATTGATAATAGGGCAACAGAATAATCTTATTGAAGGTAAGAAAAAATACAGCGCAAAATAAAATCTTGTGATTAAAATGAAATGATATATGAAGTTTTCCTTCCACAAAGAAATATAAACAGTAACCCAATGAGGTATTGGTAAAAATAGTGCAAAGTGGGAAGAGACCTTCTATCGATTTTATTTACCCCTACTTAAGTCTGGTTTTTGGTACCAGACTTTATTATGACATAAGCTAAACAACCCAATGGACTACCTAGGAACCTTCCCTTCTTTAAGATGTTCAATGCGGGTTATAGGGATTTCGCTATCGTTTCAGCCCTCCCTCTGAGTTGGTTATTTCGAGAGGCTGTGGTTTTTAGAGTGAAAATTTCCAAAAATTGAACCAGCCTAATGTTCAATATTGTATTTCGAGGGTTAAAGGCTGCAATTAATGCTTGTCTGCAAGATCTAATTTTTAAACCGTTAAATTCTTTTTTTAGTAAGAGTCTCCTTTCAGCCGCCAGGGCTGGGCAAATGCAGACCACATGCATCAGGTTTTCATCTGCTAGATGACAGAGACGGCACTCCAGGGAGCCTACTTGCCGCTCCTTCTTCCATTTTGGCGTGAGGTCTAAAGTAGGGACTTCACCCAGCCTAAGTCTGAGAAAGGATTGCTTGATTTTCCTTGAGTAGGGGCCAGCCATAAGTGGTGATTCTTTAAATGTTTTGTAGGAGTTAAGAATCAACCAACTATGCTCCCTTTTGGCAAATGAGATCTTATCTTCTATCAAGCTCTGTAATTTACTTGCTTTATTCACTGCTTTATTGAAAATGGGGATGGGTAGAGACCGGTTCCATACATCATCTAAGTTCAAAAGATTTTTACTTCTTTCTAGATACCTTATGTAGTTGGGGTTCCCTCTTTCTAGGATAATTTCCTGCCAGACTAGATTGGCTAAAGACCCTTTTGAAGCGCGACTCAGTTTGTAGCAGCATTTAATGTATGCTGCCGGTCGGGCTAACAACTGTTTGACCAGCATAAATTCCAATCTGAGCTGGGCTGGCAATGCACGTCCGGGCAGCCGAAAAACGCGCTTATAGGTTTTTATCAGAAGTTTATCCAGAAGACCTACTTACATCCCCCTCATTATTTCGGTCCCATAGGTAATAGATGGAAGTAGTTTTGCTCTCATTACAGCTGTTAATGGGTTCAGAGCATGACCACAGATTGAGATTGCTAGCTTGCAAAAGGCGTAAGTAAGGGCCTGCGTCTTGTTTTTTATAGCCTCTTTTTGTGGCGTGTAATTACCTCTAGCATCTACCACCAATCCTAGGTATCTGTATGATGTTACTTCCTCTAGGGTTTTCCGATTCATATGCCATTTGCCTTGCGTGGTTGGCCTGAGGTTTAAGGTAATCATTTTAGATTTTTTATGATTAATTTCTAAATCATTAGAACCTGAGTATTCTTCTAATGCCTTTAACAATTTCTGCATGCCTATTCTGGTATTACTGATTAGTAGTAGGTCATCTGCATATAATAGGTTGGATACTTGTTGACCGCCCAGTGATGGAGAGTGGGATGAGTGACCATTTAACTTGGTGGGGAGATCTGCTATGTACAGGTTGAAGAGTGCTGGAGCCAATACACAGCCTTGCTTCACCCCCACTGTTGTTTTGACTGCCGTGGATAGGTGAAAGCCTTCCCCCAATTTAACCTTTACCCAAGTATCAGAGTATAACATTTTGATGACATTTAAAATAGGGTGTGGCAGCCCCCACTGTAGTAATTTGGCCCACATTTTGCCACGGGGGACACAGTCAAAAGCAGCTTTAAAGTCAACAAAACATAAATAAGTTGGAGTCCCCTTTGCTTTTGCTCTGTTTATGATCAAACCTAGCCCCATAAGATTTGTTAATGTTCCTTGGTGCTTGGTAAACCCGGTTTGATTAAAGGGTAGAACATTGTTCTCTGTAATCCAGGCTTCTAGATGTTTAAGCACACAGCAGGAAAAGTTCTTTAGGTCAACGTCTAAAAGAGCGATTAGTCTGTAGTTGCTTGGGGAGAGCGCGCTCCCACCCTTATAGATGGGGTGGATTATTGAGCCTTTCCAGGATGCCGGGACAATGCCTGTTGTGATCACCTCATTAAACATTGCTGTCAAGAAATTGGCCCATCTTTCCGTGTCTTGTTTAAATAGTGCTTGCGGTAGGCCATTGGGGCCAGGGGCACAGTCCATTCGTGACTTTCCAATGATTTTTAATAGTTCTGATGCCGTAAATTTCAAAGGTTCAGGGGTGTTGGGATCCCCACCAATCATATATGACTGCATTTGGGGGCCTTCTTCGATGGTTGATTCTTTTAGATGTGACCTTAAATGGGATACCCATACTTCCTCTGTTATGTTTGCGTTATTGCCTGCTTTTGCACCATTGTCTATTGTATTGATGATTTTCCAAAATCTTTTGGAGTCAGATGTTTTGGTCGCAAAATGTAGTTTGGCCCACAGGGCCTCCTGTTGGCCTTTTTTAAAGGTCCATAGAACCCTTTTATACAATTTCCTTTGCTCTCTAAGGGCGGTCAATATTGATCCATTATCTGGGCATTTACGCAGTGACCTTAATAATTTACCTACTGCTGCTTTCCTTTTGCACACTGGCAGTGGTAAAAGTGAACTTTGGCGGTGATTCAATTGTGCTCCCTTTCTCGTGTTACTTAAGGGATCTTTTTTTATGAGGTTGTGGGCAAAGTTCTCCCAGACTGTTGTCAACTTTGCCCCACCTGTGATAGTTGATTCTAGGTTCCGTAGGGCCTCTTCTGCTTGTCTTTCAATGGTGTCAGAGGACCATTTGAGTCGCTTTAGATTTTCGAAGCCTAGTGTCCCGTTTAGGGCTGCCACTTTCTCTGGTTTTTGCGGTGATGCACAAATCCCAAATACCTGTGGTTTGTGGTCGCTTTCCGTGCGGTCCATGATGGTAAAGGTGTTTACTAACTTATATAAAGCAGGGGACACCAAAGTGTAGTCTAGATAGGAGACCGACTTCCCAGAGAATCTTGTCCATGCCGGTGGAATATCCGGGCACTTCCGACCGTTTAGCGCGAAGAGGCCTACTAATTCACAGGTGCGTATGAAACTCTCCCCTATTTTATCTTTCCTAAGTTTTTTTGGGAGGGTTTGGGCGGGCATTCTTGCAACTGTTTGGATGTGATCCTCACTGGGGTTGTGGAATAAGCCGAGATTGAAGTCACCCGACATTAACCAGAATGCTGATTTTATTGTTACTTTTATCCTTAATAGTTGAGTTAGAAGTTTGTTTGCTTCAATTTTTTTATTTTTAGGATTGATGTATGTGTTGACCAGAATCAATGGCTCCTGTGTGTTTTTCCCCCAATCGTCTAGCTGGAGCAATTGGAAAGGTTGGTCTTCCTCCTTATGCTCAGAGATTTTTACCAATCGGCTGGTGCTAACGTAAATGGCGAGGCCTCCCTTTGGCCTTCCACACCTGTTTGTTTTCTTTGCTGGGCTAAGGTATTCCATGAATCCGATTATCGGTATTGATTCCATTGCCCAGGATTCCTGTATGAGTAAGATGTCGAAGGAGCTGAAAAAATGTATTACTGCAGGATCCTCCAGTTTTGATCGTAGGCCACCGACGTTCCAGGAGCAAATGGATAAAATGTCGTGTGCGGGTTGATCCTTACCAATTCAATTATTGCCCATCGGTCTTGGGGGTAAAACCGTCGCTACCCGTTCCCTATCTGGATACTTTTGTTGACCCAAGACTACTCTTTCCCTCCCGTCTTCTCTCCATACTTGGACTGTCAGCGGGTGGTTAGGTGGATTCTCCTCACTACATCTTTCTTCAATGGGTCTGCTGGCCTGATGTACTCCTTTCAGAACTGACCATGTGCCTTTGGGAGTTCCCAGGTGTTGTGAGGCTAGTAACGGAGTTGGATAGCGGTCTCCTTTGTAGGTGGTTACCTCAATGCCCCAGGCTTTCAATAGGTCCTTTCTATTCAAGATCCGCTTCGGGATATCTGGTGCCGAGAAGATGGTGAGTGTTGGATCCGTGTGTTGGTTGCCTCTTGCTTGGATACATTTTATAGCTGCCAGGTCCTCCGAGGCTACAAACTGAAGATCCGGTAAGGCTTTTATGATTCTTAAGATCGAAGAGCGACTAAGAACATCTGTGGGGGACCTGGAGGTGAATTCTGGAATCCAGAGTAACTGGAGGGTATTCGTGTCTGTTATACGTGACTGATTTTGCTCTATGCGCGGGTCTTGCTCCATATAGCCATCTTCCCTCTGACTAATGGCAGACTTGCTGCCCAAATTGGCCAGTGTTAGTTGGGAGGCAGCGCAGGTGTAATGGGTTTAGGTTTTGTGCTCTGCTGGACCCTTGTGGGGCTTGGTCTTCGGTTCGTTATAGTGCCAATCGCTTCAGAAGGTCTCAGGGGGGACCTTGTTAAGTGGGTGACGTCTGCTGTGGCTGGGAGTGTTGTCACATCTATTATTGTGTTAGAGCTTGTACTTGTGTGGGTAGTAATGTTTCTATTATACCCTCCATTTGACGTCGCCTGGTCTTTAGATGGGTCCTTTGATGAGTTGAATTGATGGGGTTGGGCGGACTTCATTCCCTTCCTTGCCCGCTTTCGTTCTCTTTTTGAGAGGGTCCGAGTTATGGGAAACTCAGGGTTCCCAGGCTGATTGTTGGGCTGTAGCGGAGGATGATTCACCATGGGTTCCCAGTGGACACTTGCTAGTTGGCGGCTGTCAGCCAATATTCTCTCCTCACTTAAAAACGATGAGACAGGTGCAAGGGAGGAAAGGGTCTGCTGCTCTTTTTGTTTCTGCTCCCTCATAGTAGATTTTAGCATGGTGGCGAGTGGTTTAGGCCATGTATGTTCATCCTTCCGGGTGGAGCGGATTTCTTGAAGTATTCCCTCTAAAATTTGCGGCAGTTGAGATATCTTTTCTACTACCTCTTTACAGGAACAAATTGTATAGTCATTAGAGTGAGTGACTTGCGCCCTTGTTATAAGTGCGTTTAATTTTTCCAACTTACTGTCAATCCCGGTGACAAATACTGCCAGGGTGTTTAGCAAGTCAACTTGAATGTCCATTTTGTTTGAATGAAATTGCAGCGCCATGACCGTTGCTTGAATTTAGGATTGCAGCCCACATTTCTTCTGACCTGACTGCCACGGGGGCTTGTGACTTTAAGTCGGGCGCTTGGTTACCACTTGATAGAACTTTGTTTATTGTTGTTTTATGGGGGACTTTCTGTGCCGCTGTCACTGTTTCTGTTTTTACTGGCCCGTTTGTGATGACCTGTTCTATACCCCAGAGGTCCTGTTCTTCTTTTTCACAGTTATACATTGGAAATGAGTGAAGTTTTGGACTTTGACAGAATGAGCCACCTTCCTGAGATTCTTGTTCTAAATGTTCTGCGATTGCTACCAGTTCTAAATCCAGGATGGGTAGTTTCGCTGGACTAGATGTCCATTGGCATTTAGTGGCGTCTAGGGGTTTATTACATAGAGTTAAGTCTTGCCTAGGATTGTAGAGGGATCCTGGTGAAGGGGTAGCTGGCATCGCATTGTCCTGAACTATACTTGATGTGTCTACTTTCGTGGGGTGATTTTTCCTGATCACTACTGTTGGCGATAGGGGGGGGAGGAGGAGAATTCATTCTGAGTTTCTTTTTGCTGCTTCCTTGCTGTTGCCGGTGTTGGCTGAGTGGGGTTATTTCCCCAAAACTTGTTTGGGTTGGAGCCAGGGAGTCAAACCTTTTTCTGGTGGCAATGGTACCAGCAGTAGGGAAATAGTCGGTTATCTTGTGATGCTTGGGAGAGGCTACGGTCTCTGGAACCCCCACCGGCGGAGTCGCCGGTTTCCAAAAGCCGGGCTCCCCCCAGATCGTTTCTTCCATGCTTGAAATTTGGTCGCCTCCCCCGCGTGTGCCCTTTGTTAGGTTTTGCCTCCTGCCTGGGAGGGGGTGGGGGAGATCCTGTTCGCTGCTTGCTCTCCTTTTTGGGGTTGCTTCATCCAGAGCCAGGTCTCCCTTCCTTTTTCTCTTTCCTTGTTTTGCTGGACGGTAGGTAATACTGCCTCATGCTTTGCCTGATCTCATGATCGGTATGTTTTGCTGCCTTGGAGCAGGATGATTTTGGGCGGGCTGTTGGAGTGAGGGAGAAGGGCCTTGTTGGGCCTTGTTGTGCCTTTTGTTGTTTTGGGGCAGTTAGGAGTGCCGTCCTCCAAAAAGAGGCTCTAACGGATGTTGATATCTGAGTGTGCCCTCATGGGATTTTGGAGTTTTTGAGGGCCCGAGTCCGGAGATACTGGACCGTGCCAGTCCTTGTTGTGTTGTGTCGGTCTCTCCCGCACCTGGCACTTGCTGCCCTCGGCAAGGGCGGGTGGAGGAACAGGGCAAAGAGGGGGGGGAGGGGTGAGACCACGGACTGCCTGGTGGATCTACCAGGGTGGGTCGGGGTGGGGGGTGCTGCGCGCCCTTGCAGTGGGACCAATATCAGAGCCTGGACCAGCTTCCCTCCGCCCTGTTGCCCTCCTTGCCCCCCTTGCCCCTTTCCCCTTCGCCCTCCGCCCTCGCCCTTCGCCCTCTGTTGCTCACTTGCCTCTTGCTCGGTGGTCGCGGGCAGCACCTGGAGCACCTGGAGGAGAGGGCCGATAGCGAATGTCCTGAGCCTGATGCTTGATGCCTGGTGTGCAGTCCTTGAGGGGTCCTTTCTTCTTCTTGCCAACCAAAGATTTACAGGCAAAGGACCCCCTATGCCCCTATGCCCCACCGCAAGCCGCACCCGTGATCAGGCCACTTCCGCGGGGGTCCGCGAAGGGGGGAGGGGATGGGGGGCGCTGACCTCCTCTGCTCGCTGTCACGGTGCTGGGGGCACCGGTGGCAGGCTCGGTCGAGAGTCAAGCTATGGGTAGGGTGCTCCCGATGGTCCCGTGATCCGTGGCCCGTGATCCGGAGGCTGGGAGGCTGGGAGGCTAACCAGTGCGGGCGAGCTGTGTGCGGCGCTCGGTGCGCTGACCCGAGAACCGGAACCGGAAATGCCTCTGTTACAGGATAATGTTGACAAAGATGAGAAAAAGGATTGGATAAAGTTAAAAAAGTGTTCAATGTGAAGATGACGTCTAGGTATTCTGGGAGGGACAAGTGGTTTTGTCTAATAGCATGTTGGCTCAAATGGCCAGATACTATTATGCTTGAGCACATGTTGAGAGATGCAGTGGTCCATACTTTCAAACAATCTTCGTTCAATCCGAAATTTAGATAGGTTGCCGAAGCAGTTTGTCATAGATGGGTCATATGTCAACAGATTAACATAGGTAAAAGGACAGTGGTCAACATGAGCCACATTGGAAAAGCAGGAGGTCCATTTAGGAGAATGCAGATGGATTTCATTGAGATACTGGTTTGTGGAGGACTGAGATACGTGTTGGTGATTGTTTGCATCTTTAATCACTGATTGAAGCTTACCCTATGCAAAGAAATGACAGCCTCACAGTAGCGAAGTTACTGCTTAGGGAACTGATACCACGTTTTGGTTTTCCGGTCTCTTTAGAATCAGATAGAGGAAGATAGAGGAAGTCACGTCAACAATGAAGTAATTAAATTACTATGTTCAGCTTTAAACATTGAGTAGAAGTTGCATTGTAGTTACCTCCCTGAAGCCTCAAGACTTGTCGAGCAGATGAACGGTACCTTGAAATCAAGAAGGGAGAAAATGTGTGCATCCACGAATCTGAAATGGGCCAACACACTGCCATTAATTCTGAGGACTGTGAGACACACACCCGACAGGAAAACAGGTCTGTTGCCACATGAAATCCTCATGGGCAGAGCAATGAGGTTGCCAGCGGTTCCTGCCAATGCTCTTGTGAACATGACAGATGATATGGTGTTGGACTACTGCAAAGGCCTGGCTGATGTGGTTCGCTCCTTCTCTTATCAGGTTGAAGCCGCCACACTGCAACTGTCTCATGATCAAAGCTACAACCTGAGAACGGGAGATTGGGTTGTGATCAGAAAGCATATGAGGAATACGTGTTTGGAGCCTCAGTGGAAAGGCCCTTATCAAGTAGGACTGATTATTACTACAGCTGTGAAGTGCGCTGGAGTGCCGAACTGGAACCATGGCAGCCATACTCGGAAAGTTGTTGAGAGTACCAACAACATCCAGAACAACTCCAGAATTGGAGAGGGGAGAAGGAGAATCAGAGACTGAATCTGAGCAGACTGAAGCCACTACAAACACTCCTGTGAGAGATGAAGTGGAAGACCTACGGGAGAGTGACAGTGAATCAACCTCAACTGAGGTAGCAGGAGAGTCTAGCTAGAGAAGGGCTCTCCCATAAGCAGAAAGTCTTTAACAGAAACAAAACAAACGACAGTTCCTGAGGGGGAAGGAGCTGAGGCGGGTAAAGCCAAAACAACCTGACTCCTCCTGAACCAGTCGCAGGTAGGTCAAGAGAAAATCCTGCAGAAGTTGCAAATTCAGCGCTGAAAAGAGCATTGATGAAAGGTCAACTGAAAGGAGATGAGTGGCCAAAGTCACAAGCAAAGAGAAAAGAAGCAATTACAGTGACAACAATTGAGGAAGAAGTTGATACAACAAGAAGAGAAGATTTGAGTGATGGAGAGTTAAATGGAGATCGAAGATTGAAAAGAAAGAGAATTGCAAATTGAAGGTACGCAGGTCCTGAATGGGCGTATGCAATGAGAAGTGAGTGGTAGAGTGAATTTCTGTCTTTTGTTTTGATTGAGACATTCCAGGTCAATATTTTGGCATGTGAAGAAGATCAATGAACTGAACTGTTGAAAACTGTAAACTGAAAAGAAAAAGAGACAATTGAAAGGAACTGGAAAATACTTTTTGATAACTTGATTTGACAAGCTGCTAAACCGATTTTGACAAAGCTATCTATTTTTGACAAGGGTCCTGGAAGAAAGACTGAAAGCTGTAAACAACTGCTAAAGAAGATTGAAGATTTTTGTTTTAGTTTTTGTTGCATAGTTATAAGTTTTTCTTCTACTTTCTGATTCTTTACAGATCATGAGTAACCTTAGCCAACAGGGTAGGAAGACTAGGGCCCATATTTATACATTTTGACGCAAAACAAAACAATTAGCGCCGGCTAACGCCATTCTGAAGCGCCGTATTTATTGAATGATGTTAGCCGGCGTTAGCCGCCGGCGCCGTCTGGTGTGCGTTAAAAAAAACGACGTACACCAGGCAGCGCCGGCGTAGGGGAAAATGGAGCTTGGGCATCAAGAAATGGGGCAAGTCAGGTTGAGGCAATTTTTTCGCCTCAACCCGATTTGCGCCATTTTTTCTCACTCCCAACCCCATAGAAATGACTCCTGTCTTAGCAAAGACAGGAGTCATGCCCCCTTGCCCAATGGCCATGCCCAGGGGACTTCTGTCCCCTGGGCATGGTCATTGGGCATAGTGGCATGTAGGGGGGCACAAATCAGGCCCCCCTATGCCACAAAACAAAAACAAAAAAACACTTACCTGAACTTACCTTAATGTCCCTGGGATGGGTCCCTCCAGCCTTGGGTGTCCTCCTGGGGTGGGCAAGGGTGACAGGGGGTGTCCCTGGGGGCATGGGAGGGCACCTCTGGGCTCCTTCAGAGCCCACAGGTCCCTTAACGCCTGCCTTTTGCAGGCGCTAAAAAACGGCGCAAAAGCGGCCGTATGTCATTTTTTTTGACCCGCCCACTCCCGGGCGTGAATTTTGCCCGGGAGTATAAATCCGACGCACATGCCTCGGAGTCGATTTTTTAGACGTGAACGCCTACCTTGCATCTCATTAACGCAAAGTAGGTGTCCACACTAAAAAATGACGCAAACTCCATGGACTTTGGCGCTAGATGCGTCTAACGCCAAAGTATAAATATGGAGTTAGTTTTGCGTCGAAATTGCGTAAAAAAAAACGACGCAATTCCGCCGCAAACGGAGTATAAATATGCCCCTAGGTGCTGTAAACACATGGGTATTGGTTTGGAGATTGTATGCATGCAATTGTGTTTGGTGTTGATTGTGAGCATGACTTGTCGTGACAAGAGTATGGCCAACCCTACCTCAGCTTTAGAGACAACTACTACACTCACAGAAGTAGATAGGTTTAGGATAGATGAGAAATATTTGCACATAGATAATACACAAGCAAATCTTTCTTCTAAGGTTTTCTATTGCTTACTGCATGAGTATGTTGAGACAATGGATGCCAGAGATTGTTACGTCTGCACACAGATTCCTTCATCTGTGGAGGAAGGAGTTACTTACCATAGTTTGCCCCTTACTTATGGAATAAGTTGTAGTCTGTTACTAAGAAGATTCTATAACCTGGAGTATATTCAATACTTCTACTTGAATTATGAAGTAGTGGTTTTGTTTGTCCCTATAATTAAGCACCTGAGAAGAGTAGCTAAAGAAAACACTATGGAGTTAGTGAGAGGATTCTTTGAACCTACATTGACATTTGGCACTGCTTACGCACATAGAAACAACCTAACATGCTTGCTTACACCCATAGAAAAGAGCTTCTTAGATCAGATAGATGAAGAAAGGCATTAAAGGAGAGATTAGAGAAAGGCTTAGAGAAAAGGGCATTTAAAAATGATCATGGATTTAGTGACATAAAGGGGGTCATTCTGACCTCGGCGGTAAAAGGCGCTTACCGCCGGTCAGAAGACCGCCATAACACCGCCGCGGCTGCAGGAAACCTCCACGGTCATTCTGACCCGCAACAGGCAAACCGCCAAAAACCCGACATCCACAAAAGTCCGCCACACCAACGGCCAGAGAAAAACTGGGGATGACCAAACTTCCACCATCACGCCAACAGAAATACGCCCATTCCATTACGACCCACGAATCCACGCGGCGGTCTTTCAACCGCGGTATTCCATTGGCGGTACACACCGCCGCGGTCAAAATACACACACAGCTCCAAAACACTGCCACATTGGTCATTTTGAAACACACACACCTGATACACATACAAACACCACTCGCACACACCCAACACAATATAAAACACACACCCACATCACCAACAAACCCCTACGACCACCATTTATTGACTAAGGCCAGAGAGAGACACCACCAGCTAGTACAGAGCATTCACAGGCACATAACACTATCACTCACACAACATCCACGCACAAAACACCACACACCACCACACTCACCACACTCATCATCACAAACGCCACCCCACACCTCATCCACACCACCCCATGGCACCCCAAAGACACCCCAGGTTTTCAGACGCTGAACTCAGGGTCATGGTGGAGGAAATAGTTCGGTTAGAGCCCCAGCTCTTCGGGGCACAGGTGCAGCACACCACCATTGCCAGGAAGATGGAGCTATGGCAAAGAATAGTGGACAGGGTCAACGCTGTGGGTCAGCATCCACGAAATCGGGATGACATCAGGAAGCGGTGGAACGACCTACGGGGGAAGGTGCGTTCCATGGTATCCAGACACAACATCGTGGTGCAGAAGACTGGCGGCGGACCCCCACCTCAACCCCCAGAATTTACAACATGGGAGGAACAGGTCTTGGCGATCCTGCATCCTGCACACCCACCAGAACACTCCGCACACGTGCAGTCACCACCCCCACTACCATTTACACGTCCCCTGTGTCCTCTCCCAGTGTGTCTGTCACCCCCTCTTCCAAACCACACAAACGCAGGCAGCCACCCACCCAACAGCCATCCACCTCACAACAGCCTCCAGCACAAGCACCTGCACCCAAAGACACCAGACTTCACTCTCCTACCACCGAATCCTCTTCCTCCACTCCCATACCCACTACAACTACCCGTCTTACTTAATTGCTTTTCCTTTCCAACCTTGACCTCTTTCCATCAACTGACCCACCCCCTCCATCTCATAAGGCTCCAATCAGCACCTCAGCCACCACAAAACCTGGACCTACAAAGACAATAGTCCATGGATTTTGGAGTCCACCACCTTCAAGCCCAGCTACTTCGGCTAGGAGTAAAGAGACGGCCAGCCCACCCCCTGCAAAAAAAGCCAAGAAAGCCAGTGCCCGGCACGAGAGGCCAAAGACAGCAGGCTCCAAAAGCACTACCCTGGCACCGTCTGGGAGTGGGGTGCCACCTGGCACATCGGCAAAGGGAGGAAAGGGCCACAGACAAGCAGGGAAGGGTGGCAAGGGCAGCACGCCTGACAAGTCCAGCCACAGCCCAGCTGCCCCGGAGGGCCCCGCCAGCCACAGCCCAGCTGCCCAGGAGGGCCCCGCCAGCCCCAGCCCAGCTGCCCAGGAGGGCCCCGCCAGCCACAGCCCAGCTGCCCAGGAGGGCCCCGCCAGCCACAGCCCAGCTGCACAGGAGGGCCCCGCCAGCCACAGCCCATCTGGGCAATGAAGGAGCGCCAACTCAAGCACTGCTGAACATGGCAAGGACTGCAAAGGCAAGCACCGCTGAACAGGGCCCTTCAAGTCAAGAACCGCTGAACAGGGCCCTTCAAGTCAAGCACCGCTGAACAGGGCCCTTCAAGTCAAGCACCGCTGAACAGGGCCCTTCAAGTCAAGAACCGGTGAACAGGGCCCTTCAAGTCAAGAACCGCTGAACAGGGCCCTTCAAGTCAAGAACCGCTGAACAGGGCACCGCCATCTCAAGAACCGCTGAACAGGGCCTTTCAAGTCAAGAACCGCTAAACAGGGCCCTTCAAGTCAAGAACCACTGAACAGGGCACCGCCATCTCAAGAACCGCTGAACAGGGCCCTTCAAGTCAAGAACCGCTGAACAGGGCACCGCCATCTCAAGGACCGCTGAACAGGGCACCGCCATCTCAAGAACCGCTGAACAGGGCACCGCCATCTCAAGAACCG
Source organism: Pleurodeles waltl (assembly GCF_031143425.1). Lineage (NCBI taxonomy): Eukaryota > Metazoa > Chordata > Amphibia > Caudata > Salamandridae > Pleurodeles > Pleurodeles waltl. The sequence continues at coordinate 954,756,746 of NC_090440.1, read as the reverse complement.
CTGAACAGGGCACCGCCATCTCAAAAACCGCTGAACAGGGCACCGCCATCTCAAGAACCGCTGAACAGGGCACCGCCATCTCAAGGACCGCTGAACAGGGCACCGCCATCTCATGAACCGCTGAACAGGGCACCGCCATCTCAAGAACCGCTGAACAGGGCCCTTCAACTCAAGCACTGCTCCGCTGGGCACCGCCGTCTCTGCACCGCTCCGCTGGGCCCTTCATCTCAAGCACCGCTCCGCTGGGCCCTTCTTCTCAAGCACCGCTCCGCTGGGCACCGCCGTCTCTGCACCGCTCCGCTGGGCCCTTCATCTCAAGCACCGCTCCGCTGGGCCCTTCTTCTCAAGCACCGCTCCGCTGGGCACCGCCGTCTCTGCACCGCTCCGCTGGGCCCTTCATCTCAAGCACCGCTCTGCTGGGCCCTTCATCTCAAGCACCGCTCCGCTGGGCACCGCCGTTTGTGCACTGCTCCGCTGGGCCCTTCATCTCAAGCACCGCTCCGCTGGGCCCTTCATCTCAAGCACCGCTCCGCTGGGCCCTTCATCTCAAGCACCGCTCCGCTGGGCCCTTCATCTCAAGCACCGCTCCGCTGGGCACCGCTGTCTCTGCACCGCTCCGCTGGGCCCTTCATCTCAAGCACCGCTCCGCTGGGCCCTTCTTCTCAAGCACCGCTCCGCTGGGCACTTCATCTCAAGCACCGCTCCGCTGGGCACCGCCGTCTCTGCACCGCTCCGCTGGGCCCTTCATCTCAAGCACCGCTCCGCTGGGCCCTTCATCTCAAGCGCCGCTCCGCTGGGCCCTTCTTCTCAAGCACCGCTCCGCTGGGCACCGCCGTCTCTGCACCGCTCCGCTGGGCCCTTCATCTCAAGCACCGCTCCGCTGGGCCCTTCATCTCAAGCGCCGCTCCGCTGGGCCCTTCATCTCAAGCACCGCTCCTCTGGGCACCGCCGTCTCTGCACCGCTCCGCTGGGCCCTTCATCTCAAGCACCGCTCCGCTGGGCCCTTCATCTCAAGCACCGCTCCGCTGGGCAGCGCCGTCTCTGCACCGCTCCGCTGGGCCCTTCATCTCAAGCACCGCTCCGCTGGGCCCTTCATCTCAAGCACCGCTCCGCTGGGCCCTTCTTCTCAAGCACCGCTCCGCTGGGCACCGCCGTCTCTGCACCGCTCTGCTGGGCCCTTCATCTCAAGCACCGCTCCGCTGGGCCCTTCTTCTCAAGCATCGCTCCGCTGGGCATCGCCGTCACAAGCACCGCTCCGCTGGGCCCTTCATCTCAAGCACCGCTCCGCTGGGCACCGCCGTCTCAAGCACCGCTGGCCCATTGGCAGAAGGGGCAGGCCCGCATCTGTGTCGGGCAGGGCTGTACGAAGCACTCTGGGCACCATGCCTACTCCAGAACCAGTGGAGTCAGTAATCCACTTGTGAGACTGTGGCTTTGCACTCCCCAGGATGGCACAGTGGGCAATCCACGCACTGTAGAGACTTGTGAGACTGTGGCTTTGCACTCCCCAGGATGGTACAGTGGGCAATCCACCCACTGTAGAGACTTGTGAGACTGTGGCTTTGCACTCCCCAGGATGGCACAGTGGGCAATCTACCCACTGTAGAGACTTGTGAGACTGTGGCTTTGCACTCCCCAGGATTGAGCAGTGGCCATGGAGGCCCCTAGTGGATCTGGCGTCGTGGACTCATCTGACTGAGGTGCCCCCCCCTTCCCTTCCCCCTGAGGTGCCTGTAGTTTTGCTATCTGATGCCCCTGCAGTGTTCTCTCCATTGGAGCCGGGTATCCTGTGTGGGCTTTGCCCATGTGTTTAGGCCCATTGGCCCACGAACAATGGCTGATACCCAATTTGGACTGGACAATTTACATATGTATATATAGTTATAGATGTTTGATATATTTTTTTACTTAGCCGTACAATATACTTCAAATTTCATGATCATTTTTTTTTGTCTTTGCATTCTTCCGGGGGGTTTGGGGTTGTCACTCTGAGTTGTTGCTCTGCATTGATGTGTATGTAGTTGTGGGTGAGGGTGAGGGTGGGTGTGTCGCGTATGTGTGTCCCCGTAATTTTTTGCCTCCCCTGTGTCGTATGTGCAGTTCTCACCGTTGTCTTCTGCGCCGGCGTTCGTGCTCCTGGTAGAGGAGCAGGAATACAATAGCTGGTAGGATGTGTAGTTCGGGTTCCATGCTGTCCAGATTCCTCGTGGAGTGTGTAGAGGTGAGCGTTTTCCGTTCGTAATGTCTGTTTCCGCCGTGTTTTTATCGGCGGGGCTACCGCCCCGGAAAAGGTGGCGGATTGGTGGGTTGTGATAGGGTGGGCGGTACATTGTCTCCCGCCTGTCTGTTGGCGGTGACCGCTGCGCTGTTTGTTTGTCCCGCCGTGGCGGTCAGAGTGTTAAAGTGGCGGTCTCTGTTGGCGGTTTCCGCCAGGGTCAGAATTCCATTTTTTACTCCGCCTGCCTGTTGGCGGGTTGGTCGCCGCATTAACACCGACCGCCAGGGTTGGAATGACCCCCAAAGTCACAAGGGAGGTTAGCTTTAGAAGCACAGCAGGTAGAAAAGCTTTGTGTATTTAGGCCTAAATCTAGAACTGATACATTGTTTGTGGGAACAAGTGAATGTAGACATGTGTTTTTGTTTCAGAGTAAATGGACGTTCATGTTGAATGGACAAAATCCAGCAATTCCAGGACTTTATTACATCTGGGGGCCAAATGCTTATTACTGTCTTCCTAGAGGATGGTATGGCACATGTTACTTGGGGATAGTTTTCCCAAAGATATTTCAACTTGAGTAAGATACCTAAAATGACTGGATCACACCCCATTGGACAAAAGCGAGAATCATATTCTGGCATATTTGGAGACATATTTGGAGCAATAATTCCTTCAGTGGGAGTTATTCTGAATTCGTTGAAAATTCAAAAGTTGTCTACTATTGTGGATAACATGCTGACAAATTTTTCAGGAGCCATGATCCTAATGGACACAGAAATGGCTGCTGTAAGATCTATGACTCTTCAGAACCACCTTGCGTTAGACATTCTTTTAGCAAAGGAGGATGGAGTTGTAAAATGCTGAATCAGCAACATTGTTGCTCATACATACCTAACAATAGTAAAGAAATTAGAAGCCTCATTAACAATCTGACTAATGATAGTGATGATTTGAAAGAACTGAAAGAACCAGAAGTTTGCGAAAATGTTGGCAAAGGTTTCGCTTCCATGGGGAATTGGCTTGGCAACCTAAGAAAAGGGATAATATTGAAGATAATACAAGTAATATTGATTATTGTGATTTGCATAATTGGAGCATGGGGAATAAGTCAAATGTATCATGTTATTAAAATAAAGAAATTGAAAACTGACCAGAGGAGGGAAAAAATTCAAATGGAGAAATTGCTTAGAGAAAATTAAAAAAGGGAAAGAAGAATTAAAAGTTAAAAGCAGGCCAAATTTTAGGGGAGCAAAAATTTGTGTGTGAAGATGTAAAGTATGATGACATATTTAGTCATCAGAGGAGGGATTGTGAACGCTGAATTTTCACTAATAAATATTCATGTACTTTGGATTATGAATCTGTATAGAATTTGATTAACATAGAAAATAATGTGCAACATAGAAAACTTGACACTTGAGTGGCTGTCATTAATCATGAAGTGTCTTTATTAAAGGCTTATTATTATTAATTTAAGTACCTGCGTTAAGAAAATTTAGTAATGTGTTACATTAATAATTTTGCATTATGTATTTGCTTTAATAATTATAGGCCTTAAGTTAGCGAGGTTTGGGCCTAGTTTTGCACAGCCTCAAGTTAAGCTGCCCTGTTTAAATAATGTTGTGGGAATGTATGACTAGAGAAATCAATGGTATATTATTTTCGCTGAGTTGACCAAACGTTAGCAGATGTCTTTAACTTTGTCATGAGACCGGGTTGCGAGAATGTCTTGTACTATTTATTGATAAATTGTATAGTCTGATGCGTGAGACAGTAATGTTCCCAGGAGCTAACAATGGATGCACCGACTGAAGTATGGATAGATACAAAAAATTTTACCTGAAGAGCCTGACAGTGGGAACAGGAGAAGAGGAGCCAATTGTTGACATATGAAAGACAGTTTAGTTATATTTTAGATTTAGAAATAAATCCTTATTGGTCTAAAAGTAAAAGTACAATTATTTGACCAATGACAACGTGGGAAATTTTTTAGATGGATTTAACTTAGCCCAACTGCACAGAAAAAGAGAACTCATTTCTATTTCAATTTCCTTCTGAGAGGATTCTGCCTTTACCTTTATTGCTTAAACGTCTGATGCTGATTGCTGAGACTTTAGATATAGCTTTCTAATAGTTCTGAACCATCCCGTAACATGGCCCGTTGTTGATGCTGACCAAACTGATGTCACACTGACTGAGAGAATTGCGGCTTGCTGATCCATATGAGGAGAGGTATAACAAAATGCTATTGTTCTTGCTGTAAGTTGTCTTTTGTTTTTAGGTACCAACCTCTATTTTGATAGACCCATAGTTAGATGTTTTCCAGATTTTTGTTCAATCCATTTTTTGCATGAAGCCCAAACATGCTATTCTAATCAGAAGGTTAGTAAGGGAGACCCTAAAATGTTAACAGGTTGCAATTTACAAATAATTGATGTTGCTCAGTTTGTGAACCTAGATGTATGCTATTTCTATTGTGCAGTTATTTCTGCTGTTGATTTGTACTGTGTCTCTTGAATGCATAATAATCCATGCACTAGCTATATTGAGATTCTTTAGAAGGTTTGGTCAACCAATGTTGCTCTTTTATGTGTAACAGATGGTGTTGAGATTAATTTATGTGATATTAGTATTGTTAATATAGGGAAATAAACTGCCAAACCTTTACATAAAGGTGTAGTTATTTGTGGCCAAATGTGTCATGGTGTTCAAAGATTTCTGACTCTAAAAGTATTTGATGGTGTTTATTGATATTGTTGATGAAATTGTTGTTATATTTGGGATTTATGGTAGGAATCACTCTAAGCGCAGTCAAAAGGTCCATTGAACCGCTAACGCGTCCCCTTATAAATTAATAATATATGACCAAATAAAGACAGATGCGCTAACACAGGTCGACATGGCAGTTTAAAACTGCACAGACAGGCCCTGCCATGGCAGGTCTGGGACATGTTTGAAGGGCTACTGACATTGGTGGAAAAATTAATGCTGCAGGCCCACTAGTATCCTTTAATTTATATGCTCTGGGCACATGTAGTGCACTCTACTAGGGATTTATAAGTAAATTAAACATGCCAAATTTGGATAAGCCAATGTTACCATGTTTTAGGCAGAGAGAACATGCACTTTGGCCCTGGTTAGCAGTTGTAAAGTGCCCAGAGTCCTAAAGCCAGCAAAAATGAGGTAAGCAAAACAGGAGGCCTGAAGGCAAAAAGTTAGGGGATACCACACCATGGATGCCAGGTTTAACAATTAGGCTTTTCTGTTTTAGGTTTCTATATGTGAATTCCAATGGAGATTTGTCAGTGATTTCCAATGTGGTCAAAAATAAAAAACAACAGTGATTATCAGTGTCTACTTTTTATTTCTTCATAAAAGATAATGGATGGAGATTTACCAATGCTTATAAAAACAGTTTTTTGTTTTTTTCCTTGTTTATTCTTATTCTTAGTCAATTATTCTTTGATGTTCTTGCTTCTAACATCTTTTTTGTAATCTTTCATTGAATTTGCTTTTTTCTGTATCTCTTCATTATTTCTCCCACCTCCTTAAATGTCTCATTTTTCAACACTCAAACTCCTCTCCCCAGCAGGCCAACACCACCACATGTCAAGAAGGATTTGCATGGATGGAAAAATGATTGCAGCACAAAAACGCGCTAGGAGACAGGGGCTGCACTTATACTGGTTTGTCACTAGAAGCCAGCAAAGCAGTAAAAGCAGTAAAAGAGCAGTCAAGTTCAGTGCTTTCCGATTACTCATGAAAAAGTTTCCTTTTGTGGTGTTGTATCAATTATAATTGATTATAATCTGTTGGAACTGAAAAACAGAAAACCTACTCATAATCTATTATTATTATTATTATTATTATTATTATGAATCATAATAATGACCAAGATTTTGAAACAGGTCCTTAATCTCTTTTGCTTTCTAGAAGGGAGTAACAATCCTCCTTTTCTTCAAAGACTATTACAATACACACACTTCCTCTACTCCTTTGCGCCATATGCTGCATGATCACTATCTCACGCAATTCGGAGTATATGTACGATGACTGAACAGCCTCGTGGATCGCCAGGAGTCACTGTTTAAAAGACAAATGTTCCTGTGGTTATGCCCAAACACCTGAACAATCCTCTCAATTTCTGTATCCTTAAACATGTAAGCAATTAACTGTTTCAAAGCCAATTTTACCTTCTGAGGGCATGGCCAATCTTCACTTTCCCACTGGCCACTCTGAAAGCATGACTTTGATCATAATCTAAAGGTCAACAGTGCCTCTCTGGTGCATCATCATTTCTATTCATGCACAGGTGCTAGGACCTTGTGAGCGAACACACCTCTGTCTCACCTGCATCTTGCAAGCTCATGTTTGGTTTCTTTCTCAGAGGTATTCCCATGGATGTGCGGTGCAATCCATACTCTGTCATACATCTGATTGAGTCCTGTCTTTGTCCCGGGAATGAAAGACTCTTACAACCAACATTAACTAGAGGTACAGCATACCACAGAGAGAAAATTCACAAATCATTTATCCTGGAAACATGAAACAGCCATGTCTACACCCAGTCATCTCAATGTGTCAAAACTCACTCCTGGTCTGAGCCCTGTACGTGCTTAGGAAGCTCCATAATACAGACGGGCATGACCAAGTCCAGCAGTAACTGATTTTGTTGGCCTCACTGAACCATCTATTTTATGGAATGCTAAGGATACAATCCAACATCGAAATAAACTTTTTTTTTAAACGCAGGTTTTGGTGAGCTCTACATCATAACTCACCCATACCCTCTTCCTGATCTCAAACATGATGCCATAGATATTCTCATCATTGATGTAATCCGTGCATCTTTCTTGGTTTATTGCTTTAAAAAACACAAGCCATGTGGGAATTGCCCAGATAACATCCTCAAACTCCTGTTCCCATGTGTTACATGGTTATGAAATCCAGCAAGGTATCTAAATATTGATATCGGTATAATATATATATATATATATATATATATATATATATATGTATATATATATATATATATATATATATGCATATATATATATATATATATATTCAATGAAAAACAGAGGTTACTGAGACGGTATAGTTAGGCCTTATGACATTATCACTGATGTTATCAAGAATGTCATGAGTGCTGTAATTTGTGGGGAAATTAGTAGTGCATCGTGAGGGTGCGAGTTATAGTTACCTTAGGGTTGGAGAGCTGTTTGACAGCTCTCCTTCACTGTGAACGGAGTGTTTACTCTGACTTAGCAGGAGCTGTCAAAGCTACCGCCAACTCAGAGCAAACAGCTATGTCCCGGGGGTAGGCGTCCTGGGGCATGGCAGGAGCCGGCCTTGTGGGAGGGGGGAGGGATGCCCAGGACCATCTGTGGCTGCTCAAGGGGGCCACTCGCCCCCCTCCATTGGATAGCCCCAGGGAGATGATGGCCCCCAGGGGTCCGCAATGGACCCCCTATCTGTTTTTAAATTTGCCACTGGGCGATGGCGGTCCCTGGGGCTGCACGCCCCCATGGATTGTAATAATGCCCAGAGGAGGTGGCGGTTCCCGGGGTGCAGGAGGATATTTTATCTAGTTAAAGCCCCAGGGAGGTGGAGGTCCCCGGGTCTGTGGGAGAGGCCATAGGGCCTCCCTCATTCAAATGAACCATTTTACCCTGGTGAGGTGGTGGTCCCTGCTGCATGGCCCCCCACACATATCTTATGAATCGCCCCAGGGAGGTGGTGGTCCCCAGGGCTGTGGGGAGGCCATAGGACCTCACTCATACAAATGTAACATTTTGCCCCAAGCAGGTGGTGTCCAAGGGAGGGGGGGGGACCTGAGGACCCCACTTCTTTCTGGCCTGGCACACTCGGGTCAAATAAAACAAAAGGGCATGGAACCACCCTTTAAAAAAAAAAAAAACTCTGAAAAATCTGCATATCCAGATCCACAGTTTTTCCTGAAATTATTTTTCAACAAAATGCTTTTTAGCCCTGGTGGGGCCACAATGGACCCCTAGGTCAAGACTAGGGTCTCAGGGTTACCCTTTTGTTAATCTTTTTCTGGGCTGAAGCAGAGTCTCAAGATGGCTATCAACACTTCCTTGTTGAAGTGTTGGCAGCCAATCAGATACCTGCATGGGGACACTCAGATCAGCGGAGGATCTGCGTCCCTAGGTATCTATATTTTTTAAACTCCAGTTCCTCAGAAACTACGGAACGGACTTACACTAAATTATGAAAAGCAGCTCTTCTAGACCAGGTGCTAGTTTATTACCAAATTTGGTGAAATTCCGTCCATTGGTTCGGGCTGTAATCATATTTAAAATCCCAATGGGAAAATGCATGGGGGAAAACGTGCTTTGGGTCCCCCCCTTTTTATCTGCCTCAACTTGAGGGATCACCCTAAAACTTTTAAAGCAGCAGCTAAACTGACTAAAGAATACGTTTTGATAATTTCATGAAGATTTGTCAACTTTTCCCAAAGTTATTGGCAAAACAAAAAATGCTTTTCCTATGGAAACTAAGTTCAAACTATAACCACCTACTGGCGAACCACCAGTAGTTAATTCGACTGTTTGTTCTCATGAAACCTATTGGAACTATGAGCCATGGTAAGATGTTGGGACATATCAAGTAATGTACAGAGTTGCGAGTTATTGCCGGTGTCACACGGAAGGAGACATGACTTCAACCAGACCTGGGAATCTTCATTGTTGTAGCAAATTCAACTTGTGTTTTAATTCTGATTGGATATTGCCATTTTGTGTAATGTGGACTCATTCAGTTGACCAATCAAACGGTTAAGAGTAATTCTAAGTACGGAATGGACTCGTAAGTTTAGAGCAGAGCCCCTTTTGAATCCTGAACTGTTAACTTATCCCCTGGATGTCTGCCGATTTGCATGTGCAGCCAATGTTCTGCATTTTTCCCCCGATGATGCTTCTAACAAACTCTACTGATGACTTACTGCTTTGCTGACGAATCTGAATTGTATGCTGATTCAGGAGAGGTATATTCAAATGTAATGATAATTGTTCCCTTGTCTTGTTTTTCTAACAAAAGTAGCATGTTTCACCAGTCTATTTCATTTTTAGGGCCGGGTGCAAATCGTTCTGTCCCTCTTCTAATCCCTCTTTAGGGGGATTTTAACCACACCCATGTTACGTTAGTCACTTTCATTGGTTCGTGCGAGTGCCTTTTAAAATCTGCTTGTTTTCATTCGTGAAAAGCATGCATATGTCATGCATTTTCCGGTGTTTAGCTCTCCTCGAGAGCACCGGTAAACTACTGGAAACATACGAGGCTCGTGTTTTCCGTATGGTTTCTAGACCACTATTTCTCTTTATTTTGCAGCGTGATCGCACTGTGTTTTACACGGCGCGCTCATTTTTTTTCATTTAATGTGGCAAGAATAGCCTGGTTAGGAGTTTACAATGCTAATAGCTCTAACTCGACGTAATGCGAGACCCGTTGCATTGCAAATGCTTGTTTATAATTAGAATCACTTAACCCGAGATAGTTTACTTTTCCAAATTATTTTTGTCTTTCTTTCATTTTTGCTTTTTTCCCACTGGTGTTAGCCCGTTCTCACACATGCTTGTCCTAATTTGTGATAGTAGTAGGTTCCCCCTAAATTTTACCCACCTAATTTGATATTGATCAGTGATCTTGTCTTGACTAATGTCATTATAAAAAAAAAATGAAATCTATTTCTGTTGCACAAATAGTTTTTTGCTAGTATGTTTAATTCTTTTAGAATGTTTAATAGTGTTGATATTGAGTATATTAAGCTTGTTTCGTACATCTGCTCAGACTACGGTTTTTCTTTATTTGCACCGCTTCATCCTGTGCACAGTGTACATTAATTTGGTGCTGTGAAGCTTTGACATTTTTCACAGATTGGAGTTTTCTTTTCGTGGCCACATTGGTCATGGGTTTAAATTTGTTGTTGTATTGATTAAGTTTGGAATGATTGTATGCGATTAACCCCGCTCCTCACATGGCCCTAAGATCCTCACTGGGTCCAAAGGTCCTGGCGACCTTGAGTAAAGCATTTTCAAATCCTGTCTGGAAGGAGAAAACACGTTAGGTGTTGTACATATTTATAGTTAGGACCATGTTTCCATAGGAAAAATATTTTTTTACTTGCCTATATCATTGGCTTCGTTGGATGAATCTTCACTAAATTTTCCAAAAAAAGTGTGCTGGTGATTCTTTTTGTGCAAGGAATGCAAGGGTGATCTGTAAAGTGGGGGGCTAAGAAAAGGGAGACGGGGTCAAAAAAGTGTGTTTCCCAGGTTGATTCCCTTAGGAGTTTTGAACAGGACTACAGCCGGAACTGCTTGACGGAATTACACCAAATTTGGAAGAAAGTTTGATTTTGTTTCGCAGATTATGCTTTTTTGTTATTTGGTGTAAATTTGTTTCAGTAGATTTTGAGATATTAAAGGGAAAATAAATTTCTATATCTGGCAGAGCCTAAGCACAGATCTCATGGTGAGGTCTGTCTGGCTGTCAGCACTTTAACCAGAAAGTGAAGGCAGCCATCTTAGGACCAATATACATGATAAAATCCCATTGAACTGCATTGTAGTAAATGGCAGGTTTTGAGGGTCATAACAAGGAGAACGTTTATAGGGTGATAACACATTTCAGTTATAATATAAATCACTTGTTGATGGTACCATGTTAATTTTAGGAACTGTGGTGTGTTCTAAGGTGATTTTACCCTGCTGGGATTTCATGAATCATGTTTGAGAGAGAACTGTTTTCTCATGATTTCCCTATACTGGATATGGAAGGTGCTCTAAAAGCTAAGATGAGAGCATATTTTCAGTAAATTCACACTATTTTTCTCAGCCATATGAGAATGAAGTCTGACATTCTCAGTAAACATGTGCTTTTAACAGGAGCAGCCTGTCAGTTCATTCCCCTGAGTTCTACTGCATCCTCCAAAGTGTTCTGTAGAACAACTAAAGAGCTAACAGTCTTACTTATTGACAAAAGGATGGCAACCCTAAAGCCATCTTGATTGAATCAAAATGCTAAAACTTAAAACATTTAATTAAGTAAGGATACAATAAGGTGTTCCTTTTGTCATAGAATTTATGGTTAGTGCTGTAGAAAGAAAAATTAGGACACATTTTAGGAGAGTTCTATAATATCTTCCTGTTCTACTTCCAACAGGAGCAAATTCAGCACCAGAGGCTCCGATTAGGCTTCTCTTTCTTTACTATAAATTTCACAGCAGCCACTCAGAATTAAAATTAACAAAAAACTACAAACCCCATGAACCCAAGTTTGTATGTCACATGGACCAATCACCATTAACACAGCCCCTCAAGAGACACTTCCACCATCTTGGCATCCTCTTTCTCTGCTGCTCAACAGCCAGTTAAGTTGTGCATTATTTTTCTAATACATGTGATTGTAAGATTGACCTGTTTGGTGTGACTTTTTGATGAGACGGTTGTTTGATTATTTTTTTAGGACAGCTGCCACTTGCGCGGACCATCATGTATACTTGATATCAGTGGGACATGCACTCCCTTGGAGCACCTATCCTGCTCTTCCCTATCATAAGGGCCTTGCTTGTTTTCTTCACAGGGAAATGCTTTGTCCTCCGAGGCGGCAACTGATTAGTCAAGTGTCTCCGTTCTGTGAAGTGGGAGTGGAAGCGGGAGCGGGGAGCGGCCGCCATCTTGGGTCGGCTGCAACTTCCCTTTCTAGTCTATGGGACTGTCAGCACACACACGCATGCACGCTTAACGTTAACAGTGCGCTCCACTGTTTATGGGCATTTCTTTTTCTTCTAAAAGAGAAATCCAGCGTATGCTATTGGCTCCCCATGCCCTGAGGCATCAGAGTGTGCCCAGGGTTGTATAAATATTGCTTAGGCTCTGCCTAGAGTGCTTTGCAGGCACCTCCCTCCACTCTCTATCACACTGCTTGTGCCTGCTGGGGTTGCACTCCCCCTTCTACACATTTGCCAGACTGTTTAACTCAGCAAGTGTGTGCCGGCACTCCATAACATCAATATGGCTCATTATGACCTCTATGAAGAAGAGGCTGGTGAATTTCAGGAACTACCCCCTCCTTTGAAGAGAGTCTGGTGGAGGCATTGGATAACAACTTCACCTCTCAGTAAATAAGGCTTTGTCCAAAGCCCTTGGCCCCCCTGACTTCTCATCTTAAAGGTTTCGTGCACCAGCAAGGCTGGCTTCCTCCTATCACCCCCTTGGAGGAGCCTGCATCCAGCTGCCTAAGCCTTCCAAGGGAAAATATAAGGCAAAGAAATGGGCACATTCTGAAGCTTTTGATCAATTATCAGCGGCAGTCCTGGAGGAGCATGGGTATAGCAACTCACGCTCTCAAGCGCACTCTTCAGGTGACTCTCCCCATTATTCCAAAATTGCAGGTTCTGATTGCTCTCATGATTCCTTAGTTAGCAACCAAGAGGAGATGCCTGGTCCCAGCAAAAGAAGGCATCCAGAACGTGGATCTGACTCACGCCCAATTCCACTTAAGGTGTTGACTTTTGATCCAATGGAAATTGTGCACCCCTGGTCCACCAATTGCCCCCCCTCCTCTTCCCGAGGTGGTTAGCTATGTCCAATCTCACCTTAGACAGGGTTTCGATAAGGAAGTCAGGACAAGGCTCAGGTCTGAGTGCCCAAGACCAGACCTGGAAGGCAAGGTATTGGAGACGCCAGAGGTGGATCCCACCATGGTGAATGCAATGAGGAAATGGGCCAAAGACTCTAAAAAAGGGCTGGACAGGACGTAGCCCTCCTGTCAAGACAGATTTCTGGACATTTCAGGCCCCAGAAGAAAGATTTTGGAACTAGGGTTCCTGTCCAAGGAATCCGGAATGGCAGTGGACCCGGATGTATTGATCGGATGGGCGCAGTGCACCATCTGCTAGTTGGGCAATGCCAACATGGCAATTTCTACAGAGCGGCGGCGCTCTATTCTAATGCAAATAGATCCTAAGCTCAACGATGCTTCCTCTGAGGTGGATCCTGTGGTGCAGGGCCTACTTTTCCCTGGGCCCTTTGTCAAAGACCTAGCCAAGTTTGCTGCAACCTACAACACCTTAGACAAGGCACACCTCTCATTGAAAAAGGTTTTTAGAACCACCCTTTTTGGCAGGGCCTGGTGATACAGGGCCCGTTCCTCAGGAGGAGGTGTGTACCAGGGCTCCTAATGAGACAACTTTAACCACTTTCGTGGAGGTTGGCAGGAGCAGCAGGCAGACCAGACCTTTTATCCCACCCGAGCTTGCGGGAGTCGCCAACGGTTCTGCAGAGGCAATGGCAGTGGTCAACAGAGAGGCAACTCAGATGCAGGATACTCAGGCGAGTCTTCTACTATTATCAGAGGTGATTTTGGGGTGCAAGATTTGATTATTCTGCCACAGTTGAAGGTCCCTGACTCAGGACTTGTGGGTCCTTGAGTCTGTTATCGGATACAAAATGGAGTTCTACAGCTCCCCGCCTCAGGATCTGTATTTTTCCACACAAGATCGGGAACTTATTTCAAAGGAGATTTCCTCCCTCCTTCAAAAAGACGCAATATGCCTTTCTGCCCCACATCCCGAGGGGTGCATCAGCACAATTTCCCCGGTCAGCAAAAGAGGAGATGGGGCACGTCTGGTGCTCAATCTAAAGCAGTTCAATTCTTGGATTGTCTACAGGCATTTCAAGATTGAGAGTATTCACCTTCTTCGAGATCTACTGGAAGAAGGCAACTGGATGGTCCGTTTGGACCTGAAAGACGCACATCTCTCATTTCCAATCTTCGCTCCCCACATACGTTTTCTTCAAGTCTGTTGGCTCGGTCAATGTTACAAATACAAGGTCCTTACTTTCGGACTCTCTTCGGCTCCAAAGTGTTTCATCAAGCTGATGATGCCAGTGGTAGAAGATCTTTGTGCCCAAAGTGTCAGGTTAATCATTCACCTCGACGATATCCTCATCATGGCCCAAGATCTTTAGACGGTAACTCTGCATTTGTCTTGGACAATTCAGCATCTGCAGGACTTGGGGTTCATCATCAATCAACCAAAGTAGTGCTTGATCCCCTCCCAACAGATGGAATTTTGGGGATTTCGGATAGATTTGGTGTTGTCCAAGTTGATCCTTCCATCGCAGAAGATCCAGTCGATAAAGAAGGAATTGAGATCTGCATTGCGAGGCCAGACAATTTAGTTGAGGTCAGTAGCTCGGATTGTGGGCTTATTGGCCTCCTCCATCCACGCCATATTTCCAGGTCTCCTTTGTTACAGGGCCCTTCGGCACCTCAAGATACAACACCTTCAGAAGGGGTTGAATTATTCAGAACAGATATGGCTCTTGTCCGAAGCCAGGCCGGAGATGAATTGGTGTTTGTCCCACATGGAAGCCTGGAATGGCAGAGCAATTTTTGGCAGTGCATCAGATATAATCCTGGAGTCAGATGCCAGCAGGTGCAGCTGGGGAGCCAGATGTAGGTCCCTTTCCACAGGAGGCTGTTGGTCAGAGAGGGAACTTCAGCTTCACATCAATTGCCTGGAACCTCTAGAGGGTTTCTTTGCCATCAAGAGCTTGTCACTGTCCCGGATGGACTACTGCATTTTACTGCGGATAGAAAACATCTAGGCAGTCCGGTATGTCAACAGATTGGGAAGTACGAAGTCCTGGATGTTGGCGGAAATTGATGAGGACTTATGGCATTTTTGTCTGCTGCATCAAATTCCGATCATAGCAAAGTATCTGCCGGGGTTTAAGAATTCGGTGGCAGATTGCTACTCTTGTCACCTTCAAGATTTCAGCAATTGGAGGTTGCAGCCGAGGTTTTTCTCCCAACTCAATCACAGATGGGGCTGTGCTTGGTGGACCTCTTTGCCTCTCAGCTCAATTGCCATCTTCCATTGGTTTTCAGTTGGCGCCCCAACCCAGAGGCTGTGGCGACGGACGTCTTTCTGCAGGACTGGTTGCCTCACCTGTGTTATGCCTTTACCACATTCAGCATGATTCCCAGAGTGCTAGCCCAGGCGCGACGTCAGAGAGCTTGAGCTTCTTTTGACAACTCCAATCTGGAGAGCCCAGCCTTAGTTTCCCATGGATTTGGAGATGTCATGCAATATTCCTCTTCTGTTACCGTCGAGAAAGAATCTTCCGTTCGACCCAGCAGGTCTTCCACATCCTTTGATCATGTTGGATCAATTAAGGTTAGTAGCTTGAAGGGTTTCAGGAAAAGATGGAAATTGCCAGGTATTTCTTCACAGGCTTCGGCCTATATCGACCTGGCCTGGGCATCTAGTACCTACAAACGATACGCCTCCACTTGAAAAAGATGGGTATCTTGGTGTGACAAGAGGGGTGCAGATCCCCCTCGAGCAGATGTCTGCCTTATAATAAATTTTCTGTCCTCGTTGCCGGAATCCGGATTGGCTTAAAGGTCGGTAAACAATTGCAGATCTGCCATTTCAGCAGGTCATGTCCAGGTTAATGGCAAACCTATTGATGAAGATGGTGTGTAAACTGATGAGAGGCATCCGTTTTTGTAAACCTCCTCAGGCTAGATGTTTGGCCTTGTGGGACAGAAACACTGTGCTCTGGTTTTTAAATTCATGGCCTGATAATACATATCTGTTGCGTAAGAAATTATCAGCCAAATTAGCTATGCTGTTATGCCTGATTTCTTGACAAAGGATCTCAGATTTCCGAGCTCTGGACATCAGGGGTAGACAATTTTCTCCAGAGGGGGTAATTTTTGCCATATCCCACAGAACAAAGACCAACATTAAGTTAGTTTCTTACCCAGCTTTCCCTTCTGACAGAAAGCTCTGTGTTGTACAATGTATCAAGGCATATGAAGCTGCTACCAGTGAGTTTCAGGTAGTTCCTGATGGTCAGCTACTCATCGCTCTCTGAAAGCCTTTTGGACCAGTATCATCAGCCACTTTGGCTAGATGGATGCGATGGTTGCTCTCATAAGAAGGCATTGATATCTCCGTGTTCGGGGCTCACTCGGCGAGGGGCGCTATGGCATAAAAATCCTTCGCGTTGGGATCTCGATTAGAGGATATCATGAAAGCAGCAGCCTGGTCCTCAGAATCCACTTTTAAGTCATTCTATTACAAGCCAATTGTGGATGTGGAGTCAGTGGTTGGTGGCACAGCATTGAATAAGCTTAATCAGAGCCTCCAGTCCTGACATAGAATAAAACATTTTCTAGTTGACAGAATAAGAATTTTCAATTCTACTCTGAGGCGAGGATCATCCCACCCTGAGTTTATTGAGTTACTACGTAAGGTATAAGTATATTGTTTTCGATGATTAGAATGTATGATCTGATCATTCCCACCCGTTTGAATACACTTAAACATGCTATGAGTGAAAGTTTTACAGCTCTTCTTCCTTTCCTAGGTAATGAGCAGAAGCAATCTTGAAGCTGCGATTCAGCTCAACATGGTTTGGCAGTTTTCAACTGTCTTCTTCCAGAGGACATCATGCTACGCTGAATTCAAAGGGTTTTGTTCCAGGTGCTGTCTGTGACCAATAAAGACTCTGTTTCAGTTTTTCTCTCATTTTGTGTTTATGGAGTTTGACTTGTTACTTAAGCCATTGCAAGGAAAGAGGATGGCAAGATGATGGAAGTGTCTCTTGAGGGGCTGTTTTTATTGGTGATTGGTCCATGTAACATACAAACTTGGGGTCATGGGGATTGTAGTTTTTTGTTAATGTTAAATCTGATTGGCTACTGTGAAATTGATAGTAAAGAAAGAGAAGCATAATCATCGTCTACGTGTCCTTAATAGAATTGAAAATTCTTATTGCGTCAGCTATTAAAAACGTTACTGTCGGATGATTCCATTGAAGCCTCCTAAAGTGTTCTGAAAAACAACTAGAGTGCCAACAATCTTACTTATGACAAAAGTGTGGCACACATGAAGCCATCTTGATTGAATCAAACTGGTAAAACTGGTAACATGTAAAACATTTAATTTAGCAAGGAACAAAACAGTCTTACTTATGACAAAGGTGTGACACACTTGAAGCCATCTTGATTGAATCAAACTGTTAAAACTAGTACAGATGAATTGGGTCCATAAAGGGAAGCATTGATAGAGTTTTTCAGAATTGAGAAATACACACAGACCCCTTGGTTGAAAAGAATATAATTTTTAAGTGAGAAAATTTGGATGCCAGAGATCCGGGAATCACCAGCTGATCTAAAAAAAGCATCCTTATTAAGGTTAAACAAAAATATTCGGACCATAGGATGCGTATAATATGTAGTGGACTAGAAGTGGGAAAATTAAGTGAAAAATTATTGTTGTATAAATGGTACTAAAAATTTGAGAATATTTTTATAGGATAAGTCCCCTTATAGCAAGAACACTGTATATGAAGTATAGACCCTGTCCCTGAACTCCTTCACAAGCTAGTGGGTCAAGCATGGTGTAGCGACCTCAGAGTGCCCATTTTGCTTGGTAAACGTAGGAACAGATGACCACTTTCTGTTTTTTTGTTTAATGTATGCCACCCTGTAAAGGAGGTAGATTATTCCTGCTTGTAAACTTGTGGACATAACCCCATTGGGGTCAGCGAGCCAAACCTTTAAATACAACACAACAGAATACATTGTTTTCACTGTTGACAGGTTTTTGACGTGGGCTTAGAGGATCCTTACCAACAAGCTGGCAGGGGAAGTAATAGGTGTCCTCTAATGAAGACTTGATTGTAAACTCTGTCTAGGGTAGTAAGCTCATTACATTTTTTACAGTTATCAGGAGCCTTGTTTGCAAGTAAACAGTAGTGCACAATTGTTGACTGTATTGGTGTAATGGGTACATCTTGTATACCTCTATGAAAACTGAAACAAGGATGTGAACTTAAATGTTTTAGTTGCATATATTCTACTTATTAATGTATCTTAGGTTGTCTTTTGTTATTACTTGACTCTAGCCTTTTTTAATATGACGACTAGTTTGTATATGTTATATTTGTACGGTACTATACCAAGCACCTGGTTGACAACTGGAACTCTACTTTTTTTTATTTATCTGTATGTAAGCATTTATATTACAGATGTTCTATGTGTGTTTATTTAATATTTTTTGAGAAATTACTTTTTTAAATAATTCTATAGTATAATGTACCTATTTTGACTTTCATGGCCTACGGTCAAAATAAAGTTATTGATGATGATAAAACTAATAAAACTTAAACTGCCAGTTAACTCCCTGGTGATCAGGAGCTAATAGTATTCTAATGAGCAACTAGAGTGCTAACATTCTGAATTTATGCCAAAAGTGTGGCCCATCTTCATGAAATCGAAGTGGTAAACGGAAAGCATTTTTTACTGAGGATACTGCAGTAAATAAGAAAATCAGGGAGTTAGGCCCCCCGTCCAGCCACACATACCGTGCATTGCGATAGGCATCCTACTTAATGATAAAAAAACCTAGAAGTTTACTGAAAAAACAAAAGGTTACAGGGACGTTATAGTTAAGAAATAGAATTAAAAAAAAACTCACAAATTCACTAAAAAGCAAAGGTTACAGAGATGTTATAGTGCGGTTCAGATTTTAAATGCACAAAACCATAGAAATTGAGCTGTTATAGTTAAGTTATTTCAAGTAACTATAAAATTGTGTCCTAAGGTAATAACTTGCACCCTCACCATGCACTGCTAATTACCTGAGATAATGCATCACTCCTTTGACATCATTGATAATATCACTGTAACATTTGCAACAAAATGTTCTATGAGAAAAGAGTGCCTAAGCAGGGATCCACCCACTAGGCACAAGGGAGGAGGGAGCGGTCCCTTGGGCAAGTGCTTTTCCTCTCTCCCAATAATTTTGGGCATAGTCAGTCTTTCTGCCCACCCTGGGGTGCATATGGGAGCAATATCCCCCAATCTGCACCCCTTCCAGGTGGGGGGGGGGCAGAAAGCTCACTAGGGATTTCTTTGTTTATTAAGTTTAAGGGTCGTAGCAGGCCAGGGTGGTCCTATCAATGCCCCCACCACCCAAACACATTAGTACAGTCTTTCCGTCTCCCTGGGGGGCAAATGGGGGCAATAGCCCCAAATCAAAAGCCCACTAGGATGACAGGGATTTTTTGTTTATTTAATGTTGGGTCGGGCCATGATGGCCCTATCAGTTTCCCACTCCCCCCAAAAAAGTAAAGCCTTCCTGCCCCCCCTTAGGGGCAGATGGTGCCAATAGCTTCCGATCTGCCACTTCATTGGCGGGGGAGCAGAAGGCCCACTAGTACACCAGGTATTTTTTTTTAATTATTATTAGTGTAGGGGTAGGAGCTGGCCCTTTCAAAGCCTCCACCCAAAAAATAAATAGGCTGACCTTCCTCTCGGGGGACAGTAAGTCTACTAGGCAGCAGGGACTATTAGGGTTGGGGGATGCCCAGAATGGGCATGGCAATGCCCCCCACCCCAAAATGGGTACAGTCATTCTGCCCACCCTGCTGAATACAGCATCTCATCCTAATGCAAGGAATGATTTCACACATGGGCCAGCAGAGCTTGGCTAACTCCCAATATTGTCCCACTTGTAATTGCGAGCAGCTGCACTTTTTGGGCTTCGGTAGGCTGCCACCTGAAAAAAGATCCAGTCACATCTGAAAAATAGACATCTGGGTAAGTCCAGGGTGGTGCGCTTCAAATGCGCCCCACACCATTTTCTTACCCACAATGCCTTGCGAAACTCCAACTTTGCCTGAAGTCACATATTTTGCCTACATTTCTGTGAAGCAAACTTCCGGAATCTACAGGAATCCACAAATTTACTACCACCCTGCGACAGGAACGGATCCAACTGAGGTTGATAGGTGTCTTCATGCAAGCGTTCCTAATGCCCTTCGTTTATTCCATTCCTGTTGTGGCACTAGGCCCAACAACACAGGTCGGGCTGCGTTTTTAGTGGCACAGGTGGGCCAATGCTGGATGGTAGGAATTCTGTGGATTCCTACGTATTCCGGATGTTTCCTTCACAGAAATGTACTCAGGAAAAGTGTGAGGCTTGCAGAAAACCTAATGTGATCCACACAAGTCACACCATCCTTAATTCCTCTAGGTGTCTAGTTTTAAAAAATGTACAGGTTGGCTAGGTTTCCCTAGGTGCCAGCTTAGGTTGGGTCCAAAATCTAGAGCAACCCACATTGGAAAAAGAGGTTCAGTTTTGGTGGAAGAATGTGCTGAATAAATGTGTTTTGAGCCGTTTCCTGTCATGAGCTCTAGGGCTACTCACACTAGTGAGGTGCCATTTTTATCAGGAGACTTGGGGGAATGCCAGGTGGAAGGAAGCTTGTGGCTCCTCTCAGATTCCAGAACTTTGCATCATAGAAATATAAGGAAAATGTGTTTTTAGACAAATTTGAGGTTTGCAAAGGATTCTGGGTAACAGAACCTGGTGAGAGCCCCACAAGTCACCCCATCCTGAATCTCCCTAGGTGTCTAGTTTTCAGCAATGTACAGGTTTGCTGGTTTCCCAAGGTGCTGGCTGACCTCGGCCCAAAAATCCACCGGTAGGCACTTTGCAAAAAACGAGTCAGTTTTCAGTAGAAAAATGTGATGTGTCCAAGTTGTGTTTTGTGGCTTTCCCTTCCATGGCCGCTAGGCCTACCCACACAAGTGAGGTACTATTTTTATCAGGAGACTTGGGGGAACACAGAATAGCATAACAAGTGTTATTACCAGTTGTCTTTGTCTGCATTTGCACCTTCCAAATGTAAGACAGTGTGTAAGGAAGAAGTCATTTTGAGAAATGCCCTGTAATTCACATTCTAGTATGGGTAACCCCAAATTCAGAAATGTGCAAATAAGCACTGCTTCTAAGCTCCATATCTTGTGCCCATTTTGGAAATAGGTTTTCTTGATACCTATTTTTTTTACTGTTGCTATTTTAGCAAATGAATTGCTGGAAGCCCGGTACACAATGAAAAACCATTGCAAGGTGCAGCTCAGTTACTGACTCTGGGAACATATGGTTCTTGGTGAAATTAACAAGCCATATATATCTCCACAACCAGACGGGTACAGCAAATGTAATGCTATATTGCTTTTGAAAATCTGCCATAGATAGAAGAAGTTAAGATGAAAAAATTGCCACAATTATCTGTCTTTTACAACTCAAATGTAATATTTTTTTATTTCAAATGTTACTTTCTGTAGGAAAACCTTAAAAGCTGTTTGACGCTAAGGCGGCGCTAATGTGGCTTTATAGACGTGCCATAGTTACAAAGTGGCGCAATGCATGCATTGGCCCACTTTGTAAACTCTTACACCACATTATGACAATGTCAGGCATAATGTTTGCAAGGGGGGGCATTCCCCCGTTAGGAGGGCCAAAAAAAGGGTGCAAGGAAATCTAAGAGATCTCTTTGCGCCATTTTTTTCGGCACTTTTAACGGCTGCTCAGAGCAGGCGTTAAAAGGGGGCATGTCATTGAACACAAGGGGCCCCTATGTACTCTGCAGGAGTAGTGTCAAGATTTTGGTGCTACTCCTGTGGAGTACATCAATAGCGTAAAAAATGTTGATGCTATTGTTCCCTACCCTGCGCAATGGTGCGCCTTATCTTTGATACGGCACACACATGGTGGCAGTAAGGGGGCGCTAAGGGGCGCAAGGAAAGTGGCGCTGCACTGGGTCCAGCACCACATTCCTTAAATCAGGCTATTTGTCTACTTTTCAGAATTGTATAGCTTTCTGGGATCCACCATTGGTTTCACACCCATTTCTACCTCTAACTGGAAGGAGGTAGAAAGCAGAAAAAATAAACTATGTCCCAGTATAATGCCAAAACTGTGTTGAATAATTTGGTTTTCTGATTCACATCTGCCTGTTCCTGAAAGCTATGAAGATGGTGATTGTTGCACCAACAACCCTTCATTGATGCTATTTACAGGGAAAAAACAAATGCTTTCTTCTGCAGCACTTTTTTCCCATTTTTCCCCAAAAACCCAAATGTTAGCTGTATTTGGCTAATTTCTCAGTCCCCTCTAAGGGAATCTGCAAACCCTGGGTACCTTTAGAATCCCCAGGATGTTGGAAAAAAGGACACAAATTTGGCGTGGATAGCTTATGTGGAAACAAATATGGAGGTCTGAGCACAAACTATCCCAAGTAGCTAAAAGAAAAAGGCTTAGACAGGAGGGGGGAAAGGCGTAATAGTGAAGGGGTTAACATTTAATATAGCTAGTTTTCATTTTGTAGTTCTAATATAGTCTATAATATGTATTTGTTTAAATCAGTGTTTTGCATGTAATTTGTTAGATTTTGTTTTAGGTGTATTGTGTACATTTTAAATGGGTTGAGACTTATTTTGGGCTTTAGGTAGGGCATTGTTTCATTTAGACATTTAAAAAATATATAATTCATTACAATATTTTATAACAATCAGACTGTTAATCTATGTAAAATGTATTTTAAATACATATAACATACTAAAAAAATTGAGATTAATATATTTTTTGATGTACAAATCATACCTAATTTTTATATTCTGAGTTGTGGTGTATATTTGGGATGGGGTGGGTCATGTTTTTCTATTATGTTAGTAATAAGACTTTTTGGGTTCAAAAGCATTATTGGTATTTTTGCTTTTATCTTTTAAAAAACTGGGTATATTTTTAAAGAATTCTTCTTTTGCTGGGTAGATTTGATTTATGAATCATTTAAAAAAATATGTTATTTTTTTTTAAGAATGGTAAATGCATTTTCTGAAATTATGTAAATAAAAATATATTTATTTGAAATGTGGTTTATGTATGTTAGGACATACACACGGACGTACATATCTGTGTTTCTGGGTAGATATATATCTATATATATATATATATATATATATATATGGATATATATATATATATATAAATTCAGTTAAAAAACAATGGTTACAGGGACGTTATAGTGAGGCTCACATTTTAAACTTACAAACCCATAGAAATTCACCAGTTAGAGTTATCTCAAGTAACTATAACTCATGCCCTAAGGTAAATATAACTCACGCCCCCACCCACCATGCGCAGTTTCTTTGTAAAAATATATACTGCAAATATTACAGTGATGTTATCAATGATATTATCAAAAATGTCATGAGCGCTGTAATTTGTTGGGTGATTAGCAGTGCATGGTGGGTAGGTGAGTTATAGGTACCTTACAGCATGAGTTTAAGTTACTTAATAATAACTCTAACTGCTGAATTTCTATGGTTTTGTACATTTAAAATGTGAGAGTGAATGCATCAGTGTCTTAATGGTTGTGTCAATGTGCACGTCTGTGAGTGGGATGAGGATGTCAGTGGGTCTGTGAGTGGGTCTGTGAGTGGGTGCGTAAGTGTCTGAGTGTGTCTGTGAGTGGGTGCATGAGTTTCTGAGTGGGGTTGTGAGTGGGTGCACGAGGGTCTGAGTGGGTCTGTGAGTGGGTGCGGGAATGTCTGAGTGGGTCTGTGAGTGGTTGCGTAAGGGCCTCTGAGTGGGAAAAAGAGTTTGAAAGAGAGAAAGAAAGAGAGTGATAGGGACAGAGATAGAGATGTTTTTAGGCTATGATGGATGATATATTTAGAATGAGATATTTTTGCACAAATTGAAAAGAAAAATGTATTTGGCAATTAAAAAGAGTAAGATCACTTTCAGTATAAGCCATAAACATTTGAATTAAAAAATAAATAAAGGAGGGAAATGACCAGCAATACACCTGGACTCGAACCCTTAGCGAAAACTTCAGCTATTGAGTTTTTTAATTTAATATATTTTTCTTAACCCTTTATTGGCTATCTGGTACCGCAGGGGGAGCTTCAAGGCCTCCCCCATGGTCCCTGACAATTTGAAAAAATGTATTTTATTAAAGGCCCTTTACGGGCTATCTGGGACCGCGGGGGAAGCCTCAAGGTCCTATTGCTCCAGCAAGAAGGCAGCTGTTTTAACAGCAGCTCCGTGCTTGCTGGAGCAATGCTTTCATTTCTGTTTCATGCACACATATCCGCTGTCAGAAAGCGGAGTGTTTGCTGTGACTTGGCTGCAGCTGTCACAGCAAACAGCTATGTCCCAGGGGTGGGCACCCCGAGACATTGCAGGAGCTTGCCCTGGGGGGTGGCGGTCTCCAGGGCCATTAGTGGCTCCTCAAGGGGGGCTGCGCAGCCCCCCTCCAATGTAAAAATAGCCGCAGAGAGGTGGTGATTCCCAGGGCTTGGGGGCCGTAATGGAACCCTGTTTGATTTTTTTTTACTATTTGCAATGGGGAGGTGGTGGCCCCCAGGACGCATAGCCCCTGCATAATATTTATATACAGCTCCATGGAGGTGGCTGTCCCAGGGGCTTTGGGGGGGCACCGTACCAAATGTAATAAAAAACCCAGGGTGGTGGAAGTGCCAGGGGCAGTGGGACGGGGCCAGGCAGTGCCCACTGCATTATGAGCTACCTTTCTGCCAAATTTGTTGCAATTCCGTCCAGTGTTTATTTTGGTGATATCGCTGTTCAATTTTTCCTAGAGGAATTAACATTGGAAACGCTCTAAAATTCACCCCCCTTTTATCTCAGCCCGGCTTGACGGATCACCCTAAAACTTTCCAGACAGCAGCTCACGTGACAGTCAATTTTTTTTGCAAACTTTTCATGAAGATTTTACAAGCGGCGCCAAAGATATAGACAAGTAAAAAAAAAACGTTTTCTATAGACACTAGGTCCTAACTATACCTAGTGGTGACCGCCTATATATATATATATATATATATATATATATATATATATATATACACACATATATGCATACATGTGTGTATATATATATATATATATATATATATACATATATATATATATATATATATATATATATATATATATATATTTATATATATATGCATTACCTACGGGCAATAGGACCTAGTTTGCATAAGAAAATCATTTTTTGTTTTGCCTTTAACTTTGGGACCGTTTGACAAATCTTCATGACATTTTCAAAACTAGTACGCCAGTCACTTTATTTGTGTGTAGAATGTTTTGGGGTGATTCATCAAGGAGTTGGGCGAGAAAAAGAGGGGGGTTGCCAAAACATATTTTGCAATTGTTTGGTTCACAATATTATTGATTTTGATGTTCAGATAATTTCTATTATTTTTTTCTTAACACCTTTTTTTTATTTTCGTGTCATCAAAATTGTTACGGTGATCTTTTCAATAATAATAATTAATTGCCAATTTTGTTGAGTCTTACATAGGATGTATAGAAAGGCAATATTTTTGTAAACAATATTTAAGCTACTTTAATTTTGAAAGAAAATACTTTGAAGTCAATATTGCGACATACAACCTTGAAAACAGCCCTTGCTATAGCTGGTGCAAGCATCAGCTTTCTTCGCGGTTTATGCATTTCAGATCAGTTAATATTAGAAAACCTGTTGTCTCCTTGTTTAAAAAGTGGCTTTTCTCAAACTGCCAAGTAAAACTTTTGGAGTCTCTCATGTAAGCAATTTTTTAACACATTACTAACTAAATTATATCTTAAAGATAGCTGCCTTGCCTCTTACCAGCACCATTTACTACAGATCTACTCTGACTGCACCCTCTAGAATCTCTAAAGCCTCTGCCACTTTTATCCCTGGCTTTATACTTGACATTTGGGACCTTTGAGCGCATTTTTGCATCTAGGTGTACCCTTGTGTGATTTTACAGTTTTTTCCTGCTAATACGGTTTTGTATTCTGCTTGAATGTCACATATTGAACAATAGCTTTCTGTTTTTTTATTTAACTCACTTGATAGATTAAAGGTTGCTGTACTGATAGCCACTCCATTATATAGAGCTATATATTGCTATCTAGGTTTTATCAATGAGTATGCCTCTGTGGGATTATTCAGACTATCTCTGTGAGAAGTCCACTATTGGAAGGCATGAGGTCAGTATGAACTGAAAGCGTAAGATGGTCCCGGGCTAGATTTGATATCTAGATAGCCCTTAGTGTAGTTCCTTGTACTGGTTGATCAAGGTACTTGCTAAAACAGAGAATAATTTTTGTAGTATAATTGAAGTGGTTTCGAAAATAAGATACATACTACGCTGATAGAAAGAGTACAAAAGGTTAACGGTGTGAGGCATTTCACCATGGTGCCCACTGCCTTTGTACATGGTGGTGGTTCTTTAGCCAGTTGACCTCTCCATGATAAGATCTACAATGTGAATCCTCCACCAAGTAAAAAAGCAAATGGGCAGAAGTACCTTACGCTCATTGGGAGTTGGATAACAATAACTTGTAAAATAAACACTCAACAAGACCTTGCATGAATCTGAAAATGTTAATCTGTACAAACTGTGGGTCAGATCACTTGCAAATACTCAGTCAAAAGCATGCACTCACTGTGATGCAGGTTGCAGAACCAGTTATGTCAAGCAAGACTTCATCTTCAATGTCAATACACATCACAAATGAGAGCATGAGTCAAAATATTTAAAAAGTCATTTTCATCTATTGGTCTGTTGTTGTTTCATTTACATTTTTCTTCCATCCACAGTGTGGGGAGATGGTTCAGCCCAATTCAGAATTTAGGTTCACTGTGAGTGACAGCATTCATCACTTTCACATAAAGCAAATAGCCCACAAAGTAGTTCCTTTCAATACGAGGGACTACCATGGCAATCTGTATTTTCTGAGATCAAAAACTGTTTTTGCTTTTAGCAATTGTTTTTGTTTTATCGGTGATGGTACAGCAGCTCTCACAACAATGAAGGTTTGCAAAAACCATATAAAAACAAAATAAGATGAATATCAATCAACAGAAAACCGTGATACAAGAATAATAAGGACAGAATAGCTAGACAAAAAATGTTGAAAGGTTAAGTGCATATAGGGAAGTATAGATTTACTATTCCTAACTCCACATCTAAGTATGCTTTAAGAGCCACGTTTGTGTATCTGAAGCCAGTGGAGTTCCTTGAGGTGGGGTGTGATGTGGGCCCAGCATGGGAGACTGAGGACTACTGTGCAGCTGAGTGCTGGTCATCTTGGAGTCTTCCTTTGAGCTGGTTGTTTATTCTTGCATACAGTTTTTCTGTAGTCCAGTCTGCAAGTGATGAGGATTTGAGTGACCATTTTCCTGGTGTTGTCTGATAACCACTTGAAAATGTTCTCCATCATGAACAGAACACAGTGACTGCATTGACATGAGTGGACATTCCACTTTGTTGTATGTAATGATTCTGAGGCTTCTTGCTTGTGGGCTGGACATGGGAGTGGGTCTGATGTCTGTAGGACACCACGTGGAGTCCCATGGAAAAGCGTCTTTTCCAAAAATCACCACCATGGTCTTACCTGTGTTCAGCTTGAGGCAGTTGACTTCATCCAGGTGGCCACTTTGGTCATGTATGTGTGAAATTGTTTCTGGTGTTGAGGGATTTGACTGAGAGGCAGTATTAGTAGTGTGTTGTCTGTATAGGAGATGATGTTGATGTTGGGCACCCAAATGATGTCGAGTGGTGGGGCCATGTACATGTTTAAGAGCATAAAGCTTAGACAGCAGCCCTGTAGATCTACGCAGATGAGTCTTGTGCTCCTGGGGAGTATAGTGGCATATTGACCTTTTCTGTTTGTATTTTTAGCATTTGTTAATCCTTCATTTCTGAGTGTTTTGGGAAACATTGACATAAAAAATAAGGATGCACTTCAGCCTCACAATACGCAAATGCACATCAAATACAGTGCCAAAAAGCCTGTGTTAGTTTTAAATAAAAGAAATAAGAAAAAAATCAACATCTATGAATATGAGGAAAATGATAGTAAACTTTGACTAGAACTGTAGCTCCCATTGGGATAATAGAGAGCCACTATCCCTGTAGGTGGGCACAGGTGTTGTGACCTGAGCAGCTGGATCAGTGCAAGGACCAGTATCCCAGGTATGTACTGCTTTATCATGGCAAAATGAGGATTGTCTCTTTGCTTCGTCTTGTGTTCATAACTCTGGTAACTGTGTGCTGTTCTTAAACAACTATTTGATGTAGGTATGAAAAACCCAAGTGTATTCCCCATCAACATTATTCAGAAGGTTTCTTAGAGATACAATGTGAATTCAGAATTTAAAAGACTTACATGTAGCCCAGATCTGACAGGACAACTTCCAGAAATTATTTATGGTAAATGAGCACATGTTTTTTAAATATGAATTTTATGCAGGTGCAAATAAACCAAGGACCTTGATGTGGTCCTGAGTGATTACCAGTAGCTGAGAAGAAATGAAGCATTTCGCATTTCACCCATCACTTTTTTGTTTTCCTCAGTGTAACACCTTGAGTCCGATGGTATATCAAAACATGGGCCCCATGTTCACTGTGCTAGAAGACACAAGCTGCATCTTACTGAGGAGGCCCAAACTGGCTGTAACCAGTCTGGTATGCATACGCTCAGTTTCAGACAGGGCCTGTCCTGGTGCTTTAGGCAGCACTGTTCCTATTGGAGCAGTACTATGGATGATTTGCATATTTTGGTTCCTATCTCCAGAAGCATGGCAGGCAAAAAATGATGGAATTGGATGTGCCCCCAAGTAATTATCTTTGGCTGGTAAGCATTGCAATCATCACATTTTTTATTTTCTGAGGTGATTGCACTGCATAGCTGCTATATACTCCATGGTATGGGCATGCACATCTTGTTTTATGCTTGATGCCACTGTTTTATGTAGATGCATGTTACAATGGTTGTATGCTGGTGCTGACAGTGACCGAGTCAGTTGGTGGATCTCTGCAAAGGTGTGGATGGAATCATTTGCCAGAAACTGTCTCATCAATAAATTTACGTATTTCACTGCCGCAGTCCATCTTAACATTTCTTACAACGGTGACAAGTGTACCTCTGTTTCTTTACAGTTCGTGTAAATATGCATTTTGGCATCATTTAGTTTAATTACTGGTGCTTACCTTAATTGGTTCGTCATCAGGTGAGAGTGGTGCTGGGCATTGTTTCCCAGTTAGTGTCAGGCTAGCCATATTGATGCACACCTATCAACATACATCCTCGTCAGGAATGTCGACGCATGTCATCATCAGGCAGGCCAAGCAGCTAAACACGCATCATCATTACGACGCATCAGCACGTACAATGTATGTAACCACCTCGCAGCATGGGTGACAATGGAATTGGATTCTGCTCAAAGATACATCCTGTTGCGCATGCATTGCCTACCAGCTTATCTTCTGAGATTTCAAGTACTGAGGGCATTAATACTGACAATGTGGATGTAAGTGTGGCAACTGTGTGTGCATGTCATTAGCACTTGCCAGTATTTTCTTTATTCTCCACACAGCAATGTATTGGCACTGCATAATAATATTACGACAGCAGCTGACTTAATTAACATTCAGTTATACTAATACTGTGATCACTTGCTGCTACAATAAGTCAACTTTCAGTGATTATTTGGTGTCAAATTCTGCAAGTTAGAAGTGCAAGCAGTAGTATCGCCAGAATCTTTTTCACACATGCCAGGGAATCCACCAATCAAGTGGTCACAGTGGTCCTGCAGTTTTGATAAATATTTACTCACCATGACTGGGAAGTCGTATACTGTTGAGCGGACATTAACTGTCTTGTCCAACTGTCTGAGGACGGAGGACAAACGGGTTTTCATCGTCTTCTGGAAATTGTGACTGCCAGAGTGACATTTAGGCTATAGGAAGAATTTATGGAGAGGGTTGAGAGATTATCTTGGCATTTGACTGAACATTTGAGTGTATAATGGAAAGACACTGTTTTACACCAGGAAACAGAAGCCAGATTCATCCACTGACAATTATGCTACAGAGTTAATCATACTTCCGTCCCCATGCGACCTTGGTGGCACTACCGAGTACTACTTAAGAGACCAATTTGTAGTATATTGTTTTCAGAAGAAAGTTGCTATGTTTGCAGAACCCTAGTTTAGCAGAAAGAATAGAGATGAAAGGAATTGAAGGACCTTTGTCTGCTTCGAAAGAACTAAGCAATTGTAATTTCATGTTGCCTAATGCAAACAATGCAGTCACCATGGAATCCAGTTCTGAGGGAACATAATCTTATGGTAGAACCAAGGATAAAAATGCTATATGTTTCAAATGGGGTTCTACATTTGATATGGCTGGCCTTGTGAGTCGCCCTACCCTAAACAGCAAATGTAACAAATGTAGGAAATGTGTTCATTTTGCCAAGGAGTGTAGGGCAATTGCAAGTCCCCAAATGTAAACAATCTGAGTGCTGTTCAAGACAATGAGCATGTTGAGTGCCGAGAAAAAAACACACATTTGTTGTAACAGTTTCTCATGGAAATTGTGATAATAAGAAAGACAATCCCATGTGTGAAGTGCTTGTTGATTATATCCAATTTAAGGCGTCCGTTGTTTCAAGTTCATCAATAACAATTTAGGGTCAATTATGTTACACAGTATGGCCCAATATTTCACTGTTGTCCTATGATATTAACCATGTAGCTTACAGGGCCACGGAATAGACATGTTGTGGTACTTTTGGGAGAACTTAATGTATTCTGACAGAAAACGTTTGACAAATCTATACTGCCAAGAGCATTTACAGTTACTTCTGATTATTAGAGTGATTGGAATTTGACTCTTGATGCCATACTGAACCGTACCAGCCTGATAGGCGTGGCCAACAATGCAGACAGGGCTATTATGAGAGATATCTTAACTGACCACAGCCTCTTGGACATCTGATGGCTTTTACATCCATCCAATAGACAATACCCTGTATCTCCAATGCCCATGGCACCCAGTCCTGACTAGAATAGTTTTTAATTTCTCAACAGACAACTATGTTGGTTCTAGACAATGTGATACTGAAAAGCTCAACCTCAGATCATTCGCCGATTTGCTCAATGACCGACATGAGGCTGATTAAACCATGGCACCTCAATACCTCCCATTATACAGTGCCCATATAGAAGGGGCTACTCAAGGCACATGTCGACATACCTAGATCATAATGTAAGTATGGTAACACTAACACAAAACTGCGGACGGTGGCTAGGGCCACCATTAGAGTACAACTCATGTGGGACACTGCTATCGATAATAGGCACAAGATTGCACAACAGACCTTCCTTAAAGCAGACATCAAGGAGCAGATAAGTTTGTACACCACACACCCCTTTGGTAATAATAGGCAGCACCTCGAAAAAGCAAAACTGGAACTCAACACTCTGTACATTTCCAAAGCAGAGTATATGCATCACAGACTTTTGTGAAAAGGGGGTAGATTACTTGCAGCAGGAATCAGAAAGAGTGAAGCGATGACGGCTATGCCAGCCATTATGACTCAGACAGGACACACAGTTAGACACCACAAAAGACCGCAGTCACATTTGCTGTATTCTGTATGGATCTGTACACCCGGGAAATAACTACAGACGAAACCCAGATTAACAAGTTTTTCAACAACAGACATCTACTATGCCTCAATGAGAAAGACAGATCAGCAGTAATGGGTGAGATTACTAAGGAAGAGATAACACAAGCTATATCCAATCTGCCTTATAATACAGCCCCAGGGGAAGATTACTTTCCTGTGGAATTTTATAACTGGACCAAGGCTAAAGTAATCATTCCTTACAAGCCACCTATAAGGAGGTGGAACAGATAGGCAGTCCAGCTACACTCCCCAACAGATCATTGATAACACAGCTTCCAAAAGCTGGAAAGGATTATTTATCTTGTAGCTGCTATTATCCCTTCTCCCTCCTAAATGGATATATCAAAATATTGGCCTGGATATTGGCAGTCCATCTTAAACAAGTAATACCTACACTCATACACCATGTGCAAGTGGATTTTGTACCAATGAGGACTTAACGGAATTTCCTACACTCACTAGCCCATTTAGCAGGGCTTTCTGAGGATATGCTGGAGGATTTGTTGGGTTTATCACTCATCGCCAAGAAGACCTTTGACCACATTGAATGGGGCTATCTCTTGCTGCTGTGCCTTACAAGTTCAGATTGGGAGATAACTATAATGGCAAAGTCAAATGGCTGTATGACACTCCTACATCTCAGGAGAATTAAGGAGCTTTCTGATCCATTCCCTATTTAGCAAACAGAGGGACATGTTGGGGATGCCCTCTATCCCCCCTAAAGTTTTAGTAGCTCTCGAGCTTTTAGACACAGATATATATCAATGGAACAAGATTACAGGTATATCCACGCTAGGAGGTCCATCATCCATACTTCTATATGCTGATGGCATTGCTCAGACTCACCGACCTACCTCTTTTCCAACCCTCATGAAGATAGTTGTTGACTTTGTGATGATATCAGGATATAAGTTTAACTGGGGGAAGAGTGAAGCATTGCCTATGTCACAGAACACGACTAACACAGCAATCACATGGACGCTGTCATGACTCAAATACCTCAGGGTTTATTTAAACAGGGGCCCAGAATGCATGGTCCTAGACAACCTTGGGCCACAGATGATTATGCCAAATCATCATAGTTACATGGATTACTATGTGGCAGAAAACTAGCGGTTAAAATGGTGATGAGGGCAATCACACTGCAACATCATTCATTTACTACACTACTGGCAAGACAAACAGTTTGTGGAACGAAGTGGTAGCCACCCTAAGTAAACCTGTCCTTATCCTGGCAATCATGCCACGTCATATGACATTTGTTAGAAATTGTGCTTCTGGTGGCACAGGTGTGCACCCTGTCCAAGCAGGAACTACAATCTTAGTCAAAGTAAGTCAGATACACACCATACATTAACCTGTGCTTAACCACTGTAGCTTGGCACAGAGCAGGCAGGCTTAACTTTGGAGGCAATGTGCATAGTATTTGTGCAACACCCGGAACAGTAAAACAATGAAAAACACCATACAAAAAATAATCCACACCAGGTTAGAAAAACCAAGCTTAATTTAATGAACAAAACAAGACCAAAATCAATAGAAGTTGAGATATGAATTTTTAATGATCACTTGCAAATATAGTGCTTAGAAACTAAAAATGTAAACAAGGGCTACCTGGTTGCGCTAGACTAGGGTAAATCCAGAAGTTCAGGTTGACCACAATGAAGTGTCAGCTGGCTACAGGGACCAACCTAGTCCCTCTGAAAGAGTACCTTGTGTGGAGGGTTGAATGGACAGCGAAGATCAAATGTGAGGAGCGAGAGGGCTGATGGGAAGACGATGTGTTGGTTCCAATCCATGCAGTCACAGACATGTCGTCATCACGCAGTCATTAATGTGATTTCCTTGAGCAGTGGTGCAGTGTCAAACTCCTTGTGATTTAGGCGGTGTCATTGTCACCAAGCTGCACAGCTGGTGATGCAAAAGCAGTGCATCCGGACTGAGGGTGATGCGCCAGCCCTGAGCCGTGCAGTTGATGCTGAGATGTCTTTGCACTCAGCACTAAATGCGTCGGCATTGAGAAAAGATGCAGTGGTTCCGAAAGGCGCAGAGGTGTCAATGTGTGGATTTCTGTAAAGAAGGCTGCAGAACCCACTTCCAAATGCCCAGGACTGGATTGGCACTACTTGGCAGGGTAGGACTCACAGTTGGCAGAGTCCAGAAGCTGTAGTAGAGTTGAGTGAAGTCTTTGATGTCCCTGAGACTTCAGAACCGTAGGCAAGCCAGCAACCCCATTAAAGTCACTTTGTTTCTGGCGTTGTCGAGATGCTGGTCCGCTCATTTTCACTCCCAGGCAAGGAGGGTAGCGGGCAGCAAAGAAGGCACAGCAAAGCAGGAGTTCAGCAAAGTCAAGCAGAGTCCAGCAGAGTGACATCCCCTTCAACAGAACAGCAGTCCTTCTTCCTGGTAGAATGTCCTCAAGTCCAAAAGTGTACTGATTTGGTAGGGACAGAAATCCAGTTCTCATACCCAGTGGTGCCTTTGAAGTGGGAGAAACGTCAAAGAGATTCCTCTGAAGTGCACAAAATCCCTGCCCTTCCTGTCCCGGCTCCAGACACATTACTGGGGTTTATGCAGCCCTTCATGAGGGCTCATGACCGATTCAGGTGTAAGTGTCAGCTCCTCCTTTCCATCCTGCCCAGGATAGGCCATCAAAATGCAGATGGCCACTCAATCACACCTAGGCTCCCTTTGTGTGTGGCTGTCTGGAGGGAATACACAAGAGCCTAGCTGTCACCCACCCTAACTTGGTATTCAAAAGATTTACAGTAAGAAAATGCCAACTTTCTAAAAGTGACATTTACTAGAATTACAATTTAAAATCCAACTTCAACATATGTCGTGATTTTAAATTGTGATTCCAGAGACACCAAATTTGTGGGTCCCATCTCTTCCCAATTGGAAATTGCACTTAAAAAAAGTAATAAGGCAATCCCAATGTTAACCTATAGGTGGGGTAAGGATTGCAGTAGTGAAAACCAAATTTAAGAGTTTTTCACTACCTGGACATGTAAAACTTAAAAGTACATGTCCTACTTTTTAAATACACTGCACCCTGCCCTTGGGGCTGTGCGGGACCTACCTTAGAAACAACATTTGCATATTAAAAAAGAAGGTTTGGGCCTGGCATGAGGGTTAACCTGCCAGGTCGACATGGAAGTTTAAAACTGTTCACATAGTTTCAGCAATGGCATGCCAGAGCCATGTTTAAAGGGCTCCTTATGTGGGTGGCACAATCAGTGGTGTAGGTCCACAGTAGCATTCAATTTACAGGCCCTGGGCATATGTAGTGCACTTTACTAGGGACTTATAAGTAAATTAATTGTGCCAAATTGTGGATAAGCCAATGGTAGCATGTTTTAGGGAAACATGCACTTTAGCACTGGTCAGTAGTGGAAAGTGCCCAGAGTCCTAAAACTAGCTAAACTTAAGCCAGCAAACAGGAGGTCAGAAGGCAAAAAAGTCAGGGGAATACACGCAAGGATTGCAGGTTTAGCAATACTGTTCCACAATACTGTTGACAGCATTACCCTGACTAACCATGAACAACACTTAGGGCCTGATTCCGAGGCCGGCGGGCGGCGGTCGCCGCCCACCTGGCGGGAACCGCCATATGGCCGCTCCGCGGTCGAAAGACCGCGGAGGCCATTCAGGCTTTCCCGCTGGGCTGGCGGGCGACTGCCAGGAGGCCACCCGCCAGCCCAGCGGGAAACCCCTCCCCACGAGGAAGCCGGCTCCGAATGGAGCCGGCGGAGTGGGTATGTGCGACGGGTGCAGTTTGCACCCGTCGCGTATTTCAGTGTCTGCATTGCAGACACTGAAATACACAGTAGGGCCCTCTTACGGGGGCCCCTGCAGTGCCCATGCCATGGGCATGGGCACTGCAGGGGCCCCGCGGCACCCCCTACCGCCATCCTGTTCCTGGCGGGAGACCCGCCAGGAACAGGATGGCGGTAGGGGGTGTCAGAATCCCCATGGCTGCGGAGCGCGCTCCGCAGCCATGGAGGATTCACCCGAGCAGCGGAAAGTCGTCGGGAGACCGCCGACTTTCCGTTTCTGACTGCGGCTGAACCGCCGCGGTCAGAATGCTCGAGGGAGCACCGCCAGCCTGTTGGCGGTGCTCACGTGGTCGGTGACCCTGGCGGTCACCGGCCGCCAGGGTCAGATTGACCCCCTTAATCTTCACTGTGCTGAAAACAGCTAAACTTTGCATTCTCCAGAAGTGGCACTCCCCACACAAGCCCACACATGACGACTACTTGTCTGATGCATGCAACTGCTTCCTAAGAAAAGGCAGAGATTTACAGTTCCACAACGTTGATACCTAAGGCAGGCCAAAGTCTTATGTCACATATAGGTAAAGGACAGCCCCCATGTATACATGGTGTGTATTGGTAATATGGTGCCTTAACCAAAGCTGTAACCATTCACTATTGGAATGTGATTAGCAATAGGTCCAGTCTGTACGTAACCTGCCCTCTGGGAGAATATACTGAACAAAGGGTATTGCAAACACTACATTGCTGGATGGCTAAAGCATATAATAGTATATGTAGGAAATGTACATTTCCATTACTATACATTCCTCCACCCACCTATTTTCTTCCCTTCCCCTCCCCAACTCACCGTCAGAACAAGTCCCTCTCCATTGCAGCATCTTGTGCTAGCGGCCGTATTTTACTGTAGCCATTATATACGATAGGATATATGTGCTTCTTTGTTTACTTCTGCATTACGACATCCTCTCTATTATATTTTGTTCATGCCAGCAGATGTTGATGTAGTAAACAAATAAACGAATAAATAAAGCTATGTAAAAAATCCTCAAAAATAAATACAGACATACTGAAATCTAGTGCTGTGAGCATATCCTTGGATTATAACCACGACAACACTGCATTTTACACGGATTCAGCCCCATCAATTGTTCCCTTAGTTGTGTGGTTGAAGCAGTTGACGAGATAAATAATTTTTTTGTTGGGTAATTCACTGAGTAAAGCTTTATGGAGCTAAAGCATTATGGAGTACTGGTTATATACATTCACTAGTTTAAGGAAAGTATGGATTCAGGCGCAGGCTCCTACCTATTCCTAGACTGATTGGAGAAACAGAGACATTTGAAAGATTTCAGATGAAGAATATGAAATAAGGGATAAAGTTTAAAAGTATTGTTTACATTATTGTATTGATATGCCTTGTACTGACATTAATATAGCGCTTTGCATACACCTTGCAAAGTCTAAAGCATTTTGAAGTTAAAATACAAAATACCCCTGGTCTGTAGAGTTAGTGGAAGCCACAGTCAGATGCTTGGGCTGCAGCTGGTCTAGCCTGCTGAGTATAAGAATGTATCTGTTTCTTCGACGAGGTCTGCGAATGCTGCCAAGATGGGTCAACCCATGGAGGACTCATCCTGCAGTGGAAGAGGAAGCAAAGCAGGGTCTCTAGCCTTGGGTCAGGCCTACATAACCCTTCTGGAGTCTCAGGCCATGAATTAATTCATAACGTGTTAATTGGAGGGCTGGCACCGCTCCTGTTGGTAGTGTAGGTGAACAGTCCCCAAATGGCTGCTGGCTGAGGCAACAATCCGTGCTGAAAATGCAAGATAATTTGGAATCTTTAAATACAATGACCCAATACTTAGATAAACAAATAAGGTTTTTAACATCTCCAAAATGTTCAGTCCTCTTAAGTTGATTTTTGCTTTTACCATTGCTACAGCACTTTAGGTAGACTCAAGCTTACTGCCTGCTAGATTTCATCCCCTGAAGCCAATGAAGTTAAAATAAATGTTCGAACCCTGATAACAGATATCTATTTGATTTTTTATTTTTTTAAGTTTATTTCCTAGTATTCAAGAAAACAATGCATAGACAAGAAATCTTTCCCTCGGGATCAGATGATTACTATCTGAGCAATATTAGCATCCGAAATAGAAAAATTTATATTAATTCAAACTGTACTATACACTTTTACCTCTGAATCATGAGTGAATAATGATGCATATATGAATGGCTCAATGCTGGTAAGTATCTTCTTGGCGCAGTAGGTGCATCGTGGGAGGATTATAGTAAGTTACTGCAGATTGTTTTTGAGTTTTCTTCAGAAAGTTGCACGGTTGTTGGCTAGTGCAAAATCAGAGGCAGGACATTCCAGATTTTGCTAACATAGCTGGAGGGGGGAATAGAATTTACCTTCTTTAGAAGTCATGGAGAATTTTAAACTAAAGGGGCCATTCAGCGTATAGAAAAAGTTCTCTTTACCCAGTCCTTCATCAACAATCACCAACAATGGCCATTCTGGCATGTTTCTTTGTTTGATGATGTCTGCTTGGGTTCTGAGGCCAGTTCTGACCAATTCAATGAATGGCCCCTATAAGTTCACATGTATGCAAAATACAGCAAAGCTAACGTGAAGGTCCGTTGCCATTCGACCACCTGTAAACACAGTCCACACAACAATGACATCTGTCATTTTCCAGCAATCCTTACTTAAGTACTACTTAACAAGCTGGGCCACATAATTTACTGGTGCTTACTACCAAGTCCTGATTACATTGGGCAAGCACTTAAGAAATGGTATGTAGTGGC
Source organism: Pleurodeles waltl (assembly GCF_031143425.1). NCBI lineage: Eukaryota > Metazoa > Chordata > Amphibia > Caudata > Salamandridae > Pleurodeles > Pleurodeles waltl. The sequence goes on along the minus strand of NC_090440.1, from coordinate 954,718,543 downwards.
ATCAAGTTTAGTGCTGGCTCAGTACACTTTAGTCACACTGGGTCCAGATTGGTGGCACAACATGAAGAACGTGTCAAACACGAAAGCAGACAAAGCACAGGATGGTTAACATATCTTTGTTTCCTCTTGTGGCATTATTGGCTATCTTTGGCTTGTAACATCCAGTTGCCATGCGGTCTGCAAAATAAAATTAAAACAGGTAAATCAGTCCAGTATCAGTGCTTAATTTGTGCTTGTTGTTTCCGGTGCTGAGCACCGGCACTTATTTTTGAGGGCCGGGGCTTATTCTTCTGCCTCAAGCATTTGCTGCGAGAAAAAGACACAAATGGGAAAGACGGAGGAAGGGAAAGATGAAAAAGCATCAGAAAGGGAGAAAGTAGAAAGCTGCAAGAGTGAGCTGAGGGGGCAGGTAGTGGCTTTATATGGATTGAAGAGGCCTGAGATGGCTTCAGGATTACGCCGCCTCAGTATTCCATGCTCGCACATTAAATTGCAGCAGCCGCGGGTTTATGAGGAGGGCTTTGGGCACCGGCACCTTTGTATTTACAAATTAAGCACTGTCCAGTATGAATATAAAGATTTCTATTGGCATGTGTGGCCCAAGTCCTAAGATGGTGGCCGCAGTTTTTCCTTCAAGTTGCAGCCAGCCAACCACAATGCACATGTGAGCTCGTGGATCCAGGGGTCCACTGCAGTGGATCAACAATAAAATCACAGTGTGAAATATATATACATTTTGAGTCTTAATTTCTAAAACACTACTGAAAGCATTTACACCAAAGGCGAAAAACATGCTTTCTGGATCAAGATCTATCCTTCTGCCATATTTTTTGTAATTATGTTCAGCTGTTTTTGCAGTATCCCTGATCACTATTCCCAAGGAAAATTGCATGGGGAAACTGTGTTTTTTTGTTGCTGTTAAATAGCAATTTGTAAACAGAGGTAATTTTAGTGTTCCGGAGTGGATAGTAGTAAGGGGAGGTAAGGGTGTTTTATAGGGTTTAGGGGTGAGCAGGGGTAAAGGGAAGGAAGAGTAATTTTAGAGTTCACAAAAATATTGTCTCATTGGGTGTTGATTTCCTACTATTAATTCCAACAGGGCAATATTTTTGCCAAGCTTCGGTCCTTCCCCTGATCCTGTTCACTCTGGTCTTGAGACAACAAAAGTGCTCCTTCACCAATATGCCGATGACACCCAAATTTACTTCAAGACTGCATCCGTTGCTGATATATTCATGCTGTGTTCATGCTTGAATGCACTATACAACTGGAGAGCATATAACTTTCCACTACTCAACCAGAGTTAATTTTCTTATCCACCTCTCAAAAATCAAGGATTGACCTTATTTTACTGTAACCACTGGTACTTGGCTACATTCCACTTTCTTCAAATCTGTGAAATCCCCCGGCTTCACTGTGGATTTGTCCCTAATAGCAATCTCTTACATAAATACCATTGTGCAATTTGCCAGTTTATTTCTCCATTCCCTCCCAAAAATGAAGCATATCTTCTCTAAAGAAGCACTAAAAACAGCAGTCCATGTCCTAGTGATCTACAGACTTGATTTTTAAAACTCCATCCAATACCGGGCAGCTCAAGCTTCTCAGATCCTACTCAAAAGCACTTTCCGTTCTGCAGCCAGGATGGTCACCACTGCAAGAAAATTCAGCCACATTTCTTCCATCCTCAGAGAACTCTACTAGCTAAGTCTGAATGCCAGCATTACCTTCAAACTAGGATGCACTACCTACAAAGCACTTAATCTGAGCAATATTCCGTACTTCACTGCTCTACTGCTTGTCACCGCAGACAGAGAAACCTAAGCAGCCATATTACCATAAAGATAGAGGTGTCTACGTTCACATTGTGCTTTGTTCAACACCCGTCCTTCACAGCAGCCACCACCTCAGCGTGGAATACTGTTTCTCTAAGTATCAGAAAACAATCCTCCATCTTTTCTTCCATTAAGCAACTAAATACACACCTACTCTGCCTATAACATGGCTAATTTGCATTTTTCTCTTTTCTATTTTCTCCTTCCCCTAATTCACCCTTGGATATTTTAGTCGTAAGCAAGCAAACTTATAGCTTATCTCTTGTCGCTCCCATGCCACTGCTGTTTCATCATCTGCTATTTTGACAGTTATTATTATTTATAAAGTGCCTGCATAATCTGTGTGCTAGCATAATAAAACAAATGTTGCTTGTTATTTACCACATGAGCAAAATATGCAATAGATCTGTGGATTGCAGTGATCAGTCTGAATTCTTAGAATGTGGGCACCAACTGTTAACAAAATGGTCACATACTCAACTTTCTCTGCTGTGCTTAGCCAAGGGAAATATTTTTTAAAATGTGGTCTTTTCCTTGCTTTCTACTATGACTTTCCCATGAATGACTTTAACATGCAGATGATTTTCAAAGGTTAAAGTGACCTTATACTTATAAATTGTAATAACCTCTTACAAAGACCACAGAAATTCACTGAAAAAACAAAGGATAAAGGGATTTTATAGTTAGGAGAAAATGTCAGTTAAACCATAACATTTCAATCTAGCAAAACCTCTTGTAATCAAAGAGGTAATTTCAGCTGTTGTTAGTGATGTTACCAACGAAGTCACTGAACATGTTACGACTGCTGTAGTATGTGAGGGTAGAATCAGTGCATGGTGAGGGTGTGAGTCATTCTTTCTTTAGGGCACGTTATAGTTACTTGAGATAACTATAACTGGTGAATTTCAGTGTTATTGTTAGTTTAAAATGTTATGTTTTAACTGAAACTTTACACTAAGCAGGACATTCCTTTAACCTTTGTGTTTTTCAATTAATTTCTATGTTTTCTTAATGTGAAGTCAGATTTCTATCACCATGTGTGGCCCGAGTCCCAAGATGGTAGCCACAGCTTTTTCTTCAGGTTGCAAACAGCCATTAATGTGTGTGGAGGCACGCACATCGGATGATCCGCTGCGATCGATCAGTAGTGAAACCACAGTGAAATATACATACATGCTGAGTCTTTATTTCTCAAAACCTACTGAATGGATTTACCCCAAATCACAAAAAGCATGCTTTCTGGGTCACAATCTATCTTTCTGCCAAATTTGGTGTAATTACATTCATTCTTTTTTGCGGTATGGCTGTTCAATTTTCCTGCAGAAAATGTATGGGAAAAACATGTTTTTTGAAAGGGGTGGGTAGTGGTAAAGGGAGGGAAGGGTGATATCTAGGGTTTAGGGGTGGTTAACAGTAGGATTTTAGGGTTATCAAAAAATGTGTCTCACCTGGTGTAGATATTGTACTATTAAATCCAACAGAGTAATATTTTTGTAAACAACATTTGGTATGAACTACTTAGGCCAGATGATATACTAGTTATGAAATTTTCATTCTACACCAATCCCTACATCCATCAGAACTGCCACAACCATGCTCCAAGTTAGAAGAGAGCCGAAGATACGCTTTTTTAATGTACACTACTTCATAATAAAGTAAGGGTCCATTTTTGATCCAATTTTAGAATGAACTAAAATGCACCATTTTTGTAATTTAAGAACTAAAAACGTTATAAAGTGCCCTTGTCTCAGTTTTTAATCCAATTCAGCAGCATCTGAGCTCATTTCTGCCCTTGCCAATTAAACATCAAGGGCCATATCACAGAAACTCTGCGAAAACACAAATTATAGGAAAAAGAAAACCACAACGCTCTGCTCCAGCTTGGCATTTGTTTACTAGAGACTTGAGAAAAATAGTTTTACTTGTTCTTGTTTTCCTCATGGTTAAATTACATGTAGACATCGAAAAAAGGAGCATATTTATAATCACACCACTGCAAAATAGAACAGATTCATTGCTCATACATAAACACATTTAAATTTCCAACTGATATTCTTTAAAATAAATTATATTATGTGAATAACCTTTTTCATTAAATGTTAGAACCAAACTAATTTTTCACTGTGAGAAAGTCACCCTGTTAGCATGCTCACCCCAATGTTTCTTACTGATACTAACAATAGCTGACTCTGACTGTGCCCTTGGCTCTGCTTAACATACCCTGGGCCAGTGCTCTGAATAAAAGGTATATGGTCAAATGGCACAATGTTATAATTCCAATCAGCAATGACAGACACTGTAAGTCCCTGGTAAATAAAAAGGCAAGGGGGATTCAAACTACCTATAAGTCCCTATTATATAATAGGGCAGCGAAGTTTAGAGGCCCAGTAGAGTTCCTGCACTGGATGTGCCTGCAGTCATTTTAAAAGGCAGTGTTGTGTCTCACATATTTACTGTATTGATGTGTTTAAATGCTTTACATACCTTTCTCCTGAGTTAAGCCTGACTGCTTGTTGCCAAGCTACCAGGGGTTGCGCCAGGGGCTACTTTGTGGAACCTTGACTGGGCACAACCCTGTGTGTGGGGTGTATTGCAAGTGGTAGGTGTGAACTTAAACCCTGTCAATACCCAGCTTCTAACATTCACTGTTTCAATACTTTTAAAATAAATGCTGGAAAGTGACTACATTAAACTTAGGGCCTTATTTAGAGTTTGGTGGACAGGATACTCAATATAAACGTAACATGCACCCTATCAACTGTATTACACGCTCTGTAAGCTACAATGGTAATTGTAATATGATGGATAGGACATCTGCCACATTTGTAACCGAGTATCCCATATGCAAAACTCTAAAAAACGTGCTGGCTGATTGCAGATTTAGAAGTACCACTGAACAGGGAGGACACCACCATCCTGTATTTTGCCTCATTCATCTCACACAGAGTTTACCATGGGCAGTCATGTCAGGTATTGGTAATTTGATAACTTTCATGCAATTAAACCACATTATGAAAGTGGCAGCCATGTTGGAATTATAAATGGTTGTCTGTCTATCTCAGTTCTTAGAAGTCCCTTCAAATTTAACTTTGAGGATCTGCAAGACCATCTTAGAAGTTGACTGTTAAGTCGCACAAATCATGTTAACGTTCGTGTTTCTAACCATCGAAAAGCAAACTTTTCACTATGCTATTACGATGCATATCAGAAATAATCTTACTATGTGCATACATAAGGTAGCCCTAAGCCCAAAGTGGAAAATTATTCCACTGGACACATACTTTGAGCGCCTTGTTCTATGCACCTAACAGACGAATCCGGCGAAGGACTGGTGGAGGCTCTGTGGTTAAGTGGCAGAGTTGAAGTGCAGATGCCTCACGAAATGCTTCAAAGAAATGGATCTTGCTTCACTAAAACCTAAGACTTTAAACTTTCCTGCAATATGTAATTTAATAAAATGAAAGAGCGTATGCAATATTAACTGTTCCTGTGTATAGTGCTCTGACACTCACTGGGTCGTGTTGGCACTGTACAATACTGTGAATAAATAAACAAATACATAAATAAATAAGGTTAGGCAGATTTCTGCTCTTCCACCAAGCACGTTCCTTGACTCTGCCTGCAATTAGCAGGGTCAGTGCAGTCAGCGCCTGACACCAGTGAGAAAAGCTATTCCTTCGAGTAGAAATTTATGAGATCTTATGAACAGTGGGGGGAACCTGCGGGGTTTTAAAATAGCTGCTAAAACCCGAAAGAATAACACGATAGACCCGGGGCCTCTAGACACCAGTAGGGAAGTCTGCAGAATGAAGGCAGAGCTTCAGCCAGTCGGCTCACTCATTTGTGTTGCGAGTCTCTACGTGCGCACCGATGGTTTCTTTTTTGTTAGCTCATTAAATGAACATTTTAGCTAATAATTACTGCTGTTTTAGGAGCGCCCGGAGGTGCTTCATTGCCGGAGATGGCATCCTCTGAAAACATCTTGCTTCAGATCCGGAGGTGACATAAAATAAAACTCGATGACTTCGACGTTTTGGAGCTTGAAGCGTTCTCCAGACACCGTCTGTGACTGCGATGCTTCTGAGCGCGAGGATATGCTAAACTGCCACCTAGATGCGATTGGAATAGTATGCCTCGCGCTAGGGGGCACGCTTAAGGCAGAGCAAACCACCCCCTCCCCTCCAAAAGGCACATTGTCTTCAGCCTACACCTTTGGCACGGGAAAGAGTAAATGGGTTTCACGAGTATCCCACACATACATTGCTGCAATGGGGTTTTGGGGGGAGTCAGGCATGCCTGGTCTCCCCCCGGGGGCTTATCGGGCTGGTGGAGCTGGCCACAAGGGGACCGGGTATTTGATTGGTTAAGGGACAGGAAGGGGTGGTAGCCTGGGGGTCACTATAAAAGGTGTGGGTTGGGCTTGGGCGGCCTCTTTGGCCGTAGTCACACCCAGGAGACGGTACTCGGGCAGTTTTTTGGCCCACCCACCCTCCCTCATTTTGTTTCAAGTTTTGGGTTTTTTGCCTTGTTTGAGGTTTGTTGCACTTTGGTGGTAGGTTTGTTGTTTATTGAAAATAGGCTGCCGCTGGTAGACAGGTCTGGTGGGGGCGGGGGATTTGCACATAAAGCCGTTGGGGGGAGGGGAGGAGGCGGAAGTTTGAGGTCAGGGAGGTTGTAGCAAGGGTCACAAGGGAGGAAAGGGAAGGGAAATACAGAAGGGGGGCAGGAAGACAGATGGGAAAGGTTTTGATTAAGGGTTTACTGGGAAGGGGAAGTTTAGTGGGGGGGAGGGGTTAGGAGAAAACTTTGTCTAGTGAGGTTATAGTTTTGTAAGGCTTGTTGCCAAGGTTAATTGTTTCACTGGACCTGTTCTATTAAAGCGGCCTTTTATCCCTTAGAGCGGTGTCGCGTGGTCTGTTCCTCATTTTCAGCCCGAAGAAATATGAGCGAAGCAGCTCACCCATTCTAACCACGTCAGCCTGGAGGACAAGAAATGTTACCAGAAGGCTCCATGTCATTAGGGACACTGCCGCCCAGTCTTCAGCATTTTCATTTAATGACCCACGCATTTTGGGAGTGACAGTATTGGTTTCAAGATGGAACAAGCATTGGCCATGCCAATAGGTCTGGGTTTGATACTCTAAAATAGCGGCCGGGGCGCAACTAGACCTGAACTTCTGGGATGGCGGGGATGGGGCTAGTATGTCAAGCAGCAGTGGTGGGGCTACCACTTCACATAATGCGGTAAGGGACATTCTCAGAGCCAGTATAAGAGTACACATTGCCAAAACGTATACCTTTAATGTGCAAACACATGCAAACAGCATTCATGCATGCATGTATTTTCACTTATCAACACATTAAAGCCAGATCTACTGGCTTTGTCAATAATTTCCATTCAGACACTAAACACTGCTGGAGCTTATAGAGTATCCACTAGACCTGTGAGTATCAGATGTCTGCAAGATGTTTCATACCAACGAATCTTGTGCCCAAGTGCATGTCTGACACACAGAAAAGAAAGCCTTACTTTAACCCACCTCGCAGCCAAGGACGTAATGGTTACGTCCTTGGCTGCGGCGCCAAGGATGTAACCGTTAAGTCCTTGGACTGGCTCATGGGGGGAGCGCTAGGGGGAATTGTTTCCCCTTCCACCCCGTGGCATCTGATGACATCAGCGTGCGAACACATCAGAGGCCTGCCCCTCTGCGCTGGAAGCTCAGCTTCCAGCACCGATCGGAGGAGAAATGCTTCTGCATTTCTCCTCCTTTCATGTGGAGGTGCCGAGAAAGTCATCAAAGGAAAGGAAAGTATGTCTTTCTCAGCATTTCTGCTGCCCGATCGCATAAAAATGCCCACTAGACACCAGAGAGTTTGTTTCGTAGGTTATTGCCATGAGGGGAGTGGCCCCTTGGGCAAGGGCCACTTCCCAGAGGGCCAAATTATTTTCAGGCCATTTCTGCCCCCCCTGGGGGACAGATTGGCCTAATATACTTAGTCCGATCTGCCCCCGTGGGGGGGGGGGCAGAAACCCCCTAGACACCAGGGATATATTTTTTTTTTTATATGTGGGGAGCGACCCCTTAGGCAAGGGTCACTCCCTGGTGGGCAAAATTTCTTTTAGGCCATTTCTGTCCCCCTTGGGGGCAGATCGGCCTATTTTTATTAGGCCAATCTGCCCCCAAGGGGGGAAGAAACCACTAGACACCAGGGATTTTTTTAAATATTATTAAATGAGGGGAGAGGCCCCTTGGGCAAGGGCCTCTCCCCAGGGGGCCAAATATTTGTAGGCCTTTTCTGCCCCCCCCGGGGGCATATCGGCCTGTTATAATTAACCCTAGACACCAGGGATATATATATATTTTTTGTTGACTTTATTTTTCTATATATGGGGAGCGACCCCTTAGGCAAGGGTCGCTCCCCTGGGGGGCAAATTGTATTTAGGCCATTTCTGCCCCCGTGGGGGCAGATCGGTCTATTTTTATTAGGCCAATCTGCCCTCAAGGGGGGCAGAAACCACTAGACACCTGCGATTTTTATTTTTTTACTTCAATTTCATGCAAGGGGAGTGACTCCTTAGGCAAGGGTCGTTCTCCAGGGGGGCAAATTTATTTTAGGCGTTTTCTGCCCTCCTTGGGGGCAGATCGGCCTATTTCTATTAGGCCGATCAGCCCCGGAGAGGGGGGCAGAAACCACTTAGGCACCAGGGATTGGTGCGTGTGTATGTTTTGTTTGGGGGGGCAGCCCCTTGGGCAAGGGTCGCTCCCCATAGGGGCACATTACTGTTGGCCATATCTTCTCCCCTTGGGGGCAGATTGGCCTATTTTCGGAAGGCCCATCGGCAGAAAGCCCACCAGAGACCAGGGAAGTTTTTTTTCTCCAAAATAAGAGGGTGGGGGCATGGCCATACCCCCACCCCAAATAAATGGAGCCAAAGTTGTTCTGCCCACCAGTGGGCAGATAGGGCAATTACCCCCCAATCCACACCTGGGGGGGGGGCACAAAGTCTACTAGATGCCAGGGAATTTAAAAAAACAAAAAATAGTGGGGTGGTGGCTACCAACCAGTATGGGGCTGGTTATGCCCCCACCCCAACTGAAGGGGGTAACAGTCTTTCAGGTCTCCCCCGCACACTAAAACATCTTGTCCCATGGCAAGCAAGAGGACATTTTATATTTTGGGGTTTTGGTTTTACATTTGGGCCATGAGAGCTTGGCTAACTCTCAAAATCATGCCACTTGGAATGGTGAGGGCTGCACTTTTTGGACTTTGGGACGCTGCCATGTAGAAAAATCCACAAGACCTAGATACATCTGAAATTCAAACATCTGGGTGAGTCCAGGGTTGAGTGCTTCACATAGACCCGCACCATTTTCTTAAACACAATGCCCTGCAAACCTCCAACTTTGCTGGAAATCACAATTTGTTCCCCCATTTTTGTGATGGAACCTTCCGGAATCTGTAGGAATCCACAAAATTCCTACCACCCAGCATTGTCTCATCTACACCGATAAAAATTCTGCCCCTCTTGTCAGCCTAAAAATGTTTTTTTTCCAACTGCCCTTTTTTGAACCGCTTTGGTTCCCTGTAAGTTTCAACATGTTTTTGGCTCTTCCCTCTCACAGGTACTTGGCCCACCTACACAAGTGAGGTATCATTTTTACCGGGAGACTGAGGGGAACGTTGGGTGGTAGGTAGGAAATTTGTCCCGGTGAGGTGATCCCACACAGAAATGTGGAATAAATGTGTTTTATAGCTAAATTTGAGGTTTCCTGAGGATTCTGAGTAAGAAAACACTGGGGGATCCACGGAAGTCACACCTCCCTGGACTCCCTTGGGTGTCTAGTTTTCAGAAATGTCTGGGTTTGGTGGGTTTCCTGTATGGCTGCTGAGCCCAGGACGAAAAACGCACATGCTTCCCCCCACCCCGGCCAAAACAGATAGTTTTGTATTTGATGATTTTGATGTGTCCAGATAGTGTTTTGGGACATTTCCTTTCGCGGGCACTAGGCCTACCCACACAAGTAAGGTACCATTTTTATCAGGAAACTTAGGGGAATGCTGGGTGGAAGGACATTTGTGGCTCCTCTCAGATTCCAGAACTTTCTGTCACCAAAATGTGAGGAAAAAGTGTTTTTTTGGCCAAATTCTGAGGTTTGCCAAGGATTCTGGGTACCAGAACCTGGTGAGAGCCCCACAAGTCACCCCATCTTGGATTACCCTAGGTGTCTAGGTTTAAAAAATGCACAGGTTTGGTATGTTTCCTTAGGTGCTGGCTGAGCTAGAGGACAAAATCCACAGCTAGGCACTTTGCAAAAAAACAGGTCTGTTTTCTTTGGGAAATTGTGATGTGTCCACGTTGTGTTTTGGGGCATTTCCTGCGGCGGGCGCTAGGCCTACCCACACAAGTGAGGTACCATTTGATCGGGAGACTTGGGAGAATGCTAGGTATAAGGAAATTTGTGGCTCCGCTCAGATTCCAGAACTTTCTCTTCACCAAAATGTGAGGAAAAAGTGTTTTTGTGGCCACATTCTGAGGTTTGCAAAGGATTCTGGGTAATAGAACCAGGCGAGAGCCCCACAAGTCACCCCATCCTGGATTCCCCTAGGTATCTAGTTTTCACAAATGCACAGGTTTGGTAGGTTTTCCTAGGTGCCGGCTGAGCTAGAGGCTAAAATCTACAGCTAGGGACTTTGAAAAATTAAATCAGATTTCAATGTAAAATGTGATGTGTCCATGTTGCATTTCCTGTCGTGAGCCTTAGGCCTACCCACGCAAGTGAGGTACCGTTTTTATCGGGAGACTTGGGAGAACACAGAATAGCAAAACAAGTGTTATTGCCCCTTGTCTTTCTCTACATTTTTTCCTTCCAAATGTAAGATAGTGTGTAAAAAAGACGTCTATGTGAGAAGTGCCCTGTAATTCACATGCTAGTATGGGCACCCCGGAATTCAGAGATGTGAAAATAATCACTGCTTCTCAACATCTTATCTTGTGCCCATTTTGGAATTACAAAGGTTTTCTTGATACCATGAAAACCCATTGCAAGGTGCAGCTCATTTATTGACTCTGGGTACCTAGGGGTCTTGATGAACCTACAAGCCCTATATTGGCCCGCAACCAGAAGAGTCCAGCAGATGTAAAAAGTATATTGCCTTAAAAAAGCTCACATTGCAGAAAAAGTTACAGCGTAAAACGTGGTGAAAATGGTTGTTTTTTTCACCTCAATTTCAATTTTTTTTTTATTTCAGCTGTTATTTTCTGTAGGAAACCCTTGTAGGATCTACGCAAATTACCCCTTGCTGAATTTAAAATGTTGTCTACTTTTCAGAAATGTTTAGCTTTCTGGGATCCAGCATTGGTTTCAAACCCATTTCTGCCACTAACTGGAAGGAGGCTTAAAGCACAAAAAAATAGTAAAAATGGTGTATGTCCTAGTAAAATGCCCAAATTCTGTTGAAAAATTGGGTTTTCTGATGTAAGTCTGCCTGTTCCTGAAAGATGGTGATTTTAGCACCACAAACCCTTTGTTGATGCCATTTTAAGGGAAAAAACCACAAGCCTTCTTCTGCAGCACTTTTTTTCCCATTTTTTTGAAAAAAACAAATTTTTCGATGTATTTTGGCTTATTTCTTGGTCTCCTTCAGGGGAACCCAGAAAGTGTGGGTACCTCTAGAACCCCAGCAATGTTGGAAAAAAAGGACGCAAATTTGGCGTGGTTAGCTTATGTGGACAAAAAGGTATGACAGCTTAAGTGTGAACTGCCCCAAACAGCCCAAAAAAGGCTTGGCACTTGAGGGGGAAAGGCCTGGCAGTGAAGGGGTTAAATGTGTCTTTTCTTGCTAAAAGCAACATGAAACACACAATAAAAAAATGCTTTACATAACAAAAAGATGTCTATGAGGTGGTTCTCTGATAAACACAATAAAGTGCTCCCTCAGACATCGGGAAGGAGACTTATATGAGCCCTATAAAAGGTGTGGCACATGTACGAGGATAAAGAAAACTGTATAGGGCTTCTATGTGAATGTCACAAAATGAGGGCTGTTCACAAAGATTCCAAAAGGAAGGGGCATTCACAGAGCAGAATAAGCAGAATAGCTTCACAGTGTAAAAACATGACAGTTTATATTGATATAGCACACATTTAGGTGGGGAGCAACAGAGTGTTATATATTATGAGTAGTGATGAAGACGAAGCAAGACTGCATTCATAAAGTGGGGGCCTAAATCTATGAATAACACACATCATCACAGATTAAGGCCCTCATTACGACCCTGGCGGTCGGTGTTAAAGCGGCGGTAATACCGCAAACAGGACGGCGGAGAAAAAAATGGGATTACGACCGTGGCGGAAACCGCCAACATAGACAGCCACTTTAACACTCCGACCACCACGGCAATACAAACAAACAGCGCAGCGGACACCGCCAACCGACAGGCGGAAGACAATGTACCGCCCACCCTATCACAACAGGCCTATCTGCCACGTTTTCCGGGGCGGAACCAACGCGAACAAAAACACGGCGGAAACAGTACACAGAAGGGAAAACACTCACCTCTCCACACCCCACGAGGAACCAGGACACCATGGAGCCCGAATTACTGATACTGCCGATGATGGTCTTCCTTCTCTTCTATCAGGAGCTCCAACGACGGCGGCGACAACCATGGTGAGTACTGCACCTACAACACAGGGGAGGGGGGAGGGAAAAGAGAGTGACACACACATGCAACACACAACACCCCCACCCCCACCCTCACCCACAACAACATACACACAAATACATGCAGCAACATTACATATCCACCCGTCACCCCCTGGAAGAACGCAAGGACAAAAGGAATTGATTTGAACGAATGTAATCATGTGGAATCTCATTATCAAAGTTCAAAATCCAGTAAACGCAATTATGTACACCAACTACACAAGTCCGGATAGTGCACCAATTATTGTCCATGGACCACTGGGCCCAAAATGCATGGGCCAAGCCCACACATGATACCTGACTCCAAACGGAGAGAACACTGCTGGGGCATCAGACTGAAAATATACAGGCACCTCGGGGGGGGCACCTCTGCCAGATGAACGCATGACGCCACTGCTACACGAGGGGGCTCCATGGGTGGTTTGCCCACTGCTTTATCCTGGGGAGTGCAAAGCCACAGTCTCTCAAGTCTCTTCAGTGGGTGGTTTGCCCACTGCTTTATCCTGGGGAGTGCAAAGCCACAGTCTCTCAAGTCTTTCCAGTGGGTGGTTTACCCACTGCTTTATCCTGGGGAGTGTAAAGCCACAGTCTCTCAAGTGGATGTCAGTCTCCACTGGTTCTGGAGGGGGCTTTGTGCCCAGAGTGCTTCATACTGCCAAGGACTGAGGAAGTGGATACAGTTCTCCACTTGTTCTGGAGGGGGCGGAAGTGGATGCAGTTCTCCACTGGTTCTGGAGGGGGCTTTGTGCCCAGAGTGCTTCATCCTGCCAAGGACTGAGGAAGTGGATGTATCTCTCCACTGGTCTTGGAGGGGGCTTTGTGCCCAGAGTGCTTCATCCTGCCAAGGACTGAGGAAGTGGATGCAGTTCTCCACTGGTTGTGGAGGGGGCTTTGTGCCCGGAGTGCTTCATCCTGCCAAGGACTGAGGAAGTGGATGCAGTTCTCCACTGGTTCTGGAGGGGGCTTTGTGCCCAGAGTGCTTCATCCTGCCAAGGACTGAGGAAGTGGATCTATCTCTCCACTGGTTCTGGAGGAGGCTTTGTGCCCAGAGTGCTTCATCCTGCCAAGGACTGAGGAAGTGGATGCAGTTCTCCACTGGTTCTGGAGGGGGCTTTGTGCCCAGAGTGCTCTACGTGCAGTGTGGCCGGTGCAATACACTCGCCTGGGTGTGTGTGCCACGAGATTGCCGAGGTACAGGTAGCATGATACGCCATGGAGGCAGAGACAAACCCCACACTGCTGCGGCTTCGTATTCCATATGCAGGTGAAAACTGTGATGACAATGATGCTTCATGGAAGCTGCCCAGGGTCCTGGAACTCACCACTAGCCCCGGACGCCTGACCACTGGGGATGGTAGGCATGTCTGCGGTGGTGACACTGTCTGAGGACGTCGCGGGCCGCTGGTGGTGCTTGCGGCGGTGTCAGTCGTGGCGGTGCTTGCGGCGGTGTCAGTCGTGTTGGTGCTGGCAGCAGGGTCTGTGGCAGCGGTGCTTGCTGCGGGGTCTGTGGCGGTGGTGCTGGCTGCGGGGTCTGTGGTGGCAGTGCTGGGGGCGGGGTCTGTGGCGGCGGTGCTGGCTGCTGGGTCTGTGGCGACGGTGCTGGCGGTGCTGGCGCGGGGTCTGTGGCGGCAGAGCCTGTGTCAGCACCTGCTGAGTGAGAAAGCAGGATGTCTCCTGCAGCCTCGGCCGGCTGCCCACCGGGGAAGAGGTTGGGGACTGTTGCAGCGTCTGTAGACGTGCCAGAGGCGGTGCAGGTGGCGCTGCAGGTGGCGGTGCAGGTGGTGGTGTTCGCCGCTGTACAGGTTGGCGTGGAGATGGACAGATGGTCTGACACTGATCCCTCAGTAGGTGCCACCATGCCCTCTCCTGACCTGCCCTTCAGTTTTTTCCCTTCCCTACCTTTGATGGTGGCGCAGTTGTCTTGCCACTATCCCCTTTCGTTTTCGCTGACCCCTTGGTGGCAGGTGCTTTCGGCTTCTCCCTCTGGGATGTGGGCACCTTTTTAACCTTGGCAGGTGGCGGAATGTCCTTGCCCTCGCTCCATGGCACACTGGCAGCCCTGATGGTTGGCGCACTCCATGACCCCGCAGTTGCTTGCACCACTGTGCCTTGGGATGTGGTGGCTGAGATGCTGGGCTGGGACCTGGAAAGCCTGGCCCTAGGGGAAGGACGGGGGGCAGGTGAAGGGAAGAGGTCAAGGTTTGACAGGAAAAGGTTTTTAGACACACTGGGATGGGTAGATGGAGGGGGTTTGGGAGTAGAGGAAGAGGTAGTGGTTGTAGGAGGTGTACGTCTGCTGAATTTGGGTGAGGGTGCATGGGCTGGAGGCTGTTGTGAGGTGGATGGCTGTTGGGTGGGTGTGTGTCCGCGTTTGTGTACTTTGGGAGGAGGGATCACTGACACACTGGGAGAGGACACAGGGGATGTGTGAATGGTAGTGGGGGTGGTGAGTGCACGTGAGCGGTGTGTGGTGATGGGCGTGCTGGTGATGGAGGTAGTGGCTAAGGATGTAGTGCATGCAGGTGTGAGTGGAGACGAGACTGGGAGGGAGGAGGGAGACGTGGAGGAGGGGGACACAGTGGAGGAAGTGGATGTTGCTGTGTGTGCATGGGTATGATGCTTGTGTGAGTGTCTGTGGGATGTGTGGTGCTTATGTTTGCCATGTGCACTCTTGTGTGTTGATGTGTGTGCATGCTGGTCTGATGTGGTGTGCTTGGAATAGGCTGAGGTACAGGGGATTGGGTCTGGGTGGAGGAGGGTGGAGGGGGAAGGCTGGACACAGGGACAATGGCTGCCATCAGTGCTGAGGCCAGAGCCTGAAATGCTCTCTGTTGGGCTGCCTGCCCAGAATGAATGCCCTCCAGGTATGCATTTGTTTGTTGAAAATGCCTCTCAACACCCTGGATGGCATCCAGAATGGTGGACTGCTCAACAGTAAGGGATCTCAGGAGGTCAATAGCCTCCTCACTGAGGGCAGCAGGGTTGACTGGGGCAGGGCCTGAGGTGCCTGGGGCGAAGGAGATGCCCACCCTCCTGGGTGAGCGGGCACGGGACACACACTGAGGGGCTGCTGGGAGGGCGGTGCTGGTGGGGGGGGTGGCGGCTGTACCTGTTGATGCGGTGGGCACAGAGGGGCCCGCCACCGCAAGGGAGCTCCCATCAGAGGAGGAGTCGCTGTCACTGGTCTCTGCTCCTGTCCCCGCCGTGGAGCTCCCCTCCGT
Source organism: Pleurodeles waltl (assembly GCF_031143425.1). Lineage (NCBI taxonomy): Eukaryota > Metazoa > Chordata > Amphibia > Caudata > Salamandridae > Pleurodeles > Pleurodeles waltl. The sequence continues at coordinate 954,702,777 of NC_090440.1, read as the reverse complement.
CCCACTGGTGGCTTCAGACTCCGTTGCTTCACCCATCCAGGGCCAAGTGTGATGCAGCTCCCTCCTGCTCCGGTGCCAATGCACCAATGCTCCTACGCATGATGATGCTATTGCACACAAGAACAGGGAGACCACAAAAAGGGGGAAAGACAGGAGAAAGACATGTTCAGAGCATGCAACACCACTAACGTTGGCGGTACACAACAGACACAGCAGCCCTCTGCACTACGCCATGCACTTATAGTTCCTAGATTAATCACATGCCCATGGGGTACAAGGCCTAAGCCCGATTGCTACACACCTGGAAGTCACAGGAGCCTGACTAGGTGTAGATGGCTCTAACCACTAGTGGGGTTGGGGTGCCACATAGCCTGCCTCACAAGGGACCTTGCCTACCAAGATCGCCCTGGCCTAGGGGAACCCACTGCCCACCTCCCCCACCCAGACACCTCGTAATGCGCGCAGAGTCAGCTGAATGAGAGTGTACTCACCCCCTTATGACTCCTGTGATGCCCTCAAGCACCCATCCAACTCCGGATACGCCACCGCCAGGATCCGGAACATCAGAGGGCTCTCCTGTTGAAGGTCAGGTATCAAGTGAGTGAACAGACAGAAAATGGCGGTCACGTCTGCGGCGGTGCGTACCGTCACTGCCGGCGTACATCGTCATTGGCTCCTGGGACCCATAGGGCCCAATGTTAACCAATGCAGAATTGCGCCGCGGTCTTCGACTGCCTACCGCGACAGTGTAGAGCACCAGCGCAGTTACCTCATATCCCCTTGTCCCACCTTACAGGTCAGGCAGCCGTCATTTCAGGAGGCCACATGGCATTAATAATAACTGCGTCACACCAATGTAGGTCTGGAATACACATAGTTACAGACACATTGCGGATTAATAAATGTGTGCAAATGACATTTTGTGATACCTCAATGTTGGCTGACTCTCTGCTCGCTGTTCTCCTCCATAGGGCACGTCTGCTGGGGCAGGTGATGAGATGGCGGCATCCTCCTGGTGTACAGACCGCTGGTGGACCTGTCGACAATGGAGGAGAGACACATCATAGTTACATACAGACTTGATCGTGCAACAATCCAGGAACTGTGTGCCCACTTCGAGCCAGACCTGATGTCAGCTATCCGCCATCCCACAGGGATACCCCCTCTAGTGCAGGTCCTGTCAGAACTCCATTTCCTGGCAAGTGGTTCCTTTCAAACAACAGTGGCCATGACATCAGGGATGTCCCAGCCAATGTTCTCTAACGTGTTGTCCAGAGTGTTGTGTGCCCTGCTGAAACACATGCACAGCTACATTGTGTTCCCTCAGGTGGAGGATTTGCCCACAGTGAAAGGTGACTTCTATGCCCTGGGACATATCCCCAACATCATTGGTGCCATTGATGGGGCACATGTGGCATTGGTACCCCCTGCAGGAGTGAACAGGTGTACAGAAACCGGAAGAGCTACCATTCGATGAATGTGCAGATGGTGTGTTTGGCAAACCAGTACATGTCCCATGTCAATGCCAAGTTTCCTGGCTCAGTGCATGACGCTTACATTTTGAGGAATAGCAGCATCCCTTATGTGATGGGGCAACTCCAGAGGCACCGTGTGTGGCTAATAGATGAGGCCAAGGACCTTATACAGTGTGAATAGGTGTCTGGATATGGGGTTGTCCCTAAGGGTTAGTGTGTGTCTAACAGTTGTCCCTCGATATTTGCAGGTGACTCTGGTTACCCCAACCTGTCATGGCTACTGACCCCAGTGAGGAATCCCAGGACAATGGCAAAGGAACGCTACACTGAGGCACATGGGCGAACTAGGAGGGTGACTGAACGAACCTTCGGCCTCCTGAAGGCCAGATTCCGGTTCCTCCATATGACAGGTGGTTCTCTCTACTACTCACCGAAGAAGGTGTGCCAGATCATCGTGGCCTGCTGTATGCTGCACAACCTGGCTTTGCGACGCCAGGTGCCTTTCCTGCAGGAGGATGGTCCAGCTGGTGGTCTTGTGGCAGCTGTGGAGCCTGTGGACAGTGAAGAAGAGGAGGCAGAAGAGGAGGATATCGACAACAGAAACAACATAATCATGCAATACTTCCAGTGAGACACAGGTAAGAAGATGTCACTGCCTCCCATTTCTCATACTATTATTGGAGCTAGCATTAGTCTGTCATTTTCACTCAGTGTATGGACCCTGACTTGTCACTTTGGCTTTCCATTTCACAGATGTGGGTCCCACTTTGTGCCCTCTGCTGTATTTCCTCCAGGCCTACAGCTGTGTTACATCGGTATGTGCACAAGTAAATTGACATTGCTATATTCCATGGTTATTGCAATTACACGTTTGTGAAAGCACAGACTGACTCCAGATTGTTTTGTGATTTAAGTGTGTTTATTTCTGTGCAAATAAGTGGAGGGGGTTGTAAAATGGGCTGGGGGGATGGTGGAGAAATGTCCATGGCGGAGTCCAGTCTATTTGTTTCACAGGTGCATTGTCCAAAGGGGCATAGGAAGTGGAGCAATGACAGTTGAAGGATGGACAGGGTGACAAAGTGGGACAGAAGGATGCCATTGAGGGGGGTCTCATTTCCTGGCGGGGGTCTTGGAAATGTTCTCTGTCTTGTTCCTGGATCTCAGGGACCATTTGCGGGGTGGTTCTCCATCTGCAGGGGGTGGGGTGCTGGTGTCGTGTTCCTGTGGCGGTGCCTCCTGTCCACTAGCGCCGGCGGAGGTGGAGGGCTGTTCATCGTCCAGGCTAGTGTCAGAGGCCCCTTGTTGTGCCAATGTGTCCCTCCTGGTGTTGACAAGGTCTTGCAGCACCCCTGAAATGGTGACCAGGGTGTTATTGATGAACTTCAGTTCCTCCCTGATCCCCAGATAGTGTTCCTCCTGCAGCCGCTGGGTCTCCTGAAATTTGGCCAGTACCGTTGCCATCGTCTCCTGGGAATGATGGTGGAGAGTGCCTCATAGAGAGTGGGTTCCCTGGGCCTGTCCTCCCCCTGTCACACAGCAGTCCTCCCAGCTTCCCTGTTTTCCTGAGCCTCTGTCCCCTGAACCGTGTGCCCACTGCCACTGCCCCCAGGTCCCTGATCGTCCTGTGTTAGTGGGGTTGCCTGGGTTCCCTGTAGTGGTGGACACACTGCTGATTGACATGTCCTGGGGTCAGAGGTATGGGCCCGCTGGGTGGGTGCTGTGGTGGTGTCTCCTGAGGGGGGAGGCTCTGTGGTGGCTTGTGCCAGTGTCAGGGGAACCGACTGTCCCGAGGTCCCTGATGGGCCGGGCTGGCCATCTTGATCCAGTTGTGCAGAGCTGCTGTCATCACTGTGGGTCTCTTCTGTGGAGGGACTGGATATGTCTGGTACCTCCTGTCCGGTGACATTGGGTAGGGGTCCTGCAAGGGTGTAACGGCATGATTATTGCATCTGTGTGTGCCATTGTGTGCAATGGGTGAGTGACCCTGTCAGTGCTTGCATTCTTGGCTTGGTCCTTGTGTGATATTTGGTTTGGGGTCTGTGTGGGTATCTGTAGTGGACATGCTTTGGTGATGGGTGTCCATGCTTTGGTGTTGCATGCAGGGCTTGGTATTGGGGTGGGTGAGTTGTGATAGTGCGGCATATGTGAGGTGTTGGAGTGATGGGGGTGAGGGTGTGGGTATGTGATGGCATGCAGGTAGGGTGGGGAATATAGTAGTAAAGCTTTGCCTTACCAGAGCCCAGTCCTCCTGCTACTCCTGCGAGGCCCTCAGGATGCAGTATTGCCAAGACTTGCTCCACCCATGTTGTTAGTTGTGGGGGAGGAGGTGAGGGTCCACCGCCAGTCCTCTGTACAGCAATATGTGTCTGGAGACCACGGAGCGCACCTTCCCCCGTAGGTCGTTCCACCTCTTTCTGATGTCGTCCCTAGTTCTTGGATGCTGTCCTACTGCGTTGACCCTGTCTACAATTCTGCGCCATAGCTCCATCTTCCTTGCAATGGAGGTGTGCTGCACCTGTGATCCAAATAGCTGTGGCTCTACCCGGATGATTTCCTCCACCATGAACCTGAGCTCCTCCTCAGAGAACCTGGGGTGTCGTTGAGGTGCCATGATGTGGTGTGGGTGATGTGTGAGGTGGTGTCTGTTGTGATGTTTGAGGGGATGTGTTGGTGTGTGTTGTTTGAGGTGCGTGGATGTTGTGTAAGTGATGGTGTTGTGTGTCTGTGGATGCTGGTGTTGTTTAAGGTAGTGTCTCTCTCTGGCGTGGTTTCAAATTTCTGGTAGTAAGGGTTTGTGAGTGATGTGGGTGTGTGCTTTATATTGGATTGGGTGTGTGGGTGTGGTGTGTGAATGTGTATCAGGTGTGTGTATTTCGATTTGTCCAAAGGGGTTGTGTTTTGTAAATGTGTGTGTATTTTGAGCGCGGCGGTGTGTACCGCCAATAATTTACCACGGTTGAAAGACCGCTGCGTTGATTCGTGGGTCGTGATAGTGTGGGCATATTCCTGTTGGCGTGATGGTGGAGGTTTTGTTATTGACAGTTTATTACTGACCTTTGGTGTGGCGGACTTGTGTGGGTGTCTGTATTATGGTGGATTCCGAGCTGTGGGTTGTAATACCTGTAGCGGAATTCCACTGCCGCAGCGGTATGTTGGCGGTCTTCTGCACGGCGGTGAGCGGCATTTACCGCCAGGGTTGTAATGAGGGCCTAAGTGATTTGCTCAGACACACACACTTTTAAGTCAAGATCTAAGCTGGATTCCAAGCTAGGTCCCCAAGCTGACTTAATCACTACACCACATCTCCTTCCTCAGTTGGTGTAATAAAACATTCAAAAAAAGGTTGAGTTGAAAATCCAAATTATTGTGGTATGTAGGTAATATACAGTAGTTGCAACTTAATTGCATTGTCTGTCGTTTAAGGTTCAGGTTTGTCTACGTGCATGTACACTATGGGTTGAAGTGTAACATGGTATTTAACATAAATATGTACTTATTTCTCAATGATGTAATGATTTATTAATAGTCATGTATCTCCAGTGTGCCCATAAGGGTGGAACAAAGATTGTGGTTCCGGTGATGGGTACATCTCCTTCTTACTGATATATTATTATAAAATAGTACACAAATGGTTGCTTAATCTTATTTTCAGTCTCTGGCCCTTTAGAGCTTACTTGACATGGCTATGCACTGCTGTGACACGAAAGTGTAAAATGTTGAAAATTACAACTAGTAAAGCCAGTTTCTGTTTGTGAGCTGCAGGTTAAATATCTTTAAAAAATACAGACACATGCCTAGGGCAAACTTGCATTCAGTTAGGTTATCTTTTTGTCCAAATAAAAGAGGGGTGGCTAAAGATGTCAAAATTAAAATTTTCACATGCTGCACCAGAAATTCATGATTTATATAATGTTGTAAGTCATATTTATGAAAGAGCTGAAGCTGTGTAAAAATTACATTACCTCCTGGTATAGTAAGCATCCACAGCACATGACACTGGTGCAGGATTACATTGAGAGATCTGAGGATAACCAAAGGGAGACCTCAGCATAGAGCTTGAATGTGGGATGGTGTGAGAATACCCATGAACCTGCTGCCCCCTCACACTAGGATCCTGTCATGCCAGATGGTGGACAGCACCTGCACCACCAGTCAGTGATGAGCTCATGTTCCTCCACCCGAACAGACACCTAATGATCTCTCACAGGAAGATGAAAGGGATAGTTAGCAATCTAGCAGATTGCTTAGATCTTTTGTCTGCTGAGGCAACCATGATTGAAGTCTGAGGCTGCTGAAGGAACCCCCCCCTCCTGCACTCCTGAAGGTGACCTGCTCTTACAGACTTTAGTCTTCACACATCTATCCACTCAATTTAGGGTTTTCTTGCTGCAATCAAGCCCAGAGAGGGGATAGTTGAAGGTCTGACAGCTGAATCGCTAGTGAATGGCAGCATTGCTCATGATGGCCTGAGGAAGCAGAGCACTAGTGAGTTATATCCATTGACAACAGTATTCAGAGTGACAGCAGCAGGAGCTGACAGTATATGAAAGCAGCAGCACTTGCTTGCAGTGACAAGAGTATGAGCTATAGGACATAGAAGCGTTAAGAAAACAGGCACTGAAAGTAAGACTAAGTGACAGCAGCAGGGCTCCGGGACAGGAAAAAGCAGGAGGTGTTGTAGAAATGTGCCCCTTTTTAGCATGGTCACCTCCACTTTTTGCCTAGTATTTGGTCCAATTTTGACTGAAAGTACACTGGGTTTCCTGCTAACAATGTCCCCAGTGCAAGATCTCGTTCCCTAAAACTGTGCAGTTGTTCCCCAATTGGCAATACCCTTGGCCCCTCTGTAAGTCCTTAGTAAATGGTACTCCTGGTACCTAGAACATGGGCACCAAAAAGGGTCCCCAAGGGCTGCAGCATGATTTGTGCCGCCCTCAGGGACCCCTCACCTAGCACATGCGGACTGCCATTGCAGGCTGCGTGTCTTGGTGCAGCTAAAAATAAAAACACAACATGGCACACAGCCTCTGTGCCATGACCCATAATTCTGAGTGCAGTATTTGTAAGTCACCCCTACAGCAGGCCTTACAATCCTAAGGCAAGGTGCATTATATTACAAACAAAGACATATCTGCGTGAGCAGATATGCTCCTGCTATGTCTTTGTTGGTTCTTAGACGTAGTGAGTGAACATGGAAACCATTTTAAGTATATGCGCTGGACACTGGTCACTATGAGTTCCCAAGATACATGATGGCTTCACTGAAAATAGGGATATTTTGTCTCAAATATCTCATATTAATAAACCTTCACTAATGCCAGTGATGGATGTATTAATACATGCACCCAGAGGGCACCTTAGAAGTGCCCCCTGAAAACCCACCAACTACCGGCATGCAGACTAACTAATTTTAGTCAGCCTGCCACCACACATGGTTCTGACCCCCAAGGGTGAGAGCCTTTGCTCTCGGGCGGTCAGAAACAAAGCCTGCTCTAGGAGAGGTGCTTGCACACCCCACCCAAAATGATGACCTGCGAATCTGAATTCCAACTCAGGAGGCTTCAAAGAAGCATGTCACCCTTAGATCTGTCTTCACTCAAAGGAGAGTTGCTGTCCCCCCAGGGCCCTTTGACACCTGAGCAAGTGGGTAATTTAGTATTCAGAGAGGTGTGTCCACCTCCTAGGTCAGTCCTACCCCTAAGGTGTGTTGCCTGATGTGGACCTAGCATTTAGAAATATGACATCTTGGTGTTGGCCGATTTAGGAACTCTGGGGCAGGGCTATGCCCTGTGGTCATATGGTGGTGTAGTGACCCCATGGGTAAGCAGCCTAATGGCTAATACCCTACATTCCCCAAAACACCCATACATTCTCCAAAATACCCCTAAATGTAGTATTTGGGGGAGCCCCTGGCACCAGGGAATCAGATTCCTGCTGACCTATGAAGAAGGACACTGAAGAGCCTCAAAAACAAAGGAAGAAGCACCTGCCCTGGACCCAGCCCAGCCAGCCTGTCTGCTGCTCCAGCCGAATTGCACCAAAGTCATCTCGTCCTGCAGCTGTTGTGCCTCCAAAGCCTGGGAAGAATGCCTGCCTTCAACAAAGACTCAGGAACTCCTGTGGAGCAGTAGATATGTCTCCTTGCATTTTGCAGGCACCCCAAGACCCCAAGACAAACTGCGAGGACTCTGGACCACCAAAAACCTGACACCTGAAAGCACCACTGCACTGATTCTGCACAGCCAGAGTTGAAGTGGACTAACAGTGCCAGTGTGGATCCCCAGCACTCCACAGTCAAAGCCCATCTTGAACTTGCTCTCTGTGGACTCTCTGACGTCACCAGCAGAATCTGAACTCAGGCCTTCTAAATAGCAAGTGCTCTGGTGGAGAAAACCCATTGCCTCAAGACACCTCTGGACCCGTCACCCCTGGCCAGTGGAAAAGATGACCCGAGGGGTCCCCACACCCCCAGACATGTCAAATTGGAACCCACTTATTGGTGCCTCCTGACTGAATCCCTAGTCCACACCTGCTGCATCTTTTGGACTGGACCGAACCCATTGAGTAACATAGAGCACCCAACACCATACTACACCTTTGCACCTGGCCACTCCATTACTGCCTGTTGTGTCCTGTTGGTGTGGTCCTGAACCTTGCCCAATACTTACCTAAAGTCCAGGAGGTTGAGCTCGTAAGTCAATGTACTATATCTGAATGCAGTACTTATTCTTCTCTCCATAGGATAACATTGCCACATCTGAAAATTGCACTGTTGACTTTTGAAATCTACAAATATTTTTCTTGCAAAACATACTTACCTGATTGTATTGATTCTAGTGCCTAAACATATATAAAATAGCTTGTTATGATTGTAAATTGGTGTGGCTCTTCTTCTTGAGTCGTGTGTCTCACTTATTGATTGTGTGCCTATGGTAAATGTCTAACACTCCTCTCTGATAAGCCTAGGGCTGCTCGACCACACTACCCCCCAAGAGAGCACCTTGGGATTGCTAGAGCAAGAACCTGTCTACTAGTAAGGGAACCCCTGGACTCTTTGCAAGATATCCCATTTTAATATATCATATAAAGAGCTAGCTTCCTACAGTTGTGTTACCAGCACGAATCAATGTGACCACTTCAGAAGTTTCAGGATATTTCAGAAGCATCTCTAACAGCCTCTTAAGTGAATGAGTGTGTCTACACAAATACTATCAGAATGCCACTGCAGTGAGAGGGGCAGTAGCACACACTTTTACCAATATACCAATTGCAAAGGATTTAGCACCTGCTTCAAAGATCTGTTCTGTCAGCGATAAAAGTTTGCACTACATCTGTCATGTTGTGTCTGTTCTAACTGGATGTTGAGACTGTACTGGTGCTACCTACTGTGAACAAAGCATAATGGTTCTGTCAAGAAATAGCTGTTCTGTGAGGAAAGAAAGCTTGCACTGTAGGGGCTGATATGTAGTGAAGCTTACATTGCTGCTGTCCAGGATATACATGTTCTATAAGAAAGGGACGCTTGCATTACTGGCACCTAAGTTGCACCCGTTCTATAAGCCAGAAAAGCTTGCACTGCAGCTGTCCTTTGTGTTCTTGTTCTCTGAGAGAGGGATATGTTTCTACAGATGCTTGTCTTCTACCTGTTCTGCAGGGAAGCATTCACAATTGCTGTCCTTTTTTGTACCCCCGGTGTTTGACAGCTCCTTCTGCTGTCACATACACAGTACCTATTGTTCTGTTGGGGAAGCTGCCAACATCATGATGTGCCTATGGTTTGTGTCAGTGATCCTTCTAATAAATAGTTTACTTTTGCAGAAGCCTACAAAATTGGTTTGTCTTTGTTTATTTGTATACGTTAATAAAAGGTTGATGCTTTATGTCCCATGTAAACCTGAAATTCAAAAGTGATTATACCACCTTCTACAATTCTAAAACATGATTGCCAAGTGACTGTATGTGTGCAACACCTTCACTCCTGCCTAGTGCTTAGTATGTAACAAAAAACACAAGTTCTGTTATCCAAAACATTTCTTCGTCCCTGCAACATCCACAACAAGAAGTGGTATCGCCCACACCCACGGTGACAGTCAGCTATCTGGTGAAAAACAGGGGAAAAGTAATGGTCAAAATGTGCAGTAAAGTTTGCCTAAATATCATTGCGAGCTGCTTGTTCACATTTCGCTCATTCTGTCATCTCTCATTTCACACACTTTCTCGCCTCTTTCCCATGTCATTCACGTTCTCCTCTCATTTCTTTTTCCACTCTTTCTTGCCTCCATATTCTCTCTCACCTTCTCGCTCTCCTCTGTCACTATTCTTTATCTTGTCTCTCTTTCTCCACAACATCTTTTCTCAGTCCCTTCCTTCTCACTCTCATTCTCTCTCCAACCTTTTTCTCCGGACTCCCTATTAGAGACAGGCCATGTCAGAGAATAACCTGGGAGAGAAGCATGTGGTACGGTGAACTAGCTCAACATAATCTATGCATCAACAATTTGCATGCTGTGCTGGGTCTTAGGGCCAGATGTAGCAAGCATTTTGCATGGTGCAAACTGCGAAAATCGCAGTTTGCGCCATGCAAAATGCCCATTGGGATGCACATTCGCAAATTGTGAATGCGACTCGTAAATAGGAAGGGGTGTCCCCTTCCTATTTGCGACTCGCATCGCTATGCTAAATTGCTTTATGATTGCGAATGCGGTCGCAAAGCAATCCGCAGTTACCACCAGTGTCACACTGGTGGTAACCCATTCGCAAAAGGGAAGGGGTCCCCATAGGACCCCTTCTTCTTTGTGAATGTTGCCCACAATGTTTTTTCAGAGCAGGCAGTGGTCCAATGGACCACTGCCTGCTCTGAAAAAACGAAACCAAATGGTTTCGGTATTATTTTTATTTTGCAACTTGTTTTCCTTTAACCTTTTAGGTGCGGGCGTCGGCCACTGGTCGTGACCCGCACCAGGGAGGGGGTTAAAAATTATTATTATTTTTTTTTTTCCATAGGAGATGCAGAAAAACTTCTGCGTCTCCAGCCCGCACCCCTCCCGCCCCTTTGTGACGTCAGCGCGCCTCGCGTCACTGTTTTTCCCCCCCAGAGAAGAAGAGAATCAGGTAAGCGTTCTCTTGTTCTCCGGTGGGGAAAAAAAGGCCAAAATGGCCTCCCCAGATGCCAGGCTGCGATCCATGGCCAGGAAACGCCCCTAGGCACCAGGGATCTTCTTTGGGGGGTCGGCCCCCTTGTATGATTTCAAATGTTTTGGGGGCGATCGCGCCCCCCACATTTAAAAAAAAAAGAAAAAAACCAAAAAAGGGAAAACAAAATGGCGGGGTCGGCCCTCAGAACACGGTCCGACCCCTGGGGCTAAAAAAAAACATGTAGTTTTCCCTGGGGGGGGGGGGGGGGGGGGGGGCGATCGCCCCCCCAGGGTAAAAATTGTACCAAAAACTAAAAAAATTAAACAATTGTTGGTGGTCAGCCTTTAGGGTGACCATCTATGGGGCCATTTTTTTATTTATACATGTGTGCTTTGCCAAGGGCGAGCACACATGTATGAAAAAAAAAGTTATGTGAAATGAGTGTCTTGTTTTCTCTCTCTCTCTCTCTCTCTCTCATATATATATATATATGCGCTGCTTTTCTGACTTGGTGTGTATCTGGGCTTCTAACAACGCCCATCATTACCACTTGTTCGTGGGCTTGCCCTTCAAAAATCCTTTGATTACATTGGTAAATGGTTTACCTTTGTCCCTCCTTGGGGAGGTTTTGTTACCGCCTTGGCCATCGCCCCTGGTACATGGCTAATTGCACGTTTGCTGTTACGTTTAACTGCGAGCGAACTTCTTTTCCTTTTATGTATCTCTTCACCTGATGCTCATGGTGGCCATGGCGCTGTGAATCAGCTCTCTTATGTGAAAGTGTTTAACTTTCAATTATCAATTTATGTGGCAAGAAAAGTTGGGTTAGGAGTTTATAACGCTAATAGCTCTAACTCGAGCAGATGCGAGACCAAAGGCATTGTAAATGCTTGTTTTTCTTTTGTGTGTTGTTTTATAATGGTGAACAATTTCACTGCACTCCACGAGGACCGTGATCAAGACTCCTTGGTGAGTCGAAACGCGTTGGTGGTTATTGACTGCAATAAAATACACGTTTATTTGTACCTCGAGGAGTGCGGTGAAATTTTTCGGCATTACATAATTTCGAGATTGGTCTTCTCTGTCACTGGGCACCGGCAGTGGAGTGCGCCGCCCAACAACCCTTCAACCACTTTGTTTCTAAACATATATATATAATATTATATATATATATGCAACACAAATTGGTTAAAAGATTGTTGCGCAGCGCACTCCACTGCCGGTGCTCAGTGATGGAGGAAAGCAACCTCGAAAATATTTTGTGAACAAGAATCTCACCGCACTCCACAAGGTTCAAATTGACATGTTTTATTGCAAGTATAAAAAATTAAAGAAAAGAGGGACTCATTTACTGTGATCAAGACTCCTTGAGAGTCGAAACGCGTACGTGGCTGTTGCTTGCAATAAAAGATGCCAGTGTGAACCTCGTGGAGTTCGGTGAGATTCTTGTTCACAAAATATGTATATATATGCATGCATGCATGTCTTTTCTGTAGTGGCAGTTGCCATAAAGTAGCGCAGATGGTTTATTGTCCTGCTGCAAAGGAGATACATTTATATGTATTTAGCTGAGTGGATTAGTAAAGGCAAGCGTTACCTGCGCTTTAAAACAAATGTTATGCCAGGGGGACTATGGAGATATGAGTGGCACTTTTGCTGGGTAGTACTGAGGGAATTAGAAGAGGAGGTAATGGGAGGCAGAGCACCAAAAATGACTGTTGCACAGGGTGTGTGGTAAGGTGAAGTAATACATTTTTTTTTTTTTCAGTGTTTTCAGAGAATCTGCAGAATTGGAGAAGAAGCGAAGGTAAGGTGACGACATTTCCTATTGTACACAACAAACATACGCACAAGCAATTTTGTGACTATCTGCCTTCTACGTAGGCTAGTAATTTAGAGGGACAGTTTAGCCAGTAGCAGAGATGGCGTCTCGTTGGATGACTGCTGATCAAGCCCTAACTCGGGTTATGGAGGACAGTTCTGATGTAGGCTCAGAGACTGAGACAGTAGACACTGAGACAGCATCTGAGGGAGAGGACAATGGGGCAGATTCTGGGAGTGATTTTTCAGTCGGCGCAGTCCCATCCAACGACACCTCTTCCAGTGAGTCTGAAGGAGACAATGACGACATCCGTGCTGTCCCTTCGCAAGCACATTCTGGGCAGCGGGACCACATTGGGTTAGCCGAACCCAGAGAACACGTGCTTGCGGCCGCAAGCACAGAGAGAGTGATCTCTTGGCAGCCCCCCTGTTTAGTTCAGCCCCAAATTCCACCTTTTACTGGTGACGCTGGATGTAAAGTCGATACAGCTAACTTTTTGCCAGTCGACTACATCTATCTATTTTTGGATGTTGACTTCCTTCAGAAAGTTGTGTAGCAAACAAATTTGCGTGCAGACCAATTTCTGAGGGAGCGCGGAGGCACTCTAGGGCCCCGTTCTAGGGCACGCCAGTAGACTCCCACTTCGCTGGCGGAGTTGAAGATATTTTTGGGCCTTACGCTCAAAATGGGGTTAGTGCAGAAACCCACCTTGCAGTCCTACTGGACGACTCGCACGGTTTGGGTAACTCCCATCTTCGCACCATACATGAGCAGAGATCGTTTTTTGCTACTGCAGCGCATGCTGCATTTCAATGACAATTCTGCTGCATTGCCCCGGGACCATCCAGATCATGACAGGTTGTTCAAAATTCGGCCTGTCGTGGAACATTTGTCTGCCAGGTTTCCCGAGATCTATACTCCTGGAAAGAATATAGCAGTCGATGAGTCCTTGATCGTGTACAAAGGACTGCTGCTTTTCAGACAGTACATTGCGAGCAAAAGAGCTCGCTATGGTATCAAGCTGTACATGCTGTGTGAGAGCTCTTCTGGCTATGTGTACAGCTTGAGAGTGTATACAGGGAAGGATTCTACCCTAAACCCTGTAGGTTGCCCTCCCGCGTTAGGTGTCACAGGTAAGATTGTATGGGAACTTGTCCAGCCACTTCTTCACAAAGGTTATAACCTTTATGTGGACAATTTCTATACAGGAGTAGAGCTGTTCAGTGAGCTCTACAAAGCTGGCACTGTGGCCTGCGGTACAGTTTGTTGTAACCGCAAAGGATTCCTGCAGGAGCTTGTTTGCAAGAAGCTCCAGAAATCCCAGAGTACTGCATTGCGTTCTAACGAACTGCTCGCAGTCAAGTTCCTAGATAGGCGTGATGTATACGTGCTCACTACAATTCATGATGAGAGCACTTCACCCATCACGGTTTGGGGTCAGATGGCCGAAGTCCACAAGCCCATCTGTATACTTGATTACAATAAGTACATGGGCGGAGTGGACAAGAACGACCAGGTTCTTCAACCATACAATGCGTGTCGTAAAACTCGCACTCGGTACAAGAAACTGTTTACCCACCTGATTCAGATGGCAACATATAATGCATATGTTGTTTACCGTCAGACAACCACAGGAAGACTCATGACTTTCCTTGACTACCAGTTGTCTGTAATTGAAAGCCTCACTGCTGTTACAGAAGAAGCAGCAGCCTCCACCTCATATGTTCTGGAGGATGTGGCAAGGCTGCAGGAGCGACACTTTGCTGATCGCATTCCTAAAACACCCAAAAAGGATCGTCCATGTCATCGCTGTAAAGTGTGCTCGAAGCATGGAAAGCGGCAGGAGAGTCGGTATTACTGTCCCCAGTGTCCATCACAACCAGGCCTCTGTATCCCTACTTGCTTTACGTTGTATCATACTAAAGCAAAGTTCTGGGAAATCGACTGAGGTTGAGCTGCCGTTGGGTAATCCTTTCAGTGGCAGTGCATGGATACCGAACGTCCATAGGCCACTGCTTCGTTAGGCAAGGAGCCACAGAATTTTACTTCATCATGGACTTCCTTTTGGACTGCTTGACAGCTAAATCCACCGTCAGAGTGTGGTCGGTGTTCTGTTCAATTAACATGCATTATATTCCCCCTACTGCATATACTAGTGGACAGAACATATGCCACAATGCCACGGAGTACCCTTTCTTCACCAGCATGTCTACCTTACTTTCAACGGTAGATATGCTCTCTCAGTTCGAGGAATCACTTGGTACGGCATACTTGGAAACCCCCAGCTTGCTTCCACAAACTAGTATAGGTTCACTTGGCAATTATACAGGATTAGCCAGGACTCTGATGAGAACAGAGACATGAAAGGGTAAGGAAAGCTTATGGTAGGAGTGCCTTCACAGGGTTATTGCACAGGTAGAAGGCAAATAGTAAAGGTAGTACAGATGTACATCATCTACACCTATGGATTCAAACACATTGGTGCCATCCCAGCACTGAAGGAGAATGACTTGTATAGGTCAGTGTTTGACCTGCTTTTCATGTTCATCCTCCATCAGAACTTAGTAGATGTTCAGTTTGCTGTATAAGTGCATTATAGTCACATCACTGCACATAATGTTGGCTGGGACATATGCTACGTTCTCATGGACTCCCCTATGTACCAAACACTACCCTTTTTCATAGCCTATGACCTTCTCTTTAGGGAACATCATGAGAAATCCCCAGCATGACACCCTTAGTTTCAAAGGTAGATATGCTCTCTCAGTTCGAGGAATCGCTTTGTATGGCATACTCGGACACCCCCAACTTGCATCCACAAACTGGAAGGAGTTGGATTTAGCACAGACAGTGCGTTAAAAGCGCATGAAAAACATGTCTTCCTGAGCCTCAGGTGGCTGTCACAGGAGTCATTAGTAAAGGTTTGTTACGCATGCATTTGGTAATGATAAGGAAGAAGGAGGCAGTTAGCCTATGACCTTCTCTTTAGGTAACATCATGAGAAATCCCCAGCATGTCTCCCTTAGTTTCAAAGGTAGATATGCTCACTCAGTTCGAGGAATCGCTTTGTATGGCATACTCGGACACCCCCAACTTGCATCCACAAACTGGAAGGAGTTGGATTTAGCACAGAAAGTGTGTTAAAGGCGCATGAAAAACATGTCTTCCTGAGCCTCAGGTGGCTGTCACAGGAGTCATTAGTAAAGGTTTGTTACGCATGCATTTGGTAATGTTAAGGAAGAAGGAGGCAGTTACTTGACAGGTGGTAAAATGTAGTCAAACTTATTCCGTTCTGTGGCGTGTGAATGTGATGGGCCCTTGTCTGGCAGCGGTAAGTTAATGTGAGTGCAGTGATTGGTTGGATTGGGCCGTGGCTGGCGATATGAAAGGGTTGTTGGTTGTGCGTGAATGGCGTGTAAATGGACCATAAAGAGGTTGGTGCCTGGACGCGGCTTTATGGCCCACCTTTAGAAGGCTTGGTTTCAATATTCAGATACTTTGATAAGTAATCATGCTTTGAAACCATAATTTCTGGAGGTGCTAAAACCAACCAGTGTGAGTGGTGGGTTAACTTTAACAAACTAGTACCAGGGGAGTCCAAGGGTGCAGGACTTGCGTGGCTCTCACCAGTTTTCCTTCACCCAGAATCCCCTTGAAATCACAAAATGTGCTTAAAAAACACATTTTCCTCGCATTCCAATGAGCAGAAGTCCAGGGATCTGCAGGGAGCCATTAAAATTACCTACCAGAAAACAGCCTCGTTTTTTAAGACAGTCACCTAACTAAGTATTTGGTCCTGGGCTCGGCAGCCATGTAGGGAAACCTACCAAACGCAGACATTTCTGAAAACTAGACACCCAAGGCAGCCCACGTAAATGTGGTGTGTTTGGATTTAACAAAGTTTTCTTACCCAAAATACCCTGCAAAAGTGAAACGTTGATTAAAACCACTATTTTTCCTTTCTTTTTTATCACAGAAACTACAGGAATGTGCAGGCATCCTCAAAATCCCTACCACCCAGTGTTTCCCCACTTGTCCTGATAAAAACACAACCCCGCTTGTGTGCCTGCGCCTAGTGCCTGCTTCAGGAATGAATCACTCCAGGTTTAACAGTAGCCCTCATGCAAGGACTACCATTGACCCTTGTGTGATCTATTCCTGTCGCGGGTGCTAGGCCTACCCACACAAGTGAGGTATAATTTTTATCGGGAGACTTGGGGGAACGCTGGGTGGAAGGAAATTTGTGGCTCCTCTCAGATTCCAGAACTTTCTGTCACCGAAATGTGAGGAAAACGTGTTTTTTTAGCCACATTTTGAGGTTTGCAAAGGATTCTGGGTAACAGAACCTGGTCAGAGCCCCACAAGTCACCCCATCTTGGATTCCCCTAGGTCTCTAGTTTTAAAAAATGCACAGGTTTGGTAGGTTTCCCAAGGTGCCGGCTGAGCTAGAGGCCAAAATCTACAGGTAGGCACTTTGCAAAAAACAGCTGTGTTTTCTGTCAAAAAATGGGATGTGTCCACGTTGTGTTTTGGGGCATTTCCTGTCGCGGGCGCTAGGCCTACCCACACAAGTGAGGTATCATTTTTAACGGGAGACTTGGGGGAACGCTGGGTGGAAGTAAATTTGTGGCTCCTCTCAGATTCCAGAACTTTCTGTCACCGAAATGTGAGGAAAACTTGTTTTTTTAGCCACATTTTGAGGTTTGCAAAGGATTCTGGGTAACAGAACCTGGTCAGAGCCCCACAAGTCACCCCGTCTTGGATTCCCTAGGTCTCTAGTTTTAAAAAATGCACAGGTTTGGTAGGTTTCCCTAGGTGCCGGCTGAGCTAGAGGCCAAAATCTACAGGTAGGCACTTTGCAAAAAACAGCTGTGTTTTCTGTCAAAAAATGTGATGTGTCCACGTTGTGTTTTGGGGCATTTCCTGTCGCGGGTGCTAGGCCTACCCACACAAGTGAGGTATCATTTTTATCGGGAGACTTGGCGGAACGCTGGGTGGACGGAAATTTGTGTCTCCTCTCAGATTCCAGAACTTTCTGTCACCGAAATGTGAGGAAAATGTGTTTTTTTAGCCCCATTTTGAGGTTTGCAAAGGATTCTGGGCAACAGAACCTGGTCAGAGCCCCACAAGTCACCCCATCTTGGACTCCCCTAGGTCTCTAGTTTTCAAAAATGCACAGGTTTGGTAGGTTTCCCTAGGTGAGCTAGCGGCCAAAATCTACAGGTAGGCACTTTGCAAAAAACAGCTGTGTTTTCTGTCAAAAAATGGGATGTGTCCACGTTGTGTTTTGGGGCATTTCCTGTCGCGGGCGCTAGGCCTACCCACACAAGTGAGGTATCATTTTTAACGGGAGACTTCGGGGAACGCTGGGTGGAAGTAAATTTGTGGCTCCTCTCAGATTCCAGAACTTTCTGTCACCGAAATGTGAGGAAAACTTGTTTTTTTAGCCACATTTTGAGGTTTGCAAAGGATTCTGGGTAACAGAACCTGGTCAGAGCCCCACAAGTCACCCCGTCTTGGATTCCCTAGGTCTCTAGTTTTAAAAAATGCACAGGTTTGGTAGGTTTCCCTAGGTGCCGGCTGAGCTAGAGGCCAAAATCTACAGGTAGGCACTTTGCAAAAAACAGCTGTGTTTTCTGTCAAAAAATGTGATGTGTCCACGTTGTGTTTTGGGGCATTTCCTGTCGCGGGTGCTAGGCCTACCCACACAAGTGAGGTATCATTTTTATCTGGAGACTTGGGGGAACGCTGGGTGGAAGGAAATTTGTGGCTCCTCTCAGATTCCAGAATTTCTGTCACCGAAATTTGAGGAAAACGTGTTTTTTTAGCCACATTTTGAGGTTTGCAAAGGATTCTGGGTAACAGAACCTGGTCAGAGCCCCACAAGTCACCCCATCTTGGATTCCCCTAGGTCTCTAGTTTTAAAAAATGCACAGGTTTGGTAGGTTTCCCAAGGTGCCGGCTGAGCTAGAGGCCAAAATCTACAGGTAGGCACTTTGCAAAAAACAGCTGTGTTTTCTGTCAAAAAATGGGATGTGTCCACGTTGTGTTTTGGGGCATTTCCTGTCGCGGGCGCTAGGCCTACCCACACAAGTGAGGTATCATTTTTAACGGGAGACTTGGGGGAACGCTGGGTGGAAGTAAATTTGTGGCTCCTCTCAGATTCCAGAACTTTCTGTCACCGAAATGTGAGGAAAACTTGTTTTTTTAGCCACATTTTGAGGTTTGCAAAGGATTCTGGGTAACAGAACCTGGTCAGAGCCCCACAAGTCACCCCGTCTTGGATTCCCTAGGTCTCTAGTTTTAAAAAATGCACAGGTTTGGTAGGTTTCCCTAGGTGCCGGCTGAGCTAGAGGCCAAAATCTACAGGTAGGCACTTTGCAAAAAACAGCTGTGTTTTCTGTCAAAAAATGTGATGTGTCCACGTTGTGTTTTGGGGCATTTCCTGTCGCGGGTGCTAGGCCTACCCACACAAGTGAGGTATCATTTTTATCGGGAGACTTGGCGGAACGCTGGGTGGATGAAAATTTGTGTCTCCTCTCAGATTCCAGAACTTTCTGTCACCGAAATGTGAGGAAAATGTGTTTTTTTAGCCACATTTTGAGGTTTGCAAAGGATTCTGGGTAACAGAACCTGGTCAGAGCCCCACAAGTCACCCCATCTTGGACTCCCCTAGGTCTCTAGTTTTCAAAAATGCACAGGTTTGGTAGGTTTCCCTAGGTGCCGGCTGAGCTAGAGGCCAAAATCTACAGGTAGGCACTTTGCAAAAAACAGCTGTGTTTTCTGTCAAAAAATGGGATGTGTCCACGTTGTATTTTGGGGCATTTCCTGTCACGGGTGCTAGGCCTACCCACACAAGTGAGGTATCATTATTATCTGGAGACTTGGGGGAACGCTGGGTGGAAGGAAATTTGTGGCTCCTCTCAGATTCCAGAATTTCTGTCACCGAAATTTGAGGAAAACGTGTTTTTTTAGCCACATTTTGAGGTTTGCAAAGGATTCTGGGTAACAGAACCTGGTCAGAGCCCCACAAGTCACCCCATCTTGGATTCCCCTAGGTCTCTAGTTTTACAAAATGCACAGATTTGGTAGGTTTCCCTAGGTGCCGGCTGAGCTAGAGGCCAAAATCTACAGGCAGGCACTTTGCAAAAAACAGCTGTTTTCTGTCAAAAAATGTGATGTGTCCACGTTGTGTTTTGGGGCATTTCCTGTCGCGGGTGCTAGGCCTACCCACACAAGTGAGGTATCATTTTTATCGGGAGACTTGGGGGAACACTGGGTGGAAGGAAATTTGTGGCTCCTCTCAGATTCCAGAACTTTCTGTCACCGAAATGTGAGGAAAACGTGTTTTTTAGCCACATTTTGAGGTTTGCAAAGGATTCTGGGTAACAGAACCTGGTCAGAGCCCCACAAGTCACCCCATCTTGGATTCCCCTAGGTCTCTAGTTTTAAGAAATGCACAGGTTTGGTAGGTTTCCCAAGGTGCCGGCTGAGCTAGAGGCCAAAATCTACAGGTAGGCACTTTGCAAAAAACAGCTGTGTTTTCTGTCAAAAAATGGGATGTGTCCACGTTGTGTTTTGGGGCATTTCCTGTCGCAGGCGCTAGGCCTACCCACACAAGTGAGGTATCATTTGTATCGGGAGACTTGGGGGAACGCTGGGTGGAATGAAATTTGTGGCTCCTCTCAGATTCCAGAACTTTCTGTCACCGAAATGTGAGGAAAATGTGTTTTTTTAGCCACTTTTTGAGGTTTGCAAAGGATTCTGGGTAACAGAACCCGGTCAGAGCCCCACAAGTCACCCCATCTTGGATTCCCCTAGGTCTCTAGTTTTCAAAAATGCACAGGTTTGGTAGATTTCCCTAGGTGCCGGCTGAGCTAGAGGCCAGAATCTACAGGCAGGCACTTTGCAAAAAACAGCTGTGTTTTCTGTCAAAAAATGTGATGTGTCCACGTTGTGTTTTGGGGTATTTCCTGTCGCGGGCGCTAGGCCTACCCACACAAGTGAGGTATCATTTTTATCGGGAGACTTGGAGGAACATAGAATAGCAAAACAAGTGTTATTGCCCCTTATCTTTCTGTGCATTTTTTCCTTCCAAATATAGGAGAGTGTGTAAAAAAATCGTCTATTTGAGAAATGCCCTGAAATTCACATGCTAGTATGGGCACCCAGGAATTCAGAGATGTGCAAATAACCACTGCTCCTCAAAACCTTATCTTGAGCCCATTTTGGAAATGCAAAGGTTTTCTTGATACCTATTTTTCACTCTTCATATTTCAGCAAAAGAATTGCTGTGTACCCAGTATAGAATGAAAACCAACTGCAGGGTGCAGCTCATTTATGGCTCTGGGTACCTAGGGTTCTTGATGAACCTACAAGCCCTACATATCCCCGCAACCAGAAGAGTCCAGCAGACATAACAGTATATTGCTTTCAAAAATCTGACATTGCAGGAAAAAGTTACAGAGTAAAACATAAAGAAAAATGGCTGTTGTTTTCAGCTCAATTTAAATTTATTTTTATTTCAGCTGTTATTTTCTGTAGGAAAACCTTGTAGGATCTACACAAATGACCCCTTGCTGAATTCAGAATTTTGTCTACTTTTCAGAAACTTTTAGCTTTCCGGGATCCAGCATTGGTTTCACACCCATTCCTGTCACTAACTGGAAGGAGGCTGAAAGCACCAAAATAGTAAAAATGGGGTATGTCCCAGTAAAATGCCAAATTTGTGTTGAAAAATGTGGTTTTCTGATTCAAGTCTGCCCGTTCCTGAAAGGTGGGAAGATGGTGATTTTAGCACCAGAAACCCTTTGTTGATGCCATTTTCAGGGAAAAAACCACAAGCCTTCTTCGGCAGCCCTTTTTTCCAATTTTTTGGGAAAAAACTAAATTTTCACTGTATTTTGGCTAATTTCTTGGTCTCCTCCAGGGGAAACCACAAACTCTTTACCATTAGAATCCCTAGGATGTTGGAAAAAAAGGACGCAAATTTGGCGTGGATAGCTTAAGTGGACAAAAAGTTATGAAGGCCTAAGCACGAACTACCCCAAATAGCCAAAAAAGGGCTCAGCAGTGGGGGGGGGGAAACGGCCCAGCAGCTAAGGCGTTAAGGAAAACGGGCTGCAAAATAAAAATAAAAAACTGCTTTTTTTAAAAAGCAGTCACAGACATGGAGGTCTGCTGTCTTCAGCAGGCCACCATCCCGGTGAGTGCAGGGACCCGCTATGGTGTCACAAAATGCGACCCACCTCATTAATATTAATGAGGTGGGTCTTTGCGACCCCATAGCGAATCGCAGACGGTGTCTGAGACACCGTTCTGCATCCGATTTTGCGAATCGGAACTACCTACATCTGGCTCTTAGCTCTATGTATGCAGAGGCGCTGCTCTAGGACACTGCAAGAAATTAACTGTTTCTAAAAGAACTCAACAGAATGTCTGTAGGAGCTCAGCTCCATCTATGCATAAACTCTGTTCTGTCTATGCAGATGTTCAGCACTAAGTTTGGATGGTCTAAGCTGTGGCATTGCGACCAAAGATGCTGACTTTGGAAGTGGGTAACGAAGTTCAAGACTCAGGGGGTCATTATGAGTTTGGCGGTCTCAGGACCGCCATATTGGCAGTTGTACCGCCAATAGACTGGCAGAGAAGACCGCCAAATTATGACCATGGCGGTCATCCCAACAGAATACAGCCAAAGCACTGCCGGCACCGCCAGAGTGGTCAAGCCACCACGGATGACAGTACCCATGCTTCCGCCGGACATATTACGAGGCTGCATACCGCCAAGTTTTCTGCCGCGGTCGCACCACCACGGAAACCCTGGAAGAAACCAACTCTATAAAAGGAGACATTCACCTCCAGGAACACATACTTGTCCAGAACTACACGTCTTCCTGCTGCTCCTGCTCGCCCAACGACTTCGGAACCATCGAGGATGATGACAATACCAACCGTGAGTCCACACACTTACCTGTCACTGTTGTAAAATGACAAAGTACCTATGCACACACAACATACACATCCTGGATGACTGGCGAGGGTGACACACGCGTTACCTCACACTGACATGCACAATCACGCAATGCCACATACACATATGCACATACAACTACTAACACTATGCCCATCTCACACACAAGCAAAAAACACACAACAGCACCCAGATACACAGCAGCGGCACACTCTCACACAGCAATGCACAACACCAACAAATGACACAACAACACCACTACCGCAACAACACAAAAGCACCCTTAAGAACACACAATACACACCCCTACGTCATAATTCAATCATACAACACAACATAACAACTCCAGAGACACGTACACACAGACATCCAACCAACGAGCCATCAAACACACATCACAATGGTTCACACATACCAATACCCCCCCCACACACACACGCACACAGTACAAGCACACAAAGGTACACAACACCACAAATTACACGTCAACACAAACACCACATAATGCCAACACAGTTACATGTCCCCAAGATACACATGTCAATCACAGAACACACCCATCACTGAGATACAAATGCCATGCACACAACCACACATGTAGGCCAAACACAACTGGTAGCACAACCACCACTCACACAGAAAAGAAATGCAGGACAAAGATGTTATCTTTGAACCAACAACAGGTTGGCACTGATATTTATTAAAATATATAAATATATGTATCAAAATATGTACAAAGGCCATAGGCCAGTCCAAAATTTTCAAGTGCTAAATGCACAAAATGCACATGTCTGTGCCCCAACATGACTCCTGACTGCCATGTAACCTCCACTGGTTGTGGCACCAAGGGGGCAGGCAGGCACCTCAAAGATTGGGTGTGGGGGCACCGAGAGGGATGAGGGACGGAAGACAAAGAGTGATTGGCTGTCAGTGTGGAGGCCAAAGCCTGAAAGGATCTCTATAGGCCTGCCAGTGCACCGTGAATGCCCTCCAGGAATGCATTACTCTGCTGGATTCGAGTTGCCGGTCCCTGGATGGTATTCCCGATGGCCGACTGGCCTACAGAGATCGACCTCACGAGGGCTATAGCCTCCTCATTGAGGGCTGACTGGGGCAGAGGTGCGTGTGGCGAAGGAGACGCCCATCCTCGTGGGTGAGCAGGCACAGACAACTGGGTGGGGAGCTACAGGGAGGGCAGTGGTTAAAGGGGGGGTGGTGGACAAAGGTGGTGCTGGGGTGGTCCCAGAACGGTCTGCCATTGCCAGGGAGTGTCCACTGGAGAAGCATTCAGAAGATGATGATGATGTTCCAGTCTCCCCCATGGCACTCCCCTCGCTTTCCGGGCCACTGGGTGCCTCGCTGTCAGTTGGCTCAGCACTCCAAGTCCCATGGCCAGCAGCTTCCCCACTCGCCTGTGCCCTGTCTCCTTCGCATGCCAGTGCTAATGCACACAAGTAGAGAGAGAGGGAGCGAGGGAGAGAGGGAGGGAGGGACAGAGAGAGAGGAAAAGAGAGGGTCATCACATTCTTCACATACACACATAACAACATGCACAACTGTAGGTAGACATCTAATGGCCAGGGAATCCCATATGGAATACCACAATCCTTCTTCATGTCACAACATGTCACTGCTACCCACCCCTTCATGTCATATCTCTCACCGTTATCATTATCCATGTGAGGAACCACAACTGGACCCTTCCATCTATTCACCTGTAAACCTATGTCAGCATGCACATCATGCCCTTGCTAAAGCTGAACAACCGTCCACATCCAGGTCATATACCCCCTATCACCATAAGGAACAGCAATTGACAGATAACACCATGATAACACCATGTCATGCAAGTTTACATTCAACTCCTGACAAGTCCGTGTCCATACAGAATTTACCATGCTGGTCAAGACAACTCAATTGACTGCACATCTCCTGCCATTGTAATCACATGCCTAGCGGAACCCTCTGTACATATCTTACACAATGGATACAATTCATGATGAAGACACAACATGTGGCAGTCCCAGTCAGGTGCCATCTGAATCTCACAATACATATCTGGAGACCTGCTGTATCACTACATGTATCTAATCCTAGAGGCCTAGTTGCAGTCTCCATACACAGATACTACAAATCACACCATACATGCATGTACCGCAACAGTGGGCTACCTAGCACACATGATATACCCACTGACAATCACAGAGAGCACTGTAACCAACTAAACATAGAACATCCAACTAATACCTATTAGGCCAACTCATATTCCACCTGACATGCATATACAGAGCCACCGCATGTCAACATGAGTAAACCCACATCACTCATGCCATTCCCCACATGTGAATGCTACAACCGTAGGTCCACACAACACACATATGCCACTGAGTACACATGTACACATGATGCCCACACATGGACCTACACAACCGCCATTGCACTTACAACATATGCCACAACTACAACCCAGAGCATGTCCTGTCCAACTTGTCCACATCAGCTAGGCAAAGGGCAACAAGGATTGTCCCCCTCCACAAGATCTGACCCCAAGAAACCATTGTGACATGATGTAGGCAGATATTACTATATGATGCGCCAGTGTTGGCAGGGCATTGACAAATATTGCATAGACATTGCACTTTGTCTATGTGTAGGACTGCCTAATCACTAACCTCGACTGAAACAAAACCATTGGTACACTAGTGATTAGATAATATTTCAATGGCCTCGAAATGCAAGGGTAGTCCACATATACATGATTAAACACCCATACTGGATGTCCTTCCGTTACAACCTTCGCATACCCCATAAAATGCACATGAAGGGACAATGGGGACTGCACCACTAACCCATATGTAGTGTTCACATCTGCCCATACATGTTGACTGAATGAGATGCCAGATATACATGGAGTCACCACCTGTACCAGGACAAAAGCTAACCAGGCCCTGTCACACACATGTCAGGCACATTATAGCAAACACAGATGACTTACATAGATGGGAGGAGGCTGGCACCATAGAGCTACATATTCATATATTCATGTATACGGACCAGCATATACTAGACAGGTAGGATGGAACAGCAGCCTACAGACCTACGTACACCTGGGTGGAGTGACACATGTGGCACAGGCCAACGTACATCTCCACATGCAGACATAGTTGTACCTTGACACACCTGACCTAAACATACACATGCACTAGCCTAGCATCAGATCTCCATCTCTTTGTCAGGCAAATAGAGTACAATGTATTCTCCGTTGTCTACATACATGGAGCACCTACTACAGTGCCTCAGCTGCTAAAATGTGACAGCAAGCACCAAACTATCAGAGCAAATTACATGGGTTCTGTCAGTACTTACCCCCTTGTGGCTGCTGTGCTGCCCTCAAACGCCCATCTACCTCAGGGTAGGTCACCTCCAAAATGTGAGGCATTAGGGAGGGTCAGGGCCAACGAGCACCCCTCCCTTGTTGGGAGGACATCCCCAGCTGGGCTTCTGCTGTCTTCCGGGCCCAGCATCTCAGGTCCTCCGACAGCTTTTCTGAAATGGGTGCTCCGCTGGGTATGGACCCCCAGGGTTTGCACTTGCATGGTGATGGCACGCCAGATCCCCTTCTTCTGATGGGCGTTCACTTGCATGGGTAACCCAGACAAAAAGAGAAAGTCATGTACATTGGCTCGATACCAATAGGATTGTTCAGTGCACAACTGGCACAGCAAGTTGCCAGTCATTCCCATCCTCTCAGCACACATGCCTACACATCATGCCATCTGCATGCATCGGCACCCACACTAATGCACATGCAGTATGCAACTTCACACACAACATCCTTCACACATGACATTGGCATAGGACTCAACTGCTCCTCTGCTGCCCCATACAGCTGTCCATACACGGGTAAGACCTTCTCCACCAGCCTCTCTAGTTCTTCCGGTGTGAAGGCAGGGGGCCTATCACCGGCAGGATGTGGCATGATGGCTCCCAGAGGCACTACACAGCAGCTCACTTTGTGGTGGTCTTACTGGTAGGAGTCAAGTGAGCAGTAAAGCAGAAATGGTGGTCACGACCGCAGCGTAGAGGACCATCACCGCCGGCAGTCATCGCCATTGGCCAAAGTCTGCCAAAGGCAGCAATGATATCCAATAGTAAGTTGCACAGCGGTTGCGTCCTCCTACTGCAATTACGACGTCCACCGGCTGACTCAGGTCACTTCAACCTGTCCAGTACAGTAGGTCAGGCGCCTGCCATTTTGTGCACATGTCCTCAATGGATGTGTTAACCTATCTGTGTCATACACCTATTCCACCTCAAAAGCAGAATTCATGTATGTAGTGCCATCATGTATGTGCAACATATTGGCCATATATTCACTTAATGACATGATTATGGAGTATATATGGTGATATCTTTCTATAGTGACTCTGAGGTACATAGGCCACAGGTAGATATAGGTAGTTTACAATAGTTATGTGTGAATTGTGCAGGACAGCTAAGTGTTACACACTTGTACACTAACATTTGCCTCATTACTACATTTCCATTTGCATGTAAGCCAATGTACAGCAATGAGGCAGAAACAGGTGATTATCTATGGGCTGTACTGTAAATGTCAGAAGTTCTACGCATCCTCTACATAGGTTAGGTGTCAGGTAATATGCAATGTGTAATAGATGTGGGCATACAACATAACTCATGCTACAATCCTTTCTCTCAACATAGTAATCCTGCCATGAGGAGAGTGAGACACCCACCAGTGTACCGTCCACTAGTAGACCTGGAAACCATGGAGGACAGGCATGTCGTACAGACATATCGTCTGAATCGTCTCACCATCATGGAACTTTGTACGCAGTTGGTGCCAGAACTGATATCTGCAATTCGCAAAACCTATGGCATACCTCCCATTGTTCAAGTCTTGTCAGTGCTACACTTCCTGGCCATAGGATCCTTTCAGAATACAGTGGCTTTAACAGCTGGGATGTCTCAGCCCATGTTCAGTCTTGTGTTGAAGGATGTACTGTGTGCACTGTTGAAACTGCGAGACAGCTACATCAGGTTTCCCCACTGAGAGGATTTGGCCTACGTGAAGGCAGATTTTTATGAAATTGGTCACATTCCTCATGTGGTAGGACCCGTTGATGGCACCCATGTAGCCCTGGTCTCTCCCAGTGACAATGAACAGGTGTGTAGGAACAGGAAGAACTACCATTTACTCAACATACAGGTGGTGTGTCTGGCAGACAAATACATCTCACATGTCACTGCCAAGTTTCCTGGATCTGTGCATGATTCCTACATCATGCGGAACAGCAATGTCCAACATCTGATGGCATGACTACAAACAGAGAGGGCCTGGTTGCTTGGTAAGGTAGTATTGTTGTGTGTGTCTGTGAAGTATGTCTCCAGTCATCACAAACTACACAGTCTCACATACAACATTGGATTTGTTGTTCCTTTGTATACACAGGTGTCTCTGGCTATCTAAATCGTCCTTGGCTGTTGACACCAGTGAGGTACCCAGCCACGCCAGGGGAATTCTGTTACAATGAGGCCCACAAGAGGACAAGGCGTATAATCGAGTGAACATTTGGGCTCCTGAAAGCAAGATTCCGGTGCCTGGACCTATGTGGCAAAGCCCTCCTCTACTCACCGCAAAAGGTATCCCACATAATCATTTCCTGCTGCATGCTCCACAATCTGGCCCTGAGATGTCAGATACCATTGATAGCAGATGAGGGGGAGGCAGCTGGACCTATGGCTGGAGATGGAGACATGGCAAGTGGTGAAGAGGCTGAGGAAGAAGGATCCAGTGACTCTAGGGCAGATCTCATCAATCAGTACTTCAACTGACATACAGGTATGTGAAGTGGAGCAGATTATGGGGGTCATTCCGACCCCGGCGGACCTTGACCGCCGGGGCCGGGGTCGGCGGGAGCACCGCCAACAGTCTGGCGGTGCCCCGCAGGGCATTCTGACCGCGGCGGTTTGGCCGCGGTCAGAACAGGAAAACCGGCGGTGTCCCGCCGGTTTTCCGCTGCCCTGGGAATCCCCCATGGCGGCGCAGCTTGCTGCGCCACCATGGGGGATTCCGACCCCCTCACCGCCATCCTGTTCCTGGCGGTTCCGACCGCCAGGAACAGGATGGCGGTGAGGGGTGTCGTGGGGCCCCTGGGGGCCCCACTTTGTATTTCAGTGTCTGCTTTGCAGACACTGAAATACGCGACAGGTGCCACTGCACCCGTCGCACATCCTCCACTCCGCCGGCTCCATTCGGAGCCGGCATCCTCATGGAGGGGTGTTTCCCACTGGGCTGGCGGGCGGCCTTTTGGCGGTCGCCCGCCAGCCCAGTGGGAAACCCAGAATACCCGCAGCGGTCTTTTGACCGCGCAGCGGTATTCTGGCGGTTCCCTCCAGGCGGGCGGCTCCCGCCGCCCGCCGGGGTCAGAAGGACCCCCTATGTGTTGAATGAGCACAACCTGAAGTAGATGACTTCCTTTACACCTCCCTTCTGGCTTCATCAGTGGTGATGTCATGTACTACAATGCCTATGCTTGAGTTGTGGATGTAGACTGATAGTTAGTTAAGTGCACAGCACAATATGTTCAGCTATTTCGTGTATAGTTACATCCGATCCTGACATACACTTCTGTAATGGTCCAATCAGTATTGAGGTATGTTTCTTGCATTCTCCAATCCTCTTTTCATTCCAATCACTGATGTAGCCATGTCTCCTCCTTTCCAATCAGCCATGTGATGTAGCCATGTGCTGTTTGGCTCTTCAACCTATGTTTGAGGTATTCATTGTCAATAGGAACTGGTATTTGCTGACAGACATGAGAGTAGAACCAGCGAGGTAGCTCATTATATGCATGTAGGTAGAGTGTGTTGTAGCTTGTAAGTACTTCCTTCTTACAAGTGGGGTTGTGACTGCTTCATCCCTTCCTAGTACCAGCGGGGTTGCGGGATGTGCAATGGTGTTTTATGTGTCAGTTATTGAAAATGGCCCATGTGTGCTGTTAGCATCATGCCATGTGTCTTCACAATGGGAGGGGTACCTAGTGATGACTTTGGGACCTAGCTGTGCTTTTATACTGATGTTGCTGTCTAAGCTGCAGGTCAGTCTATACTGACAAAGGTGAGTGACAACCCTACATTTATGGGGCCTATATTAGTGTATGGTTTTAGTACTGTGTTCCTCAGTGATGGTCTTTGTGTGTTTTCCTTGTGATATGTGCATATGTAGCTATGGCCTGGTAATGTGAAGATCCTGTACCTCGTGATGTATAGTTCCTATCAGGCTGACCATACTTGGGAGGTACTCTACCAATGCCATGACATTTATTACCTGTAAGTATGCTTAGTATGCCACCATTCCTTCCAACGTGATGGTACTCACTGTCATGCTCTATTTGCAGATTGGAATACTGACTACACCCTGGTGTTACTCTGGATTTCACACTCACTTACATACATCTGACCTGTGGCATTTTTGTAGTATTGTGTCTCCTGCTGAGGGTGCATCCCTCTGATGTCCATTACACTGGCTGTTCGATGCAGGGGGCCATACCCAGACCACAGTTGGCAAGCATGAAAATTGTTGATGTTGAATTAAAGACATATATAAAATATCTGTGTTCAATTGTGATTTATTGTGCATATAATCATAGTGATAGTAAAAATAAAGGCGCATAGATTAACAAAAAGGTGTTCAGTGAGGTCATGGTAGGTGGATTCATCAGGGTAGCTGCTGCAGCAGTTGGTTGCACAGGTCCAGTAGCAATAGGAAAATGGGGTAATGACTAGGAACAGTCAACAGGGTGTATCAGTGGCACACAATGGAGACTAATTAGGAGAGAATCACTTCCTGGGAGTGGGCTTGGTCTTGGCATCTGCTCCACCCCTATGTCTGGATGGATGTCCACGTTTGCAGGGGGTTCTTCGCTACAAAGGGAGGGGTGTCTAAGGGCTTTGGTTCCCCTGGCAGGGCCTCCATTCCACTAGCAGCCGGAGATGTAGATGGGCCAGATGTTAGGGTTCTGGTGGTAGGGGCATGATGCTGTCTGGAGACACCAATGAGGGTAGTGTTGATGTCCCTCAGCACCCCTGCAATGGAAGCCATGGTGGCATTATGTGCCAGCCACTGCTGCATGTAATCCCTCCGTAGGGTTTGATCTTCCCAAGCATGGAAATTATTTGGTCCATCCTGTCCTGAGAAGATTGGTTTGGTCCAAGGAGTTGGGAGATGGCTTCCTGGTCAGTGGAGTCCCTTTGAGGCCCCATCCTCTGGCCCACAGCTTCCCCCCCCATGCACCCTACCCCCAGGTGCTTGTACCCCTGGCATGGTGTGCCTACTCCCAGTGTTAGGAGGACCATCATTGTCTGAGGTGTCAAGGCTCGACTCAGGTCCCTGTAATTTGGGGAATACGATTGAGCAGTTCTTGGGACACAGGTTTGGGGGTGGTTGGTTGGCTGTGAGCTGGATGCCCCAGGCCTGGGAGGGGTTGATGTGGGCAGGGTAAGGCAGGGACTTGTTAACTGACCAGGTGTCTCAGATGGGTCAGGTTGGTCGTCACTACCCAGATATCCTGGCGCGTTGTCCACACTGGGGCCATCATCCTCAGGGGGACGGCAGTCTCTGGTATCTTCTCCATGGTGGCTATTGTAGGGTTACCTGTGGAGGAAGTGAGACACAGAGTCCAGGTAGATTGTGAGTTTGGTTGCAACTTTGTGAGATGCAGACAGTGGCTTAACTTGATTCCTTGCAATGACACTGACTGCTGCTGCACAGCATACCTTTGTTGTACATGCTACTCAGTGACTTGATTTTCATTGTCCATGTTGGCAGCTGTCATACAAGTTTGGTATAGTTTGCACTGCAGATGGGTTGTGGGTTAGTCTGATATCTGACGTGACTGTTTAGCTCTGTTACCTTGTGAATGGTCAGGGTAGCTAGTTGTGACACGATAGCTGCACAATGCACAACGGTGTCATAGTGGGAACACAGTATGTGAGTATGCAAAGGTAATAGTCTAGTATCTGGATGTTGTGCATGTGGATCGACTCTGCCATGTTACTTTCCAACCCAGGTGAGTCTATTTCTGGGTTTGGAAATTGGATCTGTGGCCATTTGGAATGGTCACTGAGCTGTACCTGTATTTTGCTTTGGTTGCTATTATGAGTGTTCTATTTCATTGCTGTCATTGCCATGTACTGGTCCTCACTGGTACAATCTAGTTGGTGTTGCTAGTACTTTAGTTGTACATGCATTACATGTGATGTGTTGAGCACATTCCAGGTTTTCACAATGATGGGTTAGTGCATTTTGGGAGTTGTAGTGATATAATTAGCCAGTAGTTTACGTGCCCTTGGCAAGGGCTGTGAGGGCAGTTGGGGTGAATGGAGGTGTGGCATGCAGGAGAGAGGCATTAGGTGAATAGGTGGGAGGGATTATAGGACATTTAGTTAAATGGGGAGTATTTGGGTAGTGAAGAAGCATGCAGGACAGGACAAATGTGTACCATGACTGTTGTGGGTACTTACAGGACTCCAGTCCCCCAGGTATTCCAGTCAGGCCCTCCGGATGCAGTATGTACAAAACTTTCTCCTCCCAAGATGTGACCTGTGGGGGAGAAGGTCCACCACAAGTCTTCTGCATAGCAATTTGGTGGCGTGATGCCATGGAAGGCACCTTCCCCCGCAGGTTGTTC
The DNA here is from genome assembly GCF_031143425.1 of Pleurodeles waltl. Taxonomy (NCBI): domain Eukaryota; kingdom Metazoa; phylum Chordata; class Amphibia; order Caudata; family Salamandridae; genus Pleurodeles; species Pleurodeles waltl. Next base: position 954,670,659 of record NC_090440.1, on the reverse strand, counting down.
CGCCTCTTTGTGATGTCGTCCCTTGTGCGTGGATGGCTTCCCACTGAACCTTGTCGACTATCCTTTGCCACAACTCAATTTTCCTGGCAATGGATGTTTGTTGGACCTGTGCTCCAAACAGTTGTGACTCCACCCTGACAATTTCATCCACCATGACACTCAACTTGTCCTCAGTCAATCGTGGGTGTTTTTGTGGGAACATGGTAGTGGTAGTGATAGTGTAGATGGTGTGTGGGGGTGTTGTGAGTGTTAGGGTGCCGTGTTGTGTACTTGGTGAGGTATGGGTGCTGCTTTGTGAGGGTGAGATGGTTGTCCCGGGTTGTGTGTGCTAGTGATGTGTGTATTGGGTAGGTTGTACAGTTGTGTGGTCTGTGATGAGTGAGATGTGTATGTGTGTCTATTGTGTAAAGGTGCTTTCTCTCAAATTGTTCCTGCTTTCGGTGTATGTGAATGGCGTTTTTGTTGCAAAGGATTGTGGTTTTTGTAGGGATGTGATAAATAGTGCATTGAGTAGGTGTGTCAGGTGTGTGGATGTGTGTCAGGTATTCAAACTATCCAATGTGGTGTTGTGTTCAGACAGTAGTGAGTTTTGACTGCGGCGGTTCGCAAAAGTTTTCCACTGTGAAAGAGCTGCTGTGGTGATTTGTGGGTCGTAATCTGGTGGGTGGAATTTTGTCGGGCTGGCGGTGCTGGTGGTGAGACCGCCTCTTTCCCACCATCCAGTGTCCTGGAGGTGTGGGAATGATGGCTGCTTTTTGGCGGTCTTCTCAGTGTGACTCTTAATACGGCGGTGGGATTACTGCCAACATGGTGGTCTTTTGGCGGCCTTCACCGCTGTGGTCTTTTAACAAGACCGCCAAAGTCGTAATGATGCCCTCGGTGTCAGCTCAACCTCCTGTGCTCCTGGGCAAATCATTTCATCGCCCTGTGCCTAAAAAAGGTATGTGACCTTGTGTAATGTAACGGGTGCTCACGTAAAGCACCCCAATACCTTCAGGTCAAGTTTGTGCTAAATAAAACTACAAAAAAACAGAGATCAACTCATTCTGTGAATGAGCATTGCTCTTCAAGAGGATAGGGCCTGTTTATAACAGAGTCTCACTCTCTCTGCATACGCAGGAACTCATTTATACTGTGCAGGAATTCATTTACATCTTCCAGGTATTCAGCCGCATATCTAGAATTACAATTGACTTCAGTTTTGCGTACCTCTACTTAATAATGCAAGCACTGAAATGTGGTTCTCGATCCCAGAAAGTCTTGACTCTTTGATTGCTTCGTTGTGCAGTAGCCCTCTAGATACATCATGCTTTGGCAGAGTTCACCTTGTCAAGTTCTGAGTAGGGGCCCTAGTTTTAATCTGGGGGGACCAAATGACATTTGCATGGAGATAGTGCTTGAAGGGCTGGGTCAGGCCAGTGGGTAACCATGATTTTGAGAAATTTCAGACAGAACATTTTATTTATGTGTCTTTTGGAAAAATAAATACTGTATGAGAATGTTTAATTCTCAAAAATAAATTTGGTGGTTTCAGGTTACTTCATTGCTTTGATGCGGGGATGTGGAGTGTGGTTATTTTAGGATAGTCCCCCGAACAAAATCTCTACTCAACCTATCTGATTCCCTCACCTATATAAAATGTGAACTCTTGGCGCTGGCACTAAGCTTGAGCTTTAAAATTCCCTCTTCAGGCAGACATTCAAAAAAGGGGAGAAATTTGGAGCGCGTCTCAGAAAAAGGTGTATTAGTGCACAAGAATACAGTTGTCGGTTTGAAGTCAACTTGGGATAGTAGAGGGCAGGGGCAGCACCAGCTGACTGCAAAAGTGAGCTCGTTTTTGAGACAGCAGGGCAGAGAGTTTCAATTGAGCCTTTGAAATGTGTCTGTGTGCTGGATTTGGATCTGGGCACCCTTTTAACCAAGTTTTCTAACCATCAATTACCACTTACAGAGATGGTAAGAACGCCCAATAAATAAGTCACAAAAGCACTGTGCAGTTTGGGGCACACCTTCCTGCTGCAACAGAACGCTTTGGTACGTTCAGTGTACAGTGACATGCTGATCTTCTCTGTCAGCCTATTTTATGTTCAGCTACCAAATACCTAGGGCAAGAGGCACGCACTGCATTTTGTGAGATGGACTGTGAGAGATCAGCCCCCAGCAGTCTGCGATGAGGCGCAGTGGAATATTGCACCACACGTGTGTTTCTAATGTGCTGCCCTACCAACCTGATCTACATAGCAATCATGAGGTAGAGGAGCACAATGACAGACGGCTCTCCTCCGCATCTTATGTATGGACTGTTAGAATAAAATGCATCACTGTTAAAGTGACTGTGCGACATGATATTAGTGTCAAGCCATCACTCTGACGCAAATAATTTCTGATAGACCATAGTTAGCCTTCCTTCTGGGACAGAATAGGCAGCGAGGCATGAGGAACCATCTTTTAAAAGTCCCTTACCCTACTGATAATTGCTGGTGCCACCTACTATCAATCACCAAAACAAACTAATTGCTTCCGAGACCCCTATTTGCCAATTTCAATTTGCACACTCTTAGGACCAGATTTACTAAAGACTTGCGTTGCCATTGCATGGCACAAGTCGCAAGGCAACGCAAGTCTTTTAGTGGTATTTAGTAAGCCACGCCAAGCCACCTTGCATGGCTCTGTGTGCTTTAGTAAATCCAAAGTGTTGTTTCCATGGGTTGAATATAGGAATTCCCATGCATCCATCCATGGATTTTGACATAATCCCAGATTTACAAGGGTCTGTAAACTGGGACTGCACCAAAATGGTGCGCGTTCCTGATCTAGGCTTAACAAGGAGAAATATCTTTATTTTTCCTTTCTACTTCTTCTTTGTATGTGTTTTGCATTCTACAGCACACATACAAAGAGGAAAATGCTTTTAATGATTGTTTTTTGTATAGGAAAGTATCCCTTCCTGCACAAACACAGTCCTGCCCATCACAGGAACCCTGCACAATGGCACAAGTATGCCAGGGAGCCACAAGTGCTTCAGCGCTAGGAGCCAGCAGAAATGCACCATAGCTTTGTAAATGCTGCATATTTCTGCTCTCTCCCTTTCACGCAACGCAAAGCAGCACAAGCACCTTAATCCCCCCCACACACAAATACAAAATGTTGTTGTTACAAAAATTCTGGACTGTCTAATGGACGCAGAATCATTGCAATGCAATAATATTTAGAAGGAGAAAAACACTTTCTTCCATTTATATGTATTCATATAGCACTTGCTACACCTTGTCATGCGTAGTAGGCGTTATATAAATGTATTTACATACAATATAATTTGTGATTTGTGCCTTTTTTGTTTGGCTGAGCTCTGGCTAACTGTTAGGAACAGGGCATTGACTGCCTTCAATTGTAGATGCTGCCTCATTCATCGCAGTGTTAATGGGCACTCATTGTGCGGCTTTCAAAACAATGAGGAATGCTAAAGTATATGGCCTTGCACAGCGAGAGCCCCCACCATGAGGTCCCTGACTTAGAATCACAGGTTACCTTCTCCCCTTCTGTGAAGACACATTCCAGCAGCACAGAAGCTGCGCGTGTCTTTCTAAAGAAAAGTAACTGTTTCCCAAGCAGTGCTCTGCCCACGCACTCGAGACAAACACCCACAAGCTGACCCCGGGCTATGGCACACGACAGGGGGACGGGGCTGAAGCCCTTTTAGCCCAATGTGTGTTGCACACCTGACTAGTGGTTACCAAACTTTTTAGAAGTTCAAACCATTTTTAGGTCGCAGCCCTGGTTGCTAAAGACATCTTGGGGATATTCAGAAAGCTGACTTAGGAATACAGTCTGTCCGCTGCTTGCCATTGGCTTTGTGATTTGTAACTCACATTTTCTTGCTTTCCATTTTCTGGCTTTATTTGTTTTAAGCTGTCCAGCTTGAGTTCGTACCTTCCCTTGCCCAAAACATATTTACAGTATCCTTCCGAGTGCTCCCTTAATGTAAACAGGCCTGTACATCTTGCTCTTTTCTCGTCACATTTGCTGTGCATTCAAAGGCCAAGGTCAAATGTCTGGCACAGTTTTCCAAAGACGCTTGTTTACTTTTCTTTGTCTTTCTTCAAAGTGAGAGAATTTATGTGACAATCTTGCTAGATACTGGGGGTAGGAACGATTTTCTTCCTAGTGCACATTTAAATAAACTGTGTACGTATTTTAAAATGTATCAGAATTAGGAACACAAATGAAGCACATTTATTTTATTATTTCTGAAGTGTGTTGGAAACAAATACTTTAATATGACCAAAACAAATCATTACACTAGGTGATGCAATTGCCACACAATTTTGTCTGTGCACTGTATAGTTTTATTAGTAAAACTGTATGCCTGTGCAAATGTAATGGTCTTTTCAATTGAGAATGTGTCTGCACTGGCAGTGTGCTACCACACAATGGATACTCCACTCTACTCCACTCTTCTCTGCACCACTCCACACTACTGCACTCTACTCTGCACCACTCCAATTTACACCACCCCATGCCACTGTACTCTGTACCACTCCACTTTACGCCACTTCATGCTACACCTCTCTACTTTAAACTGTACCACTCTACTCAATGCCAATGCACTCTTCGCCACTCTACACCACTGCACTCTACACTACTCCAGCCTAGGCCACACCAATGTACACTGCACAACTCCATCCTACGCCACTGCAATCTATGCCAATACACTCTATACCAAGGAAATTTACTCTATAACACTCAACTCTATGCCCCTGCACACTACTTCAATCCACTGTACGCCACTCCAATCCACTCTGCACTACTGCACTCTATGCCACTGCACTCTACAACACTTTACTCTGCACCATTGCACTCTACACCACTCTAAGCAACTGCACTCTGCCTTGCGCCATTACACTCTATCCACAGCACTCTACACCATTTTACTCTAAGCTATTACACTATATGCCACTGCACTCTAAACCACTTTACTCTCGGGCATTACACGCTATGCCATTGCACTTTACACCACTTTACTCTGCATAAGTACATTATATGCCACTGCACTCTACACCACTGTACTCTACACCATTACACTATATGCCACTTTATGCCACTGCACTCTGTACCACTTAACGCCATTACACTCTATGTCACTCAGCCCCACTCCACTCTACACCGCTCCAATCTATGCAACTGCATTCTATGATACTGCAGTGTACGCTGCTGAATTCAGTTCCACTGCACTCAATGCCACTGCACTCTGGTCCAGCATACTTTGCAACACTCTATGCCAATGCATTCTACATCAGTCCAATCTACTCTATGCCACTCCAGTGCATGCCACTCTACGCAACTCCACACGATGCCACTTCCCTCTGCAACACTCTCTTCCACTCTTCACCATTCTACGACACTCCAGGCCACTCAACGCTATGCCACTAACATTTAGCCATGTTGAACAGCAGCCACACTGGTGTACAATATGGCTAAACCACATTGGTATAGACAATAGCTCCTGCATAGGCGCAACCTATTGGCTTTGCCAATGCTTGTTTAGAACAACCAATCTTAATCATCCATCTAAGTTTAATGGCCATGAGGGGATATTTTTTAATGTAACTAAAGCACTGTTTGGTAGTGCACTGTCATCTACAGATAGCACATTTCCATTGAGATGGCCACTAACTTTGCACAGACATACAGTTTTATTGATAAAACAATATTGCATACAAATGTTAATGTGTGGAAATGAGGTTTTGTTACATTTCAAGGTTGCCAAAGTGTTAGCGCAGAGAGTGATCCAGTCATTGAAACAGGAGATGGAATTGGGAAGGCTGCGGGCCAGTGATCCAGGAGAATCCAAAATTAGGCCACCAGAAAACTGCTCCATCATTTCTTATGTGATCCCATGTTCCTGGCACTAAAACACTCTACTGGCTACCTATGGCCAATCACACCTCATTCAAGGCTTTCTGTTTCATACCCAGAGCCATCCATAGTATCAGACCCTCATTTCTTCAAGTGAAACTTTAAGAATATACCCAAAGAGTGATTGTGCTTTCCAATATGGCCCCTTCCAACTCAAAAATAATGTAGGGCTTTAGTGAAAAGTAACGATTAAAAGAATAATGAACGTGTAAGTTATATCAAAAACTCTCAACTTCAGTGATGAAATATTACTTCTACTACCAAGACTTAAGAGCAGAAGATACTGTGGTAATTCACTAGAGAATGAAAAACTAAGAACGGTGCCGCCCCCACTGGACCCTGCCTCATGAGCTTAGCTATCATTGTACAGAAGACGTTTCTTTCATTTTCCTTCCATGCGCTATAAATTACTTTGTACATTATCTTTTTAAATCATAATATGGAAGGAAAACATTGACTTGGACTGTGTGATGAAATACTCCCTCTCCAGTTGCCCCTTGCTTCACATTATTAATCCACTCCTTACCTCCTTATCTTCTTTTTTTCTGTTCTTTCTCACTTTCTATCTTTCTCTCACCTTCCCTTTAACTTCCTTCCCTGCATGACTCAATCTTTCTATCCCCCTCAATGTGTTAATCTCTCTCTCTGATCCTTTCTCTTTATCATCCTCTCTCACCTAGTGTTGCCCCTCCCTTATTTCTCTATCTTTATATCTGTCTCCTGCTTTGCGCCATTCTCCATTCATCCCCCTTCAACTATGCTTTGTTTTCTCTCTTTCATTCTCTCATTCTCTTTTTATGTCTCCCTCCAAGACTTTCTCTTGTTCTTCTCTTCTGTCTCACTCAATGTCACCTCTTCCTCTCTATGCATCCCATCTCTCTTCCTCTCTCAATTCTCTCCTATTCTAATTCTCCAATTCCTAATTCTCTAGGCTTCTCTCTTGCTACCTTTCTCTCTGCCTCGCCTTCCTTTCTATCTTTCTCTTTCACCTCTTTCTTTCTTGCTCTCTCACTCTCTCTTCGGCTCCATGTCTGTCTTTCTAGGTTTCTCTCTACTTGTCAATAGTGCTCTGAAGTTACTAAAGTTCACAGAGACAATACATAAAATACCATAAAGAAATAGGCAAGTAACCCAGGAGAGGCTTATGATATCTCAGAAGCGCTCAAGCACCCCAGGTGAGAATATACTATTACATTTTACACTCTGAGGCTCATCCCCATTTTAAAGAGTCCTCCGCACTATCCAGGGCTCCTTGAGTAACAATGTTAAGGAGGGAAGATGGGGACAGGTGCTTTAACTATGCTTTCCTTAACAAACACCTGTCAGTGCACCACTTGCACTCAGCAAAGCATAGTTGAGACACATGGTAAGATAGTTGAAGAAGCTTGAGTCCCACACACAAACAGTTTGAGATGCTGGACCCATGGATACACAGTGTGAGGATACTGAGGAACAGAGACAGTGTGCTGACCTTGATGGCATATTGGAAGACAGTGTGAAGAGCTTGAGACACATTAACAGACAGTGTGAAAAGTATAAGGTGCAGAAAACTCAATGGGACAGACTGTGCTAAGATCTTGAGACACACGGGAGAAGAGTGCAAGAAATAGAGATGAGGTAGCAGCTAAAGCCCAGGACAGACAGTGTGAGGCGCTTGAGGCACAGCAGGCAGAATTAAGATCATGAGACTGTTAGCGCGTCTGGCCTTAATAAGTAAACTTAAAAGGGGACACGAATAGGTTGATGAACCTTTTGACTCGCAATTAAGATGTTCTTACCATAGCTCCGGTACATGCAAACAATAATCAATAACCAATACACAATATCAACAACCAACAATAATCAATAACATCAATAATCAATAGTCAGTAATTGTCATGCACCATGACCTTTCAGCCATGAATAACCACACCTTTTAGTAAAAGTTAGAGTAGTTATTTCCCAATATTAACAATGCTAAGGTCATGTAGATCAATCTCAATATCAAATGAAACACATACAGAAACAATACTGGCTGTCCAAAGCGGCAGAAGAAACATAGGGGGTCATTCTGACCCCGGCGGGCGGCGGGAGCCGCCCGCCTGGAGGGAACCGCCCGAATACCGCTGCGCGGTCAAAAGACCGCCGCGGGTATTCTGGGTTTCCCACTGGGCTGGCGGGCGACCGCCAAAAGGCCGCCCGCCAGCCCAGTGGGAAACACCCCTCCATGAGGATGCCGGCTCCAAATGGAGCCGGCGGAGTGGAGGATGTGCGACGGGTGCAGTAGCACCCGTCGCGAATTTCAGTGTCTGCTGAGCAGACACTGAAATTCAAAGTGGGGCCCTCTTACGGGGGCCCCTGCAGTGCCCATGCCATTGGCCATTGGCCATTGGCCATTGGCATTGGGCACTGCAGGGGCCCCCAGGGGCCCCACGACACCCCTCACCGCTATCCTGTTCCTGGCAGTCGGAACCACCAGGAACAGGATGGCGGTGAGGGGGTCGGAATCCGCCGCCTTGGCGGATTCCCATGGGCAGCGGAAAGTCGGCGGTACACCGCCGACTTTCCGTTTCTGCCCGCGGCTGTACCGCCACGGTCAGAATGCCCGGCGGAGCACCGCCAGCCTGTTGGCGGTGCTACCGCCGACCCCGGCCCCGGCGGTCCTTGACCGCCGGGGTCGGAATGACCCCCATAATATAATCAAAGCTTGAGCTTCTACACATTCTAAGGTTATGGTGCAAATTATTAACAAAGTCAACTGCGTCAGAGTGATTATATACATTCAAGTTCAGCAGAGAAATTCATCAAGCATTATTCTCTATTAGCACAATTGCATTAGTGAGGGTCCTTAACTAATATCAGATTAGCATTGGCATGTTGGGCTTCATGCAAAACAATTTAGTAACACATATTTTGGAAAAAAACATCTAACTATGGCTCTATCAAAACAGTGCAGTTGGTACCTAGAAAGAAAGAACAAATATGCATGATAATCAATATTCTAATTCATAATACCTATCCTCAGTGTCGATCAGCAAGTAGAGTAAGTCTTCGTCCTCAGGACATCAGTCGTTCAGCAAGGCATCAGGATTCAGCATCAAAGTTCAGAAAGCGCAAAGTGTCTAAGAAATAAAGTTAAGCACGTCTCTTGTCAAGACGCACAAGAAAATATTGACCTTTCGGCCAGCAAGAAACTGGGAAAATGAACCTATGGCAAATGATGGTTCCTTTTCAGTGCAGTCCTGTTAAATTAAAACTACTAAATCTATGTCTCAAATCCCTATCTGTCAAGGAATCGCATGTTCACACTGTCCAATAAAACTAAAACTCAAAATCTATGAATTCTATTACTCCATTCACATGCCGTTGGTTGGTTGTCCTACAATGTCCTCATCATCAGGCTTGTCATGTAAACAATATTGTTGCAGCTTCTACTCCAGTCAGTGTCTTCATTGTTCTCCTCCTGAGAAAGTCAGTCTCACACACATTACACACAAAATGTTACATTAGCAAGAACAGCATCGTCTAGTAGTCGGTTCTCATGAGAAAACTTCTCATCTGTGAGAACATTTAAACAATGCAAATGGAAAATCACAGTTTAACTCAGCCATTTATTTAAACGTTAAGAAATACAGCTTTGACATGAGGCCTGACAAGTAGGCCAAGACCTTTGCTAAGTTAAGGCCTACAATTATTAAAGCTAATACATAGGTCCTCATTATGACATTGGCGGTAAATGCCGCTTACCGCCGTGCTGACGGCTGCCAACTGACCGCTGTGCTGGCGAATATCCATCCACCATATTATGACACACACACACAAATCCGACAGAATACTGCTCCATACACAAATCCGCCAGACCAAAGGTCAGTGCTAAAGTGGCGGTCCCAAAACCCACACCGTTACACCAACAGAACAACGCCCATCACATTATGACCCACGAATCACCACGGCGGACATTCAACGGCAGTAAGCCATTGGTGGTACATACCGCTGCGCTCACAATGGACACACACACACAAAACAACACCACATTGGACAATTCAAACAACACACACCTGACACCCATACACACACCACAGCCACACACCCACACCATTATAAAACACCTACCCACAACCCCTAACGAATATAAATCATTGCCACCAGACAGACAGCAAGACCACTGCCACAACTAGACACACACACCACTCACACCAATACACCCCTCACGCACTCCACATCACACACCCCAACACATTACCCAACACACCCCTACAACACACATCACATAACACCCATGGCACCACAAAAGCACCCCCATTTCACTGAGGAGGAGTTAAGGGTCATGGTGGATGAAATCGTCAGGGTAGAGCCACAGCTCTTTGGAGCACAGGTGCAGCATATATCAATAGCAAGGAAGATGGAGCTATGGTGGAGAATTGTGGACAGGGTCAACGCCTTGCGACAGCACCCAAGAACAAGGGATGACATCAGAAAGAGGTGGAACAACCTATGGGGGAAGGTACGTTCCATAACAGCAAGGCATCAGCTTGCTATCCAGAGGACTGGTGGTGGACCCCCACTTCCTCTCCCACAACTCACAGCATGGGAGGAGCAGGTACTGGCAATACTGCATCTTGATGGCCTGGCCAGAGTTGGAGGAGGACTGAACACTGGTAAGTCAACTTTTAACAATTATCACCCCCATACCTCCATGCCATCACACACCTACACCCTCACTCCCATTACTCCACTCCATCCCACACACTCCACCATCACATCACACTAATCCCAATGCCAATCCCTGCATTCTGTACCAATGCATGGACACCTCTCCCAGCCCTGCACGGACACTCATCACCAAAGCATGCACATCATAGGCAAACTAACATAACCACTATACACCAACATACACGAGCAAAAGCTGGCGGGGGAACAACAACCATAGAGGGGAAGCTATAGAATTACAAACGTCAGACACCTGAAGCATAATACTTCATTTACATCCCCACAGGTACTCCAGTCAATGTCACTGGAGAGGAGGTGCCACCGCTATCCAGTCCCCCAACAGAAGAGGCCCACAGTGATGACAGTAACTGTGGACTTCAGGATTTGGACGATCTAACTCGCCCATCAGGGACCACTGGACAGTCGGTCACCCAATCCCAGTCACAAACCACCACAGAGCCTCCCCATCAGGAGCAAACACCCGCCCAGCGTCCCCACACCTCTGTCCCCACGACACATCAATCAGCAGGGTGCCCATCTGTACAGGGATTCCAGGCCACATCTTGCCCACAAGACAATCAGGGGTTGATTCTAACTTCGGCGGGCGGCGGAGGCCGCCCGCCAAAGTTCCCCCACCAAAATACCGCTCCGCGGTCGTAAGACCGCTGAGGGTATTTTGGGATTTGCCCTGGGCTGGCGGGCGGCCGCCAAAAGGCCGCCCGCCAGCCCAGGGCAAATCAACCTTCCCACGAGGACGCCGGCTCAGAATTGAGCAGGCGTAGTGGGAAGGTGCGACGGGTGCAGTGGCACCCGTCGCGTATTTCAGTGTCTGCATAGCAGACACTGAAATACTTTGTGGGGCCCTCTTACGGGGGCCCCTGCAGTGCCCATGCCATTGGCATGGGCACTGCAGGGGCCCCCAGGGGCCCCGCGGCACCCCCTACCGCCATCCTGTTCCTGGCGGGAGACCCGCCAGGAACAGGATGGCGGTAGGGGGTGTCAGAATCCCCATGGCGGCGGAGCGCGCTCCGCCGCCATGGAGGATTCTGCAGGGCAGCGGGAAACCGGCAGGAAACCGGCGGGAGACCGCCGGTTTCCCGCATCTGACCGCGGCCGAACCGCCGCGGTTAGAATGCCCTGCGGGGCACCACCGGTCTGTCGGCGGTGCTCCCGCCGACCCTGGCCCCGGCGGTCTCGGACCGCCGGGGTCAGAATGACCCCCTCAGGGTCTTGGGGTCAGTGGCAGTGGGCACACCGTTCAGGGGACAGAGGCACAGGGGGACAGGGACACTAGGAGGACTGATGTGTGTCAGGGGGAGGACACGAACAGGGAACCAACTCTCCAGGAGGCACTCTCTGAGGTCCTAGGAGCCTACCAACATTCCCAGGACACAATGGGCCAGATCCTAGACAACGTGCAGGACAACAGGCGGCTGAAGTAGGGACAGTATCAGGGGATCAGGGAGGGCTTGCAGGCTATCAACAACACCCTGATCTCCATAGCAGGGGTGCTGGCAGACATGGCCAACATTATGAAGGAGACAATGTCACACCAGCGGGCCCCTACTACTAGCCTGTCATCTGAACAGCCCTCGACTTCCGCTAGTGGCCAGGAGGCCCCTTCCACAGGACCAACAGGCTACCAGCACCCCTTCCCCAGCAGAAGGTGAACCACCCCGTAAACGTTCCCTGCGACCCAGACAGAAGCCAGAGACACTTGCCAAGCCCACTGCCAGGAAATGAGACTCTCCTGATTGTCCCCCTTGTGTCCCACTCAGTCACCTTGTCCACCTTGAACTGCCATTGCTCCCCTTCCTATGCCCCCATGGACAATGGACCTGTGCTACAAACTGACTGGAACAATACCCTGGACTTTCCTCCATCATCATCCCATCCCATTGCACTTACCGCTCTAGATTTTAGCACTACAATAAACACCCTTGGATAAAAATCGACTACTAGTAATTCATGTATTGCAAATTTGTATTGATTGAAACAGCTACAATCATTGCAAATGAACTGTACATAGAATGAGCATAGAAATAATGACCTGTAGCTGGCTGTTGTGATCACACCAGGAGAATGTGTCATATCACCAACATCTGCAAAAGTAATATCCAGAGGTAACAGTAAGTAGGGCAAAGAAGTGGGTAATGCCACCATGGCAATGCCACACAGAATACACCAATAGTCATAGAAATGTAAAGTTGCACTGTCTCACCTGTGTGTCATTGGAAGTACTGATGTATCACCAGTGTTCTGTTGTCCACATCCTCATCCTCTGTCTCCTCATCCTTACTGTCCTCAGGATCCACTGCTGCCACAGGTGCATCTCCAGTCTCCTCCTCCTGCAGAAAAGATATATGCTGCCTGAGAGCCAGGTTGTGCAACATGCAGCATGCCGCTACTATCTGGCAGACCTTCTTGGGTGAGTAGCACAGGGATCCACCTGTCAGATGGAGGCACCTGAACCTGGCCTTCAGGAGGCCAAAGGTCCTTTCTATGATCCTTCTGGTTCGCCCATGTGCCTCATTATAACATTCTTCAGCCCTTGTCCTGGCATTCCTCAAAGGAGTCAGCAGCCATGACATGTTTGGGTAACCAGAGTCATCTGCAAATATTGAGGGAAAACATTTAGCCACACACTATCCTATATGACCAACACCATAGGCATACAACAACATATACTGGGTGGGAACCAGGGCTCACCTATTAGCCACACCCTGCGCCTCTGTAGTTGGGACATCACATTTGGTATGCTGCTATTCCTCAGAACAAAGGCATCATGCACCGACCCAGGATACTTAGCATTGACGTGGGAGATGTACTGGTCCGCCAAGCACACCATCTGCACATTCATGGAGTGGAAACTCTTATGATTCCTGAACACCTGTTCATTCTGGCGGGGGTACAAATGCAATATGTGTTCTGTCAATCGCACCAATTATGTTGGGGATATGTCCCATTGCATAGAATCTGGCCTTCACAGTGGCCAAATCCTCAACCTGGGGGACTGCAATGTAGCTGCACATGTGTTTTATTAGGGCAGACAACACTCTGGTTAGCACGTTTGAGTACATTGACTGTGACATTCCTGCTGCCAAGCCTACTGTTACTTGGAAAGAACCAGTTACCAGGAAATGGAGAACTGATAGCACTTGCACAAGAGGGGGGATCCCAGTGGGGTGACAGATAGCAGATATAGGGGATCATTACGACCCTGGCGGAAGGCGGAGAACCGGCGGTAAGACCGCCAACAGGCTGGCGGTCTTACCTTGTGGAATTATGACCATGGCGGTTACTGCCATGGTCATCCGCCAGTTCTCAGTTCCGCCCGCCAGGGCGGAGACGACCGCCGAGCTGGAGACCTGGGTCTCCAGCCCGGTGGCCGTCACTATACCGCCGGCGGTATTTGGACCCGGCTTACCGCCGTGGATTTCCAGCGGTTTGAACCACAATGAAATCCATGGCAGTAAGCACTATCAGTGCCAGGGAATTCCTTCCCTGGCACTGATAGGGGTCTCCCCCACCCCCCACCCCCACCCCGACTGCCTCCCCTACACCCCCCACCACCCCTGCCACCCCCCAAAGGTGGCAGGGCCCCCCTCCCCACCCCGACCCCCAACATCACATAACTCACACACACCCGACATGCATGCAGGCACCACCAACGCACACACCCCGACATACATGCCAACATCCACACACACAGTCATACACGCACACCCACATTCAAACATACACGCACACATCCATACAGACATACCCAAAGACATACACGCACTGATTCCCAAACACGCATCACCCCCACAAGCATACACGCACTCACACATCCCCTCTACATACTCAGACGCACACCCCCATGCACGCACACAACACACCCCCACCCCCCTCCCCTAATGGACGATCGACTTACCTGGTCCGTCGATCCTCCGGAGGGGACGGGAGCCATGGGGGCAGCTCCGCCGACACCACACCGCCAACAGAACACCGCCACGGCGAATCACACGACGTGTACGCTGGGCGGTGTTCTGTTGGCGTGGCGGTGGAGGTGGAGCAACCTCTACTTCCCCGCCTCCCGCCATTATGGCTGTTGGCAGCTCTCCGTCCGTAAAGGGACGGAGAGCTGCCAACGGTCATAATAGGCCGAGCGGCAAACCGCCTGCACTGGCGGTCTTCCGCACGGCGGTCCCTCGGCGGTCTTTAAAAAAGACCGCTGAGGTCAAAATGACACCCATAATGTCATGCTCCATTTGGGCACACAGCTCTGTGATTGTGGCCCCGTCCAGTCTATAGGTGACTATTATGTGCCTGTCCTCCAGTGTAACCACGTCCACCAGGGGTCTGTATATGGGGGTATGTCTCCATCTCCTATTCTTCCGCAGCAGTAGGTATCTAAGGGACACAAGAGTGAGTAGCCTGTCACAAACTGAACAATGGAGCCACAACAGCACTCCACAATGTGCAGACATGTAATGGGACAGTGTAATTAGTGAAGTATGTGCCTATTGCTCATGTGACGCAGCAATAATCAATAGGCCTGTCTACCCCCCCTGAAATGGCAACCGCCTGTCCTGTGTGGAGGGACAGGTGGAAGTGAGGTAATGCCACTGACATGGTGCGCCGTGGCAGTAGGCAGTCGTGAACCGCCATGCAATTCCTCATTGGTTAATATTGGGCCCTTATGGGGTACAGTGGCCAATGGGGATCTACACCAGCAGTGATGGTATGCACCACCGTGGACGTGACAACCATTTTCTATCTGATTCCTCACTTGTTTCCTGACCTTCCATAGAAGAGGACCCACACTGCATGTGCTGCTGTGACCTGTGTCTGGAACCTACCATGGCCCATGTGACGGGGGAAAGTGCCCCAGACTTCATTTCTGAGGATTTGGAGCGACTGGTGGATGGGTCGTACCCCAGTACAGACTGCTGTGTGGGCCTCCAGACCAACAGGTGAGTACACCTTCTGCACGATGCATGTGACATGAATGCTTGGAGTTGTGTGTGAAGGCCTCATGTAAGGGGGGTGGCAGGATGTCCTCTTGGCGGTGTACATGTTGTGGGCTGGGCTATGTGTGTGCCAATGGTGATGGAAACAGGTATGGTGGGCCATTTGTGTGACATGCTCAACTGTTTGTCTAATGTTGTTCTTCTGTCTGTATTGCCTTTGCAGGTCAGCACCCATCAAAAGAAGGGAATATGGCGTGCCATCGCCAAGGAGGTGCGGACCCTGGGGGTCTATGGCAGGTGGAGCACCCACTGTTGCAAGGGGTGGGAGGACCTGAGACGCTGGGCAAGGAAGACCGCGGAGGCCCAGCTGGGGATGGCCTCCCAACGAGGAAGGGGTGCCCGTCAGACCCTGACCCTCCTGATGGCCCGTGTACTGGTGGTGGCCATGCCTGAGCTGGCTGGGCGCTTAAGGGCATCACAGCAGCCACAAGGGGGTGAGTACAGTGGCTATCATTACAATTTACAGCTGGTGGGGTGGTATCCGGGTGGTGGTTGTGTGTCTTTGGATGCCCCTCGGCCAGGCCAGACACAGCAGCATAGGTCCTCTGGTGGCTAAAGGTTTGAATGGCAAATACTGCTTACCTAGCTTGTTAGAATTCACTCCTGGGCAGGGCTGCGTGGGTCCCAGGTGTGCAGCAGTTGGCAGTGTGTGCCCCTCCTCATTCCTTAGTGACCACCCATTTCACTGGTAGTGCAATGCATAGTGCATAGGCCTGTTCCCTGTGTGTGAGGGTGCTGTGTACGCCAACAGTGGTGTTGGTGCAGTCATTGACCCTGTGTATCCTTTCTCTCTCTCCCCCTTTCTTCTTTTGTCATCCTGTCCTTATGTGCATTAGCATCATCTGGCGGATGAGCAGAGGCACCAGCGACAGAGGGAGCTGCATCCAACAGAACCCTGGAGGCAGAGTCCACCGACGCTGAGGGCGCCAGTGGGACGGAGTGCGAGGGAAGCACCACGGCGGAGACTGGAGGGGACAATACAGACTCAGATACCTCCTCCGATGGAAGGTCCCTGGTGGTGGCGGACACCTCTGTGACCACCCCGGCTGCAGATACAGCCACCACCCCCCTTACCAGCACCACCCTCCCAGTAGCCCCTCAGCGAGTTGCCCGTGCCCGCTCACCCAGGAGCGTGGGCATCTCCTTCACCCCAGGCACCTCAGGCCCTGCCCCAGTGAGCCCTGCTGCCCTGAGTGAGGAGGCTATTGACCTCCTGAGATCCATCTGTGTAGGACAAACAACCATTGTGAATGCTATCCAGGGGCGGCAGCCCCGATGCAGCAATCTAATGCATTCCTGGAGGGCATTCAGGGTGGATTGGCGGCCCAACAGTGATCGATCCAGGCTCTGGCCTCCTCTCTGTTGGCAGCCATTGTCCCTGTTTCAACTGTCCCTCCTCCAACCTCCACTTTCTAGTCCCATTCTCCTCAACCCCAATCCAGCCCAAGCACACAGGCAGACGAGCATGCACACAAGACAACATCCAAGAGTGTCACAGGCAAACACAAACACCACACTTCATCCCACAGGCACTCACACAAACACCATTCAGTTGCAGACCCGACATCATCCACAGCCTCTGCTCCTCCACCTCCTCCACCCCCTTCCCAGTTACATCCACACTCACACCTGCATGCACTACTTCAACATCCACTACCAGCATCACCACACCAAGCAGAACCCACACCTCACTGGCAGACACCTCCACAACATTCATTCACACGTCCCCTGTGTCCTCTCCCACCGTGTCAGTCCTCCCCCTTCCTAACGGACACAAACGCAAACAGTCAGACACCCAACACCCATCCACCTCACAACAGCATACAGCCCATGCACCTGCACCCAAATCCAGCAGACAAATACCTCCAAGAACCACTCGGTCAACCTCCACTCCCATTACTCCTCCCTCTTCCCGCCCCAACATTCCTAAAAAGCTTTTCCTTTCCATGATTGACCTCTTACCTACCAATCCCCCGTCCTTCGCGTATGGGCAGGGTAGCAAGGCCTGTAGCAGCTAGAAAGAAGGGGAAGAAGCCTGCACCAGCAGGCAGAGGGGGAAGAGCCCATTCACCAGTCCCAGACACGGTAAGGGATCCCCAACCCATGAGCAGGAGGAGAGGAGGCACTCTATGCCAACGGAAGCTGCCAGCCAAACTGTGCCACCACCAGCAGCTGTCACAGGGCCCCCACCGCCAGCCGTGGTTGTGCAGCCATCAGAGGGTGCAGGGGCTAAGCAGGAGCCTCCCACAACCACCACCACAGTGCAGCCATCGGAGGGTGCAGAGGCTGAGCAGGAGCCTCCCACAACCACCACCACAGTGCAGCTGTCGGAGGGTGCTGGGGCTGAGAAGGATCCTCCCCCAACCACCACCACAGTTCAGCCATTGGAGGGTGCAGGGGCTGAACAGGAGCCTCCCACAACCACCACCACAGTGCAGCTGTTACCACCAGCGGACACCATATAGTCCAGCCTCGAAGGGCTGCTGTGCGGCCTGCCCCCACCAGAACCAGTGGGTAAGACACCCAGTAGAGAGACTGGCCTTGCACTCCGCAGGACAAAGCACATGGCATGTTGCCCCCTCCAGAGCTTATTTGACAACTGATGTCCCTGCAGTGTTCTCTCCAGATTGGTGCAGGATTCAAGTGGGGCCTTGGACTGTGCCCTGTGGCCATGTGGGCCCTTTGCTCTATAAACTGGGCAGTGTCCCTTTTTTTATATACGTGTACAGATCTGTATCATTGCCAAATCGGATTTTTCATTTTATTGTTGGACTGATTACAATCATTTTCATAAATTTCTGTTGTCCTTGCTTTATTCTGCAGATTTTTGTGGTCAGATTGTTTTTGTAATGCAGCTGGTTGGGTGTATGGCGTGTGTATGTTGGATGTGTGTGGTGTGTGTGTGTGTCACTCTCTTTTTCCTCCACCCCTACCTTGTGTGCTAGGCGTCTGTACTCACCATCGTCGTCTTCGCCGGCGTTGGTGTTCCAGGTGGAGCATAATGTAGAAGATCATAGGGAAGACTTGCAGTTCGGGTTCCATGGTGGCGTGGTTCTGCCCTGTGTCTCCAATGGCGAGTCCTTTCACTTCTGTGATGTGTTTCCGCCCTCTGTGTTGATGGGGCTGGTACCGCCCCAGAAAAGGTGGCGGATTGTAGTGTCATAATATGGTGGGCGGAACTTTGTCTTCCACCTGGCTGTAGGCGGCTACCGCCGTGGTGACTGTTGTTTCTGGTGGTAGGTGTAGTACATTGGCTGTCTATTGGAGATATCACCGCCATGGTCATAATTTGGCGATAATTACCACCAGCCTGTGTGCGGTATTACCGCCACTTTATCACCGACAGCCAGGGTTGTAATGAGGGCCCTAATGCATAACCCTTATTATGACATATTACTACATTAGTCAAACATATATCCAACATTTCACAGTATTAGAATATTATTATGTACACGTTGGGAATATTGGCAGCCACTTTTCGTAATCACATTTTCAAATATGCGCATTATTTTTCTATGTTATCATATTTTCTACACAAATCCATTATTCAGAATACATGAGCACTCATTTAATAATTTTAATTAAAACACCTGCGCTAGCTATCCCTCCTCTGATGACTAAATGTGTCATCACACTAACTACCACTCACAATGTTTGTATCAGCTAAAATTCTGTCCATTTAATCCCTTCATATTTTTGTTTCTTTTTTTACTTTTCTCTGTACAATTTTTCCCCTTTCTTTTCTTCCCTCCCCTTATTATTCTTCAACCTTTTCAATCTAATTCTTTTGCATAATTTACACAATCCCCATATTCCAATTAGCGAAACCACAATAATTAATTTCCCCTGTAAAGTTTTCAATACAATTCCATTCCAAATCCCATTCCAAATGTTGCTGAGCCAATTTCCCACTGAAGCAAAACCTATGCCAATTTTTTTTCCAAACACCTGGTTCTTTCAATTCTTTCAAATCAGCACTTTCATTAGTCAGATTAGTAATTAAGCCTCTAATTTCTCTACTATTATTAGGAATATACGAACAACAATGCCTAAAATGAATCATTCTACAGACTCCGCCATCCTTTGCTAAAAGAATGTCATTGCTCTATCAGCAGCTAACTCAGTATCTATCAGGAGTATGGCTCCTGAAAAATTTGTCAACATGTTATCCACAATAGTAGACAACTTTCGAATCTTTATCGAATTCAGATTGAGTCCCACTGAAGGTATCATTGCTCCAAATATATCTCCCACTAAACCAGAAGAGGATTCCCTCCTCTGTCTCATATGATGTAATTCAGCCACTTTCAGAAACTTCTTCAAATCATCCATTTGATAAATCTTTGGGAAAACTATCCCCAAATAACATGTCCCGTACCATCCTCTTGGAAGACGGTAATAAGCATAAAGACCACAGATATAATAAATTCTGTGAATTTCCGGGTCCTGTCCATTCAACATAAATGTCCATTTACTCTAAAACAAAAACACATGCTTACATTCACTTGTTTCCACAAATAAAGTGTCAGTGCGTGATTTAGGCCCATATATACAAAGTTTCCTTACTTGTTGCGCATCTAAAGCTAATTTCCTTTGCGTTTTAATTGCACTATAAGCATAATCATTCCTGTAAGTTCTTTTCTCTAAGTCTTTTTCTAACGTCTCCTTCAACGCCTTTCTCCTGTCATCTGTGTGATCTAAGAAGCTTTTCTCTAAAGGTGTAAGCAAACATGTCAGATTATTCCTGTGCGTATAAGCTGTGCCAAACATCAATGTAGGTTGGAAGAAACCTCTAACTATTACTATGCCATTATCCCTAGCTACTCTACTCCAATACCTAATTATAGGGACAAACGGAAAAACCATGTCATAATTTGAATAAAAGTACTGAATATACTCCTGGTTATAAAATCTTGTTAGTAGCAGACTACAATGTATTCCATATGCGAAGGGCAAGCTATGATATGTAACTCCTTCCTCAACTGACGAAGGATTCTGCGTACACAACTAACAATTCCTAGCATCCATTGTCTCAACATACTCACTCAACAAGCGATAGAAGACATTAGAAGAAAGTTCTCCTTGAGCATTAGTATCCCCATGCAAGTACTTCTTGTCTAACCTAAACCTCTCTATTGCCGATAGTGCAGTAGTTGTCTCAAAAGCAGAAGTATGGTTGGCTTCACTCTTATCAAGAACAGACATACCCACAATCAACACCACAAACAATATCCCACACATAATCGCCAAACCAATACTCATATATTTACAGCACCTAGTGTTTCTACCCTGCTAGCTAATGCCACTCATGATCTGCAAAGAATCAGAAAGCAGAAGAAAATTTGGGAAAACTCCAGCAAAAATCAAAAACAAACAACTGTTCTTTCAGCAGTTATTTACAGCTTTCAGTATCTCTTCCAGGATCCCTTGTCAAAATCGGTAAGCAGCTTGTCAAAATCAGGTTTCAAAAGTCAAATCAGATTATCAATGTCTCTTCCAGTTACTTTCAACAGTCTCTTTTTGAAAAATGTTCTCTCAGATTATTTCAACAGTTCAGTTCGTCAGCTTGTTTGAAGTTCCAAAATACTGGCCCGGAATGTCTTCATCACAACAAAAAGACAAAAAATATTTCTGCAATTCACTTGTAGGAGCATACGCCCATTCAGGACCTGCGTATCTTTGACTTGCTATTCTCTTTCTTTTCAACTTTCAATCACCATTCAATTCTCCTTCACTCAGATCTTCTCTCCTTGTTGTATCTAATTCTTCCTCAATTGTTGCCTCAACAACCACTTTCTTTTCTCCTTCTGCTTGCAACTCCGACCACTTATCTCCTTTCAGTGAACCTTTTGTCAGTGTTCTCTTCAGAGTCGAACTTGAATCTTCTCCTTGTTCTGTGGTGTTTTCTCTTGACAGACCTGCAATCGGTTTAGGATCAGATCACAGTGATTTTGATCCACCTCAACTCCTTTCCCCTCTGGATCTGGCAATTGATCTGTTTGTCTCTCAAGATCATCTGCTTCTGGGAAAGCCCTCTTCTGACTAGGCTCTCTTACTGCCTCAATTGAGATAGGCTCACTGTCACCCTCCTGGAGGTCTTCCACTTTGTCTCTCATAGGAGTGACTGAACCGTCCTCAACGGGCTCAGATCTGATCTCAGTTCCTCTTTGTTCTCTTTCCGGCCCTGAGACTTGTTTGTTGGTACTCTCAACAACTCTTCTTCATGATCCAGTGGACATGCCACTTTCTTTGTGTGACTGGCGTGAATCCAATTTGGAATTCCAGCGCACTTAGCAGGTTCAGGTTGTCAGAACTACCTGGAATGGTCCTTTCCAACGAGTCTCCAAACACGTTTTCCTCACGTGTTTTCGGACCACAACCCAGTCTCCAGCTCTCAGGTTGTGCCCAGGGTCATGGATCAGTGGCAGTGTGGTGGCTTCCATCTGCTGAGACAAAGAGTGAACCACATCAGCCAGACCTTTGCAGTACTCCAACACCACATCATCTGTAATGTTGACAAGTGCATTTGCAGGCACTGCTGGCAACCTCATGGCTCGTCCCATAAGGATCTCATGCGGAGACAATCCTCTCTTCCTGTCGGGTGTGTTTCTCGTTGACATCAAAACTAAAGGCAATGCGTCAGGCCATTTCAAATTCGTGGACGCACACATCTTTGCAACTCTTGACTTCAAGGTACCATTCATCTGTTCCACTAGTCCTGATGTTTTGGGCGATAACTACAATGCAACTTCTGCTCAATGTTCAATGCTGCACACAGTAATCTAATTACTTAATTGTTGATGTGTCTTCCCCTATCTGATTCAAAAGAGATCGGAAACCCGAAACGGTGGGTTCAGTTGCCTAAGCAGTAGTTTCGCTATTGTGAGACTATAATTTCTTCCTGTAGGGTAAGCTTCAATCCAATGACTAAAAATGCAAACAATCACCAACACATTTCTCAAACCTCCACACACAGGCATCTCAATAAAATCTATCTGCATTCTGCTGAATGGACCTCCTGCTCTTCCAATGTGGCTCAAATTAACCCCTGTCCTTTTCCCCATGTTCAGTTGTTGGTGAATGACACAACAATGGCAAACTGCTTCAGCAACCTGTCTAAACCTTGGGTTGAACCAATCATGTTTAAACAACTGAATCATTGCATCCCTCCCAATATGTGCTTGACCATGACAGTACCTAGCCATTTAAGACAACATACTATTTGGCAAAACCAATTGACCCTCTTCTGAAACCCACAATTCATCTTGTCTTTGTACACATTTCATCTTGCTCCTTGAATGTTTTTCTTCCCTGTCAACATTATTCTGTAACATTTTCAATTCCTCCAAGGTGTCAATCACCTTACCTTTAATGCAAAACTTGGACATGTTTTGTCTTTTTCAGGTAACAGTTCCCACTTATCTTTGAACGATATACAGTTCAATGTGCAAAATCTTGCCACTTGATCCGCATATTCATTTCCCAATGATACAAAGTCCTGCGACTTCAGATGTGCACTGCATTTCACCACGGCAATCTTTTCAGGCATTTGAATAGCATGTAACAGTTCTTTAATCCTTTCACCATTTCTGGCCAAAATCATGGACTATTTCAAATCAATACTGGCTATCCATATAGATTGTAACTTTCAGCTGAGCAGAATCATGGCACGCTCTAGTAAGGGCTACCAGTTCCGCTACTTGGGCAGAATACACTCCTCGAAGCCACGAAGCTTCCAAAATACTAGGAATTGTGTACACGGCATATCCTGCTCTTAGTGTCCCTGCACTGTCTCTCAGACAGGAACCATCAACAAAGATAATTTGGTAATTTTCTTCCAATCGATTATCTCTAATGTCAGGTCTTGGTTTTGTGCACAAGTTAGTTATTTCAAGACAATCATGCTCAACATCTTCCACTTGCTCAATTTCAATATTTGCATTTGGGAGTAAGGTTGCCGAGTTCAGCACTGTACATCTTTTCAATGACACATTCTGTGACCCTAGAATACACATTTCGTATCTGGTCAACCTCACACCAGTCAAATATTGGGCTTTCGTCCTTGTAAGTAGAATCTCAAGAGAATGAGGGACTATTACAGTCAGGGGATGTCCCATCCCAATGCCTTCATACTGTGTAAGGCTTTGACCAACTGCTGCAACTGCACAGAAACAACCTGGTAAGACTGCTGCAACTGGGTCCAAAGTAGCTAAACGATATGCTACTGGGCGGTTTACACCTCCATGGACCTGTGTCAAGACAGACAAAGAACATGCATCACGCTCATGACAAAACAATGTGAAAGGTTTCGTGTAGTCAGGCATACCCAAAGCTGGAGCCTTGCACAGACTCTCTCAATTCAGTGAACGCTTTCATTCCAGCCTGGTCTAACACTATAGGATCAGTGACTTCCTTATAAGTCAGCTTCTGCAATAGTCTTGAAATGTCTGAAAAATTTGGAATTCATTGGCGACAGTAGCCTACCATCCATTAAAACATCCTGACATCTCTCTGTGTGGTCGGGGATTTATCTGCAATATGGCTGTAATCCGTTCTCTGGATATCTTTCTTGATCCCTTTTCAATCTGGTGACCCAAGTTCTTCACAACTTTCTGACAGTATTGCAATGTAAGCGGAGACACTTTGTGACCACTCTTTCCCAAATGGTTCAGCAGGGCAATTGTATCATACTTGCACTCGTCCCTTGTTTTGGACTCAATCAGCAAGTCATCAATGTACTGCACCACGGTCGATCTGATTGAATATAGAAGGTGACTCTGAAAGCCCTTGAGGAATTCTGCACCAACATTAACTCGATTCAGAAACTTTAAACAAGAGAGACATTGACTATCCTCGTGAAGGGGCACAGAAAAGAAGGCTTGCGTCAAATCAATGACAGTGAACCACTCAGCATCCCATGGAATCTGAAACATTATCACAGCTGGATTTGGCACCATTGGACATCATTTGACCACAATCTCATTTATTTTTTCTCAAATCCTAGACACATTTAACTTTCCCACAGGGCTTTTGCAAACTCATAATCAGTGAATTACATGGACTGCTCAATACTTCCTTCTAAACCCCTTGCTTTAAAAAGTCTGCAATTATCTGGGCAACTTTCATAAGGACATCTTGCGACATGTGACACTGTGGAAGTTGAGGAAAAACTGCATTCAGCTTTACAGTAACTTTAAGTGGCTTAACTCCCTTTATCAGACCTACTTCTTTTCCTGTCAAATCCCACACTTTCTCCTTAACCGTTCCCTGCAAATCAGGATGAAGCTGTTTTACTGTGAACATCGGGAAAAATTCAGTCAGAGGGCACTCCTCATTTGTAGATTCACTTTCTAACTCTGGGGCTTGGTCATCTTCATCATCACTATTCGTCTGAATCTCTATTCCATAATTTGAACAAGTAATCGAACATTTCGTCTTACACAGCAAGTCTCTTCCCAATAGGGATGCCAGACTTGAATCGCAGACTACAAATTTATGCAATCCCTGTAAGTTGCCAATTTTAACCTGAACTGGTTCTGTAATGGTGTTGGTCAAATATTGGTTTGCTACTCCTACAATCTGAACTGCTCTACCTGAAAGGGGCAAGTTTGGAACTTCTGCACTTCTCACTGTAGAGCGTGTAGCTCCTGTGTCAACCAAGAATGAAACTCTGTGACTCATGACCTTTACCTTCACATAGGGACCTCTTTGATCTACTTCTAAGGAAGTTGCAAGCACACATGGCTCCTCATCTGAACTGTCGCTCATCCAATCATCATTTATTGCATTCTCACTGTGTAACGGGAATTGGAGCATTGTGTTATTACTTTGGTTAAGCGTCTGACTTGTGACCTGTTGAGAAAGCATCATCTGTTGCTGTTCCATTGGGGCTTGAGGTATTTGAATTTGCTGTCTAGGTACCATGGGAACCTGCTGTTGCATTGGCTGCAACTGTGTCATCTGTACACTTGGCATTTGCACCTGCTGCATGAGCTGAAAATTCTGCACTTGATTCACATTATTTTGAAAACTTAGATTAGGACCTCTTACTCTCGGTCCTCTCATGCTCTGGAATTAATTGATGTCATTAATTTGCTGAACGACACCTTCCTGCACCATCATCGGACACTCCCGCTTCCAATGTCCAACAACTCTGCAAACATGACATGACCTCTACCTCTCATATGGGGCTGAAACATCATGTTTCCCTGCTGCTGCTATGGTAACTGTTGTGGAAAATTCCCTAGCATACCCATTTGAGCTGCTTTAATCTGCATCACCATCGCCTTCTTTTTCAGCTTTCTCTGCTTCATTTGAATGTCATCACTGCAGTATTTCACATACTGCAACACCTCATCAATCGGCTTTGCTTGTCAGCAAATCAAATGACTCTTAATCATCTGGCTAATTTCAGGTCTCAACCCTTCCAAAAATCTGAACACAAAATGAATCATATCTTTCACCTCAATTGTCTCTCTACCACTATAATGCTTGAACGCCAGCAACAATCTCTCATAATACGCTTGTATCGACTCCTTTGCTTCCTGAGCTGTCCTGTCAATCCTCTGCCAATTAATGTTTTTGGGAGAAATTCTCGTTTTCAAAAATTCAGTCACCGTATGGTAATATTTCATTACCTCAGGAGATGGTACACCTGTATTTTTGTCTCTCTCTGGTTCGCTTGTCGGCCAATCTACACTGCT
Organism: Pleurodeles waltl; assembly: GCF_031143425.1. Lineage (NCBI taxonomy): Eukaryota > Metazoa > Chordata > Amphibia > Caudata > Salamandridae > Pleurodeles > Pleurodeles waltl. Next base: position 954,644,336 of record NC_090440.1, on the reverse strand, counting down.
CTTACACTCGATCCACAGATCAGCTGGAACTACTATCTACCAATGTGTTCAAGTCCTCCCACAGGCACATTGCAAGTTTCACAAACCTGTCTGTCTGCTGATACTACTCTACTGGCTTCTCTCTCAATCTTGGATAATCATTTGTAAATGATTGAATGTCATTTCTGCTCCAAGGGACATGAACAAAGTTCCCTCCTGGAATCTCTCTCATTGGTAAAATGTTTGCTGGATCTTTATCCTGCTGCACATTTGCAGCCAGCTCCACAGAATCCATTTTCCTCTTGTCTCTTTTCTTAACCCTTCTGCGTTCCCAATTGTCTAATTCTCCCCAGGTCTGGGAACTTTAAAGCAATTCCTTAAGGTGTGCCTTCATTCCGGCAGATCTCATGTGTTCAAAATCTTTAGCCTCAAAATCTAATCGGTAACTCCTTTTCAAATGCTTCCTTTTCTATATTTCTATGCCATACTTCTCTGCCAGGTCCGCTTGTTTCTGATGCACATTGCTCACTTCCCTCGTAATCTTTGGGCACAAATATCTCAATTCTGCCTCTGTGTAGGATTCTAACGTTCACACCCATAGTTCCCTCAATGAGTTCACCCGCTTCTATGCTTAGCCTGGCATAATTCAAACACTCTTCTCTCTTATGAGCACTCTGTGGGCTGTTCAGCTTGTCTAACCATTCAGTCAACTGCTGAGCTGTCAATTCTTGCAATGAAATGTTACTTGCTTGGACTGGTAGCACCTGCTGTGCAACTGCATTCGGGGTCTACGGTGTCAATAATTTCAAACTCTGGCTAACGTTCGATCCTACCATAGTATCTGGAAGTGCTACAAATGGACTAAGGTCTAACAATGATCTTGATCAGTCAAAAGTCGTCCCACAGAAGAGACTACTCAAGCATTTTTATTATGTCCTCCCCTCATTATATTCTGGGACATGACGCCCCGTTCACCTATAGTAAGTTTCTTCTGTGCAAATAAGGGTATGGCTGGACCAACAGTAATAGGTAGCGATATAGCATCTGGGGTTGGTCTGGCACTTACGCTCTGTGGTAGAGTAACTCCCATATTCTGATTCATCATCGGAGTCATATCTGGCAGTGTCCCTGTTACTTGAGTGAATCTTGGCATTACCTGTGGTTGCAATTGGGGCAGTAAAAGTGGAGTTGGTTCAGTCTGAACCAACATCGGTCTCGAGTAAATCTGTTCTGTAGGCACCATTAAGTTCAAAGCCGTTTCCATAATGGGCACATCAGTATAAATTCTCTGAACCTGTGGCGGTTGCACCTGATTTTGCACTACAGAAGTAGTAGGCACACTAAGACCACTTTGCATCGCATTCTGTGTCAGGCTAGCATTAACCTGCATCGGACTCATTGTCCCATTAACCTGTGTCGGGGCTGTCGAATCAGCACAGGTACTTGGACCATTCACATGTGCTGTATATGGTAATGGGCGATTTCTCAATAACTGCGTAATAAACTCATCATCATCTGATTTCTCTTTCACTGTTGAAGACTTTCTAGTCTCCCTACTTTCGGACGGACTTCTGCTAGCCTTCCTAGTAGCTTTCTTTCCTTCCTTCCTTCTCATTGTCCTGCGTAATTGCTGGAAACAACTTAATTCAGTGCAAAGTCTCCATCCTCCAGACTCTCTGATTACTGCCCCACCAAGCCTCTGCTAAAGTCTTTTCTGCCTTTCTCATCCTCCTCTCGAATTTCTGTTGCTGTTGCTGTCTGGCTTTTAGCTCCCACGTCGCTAATGCCTCAAACTGTGCTGGTCTCGGAAGGCGCTTCGATTCATATAGCACCATCTGTAAATGCTCCAAAACCCTCAAATTGAACGTCCCATTTGTAGGAAATGCTAAGTTTCCATCCTTCTCTGTCACTTTGCACCATTGCTAAAGCCAAAGACATGGCGCAACACCCTTCTCTTCCATTACAATTTAAGCTGGTGTATTTTCTGGCGGTGTAGTCTCGCCTATACTAGTTGTAATATACGTATCTCCCCGTAAAGCACTCCTTAAAGTTTTGAAAAATTTCGTCTTTTTCGACTTTTTTGTTATTCAAATCAAATCAGGAAGTGACTTTTAATCCCAGAATTCCTTTTACCTACTCTCTCAGCCAATTGCCTCTCACGGACGGCTGCCAATCCGTGCGCGACCCTTCTCACTAGCCAACCTATCCCAGCGCGGCTCCAATGATGTCACACTCAGACATACTGCGGCTGACAAGGTCTTGTGGCATGTCCTCCCAAACACCGATTCACACAAACTAATGCAAAAATTACGAGCACAAATCAAAAACCAAAAACCAAATCTACTGGTTTACTACAGGGAAGGTAACACAGTTGCTTCAGAAACCTTACAAATTTTCCACTGATGGCTCTTTCCGCACTTACAGCTACTCCTTCCTTCTCGGTCTCCCAGATTCGCATGCAAAATTATACCCGCAAATTTTACTCTCAACTGATCAGTGGGTCTATCCGGGTGCACAAAGGACTCGCCAGATCTCAGTCTAAATTTTCTTTCACTCACTTTGGCTCACACTCTGACATGTCGACCATGTCCGATCAACCTATTAAAGTAGACAGATTACAACATAAAACCCAAGTGTTTCATACACTTTTAAATATACTCCGGAGTTTTAGACCACGCAGGGTCCGTACATCAACAACCATGTGGACAATTTTTGAGCACAAAGCGTCACACACATATGAAGTTCGACGACTTCCCTAATCTCACACTCCTTCTACAACAAAATTTTGAGTACGCAAACTCGCTAAACCCTCACAATCCTCGCAATTCACCTGCGATTTGCATTAGTTGTGCAAGCGCAACCTACTTCATTCACACTGTTAATAGAACGCCGAGAACACCCTTAAACAACCATTAGCAGGATCCTAGATTCTGGGAAAGTCATCTCTGGACTTAGAGAGATTTTGGCCCTCATTACGACCCTGGCGGTGGGTGATAAAGTCGCGGTAATATCGCCAAATTATGACCATGGCGGTGATATCTCCGATAGACAGCCAATGTACCACACTGACCGCGAGGGCGGAAACAACAGCCACCACAGCGGTAGCCACCTACAGCCAGGCAGAACCAAAGTTCTGCCCACCTTTTCTGGGGCGGTACCAACGACAACAAAACCCTGGCGGAAAGAGAGCACAAAATTGAAAGAACTCACCATTGGAGACACAGGGAAGAACCACGCTGCAATGGAACCCGAACTGCAAGTTTTCAGGATGATCTTCTATGTTATGCTCCACCTGGAACACCAACGCCGGCGAAGATGATGACGGTGAGTACAGCCGCCTAGCACACAAGGGAGGGTGGGAGGAAAAAGAGAGTGACACACACACATACAACACACACCAGACACACACACACACCATACACACAACCAGCTGCATTACAAAAATAATTTGACCCCAAAAATCTGCAGAATAATGCAAGGACAGCAGGAATTGACGAAAGTGATTGTAATCAGTTCAACATCAAAATTAAGAATCAGATTTGGCTATTAAACAGATATGTACACTTGTATAAAAAAGGGACACTGCTCAGTCCAAAGTTCCAAGAGCCTACATGGCCACATGACACAGTCCAAGGCCCAACTCAAATCCTGCCCACATGCGGATAGAACACTGCAGGGGCATCAGTTTTCAAATAGGCAGGCCCCTCAGGGGAGGGATGGCACCTCAGCCAGATGCGGGAACAAGCCCACTTGTTCTGGAGGGGGCAACATGCCTATTGCTTTGTCCTGGGGAGTGCAAGGCCGCAGTCTCTCGAGTTGGTGTCTTCGCCACTGGTTCTGGAGGGGGCAACATGCCCTGTGCTCTTTGTCCTGTGGAGTGCAAGGCCACAGTCTCTCAAGTGGGTGACTTGTCCACTGGTTCTGGAGAGGGCAGCATGCCCTGTGCGTTTTGTCCTGGGGAGTGCAAGGCCACAGTCTCTCGAGTGGGTGACTTGCCCACTGGTTCTTGAGGGGGAGCCCGCACAGTAGCCATTGGAGGGTGGACTACATGGCATCCGTCGGCAGTGATGGCTGCATGCTGGTGGTGGTTGGGGGAGGCTACTGGGCAGCCCCTGCACTCTGTGATGGCTGCATGCTGGTGGTGGTTGGGGGAGGTTTCTGGGAAGCCCCTGCACTCTGTGATGGCTTCATGCTGGTGGTGGTTAGGGGAGGCTCCTGGGCAGCCTACACTTTGTGATGGCAGCACATCCACGGCTGGCGGTGGGGGCCCTGTGACAACTGGTGATGGTGGCAGTGTTTGCCTTACAGCTTCCGCTTGCGTAGAGTGCCTCTTCTCCTCCTGGTCATGGGTTGGAGATCCCTTACCCTTTCTGGTAGGGGTGGATGTGGATGGGCTCTTCCCCTCTCTGCCTGGTGGTGCAGGCTCCTTCCCCTTCATACCAGCTGGTACAGGCTCATTTCCCTTCTTCCCAGCTGGTGCAGGCTCCTTCCCCTTCTTCCCAGCTGGTGCAGGCTTCTTCCCCTTCTTCCCAGTTGGTGCAGGCTCCTTCCTCTTCCTCAGAGCTGGTGCCGGAGTCTTCCCTTTCATTCCAGGTTGTGCTGCCTCCTTCCCCTTCATTGTTGTTGTTCTGGTATCTCTACAACCGCGAGAAGGTGGTGCTACCACTGTCCCCGTGAACTGTTTGGCTGAGGTGCTGGGCTGTCTCTTTGCTACCCTGCCCATACATGCAGGGTGGGGGGGAGGGGTAGGGAAGAGGTCAAGTTAGGAAAGAAAAAGCTTTTTAGGGACATTAGGGTAGGAGAAGGGAGGAGTAATGGGAATGGAGGATGAGGAAGAGGTCGTCGGAGGTGTATGTCTGCTGGATTTGGATGCAGGCGCATGGGCTGTATGCTGTTGTGAGGTGGATGGCTATTGGGTGTCTGAGTGCTTGCGTTTGTGTCCTTTGGGAGGGGGGACAGACACAGTGGGAGAGGACACAGGGGACGCATGCATGGATTTTGTGGAGGTGTCTGCCAGTGAGGTGTGTGTTCTGCCTGGTGTGGTGATGATACTGGTAGTGGATATTGATGTAGGGCATGCAGGTGTGAGTGTGGATGTAACTGGGTGGTAGGTGGAGGAGGAGGGGGAGACAGAGACAGTGGAGAAAGTGGATGTTGTCGTGTCTGCAACTAAATGGAGTTTGTGTGAGTGCCTGTGGTATGAAGTGTGGTGCTTGTGTTTAACTGTGCCACTCTTGTGTGTTGTCTTGTGTGCATGCTCATCTGTCTTTGTGTTTGGGATGGGTTGGGGTTGAGGAGAATGGGACTGGGAAGTGTAAGTTGGAGGGGGGACGGTAGAAACAGGGACAATGGCTGCCATCAGAGAGGAGGCCAGAGCCTGGATCGATCTCTGTTGGGTCGCCAAGTCACCCTGAATGCCCTCCAGGAATGCATTAGATTGCTGCATCGGGGCTGCCAGCCACTGGATAGCATTCACAATGGTTGATTGCCCTACACAGATGGATCTCAGGAGGTCAATAGCCTCCTCACTCAGGGAAGCAGGGCTCACTGGGGCAGGGCCTGAGGTGCCTTGGGTGAAGGATATGCCCACGCTCCTGGGTGAGCGGGCACGGGCAACTCGCTGAGGGGCTACTGGGAGGGTGGTGCTGATACGGAGTGGCGGCTGTACCTGCAGCTGGGGTGGTCACTGAGGTGTCCGCCACCACCAAGGAGCTTCCATCAGAGGAGGTATCAGAGTCTGTGTTGTCCCCTCCAGTCTCCGCTGTGGTGCTCTCCTCACCCTCCGTCCCACTGGTTCCCTCATCGTCGGTGGACTCTGCCTCCGGGGTACTGTGGGATGCAGCTCCCTCTGTCGCTGGTGCCTCTGCTCCTCCAGCAGATGATGCTAATACACATAAGGAGAGGATGACAAAACAAGAAAGGGGGGGAGAGAGACAAAGGATACACAGGGTCAATGACTGCACCAACACCACAGTTGGTGTACACAGCATCCTCACACACAGGGAACATGCCTACGCACTATGCATTGCACAACCAGTGAAATGGCTATTCTAAGGCATGAGGAGAGGCACACACCGCCAACTGCAGCACTCCTGGGACCCACGCAGCCCTGCCCAGAAGTGAATGCTAACAAGCTAGGTAAGCAGTATTTTCCATTCAAACCCTTAGCCCCCAGATGACCTACGCTGCTATATCTGGCCTGGCCTAGGGGCACCCAAAGACACACAACCACCACCCGGATACCACCCCACCAGCCGTAAGTTGTTATGATAGCCACTGTACTCACCCCCTTGTGGCTGCTGAGATGCCCTCAAGAGCCCATCCAGCTGAGGGTAGGCCACCGCCAGTATGCGGGCCATCAAGTGGGTCAGGGTCTGACGGGCACCCGTTCCTCGTTGGGAGGCCATCCCCAGCTGAGCCTCCGCCGTCTTCTTGCTCCAGCGGCGAATGTCCTCCCATCTTTTCCGGCAGTGGGTGCTCCGTCTGTGGTGGACCCCCAGGGTCCGGACGTCCTTGGTGATGGCACGCCAAATATCCTTCTTCTGGTGGGCGCTGACCTACATGAAATGTACAGGGGAAGAAGAGAAGTCATTACCAACTGCGCCGTCAAAGTGAGTGGCCCCCATCCCTACCCTTGCCATGTGGCACATGCACCCACCGTCTTTCATGCACGCAGAACTCTGCCCCCTTACTACTTACAACCAGCCCTCTCCACACAGGCATAGCCCATACAACATGCTCCCTGTGTACTTACCTGTTGGTCTGGAGGACCGTAGAGTAGTGTGTACTGGGGGAGGACCCCATCGACGAGCTTCTCCAACTCCTCAGATGTGAAGGCAGGGGCCCTTTCCCCAGACGCACGAGCCATTGTCTCTTCCAGACCGAGGTCACAGCAGCACTTGCAGTGTAGGTCCTCTCCTGTCGAAGATCAGGTATCGAGTGATTATACAGATAGAAAATGGCGGTCACGTCCGCGGCGGTCACGTCCGCGGCGGTGCATACCATCACTGCCGGCGTACATCATCATTGGCTCCTGGGACCCATAGGGTCCAATGTTAACCAATGCAGCATTGCGCTGCGGTCTTCGACCGCCTACCGAGACGGTGTACAACGCCAGCGCAGTTACCTCACATCCCATTGTCCCACTTTAGAGGTCAGGCAGCTGCCATTTCAGGGGCCCACATGGCCTAATTTCCAAATGCGTCACACATACCTAGGCCTAGTCTCACCACACATACAGGCCACATTTTGTGTATGATTGGTGTTCTGTGTAGACTGTGGGTACATACGTCTGAGTTGTTTAACTCTGTGGTCACTGTTGTCCTTCATAGGCACCGTCCGCTGGGACATGTGAGGAGATGGCAGAATCCTCCGGTGTACCGACCGCTGGTGGACCTGTCGACAAAGGAGGAAAGAAATTTGATTATCACCTACAGGTTGGACCGTGCCACAATCCAGGAACTGTGTACACAGCTGGAGCCTGGCCTGATGTCAGCAATCCGCCATCCCACAGGAATCCCCCCTCAAGTGCAGGTGCTGTCAGCACTCCATTTCCTTGCAAGTGGGTCTTTTCAAACAACTGTGGCCATGGCATCAGGGATGTCCCAGCCTATGTTTTCCAACGTGTTGTCCAGAGTGTTGTCTGCCCTGCTGAAACACATGCGGAGCTACATCGTTTTCCCTCAGGTGGAGGATTTGCCTACAGTGAAAGGTGACTTCTATGCCCTTGGACATATCCCCAACATCATAGGTGCCATTGATGGGATCCATGTGGCTTTGTTCCCCCCCCCACAGGAGTGAACAGGTGTACAGAAACCGGAAGAGTTATCATTCGATGAATGTACAGATGGTATGTTTGGCAGACCAGTACATCTCCCATGTGAATGCCATGTTCCCTGGCTCAGTGCATGATGCCTACATCCTGCGGAATAGCAGCATCCCTTATGTGATGGGTCAACTCCAGAGGCACCGTGTGTGGCTATTAGGTGACTCAGGTTACCCCAACCTGTCATGGCTGCTGACCCCAGTGAGGAATCCCAGGACAAGGGCAGAGGAACGCTACAATGAGGCCCATGGGCGAACTAGGAGGGTGATCGAGCGGACCTTCGGCCTCCTGAAGGCCAGGTTCCGTTGCCTCCATATGACAGGTGGATCCCTATTCTACTCACCAAAGAAGGTGTGCCAGATCATCGTGGCCTGCTGTATGCTTCACAACTTGGCTTTGCGACGACAGGTGCCTTTTCTGCAGGAGGATGGTCCAGATGGCGGTGTTGTTGCAGCTGTGGAGCCTGTGGACAGTGATGAGGAGGAAGCAGAGGAAGAAGACATGCAGAACAGGGACTCAGTGATCCTGCAATATTTCCAGTGAAACACAGGTGAGAATACATTCCTGCCTACTACATGTACTTTTACACTTCTACCTCTATCCTGTATGTTGTTTTCACCCAGTGTATGGTCACTGAGTTGTCACTTTCCCTTACGGTTTCACAGGTGTGGGTCCCAACGTGTCTCATCTGCTTATATTCCTCATGGACTAGAGCTGTGTGACATAGGTATGTTGACATTACTATTTCAAGATCATTTTGTCACTGTAATTGCAAATACACTATTTCGAAATCACAGACAGACTCCAGATCTTTTGGTGCTTTAGGTGTGTTTATTTAAATACAAAATATTGGAGGGGTAAATTAAATGGTGAGGGGTGATGGCGGAGGAGTGTCCATGGCAGAGTCCAGTCTATTAGTCTCACAGGTGCATTGCCCATATGGGCATAGGAAGGGAGCTGGGGCAGTTTTAATATGGACAGGGTGACAAAGTGGGACAGTGGGATAACAATCAGGGTGGTCTCATTTCTTGGCGGGGCTCTTGGCATCGTGCTCTGTCTTGTTCCTGGATCTCAGGGACCGTTTGCGGGGTGGTTCTCCGTCTGCAGGGGGTGGGGTGCTGGTGTGGTTGTCCTGTGGCGGTGCCTCCTGTCCACTAGCGCCGGCGGAGGTGGTGGGCAGTTCATCGTCCATGCTAGTGTCAGGGGCCCCTTGTAGTGCCACAGTGTCCCTCCTGGTGTTGAGTACTTCCGTCAACACCCCTACAATGGTGCCCAGGGTGGAGCTGATGGTTCTGAGTTTCTCCCTGAACCCCAAATACTGTTCCTCTTGCAGCCGCTGGGTCTCCTGAAACTTGACAAGTACTGTTGCCATCATCTCCTGGGAGTGGTGGTAGGCTCCCATGATGGAGGAGAGGGCCTTGTGGAGAGTGGGTTCCCTTGGCCTGTCCGCTCCCGGTCGCACAGCAGCCCTCCCAGTTCCCCTGTGTTCCTGGGCCTCCGTCCCCTGGACCGTGTGCCCACTGCCACTGCCCCCAGGTCCCTGTTGTTGTTGGGGTGGTGGGTTATCCTGGGTTCCCTGTAGTGGTGGACACACAGCTGATTGACGTGTCCTGGGGACGGAGGTATGGGCCCGCTGGGTGGGTGCTGTGCTGGTGTTTCCTGAGGGGGGAAGGTCTGTGGTGGCCTGTGCCTGTGTGAGGGGAACCGACTGTCCTGAGGCCCCCGATGGTCCGGGCTGGTCATCTAGATCCAGGTGGACAGAGGTGCTGTCATCACTGTGGGCCTCTTCTGTGGGTGGAGTGGACATGTCTGGACCCTCCTGTCTGTTGACGTTGGGTAGTGGTCCTGCAGGGGTGGAAAGGCATGATTATTGCATCTGTGTGTGTCATGGTGTGCAATGGGTGGGTGACCGTGTACCCCAGTGCTGGCATTCCTGTGTGTGAGCTTGAGTGATGATGGTTTAGTGGGGTGTATGGGTATGTGCAGTGGGCATGCTTTAGTGATGGGTGTCCATGCGTTGTTGTTGCATGCAGGGCTTGGTGTTGGGATGTGTGGTTTGTGATATTGGGACTTCCGTGAGGAGTTTGAGTGATAGGGGTGAGGGCGAGGGTGGGGGTATGTGATGGCATGCAGGTAAGGTGGGGGTTGTAATAGTTAAGATGTGATTTACCAGAGTCCATTCCTCCACCAACTCCTGCAAGGCCCTCAGGATGCAGAATCGCCAAGACCTGCTCCTCCCATGTTGTTAGTTGTGGGTGGGGAGGTGGGGGTCCGCCGTCAGTCCGCTGAACCCCCTGGTGGTGTCTTGAGACCACGGAACGCACTTTCCCCCGTAGGTCGTTCCAACTTTTCCTGATGTCCTCCCGATTTCTTGGGGGTTGTCCCACTGCGTTGACCCTGTCGACTATTCTTCGCCATAGCTCAATCTTCCTTGCAATTGAGGTGTGCTGCACCTGGGATCCAAATAGCTGTGGCTCTACCCGGATGATCTCCTCCACCATGACCCTGAGCTCCTCCTCCGAGAACCTGGGGTGTTTTTGCCGTGCCATGGGGTGGTGTAGGTGATGTGTGGGGTGGTGTGTGTGGTGATAAGTGTGGTATATGTAGTGGTGTGTTGTGTGAGGTGCGTGGAAGTTGTGTGGGTGATGATGTTGTGTGCCTGTGGATGCTAGTTTGTTGATGGTGGTGTCTCTCTCTGGCCTTCGGTCGTGAATTGTGGTCGTGGGGGTTTGTGGGTGATGTGGGTGTGTGTTTTATATTGTATTGGGTGTGTGGGAGTGGTGTGTGTATGTGTATCAGGTGTGTGTATTTCAAATTGTCCAATGTGGCTGTGTTTTGTAAGAGTGTGTGTATTTTGAGCACGGCGGTGTGTACCGCCAATGGAATACCGCGGTTGAAAGACCGCCGCGTAGATTTGTGTGTCGTGATAGTGTGGGCTTATTTCTGTTGGCGTGAAGGTGTCGGTTTTGTTTTCGCCAGTTTATCACTGACCTTTGGTGTGGCGGACTTGTGTGGGTGTCTGAATTTTGGCGGATTCCGAGATGTGGGTCATAATAGCTGTGGCAGAATTCCGCAGCCGCTGCGGTGTGTTGGCGGTCTTCTGCACGGCGGTAAGCGGCTTTTACCGCCAATGTTGTAATGACCCCCATAGTCTCTAAGCAATAAGTTAAGCATGTCTCTTGTCAAGACGCACAAGAAAATATTGACCTTTTGGCCAGTAACTAAATAGGCAAAATTACCTATGGCAAATGCTGGTACCTTCTCAGTGCAGGCCCATTAAATTAAAACTACTAATACTTTGTCTCAAATCCCTATTGGTCAAGGAATCACATGTTCACACTTTGTCCAATAAAACTAAAACTCCAAATCTATCAATTCTACTTCACATGTCGTTGATTGGTTGTCCTGCAATGTCCTCATCATCCGGCTTGTCAGGTAACAATATCGTTGCAGCTTCTACTACAGTCAGTGTCTTCCTTGTTCTCCTCCTGAGAAAGTCAGTCTCACACACATTACACACAAAATGTTACATTAGCAAGAACAGCATCTCTAGCAGTCGGTTCTCATGAGAAAACTTCACATCTATGTGCACATTTAAACAATGCAAATGAAAAATCACAGTTTAACTCTCTAGGACAGCCATTTATTTAAATGTTAAGAAATACAGCTTTGACATGAGGCCTGACAAGTAGGCCAAGACCTTCACTAAGTTAAGGCCAACAATTAACAAAGCTAATACATAATGCATAGCCCTTAATATGACATATTACTACATTAGTCAAACATATATTCAACATTTCACAGTATTGGAATATTAATAAGTACAATTTGTGAACATTGGCGGCCACTCATCGTTATCACATTTTCAAATGTGCACATTATTTTTCTACGTTATTATATTTTCTACACAAATCCATTATTCAGAATATATGAACACTCATTTAATAATTTTTATTAAAGCACCTGTGCTAGCAAGGTACATGGACAACCAGCATGAGGAGACTGGGGAACAAAGATAGTGTTATGCTCTTAAGGCACACGCAGACAGGGTTAGATCTTCAAGCATAGATCGTGTGATCTGCTTAAGATATATAGACAGTGAAAGAAACTGAGACATAGAGAAAAGACAACGTAAGGATCTTGAGACACATGGAGAGTAGAAAAGAGGTTTGGGTGCTCAAAGACCAAGGAGATACGCAAGGAGCTTGGATCGCCAGGATGTACAGGGTAAGGAGCTTGGATTGCCAGGATGTACAGGGTAAGAAGCTTGAAGGACACAGCATATGGGCATACAGTGAGAGGAGCTTGTGGCATAAATGGTGGGTAATTTGAGTCCCATTAACAGGTAGCGTGAGGAGCATAATGGACATTAACTGAGAATGTTAGGAACTTGAGGCACAGGATTATATGAAGAGATTGAGGCAAAAAGACAGACAGTGCTAGGATCTTGAGGCACAGACAGTGTGAGGATTCTGAGAGAAGCGGTGTGAAGCGCTTAAGGGCCAGACATTCTGAGGAGCCTGAGGCACAGAATCAGACAGAGTAAAGAGCTTGATGTACACAGGCAGTGTAAAGAGCTTGAAGCAAAAAGAGTGAGGAACATGCAGCCCACAGATAGACAGGAAAGAGAGATCAAATGAATTTAAATATGCTTCGCTAAATGGTTTTAATGCATGAGAACAAGAACAATGTTAGACATTAGGATGGAAGGGGCAAAATATGCAAATGAGTTAGCAGAAAAAAACATAAATCAATTAAAAAAGGTCTTGAGCTACGGTATCCTATATTACAAATAGACTATGGGTACTGGTCAAAAGCCATGAACAAGGGATCCACTTATATGGACACTTGAGTAAGATATGCACTAAGGGGTTAGCCATGTTATGTAAAATTGTATGTTTTGTGTGCGTTGCATTTGACCCTGTACAGCACTCCACTGCTTTTTGGCTAGGTTTGTGCTATAGAAATACAACATAGCATTTCCCATTTCCATGGCTTATTGGCACTATTGGGTGTTATGGACACACAGATGGTTGTTTGTTGCTTGTGAGTTATGTGGATTCAGAGAAGCTCGGTAGTGGGCTTGCGAGCTTCCACTGAACTAATGTGATATTAGTGTGTCATATTTGGGATGGACAGAGAGTAGCCGCTAGGCTAAGGACAAATAAAACTGCAAATAAATAGTTATATCTTTGAGGATGGCTTGTACAAATAAGGGCAAATAAAACTGCAAGAAATAGTTATATCTTTGAGGATGGCTTGGGTAGAAAAGGAGAGTAAGGGAAGGCAGCCTCCGAGGGTCTAGTTATTATTACTAAGGCAGGAGTGGTGGCCCTGGAGACCAGGAGTGTGAAAGTCCTACAACAACCCATTTATGATTGACTTTTACTATCCAACCAGGAAGGAAACAAGACATTTGCATTGCTTGCATTAGGGCCCAGGGCACCCTTGCATGTGCTCTTTCCTTAGGTTTTCTTTATTGCTGCTAGATAATGAATAAAACAGTAAGTCTTCATTAGGGGTCGGCGGAACTCGTGGAGTTTGACTCAGCGGAATCCTGCAGAGTTCCAAAGATTCTCTGCGAGATTCGTGGAGTTCCGCCAACGGGTGGAAAATATTAATGTTGTGCTGCTTGCACTGCAATTTAGTGCCAGTAGCGCAAGCAGTGCTGGAAAATCAGAGTGAATGGCACCGTTTGGTGCCCAAGAACACGCCGCCATTCAAGTTGATTTTGCACCTGTTTGACTAACAAAGCTTCTCTAACAGTGGCTAATCTACTCAAGAAGTACTCCTCTGACCATGAACACCCAAGTTAAAAAATCAGGCTAGGGGATGGCAAATCTGGCTTGCGCTCGCATTTATGGAGAATGCCAGAAAAAATCCTGCCATGCTGCAATAGGCGCCATTAAGCCAAAACTCCATTTAAGTTGCCAATTTCTGCCAATTCTGCAGGTGGAATGACACATTCAGCCCACCCCTAGTCTTCATTTTGCTGGTTAAATCTTTGAATGAGGTGATGACATACTGAAAGGAATGGGCCTATTGTTCACTGCGTAAATCCAGTCATATTTTGTTATTTTCTTTAAAAAGGAATTGCTGTTTTTTTATTGTCATCCTGAGGTCTATGGTATAGTTATGATCTCTGTTGAAACCTGCAAGCCACTGGATGTCCTTGTAACTTTGAATTTGTGCTCCATTTCTTTATGACCAGGTGCTCTGCTCTTTTGAAGTTTTTATTATTTCGATATTTTTGTTTTTGCTTGCAGTCTGTTTTTGCTGGCCACCTTTTCTCCTTCATCACTATCTCTTTATGCTTCAGAAATGGGACAGGTTAATATCTCCTACAATTCTTTTTAATATATAATTGTTTTACTGACATTTTGACATCTTACAACTGTGCATCACAGGTATGTACACAACATAAGAAAAATACTCTCCCAATCCCCCCCACTCACCCTCTGCTCTGCTACAACACTATACTGTTTGGTGTCAGATGCTGTAACAAATTGTTAGGTAACCTGCCATACTACAATGGACTAAGGTAGGCAGTCGAGTACACAAGTTTGTCAGTATAACAAAATAGGTCACCTATTGGCATTTCTGCCTAGATCGTTCAGTGCAACAACATCCAGTTCCCCCCAGCCACCATTTCAACGAAGGAGTCCTAGGATCCGGGGGTTCCAGTAGATCAGCAAGCATAGCTGCCCATGCCCATAAGTTGTCTGTCAGCTTTGGTATCCCTTGTACATTGATGCATATGGCGCTTCTCAGCCACTGCCCATTCAGCCACATCCTTCACCTATGTGCGCACCACAGGGGGCAATGAATAGCGATTCACCTCTTTGCTGGGACCAATACCAATACAAGAAATGTCCTACTCAGGGCCTTTTTTTGCAGATGGGGAGTAAGCCCAACATGCATTGTATTGGATATCTAGGTACCGTCCAGCCAGATGCCAAGTTTAATCAATCTATTATAGTCTGCCATAATATATTCAAGGCACTACATCCTCAGATCATATGCAGGAAATTCCCATGTTCCACCATACATCTGGGACAAGCCGAAGTGTGTCTCAGGTAAATACCATGCAGTGTAGCTAAGTTAAGTATACTTGATGAATCACAATATATTGAATGAACTTAAACCTCACGCTGGCATTATCTTTTTGTACAGCCGAATGCATTAAATCTCACTCCTTCTCAGTGATTTGGTCTTCCAATATGTTTTGCCACTTGTCGTGTATGTGCAAGGGGCTATTTGGAACATCCTCGCAGAGCGCCTGATATAGGAAAAAGATTATTCATCTGCCTCCCACCAGATTCAATATTGTGACTAAAGTGCTAGACTCCTGTGGCACCTCAGGAAAAGAGGCAGCCATTTTTGGATACTGCAGAAATTGCCCCTGACCCAGTTGAAATGTTTCCACAGCATCCTGTAGTGTAATACATCTATTATTTGGATACAAGTCCAGGAGTGTGGTACAGCCTTCCACCCACAATCTATCCATCGCCATCAAATGAGTTATCTGGAGAAAGGGCTTCAGGACCATATGGGTAGATCTGGAGCACACGGTGCTTGCCTGATCACATGACGAGCAGCCCACTCCCATGCCCTGCAAATCTGTTGGATCACATCCGGAACATAGGTTGGAAATCTTGCTCCTAACACCAGGAGTTCTGGAAGGGGAGTATCACGATGTGTACCATGAAGGAGTCGCTTTTCCCAATTGTCCCCCTCATCAAACCAGTGCACTGCGTGTTGCAACTGGACTGCTAAATAATAGCATTCCAAGTTGGGCAATACTAGTCCTCTGTGGTTCCAAGGCCATTTTAGCATTGACAACCTAACCCGCTTTCTGCCAGATGCCAAATGCATTTCAACAATAAGTTTGTCAAGGTCCCAAAAATACATTCTAGGAATGTCAAAGATTGCACCTTGAAACAAGTACAAACATCGTGGCAGGACCACCATTTTGACAAGTGCCACCTTGTCCATTAATGGATAGTATAATGTGTTCCAGAATTTAACCAATGGATGAAGGCCATTGAGGACCCATCCTATATTCAGGGAGTCAAACAGCTCTGCATGCCTGGCGAGTTTGATACTAAGATATCATATGCTTGTGGTCTCCAACGGAAGGGGCAACTGTGGGAGTTGACCATGAGGTGCTTCCCCCAGTAGACCAACTGGGAATAGTTTTGACTTGGCCAGGTTAACAAAGAGCACAACATCTCCATAAATTCCTGTAGCAATGCCAATATAGGGACAGAGTACTCCAGCTGTTGCTAGTAGACTAATGTGTCATCCACATACAAGGAGACCACATGTGAGGATCTGCCAATGAAATGTCCCAGCCGTGCATCATTGAGCGCAGCCGACATGCCAATGGTTCAACAGCCAAGGAGAACAATAAACGGGACAGTGGGCACCCCTGTCTTGTCCCACGCTGAAGATTACATTGTGATGACACTGTCCTGCCGGCCTGTACCCACACCACCGGTTCCTTATGAAGCAGTTGCACCCATTTTATGAACACCTCCCATATTTTACGTAGAAATTGCCATAAGTAGTCTCACCCAAGCAAATCAAAAGATTGCTCTGTGTCAAGCAGAGCTAATGCACATGGTTCCTTCCACAATTAAGATGCATGCATTCATCACTAGGGACAGGCAAAGTAAATTGCACTGGGTGTTCCTGCAGGGGATGAAACTACTTTGATCTTCATGTACCAATGCCCACATATGAGCTAGTAACCTGGTTGCAATGAGTTGCTGAGAATCTTTGTGTTATGTGGCTTAGGAACCAAAACTTTGAGTGCCTCTCTCATTGAGTCTAGAAGCCTTCCTCTCTGCAAGGCCCCCTGATATACTGACAATAGCCTCTTTGCCAGGAGGTGGACTTTTTTGGTAAAACTTGGCTGGAAGGCTGGCCCCCCAGGACTTAGGATGTATGAAACATGTGGATTACAGCCACAATTTCCTCAAAGTGAAAGCAGCACATCCAGAGACTCCCTTTGTTCTACTGGCATACTGGCCATATTTAAATGTGCAAGATACGCTCCCACTCTAGTCAGGCAAATAGCACACAGTTACACGTATACTTTTTTAAGTGGGAGGCAAAGACCTCATGTATTCCCTGCTGTGATGTCACTTCCTGACCTGGGGGGGTCACTCAATTCAGTCAACTGATGCTTTTTAGTATCATTACGGATTAACATGGCCAAGATCCTACTTGCCCTATCACCTTCTGCATAAAGGCGCTGTCTCAATGTGGTATTTATACATTTGTTTAGCCTGTCCCATGTGTCTAATAGTTTCCTCTTGGTGTCCTTCCACCTGCCCAATTTATTTGGGGAATCCACCAACTCCTCCTCCAATTTCCTCATTCTTTCCTCTTCCCCATCTACCATGCGCATAAGTTGCATCTTCACACCATATGTCACCTTCATACATTCTCCCCTCAGAACCACCTTCATGGCATTCCATTCAGTGGCTTGGGTACTAGTGCACTCCCAATTTTCCTCAAAGTAGTGATCTAATGTATTGGTGGGGGACTGTGCAAAAATGGGGTCAGTGAGGGCCTCTGCTCTCGTTCTCCAGAGAGGGACCCCAGGAATCCTCCTTGTAGTTCTACAGAAGAACGTCAGGGGTTAGTAGTCCGATATATAGCGGGCTTGATATGAGATGTTAACTAAGTCCTGAGCTAGAGAGCTAGTAACCCGAAAATAATATAGTCAACAGTGCGTTTTTGCTGCTGGGGTAGCAAGAATAGCACTTCCACAGAGGATTATGCTCCCTCCAGACATTCGGAGTCCCAGCACCCCACATCACCTCCTTTAGAGCCCCTGTCATACTAGGGGGCATATTTAAGGGTCCCTAGTGCCATTCCACTGCCACATTAGCATCGGTTTTTGACACTAATGTGGCATTAGAAGACCAAAAACACGTGCCATATTTACAAAGTGGCGCAATGCATACATTGCGCCCCTTTGTAACCCTTTGTGCTACATTACACCTGCGCCAGGCATAATGTATGCAAGGGGGACGTTTCCCCATTAGGGGGGGCCAGAAAAATGGGGCAAGGAAATCTAACAGATTTCCTTGCACAATTTTTTTATGCACTTTTAACACCTGCTCAGAGCAGGCATTAAAAGGAGGCTTCCATTGCTTGCAATGGGCCTCTGTGTGCTCTGCAGGTTTAGCATCCCCTAACTACCTCCATGGTGTGCTGTATTTTAAATACGCCACACACATGGTGGAGATAGGGGGGGCGCTAAGGGGCGCAAGAAATGTACTTTTCTTAAGTATGTCCCTAGGTTTAGTGTCGGCCCCAGGGGGGATCATGGTCAAGTTCACCACAAAGCACACAGTTCAAATGCCCAGCCATCACCACTTCAGTGCCAAGGTAATCTGTGGCTGCCCTCATAAGTGCTCCAAAAAACATCAGGTCATTTGTCTTAGAGGCATATATGTTGATGATACATAATGCCCTAGAATCCATAATGCCAGACACCACCACATAGCGGACTTCTGGGTCAGTGAACACCCCAGAGGCCAAAAAGGGCACATCAGGCGCTACCCATGTTAACACCCCTCTGGCATAGCTGGAGTACAAGGTCACAAATATTTGTCCCCTCCAAGGTTTACATAGTTGCCCTATACAGTTGCCCCATGTGTGTGTTTCCTGTTGAAGTGCAATGGCAATACCATACCGCTTCAGATACATCTTATTTGGCTGCCCAAGGCCTTGCACATTCCAGGTTAAACATTTCCAATTTTGATCCATTTAACAGTGTATGTAATGTATAATCTCTTCAAGTCACCCATCAGCCTCTTGCAACGATTCATATACATCCCCCACAACCAATCAGTGACACCTCGATGCAAGGAAGAACGTCTCTCCCCCCGCCCACTGACAACATCCAACAAATAACCAAGAACAAGTGCCCCCCCAGGCAGTGTGTTCAAACAACCAAAGCCCAGCAATACAAGGCTAAAACTCAGAGCCCACTGCCCCACCCACCCCACAGAGGTAATGACCTCAACATCTATATTGCATTCGCTGAGGACCCATCGTCGTGCCAGCACAGCAAGGCTAATAACTCTCGAGATGCACCCGCACAAGTGTGGCTTTCTAATCTCCTAGCCTCAGCCCCGGGTACACTATCCAGGTCACCAGCTGCACTAATAGGGTTCCGAGGCAGCCCCAGCTGCACCACTAGCACCGATGGTTACTGGTGGGCTCCTCACAACATGGCGGTCACAGCCCCGGAGCAGCTGGCAGAGCGGGCTGTTCTTGTTGTCGGCCGCGTATCATAGTTGTCTGCGACTCCCCTCGCCACAAATTCTGGGTTCTCTGGAGTCTTGGGTGTGCCCCCAGGTATTAGTGGGGCTTGGAGCAAGGGGGCACCAGGACACAGGAGGACATTTCGGTGGCTGGCAGGAGCCCAAGGAAAACATGCCTAGGCGCCCATCATGGTAGGTTCCTCCCACATACAATCGTAAATGATCCTAAATAAGGCACTTGCTAAATGAGGCAACTGGTGTGTTCGCACCACAAAAATGATGTGGTCCGCTGGCAAAGACACTGTACTAATTGAGTTATTATGCAGATGAGAATGTACTCAAACTCTTTTCTTTGAGTGTACAATAAACTGTGCCTTAACTCGTTAGCTGGTTTTGAGGCATAAGACTTCTTCCACCAAATACCTATATGTTTGGTTCGATTAAAAGGTGCTGTCACTTTGTCATATGGTAGAGCAAGATCACTCCTTTTAATAATAGATCAACAGTTGAAAAAGAAAATCGCCTTTTTCATCTGTCTGAGTTACAGGAACTGGATTTTATCTATAGTGCAAAGCCCTGTTTGACACAATTGCTTTCTGGTACTTGCATTGCACATCTATAAAACAAGGGAGAACCACAATGATAATGAACTATAATGTGGATTTTAATTTTGCAAATAGTGGTCAACTTGAAGGTGTCTATATATAGATGGTGTTTCTCAAGCTTTCCTCTCATTTTTCTATTTGTCTCTTCTTAATGTGCTGTCCTCTGGATACTCTACTTGCAATTTCTTGAGTCTTTGTGATTGCCTGACCCAACATTCTAATACCTCTGGTCGTAGGTATCCTGTTGAAAACATCAATATGTGATTCACCCAAATAACGAAGAGAAGTAAAAATATTTCTGCTTGTTACCCCTCACCTTGGGAGGCGTAAGGTTTTGGTGCATCCCCAGGTTTTACAGGCTCTCGTAAATCTGGGGATGTGTCAAAATCCATACGTGTTGGATAGGAAAACCCACTGCAATGCCCAAGGAATGCCTCCCTGGTGCAGAGTAAGGCAACGCAGTGACTTGTGCTGCCTTGTCCTACTCCATAT
This sequence comes from Pleurodeles waltl, assembly GCF_031143425.1. Taxonomy (NCBI): domain Eukaryota; kingdom Metazoa; phylum Chordata; class Amphibia; order Caudata; family Salamandridae; genus Pleurodeles; species Pleurodeles waltl. The sequence continues at coordinate 954,624,150 of NC_090440.1, read as the reverse complement.
TTATGAAGCCATTCAAAGTCACGCAAAGTGGCTTTGCGTGGTCTCATAGATATGGTTGAGAGGTTTGTGCCCCTGCTGCATCAGAAAAAGTGACACAACGGCAGCAGACCCCTTTCATAAATATGCCCCTCAGATCCTAAATGTCTCTTGATAGTGGTGCATCACTACATCCATCACTCAATAAGAACATCAGCGTAAATATAAAGGCCCTGTTTGAAGGAAAAGCCTAAATTAGCAAGCTGGAATGTGTCTGGTGATACACATCCTCTCTTTACAAGGTACAATTGCATGTAATAATGCTATCAAGACTCAATATTTTTCAAAATAGATCTTCTCAGCATTAAAGGTTTACAACAAACTGTTCATTATTATCACCAACATGCCCATTGCAGATGTGATCCCCTTTTTACAGATAATTGGGACAAGAAACTGCATAGAAAGATCTTTAAAATAATTACAAAAGAAAAGAAAATGCAACAAACGATGTGGGGAGGATTCGTCACAGGGACATAAAAGCACCTTATCAGTGTTGAATTGGCCTATGGGAAATCCCAGATTTCACTGCACAAAACTCAACCTAAATCTTGTGAGCAGGCACCTATCACAAAAAGTATCCATCCACAGAAGATAAGGCTCAATAGAGGGAGAAAGATGGACTTCTGCGTAGTCCCTAATGGACCACTTCTGGAACTCGAGGCACTCCCTCAAGAGCCTAAATCTATTCATGAAGGCAGTTTTGACCCACAATAAATAAGCTTTCTGATTTGAGGAAGGATTAGTAAAAAGGGACGGCCTGCCCAATTTGTCCAATTCAGAAGAAACATAGGCCCTCATTACAACATTGGTGGTAAATCCCGCTTACTGCTGTGCAGAAGACCGCCAACACACCGCTGCGGCGGCGGAATACCGCTACAGCTATTACGACCCACAGCCCGGAATCCGCCAAAATCCAGACACCCACACAAGTCCGCCACACAAAAGGTCAGTGATAAACTGGCAATAACAATACCTCCACCGTCACACCAACAGGAATACGCCCACACTATCATGACCCACGAATCCACGCGGCGGTCTTTCAACCGCGGTAAACCATTGGCGGTACACACCGCTGCGCTCAAAATACATACACATTTACAAAACACAACCACATTGGACAATTTGAAATACACACACCTGATACACATACACACACCACTCCCACACACCCAATCCAATATAAAACACACACCCACATCACCCACAAACCCTTGCAACCAAAATTGAGAAAGAAGCCCAGAGAGAGACACCACCAGAAACAACACTAGCATCCACAGGCATACAACATCATCACTCACACAACATCCACGCACCTCACACAACACACACAAACACATCCCCTCACACATCACAACACACACCACCTCTCACATCACCCACAACACATCATGGCACCTCAAAGACACCCCAGGTTCTCTAAGGAGGAGCTCATGGTCATGGTGGAGGAAATCGTCCGGGTAGAGCCACAGCTATTCGGATCACAGGTGCAGCACACCTCCATAGCTAGGAAGATGGAGCTATGGCACAGAATCGTAGACAGGGTCAATGCAGTGGGACAGCATCCAAGAACACGAGATGACATCAGGAAGAGGTGGAACGTCCTACGGGGGTAAGGTGCGTTCCATGGTCTCAAGACACCAGATTGCAGTACAGAGGACTGGCAGCGGGCCCCCACCTCCTCCCCCACAACTAACAACATGGGAGGAGCAAGTCTTGGCTATACTGCATCCTGAGGGCCTCGCAGGAGTAGCAGGAGGAATGGACTCTGGTAAGTCAAATTTAACTATTACATCCCCCACCCTACCTGCATGCTATCACATACCCCACCCTCACCCTCACCCTCACCCCCATCACTCCAACACCTCACAAATGTCCCACTATCACAACCCACCCATCCCAACCCCAAGCCCTGCATGCACCACCAGAGCATGGACACCCATCACCTAAGCATGTCCACTACAGATACCCACACAGACCCCAAACCAATTATCACAAAAGGTCCTAGACAAGAATGCAAGCACTGGAGTACAGGGTCACCCACCCATTGCACACGATGGCACACACAGATGCAATAATCATGCCTTTACACCCCAGCAGGACCCCTACCCAACGTCACCGGACAGGAGGTTCCAGACATGTCCACTCCCCCCACAGAAGAGGCCCACAGTGATGAGAGCAGCTCTGTCCAACTGGATCAAGATGACCAGCCCGGCCCATCTGGGACCTCGGGACAGTCGGTTCCCCTGACACTGGCACATGCCACTACAGAGCCTCCCCCCTGAGGAAACACCAGCACAGCACCCACCCAGCGGGCCCATCCCTCTGTCCCCAGGACACGTCAAGCAGCAGTGTGTCCACCCCTACAGGGAACCCAGGCAAACGCACCGCCCCAAGAAAATCAGGGACCTGGGGGCAGTGACAGTGGGCACACGGGTCAGGGGACAGAGGCACAGGAAAACAGGGGAACTGGGAGGACTGCTGTGTGACAGGGGGAGGACAGGCCCAGGCCCTCTCCAACATCATGGGAGCGTACCATCATTCCCAGGAGACGATGGCAACGGTACTGGCCAAGTTTCAGGAGACCCAGCGGCTGCAGGAGGAACAGTATCTGGGGATCAGGGAGGAACTCAAGTCCATCAACACCACCCGGGTCACCATTGTAGGGGTGCTGAAGGACCTTGTGAACACCAGGAGGGACACTGTGGCACAACAAGGGGCCCCTGACACTAACCTGGATGATGAACAGCCCACCACCTCCGCCGGCGCTGGTGGACAGGAGGCCCCGCCACAGGACCACAAAACCAGCACCCCACCCCCTGCAGATGGAGAACCCCCCGGCTAATGGTCCCTGAGATCCAGGACAAAGACAGAGAACAATGCTAAGACCCCCGCCAGGAAATGAGACCCCCCTGAATGTTATCCTTCTGTCCCACTTCATCACCCTGTCCATCCATCAACTGCCTTAGCTCCAATTCCTATGCCCCTTTGGACAATGTACCTGTGAAACAATAGACTGGACTCTGCCATGGACAATCCTCCACCATCACCCCTGCCCATTTTACAACCCCCTACACTAATTTGCACTGAAATAAACACCCTTGAATCACAAAACAATATGGAATCAGTCTGTGCTTTCACAAATGTGTATTTGCAATAACTCTGGAAAATAGCAATGTCGAGTGTATTGTCAACATACCGATGTAACACAACTCAAGTCCATGAGGTAATATAGCAGAGGTCACACAGTGGGACTCACATCTGTGAAATGGAAAGGCAAAGTGACAAGTCAGGGTCCATACACTGGGTGAAAGTGACAGACACATGATAGGTCTAACAATTTTATGAGATGTGTGAGGCAGTGACATCTTCTTACCTGTGTCTCACTGGAAGTATTGCTGGATAATGTTGTTTCTGTTGTCGATATCCTCTTCTTCTGCCTTCTCTTCTTCACTGTCCACAGGCTCCACAGCTGCCACAGGACCTCCTTCTGGACCATCCTCCAGCAGAAAAAGCACCTGTTGTCGCATACAGCAGGCAAGGTCGATCTGGCACACCTACTTTGGTGAGTAGTAGAGAGAACCACCTGTCATATGGAGGCACCAGAACCTGGCCTTCAGGAGGCCGAAGGTCCTTTCAATCACTCTCCTAGTTCGCCCATGTGCCTCATTGTAACGTTCCTTTGCCCTTGTCCTGGGATTTCTCACTGGGGTCAGTAGTCATGACAGGTTTTGGTACCTGCAAATGTCGAGGGACAACTGTTAGACACACACTAACCCTTAGGGACAACCCCAGACAACTATTCACAGGGTATAGGGTCCTTGTCCTCACCTATTAGCCACACACACAGTGCCTCTGGAGTTGCCCCATCACATAAGGGATGCGGCTATTCCTCAGAATGTGAGCGTCATGCACTGAGCCAGGAAACTTGGCATTCACATGGGAGATGCACTGGTCGGCCAAACACACCATCTGCACATTCATTGAATGGTAGCTCTTCCGGTTTCTGTACGCCTGTTCACTCCTGCGGGGGGTACCAAGGCCGCTGGTGTCCCATCAATGGCACCTATGATGTTGGGGATATGTCCCAGCGCATAGAAGTCACCTTTCACTGTAGGCAAATCCTCCACCTGAGGGAAAACGATGTCACTACGCATGTGTTTCAGCAGGGCAGACAACACTCTGGACAACACTTTTGAGAACATACGCTGGGACATCACTGATGTAATGGCCACTGTAGTTTGAAAAGACCCACTTGCCAGGAAATGGAGTACTGACAGAACCTGCACTAGAGGGGGGATCCCTGTGGGATGGCGGATTGCTGACATCAGGTCTGGCTCCAACTGGGCACACAGTTCATGGATTGTTGCACGATCAAGTCTGTAGGTGACTATTACGTGTCTCTCTTCCATTGTCGACAGGTCCACCAGCGGTCTTCTGTACACCGAAGGATGCCGCCATCTCATCACCTGCCCCAGCGGACGTGCCCTATGGAGGAGAACAGCGAGCAGAGAGTCAGCCAACACTGAGGTATTACAAAATGTCATTAGCAAACATTTGTAAATCCGCAAAGTGCCTGTTACTGTGTGTATGCAAGGCCTAGATAGGTGTGACAAAGTTATTATTAATGCCATGTGGCACCCTGAAATGGCGGCTACCTGACCTGTAAGGTGGGACAAGGGGATATGAGGTGACTGCGCTGGCGTTCTACACCATTGCGGTAGGCGGTCGAAGACCACAGCGCAATCCTGCATTGGTTAACATTGGAGCCTATGGGTCCCAGGAGCCAATGACGATGTACGCCGGCGGTGACGGTATGAACCGCCGTGGACGTGACCGCCATTTTCTGTCTGTTCACAAACTTGATACCTGACCTTCGACAGGAGAGGACCTACACTGCAAGTGCTGCTGTGACCTCAGTCTGGAAGTGAGGATGGCTCATGTGTCTGGGGAAAGGCCCCCTGCCTTCACTTTGGAGGAGTTGGAGAAGTTAGTGGATGGGGTCCTCCCCCAATACACGCTACTCTACTGTCCTCCAGACAAACAGGTGAGTACACTGTGAGCATGCTGCATGGGCAATGCCTGTTTGGAGTGGTGTGGATGGAAGATATATGGGGGGGGGACTGAGCCCTGCATGAGTGGACGGTGAGTGTATGTGCGTCAGGGCAAGAGTGGGAACGTGTGCCAATGACTGTGACGGTCCGGACGGTTAAAGTTTTTCCTTTTCCCCTGTACTTTTCCTGTAGGTCAGCGCCCACCGGAAGAAGGATATTTGGCCTACCATCGCCAAGAACGTCCGGACCCTGGGGGTCCACCACAGATGGAGCACCCACTGCCGGAAAAGATGGGAGGACATTCGCCACTGGAGCAAGAAGACGGCGGAGGCCCAGCTAGGGATGGCCCCCCAACGTGGGAGGGGTGCCCGTCGCACCATGACCCCCCTGCTGTTCCGGATCCTGCTGGTGGCGTCTCCGGAGTTGGATGGGCGTTTGAGGGTATCACAGCAGCCACAAGGGGGTGAGTACCGTCACATCAATCTGACTCTGCGCTCATTACGAGGTGTCTGGGTGGGGGAGGTGGGCAGTGGGTTACCCTAGGCCAAGGCGAGCTTTGTAGGCAAGGACCCTTTGTGAGGCAGGCTATGTGGCACCCCAACTCCACCAGTGGTAAGAGCCATCTACACCTAGTCAGGCTCCTTTGACTTCTATGTGTGCATCAATCGGGCATAGGCCTTGTACCCCATGGGCATGTGATTAATCTAGGAACTCTAAGTGCATGGCGTAGTGCAGAGGGCTGCTGTGTCTGTAGTGTCCGCCAACGGTAGTGGTATCGCATGCACTGAACATGTCTTTCTTCTGTCTTCCCCCCCTTTTTTGTGGTCTCCCTGTTCTTGTGTGCAATAGCATCATCAGGCAGAGGAGCAGTGGCACCGGAGCAGGAGGGAGCTGCATCCCACTTGGCCCTGGAGGGCGGGACAACGGAGTCTGAAGCCACCAGTGGGACGGAGGGTGAGGGGAGCTGCACGGCGGGGACAGGAGGTGACAGCAGCGACAGCGACTCCTCCTCTGATGGGAGCTCCCTTGTGGTGGCAGGCCCCTCTGTGCCCTCGCATCAACAGGTACAGCCGCCACCTCCCCTACCAGCACCGCCCTCCCAGCAGCCCCTCAGCGTGTGTCCCGTGGCCGCTCACCCAGGAGGGTGGGCATCTCCTTCGCCCCAGGCACCTCAGGCCCTGCCCCAGTCAGCCCTGCTGCCCTCAGTGAGGAGGCTATTGACCTCCTGAGATCCCTCACTGTTGGGCAATCTACCATTGTGAATGCCATCCAGGGTGTCGAGAGGCATTTGAAACAAAAAAATGCATACCTGGAGGGCATTCACTCTGGCCAAGCAGCCCAACAGAGAGCATTTCAGGCTCTGGCCTCAGCACTGATGGCAGCCATTGTCCCTGTGTCCAGCCTCCCCCCTCCAACTTCCTCCACCCAGACCCAATCCCCTGTACCTCAGCCTATCCCAAGCACACCATCAGACCAGCATGCACACACCTCAACAAACAAGGGTGGCTCTGGCCAACATAAGCACCACACATCCCACAGGCACTCACACAAGCGTCATACCCATGCACACATACCAACATCCACTGTCTCCACTGTGTCCCCCTCCTCCACGTCGTTCTCCTCCCTTCCAGTCTCGTCTCCACTCACACCTGCATGCACTACATCTTCAGCCACTACCTCCATCACCAGCACGCCCATCACCACACACCGCTCACGTGCACTCACCACCCCCTCTACCATTCAGACATCCCCTGTGTCCTCTACCAGTGTGTCTGTGAACCCTCCTCCCAAAGTACACAAACGCAGGCACACACCCACCCAACAGCCATCCACCTCACAACAGCCTCCAGCCCACGCACCTTCACCCAAATTCAGCAAATGTACACCTCCTACAACCACTACCTCTTCCTCCACTCCCAAACCCCCTCCATCTACCCGTCCCAGTGTGTCAAAAAAAATTTCCTGGCTAATATTGATCTCTTCCCTACACCTCCCCGCCCCCCATCCGTCCCCTAGGGCCTTCCAGGTCCCAACCCAGCACCTCAGCCACCACATCACTGTGCACAGTGGTGCCAGCAACTGCGAGCTTTGGGAGTGCGCCAAGCATCAGGGCTGCCAGTGTGCAAGGACATTCCGCCACCTGCAAAAGTTAAAAAGTTGCCCACATCCCGGAGGGAGAAGGCAAAAACCCCTGCCACCAAGGGCTCAGGGAAAACAAAAAGGGATGGTGGCAAGACAGCTGCGCCACCATCCAAGGTGGGGAAGGGCCAGAAAATCAAGGGCAGGTCAGGAGAGGGCATGGTGGCACCGACAATGGGACCAGTGTCACACCTTCTGTCCACATCGATGCCAACCTGTACGGCGGAGAAGACCGCCACCTGCACTCCCACATGCACCGCTACCAGCACCACAGTCACTGAGCCCGCCACCAGCACCGCCGCCACAGGGTCCGCCGCCAGCACCGCTGCCACAGAGTCCGCCACCAGCACTGATGCCACAGAGTCTGCCGTCAGCACCGATGCCACAGAGTCCGCCGCCAGCACCGCTGCCACAGAGCACGCCGCCAGCACCGATGCCACAGAGTCCACCGCCAGCACCGCCGCTACTCACACCGCCCAAGCACCGCCAGCGGCCCTGCGACATCCTGATCCAGTGGCACCACCGCAAACATGGCTGCCATCCCCAGTGGTCAGTAATCCGAGCCTGGTGGTCAGTTCCAGGAGCCTGGGCAGCTTCCGTGATGCACCACCTTCAGTGGAGAAAGGCATCCACTACCTCAGTCCTTGGCAGGATGAAGCACTCTGGGCACAAAGCCCCCTCCAGAACCAGTGGAGTATCACATCCACTACCTCAGTCCTTGGCAGGATGAAGCACTCTGGGCACAAAGCCCCCTCCAGAACCAGTGGAGAAAGGCATCCACTACCTCAGTCCTTGGCAGGATGAAGCACTCTGGGCACAAAGCCCCCTCCAGAACCAGTGGAGTATCACATCCACTACCTCAGTCCTTGGCGGGATGAAGCCCTCTGGGCACAAAGCCCCCTCCAGAACCAGTGGAGAAAGGCATCCACTACCTCAGTCCTTGACAGGATGAAGCACGCTGGGCACAAAGCCCCTTCCAGAACCAGTGGAGTATCACATCCACTACCTCAGTCCTTGGCAGGATGAAGCACTCTGGGCACAAAGCCCCCTCCAGAACCAGTGGAGTAAGGCATCCACTACCTCAGTCCTTGCTAGGATGAAGCACTCTGGGCACAAAGCCCCCTCCAGAACCAGTGGAGTATCACATCCACTACCTCAGTCCTTGGCAGGATGAAGCCCTCTGGGCACAAAGCCCCCTCCAGAACCAGTGGAGAAAGGCATCCACTACCTCAGTCCTTGACAGAATGAAGCACACTGGGCACAAAGCCCCCTCCAGAACCAGTGGAGAAAGGCATCCACCTGAGAGACTGTAGCTTTGCACTCCCCAGGATACAGCAGTGGGCAAACCACCCACTGTAAAGACTTGAGAGACTGTGGCTTTGCACTCCCCAGGATACAGCAGTGGGCAAACCACCCACTGTAAAGACTTGAGAGACTGTGGCTTTGCACTCCCCAGGCTAAAGCAGTGGGCAAACCCCCCACTGGAAAGACTTGAGAGACTGTGGCTTTGCACTCCCCAGGATATAGCAGTGGGCAAACCACCCACTGAAAGGACTTGAGAGACTGTGGCTTTGCACTCCCCAGGATACATCAATGGACATGGAGCCCCCTCGTGGAGCAGTGGCATTGTGCACTCATTCGGCTGAGGTGCCCCCTCTCCCCTCCCCCTGAGGTGCCTGTTTCATTTCGATTTGATGCCTCTGCAGTGTTCTCTCCGTTTGAAGTCTGGTATCGAGTGTAGGCCTCGCCCATGCATTTTGGGCCCAGTGGTCCAAGGACACTCAGTGGTGCACTATCTGGACTTGTGTAGTTGGTGTACATATTTGTATATACTGTATTTCGAATTTTGACTACTGGTTTTTTCATGGTTACAATCTTTCAACTCATTTCCTTTTGTCTGTGCGTTCTTCCAGGGGGGGTAGGTGGATGTAAATGTCATGTTGCAGCATGTATTTGTGTGTATGTTGTTGTAGGTGAGGGTGGGGGTTTTGCGTGTTGCGTGTGTGTGTCACTCTCTTTTCCCTCCCCCCTTCCCTGTGTTGTAGGTGCAGTACTCACCGTGGTCGTCGCCGCCGTCTTTGGTGCTCCTGATAGAGGAGCAGGAATACCATTGCAGGGAATATTTGGAGTTCTGGCTCCATGGCGTACTGGTTCCTCGTGGGGTGTGGAGAGGTGAGTGTTTTCCCTTCCAAGTCCTGTTTCTGCCGTGTTTTTGTTCGCGTTGGTTCCGCACTGGAAAAGGTGGCGGATTGGCCTCTCATAATAGTGTGGGCGATACATTGGTGGTCATTCCGACCCTGGCGGTTTCAAACCGCCAGGGCCGGGGACCACGGAAGCACCGCCAACAGGCTGGCGGTGCTTCCAGGGCCATTCTGACCGCGGCGGTAAAGCCGCGGTCAGAAAAGGGGAACCGGCGGTTTCCCGGCGGTTTTCCTGGCGGTTTTCCCCTGGCCCAGGGAATCCTCCGTGGCGGCGCTGCTTGCAGCGCCGTCATGGGGATTCCGACCCCCTTCCCGCCAGCCTGTTCCTGGCGGTTTTTACCGCCAGGAACAGGATGGCGGGAACGGGTGTCGTGGGGCCCCTGGGGGCCCCTGCACTGCCCATGCCATGCACTGGCATGGGCAGTGCAAAGATTTTCACTGTCTGCTTAGCAGACAGTGAAAATCGCGACGGGTGCCACTGCACCCGTCGCACCCCTGCAACTCCGCCGGCTCCATTCGGAGCCGGCTTCATTGTTGCAGGGGCTTTCCCGCTGGGCCGGCGGGCGCTCTTTTGGAGGGCGCCCGCCGGCCCAGCGGGAAAGTTGGAATGGCCGCCGCGGTCTTTTGACCGCGGCGGTCATTCGGCGGCCAATATCAGAATGAGGGCCATTGTCTTCCGCCTGTCTGTTGGCGGTGACCGCCGCGCTGTTTGTTTGTACCGCCATGGCGGTCGGAGTGTTAAAGTGGCTGTCTATGTTGGCGGTTTCCGCCACGGTCGTGATTCCATTTTATTTTCCGCCGGCCTGTTGGCGGTTTTACCGCCGCTTTAACACCGACCGCCAGGGTTGTAATGAGGGCCAGAATCTAGCCCAGGGGTCCTCAGCCCCCCTTCACATCCCAAACAATCAAGAATAATCTCCCTGTTTAATGGGGCATGTATATTGGCCCCTATAGAGCGCCCAAGAAGAAGAGGAGCAAGCCTAACCGCATCCTCTATGTACTTTATCCCGAGCTCCTAATGGACAATAAACATGGAGCATGAAGGAGGAACCCTTCAGATGCTCCTCAAAACCCTGTTATGCTCTGCCTGAAACACAGCAGTATTACCATACCCCCAAATCCCGGCTCCATGTTTGAGAATAGGGAAACAATTCTTACTATATACTTCCAGGAGAGGGACCATAGGTTTCTTTCCAATATTCTTTGCCAGATTAAAAACACACTCCACTGCACTGGCAAATTTACTCCTCACTCTGGTAATGCAAGGCCCCCAGCTAAACCTGGTGTCCATAACCACACCAAGACACGAGAACTCAGAGACCTATGCAACGGGCTGACCATTAAGCACAATACCCACCAACCTGTAGCTCTTCTGATTACATACCATGGTGAAGGTTTTTGCTTGATTAGTTGCCAAGCCCAAGGAGCCCATAAAAGATACAAATTCCTGGAATAGCTTGTGAAGGCCATTTTGGGTACATCAAGGGGACAGGACTTATTTGTACGTCTACTTTTTCACCAATCACTTTCTCCTCAGTTCTGGGTAAAATGTTTGCTGATTTTCCAACAGAAAATGTTAGCAAACTCAGAGCTGAAATAGATGCAAAATCATCCCTTAGATATGGCAGGACTGATTTCTTAGTCTCACTTCCCCTTTATAAAGTCGACTTTATGGCACTTCTTGTATGATGTTGGTGTTGAGGATTCCCTTGAGTAATTGTTCCCACAATTGCACAAATAAGTTCGTTTTACAAGTCCCATCTACTTTTAAAGCAATCATGGTAATGATCTTCTCCAAGAAGCCTACTTTACATTCCAATTATTTATCCAACTTTCTCCCAACCCCACTTCTCCCACATGACTGACTCACTGACTGACAGCATTTACATAGGGTACTCATATAGTTAAATGATCTCTAGTGGCTGAGCTGAAGACTAAACGGACAAGGTCATAACAGCACAATGTAATAGTATTATAAAAGCAAAACATACTTCATCTCTTCGAACATAGTTTAGACCAGCCAATGCTACTGAGAACCTTGTTCTCTCACTACTCAACGATCTTTGGGAAGGAAGTGGTTGGTGGCATTGTTGGAGTTGTGGTTCTTTTAGACGTGGACAGTGGCTTTTGACACCAAAAAAATCCCCTTTTGCTTTACTGCCTTTCCTAGTAAGGGATTTGAGCATCACACTGAGGTAGAGGAACTCTTTTCTTTCTGGTTGTTTTTTATTGATAGAATTACATCCATTCAAGTCTTTGCCTGCATCTGCAAGATGGAGTGTCTCTCAGGCCTTGTTTATCTCACTCTTCTGGTTAACTGTTACACAAGACCGTTAACTATGACTTTGCAAAGCATGTAATAATGCCGTTTTTGTGTGCCAATAACTGGAGGTTGGTTTATGGCCTTACAAACAATATAGGGCCTTCAAAGGTCAAAACTTTTTCTGTGTTGAATACCATCCAATGGTGGATTACCAAGCTTTTTTTCAAAAATGTAGTGGCACCACATCTGAGATTTTTCTGATTCTGATTCTTAGTGATGCTATTGCAGTCATTAGCCCTCATCTCAGTGACACTGACCCAGTGGCTGTAGTCTGCAATTTCAGTATTGTGGTTGGTATTCGTCATGCAATGACCCCAAAGATCAGTGACGTTTTTTAAGATCTGCTTTTTCCATCTGAGGTTAGTCATCCTTTTTTTCAATTTTGCACAGAGCTGTGGCAGGTAATTCTTTTCTCTCCTCCTGCCTTGATTACAGAAAAGCTGTTTGATTTTTAATAACCTCTTTAAATTTACACTTATAAAGATTCCTCGGGGAGCCAGAAAGGTTCCACTCTAAATCATGCAAGACACTACAATAACTATTTGTAATTTGTATTACATAGTAAAAATAAACATTCTATTTTAGGTGTTTTTTTAAAAGAAATCTTTAATAATCATTTTAATTTAATGTGATATATTTAAATTAATTAACCATTTATTTCAAAATTAAAATAATATTGCTGTACCAATTTTTGTATTCTAATTTAATAAACACATAAAATGAATTTACATTAAAGTTTAATATAAAAAATTATACTATTTTTTAAAACGTTTATTAAACTTTAAATATGTTCCCATAGGGTGGTCTCCACCTCAGTGGTAGAGAACTCAATCTGCCTGTGAAGAGTTACTAGTAGTAACTTTACACTAATAAATTTGGCCCTACCCCAGGTTTCAAGAGGTGGAGACAAGTTGGTCTATATGTTATAGTAAATTTACATTTGCAAATGGTGAACACCCAAAAGTAGTACATTTACTAAAAAGTGTAAAAGTAAATTTACATATATGTAGATTTACTCATGTTTAAATTTAGCTTGTTGAATTAGTTCAAATATGTCTAAGCTGAGCTTAATACAACAAGTTTTTTTTTATTCAAGGCCATTGTTTTTGAGGGACGCATTTTACAAAATGTGGTTGCTAAGATCATCTTCCAAGCTCATGTTTACAAGTAAATCTTATTGACAAGGTAGTGTTGGCGGCAGAGCCTGGAGAGCACAAGCTCTTTTAGGAACTGAGGTAACACTTTGATGTAGGACCTGGCAGCGTCTTGATATATAATGCACTACAGGACCAATTAACCCGCATATGGGGCAATGCACATAAAGATGCTTTGGCCACCACAGGATTAGAGGTCTTATTCACATACAGCTACAGCTGTAAAGCCATGACTGTATTGTATGTAGCCTTATTACAGGGGAGGAGTGTCTTGATGAGCCAGCTGAAGCAATGGGGATGGATCATCTGCTCCTGGATCTGACTGGTGATACATGGCAGAAATGTCTGGGCAGTGTTAAGGCAGTTTCCAAAAATGTGGGATTGAAATATACACAGTTTAATTGCTTGCACTACACATACTAGACCCCAAGACACCTAGGTCATATGTACAGTGCACATCAACTGAATACCCATGCAGTGCTGAGACCAACGCTGACTTCCTCCACATTTTCTGGAGATCTACAAGGGTGTCCAGATTTTGAGCTGCAATGGTCCAACATTTGACTGACATATTAGGCAGGCCGATACCTAAAGTGCCCACGCTTTATGTGTTTGTATTGTCGACCTGTACAGAAAAAAACTAACCACTTCTGGGGACTTGTGGACTTGGTCTTGGTCTTGGTGAAACACTGTACATCCATGGTCTGGAATGCTCTGGCCGCTCCACATACTGAGGACTGGCTGCGGGATGTGAGGAAATTGAGGTATGTTGAACTTGCCTTACTCTACATTTAAACCCAGATACTTCAAGCAGGAACCAATATGATGCTTGGAATACATATCTGGAAACGATTAGAGGCCAAATCGGATATTCAACCCCTTTGAGTGGGCTGCAACTTGGGGATACATGATCTTGATGTATTAATGTTATTATTTTGGACAACACTAATGCACATGGATTTTCCTGGGTTGCTTGATGGGGATGTGGATGGGAATGCCAACTAAGTCAATTTATTCACCTGAGATGCAGCAATGCCACTGTATCTGGAGGGTTTGGTTACTTTTGTTGTTGAGTTGATTTTTATTAGGCTTCACACTAAGACATTATATCCTTGACCAGCTTGGCAGCGATATGGGGGTGTCCAAAGGAATAAGCCTGCAACTAGACAACGTAGCTATTACTGGCCTAACACTATGCTTGGGTTGTTAATTGTATGTACTGTGGTTATATTTAGCTGTGGTTTATATTTAGCAGCCAAAGCTAAAAGAAAAATGTAAAAATAAAAACAAACAATACTAGCCTCTCTCCATCATACGCCAGCTACCACCTACAAATATGCCCAAACAGACAAAAACATTACCAATGACAGAAGATGTCACTTTGTTGAATGAGTAACCTGGAATTAGGTATGATCTCTTGGGTGATCAACATCATACCCATCAGAAAATCTGTGACATATTTTTGTGGTTAATCTCAAATTCAACATTATGGTGGTCATTCCAAGTTTGGCGGGCGGCGGTTGCCGCCCGCCAAACTTACGCCGCCACTTGGCCGCTCCGCGGTCAAAAGACCGCGTGGGCCATTCAGACTTTCCCGCTGGGCCGGCGGGAGCCCGCCAAGGGAGCGCCCGCCGGCCCACCGGGAAAGGCCCTGCAACACAGAAGCCGGCTCCGAATGGAGACAGTGAAAATCATGCTGGGGCCCTGTTAGGGGGCCCCTGCACTGCCCATGCCAGATTTAATACAGTTAATGCAAAGGCCCTAGATCCTCCCAAACTCATCAAGGTAAGTCATTAGTAGCACTAAATTATAGAGATCATTGCGGAGACATACCAGTGCATCATTCACATACAGGGAAATAATATGCTATCTATTAGCCACTCTGAGCCCCCAGTTAGGGCCCTGGGTACTCAGTAAACATGCCAAGGGCTCTGTTGCCAGTGCAAAGACCAGTGGCAAGAGCAGGCAGCCCTGCCTGGTGCCCCTTTCAATCAGGAAGCAGTTGAAGATCACCTTGCCTGTGCGTACCCTGACTTGTGGTTTTGTATGTAACAGGAGCACCCAGCCCAGGGACACTAAGCCACTCCCCATCCTATGAAGTAACTCCATCAGAGAAGGCCAGCCCAGAGTATTGAAAGCTTTCTCAGTATCCAAGGAGGCTATCCAATGTCCCTTTCCTGCAGTCTTTGCCCAATCCATGACCTTGAAGATCCTTTGTTAATTAAGAAATGTGTTTCATCATGGGATGACGCTCTTTTGGTCATCCGGTAACAGTAAGTGCACCCTGGGCATTGGCCTGTTAAGTAGTATTTTTCTTAGCACCTTGCAATTGAGGTTAAGATTAATCAGGTTACATCATCATGGTTCATTGTCATCAGAATACTTCAGAAAAATGTTCCTTTTATCCATATTCCTTTGCGTAAATCCATTGTGGCATTGATTTCTTCACGCATCGACTACCGTAACGCGCTACATGAATCAGTAGTCTCTCAACAAGCTTCAGACAGTACATAACGCGGTTGCCCTTCTTATTCTTAATTTTACTAAATACCAGTTTGTCTCCCAGGAAGTGTCTAAGCTCCACTGGTTTCAAGTCAGGAAATCAGTTCTATTTAAGGCTTTATAGTTAGCCCACAAAGCCTTATACAACTCAGGCTGAGGGTTTATCAGATCTAAATTTCAATGGTATGTTCCTAAGCTTAGTCTTCATTCTGCTAATAGTAAGAGCATTGCGGTGCTCAGAGTGGCACGGTACCACCACTGGGGTGGCGGATGCTTCTCCTTTGCTACATCTAAAGCTTGGAGCTCTTTGTCACTTCACACCAAATACCTAGTTAGTCATAATCAGTTTATGAAGGCTCTTAAAACATGTTTTTTTACAGCCTAGTTCTGTCACTCCCATTTTTTTTTATCTCTGCTGTGCCCACCATTTATGTACCAGTGGATATTCAGAGCCAACACGCCTGTGGGTTTTAGTGTGCTTCAAAAATTATTTTCATTTCATATTCATTTCAGAGGCACTTGGGAAGTGGCAGTGAGACAGCTGCAGCTCTTCTTCTGGACAACACTTTATGCTCCATTGCTCTACCTAGCCCCACTCTAGCAAGACCACACAAAAAGCAAGGTGAGTGGAATATTCAGTTGACCAGCTGTAAATTACTTTATGTGATTCAGTTGCTGCTTTACAGGTATTCAGATACCAACTGACCTGCAATTAAGAGCTATCCAATTGATTACAGTTGCATTTAGGAACTGGCTGTTAATGCCCAATCCTGGCACATGGTTCCTGCGGGTATTTCCATTTACCCAGTAGAAAGCTTCTTGCTTTTCTCCTGGTAATGTATATTTCAATAACCAACTATCTATTACTGCAGCATGATCAAATAGACACCCTCTGTAATGTTTACATGTCATTTACTTTTTTTGGTGCAAAAATACTGAGCTGCATTCATTTTAACCAAAAAACTAATGAAAACAAAGGTATTGTGTTTAAATTGTTTTATCACCCCAATGTATGTATATGAAATGGGTATCTGTCTAATCAGGACTTTAAGTAGGTCGAGTTCTGCTGGGTCTAAAAACTGACTTTAAGATGGTTCCCTAGTGGGCCCTGTATTCATTTCTTTAACTGTATCGCCAACAATGCTGATCACTTTCTCAACAATGACTGCTAAAACCCTTGACAATCTGCTTCAGAAATTCAGTCTGTTTCTACTTCACATTTTACTTCATCCTGCACTCCCTAGATGCATTTGCCTTTTCCAGATGTTGTGTTTCTGTATTTGTTATGCAGTATACGGCTCTCGCACAGTGCATACTGTAAACTGAGCGGCCTCCACGTGTCTGGGAATATTCAGGTGGTGGGGCGGGTGTTTTTGATGGAGCACGATTAAGAGCGCTGGATTTGAGGTTGAAGGCAGTGCAGGTTTCTCACAGTGCCTTTGCTAATGCGTCCCACCTTTAATAATTTAACTTACACGGGGACTCGTTTTAGGCCAATGAACCTTTTGACCCTGATTGGGGACTCCTTAAGACGAGATATCTATTCAGCATTTCAATCAATAGATCAATAACCTCATCAATATTCACAATAGCGATCAATAAAATTAATAAATAAGAATCAAAACACACCATGACCCTCCAGCCATGAATAACCACACAAATTTTAGTAAGATTATTGATATTTAGGTGGTCATTCTGACCTCGGCGGTAAAAGGCGCCTACCGCCGGTCAGAAATCCTCCATAATTCCGCCGCGGTCGCGGTAACCCGCCAGGGTCATTCTGACCCGCAGCAGCCAAACCTCCGAAAATCCGACAGCCACAACAGACCGCCAGACCAGCGGTCGGCGGAAAAGTGGAGGTGACCAAACCTCCAACGTCACGCCAACAGAAATACGCCCATGCCATTACGACCCACGAATCCACGCGGCGGTCTTTCAAACGCGGTTTTCCATTGGCGGTACACACCGCCGCGGTCAGAATACACACAAACGAACAAAACTCAGCCACATTGGCCGATTTGAATTCCACACACCTGATACACATACACACACCACTCCCACATACACAATACAATATAAAACACACACCCACATCACCCACAAATCCCTTCGACCAAAATCCGAAAAGAAGCACTGAGAGACACATCAGCGATCACAGAATACCATCACACAGAGGCACACTACACCATCACCCACACAATATCCATACACAAAACAACACACACCACCACACTCAACACACTTAACTACACATACTCCACCCCACCCATCATACACACCACTCCATGGCACCCCAAAGACACCCCCGCTTCTCAGACGAAGAACTCAGGGTCATGGTGGAGGAAATCGTTCTGGTAGAGCCCCAGCTCTTCGGCACACAGATCCAATACACCAGCATTGCCCGGAGGACGGAGCTATGGCAGAGGATTGTCGACAGGGTCAACGCTGTGGGACAGCACCCCAGAAATCGGGAAGACATCAGGAAGCGATGGAACGACCTACGGGGGAAGGTGCGTTCCATGGTATCCAGGCACAACATCGCCGTGCAGAAGACTGGCGGAGGACCCCCACCTCAACCCCCACAATTTACAACATGGGAGGAGGAAGTCTTGAACATCCTGCATCCTGACGGCCTCGCAGGAGTCGGCGGAGGAATGGATTCTGGTAAGTTGAAGCTTCACTACTGCTTCCCCCCCACCTGCATGCCAAATCATACCCCAACCCTCACCCCCATCCTCGAACCCCACCCTCACCCCCACCCCCATCCTCACCCCCACCCTCACCCCCACCACCATCCTCACCCCCACCACCATCCTCACCCCCACCACCATCCTCACCCCCACCCCCAGCACACCTATTCCCTGCCAATGTCTCACCATCACAACCCACACATCCCAAAACCTAGGCCTGCATGCGTCCACTAAGCATGGACACCCATCACCAAAGCATGCCCAATGCATATACACATCCCCCCCACAAGCCACCCTCACCAAAGCCCCCACACACGAATGCCAGCACTTGGGGACACGGGAACCCACAGATACACCCATATGCCACACATTGAAACTATAACCATACCTCTATACCCCTGCAGGACCCGACCGTCAACACACCGCCACGGAGGGCCCAGAATTCTCCACACCCCCCACCCAAGAGGCCGTCAGCGATGACAGCAGCTCTGTCGACCTGGACACTGATGACCAGCCCGGACCATCGGGGACCTCTGGACAGTCGGTTCCCCTCACACAGGCACAGGCCACTACAGACCCAAACCCCTCTGGGAACACCAGCACAGCTCCCACCCAGCGGGCCCATGCCTCTGTCTCCAGGGCGCGTCAATCTGCGGTGTGTCTACCACTACAGGGCACCCAGGATAACCCACCACCCCAACAACAACAGGGACCTGGGGGCAGTGGTAGTGGGCACACCGGCCAGGGGGCAGAGGCCCAGGGAAACAGGGCAACTCGGAGGGCAGCTGTGCGACAGGGGGGGGACGGGCCCAGGGAACCCACTCTCCACGAGGCCCTCACCACCATCATGGGAGCATACAACCGCTAACAGGAGACGATGGCGACGGTACTGGCCCGGTTCCAGGAGATCCAGGTACTGCAGGAGGAACACTATCGGGGGTACAGGGAGGACATCAGAGCCCTCACCTCCACCCTGGTTACCATGGTAGGGCTGCTGCAGGACCTCATCAACACCAGGACGGACACTCAACAACAACAAAGGGCCCCTGCCACTAGCCTGGACCAAGAACAGCCAACCACCTCCGCCGGCGCTAGTGGACAGGAGGCCCCCGCACAACAGCAGCCCACCAGACCCCCACCTCCTGCAGGAGAAGAACCACCCCGCAAGAGGGCCCTGAGATCTCGCAAGAAGACAGAGTAGGATGTCAAGACCCCCGCCAGCAAAGGATACCACCTGATGTCATCCCACTGTCCCACATTGTCACCCTGTCCATCCTTGAACTGCCCATGCTCCATCTCTCCACAGGCCTCTGGACAATGCACCTGTGTGACTGTTACTCTGGACTCTGCCATGGACATTCCTTCACCATAGCCCCCACCCACTTGAAACCACCCATCCCATTTTGAGCACTGAAATAAACACCTATTTTGCACAAAACTATCTGGAGTCTGGCTGTGATTTCAAAATATTGTAATTGACATGACAGTGCAAATATGTCCTTGTACATAGTGAAGTCAACATACAGCTGCCACAAAGCTGTAGTCCATGGGGAAACGAAGCACAGGACTCGTAGTGGGGACCCCAGATCTGAAATAGGGAGGGAAAAGCCACAACTCAGTCATCATACACTGGGGCAATTAGACAGGCAGCAGAGATGCAGGAGAGTAGTTCACATTTACTAAATTATGTTTGAATTGTTACCTGTGTCCTATTGGAAGTACTGTTCAATGATTCTGTCCCTGTTGTCTGTTTCAGCCCCGTCGTCTTCCTCCTCGTCACTCTCCACAGGTTCCACAGCTGCCACAACACCACCGTCTCGACCATCCTCCTGCAGGAAAGGCACCTGGCGGCGCAAAGCCAGGTTGTGAAGCATGCAGCAGGCCACGATTATGTGACACACCTTCTTAGGTGAGTACATTAGGGATCCACCTGTCATATGCAGGCACCGAAACCTGGCCTTTAGGAGGCCGAAGGTGCGTTCGATCACCCTCCTAGTACGCCCATGGGCCTCATTGTACCGTTCCTCTGCCCTGGTCCGGGGATTCCTTACTGGGGTCAGTAGCCACGACAGGTTGGGGTACCCAGAGTCCCCCAATAGCCATACACGGTGTCTCTCTAGCTGTTCCATCACGTAAGGGATGCTGCTATTCCTTAGGATGTAGGCGTCATGCACTGACCCTGGGAATTTGGCATTTACATGCGAGATGTACTGGTCAGCCAAACACACCACCTGGATGTTCATGGAATGGTAACTTTTTCTGTTCCTGTACACCTGCTCCCTGTCTCTTGGGGGAACCAAAGCCACATGGGTCCCATCAATGGCACCAATGACGTTGGGAATATGTCCAAGGGCATAGAAATCACCCTTCACTGCAGCCAATTCGCCCACCTCAGGGAAAAGGATGTAGCTCCTCATGTATTTCATCAGGGCCGACAACACTCTGGATAACACCTTCGAAAACATGGGCTGAGACATCCCAGAAGCAATTCCCACTGTTGTCTGAAATGACCCACTTGCCAAGAAGTGGAGTACTGACAGGACCTGCACCAGAGGGGGAATCCCTGTGGGTTGGCGGATGGGGGACATCAGGTCGGGCTCCAGCTGGGCACACAGTTCATGTATAGTGGCACGGTCAAGCCGGTAGGTCAGGATAATGTGGCGTGCTTCCATTGTCGACAGGTCCACCAGCGGCCTGTACACGGGAGGATTCATCCGTCTCCTCGCCAAACCCAGCGGACGGTGCCTAGGAAGGACAACATGGAGCACACAGTCAAGCAACCCACAGGTACGTACTCACAGCTTGCACAGTAAACGATTCTCTATGCAGTGAATGGCGTGTCTGAGTGGCTATGCAAGGCCTAGGCCTGTGTGACGCAGTTGAAATTGAGCCATGTGGACCCTCGAAATGGCGGCTGCCTGACCTGTGAAGTGTGACAATGGGATGTGAGGTCAATACGCTGGCGTGGCACACCACGGCGGTCGGCGGTCGAAGACCGCGGCGCGAAGCCGCATTGGTTAATATTGAAGCCTATGGGTTTCAGGAGCCAATGGCGAAGGGCGCCGGCGGTGGCGGTACGCACCGCCGCGGTACGCACCGCCGCGGACGTGACCGCCATTTTCTATCTACTTATTCACTTGCGACTTGAACTTTCACAGGAGAGGACCTATACTGCAAGTGTTGCTGTGACCTCGGTCTGGAAGGGACAATGGCTGCTGCGCCTGGGGAAAGGGCCCCTGCCTTCACTGGAGAAGAGTTGGAGAAACTTGTGGATGGGGTCCTCCCCCAGTATGCGCTACTCTACGGTCCTCCAGACCAACAAGTGAGTTTAATTCAATATGGATTTGGGGCCACTGGCTGGCTTGGGGGCCTGGCGGGGATGGGGGGCATGTTGGGCCTGGCGGGGGGCATGGCGGGGGGCCTGGCGGGGATGGGGGGCATGTTGGGCCTGGCGGGGGGCCTGGCGGGGATGGGGGGCATGTTGGGCCTGGCGGGGGGCCTGGCGGGGGGCCTGGCGGGGATGGGGGGCATGTTGGGCCTGGCGGGGGGCCTGGCGGGGGGCCTGGCGGGGATGGGGGGCATGTTGGGCCTGGCGGTGGGCCTGGGGGGGGGCGCCTGGCGGGGATGGGGGGCATGTTGGGCCTGGCGGGGGGCCTGGCGGGGGGCCTGGCGGGGATGGGGGGCGTTGGGCCACTGGCAACGAAAATGCAGACAAACTTGAACGTGGTATTTCTCCCTCCCTGTACGTGTCACATAGGTCCGCGCCCATGAGAAGATCGGGATTTGGCGTGCCATCGCCAAGGAAGTCCGGACCCTGGGGGTCCACCATCGACGGGGCACCCACTGCCGCAAGAGGTGGGAGGACATCCGCCGCGGGACCAAGAAGACCGCCGAGTCTCTGCTGGGGATGGCCTCCCAAAGTAGGCGGGGTGCCTGCCGTCAACTGACCCCCCTGATGTTCCGGATCCTGGCGGTGGCCTACCCTGATTTGGATGGGCGCGTGAGGGCAGCACAGCAGACACAAGGGGGTGAGTACAAGCATTATCTACTCTGTTGTCGCGCAGTGGAGGTGTCTGGGTGGGGGAGGAGGGCTGTGGGTCCCCCTAGGCCAGGGCGATATCTGTAGGCTGGGCACCCCCGTAAGCCCCTGTGTCCCCAGCCACCACCCTCAGTAGTGTGCCAGTACAGCCATCCCTGGGCCGTGTCATCCATGGGTGCAGTTGTCAACTCTAGGCGTGTAGGGCATGTTCCACGGAATGTGTAGGGGACCCCAAGTGCGCAACTTAGTGCAGGGGGCATCTGTGTCTGTCATGTCCGCTAACTGTACCGGTGATCCATGTACTCAAAATCTCTTTATTTCTCTCTCCCCCCCCCTTTTTGTTTGTCTTTCTGTGCTTGTGTGCATCAGCATCATCAGGCGGAGGAGAAGTGGCATCGGGGCAGGAGGGAGCTGCATCTCACATGGCCCAGGAGGGCCATGCCACAGAGTCTGACTGGACCAGTGAGACGGAGGGCGAGGGGAGCTCCACAACGGGGACGACTGGACCCTGCAGCGACACGGACACGTCCTCGGAAGGGAGCTCCCTTGCGGGGGTGGCACCATCCGTGCCCCCCGCCATTACAGGTACAGCCGCCACCCAGCGCACCATCTCCGCCCTCCCAGCAGCCCCTCAGCGTTCGCCCCGTGCCCGCTCTGCCAGGAAGCCGGGCATCTCCTTCGCCCCAGGCACCTCAGGCCCTGCCCCTGTTACCCCCGCTGCCCTCAGTGAGGAGGTCATTGACCTCCTCCGAACGCTCATTGTTGGGCAGACTACCCTTTTGAATGCCATCCAGGGGGTGGAGAGGGAGGTTCATCGCAGCAATGCGTACCTGGAGGGCATTCATTCGGGTCAGGCTGCCCAGCGATCGTTCCAGGCTCTGGCCTCAGCACTGACGGCAGCCATTGTCCCTGTCTCCTGCCTCCCTCTACTAACTCCCTCCTCCCAGTCTCCTGTTCCTCTGCCTGTCCCACCCACACCATCAGACCAGCCTGCACACACCTCAACACCCAAGAGCAGCTCATCCAAACATAAGCACCACAGATCACGCAGACATTCACACAAGCAACATTCCGATGCAGACATGCCAACAGTCACTACCACCTCTGTGACCCCCACCTCCTCATCTCCCTCCTCCCTCCCTGTGACGTCTACACTCACACCTTCATTCACCTCACCATCAGCCAGTGTTTCCATCACCAGCACACCCTCCAGTCCAGTCCGCACACGTGCAGTCACCACCCCCACTGCCATTTACACGTCCCCTGTGTCCTCTCCCACTGTGTCTGTCACCCCCTCTTCCACACCACACAAACGCAGCCACCCACCCACCCAACAGCCATCCACCTCACGACAGCCTCCCGCTCCTGCACCTGCACCCAAAGACAGCAAAGTTGTCTCGCCTACAACCACATCCTCTCCCTCCACTCCCATTCCCACTGTACCATTCCCACTGTCCATATCCATTGTCCCAGGAAAATCTATCTCTCTACTGCTACCTTCTTTCCTGACCCTGAGCCCCCCCCCTCCTTCTCGTCGGGGTAAGAAGAGCACCTCAGCCACCACCAGCCCTGCAGCCCCCTTGACAAGGGTGCAGGGGTATTGGAGCCCACCAGCCCGCAGGTCTGGATCTTCGCCCAGCAGCAAGGGGACAGCCAGCCCACCCCCTGGGAAGAGGAGCAGAAGGCGGAAGGGCCGCCGCCGGAGCCCGGGTTCTATATCCCCCCAGGACACTAGCCAGCCACCGTCAACAGCCACAGCTCCAAAGGGAGGAAAGGGCCACAGACTCCCGACTAAGGAGGGCAAGGGCAGCAAGGCGGAGAAGTCAGGCAGCAGGCCTGCTGCCCATGGAGGACCCGTCACAGCTGCCCAGGAGGAGCCCGCAACCCCCATAGCCGCTGCCCCGGGAGGAACCGGCACAGCTGCCCCGGGAGAGCCCACCACCCCCATAGCCGCTGCCCAGGGAGGACCCAGCCCAGCTGGCCAGGAGGGCCCCACCACCCACAGCCCAGGTGGGCATTGAAGGAGCACCATCCCCGCTGCCCAGGAGGGCACCACCAGGCAATGAGCAGTTGGCCATAGAATGTCCGCCGTCTCCAGCAACGCTCCGCTGGGGACCGCCGTCTCAAGAACCGCTGAACTGGGCCCTTCAAGGCAAGAACCGCTGAACTGGGCCCCGCCGTCTCCAGCACCGCTCCGCTGGGGACCGCCGTCTCAAGAACCGCTGAACTGGGCCCCGCCGTCTCCAGCACCGCTCCGCTGGGGACCGCCGTCTCAAGAACCGCTGGACTGGGCCCCGCCGTCTCCAGCACCGCTCCGCTGGGGACCGCCGTCTCAAGAACCGCTGGACTGGGCCCTTCAAGGCAAGAACCGCTGAACTGGGCCCCGCCGTCTCCAGCACCGCTCCGCTGGGGACCGCCGTCTCAAGAACCGCTGAACTGGGCCCTTCAAGGCAAGAACCGCTGAACTGGGCCCCGCCGTCTCCAGCACCGCTCCGCTGGGGACCGCCGTCTCAAGAACCGCTGAACTGGGCCCTTCAAGGCAAGAACCGCTGAACTGGGCCCCGCCGTCTCCAGCACCGCTCCGCTGGGGACCGCCGTCTCAAGAACCGCTGAACTGGGCCCTTCAAGGCAAGAACCGCTGAACTGGGCCCTTCCAGGCAGGAACCGCTGGCCCTTTGGCAGACGTGGCAGGGCAGGATCTGTCTCGGGCAGGGCTGCAGGATGTCCTCTGGCCAACATGCCTCCTCCAGTGGCAGTGGAGTCTGTTATGGACTGTTTGGACTGTGGCTTTGCACTCCCCAGGATGGCCCAGTGGGCAGGCCACCCACTGTATGGACTGTATGGACTGTGGCTTTGCTCTCCCCAGGATGGCCCAGTGGGCAGGCCACCCACTGTATGGACTGTTTGGACTGTGGCTTTGCTCTCCCCAGGATGGCCCAGTGGGCAGGCCACCCACTGTATGGACTGTATGGACTGTGGCTTTGCTCTCCCCAGGATGGCCCAGTGGGCAGGCCACCCACTGTATGGACTGTTTGGACTGTGGCTTTGCTCTCCCCAGGATGGCCCAGTGGGCAGGCCACCCACTGTATGGACTGTATGGACTGTGGCTTTGCTCTCCCCAGGATGGCCCAGTGGGCAGGCCACCCACTGTATGGACTGTTTGGACTGTGGCTTTGCTCTCCCCAGGATGGCCCAGTGGGCAGGCCACCCACTGTATGGACTGTATGGACTGTGGCTTTGCATTCCCCAGGATGGCCCAGTGGGCAGGCCACCCACTGTATGGACTGTGGCTTTGCTCTCCCCAGGATGGGCCAGTGGTCATGGAGTCCCCTCGTGGATCTGGCGTCGTGTACTCAAGTGGCTGAGGTGCCCCCCCTTCCCTTCCCCCTGAGGTTTCTGTCCTTTTTTCTTTCTGATGCCCCTGCAGTGTTCTATCCGTGGAGTTCTTGTCGTGGGACTGGGCCTTGCCCCTTTGCTCAGGACCCCTGTGGTCCACGGACAGTGGTTGGACTACATTTATTAGATGTATATATTTTGTACAAAGTTTATTTATTTATTGGGATTACTGCTGTCCATTTTTCAATATATCTGCCCGTTTAAGATCTCTTCTTTTGGTCTTTGCATTATTTCGGAGGGGGGGGGTTTGTGGGTTGTGACAGTGATCTGTGGGAATGCATTGATGTGTGTGTTGTAGTGGGTGTGGGTGGGTGGGTGGGTGTGTGCCGGTAATCTTTTCCCTCCCCTGTGTCGTAGGTGCAGTACTCACCGATGTCTTCCGCGCCGCCGGGCGTGCTCCTGGTACAGGAGCAGGTATAGGAGTGCGGGGATGACCTGCAACTCGGGTTCCATACTGCCAGAATCTCGCGTGGAGTATGTGGAGGTGAGCGTTTTCCCGTTCGTAGTCTGTTTCCGCCGTGTTTTTATCGGCGGTGCTCCCGCCCCGGAAAAGGTGGCGGATTGGTGGGTCGTGATAGGGTGGGCGGTACATTGTCTGCCGCCTGGCTGTTGGCGGGGACCGCCGCGCTGTTTGTTTGTTCCGCCGTGGCGGGCGGAGTGTTAATGCGGCGGGCTGTGTTGGCGGTTCCCGCCAGGGTCAGAATTGCATATTTTGGACCGCCGGCCTGTTGGCGGGTTGGCTGCCGCTTTATCACCGACCGCCAGGGTCAGAATGAGGGCCTTATTTCCTATTTGTTACACTCTACTAGCAAGTTTATTAGTCTCAATACCAGAAAACACATCAACAATGTCACCATATGGCAACTTGAATGTGACTTAAACAAAGCAAAGATCATGAACATTAGAACAAAGCACGACGTTAACATGAATCAACTTTAACAGAGTATCATTAACACGTTATTCAACAAAGCAAGATTCAGTTGTTTGTGTATTTGCATCCGAATTAGTGAACTCCTTAACTGACCTTTAATTAGCATCAGCATGTTGGGCTTCTTGCAAAACAATTTAGTAACACAAATTTAGAAAACATCTAACTATGGCCTCTATCAAAAGTGCAGTTGGTACCTAGAAAGGAAAGGCAAACAATTACAATTCATCATCATATAGTTACCCTCCATAATGGGTCAGCATACAGAATCAGTCTTCGTCCTCATGACAGTAGTCGATCCACCATCAGTAAGGATAGAACAGCAAAATCTCAGCAGGATAGGGCAGAAGGAATACTTCCCTCGTAAGGAGGAGAAGCAAGTATCGGGCAAGGCAAAAGTGAGGATGGTGTAAAGTATCAGACACCAAAGATTTCGACGGAATGTCAGAGTAACAGCAGGGCTGTCCCTCTAATGGCTGATTTCTCCTTGTACCACGTTGTTAAATCGAATTTGCCAGACAAGTCTCTAATTTCCAATTGGTCAATGTTTGGTGCATCGTAATCTCTATCCAATGATCCGTTGATCACCTTACTAGAATTTTCACCTAAAACAGTTCTCATGCAGTTTATTGGCTCCTGTGATTTACGTCTTCAACGGGTAGAATGTCAGGTCGGAAAAGTTACACTCCTCGCTTCAGTCAGTAGCTCCATTGTCTTTACCAGTTTGGGCGACCTTGTACCTGTTGCGAATTACACTGTTGCATTCAGCAAGAATGTCTCCTTGAGCAAGTTGGGTCTCATGAGAAATAATTTACTACGGCTACACACACATCTCTAGCTTCTGGAAAAGTACAGTTTTATGTCCTTCAGGGAGACAGCACGTTGCACGTTAGAAAAACACATTTACTATGAGACCAGGCAGCTAGGCCCAGACCCTTGCTAACTAAGGCCTATTAATTAATTTAGCAAACCTTAACATATAACTCTCAATGCTAATATAAAATCATACATTAGTACATTATTGATTCATCATTAGTCAATTTCATTAATCATCGCATACATTGGTGGCCACTCCCCGTGGGCACATTTCAAACGTGTACATTACACTTAAACATTTTCACATTATCTTGCAAGCTTTTCATGTTAATATTGAATATAAAAGCTACACTCCAACAATCCCTCCTCTGATGACTCTTGTCATCACACAAATCCCTTCTTCACAAATTTTCATTTTCTAACATCTGTCATTTCAATTTCTTCCCTTGACTTTGCCTTTTCATATTTTGCTCTGAACATTTTCTCTCTTTTTCTTCCCTCCTCGCATTATGTTTGGCCAATTTTGCTTTAATTCTTTTACTAATTTTGCATGACAACCATAGCCCAGATAAACAAGCCAAAACAATCACTATTCCCTGTGTTAATTTTCCTAATATCCCATGCCAAATACTACTAAACCAGCTTCCCACATGAGCAAGTCCCTTTCCAACCTTTTCCCAAATGCCTGGTTCCTTCAATTCCTTCAAATCGGCACTATCTCTTGTTAGGTTAGTAAGCATGCTTCTAATCTCATTACTATTGTCAGGTATGTAGGTACAGCAGTGACGCTCATTAAGCATCTTACAGACTCAGCCATTTTTCGCTAAAAGAATGTCTAAAGCAAGCCAGTTTTGAAGAATCATAGCCCTCGCCTCAGCAAGCTCAGTATCCATCAGGAGTAAAGCCCCTGTGAAATTTGTCAGCATGTTATCCACAATAGTAGACAACTTTCAAATCTTTATGAAGTTTAAGACAACCCCTACTGAAGGGATTATTGCTCCAAATATGTCTCCCACTACACCAGCAGTACTCTCTTTTGTCTAGTACTAAGCAATTCAGTCACCTTCGGAAACTTTTTCAAGTCTTCGAGCTGATAAATCTTTGGGAAAACTATCCCCAAATACCATGTCCAATACATCCCTTAGGAAGACGGTAATAAGCATTAAGTCCACATATATAATAGACCCCTGGGATTGCTGGATCCATTCCATTTACCATGAAAGTCCACTTATTCTGAAACAAAAACACATGCTTACACTCACTTGTTCACACAAACACATTATCATAATATGATTTCAGCCGCGTTACGCAAAGCTTTCCTACGTGTGGGGCATCTAAAGCTAATTTCCCTTGTTCCCTAATTCCATTGTAACTCCCACTATTAATAAAGGATCGTTGCTGCAAGCCTTTTTATAAGTTCCCTTTCAAAACCCTTCTTCTGTCTTCAGTGTGATCTAGAAAGTTTTTCTCTATAGGTGAAAGCAAGCAAGTCAGATGATTTTGGTGTGCATAGGATGTACTAATCACCATTCTCGCTTCAAAGAACCCTTTCACTAACTTTATTGCATAATATTTAGCCACGCTATTCAAGTCTTCTATAATGGGCACATAAGAGAACACCATGTCATGGTTAGAGTAAAAATATTGCACCTCTTCTTGGTTACAGAAACGTGTTAGTAGTAAACTACAACTAATCCCATAAATTAGGGGTGAACTATGATAGGTAACTCCTTTTTGTACCGAAACAGGAATTTGTGTACACACATAACAAGCTTTCACATCCATGGTATCAACATACTCACCCAGCAAGCGATAGAAAACATTAGTAGACAGTTCTCCCTTTGTATTAGTATTCTCATGCAGATACTTCGTATCTTGTTCAAACCTCTCCCAGGGTGTTAGTGTAGCAGTCTCAGGAATTGTAGCATTGTTAGCTTCATTCTCATCCACCAATCGCATTTCCACAAACAAAGCTATAATGAATATCACACATACAACACCCAAAGCAACACCCAAGTATTTACAATGCTTACTCCCCTCACTATCATTTCCCGTGCTAGGCATGATCTGCAAAGAATCAGAAAGTAAAGTGCTACAAATATAAACAACAACCAACTGAGGATGGCTAAAAGCTCTTTTTTTTCTCTTTTTTTTTTCTTCCCAGCAAGGCTAAGCAAAGTCTTTCTTCAGCAAATATTTACAGCTCTCTCTCATTCACTCCCAGGATCCTTGTCAATTCAGTTAGCAGCTTGTCACAATCAGTTTTTCGAAAGTCAATTCAGGTTAACAGTGTCACATCCGGTAACTTATCAGTCTCTTTTCTCAGGTTTCTTTAATTCAATTTCAATTTAACACAGTCTCTTTTCCTTGTGGCCAAACTCAGGTACAATAGTATTGACCTGGGACTTCTCAATCAAAACAGAATGCCAAGAACTCTTGTTGCCACTCAGCTGATGTTGCGTATGCCCATTCAGGACCTGCGTACCTTCTATTTGCTACTCTCTTTCTTTTCAATTTGCGGTCACCTCGCAACTCTCCTTCGCTCAAGTCTTCCTTCCTTGTTGTATCAACCTCTTCTTCAATTGTCTCATCGATGACCACCTTTCCTTTTGTCAATTGCGATTCTGGCCACTTATGTCCTTTCAAGATCTCTCCAACGTTTAACTTTCCTTGTGGCAACTCAATGCCCTCCTCTTGTTCTATGGTGTTTTCTCTCGCTGGACCTGCAATTGTCTCAAGAGGAGTCCGGGCAATTCGGCTCTCTTCTGCCCCCACTCTTTCACCTTCTGGGTCTGTCAGGGGTTCAACTTCAAACCCATATCCGTCTGTTTCTGGGAGAACCTCTCTTTGGGTCAGTCCTCCTGGTGCCTCAGTTGAGATAGGCTCACTGTCACCTCTCTGGATCTCGTTTGCTGTTTGAGTGACCAAGCCGTCCTCAACGGGCTCTCCTTCCGTCTCAACTCCCCTTTAATTACTCTCCGTCCCTGAGACTTCCTTTTCTGAAGTGGTTATTTTCGACAATTCAATTTCCTCATCAGTCGGGCACATCACCTTCTTTGTGTGACTCGCATGAATCCAGTTTGGAATTCCAGTGCACTTCACAGCAGTGGTAGTTGTCAATATTACTTGATATGGCCCCTTCCAACGTGGTTCCAAACACGACTTCCTCACGTGTTTCTTGACAACAACCCAGTCCCTAGCTTTCAGGTTGTGACCTGGATCACTTATCTGTGGCAATGTGGTGGCTTCCACCTGGTGAGAGAAAGAGCGGACCATGTCAGCCAGACCCTTGCAGTAGTCCAACACCATATCATCCGTGGTATTCACAAGAGCATTTGCAGGCACTGCGGGCAATTCCATAGCTCGGCCCATGAGAATTTCATGAGGAGACGGTCCTGTTTTCTTGTTGGGTGTGTTTCTCATTGACATTAGCACTAAGGGCAACGCATCAGGCCATTTCAAATTTGTAGCTGCACACATTTTTGCCATTCGAGACTTCAGAGTACCATTCATTTGCTCCACTACTCCTGATGCTTCAGGGCGGTAGCTACAATGCAACTTCTGCTCAATGTTTAATGCTGCACACAAGATCTTAACCACCTCATTGTTGAAGTGACTTCCTCTATCTGATTCTAAAGAGATCGGAAACCCAAAACGTGGTATCAGTTCCCTAAGCAGCAACTTCGCTACTGTGAGGCTGTCATTTCTACATGTAGGGAACGCTTCAATCCAGTGACTAAAAATGCACACAATCACCAACACGTATCTTAAACCTCCACACACAGGCATCTCAATAAAATCCAATTGCATTCTGCTAAATGGACCTCCTGCTCTCCCAATGTGGCTCAAATTCACCACTGTCCCTTTCCCAACATTCATCTGCTGACAGATGATGCACCGGTGACAAATCACTTCTGCGGCTTGTCTGAATTTCGGATTGAACCAATCAATTTTGAACAACCTGTTCATGTCGTCTCTCCCAATATGTGCTTGCCCATGGTAGAACCTTGCAAATTGTGACAAAAGACTGTTCGGCAAAACCATTTTACCCACATCTGAAACCCACAAGTCATCTGGTCTCTGTACACATTGCATTTTAAGCCAAGAGTGCTTCTCTTCCCTGCTGGCACGACCCTGCAACAATTTTAATTCCTCCAAAGTGTCAACCACTCTTAATGCGTAACCTGTGCATGTTTCATTTTCTGTTTCAGGTAACAATTCACACTGATCCTTAAATGATATACAATTCAATGCGCAAAACCTTGTGACTTGATCCGCATATCCATTTCCCATTGACACAAAGTCTTGTGATTTCACATGAGCACTGCATTTCACCATGGCAATTTCAAGAGGTAACTGAATCGCGTGCAAAAACTCCTTAATTCTTTCGCCATTTTTCACTGGAGAACCAGAGGAGGTCAGGAAACCCCTCTGTGACCACAACTGGCCAAAATCATGGACAATCCCAAATCTGTACCTGCTGTCAGTATAGATAGTCACTTTCAGTTTATCAGCGGCATGGCATGCTCTGGTGAGAGCAACCAATTCGGCCACTTGAGCAGAGTATACTCTTTCAAGCCAAAATGCTTCTAGGATACCAGTGATTGTACACACAGCGTATCCGGCTCTCAGTACTCCTACTGAGTCTCTCAGGCATGAGCCATCGACAAAGGTAATGTAGTCATTCTCTTCCAATTGGGTATCTTTAATGTCAGGTCTCGGTTTGGTGCACAGTTCTGTTACCTCAAGACAATCATGTTCTACATCCTCAGCATCATCAACCTCTGTATTCTCATTTGGAAGCAAAGTTGCCGGGTTCAATACAGTACATCGTTTCAGTGACACATTTGGTGACCCCAATATAATTGTTTCATACTTTGTTAATCTGGCATTTGTCATGTGCTGAGTTTTGGTTTGGGTCAGCAAAATTTCGACTGAATGTGGGACCATAACTGTTAAAGGGTGTCCCATCATTATGCCTTCACACTGTGTGAGGCTTTGACCAACTGCTGCAACTGCACGCAAACAACCTGGTAAGGCTGCTGCGACCGGGTCCAAAGTAGCTGAAAAATATGCTACTGGTCGGTTTGCACCTCCATGGACCTGTGTCAGGACAGACAAAGAACAAGCATCACGTTCATGACAAAACAAGACAAAAGGCTTCGTGTAATCAGGCATACCTAAAGCTTAAGCCCTGCACATACATTACCTGAACTCAATGAACGCCTTCATCACTTTCTCGGGCATAGTTAGGGTATCTGAGCCTTCCTTGAGCTCCTTAACTGTCAGTCTCGCCAAGGGCTTGGAGATAACTGAGAAATTCGGGATCCACTGACGACAGTAGCCCACCATTCCCAGAAACGTCCTAACGTCTCTCCGAGATGCTGGGGGATTCATTCGCAATATGGCGGTCACTCTTTCTTTGGATATTTTCCTCAACCCTTTCTCAATCAGATGACCTAGATATTTCACCTCTTTCTGACAGTACTGCAGCTTCTTTGGGGACACCTTATGCCCATTCTTTCCCAAGTGGTTTAGTAATGCAATAGTATCGTACTTGCAGTCATCTCTTGTTTTGGAAGCGATCAACAAATCGTCAATGTACTTCACTAGAGTTGATTGGAAAGGCAGCTCCAACGACTCCAAATCCTTCTTCAAGATTTGATTGAAGATAGAGGGTGACTCCAAAAACCCTTGAGGGATTCGACACCAACTGTAAACCTTGTCCAGGAATTTAAAACTGAAAAGAAGCTGGCTGTCGTCATGAAGAGGCACGGAAAAGAACACTTGGGACAAATCGACAACTGACATTCTGCGTTGCATGGAACTTGAAACATAATCACAGCTGGATTTGGCACTATCGGGCAACACTTCACCACTATGTCATTGATCTTTCGTAAGTCTTGAATAATTCAAACTTTCCCACAAGGCTTTCTCAGACCCATTATAGGTGAATTACATGGGCTGCTCATCACTTTTCTCAGGACCCCCAGCTTCACAAAGTCTGCAATTATCTGCGTCACCTGTATGAGGACATCCTGTGCCATGTGGTATTGTGGTACCTGGGGATACACGGCATTTGGCTTCACATCTACTTTGACTGGGTCTACTCCTTTTATCAGTCCCACTTCCTTTCCTGTCAAGTCCCATACTTTCTCTGTGACTGTCCCCTGCAGGTCTGCGGGCAAATCAGTCACTGTGAACATCGGGAAGAAGCTTATCAAGGGGTACTCTTCATCTGTTGTCTCCATCTCAGGCTCTGAGATCTGACCATCATCCCCTTCATCGTCACTGTTTGTCTGCACCTCTATCCCTTCATTGGAACAGGTGATAGAACACCTCGTCTTGCACAATAAGTCTCTTCCCAGTAGGGACACGGAACTTGAGTCACAAACCACAAATCTGTGCAATCCTTGGAAGGTACCAATCTCAACCTGAACCGGATCTGTAATCGGGTTAGTCAGGAGCTGGTTTGCCACTCCTACTATCTTTATTGTACGTCCTGAAAGGGGCAACTTCGGAACCTCTGCACTTCTGACTGTAGAGCGTGTAGCTCCTGTGTCAACCAAAAATGAGACCTTGTGACCCATCACCTTTCCTTGCACATTGGGTCCCCTCTAATCTACTTCTAGGGACGCTACCAGCCTGCACTCCTCACTATCTGAACTGTCATCCGACCATTCATCATTTATTCCATTCTCACCATGCAATGGGAACTGTTGTACTGTGTTATTTTTACCCATTCCTTGACTTGTGACCTGTTGAGGAAGCAACACCTTCTTCATCCCTTGTACATCATTCTGAACCACTACTGTATTCAAATCTGGACCACGGTGCACAAAATCTCCTCAACCTCTGCCTCTCGCTTGCGTCTGAAACATTCAGTTTCCTTGCGGCTGTTGCACCATCTGTTGTACTCCGTTTCCCTGCGTCCCTGCTTGCGCTGCCTTAATTTGCATCACCATCACTTTCTCCTTCAACTTTCTCTGCTTCAACTCAATCTCGTCACTACAGTATTTCGCATACTGTAACACCTCATCAATCGGCTTTGCTTGCCAACAAATCAAATCAATCAATCAATCAAAGAAATTTATAGAGCGCGCTACTCACCCGTGAGAGTCTCAAGGTGCTGGGAGGGGGGGGATCAAGGTGGGGGGGCAGGGAGGGTCACTGTTCGAACAACCATGTCTTGAGGTTCTTTCTGAAGAGCAGGAGGTCTTTGGTTTTGCGAAGGTTGGTGGGGAGGGAGTTCCAGGTTTTGGGGGCGAGGTAGGAGAAGGACTTGCCTCCTGTGGTGGTGCGTTGGATGCGGGGGACTGTGGCTAGGGTGAGGTCGGCTGATCGGAGGTTGCGCATGGCAGTGTGGAAGTTCACTCTTTCGTTGAGGTAGGTTGGGCCGGTGTTGTGGAGGGACTTGTGTGCGTGGATGAGGATCTTGAATGTGATTCTCTTGTCTATGGGGAGCCAGTGAAGGGATTTGAGGTGTGGTGAGATTCGTTCGTGGCAGGGGAGGCCAAGGACGAGGCGTGCGGCTGTGTTCTGGATTCTCTGGAGTTTGTGTTTGAGATTGAGTGAGGTGCCGGCGTAGAGGGCGGTACCGTAGTCTAGTCTGCTGCTGATGAGTGCATGGGTGACTGTCTTCCTGTTCTCTGGGGGAATCCATTTGAAGGATTTTTTTAGAGTGTGGAGTGTGTGGAAGCAGGAGGAGGTTAGAGCATTGATTTGCTGTGTCATGGAGAGGGAGGGGTCCAGGATGATGCTGAGGTTGCGTGCGTGGTTTGCGGGGGTGGGTGCGGGGCCTAAGGTGGTGGGCCACCAGGGGTCGTCCCATTTGGTTTTGTTGGGGCCGAAGATGATGATCTCGGTTTTGTTGGAGTTGAGCTTGAGGTGGTTAGTGGTGATCCAGTTGGCGGTGTCGAGGAGAGCAGCGTGTAGGTTGGTTTTGGCGGTGGTGGGGTTGCGGGTGAGGGAGAGTATGAGTTGGGTGTCATCTGCGTAGGAGAGGATAGTGATTCCATGTGCTCGGAAGATGTTGGCTACAGGGATCATGTAGATGTTGAAGAGTGTGGGGCTGAGGGAGGACCCTTGGGGGACTCCGCAGATGATCTTGGTAGTGGTGGAGTGGAAAGGTGGAAGGCGGACTCTCTGGGTCCGGTCGGTGAGGAAGGAGGTGAGCCAGTCTAAGGCTTTGTGGCGAATTCCTATGTTGTGGAGGCGTGTGCGGAGTGTGTGGTGGCAGACAGTGTCAAAGGCTGGGGAGAGGTCTAGGAGGATGAGTGCGACGGTCTCACCTTTGTCGACTTTGGTCCTGATGTCGTCATTGCATGCGATGAGGGCGGTTTCCGTGCTGTAGTTCTTGCGGAACCCGGATTGTGAGGGGTCAAGAGTGTTGTTTACTTCGAGGAAGTTTTTTTTTTTTTTTAGGAGAGTGGTGATTTTTGCGTGCTTCCAGGGGTCTGGGTAGGTGGCGGAGTCAAAAGAGGAGTTGATTATGTTGCGGAGTATGGGGGCGATGGTTGGGCTAGCTTTGTTGTAGATGCGATGTGGACAGGGGTTGGAGGGGGATCCGGAGTGGATGGAGTTCATGGTTTTTTCGGTTTCTTCGTGTGTGGTGGGGGCCCAGGTGGTGAGTGTGCTGGGGGGGTCATGAGTGGAGGTTGGGTTGGGTGAGTGAGGGGTGTGTGTGGTGGGTGGGTGTGGTATGAAGCTGTTGTGGATGTCCAGGATTTTGTGGTGGAAGTGGTTGGAGAGGGTGTCACATAGGGGCTGTGTGTGTGAGGGGTCTATGTTGCTGGCTTTGGGTTTGGCAAGTTCATTAATGATGGTGAAGAGTTCTTTGCTGTTTTGAGAGTTGTTGTCAAGGCGTGTCTTGTAGTGATCTCTTTTGGTGGTGCGTATGAGTTGGTGATGGGTGGAGAAGTTGATTGTAGAGGGTTCTAGTCACCATATTTTCTCAGCTTGGCAGCATTTGCGCTTGGAGTCTTGGAGTTTGGGGGTGAACCATGAGGCGTTCTTGATGTTGCGGGTGGCAATGTGTTTTCTGAGGGGGCTAGTGTGTCTGCGCAGGTGGTGATCCATTTGGAGAGGTTGTGTGCTCCTGTGTTGGGGTCGTTGGCGTGGGGGGGGGGTTGTGAGCCAGTTGGCAGTTTAGTCATTCTGTAGGGATCTTGTCCCACATGCGGTAGGGTGTGGTGTGTTGATGGTGGTGTGTGGGGGGGTTTGGTGAAGGAGAAGTGGACGCAGTGGTGGTCAGTCCAGAGGAGTTCGGTGGTGTGGGTGCAGGCTATGTGTTGGCTTGAGTTGAAAATTGCGTCAAGCGTGTGTCCTGCTGAGTGGGTGGGTGCGGTGACCAGTTGTTTGAGTCCGAGGTTGGTGAGGTTGTCTATGAGGGAGGTAGAGTTGTGGTCTTGTAGGTTTTCCAAGTGAAACTTGAAATCACCAAGGAGGATGTAGTCTGTTGAGGTGAGGGCGTGCGAGCTGATGGTGTC
Organism: Pleurodeles waltl; assembly: GCF_031143425.1. Taxonomy (NCBI): domain Eukaryota; kingdom Metazoa; phylum Chordata; class Amphibia; order Caudata; family Salamandridae; genus Pleurodeles; species Pleurodeles waltl. Next base: position 954,587,387 of record NC_090440.1, on the reverse strand, counting down.
GGCGATGGTGTCGCAGAAGGCGGGGCGTGGTCCTGGTGGTCTGTAGATTAATGTACCTCTGAGGGTGGAGTTGTTGTTAATGTGGATCAGGAAGTGCTTGTGTTCTGTGTTGTCGTTAGTGTCTTGGGAGCTGGTGGTGACTTTTATGGTGTCCCTGTGTAGGATGGCGATGCCACCACCTGGCCTGTTGAGGCGGTCTTTGCGTTGGAGTTTGTATCCCTTGGGGGTGGCGATGGCTATGTCAGGTTCCGAGGAGGGGTTGGTCCAGGTTTCCGTGAGGAAGGCGATGTCAGGTGAGTGTGATGTGATGAGGTCCCAGAGTTCTATGACATGTTTGTGAAGGGAGCGGGTGTTGAGGAGCAGGCAGTTGAGGTGGTTGTGGTGGGTGGTATTGTTGTGGTGCATGAGGGTGTTGTTGCGGGGTGTGTTCTGGTTGTGGGCTGGTGTGCGGCCGGGTTGGTTGGTGGGGTGGTGGCAGAGCAGGTGAGTATTGCGTTGGGGGTGTTGTGTTTGTTGAAGGTGGGGTCGCTATGGTTGGTGTGAGGGATGGGGAGCAGGAGAAATGACAGGTGTGGCAGGTGAAGGGGCCATGAGTGTGTGTGGGGCTGGAAGGGGTGCACGTGGGGCGGGGCCTGGGTTGAGTGAGTGGAGGGTGAGGGGGAGTAGGTTTGTCTGAGAGGGCCAGGGGGACTGGCGCTGGGTGCAGTGTTGGCGCGGGCAGGCGCAGACGGGCTTGCCTTTGGCGCGACGCGGCCGTACCGCGGCTGCCATAAAAGGAGGGGAGGGTGGGGGTGGGAGTGGCAGCTGGGAGGAGGGAGGGCTGGTCGAATGGGAAGGCTGGGGGGTGGGGCCGCAGGGGATGGCAGCGGCAGGAAAAAAGAAAAGAAAAAGACGGTGAGGAGGAGGGGGGAGCGCTGCAGGGGACGCAGCGGCTGGGGAAATTGGCAAAAGGAAAACGGAGGTGAGGAGGAGGGGGAGGCGGGAGGGGACGCAGGGGACGCAGCGGCTGGGGAAATTGGCATAAGGAAAAAGACGGTGAGGAGGTGGCGAGGGCGGCGGAGCGGGAGTGACCTGCCTACAGAAGCAGGGTCAAGGGTTGCTCCTTGTTACCGCGCCGTGGCTGCCATAAAAGGAGGGGAGGGTGGGAGTGGCAGATGGGAGGAGTGAGGGCTGGTCGAATGGGAAGGCTGGGGGGGTGGGGCCGCAGGGGATGGCTGCGGCGGAAAAAAGAAAAGAAAAAGACGGTGAGGAAGAGGGGGGAGGCGGGAGGAGCCGCAGGGGACGCAGCGGCTGGGGAAATTGGCATAAGGAAAAAGACGGTGAGGAGGTGGCGAGGGCGGCGGAGCGGGGAGCGACCTGTCTGCAGAAGCAGAGTCAAGAGTTGCTCCTTGTTACCACACCACGGCTGCCATAAAAGGAGGGGAGGGTGGGAGTGGCAGCTGGGAGGAGGGAGGGCTGGTCGAATGGGAAGGCTGGGGGGGTGGGGCCACAGGGGATGGCAGCGGCGGGAAAAAAGAAAAGAAAAAGACAGTGAGGAGGAGAGAGAAGGCGGGAGAGGCCGCAGGGGACGCAGCGGCTGGGGAAATTGGCAAAAAGAAAGAGACGGTGAGGAGGAGGGGGGAGACGGGAGGGGACGCAGCGGCTGGGGAAATTGGCAAAAGGAAAACGGAGGAGAGGAGGAGGGGGAGGTGGGAGGGGACGCAGGGGACGCAGCGGCTGGGGAAATTGGCAAAAGGAAAACGGAGGTGAGGAGGAGGGATGAGGTGGGAGGGGACGCAGGGGACGCAGCGGCTGGGGAAATTGACAAAAGGAAAACGGAGGTGAGGAGGAGGGGGAGGAGGGGGGGCCACAGAGGACGCAGCAGCTGGGGAAATTGGCATAAGGAAAAAGATGGTGAGTAGGTGGCGAGGGCGGCGGAGCGGGGAGCGACCTGCCTGCAGGAGCAGGGTCAAGGGTTGCTCCTCGTTACCGCACCGCGGCTGCCATAAAAGGAGCGGAGGGTGGGAGTGGCAGCTGGGAGGAGGGAGGGCTGGTCAAATGGGAAGGCTGGGGGGGTGGGGCCGCAGGGGATGGCAGCGGCGGGAAAAAAGAAAAGAAAAAGACAGTGAGGAGGAGGGGGAGGCGGGAGAGGCCGCAGGGGACGCAGCGGCTGGGGAAATTGACAAAAGGAAAACGGAGGTGAGGAGGAGGGGGGAGGCGGGAGGGGCCGCAGGGGACGCAGCGGCTGGGGAAATTGGCAAAAGGAAAATGGATGTGAGGAGGAGGGGGGAGGCAGGAGGGGCCGCAGGGGGCGCAGCGGCTGGGGAAATTGGCAAAAGGAAAACTGAGGTGAGGAGGAGGGGGAGGCAGGAGGGGCCGCAGGGGACGCAGCGGCTGGGGAAATTGGCATAAGGAAAAAGACGGTGAGGAGGTGGCGAGGGCGGCGGAGCGGGGAGCGACCTGCCTGCAGAAGCAGGGTCAAGGGTTGCTCCTTGTTACCGCACCACGGCTGCCATAAAAGGAGGGGAGGGTGGGAGTGGCAGCTAGGAGGAGGGAGGGCTGGTCGAATGGGAAGGCTGGGGGGGTGGGGCCGCAGGGGATGGCAGCGGCGGGAAAAAAGAAAAGAAAAAGACGGTGAGGAGGAGGGGGGAGGCGGGAGAGGCCGCAAGGGACGCACCGGCTGGGGAAATTGGCAAAAGGAAAACGGAGGTGAGGAGGAGGGGAGGAGGGGGGAGGCAGGAGGGGCCGCAGGGGACGCAGCGGCTGGGGAAATTGGCAAAAAGAAAAAGATGGTGAGGAGGAGTGGGGAGGCGGGAGGGGCCGCAGGGGACGCAGCGGCTGGGGAAATTGGCAAAAGGAAAACGGAGGTGAGGAGGAGAGGGGAGGCGGGAGGGGCCACAGGGGATGCAGTGGCTGGGGAAATTGGCAAAAGGAAAACGGAGGTGAGGAGGAGGGGAAGGTGGGAGGGGACGCAGGGGACGCATCGTCTGGGGAAATTGGCAACAGGAAAACGGAGGTGAGGAGGAGGGGGGAGGGGCCGCAGGGGACGCAGCGGCTGGGGAAATTGGCAAAAGGAAAACGGAGGTGAGGAGAAGGCGGGAGGGGCCGCAGGGGACGCAGCAGCTGGGGAAATTGGCAAAAGGAAAACGGAGGTGAGGAGGAGGGGAGAGGTGGGAGGGGCCGCAGGGGAGGCAGCGGCTGGGGAAATTGCCATAAGGAAAAAGACAGTGAGGAGGTGGCGAGGGCGGCGGAGCGGGGTCAAGGGTTGCTCCTCGTTACCGCACCGCGGCTGCCATAAAAGGAGGGGAGGGTGGGAGTGGCAGCTGGGAGGAGGGAGGGCTGGTCAAATGGGAAGGCAGGGGGGGTGGGGCCGCAGGGGATGGCAGCGGCGGGAAAAAAGAAAAGAAAACGACAGTGAGGAGGAGGGGGAGGCGGGAGAGACCGCAGGGGACGCAGCGGCTGGGGAAATTGGCAAAAGGAAAATGGAGGTGAGGAGGAGTGGGGAGGCGGGAGGGGCCGCAGGGGGCGCATCGGCTGGGGAAATTGGCAAAAGGAAAACGGAGGTGAGGAGGAGGGGGGAGGCAGGAGGGGCCGCAGGGGGCGCAGCGGCTGGGGAAATTGGCAAAAGGAAAACTGAGGTGAGGAGGAGGGGGAGGCGGGAGGGGCCGCAGGGGACGCAGCAGCTGGGGAAATTGGCATAAGGAAAAAGACGGTGAGGAGATGGCGAGGGCGGCGGAGCGGGGAGCGACCTGCCTGCAGAAGCAGGGTCAAGGGTTGCTCCTTGGTACCGCACCACGGCTGCCATAAAAGGAGGGGAGGGTGGGAGTGGCAGCTAGGAGGAGGGAGGGCTGGTCGAATGGGAAGGCTGGGGGGGTGGGGCCGCAGGGGATGGCAGCGGCGGGAAAAAAGAAAAGAAAAAGACGGTGAGGAGGAGGGGGGAGGCGGGAGAGGCCGCAGGGGACGCAGCGGCTGGGGAAATTGGCAAAAGGAAAACGGAGGTGAGGAGGAGGGGAGGAGGGGAGGAGGGGGGAGGCAGGAGGGGCCGCAGGGGACGCAGAGGCTGGGGAAATTTACAAAAAGAAAAAGATGGTGAGGAGGAGTGGGGAGGTGGGAGGGGACGCAGCGGCTGGGGAAATTGGCAAAAGGAAAACGGAGGTGAGGAGGAGGGGGGGGCGGGAGGGGTCGCAGGGGATGTAGCGGCTGGGGAAATTGGCAAAAGGAAAAAGACAGTGAGGAGGTGGCGAGGGTGGCGGAGCGGGGAGCGACCTGCCTGCAGAAGCAGGGTCAAGGGTTGCTCCTCGTTAACGCGCCGTGGCTGCCATAAAAGGAGGGGAGGGTGGGAGTGGCAGCTGGGAGGAGGGAGAGCTGGTCGAATGAGAAGGCTGGGGGGGGGGGTGGGCCGCAGGGGATGGCAGCGGCGGGAAAAAAGAAAAGGAAAAGACGGTGAGGAGGAGGGGGGAGGCAGGAGGGGCGGCAGGGGACGCAGCGGCTGGGGAAATTGGCAAAAGGAAAACGGAGGTGAGGAGGAGGGGGAGGCGGGAGGAGCCGCAGGGGAAGCAGCGGCTGGGGAAATTGGCAACAGGAAAACGGAGGTGAGGAGGAGGGGGGAGGCGGGAGGGGCCGCAGGGGATGCAGCGGCTGGGGAAATTGGCAAAAGGAAAACGGAGGTGAGGAGGAGGCGGGAGGGGCCGCAGGGGACGCAGCGGCTGGGGAAATTGGCAAAAGGAAAACGGAGGTGAGGAGGAGGGGAGAGGTGGGAGGGGCCGCCGGGAGACGCAGCGGCTGGGGAAATTGCCATAAGGAAAAAGACAGTGAGGAGGTGGCGAGGGCGGCGGAGCGGGGAGCGACCTGCCTGCAGAAGCAGGGTCAAGGGTTGCTCCTTGTTAACGAGCCGTGGCTGCCATAAAAGGAGGGGAGGGTGGGAGGGGCAGCTGGGAGGAGGGAGGGCTGGTCGAATGAGAAGGCTGGGGGGGGTGGGCCACAGGGGATGGCAGCGGCGGGAAAAAAGAAAAGGAAAAGACGGTGAGGAGGAGGGGGGAGGCGGGAGGGGTGGCAGGGGACGCAGCGGCTGGGGAAATTGGCAAAAGGAAAACAGAGGTGAGGAGGAGGGGGGAGGCGGGAGGGGCCGCAGGGGACGCATCGGCTGGGGAAATTGGCAAAAAGAAAAAGACGGTGAGGAGGAGGGGGAGGCGCGAGGCGCCACAGGGGACGCAGTTGCTGGGGAAATTGGCAAAAGGAAAACAGAGGTGAGGAGGAGGGGGGAGGTGGGAGGGGCCGCAGGGGCCGCAGCGGCTGGGGAAATTGGCAAAAGGAAAACGGAGGTGAGGAGGAGGGGGGAGGCGGGAGGGGCCGCAGGGGACGCAGGGGACGCAGCGGCTGGGGAAATTGGCATAAGGAAAAAGACGTTGAGGAGGTGGCGAGGGCGGCAGAGCGGGGAGCAGAAGCAGGGTCAAGGGTTGTCAAGGGTTGGTCCTCGTTACCGTGCCGCGGCTGCCATAAAAGGAGGGGAGGGTGGGGGTGGCAGCTGAGAGGAGGGAGGGCTGGTCGAATGGGAAGGCTGGGGCCACAGGGGATGGCAGCGGCGGGAAAAAAGAAAAGAAAGACGGTGAGGAGGAGGGGGAGGTTGGAGGGGCCGCAGGGGATGCAGCGGCTGCGGAAATTGGCAAAAGGAAAACGGAGGTGAGGAGGAGGGGGGAGGCGGGAGGGGCCGCAGGGGACGCAGCAGCTGGGTAAATTGGCATAAAGAAAACAACGGTGAGGAGGTGGCGAAAGCGGCGGAGCGGGGAGCGACCTGCCTGCAGAAGCAGGGTCAAGGGTTGCTTGATCATCTGACTAATCTCTGGTCTCAATCCCTCAACAAATCTGAACACAAGGTGATTCATGTCTTTTGCCTCTATGACCTCTGTACCACTGTAATGCTTGAACGCTTTCAACAACCACTCATAGTATGCGTGTATCGACTCTTTAGCTTTCTGTGCTGTTCGATCAATCTTTTGCCAATCAATATTCTGCGGTGATACCTTCTGCTTCAAAAACTCAATTACTTTATAGTAATACTTCATTACCTCAGGAGACTGTGCTCCCGTAGCCCTGTCCCTTGCCGGTTCCGCTGCCGGCAAGTCAACACTCCTCTTGCACTCAAGCCACAAGTCAGCTGCAACAATGATCTCAAACAGTGTGTTCAAGTCTTCCCAAAGACACTTCGCAAGCTTCACAAACCTATCTGTCTGCTGATACCACTCTATTGGCTTCTCCCTCAGCCTGAGAAAGTCATTCGTGAATGACAGAATGTCACCCCTAGACCACGGTACATGGACAAGAACCCCTCCAGCTGTTTCTCGCATGGGTAGCATTTTTATTTCACCGGTATCCGGCGCCGGTTTTGCCTGCTGCTGCTCCTCCAAGCAGTCACTTTTCCTTTTATCTCTTTTCTTTGCCCATCTGCCTTCCCACTTCTCTAAGGCTCCTCAAACCTGCATGCTCTGTAGAATTTCTTTAAGGTGTGCCTTCATCCCAGTAAACCGCATGTGATCAAAATCTTTAGGTTCGAAGTCTAACCTGTAACTCCTCTTCAAATGCTTAGTGTTGTCTAAGTCTATGCAATATTTGTCTGCTAGGTTTGCCAACCTCTGATGCACTTTGCTCACTTCTTTAGTTATCTTTGGGCACAAATATCTCAATTCTGCCTCAGTATAAGACTCTAGTCGGTTTACTCCCATGCTCCCCTCAACTAACTCAGATGCTTCCATGCCCAACCTCACAAAATTCAGGTACTCTTCCCTTTCCGACCGCTCTGCTGTCGCAGGGGTAGTCTGTGGTGTATTCAATTTGTCTAACCATTTGTTCAATTGTTGCGCAGTTAAGCCTTGCAACAAGATATTTCCAGCATGTATTATTGGTGTTTGTGACGCATTCGCACTTGGAATCTGCGGAGTCAGCAGTCCCAAACCTGAGTGTCTCATGGCATCTAGAGGAGCCCCTATCGGACTAAAGTCTAACAGGGACCTCGATCTTTCTACCATCTGCTCCACTGGAGTCATCCCTTGAGAGCTCCCTACGAACCCTCCTCTTGTCATGTCCTGGGTCATTATTCCCTGATCACATACGCTAAGCTTGTCCTGCGCGTACAATGGCACTGGTGGACCAACCGTCATAGGTAAGGATATGGCGGCTGGTGTTGGCTTGTTCCCCAAAACCTGTGGAACACTGGCCCCCATATTCTGATTCATTATCCGTGCCGTAGCTAACTGCGGTCCTGTGACCGAAGTGTAACTCGGAACCATCTGTGGCTGTGGCTGGGGCAGTAAAAGTGGAGTTGGCTCAATCTGCACTAACTTTGACCTTGCATATGCCTGGTCAGGCGGCACCATCAAGCTCGTAGTGGTTTCTAATATTGGGACATCAGGGTAGAGCCTCTGAACCGGTGGTGGCTGCAAATGGGATGGCATCTCTGGGGCAGTAGACACACTGACACTATTCTGCACTGGAGCTGGTTGCGCAACTACATTTACCTGTGCTGTATTAGCTGTTCTGTGTTGAATTTACAGAACCTGCACTAGTACTTGGTCTATTCTCATCCATGGCATATGGCGGTGGACGATCATGTAACAACTGATTAAGCAACTCATCATCTGAGTCATCTGGATCTGACCAAGACTTTTTAGTCTACTTCTCTTTGCTAGAGCCCTTGTCTGTTTTACAAGTGGCCTTTCTTCCCTGCGTGTCGGCTTCTTGAGTTATTGCTGGAAACATCCTAACACCATCTATTATTTCTCTTCTCCACATTCTGTGTTCACTATCCCATCTAGCCTCTGCTAGTGTCTTTTCTTCCTTTCTCATCCTTCTCTCAAACTTCTGTTGACGTTGTCGCATGGCCATCAATTCCTAAATTGCTAACGCCTCAAACTGTGCTGGCCTCAGAGGCGGCTTTTGCTCATTTAACACCTTCCGCAAATTCTCTAGAATCCCTATGTTGAATGACCCATTCTCTGGAAATGCCAAACACCCATCCTTTTCTGTTAATTTGCACCATTGCTTTAGCCAAAGACATGGCGCGACTCCCTTCTCCTCCATTACGTCATAAGCCGGAGTATCCTCTAGCGGTGTAGGCTCCTCCACACTCGCGGTAATGTACACATCTCTCCTCAAAGCACTCCTTAAAGCCTTGAAGAACTTCATTTTTGCATCTTTTATTTCGTTTATGAATGCATCAGGCAGTGACTTTAATTACCAGAACACCCTTTGCCTACCTTCTCAACCAATTGCCTCTCACGGATGGCTGCCAATCCGTGAGCAACCCTTCTCACCAACCGACCTATCCCAGCGCGGCTCCAATGACGTCACACTCACACACACTGCAGCTGACAAAGTCTTGCGGCTTGTCTCCCTCACTCTCGATTCACACAAAACTAATGCAATATATTGCGAGCACTAATAAAAACTCAAATTTGCTGGTTTACTACAGGAAGGGTAACACAATCGCTTCAGAACTTTACAGAGATTTCACTTGAGGCCTCGGCCGCTACTCTTTCCTTCTCAGATCCCACACTCGCAAGCAAAATTTGACCCGCAAATTTTACTTTCAACTTGTCAATGGTTCGTCCTAGTGCCAAATCTCCATTGAAGTTTCACCCACTCACATTGACTCAAACTCGACCCGTCAACCACGCCTGATTGACCTATTAAACCGCGCAAATTACAACATAAACCAAGTGTCTCATACACTTATCAATATACTCCCGAGTCTTAGACCACGCAGGGTCCGTACATCACCAACAACCATGTGGACAATTTTTTAGCATAAAGCGCCACATTCACATGAAGTTCGACAACTTCCCTACTCTCATACCACGGAGTACCACACTCCTACTAAAACATCACCTGGCCTAAAATTCTCACAAACCTCACAATTCACCTGCGGTATGCATAAGCTGTGCAAGCGCAAATCCTACTTCACTCACACCATCAGTAGAACGCTGAGAACATACCCAACTCACCTTGGCAAGCTCTGGGGTCCCAGGAAAGTCATTTGGGACTTAGGGGAACATCATCTCTCCAAATTGCATTATTTCAAAAAAACAATTCTAAAACAATGGACCCTTGTCTTAGGGCCCCAAAGGGCAGAAACCGTCCTCTGCTACCAGAACTGCTAACGCGTCCCACCTTTAATAATTTAACTTACACGGGGACTCGTTTTAGGCCAATGAACCTTTTGACCCTGATTGGGGACTCCTTAAGACGAGATATCTATTCAGCATTTCAATCAATAGATCAATAACCTCATCAATATTCACAACAGCGATCAATCAAATTAATTAATAAGAATAGAAACACACCGTGACCCTCCAGCCATGAATACCCACACAAAGTTTAGTAAGATTATTGATATTTATTCCCTATTTGTTACACTCTACTAGCAAGTTTATTAGTCTCAGTACCAGAAAACACATCAACAATGTCACCATATAGCAGCTTGAATATGACTTAAACTAAGCAAAGATCATGAACATTAGAACAAAGCACGACGTTAACATGAATCAACTTTAACAGAGTATCATTATCACATTATTCAACAAAGCAAGATTCAGTCATTTGTCTATTTGCATCCGATTTAGTGAACTACTTAAGTAACCTCTAATTAGCATCAGCATGTTGGGCTTCATGCAAAACAATTTAGTAACACAAATTTAGAAAACATCTAACTATGGCCTCTATCAAAAGTGCAGTTGGTACCTAGAAAGGAAAGGCAAACAGACAATTACAATTCATCATCATTTAGTTACCCTCCGTAATGGGTCACCATACAGAATCAGTCTTCGTCCTCAGGACAGGAGTCGATCCACCATCAGCCAGGATAGAACAGCAAAATCTCAGCAGGATAGGGCAGAAGGAATACTTCCCTCATAAGGAGGAGAAGCAAGTATCGGGCAAGGCAAAAGTGAGGATGGTGTAAAGTATCAGATCAGCAAAGATTTTGACAGAATGTCAGAGTAACAGCAGGGGTGTCCCTCTAATGGCTGATTTCTCCTTGTTCCACGTTGTTAAATCGAATTTGCCAGACAAGTCTCTAATTTCCAATTGGTCAATGTTGGGTGCATCGTAATCTCTATCCAATGATCCTTTGATCACCTTACTAGAATTTTCACCTAAAACAGTTCTCATGCAGTTTATTGGCTCCTGTGATTTACGTCTTCAACGGGTAGAATGTCAGGTAGGAAAAGTTACACTCCTCGCTTCAGTCAGTAGCTCCATTGTCTTTACCAGTTTGGGCGACCTAGTACCTGTTGCGAATTACACTGTTGCATTCAGCAAGAATGTCTCCTTGAGCAAGTTGCGTCTCATGAGAAAGAATTTACTACGGCTACACACACATCTCTAGCTTCTGGAAAAGTACCGTTTTATGTCCTTCAGGGAGACAGCACATTGCACGTTAGAAAAACACATTTAATATGAGACCAGGCAGCTAGGCCCAGACCCTTGCTAACTAAGGCCTAGTAATTAATTTAGCAAAACCTTAACATATAACTCTCAATGCTAATATAAAATCATACATTAGTACCTTAATGATTGTTCATTAGTCAATTTCATTAATCATCGTATACATTTGTGGCCACTCCACGTGGGCACATTTCAAACACGTACATTACACTAAAACATTTTCTATGCAGCTTTAATACACATTATCTTGCAAGCTTTTCATGTTAATATTGAATATAAAAGCTATACTCCAACACCTTCAGTGGGTCATAACGGTCTTCAGACTATGCACATTCAATCGTTGACCTCTCTGCAGAGCACACAGAGCAGTGGACATACATTTGCCAATTGGAATTTTGATTCTAATGGAAAACGTGTGAAATAAAAGCACATGTTAAAATATGGCGACAGCCAATGAAAAAGAAATGCAGCTTGGGTGTGGGGAAATGTTGAAAGGTTAGAGGTGAAAAGATGTTTATGCAGGCGAAGACAGTGCTCAAGAGAAGAGGACCTGTGAGATATGCAGATAAAGAACTTCACAAAAGTGTGGGAAGGAAAAAAGAGCATAAGCGTCTAAAAGAGTGAAAATTTGCAGGGGGAAGTGTTGAAGGCGAGAATGGGAGTGACTGAGGCACTATGAAGACCTCTTCCACAGACCATAGTAATATTTAATTTGGAGACTCATATTTTCAATGTAGAAATATTTGCAAATGGAATTATTCACAAAAAAAGTTGTTACTCATTTATTTTATACCAGTAACAAGCATTAGCTACGCCAACAAGTCTGGCTTGTTTTAGGTGTACTGTGTTATTTGCCTGGTTGCAATAATGGAAAACTCACAGGGAGGCACTAATTACTGGTCAGCTAGCACAGGATTTCAGTTAACATGTTTAAACCATGCCTGTAAGTACAAGGGTGGTGCCTCTTGGAAAAGATTCAGTTATGCTTCTTTGGCCACACCCCTTTTTCAGAACCCCACCTTTTTCATCCCACTTAAAGCACTGCATCAAATTTAATAGAAAAATGTAATTTACATCTGCAATCCAGGCTGCACCACTGGATACACATTCATAAATGACTGGTCTCCCATACTAGGTTCTCAAGAAACCAAGCGCAACTATGGTCCTTCTACAGAGTTTAGCCTCTATAATACTAGATATAGAAAAAGAAAAACTTACGGATCAGGGAGGTGAAGCAACACAGCACATAGAGGGGGAAGCCACATGAAGGAGAGAACATGGTTAAACAATAGCAATGTGGAGCACGGGCGGGGATAAATATATGAGCAAAAGAGGGCAACAGAGTGTGGGTCGGGTAGAGAATACATTTCCAAGAGAGTAAGGTGGAGAGAGTGCAGAAACGCACATGAGGGTGACAGCAGGAAAACACGTGCACTCTTATGGAGTGTTGAAACAAAAACAAACAAGCATTGGCAAAGACAACAGGTCTAACCATTGGGGCCTATTGGCTTTTGCCATAGATAAAAAACACTGACAGAGCCAAAAGGCAATAGGTCTGATGCTTCGGAGTGTGGCTAAATAAAAAGAGCCTATTGGGTCATTTTGCAGGAACACACACCATACAAGCACGTACCTACAAAGTGACATAGGAGTGTTATTTTATTTTTATTTGCCAATGCAAATTGGATCAGCAAATGAAAAAAGCATGGACATTTATTTTGGAAAGAGGGTGAGGCAGCAACACAAGTGGTGGGCACAGAAGCAACACGGGGCAGAGCAGGTGGGGGGAAACAGTAAGGGAGGAACGGTGGCCAGCAACATTCTTCAAGCAACATGGGTGGCCAGTGGTGGCAGCAGCAACATGGGGTCTGGAAGCAGCACAGTGGAATGGGTGAAGGGAAACCAATACAAAGGGCATGGGGTGAAGAGCAAACTGGCAAGGGGGCAAGCAATGGGGAACATAGAGATCAGGGAGAAACACAAATGGGCATGAGAGAGAGAGCATTTGGAACTGAGAGGGTAGAAACACACAGATGAGAAAGCAACGCAGGCAGGGAGTACAAGAGTGCAAGTGCATCATAGAGGCAGCAGTTTAGAAGCAGGTTGGTGAGAGAGAGAGCAATGTTGAGACATGGAAGAGAAGCACACTGGGAGACAACACATGCATTCTCATAAAGTGACTAAACAAAACAAAAAAAGCAGTACCTGGAAAAGCGAGCAGTGTAAGAACATAGTAATATGTCCACGCTCCAAAGATAGGATAAACAAAAGAAGAGCAAGGAAAGCCCACACACGCTAATGAATAAGAAGCTAGCAAATGAGAGGGGCAATGAACCCCAATTGCAAGCAATGGGTGGGTTGCAAGCCCAGTGTAAGTTAACCATACCTTTGCAACAGACAGAACATGGGCTGTCTAGTAGCAAAGACCTAAAAAGTAGTTCCATAAAAGTGGGGAGAGGAAGCATAGTAGCCAGACAATCAAGGAGTTGGTAAAGAAGCTATGCTCCATGGGAGGAACTACCACCAATGGACAGGCTGAAACAAGGTAAGCCATCCAATAAAAAGCAAGCAAATAAGACAAACAGTAAAGCCAACTAATGATAAGTAATGGGCAAGATACAAGCCCATGTATGTTCTTGGTAAGCCCCAGTACTTAATTTGTAAATAAAAACATGCCGTTGCCCAAAGCTCTCCTCTGAAACAAGCGGCTGCTGCAATTCAATGTGCGAGCACAAAATACTGAGGCAGCATAATCCTGAAGCCATCTCGGGCCTCTTTAATCCATTTACAGCCACTCCCTGCCCCTTCAACTCACCCTTGCTTTCTCCTTTCTCCATTTGTGAAGCTTTTTCGTTTCTCTCTTCCTCCGTCTTTCCATATGAGTCTTGATCTCGCAGTAAATGCTTGAGGCAGGAAAATAATTGCCGGTCCTCAAAAATAAGTGATGGTGCTCTGCTCTGGAAGCCACCAGCACAAATTAAGCACTGGTAAACCCACAATCTGTTTTTTGCAATCAGACAGCTTGTGCTGCCTGGCAGGCTCGACCTAAAAAGGAGGGAGTATAGTTGGTAGATCTGTGTGTATCGGAGTCTCCATTCCTTGAAAGAAAGCAATAACAGAAGAAAAAATAAAGCCCATGTTGGATTATATGAAATCACTTAGCCAAAGATTCATTTTAAAGCGTGAAATAAACACTAAACGGAAATGTATCACCAATACCCTCCAAAAGTAATAAAAGGATAAAGAAAAAATAAAATACAATGCATGGAACACTTATAATTGGATTTTCGATAAGGATGTGCGTCTACGAGCTATCATTTTTTAACGGCACTGTTCAGAAGGAGAAAAGCAATCGTACGTGGAGTCGCTGGCCAATTACTCAGCATTAGAGACTGAAAGCCTACTTCCTACAATAATGAACACTGTTTTGATAACTCCCCATCTGTCAGGGACTATATCGCCCCACGTCTTTGTGTTCCTATCCTCCCTCCTGCATTGTACCTTGCCCTAGGCAGCACCGCTCCTGGATGAGCTGTGAAGTGTGAACGTAGGTGCTAATCTACACATGCTTTCCTTATGGCTACTGAAAAGGCGTTTCAGCTGTCAGTTGCCAGGAGCTCCGAAAGAAGGAGAATCTTAAAAACGATGGTCCAGGCTACAAAAACTTCTCGGGGGGAGCCGTTTTGTTTGGTCTGTGATAAACGTGCACCATTAAAATAATGTGGCCGGCAACAGTCTTTCGTGGCCGCAGAAATCGACGAGACAAAATGCACAATAAACAAAAGACGAGCTTTGAATTTGGCTGCAACAAAACAACATCGACTGCAGCACAAAGAAATGAAGACAAAAGTCACATCCATACAAATATACATTATGGAGCTAAATATATCCTTCGTGCAGATTAGCACGAGTCCAAAAAGTAGGCCCCCCCTAGACAATATAGGTGACATGACCTCTGTGTGTGTTGCTAATAGGTGGGATCCAAGATGAAGGGGCCCGGCACGGGACGGACTCTTGCCGAGGTCAGACCAAAGAGCACAGCTCTGTGCCATGGGCTCTAAGGCAAGAACAGAACATGTGTCCTTTGCCCGGAGATGACTAGACAGCAGTTATAAGTGCTCCATAGTGGAAACTACCCGCCTGAGTTCTGGTGCCACTGCACCTGCAGCAGTGATGACAACGAGACATATGGTTAGATCGTTGTGTTGAGGTCTAGATAACAGAAGCTGGCATGCCTTTGGGCAAGTAAGGAGACTGAGATTCCCTTAGCCTGAAAATCTGGGGCCACTGAGGAGGGCTCTTTCTCAGAGTACGAGAAGAGGATTCACAGCGGACAACCGTGAACAGTTGAGTGCTCTCTAGTGGGATTCTCATAAGTAAGGTGCCTTCTTCAAAGTTTCAACAAAATCCATGTGTTTCAATGATAACCTTTGATTTGTACATCTCGCAGAAGTAGGTGTAGTCACGCTGCCCTTAAGTATTTCCAATGACCATTGCAGTATGGTGGTATAACCAAATAACTCCCCTTTCTTTGTATGACTTCATTTATTAGCACTGATTGGCCAATTTTACTTTGAACTGGAATAAGTATAATACTGGCTGCTTGGTGCAAACTTCAAACACACAATATTAGATGTTAACTGATAACATTTTTTTATTCCACACAGAGAAAGGCAAGTTTGACACCCGGCATATGAGTGTTTCTAGGTGGTGGGGCAGAGGTAGAGAAACTTGAAAGTTGGTGGCATACCCCTAGGAGCCTCACCCTGTCGTATATATGATGCCACATGGAACAGCAATGTAAACGCTGGTACGCCAGTGATTTGCTTTGAGAAAGTGAATCTGAAGGAGAGCAACAGACAAATGAACACCCTCGATGATGACAGTCTAGCAGTAGGTGAGGCCTGGTCATGCTAAATGCCTGGCATAACCATGCAGTGTTAGCAGGGTGGAGAGGCCGGGTGGATGGTGGACAGCTGTAAAAATTTGTGCCATTGATGGACGCTTCTGAAACATTTGAAATGCAGAGGCAACTCATGGAGCTTAGTTGAAATTTGTAATAGGCTGCAGTCATTCGAGGTGCCATCTAACCACATGACAGCTGTGATGTTATATTCACCTGGGATTGTATGAGGATGAGCTGGATCATGGTGAGCTGTTGCCCAGAAGTGCCCCTGTGGGATGTGGATTAAAGTGCTTATGACTGTAACAAAAGACTCTGCTGACTATGTCTAATGCCATCCCATTGTCAAGATCAATGCTCTGATAGTGCAGTCTGGTGGTACTGATGCAATCTGAGACCTTTCAAGTTCCACATACCAAGAGAAAAAATTAAGCAGGACAAAGGGCAAACAACTGAAACTCATTTGATTTCAGGAAATATGCAAGAATTGTGGATTAGGTCAATAAATATACTGTGACGCAAAAGCAAAGTGACACCTCTGATGAAGGGCGATAGACATGAAGAGTTTCATGCTGACATGAAAAAGAGTCTGCGCACTTTTGGTGGGAAAATAGACACTTTGTCCATTCTGAGCAATCATGTGAAGGGGAGACTAGACAAGCAGGTGGCCTGCATCGGCACGGTGGAACACTGTGTATCGGACATTGAGACAGATACAAATTTGTTAGAAATGGGGTCTTTGGTTGGCAGTCAGGTTACCCCCTATCTAAGCAAGGGCCCTCACTCTAGTCAGGGTAAAAGAGAATCACCCGAAGCTAACCCCGGCTCACCCCGTTGGTAGCTTGGCACAAGCAGGCAGGCTTAACTTCAGAGTGCTAGGTGTAAAGTATTTGTACCAACACACACAGTAACTTAATGGAAACACAACAAAATGACACAACACAGGTTTAGAAAAATAGAAAATATTTATCTAACCAAAACAAGACCAAATCGATAAAACTGCACCATACACAAGCATTAATTAAAATGCAAAAAGAGTTTTCAGGTTCTTTTAAACACAACGCTAACGCTGTTAGAGTGAAGATGTACCTGGGTCACGTCAAAATAACCCACACGGGCGTGTGTGCGTCGAAAAAGTTAAGCAGTGCGTTGATTTCTCACCTGCAAGCGAGATCGTGCGTCGTTTCTCCTTCTCTGGTCCGATCGGCATGCGTCGTTTGTTTGATGCGTTGATCCAGAAAAAGCACCTCGGGTCAGGGCAGGCTTGCGTTGTTTTTCCGCACCCAGCAATGTTGCGTCGTTGCAGCCTCTGTCAGTGATACCGAGTGTCGTTTCTCCAGCCACGTGTGTCGATTTCTCAGCCACGCTGCAAGCGCTGCGTTGATTTCAGCCGCAGAGCCGGCGGCGTGTCGTTTCTTTAACCACTTTCGGAGGTTGCGTTGGAAATTTCCCCGCACGGCGATCTGTGATTGGATTTCCAACCTTGGTCCACCAGCTTCACCTGTCAAGGCCCCAGGAACTGGATAGGGCACCACTTGGCAGGGCAGGAGTCTTAGCAGAGGCTCCAGGTGCTGGCAGAGAGAAGTCTTTGCTGTCCCTGAGACTTCAACAATAGGAGGCAAGCTCAGTTTCAAGCCCTTGGAGAGTTCTTCACAAGCAGGAAGGCACACAAAGTCCAGTCTTTGTCCTCTTGCACAAGCAGACACAGCAACTGCAGGATAGCTCCACAAAGCACAGTCACAGGCAGGGCAGCTCTTCTTCCTCAGCTCTTCAGCTCTTCTCCAGGTAGAGGTTCCTCTTGGTTTCCAGAAGTGATCTAAAGTCTTTGGTTTTGGGTGCCCTTCTTATACCCATGTTGTCCTTTGAAGTAGGCTTACTTCAAAGAAAAGTATCTCTTGTTTGTGAAATCCTGCCTTGCCCAGGCCAGGCCCCAGACACACACCAGGGGGTTGGAGACTGCATTGTGTGAGGGCAGGCACAGCCCTTTCAGGTGTGAGTGACCACTCCTTCCCTCCCTCCTAGCACAGATGGCTCATCAGGATATGCAGGCTACACCCCAGCTCCCTTTGTGTCCCTGTCTAGAAAGAGTTGCAAACAGCCTAACTGTCAAACTGACCCAGACAGGGAATCCACAAACAGGCAGAGTCACAGAATGGTTTAAGCAAGAAAATGTTCACTTTCTAAAATTGGCATTTTCAAACACACAATCTTAAAATCAACTTTACTAAAAGATGTATTTCTAAATTGTGAGCTCAGAGACCCCAAACTCCACATGTCTATCCGCTCCCAAAGGGAATCTACGCTTTAATCATATTTATAGGCAGCCCCCATGTTAACCTGTGAGAGGGAGAGGCCATGCAACAGTGAAAACCGAATTTAGAAGTATTTCACTGCTAGGACATATAAAACATATTAGTATATGTCCTACCTTTAAACATACACTGCACCCTGGCCATGGAGCTACCTAGGGCCTACCTTAGAGGTGCCTTACATGTAAGAAAAGGGAAGATTTAGGCCTGGCAAGTGGGTACACTTGCCAAGTCGAATTGGCAGTTTAAAACTGCACACACAGACACTGCAGTGGCAGGTCTGAGCCATGTTTACAGATCTACTATTGTGGGTGGCACAACCAGTGCTGCAGGCCCACCAGTAGCATTTGATTTACAGGTCCTGGGCACCTCTAGTGCACTGTACTAGGGACTTACCAGTAAATCAAATATGCCAATCATGGATGAACCAATTACATTTTGTATAGGAGCACTTGCACTTTAGCACTGGTTAGCAGTGGTAAAGTGCCCAGAGTAACAAAAACAGCAAAAACAGAGTCCAGCACACATTAACAACCTGGGAAACAGAGGCAAAAAGTTAAGGGAGACCACGCCAAGGATGAAAAGTCTAACAAAATTCATATAGTGAAAAAACTCATAAATATGAAAAAGGTTCATGAAGTAATTAGTACGACGAAGGAGGATCTGGAATCTAGGCCCAGGAGAAATAATGTTTGCATTATGGGAAGTTTAGGAAACTACAAACGCAAGCAGAATGGAAGTATTTATTGATGACATTCTGGGAGAGCTCTTTCACAGAATATCAGTTCTCTGAAATGCTCATTGTGGACAGAGTACACTTGGAATTGATGCCACTCCCAGTGCCTATAGTTCCACTGAGACCTATTCTGGTACATATCCGGAACTACCAAGACTACAGCATGATTCTGCATGACACAGGAGAAAAAAAACTTAGACCATAATTTAGAGTTGAGCAGCATGTGAAAAACGGTGTAAACAGGTCGTCCGTCTTCTAAATCTGCGGTTCCCCCATTCTATTCAGAATAGGGGAAACCACTAGGCGAGCCTCAGTGGAGCCTCTGCTGAATGAGTATGGCATCTGCCAAAGGACTTCTGGATCATAGTTTTGGTCACCACACCCTAATGAGGATGGGACTATCAATCAATCAATCAATCAAAGCATTTATATAGCGCACTACTCACCCGAAGGGTCTCAAGGCGCTAGGGGAGGGGGGGTCCGCTACTGCTCGAACAGCCAGGTCTTGAGCTGCTTCCTGAAGGCACAGTGGTCCTGGGTCAGGCGGAGGTGGGTCGGGAGGGAGTTCCAAGTCTTGGCGGCCAGGTAGGAGAGGGACCTTCCTCCTGTGGTGGCTCTTCGGATGCGGGGGACGGCGGCGAGGGCGTGGTCGGTTGATCGAAGCTGGCGTGTGGGAGCGTAGAAGTTGAGGCGGCTGTTGAGGTATCCTGGGCCTTGGTTGTGTAGGGCTTTGTGTGCGTGGGTGAGGAGACGGAAGGTGATTCTCTTGTTGACCGGGAGCCAGTGCAGACCTCTCAGGTGTCCGGAGATGTGGCTGTGACGGGGGATGTCCAGGATGAGTCGTGCTGAGGCGTTCTGAATCCGCTGGAGCCTTTTCTGGAGTTTGGCGGTGGTTCCGGCGTAGAGGGAGTTGCCGTAGTCCAGACGGCTGGTGACAAGGGCCTGGGTGACCGTCTTTCTGGTCTCGGTGGGGATCCACCGGAAGATCTTACGTAGCATGCGCAGGATGTTGAAGCACGACGAGGAGACGGCGTTGACTTGTCTGGTCATGGAGAGGGAGGAGTCCTGGATGAAGCCCAGGTTGCGTGCCTGGTCTGTTGGTTTGGGTGCGCTGCCCAGGGCGGGGGGCCACCAGGAGTCGTCCCAGGCGGAGGGTGAAGATCCCAGGATGAGGACTTCCGTCTTGTCCGAGTTCAGTTTCAGGCGGCTGTTCGTCATCCACTTGGCTACGTCTGTCATCCCTTCGTGTAGGTTGGCTCTGGCGGTGGCGGGGTCATTGGTGAGGGAGAGGATCAGCTGGGTGTCGTCGGCGTAGGAGATGATGTTGAGGTTGTGTTGGCGTGCGATGGCTGCGAGGGGGCTCATGTAGACGTTGAAGAGGGTAGGGCTGAGCGAGGAGCCTTGAGGAACGCCGCAGATGACTTCAGTGGCTTCTGATCTGAACGGGGGAGGCGGACTCTCTGTGTCCTGCCGGCGAGGAACGAGATGATCCATTCCAGTGCCTTCTCCTGGATTCCGACGTTGCTGAGGCGCTGCACTAGGGTGCGGTGGCAGACAGTGTCGAAGGCCGCGGAGAGGTCAAGGAGGATGAGGGCCGCTGTTTCTCCGTTGTCGAGCAGGGCTCGGATGTCGTCAGTGGCTGCGATCAGGGCGGTCTCGGTGCTGTGGTTGGCCCGGAAGCCGGACTGCGAGGGGTCGAGGGATCCGTTCGTCTCAAGGAAGGCGGCCAGCTGTTTGTTGACGGTCTTCTCGATGACTTTTGCCGGAAACGGGAGCAGCGAGATGGGGCGGTAGTTCTTGAGGTCGGTGGGGTCGGCTGATGGCTTCTTTAGTAGAGCGCTGAGTTCGGCGTGCTTCCAGCTCTCCGGGAAGGTAGCGGTGTCGAAAGAGGTGTTGATGATGTCCCGCAGGTGGGGTGCGATGACAGCGTCGGCCTTGTTGAAGACGTGGTGAGGGCAGGGGTCGGTCGGAGATCCGGAGTGGATGGAGTTCATCGTGCGGACGGTGTCTTCGGTGCTGATCGGGGCGGGCTCAGCGAGGCTGAGGACAGCAGCCGGGGAACGCAAATGCTACAACTGGTGGCCGTGCGGCGCGGGGGTGTCCTGAGGTCAGGTCACACTCACCTGCGCTGCACGTCGCCATTTATGGTGAAGTGGGAGGGAGGGAGGAGCAGCTGGGAGGCGGGAGCGGGGAGGGCACAGAAGGTAAAGGGGGCGTGGCCGCACGCAGGCGGCGGGAAGCGGGGAGTGGGGCGGGGGGCACAGGGGCACAGAGAACGGCACAGAACAACGATAAGGCACACACTATGGGAAACAGGCAGTCAATATGGGGGACAGTACAGAATGGAAAAAACGGAAAAGGCAGCACAAGAGTAAGTCACACACAAGATAATACGGCGGGGGGCAGGGTCGACGGGGCGGGCTCAGCGAGGCTGAGGACAGCAGCGGGGGAACGCAAACGCTACAACTGGTGGCCGTGCGGCGCTGTCATTTGGGTGGGGAAAACGTTAAATGTCCCCAAATTCAGGAAGAAAACCTCCTGCATAGTGGGTCATTTCTGTTTAGTTTAGAGAAAACAAACTCTCGCTTTGCAAGCTTGTTTTCTCTCAACATAAACGTTTTGAGAGTGACTGCTTTAACTATGGTGCTCACTCAGCACACCTTCAGTGCTGTAAATAGGAACTGCTAGCACGGTAAAGCAGACAGGGATCTCTTAATGTGGCAGACCTCCAATCCTTGGCAGACAGTAGACCAGTGAGCATGCGAAGGCTTGCCCTTATCATTTTTCCAAGGCTTTACACTGATAGTACATGAAACATGGATAGCATTCTTCCACAGACAAACAAATGTCAGCAGTTAACGCTGGAATATGCAATGCTGTACCCAGCATGAGTGCAAATCACCCATTAAACATGAGAGAAATGCTCACATTTTCAGTGCTTTCTCCACCACACTGCAATCCTTAGATCAAAGGTGAACTTCAGGTCTTCTCCGAGTGAAAGTGTCCTTTCCGGGGCCTTATTGTTGATAAGGTAAAGTGATGAATAAGTCTCTATGTATATATCAAGATGTTGTAATATCACTAGGTGTCAATGGGTCTACAGAAACAGTGCACTTTGCATTATTGGCGATGCATACCCACATTAATATTTAGTCCAATATGAGTTGTTTATATTTGGTCATGTAGACATGCCTGTGACAAAGAATACACGTTACTAGACAATTCTTGATAAAGAATGCAAATTGATCATGGATGATGGACTTAGATTCACCAAAATGCCTGGGGTAGCGGAAGTGACATGACTCACCCTTTGACCTTAATGACATAATTTGGCCTTTGACTTGAATCTTCTCCTAAAGTGATGTCACAGGACATTAGCCTTAATGACATCACAATAATGTACATTCCATAAAGTTGCATAACGGTTATTATAGTATCACAGCTCAGAAAAATGTCTATTTTTAGGTGACAACTATATTACTGTGCTGAGTCCATATGCCAGAGGAACGATACTCATTTCATAGCGTATTAACAAAAATACATGCTCATCTGAAAAGGATATAGTGCCATAAACTACAGAACATCACTGGGAATGTAAATTAGTTATACAACAAGCTGTCATGATCTAGTAGTGCCCATAATGAACTACTACGAAGAATGTCTTGATAAATCATAGGGAGAGTAAAAAAGATTTAAAATAGAATAGTATTTTGGTCAGCATTTATTAACTTATATAAACCTTATATTGAATATGAACCTATGTTATTGGCTTAAATTATTTCTTTTAGTTCATACATTTTGATTTATGATAATTTGCAAGGCACTATCACTCATGTGAAGCACAGTGGTGAAAGTTATATTCAAATGCCTAATTTTTCATGTATTCGCAGTCGTGAAACATAGCAACAACTTTTAGTTCACCTTATTAGTTAGTCAGAAGAGGGTGCATTGCACTGCTGAATGTATTTATTTTATAAAATCTAAAGTGCAATTTACCAGTCCCAATAGAAGCTGCAGAAATTAAATTGCTCATCAAGACACTGTTTACCTTCAGTCCTTGCAACTGAGGCAATGGAACATAATACTTCTGAATTTTTGCGACTGATCAAAGAAAGTGAGGCCAAATTTGTTCAAGAGATAGTTGGATGGGGTATGTTCTCATCCTGAGAAAATATTTGAAATAATATGGTCAAATAGTGCATTTTAAAGAGCAATTTGAGCATACATTTGCTAAAAGGCCATAGGTTCTAAAAGGGTGCTTATTAAATATTCAAGTCCTTTCGTTGTGCGCCACATTAACGAAACCTGATGCTCCATGAAAGTTTTCAAAATGTGCTAAGGGTGTCTCATATGTCGAAAATTATATCTATAGTACTAGGGCCAGCATTTTGTTATGGTTGCCTTTCTCCTAAATGCCATGATTCTCCTTCCTTATGCCATGAATCAGCTTCAATTGGCCTGTGCCAGTCTTTTTCCCATGGGTGTCCCTTTCCAATAAGCCAGCACCAGAGTTGTTTCACAGGAAAACATTTGCCAGGAATTACCTTCACTGTGCCAGAGCCCACATTTTGCCATGGGTGCCCATATGCAAATTTTACTTTTAGTATGCCAGTGCCAGTATTTTGTAACAGGTGCCTATCATGCAAAGAATTTTCTCCAGAAAGCCAGCACTTTGCCATGGGTGCCTCTAGAAGCAAGATTTGCCTTCACTATGATCCCGCAAAAGGCAGACTCACAAGGATAACATCACATTCTCACTCACTTTCACTTACATTCACTCCCTCACTCATACTCAATCTCAAGCATCCACACCCACTCTCACTCAGCTATTCTTTTTCACTCACTTCCACTCATTCTTACTCTGAGTTACTTATACTTTCTCACCTACACATACCCTTATTGAGTCTCACTTATTCATTCACACTCATGCACTTTCACTCTCATAGTTTCCCATTCACACTCACTAGCACTCATTCATACTCATTCATTTTCAATTATTCTCACTAATTTCACTCCATTAAACTTACTCACTCTCACTATTACTCCATCACACTTGCTAACACTCCCACACACTCATTTCTAATCATCATTCTCACTCACCCTCACTGACTTGGCACTAACCCTTTCTCTCACTCTCTCATGTTCACTCACTCTGAATTACTCATACTAATTTACTGACAGTCTCACTACGCATCACTCATTCAGACTTGCTCACTTTTGCTCACACAACTGTCACACATACAGATAGACCCACACATACACACTCTCAACCATATGCACATAACATGTATTTAAAAACATTGAATTTGATCACCACAGCTAAAAGCAAAAGCCATGTTCAAGCTCCTGGTGCTTCATTTTTTTATTTACACTGTAACAGACTAATAGTCGCTATTAGTATAATTTTAAAAAATGGCCACTAAACAAGGAGGGTGACACCCCACCCTCTCATAAGGGTGAGCCAACCCTGTGTTCTTGGCACTAATTTTGGTACCTTCAAGGCCAGGGTTCGAAAAGGCAGTGCTAGGGGTCGCAAAAGCCAAGCACGATCCTTAGCGACCCTTAACCCCTTCCCTGCCAAGAACGTAATGGTTACGTCCGGTGGGGCGGCGCTGAGGTTCCACAGACGTAACCACTACGTCTTGGTACAGGCCCTCGGGGGAAGCGCTGGTGCTCCCCCCGAGGACCTCTCCACCACCCCCCCAGGGCAGGGTTGGAAGGGGAATCGCTTCCCCTTCCACCTCCAATCCCCCCAGTGACATCTGGGAGTGACCCCTTAGACAAGGGTTGCTCCACGGGAGGGCAAATTATTTTTAGGCCATTTCTGCCCCCCCTCGGGTCAGAAACCACTAGACACCATGGATTTTTTTTAAAAAAAAATTTTTATATGTGGGGTGCGACCCCTTAGGCAAGGATCGCTCCCCGGGTGGACAAATTATTTTTAGGCCATATTTAGGCCAATCTTCCCCCAGGGGGGGCAGAAACCACTAGACACCAGGGATTTTTTTTAATATACTTACGCATAAGGGGAGCGTCCCCTTGGGAAGGGCCGCTCCGCAGGGGGGGCAAAATATTTTTAGGCCTTTTCTGCCGCCCCCGGGACCACTAGACACCAGGGATATATATTTTTTTATTTACTTTATGTTTTAATGTATGGGGAGCGACCTCTTAGGCAAGGGTCACTCCTTTGGGGGGCAAATTGTATTTAGGCCCTTTCTGTCCCCCTTGGGGGCAGATCGGCCATATTTAGGCCAATTTGCCCCCAGGGGGGCAGAAACCACTAGACACCAGGGATTTTTTTTAATATACTTACGCCTAAGGGGAGTGTCCCCTTGGGACGGGCCGCTCCCCAGGGGGGCAAAATATTTTTAGGCCTTTTCTGCCCCCCCCCACGGGACCACTAGACACCAGGGATATATATTTTTTTATTTACTTTATGTTTTAATGCATGGGGAGCGACCTTTTAGGCAAGGGTCACTCCTTTGGGGGGCAAATTGTATTTAGGACCTTTCTGTCCCCCTTGGGGGCAGATCGGCCATATTTAGGCCAATCTGCACCCAGGGGGGGCAGAAACCACTAGACACCAGGGATTATTTTTAATATACTTACGCATAAGGGGAGCGTTCCCTTGGGTAGGGCCGTTCCCCAGGGGGGCAAAATATTTTTAGGCCTTTTCTGCCCCCCCCGGGACCACTAGACACCAGGGATATATATTTTTTTATTTACTTTATGTTTTAATGCAGGGGGAGCGACCTCTTAGGCAAGGGTCACTCCTTTGGGGGGCAAATTGTATTTAGGCCCTTTCTGTCCCCCTTGGGGGCAGATCGGCTTATTTTTATTAGGTCTATCTGTCCCCAAATGGGGGCAGAAACCACTAGACACCAGGGATTTTTTTTTTATACTGGCGCATAAGAGGAGCGGCCCCTTGGACAAGGGCTGGTCCACTGGGGGGCAAAATATTTTTAGGCCTTTTCTGCCCACTCCCGGGGCCGATCGGCCTATTACAATTAGGCCGATGGGGGCAGAAACCCCTAGACACCAGGGATATATTTTTGTTTATGTTTACTATTGTTTTTTATATATGGGGAGCGACCCCTTAGGCAAGGGGTTGCTCCCCTGGGGGGCAAATTGTATTTAGCCCATTTCTTCCCCTATTGGGGGCAGATCGGCCTATTTTTGTTAGGCCAATCTGCCTCCATGGGGCAGAAACCACTAGGCACCGGGGATTGGAATGTGTGTATGTGAGTGTTTTGTTTGGGGGGGCAGCCCCTTGGGCAAGGGTCACTCCCCATGGGGGCACATTACTGATGGCCATATCTGCCCCCCTTGGGGGCAGATCGGCCTATTTTTGAAAGGCCCATCTGCCCCCAAGGGGGGCAGAAAGCCCCAAAGAGACCAGGAAAGATTTTTTTTCAAAATAAGAGGGTGGGGGTATGGCCATACCGCACCCCAAATAAATGGGGCCAAAGTTGTTCTTTCCACCAGATGGCAGATGGGGCAACTACCCCCCGATCCACACCTCAGGGGGCAGAAAGTCTACTAGATGCCAGGGAATTTTAAAAAAATAGTGGGGTGGTGGCTACCAAACAGTATGGGCCTGGTTCTGCCACCACCCCAACTGAAGGGGGTAACAGTCTTTCAGCTCTCCCCCAGCACACTAAAACATCTTATCCCACAGCAAACAAGAGGACATTTGATTACTTTGGGTTTTGGTTTTCCATTTGGGCCATGAGAGCTTGGCTAACTCTCAAAATCGTCCCACTTGGAATGGTGAGGGCTGTACTTTTTGGACTTTGGGACGCTGCCATGTAGAAAACTCCACAAGACCTAGACACATCTGAAAACGAAACATCTGGTTGATTCCAGGGTGGTGTGCTTCACATGCACCCCGCACCATTTTCTTACCCACAATTCCCTGCAAACCTCCAACTTAGCTGGAAATCACACATTTTTCCCACATTTTTGTGATGGAACCTTCTAGAATCTTCAGGAATACACAAAATGTCTACCACCCAACATTGTCTCATCTATACCGATAAAAATTCTGCTGCACTTGTCAGCCTAAATTTTTTTTTTTTCAAACTGCCCTTTTGGACCCGCTTTGGTTTCCCCTCAATTTTGACATGTTTTTGGCTCTTCCCTGTCACAGGCACTTAGCCCACCTACGCAAGTGAGGTATCATTTGTACCGGGAGACTGAGGGGAATGTTGGGTGGTAGGAAATTTGTCCTGGTGCGGTGATCCCACACAGAAATGTTGGAAGAATTTGATTTTTTAGTTAAATTTGAGGTTTGCTGAGCATTCTGGGTAAGAAAACATTGGGGGATTCACGCAAGTCACACCTCCCTAGACTCCCTCTGGTGTCTAGTTTTCAGAAATGTCTGGGTTTGGTAGGTTTCCCTTGATGGCTGCTGAGCCCAGGCCCAAAACTGCAGGTGCCTCCCGTCCCACCTCCCCACACACACACAAAAACAGGCAGTTTTGTATTTGATAATTTTGATGTGTCCAGATAGTGTTTTGGGGCATTTTCTTTCGCGGGCACTAGGCCTACCCACACAAGTGAGGCACCATTTGTATCTGGAGACTTGAGGGAATGCTGGGTAGAAGGAAATTTGTGGCTCCTCTCAGATTCCAGAACTTTCTATCACTGAAATGAAAGGAAAAAGTGTTTTTTGGGCCAAATATTTAGGTTTGCAAAGGATTCTGGGTAACAGAACCTGGTGAGAGCCCCACAAGTCACCCCATCTTGGAATCCCCTAGGTGTCTAGTTTTCAAAAAGGCATAGGTTTGGTAGGTTTCCCTAGGTGCCGACTGAGCTAGAGGCTAAAATCCACAGATAGGCACTTTGCAAAAAAATAGCTCTGTTTTCTTTGGGAAAATGTGATGTGTCCACTCTGTGTTTTGGGGCATTTCCTGTCACGGGCGCTAGGCCTACCCACACACGTGAGGTACCAATTTTATTGGGAGACTTGGGGGAAAGCTGGGTGGAAGGAAATGTGTAGCTCCTCTCAGATTCCAGAACTTTCTATCATTGAAATGAGAGGGAAAGGTGTTTTTTGGCCAAATGTTTAGGTTTGCAAAGGATTCTGGGTAACAGAACCTGGTGAGAGCCCCACAAGTCACCCCATCTTGGATTTCCCTAGGTGTCTAGTTTTAAAAAATGTGCAGGTTTGGTAGGTGCTGGCTGAGCTAGAGGCCAAAATCCACAGCTAGGCACTTTCCAAAAAACTGCTCTCTTTTCTTTGGGAAAATGTAGTGTGTCCACGTTGGGTTTTGGGGCATTTCCTGTTTCGGGTGCTAGGCCTACCCACATAGGTGAGGTACCATTTTTATTGGGAGACTTGGGGGAAAGCTAGGTGGAAGGAAATGTGTGGCTCCTCTCAGATTCCAGAACTTTCTATCACTGAAATGAGAGGAAAAAGTGTTTTTTTGGCCATATTTTTAGGTCTGCAAAGGATTCTGGGTAATAGAACCTGGTGAGAGCCCCACAAGTCACCCCATCTTAGATTCCCCTAGGTGTCTAGTTTTCAAAAAGGCATAGGTCTGGTAGGTTTCCCTAGGTGCCGGCTGAGCTAGAGGCTAAAATCCACAGCTAGGCACTTTGCAAAAAAAAGCTCTGTTTTCTTTGGGAAAATGTGATGTGTCCACGCTGTGTTTTGGGGCATTTCCTGTCACGGGTGCAAGGCCTACCCACACACGTGAGGTACCATTTTTATTGGGAGACTTGGGGGAAAGCTGGGTGGAAGAAAATGTGTGGCTCCTCTCAGATTCCAGAACTTTCTATCATCGAAATGAGAGGAAAAGGTGTTTTTTGGCCAAATGTTTACGTTTGCAAAGGATTCTGGGTAACAGAACCTGGTGAGAGCAACACAAGTCACCCCATCTTGGATTTCCCTAGGTGTCTAGTTTTTAAAAAATGTGCAGGTTTGGTAGGTGCCGGCTGAGCTAGAGGCCAAAATCCACAGTTAGGCACTTTCCAAAAAACTGTTCTGTTTTCTTTGGGAAAATGTAGTGTGTCCACGTTGTGTTTTGGGGCATTTCCTGTTGCGGGTGCTAGGCCTACCCACACAGGTGAGGTACCATTTTTATTGGGATATTTGGGGAAATACTGGGTGGAAGGAAATGTGTGGCTCCTCTCAGATTCCAGAACTTTCTGTCACCGAAATGTGAGGAAAAAGTGTTAGGTAGGTTTTCCTAGGTGCCGGCTGAGCTAGAGGCCAAACTCCACAGCTATGCACTTTGCAAAAAACAGCTCTGTTTTCTTTGGGAAAATGTGAT
Source organism: Pleurodeles waltl (assembly GCF_031143425.1). Taxonomy (NCBI): domain Eukaryota; kingdom Metazoa; phylum Chordata; class Amphibia; order Caudata; family Salamandridae; genus Pleurodeles; species Pleurodeles waltl. The sequence continues at coordinate 954,558,746 of NC_090440.1, read as the reverse complement.
GTGTCAACGCTGTGTTTCCTGTCGCGAGCATTAGGCCTACCCATGCAAGTGAGGTACCATTTTTATCAGGAGACTTAGGGGAACACAGAATAGCAAAACAAGTGTTATTGCCCCTTGTCTTTCTCTACATTTTTTCCTTCCAAATGTAAGACAGTGTGTAAAAAAGACGACTATTTGAGAAATGCCCTGTAATTCACATGCTAGTATGGGCACCCCGGAATTCAGAGATGTACAAATAACCACTGCTTCTCAACACCTTATCTTGTGCCCATTTTGGAAATACAAAGGTTTTCTTGATACCTATTTTTTACTCTATATTTCAGCAAATGAATTGCTGTATTCCCGGTATAGAATGAAAACCCATTTGAAGGTGCAGCTCATTTATTGGCTCTGGGTACCTAGGGTTCTTGATGAACCTACAAGCCCTATATATCCCCGCAACCAGAAGAGTCCAGCAGACGTAACGGTATATTGCTTTCAAGAATCTGACATCACAGGAAAAAGTTACAGAGTAAAACTTGGGGAAAAATGGCTGTTTTTTCACCTCAATTTCAATATTTTTTTATTTCAGCTGTTATTGTCTGTCTGAAACCCTTGTAGGATATACACAAATCACCCCTTGCTGAATTCAGAATTTTATCTACTTTCTAGAAATGTTTAGCTTTCTGGGATCCAGCATTGGTTGCACACCCATTTCTGTCACTAACTGGAGGGAGGCGAGGCTGAGAGTACAGAAAATGGTAAAAATGGGGTATGTCCCAGTAAAATGCCAAAATTGTATTGAAAAATTGGGTTTTCTGATTCAAGTTTGCCTATTCCTGAAAGCTGGGAAGATGGTAATTTTAGCACTACAAACCCTTTGTTGATGCAATTTTCAGCGAAAAACCATAAGCCTTCTTCTGCTGCCCTTTTTTCCAATTTATTTGAAAAAAAAGAAATTTTTGCTATATTTTGGCTAATTTCTTGGTCTCCTTCAGGGGAACCCACAAAGTCTGGGCACCTCTAGAATCCCTAGGATGTTGGAAAAAAAGGACGTAAATTTGGCGTGGGTAGCTAATGTGGACAAAAAGTTATGAGGGCCTAAGCGCGAGCTGCCCCAAACAGCCAAAGAAAGGCTTGGCACCTGAGGGGGAAAAGGCCTGGCAGCGAAGGGGTTAAATGACTTTAATGTTGTTGATCATTTGCACATCATACCTACACCTGAAAATAGTTGATGGGAATAGTGCCCAGTACATTAGCTGACAAATCCCTTGCTGTCCTTAATTGAGAGGTACGTGTTAAGAGACAAGTAAAAGTGAGTGGCATTTCCATTCTGAAGCCCTGTTACACAAAGCTTTTCGTGCCGAGTTGCAACAGGTACATTTCAAAACGTGTATTTTATTGTGGGCTTTGTACCACAGCACCTCACTGTCTAGGCAGTCTTTAAAGCTTGCAAGGTAGGGTTTATCTCTGGATGCTCAATAGCATATATCCACATATTTCCCCCTTATCCTACCAGACATGCCCACATCTTAGAATGCTGCTGTTTTTTAACACAAAGAAGGTATTTGGTTATTTGGAGTGGGATTTTTTGTTGATTGGACATAAAAGGCTTGGCGTGGCAGATGGTTTTATCCAGTGATTTAAGTTGTTGTGTGCTGCACCCAGAGTTTGTGAGAATAAATGGTCAATTGTCATCTGAGACAACCATCGCAAGAGGAACCTCCCAGGAATGCCCTCTATTGCTATACCTTTTTGTGACAACACTAGAACCCCTGGTATGTGTCCTGAAAGAACACTGAGCCAGCAGTGGACTGCATTTTGGGAATCAGAGAATCGTACTACAATTATATGCTGATGACATATAACTCTACATTAAAGAACCAGCGCAGAACCTAGGCCCTATGACAAACAAGAATATTGGGCTTGGAGGCCAGTCGGGTATCCAAATGAACCAGAGAAAATATAATATGCCATGAACTTTGATTAGTACAAGATTTGATGCTGACCTTTCCCTGTGATGGAAAGGCACATTTGTTAGATACTATTGAGGTCATGTTCACGACAGATGGACATAGTCCTCAGGATAAACTGCTTTTCTATGATGACTAAGATACAGGAAATTGAAAAAACCAAATACCTCTCCTTTTGTTTATGACAGGCAGGACTGTACTTAATATAATTGTTAGTCTTCCTAAACAGGTATATCTATTCGTCAATAGACCCATTCCTTTAAATAAGACCTATTTAAAGAAGATGCACATGCTGCTAAAATTGCCTGGGCAAGTGGGCAGCTTAGTTTGAGCTGGGACATACTCACTCCTCTGTGTAGCTGATGGGTTTTGGGGTCCCCAAATATGGACACTGTGGCATGCACCGAGTGCGCCTGGAGGTGTATAGATAATGTAAGGGATTGCAGATGGCACAATTGCAGAGCCCTCCCATGTGGACAATCCCTGAATTCCAATTATGTGAGAGCCCAAATTGCAAATCCAAGTAGCTAAATTAGTGCTCACCAATGTAGGATATGTATATTTAGAAGGCAAATGTATACAACTCTTGGTTCAAAGCAGTCGATGACACCACACCATTAGATGTTTTTTCTATTTCAGGCTCCACAGTACACTGTTGAAAGTTCACCCCAACACACATGACAGAAGCTCAGAATTTAAACATACTATATAAGTAATGTAGAATATTAATTTTAGACTGCTAGTGTCTTGCATATACGATGGAACTTAAAGTGTATGATTGTCAGGAGCCCTACTGGCCAGGGGCTTGTGGACTGCTCACCTTAACCCCGATAACTGATGAACAATAGTAGATATGCTGTACGTAGGGACTACAAATATATACTACAATAGCAAATATTGGCTACTCCATTGTTAACTACACTGAAATTAGTATATGCTGATTTTCTTTTTAATGCTCTTGATATGACATACATAGTAACTGTACAAGATATCTGAATCCAGAAGCATTCTTTATACACCTGTTGAGGACTTTGCATAGGCTATTAACGTTCTAACTGGTGGTCTTCAAAATATTATCTGATGTAATTAAATATTCTGTTGCTCCTTCGCCACAGATAACTTTATTACATTTTTCTGAAGGACTCCCCAGCATCTGCCCACAAATGTCCTGCAATGTCCTTATTAATGAGCAAATGAAGAGTGGTGATGAGATGGGGTAAAAGTCCAGTGTCGACAATGAGAATGGTTACAAGACCTGATATACTGGAATGATGCAGCGATAACAAACTTAACACTGATACAGCAACTAGCGCGTCTTAACGTTTCATGGGATACCCTTCATAGCTATCAGTGAGTAGAGGGGACGGGAATGCAATAGAAAAAGAGCTTGTTGTGTCAGCAACTGATTCTGTAATGTGGGGCCTACTTGCACTGTAGTCCACTTCCACTGGTGAGGGTGGGTAAGGAACGTCTACCTAACCAGTCCACTTCCACCGCTATTGCAACATGATGGACTTGTGCACTTTTAAAAGGTCTGCAAGTAAATCATGGATGGACACATGATTTCCACACATTCCACCATTTGCACGCACCTCACATTTAACGGTAAAGCCACTTATGTAATGTTAACAAATCAGTGGTAAGCCCACATCACAGAGTGTTGCAACCGTTTGCCGTTACCAGTAACTACATGGCGAAAACGAACACAGTAGTGTAACTAGGCCTCATTTTTCCTCTGCTAAACTCAACATCGTGACTTAATGAGGGCCATGTTTTGAGTTTGGCGATCAAAACATGACATTTATCCCACCTGCCCTATTATAACTTAAGTGCCATCGGCTATAATGCACCTGTAATATGGCGGACAGGGCCTCTGCCACATTTGTGAGGGATTCAGTTGTCCACCCATCTCTAAACGAGCGGTTCTGTAAACAGGTTAAACCTCCCTAGACTAGATAAATACCCAACAAAAACTCTAGCCTCCGTTCTTTATTTACTCTGACACTCTGGTTGCGCTTCAGCGATTATCCGCTATTTCTACATAAATAAATACCAGCGTAAGCCTGAATTTCATCATCACAAGAGCCCATCACCTGGTCCAAAGAACGCAACGACTGTTCTCCTCTATTATCCGTCTCTTCCTCCAATCGAAAGCTATTATTGCCTGTGAGTTTTCGGTATCATTTACAAATCAATAAAACATCTACATTCATAAGGAAAACGCAATCACTTTGCGGGGCGAAGATAAACTCGTCATCGCTGCCAAAAATAAATGTTAGTGTTCCGCAGTCGCACTTCGCGAACGCGGGCTCATTACAGATGCATATCATTTGGCGCCGATCCCAACCCTTCCAGCTCGTTATAAATATGCAGTCGCTGCTGGCGCTACCCCAATCATCTCTGCAATCAGAGCTTTTAATTAGGTTAATTAAATTGTATCAAACCTCGCAGGGACGCAGTTCACTGATGCTGATGAGGCAGCCAAAACAGACCTTACCTCTGGCTCTAATGAAAGTCCTGCTGGCTGCTGGCGCTAATGACGGCGCATAACAAATGAGCGCGTCCCCTCGAAAGGTGCGCCAGGGCTCCTGTTGGAGTAAATGATGATCTACGTTCGGCAAGGCTCCTATTTCTGGCTCGGGGTCCGCGAAGCCAAGAGATGCCCTGGGAATACGCGTGCGCGCGCTAAATAATGGATGCCTACCTGCTCGGGAGCTGGCGGCCTAGCTGCGCCACTTACATATGCTAGAAATGTGCGCCCAACAATAAATATTTTGCCTTCGCACGCTGCAAGGCCTAAACCACTGGAAATGGAGAGATGATCTCCATGATACGTACTTGGCTGCTTTTACTCCTGAGGGAGCTGGGCGTGTTTTCCTTCCATTCTGCGCAGAACATTCTTGAAGTTTCGCAATATAGCACCCGATCGGCGATTCGCAAAGAAAAGGTGGGCTTTGCCTCAATAAAAATGAGTGGGATATCCGTGTAAAGCTGCATGTAAAGTAGGCATATCTGTGCGTCTATGAGCATAACTGACAAAAACTTTGAAGGCTACTCAGAAGAAAAAACATGGATGCTGTAAGGAAAATATGAAAAAACCTTAAGATCTGTGGTGGGAGGCACTTTATGGTTATGAAATAGACATACTGAAAGCCCCTAAAATTTGCCAGTCAAGGCAAGCAATGCAACACTACCGCAACGTACTACTTTAAATTCAGGTTAAAGGCCGAATAGTAGTGTCCGTGAGTAGAAGTGCTTGCAAAGAGCGGGCAAAGTAGGTCTTCAGCACATGCACTCCCCACTATTAAATATCCTTATATTTTTTCCTTTTAATTTCAAGGTTGTAATGTCGCTTCTAACAGGGAGATGTCTTCATAAAGGTGAAAAAAATAATGTTGCATATTTACGGAGATAAAACTTTTGGGTTTTCCGTGACACAGATGAAGTCACTGAAGTGTATGTGATGTCACTAGTAATGTCATGTGCAATGTCATGGATAGTGTTTTGGGTAAGTTGCGACTGCACAGCCCAGAGCACCTGGTGAATGTAATTGTTTTTTTAGGTTGGGATTCCTTCAACTAAATTTCTGAAAGGATTTTTTATGTTTTTCTTTTTAACGTTTCTTAGTTATTGACCTTCGTGGACAACCATAGCGTCGACAAATGAAATGTTTTCCAGGAATTTTCTGGGTTTCTTTTTGTTTATGAAAAAGCACCTGGACTTTGAATATAACCCTGACTACCGGACCTGCATGGCACAACCTAAGGATTGCTGCATAGGCTTTGAATGCAGCCACTGCCTGGTGCCCAGTGGGCTGTGGGTACATGGCAATGTCCTTCACCTACTATTGCTGCCTCCTGAGCCAATAGGGTACATCACCAGGCCTATGGGTTGGAAATGGAGAGAATGGACTTTGGTCAGACACTACCCCTGTTCAGCCGTCACTTTAAAAACTTATCATTTCCCTTCTCTAGGTTCACTATCAGTGTTTGACACCACAAGTATACAAGATTTTTAAAGATCTGCACAATATTTCTAGTACTGAGAAACCCAGTGCGTGATCGGCGTAGAACTTCTCAAACTGGTTAATAACCACAGTCAAAGAAGATTTTTGTTACAAGTGAACATTATTCCACTACTTCATGGGAATCCCTGGGTCCCAATGTTTTAGGTGTCTTTATTTTATGCCACAATGTGTGTGCACATTTTTTCACAACAGCTTGCCAACCAGGAGATCTAATTTGTGAACCTGTTAAAGGCCATCTGAAGTAAAATGCAAATCGCTTTCTGTAATTTCCCAAAACAGGTAAGCTGATTCATGTACCTTGATTCATACATTTTAAAGTTTTTGGGGTTGGAGGCATGCTCACCTTGCTCTTATGTGCCCACATTTTTTCACAGTGAGGTTCAGGAACCAGGAGATGCAAAGACTGCTGCTGGGGCAAAAGCACTCAGTTCCCAGCTGTCTTTCAGTGGCATAGAAGTATAACCGTTTTATTACCCCCCATTTTTTCTTAACATGCTTGATATGTTTTCGTCTGATTTTAAAAAACACACGGAAGACAGTGCCTTATGTCTCCAATGCAAAGTCTAGTGTAGGTATGTATTTCCTTTTGTTCTGCAGGCAAAATTAAAATTTCCCCGTGGATGTTTAAAGAAGAAACAAAGGGGCAGGTTTAAGAGCCTCTAGCGCCTCCTTGCGCCACATTAGCATAATTTGTTTTTACACTTATGTGGCCCAACAAGGACAAAATCACTGCAACAAATTTACAAAGTGGCGCAATGCATGCATTGCGCCACTTTCTAACACTTTGCGCTACATTATGCCTGCACCAGGCATAATGAATACAAAGGGGACCCCGCAAAAATGGTGAGAAGAAATTTAAGAGATTTCTTTGTGTCAATATTTTGGCACCTTTAACGACTGCTCAGAGCAGGCGGTAAGAGGAGGAACACCATTGTTTACAATAGGCTTCAATGGGTTTTTCAGGATTAGCGTAACTTTTTTGACACATCCTGCAAAGCTCCGAACTAAAGTAAAACATTTTGACGCTAGCTACCTAACTACCATCATGGTGCGCCGTATCTTAGATGTGGTGCACACATGGTGGCGTTAGGAAGGGCTAAGAGGCGCAAGAAAAGTGATGCTGCACTGGGTGCAGCGCCACTTTTCTTAAAGCTGGCCCAAAGTTTTTTGGATCCCTACCCTACAGATTTCCCTGTCCTTGACTGCCATGCAGGGTGGAGTCGAGGAAAACTAAACAATGGCTCTGAAGCACAGGAAATAAAAACCTCTGTTGAATAAGTGCAAAAACATGGCAACTGCTCAGCAAAGTTCACTGCCTTCAGTGGATCTGCCACACTGAAGGAGTCAAGATCCCCAAATGTCTGGATGGGGTTTCTAAATTTGGAGGATGGCTGTTCCACAGGGGCGTGCAGAGGCATTACCTCCCGTGCCTCCCTCGCCTTCCTTTTAACCAATGAGGCCTCCCGCCTCCCCTCTAGACCCTCCCTTCCCCTTTCAAACCCCCCCCCCACCCTTATCCCCTCCTGTTCTTTTGTCTAGCCCACGCTAGACGGTTTTCTTTCCCTTTCTTACCTGCACGGCGGGGCCTGGAGGTCGTCGATGGAGGCACTCCTCGGGACGCGGTGCTCCGCGAGGAGTGCTACGGCTGGGTCACGTCTTGAGCGAACGGCATGGCTGCTCGAGAGGCGTGTACTGGGGGCCGGCTGACGGGGTCAGCCGGCCCTCTGTGGCTGGGGCGTTAGTTTCCGGGTTTCCGCGCCGCGGAGCCGCGAGGACCGAGGAACTTCTATTTTTGGATGCTGGTCAGGTAGGACGGGCGTTCTGCCCGTGGTTTTTTGGATTTTTACAAGGATTGTAACCTTTTTAGGGTTTGGTGGAGCCCTGTTAGGGGAGGACCAGGGTCCTATATGTAGGGTAGTGTTTTGGAATGTAAGACAGTGTTATTTTGGTTACCATGCCTAAAGCTCCAGCAAAGAGACGTGGTTGTCTCTTCTTCCTCCTCGGAGGTGGGAGGGGAGGGTAGCATTGCTCTTCCTGAGAACCCACAGGTACCTGACAGGGGTACTCCCCTCATGTCTAGTGAGGAAGTGCAGGATATGGTTGAAATGGCGGTCACCAGGGCACTGCAGGCTGGCGTGGCCAGGACTGTTCAGTCTAAGCGTGCGCACTC